>NC_060124.1:27888298-29138298 GCF_021461395.2 Schistocerca americana
GAGCAATTACCAATTTGTACACAGAGCTGTGAAAGTCAGTATTGAAGATACAAACCGAGTTAGGACATGTACAAAGAACACTTACACAGGATATACCTAACAGGAAGAACCACAGCAGCTAGCACAAACATGGTACCACAAAACGCTGTTACACGAAATGTGGGGGCAGACACCACACTTTCATCAATTGTACTAGAAGAAAGAAAGTCTTCTTAAAAAAACCGACAAGAAATCTGTTCATCCAGTTATTTTCCTAAAAGCTTTTAGAAGCATTTTGCCTACACAATAACAAATGATCCAGTATGTATTAGGTTTTATACAAGGTGAAGCCGCGCGTGGGGCATCCGAGACGGCAGAGCTGTCACACATTATCACAATTCGAAAATGCATTTCTTGCAAAACACTGGTCGCGCTGTGTGCAGGAGAGATTAAGAATACAAGTATTAAGCCCAGACACATACAAAATCAGGCAGGAAACATTATGAAAATATTTAGAGAAGTACATAAATAAGACTTGTTTCTGGGATGAACCCGTGGTTCTTAGTGATAATCTACACATTTTGGAAGGAAACTTCCATTTCACATTAGAGAAAAACTGAAACAGGACCCACAAACTAACTTAGGATACTTTTTATCGGTCCTCTATTCTATTGAGCTTATAAACGAAGATATGAAGGTTAGTAATAGCAATAATAACCCGAATGGGAATCGTTATAGTGGGGGGCGAAGGCCAGGCTACGCCGACCCGGCCGCAGTATAACGGCAACAGTCACGGGCTAGCACATGATGCTCGTCCCACGTTTGTTGACACACAGCAGGTGGTGCCAATGTCAGTGCGTGGCCCGGCCAGCGGCAGCTCTCCGAATCATAAAAGGAGACTTAGGGCTGATGACAGATATTACCCCGGTTATTCGAACCATCGAAACGGCAACTGTAATGATCAGAACAATAGGAGTCAGTGTGGACCACCGCCAAATAGTCACTAACAATACAATACGAATAGAAATTTTCAGAATGCACAGTGACAATACCGCCAGGGAAACCAGCTACAATTTAATCAGGGAAGGAACCCTTACCAACAATCGAATCCTATCCCAAATCCGGAATGGGGAAAGCCAAATCCAGCGGTGAATATAATCGAGGACACCGATAACGCATATTCGGTGGCTACGAATACGTCAAACAGGGCATGTTTGAGGAAATCGTTAACAACATTCCACTGTATAATACTCCGTAAACACCATCAGATCTAACGCACTAAAACAGGGAGGAGAACGAGTGAGTTACACCGATTTCGCATATGCCTAGGGAGAAAGTATCCCTTGAAGAAAAAGTAACAGAAGGTGCCAAGGTGAGATAGATTCATTATGACAAACAATCAATTCTCTGTTGGGGGAAAGAGCACTGCTGAAGACACACTGTAAACAACCATTGTCACAAAAGAAAAATAATAAATGGCAACTGATGTATAACGGTCCTTTTTGCATTGTGAGAACTCCGCACGGTGGAAGCTATTTACTCGCATACTCACGGAACGGAAAAGTAACAATCTGTACGAACATCGCGACCTGAAGATGTACTTTCAGTAGGAAAACGTACAGAAAACTAACAGCAGGGACACTGCTTGTGTAGGTAATACTAAAGCCAAAAAATAGTAAGAAGAAATTAAGGCTATAGATCGGAGCACAATATTAAAGACCAAAATGACAATAACGCAAACATACTGGTGCTATTCCATCTTTTACATGGTTTTAAGTAAAACAAAAATTAGTAGACTTATGCTGCAAATGACGCTGGATTATGAAAAGGAAATTTGGCCAGGATACTTTTGTGACTAGCAGATAAGAAGCGAGGCAATGTACTTGTGACTGTCAGGAAAGATAGCATATTGATCACTGTAGATTGGGTTAAGTAATAGAGAAATACGGATTCTATGGGCACCCATCTAACAAAGTATTTTACTCCTGGTTGATCAAGATGAGTGGACGAAGAGTGGAACAAAAAACTGACCTCGTAGACTTGGAGAAAGCTTTTGACTATGTTTGCCTGGAATACTCTGTTTCAAATTCTGAAAGTGGCAAAGGTCAAATACAGGGAGCGAAAGGCTATTTACAATTTGTACAGATGGCAGTTATAAGAGTCGAGGGGCATGAAAGGGAAGCAGTGGTTGGGAAGGGAGTGAGACAGGGTTGTAGCATATCCCCAATGTTATTCAATCTGTATACTGAACAAGCAGTAAAGGAAGCAAAAGAAAAATTTGGAGTAGGAATTAATATCCATGGAGAAGAAATAAAAACTTTGAGGTTCGCCGATGACATTGTAATTCTGTCAGAGACAGCAAAGGATCTGGAAGTGCAATTGAACGGAATGGACAGTGTCTTGAAAGGAGGAGAGAGGATTTAAAATGTAGACTGGCTATGGCAAGGAAAGCGTTTCTGAAGAAGATAAATTTGTTAACATTGAGTATAGATTTAGGTGCCAGGAAGTCCTTTCTGAAAGTATTTGTATGAAAGTGAAACATGGATGCTAAATAGTTCAGACAAGAAGAGATTAGAAGCTTTCAAAATGTAGTGCTACAGAAGAATGCTGATGATTAGATTGGGGAGAAGAGGAATTTGTGGCACAACTTGACTAGAAGGGATCAGTTGGCAGGACACATTCTGAGACTTCAAGGGATCACCAATTTAGTATTGCAGGGAAGCGTGGAGGGTAAGAATCATAGAGGGAGACAAAGGGGATGAATACACTACGCAGACTCTGAAGGATGTAGGTTGCAGTCGTTACTCGGAGAATTATGAGGGTTGCACAGGATAGAGTAGCATGGAGAGCTGCATCAACCCAGTTTCTGGACTGAGGACCACAAAACTACATAAGTGTGTTCTCCTGCCATCACTTGTTGAGCAGGTTTTTATCTATCGAATTACATTCAAGCCTGTTGTGGCAGGTGAGTTGTACAATATCCCAAAGAAGGACATCTGCCAGTTTCAAATGGTTCGATGTTCTGTGCATTGTAATCGTGTGGGGGGAGACTACGCAGAACATCTGAAGCATTAAAACCACTATCTTAATATTTCTCTGTTTTTTATTAACCCAGTCTCAAAACTTTTTGGACTGACAGTATGTCTGAATCGTAGACTTCTATTCTGGTAATAAAAACTGTGTTCATCCCTTTCACTACAGTCCTTACAGCTAATTGTGCTCCCTAGGAACCAAACTTGCCTCCACAAGAGTTACATTTCTGTTAACTTTTCAAAGACTTGGGTTCTTCATCTGCTGATATGACAATATGTAATGGTACGTGGCTAAATTTTTCCAATCAGACTTCATTAATTGCTCTGTGATTTTTATTATGCCAAGCTACCATTATTCTTACCAGCAAGATGCGTTATACAATTTCAGACCACTTCAAAATCTTGCCACAAAACCATTCTATTTCGATTGCTCTCAATTTTGTACTCGGTATGGCTCTAAGAACCAAACACACTTCCAGCAGATAAGTCAACTCTTGTAACTCAACCTCCAATATGGACCATGAATGCAATATATTAGTGCTCAGATCTGTTGTCCAATGGCCAACAACTTCAACAATATCTACCTGCATGAAATTTATGACTAAGTTCTGTTGCATCTGCTGTTGGTTTTGCTTTCGATGAGAGTCTATTTCTTACATACAGTCTGAGTTTTACATAGGCTACTGCATCAACAAACTAAGGTCACTTAGAAATCACTTTTGGTAAAATTGCATCAAAATTTGGAATAATTGCATCACCAACTACTTCAGTCCGCCAGGATGGGCAAAATAAATAATGCCAGAATACAATGTTTAAGCTTAAAAAGTAACGCATCCAATAAATATACACTAGACTCTTGCTAAACTGGCCATTCCTCGCACATATGGGTGCCAGATTAGAGGACGTGCCGGATTGTTGAGTGTGTCTAAAATTTAGCACAAACACATAGGGATCATACTTTTATCAAATCAAAAGATACATTCACTTGTACAACAAACTTAGTATCACTCGCCATTCACTACAAAACATGTCCCAAAATTTTAATTGTCTCCATGATGATACGCGACGGCAGTACGATTCATCACACAATGGCTTTACAAGCATTTCATACATCCTGCCATGCATAATGTACTCCAAGATGCCGTCTCCAGCTTCAGCACCAGCAGTTTGAGATATCCTCATGTTCTCTCCTCCTATGTCCTCTTCGTCACCAGTTTCATCGTAACTTTCCTGTGAGCTTATGATTACCTCTTTTCTGATGAAGTTTGGTCATTAATAGTTGCTCGTCCAACACTGTAGCCAGCAACAATGGTTTCCTGCGAAGAACGTCAATTCAGTTTATGTCTAATTTCGAGTTGCTGCTTTAGGTTAAGCATAATGGGTTTCCTTTTAGAGGCCATGATAATGATCCATTAAGGAGAGCCACAGTTTCAAAGTGTACAGGAATGTTGAACATTATAATTAACTAACAACAATGTTGCAGACGAAATTTCATTATTGAAGGCGTCATATCCGGTTGAACAACTAGAAGCTGGAAGTGTGCCAGATTGCTGAGAGGCCGGACTACTGAGGGTCGTATTAGCAAGAGTTTAGTGTATTATAGAAAATGACACTGACTTCCCACAAAGAAAAATACATTAAGGTCAAAGTATCTCAGAGGATTTTTATAATGAGTTTTAAGGTAACAGTCAGTGTTACGGAAATATTCCAGGTGTCTACACAAACTATGGTGTCTTTTCTAAAAAATTAAGTGAACACAGCTAGTAAAATGTTTTGCAGTTTAACTGAGATTTGATGGGAATGTGTTTAATCAAACGGTAATCTTTTATATTATTTAGTGCAACAAACACTGGCACACCAAGCACGTGGTTGACCTCGACTTATCCATTCTGACAGTACTCACATTTCGAATTGCACTGCTCAGCCATGTATTACACGCAGAATCTTGTGAAATGCTTACCCTTCATCTTCTTGAAATTCTTTGCTTGTCTGTGTTTTGAACGAAATCAGGGACGAATAAGCAAGAATGATATTCCATAGAATTATGACAAGTTATAAAATCAAACACGCATTTTTCAGTCCAGTGAATTATGGTGTCAATCTTTAGATGGTTCACCACGAAATCTTCAGAATTACGTGAACTGATTGTTTCCTTGGTGCCTTTCTTCTACTGTTTTACTCAAATTTCTCCAAATAAAAACTGTCCAAACATTTGTTCACAGGTATTGCAATAACCACATCACTATCGTTCTTGCTGAGAGGCTTTCTACCAATTCATTGTCAGACATGACTGCTAATATCTGAAAAGGTATCATGGCTAGCCTCAGTGGCTTGGAACATGAAAACCTAAACTTTGTTACAATACTAATTGTGTACATGCACAAACTGATGACATGCCATCAATCACTGTTTGACATCCCTTTTCCTCAGCACAATTCACCTGGTTCTGTTCAACATGATGGGCATACTTAACCTGATTAGTGGGTGAATACCTGAACACTGTTAAAGAACAAACTTACGAATTACAGCACCAACCCCCCCCCCCTCCAAACACACACATCTTCCCCAAAGTACTACTTTGCCTGGTTCTTCTTTCCATTGTATGCCAAGGCTGCCTGCCCCCATGGATAAGACTGCACTATCTTTCATTTATTCTTTTCAGTTTACAATACTTTAAAGATACATGCTTCTTTTTGATACAGTTTAAAACATTCAGTTATTATCTCTTATCTTATTTACTTTTTTACCTATTTACTTACTTCATAACTGACTACAGTTATGCTTTAATATTTCAAAAATTCTATTTCAAAGTTTTAAACAGGCCACCTCACAGTTCCCATCAATCAGCACGTGTTTAGTTTGATTCCCTTATATGGTCATAAGAGAGGCAACACAGCATTGTTTACACCATACTTCACAAAGATTTGAAATAATGTGAAAGTGAATAAAACTGAAATTTCTTTAGGTATGGTACAGTTGTTACAAGTGCTGTACGTCATAAGTAGACTGATGCCACCTGAAGATATGTGAAGATATGTGTTAACTATGCAAATTATCTCCTACAGAGTTGATAAAATCATTTTTGATTGGTTGGGGGTGTGCTTTCTTTACCGTCCAACTAATGAAGGTTTTAATGAACTAGATCGTTGTTCCACATTCCCAGTCAATTCTAACGATAAAATTAGACAATGGAAAATCCAGAATGGAATATAACAATATTATTAAAAGGATAGTTACTACACACCATAGAGTGGTGATGCCGAGTCATAGATGGGCACAACAAAAGGACTGTCACAAAATAAGCTTTCAGCCAACAAGGTCTTTGTCAAACAAACAAACAACACACACACACACACACACACACACACACACACACACACACACACACATAGTCCATAGTCTCTGGCAGCTGCCAGTTACAGTTCACATTAAGAGCTGAAACAAAAATGTTTTTATCTTGAGTTTGCTCTCAGAGGTCAGCTTTCATCACAGTAACCAAGGCAAGCGTGATTCTGTGTTCTGCTTAAGTTATGGCATTAGGTTACTCGTGTTAATTCAGGGCTACAACATGCATCGTGCTACAGTTCAGTCACTGGGCACTTAAAATCAGCTGTGGACTGTGCCTCAGTTGTTTCCACCATACCTGACTGGAGCCACTTTCAAAATTGCCTCCTCCCCCTTGAACAACGCTTCAGCACTTGTGAAGTGACCCACTGTGTCTGTGTGTCACCTTCAACCAAACAGAGGCAGGAAATGTGACAACACTGTAGTGGCAAGTGACAGATGTCAACTGTTGTGTAATTTTAATTGGACTACATTTACATTCAGTTCTGAAATATGACAACACCGTATCAATTCACCATATTCTTAATCTACATAAACAATTTAGAAGACCAATCTGAACAATCATCTTTGATTGTTTGCAGATGATGCTGTTATTTACCATCTAGTAAAGTGATAAAAATTAATTACAACTTCATATACACTATGTATCCATATGATGCAAAAAGTTGTAGTTACTCTTGAGCAATAAAAACTATTAAGCCCTACACATGACTACTAAAAAACTTCCAGTACATTTTAGTTACATGATAAATTACAAAATTTAAAGATTTTTAATTCAGCTAAACATATAGAGATTACAATTATGACCAACTTCAATTGGAACCATCACTTAGAAAATGCTGTGAGAAATAGGAACTGAAGACTGTTTTATCGGCTGCACACAAAAAAAAAAAACTAAAGAGTCTGCCTAACACTATACTTGTCCATCTTCTTTTGGAATATTGCTGTGTTGCATGGTATCCTTACCAGACAGAATTGATGGCGGACACTGAAAACATTCAAAAATGGCTGCTTGTTTTGCAGTATTGCAAAACATGTGAGAAGATGTCAGAGATATGTTTGCCAACTTGGGCTGGCAATCCTAAAAGCAAAGGTGTTTTTTAGAGTGGCAACACCTTATCACAAAATTACAATTGCCATATTACCCCTGCAAATGCCTAAGTATTTTAGTGACTCCCACTTACATAGACAGAAATGACTATCACAATTAAAACACAGAAATAGAAGCTGACAAGAAAAGACTTGGATATTCATTTCTACCACTGCTGTTTCAGAGTTGAACGGTAGAGAAATATAAGTCTGCAAATTTTTGTGGCCATTGTCACTGAAAGCAAAATTCTCTAGGTCTGTTAGGCAGCGTCATATTTCTTCTGTACGACTGGTGTTTCAACCCCTCGACTGGAATCTTCTTCAGAGTCTTGTGGTATTTACACTTCACTGAACACACACTATTTAGTCAACAATGGACACCAGAAGATCCTGAATAAGATCCCAGCAGAGGCATTGAAGAGTTGATCAAATAGAAGAAATATGACACGGCCTAACAACCCAGAAGATTTTACCTTCCGTAGAGAAATAATCCTGACATTTTATAAATCCTCTGCCAAACACCTGAGTGTGGATTGCAGAATGATCATGTAGTTGCAGATGTTCCCTTTCTTCATTTAATATAGCGTGACAATTATTAAATTATATAAAAAAAGGTAAATTAGTTACAAACTACGGTGTGCGCACACTTTATTAACATGTAAATGTCACTGCAGATATTCGGATTTAGGTTATGACATGTTCGATATGCCTGCCATCATTGGCAATGATGTGGCGAAGATGAATAGCAAAATTCTGCACGATCTGCTGAAGTGTCAGGACATCAATGCTGTTGGTGACCTCATGAATGGGTTTTCTGGTCAGCAGTGTACACGTTGTCTTTAATGTAGCCCCACAAAAAAAGAGTCGCATGTGTTCGGATCTGGAGAATATGACGGTCAATCGAGGCCCATGCCACTGACCTTTTGTACCCCAGAGCCACATGTGGTCCCCAATGTGCTCCTGCAGGACATCAAACAACTTCCTGCTTCAATGGGGTCAATCTAAGTCCTGCACGAACCTTATATTGTCGAAATCAGGGTCACTTTGGATAATGGGAATGAAATCATCTTCCAAAACCTTCACGTACTGTTCAGTAGTCACCATGCCATCAAGCAATATCACACCAATTATTCAGTGACTGGACATTGCACACCACAGAGTCACCCATTGACTGTGAAAAGACTTCTCGGTTGCGAAATGCGGATTCTCAGTCCTCCACATGTGTCAATTTTGCTTATTGACGAACCGACCAAATAACAGTGGGCTTCATCACTAAACCAAACCATCATGTCCATACCAATTCCCATTATGTCCCACAGCCGACCGTGCATTCAAACTGCAGGTCGACCGTTCAGAAGTTAAGATGATTTTATTTCATATAGTTCAATAATTGTCACACTGTATCTTTAAAACACATTTACAGCCAGTCCAATGTATGCATACAAGCTGATACTATTTTGTATCTTCTGAATGTGGTTGTTTTTAACCAGGGGGAGGGGGCATATACTGAACATAACTGCATCTCACATAAAGTATATGGCAATATGCAGACCATTTACATGGTGTGTGTGTGTGTGTGTGTGTGTGTGTGTGTGTGTTTACGTTCTCTCTCTCTCTCTCTCTCTCTCTCTCTCTCTCTCTTTCCATAAAGTGATTTCTACTTATGTTCATTATTCCTCTTTTTTTTACATACACACACAAAACCATACACACAACTGCACATTCAGAAGATAACCACATATGGAGTTTTCATCTTTTATGCGAAAGGTTGCTCATTTGATACTCACTAGGTTTTTTAGACTTTTACTCTGCAATTATTAATGAATTTGTATTATTAATTAACAAATCCTGAATCACATTTTTTCAATAAAAATTACATCTTGTTTTCAACCACCAATTACATGAAAATGAAAGTATACACAATAAATTAAAATTTGGTACCAAAATGCGCAGCACCTCGTTAAATACAGAAACAATTTACACATCAATAACACTCTTTAATATTTTATAACTTTCACAGTTTAGGCTGTAAGATGGAATTTACAAGTCTTGTTGAATATCAACTCTGATTCTGCTTTCTCATGTCGAATGCGAACAAAACAAAGAATTATGTTTAAATACTGTTAATTACCATTTCAACTTGACAATAAATCTAGGGATTTAAGAATGTGAAAAAAGCACCATTTAATGTGAATTGAGCCAGTGAGCTCATGATTACAACATTAAAATGCTACTGAGAAGTGTCTTGTATGGCTGTAAATAATTGATGTCTCAGCAATAACCACCAAATCTTTCAAGTATTAAAGAAACCAAAGAGGGTCAGTTAGTCCGTAGACTTAGCAGAAATAACGGCAACGAAAATTTGGCTGTAAAAGTAGTTAGATAATGATATGCCAGATGAGTAAACTGGGTCATATACTACTACAATACCTAATTAGTACGAAGAGGACAAACAAAATAAACCATACATATTGAAAATGAAATACAATAACTGGAGGTACTATTTCCATATACACCACTGGAAAAAAAGGGAATTGCAACACCAAAAATAATGAATTCAAAGTAATGAAATTTCAGGCTTACATTTGTTTAGGTAACATATTTAAGTGATCAACATTACATGATCATAGGTCAATGTGTGAGATAAGCCATTGCAAATATGGAATGCTGGTACATTTATAGCCAGTATATGGGATGAAGTTCCATTCCTGTTGCACTTGGTTGGTCAATACAGGGATGATTAATTCTAGTTGTCGATGATGCTCAAGTTGTCATTGAATAATGTCCCGTAGGTGCTCGACTGGAGACAGATATGGCAATCAGTCAGGCTAAGGCAACATGTTGACACCCTGTAGACAATGTTGGGTTACAATAGCGGTATATGGCAGAGCATTAACCTGATGTAAAACACCCCCATGAAAGGCATCACAACAGGTTGAATCACAAGACAGATGTACAAATCTGCAGTCAGGTCGCATGGGATAACCACAAGAGTGCTCCTGCTGTCATGCGAAATCACACCCCAGGCCACAATTCCAGGTGTAGGACCAGTGTGTCCAGCATGCAGGCAGGTTAGTTGCAGACCCTCAGCTGGTCTTCTTCAAACCAACACACGACCATTACTGGCACCAAGGCAAAACCAGTTTTCATCAGAAAACACAGCAGACCTCCACACTGCCCTCCAATGCGCTCTCGCTTGACATCACTAAAGTCACAGTTGGTGGTGGCTGGGTCAGTGAAACGCATGCTCATGGCATCTAGCTTGAAGTTGTCTTTGAAGTAACCGATTTGTAACAGTTTGGTGTGTCACTGTGGGGCCAACTGCTGCTCAGATTACTGCTGCAGATGCAGTAGGATGCACTAAAGCCATACACTGAACACAATGGTCTTCCCTCTCAGCAGTGCAACATGGTCATCCAGAGCCCAGTAATCTTGCAACTGCATCTTCTTGTGATCACCACTGCCAGCATTCATGTACATTCCTGCCAAATCTTTCTGCAATGTTGCAGAAGTAACATCCAGCTTCTTGTAGCCCAATTACAGCATGCATTTAAAGCAAACCTGATTTTCACTCTCATAGTGATGCTGCTAACGCCACTCTTATGGTACTGGTGCAAAATTTGAATAGATATTATCCTTCAGATGTTCCCCCCCCCCCCCCCTCCCCCGCCCCCTCCAAATCAGTGTACATAGAAACATAGAAATAATTTTATTACAAAGTGCAGCAATGCAGAAACTACCACATTATAAAAGAGAAATAAATATTTAACACTGCAGTTATGCACAAATACAGGGAGTTGTACAGCTGCTGCTTATTTTATTATATTTTTTAGCTGAAGATTAGTAGGTAATAATGCTACGCAAAGTACCCTCCACCATACAATGTAGGATGGCTTGTGTACTATAGCTGTAGATTAGAAATAATATAGGTAGGAGCATTAGAAAGTGGCTTCCAGTCAGCTTCCAATCATGAAATAGAATTTGTCTTCACTGAATTATGCTTCACGTGTTATAGCCCACATTCAGACAAACTGAAGTTTTTTTAACTGCATGTTATGGACATCTTATATTGTTACTTCCAAGAATAATCTTTAACAAATACAATGTTTGTAAATAATACACTTTATTTGTGTTAATTAAAACTCAACAAAAATGTGTAGTTACCTCTTGACATAAAAACTTTACAACCTAAACAAGTGAAGTGTACCAACCAACAAACTAAAACATAAAATTACACTTACAAAGTGTGTGCCCATTATATACCACTCAACTCAAGATACAAGATCCAAAATTTCCCATACAGATGTCTAGCACATCTGGATGAAAATTTATAAAATTGCAGTTGAATTATTTCCCCACAAAACATGTACAATATTAATCATTCATCAATGCAATAAATGTTGCAGTATTCCTTGTCGAATGAGGGGTTCACACTGTGATCTTGGCAGTAGGTGCTGGCTGTTTTTCTTCAAGACAATCACTTCACCATCATCCAGCTCAAACTTACCATAATCAACAAGGCAACGGACCTGCATACATAAAATAGTGAAAGTTTTTGATGCACAAAAGAGGTGCCAACATGTGTAGATCTTTTTATATAAAATGCACATAAAGAGTTCTGAAATTTAAATGAACCCTATAAACTTACCTCAATGTACAAGGATTTTGGTGGTTTCAGATCTTGCATCAAATTTAATCCATGATTATCACCAATGGATCTCATGTATGATGCCAATGTTTTGCTGTAGTTGCTAAACCACTGTATCTGCATAGATAAACAAAATATGTAAGAGTAATAAGGCAGACAGCATGAATGACAAACTGTTTTACAATATATCAATACTAGTCTACGTATCCAAAAGTCTTATAGAACAGTGTTGTTGTTGTTGTTGTTGTTGTGGTCTTCAGTCCTGAGACTGGTTTGATGCAGCTCTCCATGCTACTCCATCCTGTGCAAGCTTCTTCATCTCCCAGTACCTACTGCAACCTACGTCCTTCTGAATCTGCTTGGTGTATTCATCTCTTGGTCTCCCTCTACGATTTTTACCCTCCACGCTGCCCTCCAATACTAAATTGGTGATCCCTTGATGCCTCAGACCATGTCCTACCAACCGATCCCTTCTTCTAGTCAAGTTGCGCCACAAATTTCTCTCCTCTACAATTCTATTCAACACCTCCTCATTAGTTATGTGATCTACCCATCTAATCTTCAGCATTCTTCTGCACCACATTTCGAAAGCTTCTATTCTCTTCTTGTCCAAACTATTTATCGTCTATGTTTCACTTTCATACATGGCTACACTCCATACAAATACTTTCAGAAATGACTTCCAGACACTTAAATCTATACTTGATGTTAACAAATTTCTCTTCTTCAGAAACGCTTTCCTTGCCATTGCCAGTCTACATTTTATATCCTCTCTACTTTGACCATCATCGGTTATTTTGTTCCCCAAATAGCCAAATTCATTTACTACTTTAAGTGTCTCATTTCCTAATCTAATTCCCTCAGCAACACCCGACTTAATTTGACTACATTCCATTGTCCTCGTTTTGCTTTTGTCGATGTTCATCTTATACCCTCCTTTCAAGACACTGTCCATTCCGTTCAACTGCTCTTCCAAGTCCTTTGCCGTCTCTGACAGACCTACAATGTCATTGGCGAACCTCAAAGATTTTATTTCTTCTCCATGGATTTTAATACCTACTCCGAATTTTTCTTTTGTTTCCTTTACTGCTTGCTCAATATACAGATTGAATAACATCGGGGATAGGCTACAAGCCTGTCCCACTCCCTTCCCAACCACTGCTTCCCTTTCACATCCCTCGACTCTTATAACTGCCATCTGGTTTTTGAACAAATTGTAAATAGCCTTTCGCTCACTGTATTTTACCCCTGCCACCTTTAGAGTTTGAAAGAGAGTATTCCAGTCAACACTGTCAAAAGCTGTCTCTAAGTCTACAAATGCTAGAAACGTAGGTTTGCCTTTCCTTAATCTTTCTTCTAAGATAAGTCATAGGGTCAGTATTGCCTCACGTGTTCCAATACAAGGTCGGCTTCTACCACTTTTTCCATTCATCTGTAAAGAATTCGTGTTAGTAATTTGCAGCCATGACTTATTAAACTGATAGTTCGGTAATTTTCACAGTGTCAACACCCGATTTCTTTGGGATTGGAATTATTATATTCTTCTTGAAGTCTGAGGGTATTTCACCTGTCTCATACATCTTGCTCACCAGATGGTAGAGTTTTATCAGGGCTGCATCTCCCAAGGCTATCAGTAGTTCTAATGGAATGTTGTCTACTCCCGGGGCCTTGTTTCAACTCAGGTCTTTCAGTGCTCTGTCAAACTCTTCACGCAGTATCACATATCTCCCATTTCATCTTCATCTACATCCTCTTCCATTTCCATAATATTGTCCTCAAGTACATTGCCCTTGTATAGACCCTCTATATACTCCTTCCACCTTTCTGCTTTCCCTTCTTTGCTTAGAACTGGGTTTCCATATTCATACAAGTAGTTCTCTTTTCTCCAAAGGTCTGTTTAATTTTCCTGTAAGCAGTATCTATCTTACCCCTAGTGGGATAAGCCTCTACATCCTTACATTTTGCACTTCATGTCGATTTCATTTTTGAGATGTTTGTATTCCTTTTTGCCTGCTTCATTTACTGCATTTTTATATTTTCTCCTTTCATCAATTAAGTTCAATATTTCTTCTATTACCCAAGGATTTCTATCAGCCCTCGTCTTTTTACCTACTTGATCCTCTGCTACCTTCACTATTTCGTCTACCAAAGCTACCCATTCTTCTTCTACTGTATTTCTTTCCCCCATCCCTGTCAACTGTTCCCTTATGCTCTCCCTGAAACTCTGTACAACCTCTGGTTCTTTCAGTTTATCCAGGTCCCATCTCCTTAAATTCCCACCTTTTTGCAGTTTCTTCAGTTTTAATCTACAGTTCATAACCAGTAGATTGTGGTCAGGGTCCACATCTGCCCCTGGAAATGTCTTACAATTTAAAACCTGGTTCCTAAATCTCTGTCTTACCATTATATAATTTATCTGATACCTTCTAGTATCTCCAGGCTTCTTCCATGTATACAACCTTCTTTCACGATTCTTGAACCAAGTGTTAGCTATGATTAAGTTATGCTCTGTGCAAAATTCTACCAGGTGGCTTCCTATTTCATTTATTACCCCCAATCCACTTTCACCTACTATTTTTTCTTCTCTCCCTTTTCGTACTACTGAATTCCAGTCACCCATCACTATTAAATTTTCATCTCCCTTCACTACCTGAATAATTTCTTTTATCTCATAATACATTTCATCAATTTCTTCGTCATCTGCAGAGCTAGTTGGCACATAAACTTATACTACTGTAGTAGGCATGGGCTTCGTGTCTATCTTGGGCACAATAATGCATTTACTATGCTGTTTGTAGTAACTTACCCGCACTCCTATTTTTTTTATTCATTATGAAATCTACTCCTGCATTACCCCTATTTGATTTTGTATTTATAACCCTGTAATCACCTGACCAAAAGTCTTGTTCATCCTGCCACCGAACTTCACTAATTCCCACTATATCTAACTTTAAGCTATCCATTTCCCTTTTTAAATTTTCTAACCTACCTGCCCGATTAAGGGATCTGACATTCCACACTCCGATCCGTAGAACGCCAGTTTTCTTTCTCCTGATAATGATGTCCTCGAGTAGTCCCCGCCCGGAGATCCGAATGGGCGACTATTTTACCTCCGGAATATTTTACCCAAGAGGATGCAATCATCATTTAACCGTACAGTAAAGCTGCATGCCCTAGGGAAAAATAACAGCTGTAGTTTCCCCTTGCTTTCAGCCGTTCACAGCACCAGCACAGCAAGGCCATTTTTGTTAGTGTGACAAGGCCAGATCAGTCAATTATCCAGACTGTTGCCCCTGCAACTACTGAAAAGGCTGCTGCCCCTCTTCAGAAACCACACATTTGCCTGGCCTCTCAACAGATACCCCTCCATCGTGGTTACACCTACGGTACGGCTATCTGTATCAAGGCACACAAGCCTCCCCACCAACGGCAAGGTCCATGGTTCATTGGGGGGAGGGGGGGGGGGGGGAATAGAACAGTGCTCAGTTCTAAATCAACAGTTGTCTACATTTGTACTTGTGGCGTAAGTTTCTATGCACAAGAAAGCATACTTTTACTCCATAGGAATGCTGCTAGGTATCCCATTAGACCAGTGGTTCCCAATCTGGGAGTAATTACCCTCTGTGGGATTAAATGTAATTTTCTAGGGGGACTCAACTGTGTTATGATCACGGAACGAAATTTTTAAAATTTTCTTACTATTTCCACTATTTTGTAAGCCTGAAATACTAATTACATAAGTTACCAATAATTACCAGGATGCTACATGGTTGAGGTTACAGCTTGCAAAACACTTGTATGTAAATCTTCCTCACATAGGCCATCCACTGCACGCATACTTTACACTTTGTACCATGCCTCAATGACAGTCCAAATGAGACATATACAGCACACATGCTTAAATATCACATGAAAATGTCTTCTCAGAGTTGTAGGTAGTTTGTACAACGGACTAGAAATTGCTTCATTATTCATTTTGCAACAATAAATGAACTATTTTGTTCTAATACGAGTTCACAATTTTGTGAAATTCAGACTGTCTGAATGTGGCAATCTTGCAGTTCATCTATGATATGAAATGGTTATTTGCTTCCAGTATGATGTTTTTGATCTCAGATTACGATGCAGATGTAAGGATAAAGATTTGGAATGGTGTTTTTGATTGTATGCCACAACACATAATGCATACAGTGAATTCCTTATGAGTAAGTGCTGGAAAAATGACTTAAAGGGTCAAAATTGACCAGTCTCACAACAAATAAAGGAATAATTGCAGCCTACTATAGACAATGCTTTCTTTTACAGTAAACAGTTTAATTGAAAGCACAACACCACAGTAACAATCTAATAGCTACTACACTGGTGTAAAGCCTATGCAATATTATTATTATTATTACTATTATTGGCAGTGGTGATTTCTTTCAGTTCAGAAGCAAGAAATCCAGCATTCAAGTGGTTACACACAGTAGGCCGAAGTATAGTGCAACATTTTAATCTGGTTGATTTCAGATGGGGGTGTAGGTTGTGGGTGACGCGAGAGCCACTCGGAAGATGAGTGGTATATAAGAATTAAATTTTGTAATAAGTGTCTACCCTCACAGCGGATAGTTAGCTTTCTTTTCTGAGAAGAAATTGTAAGTAACATTTGCGATACACTGAAAATTGCTTCATCCTGCTATAAAAAGGGGTTGTTAGTAACAAGCAGAACAGACTGTATCAGAGACTCACTAGTTCATTGTTTAATAAAACACAAACAAATATAATTTATCTTAAGTTATATTTAAAATGAAGGCATTCAAAGAAAATTGCTGTTCATTCTAAAGTTCAGTCAGGCACTAATATTGATGAGAGGAGGGGGGGGATACCTAATAAGCTAATACCCGATTGCGCTCGGGCATAATGGTTTCAGAAAGGTTTGGGGAACCACTGCATTAGGCCATGGATGTATCATAAGACAAAAACACCACTTACATTTAGGATGTACGTTGCAGCACCTACTTTTCTTTAATACAATAATCCAAAAGTAATAACCTTTTACACAATTTTCCAGTCAGTTACAGATTAGTATCCTTAAAAAATTTAAGAGTGAAACTCTTGATTGGCAACCTCTTTAATGCCACAATGTTGTAAAATGCTATCGTTCCACAATTCCGTCACAACGGGAACAATGATACATATCTGGTGTTAGGTTGGACAGTACTCAGTATTGTTCTTCCATCTCATCCTGTTGATGAGGGTGTCAAAACATGGGGTGCTAGCTACAATAGAGACAGATTGGAAAACCAGATGCAGCCTTTTCAAAGGAACCAGTTGTGTAATTACTTTAAGTGATTTTGGAAAACCATCATTTGGTCATCTTTTCTTTAGCATTGCCAAAGAGGGGTCAATGGAGCAGAGGGTATTAGGTTGGTTGGTTTGGAGGGTAAAGGGACCCAACTATGGGGTCATCATACCCTTTTCCGCATGCAAATAGGTCTTGGGTTAAAACCAGTTAAAACCACTCCCAAAAGGAGACAGGGAAAGTAAAACTGGGAAAAACACTGAAAGACAATAAGAAAGAACGAAGTGTGTGTGTGTGTGTGTGTGTGTGTGTGTGTGTGTGTGTGTGTGTGTGTTTTAGGGATCTTATGGGCACCCAACGGCAAGGTTATCAGCACCCTGACACTTAATAAAACAAACGAATGTGGAGAAGAACAAATTGTCAAACACACGGGCCCTTGGAATGACCACACAGTCACTCTATCTCACATGCGCTAAAACCAATGACGAGGGAAGATAGCTAATCGAGAAACTAAAACAGAGGGAAAACAAAACACAGGAGAGCTAAAACAAAAGCACAGCAAAATGTGACTGGGTGAGCTAGCCACTCTGTTGACACATTAAAAACATGTCCCCAAAATCTTGTTAGAAACGTTGGACAATTCACAAAACTTTAAGATGCGAACCACATTCATTTGATCATTACTTAAAATAGATTGCAGATCTGCCGCAGTCCGCTGGTCAGCAAATAAAATGCAGTCCAATTAAATGTGGCACACCAGGATCTGCACGCCACAAGCACCACACATTGGAGAGTCCTCTCACCGGAGTAAAAATCCATGTGTCATAGGTCTGCGGCCAGTGTGAAGACGAGTAAGGACTTTGTCCCATTGACGTGGTTGGAAGGAAGTTCTCCAAGGCCGAGTTGTGGGCTTGATGACATGGTGCTTGTTGTCGGTCTCTTCTAGCCACTCATCTTACCATCGACACTGGAAGACCTGATGATCATGACATGCCTCCATGGCTGCTCAATCCACCCTTTCATTCCCCACAATTCCCACGTGTCCTGGTACCCAGCAGAAAGACACCTCCTTCCCCAGTCGCTGTAGTTGGAGGAGGGCGTCCTGGATAGTCTGGATTACTTTATCTGCTGGGTACAAACATTGGAGAGAGTAAAGGGCACTCAAAGACTCTGAACAGACGACAAATCTAACACTGGGAGAATATCTCATCTGCTCCAGTGCCTGGATCGCATATAATTCTGCGTCGAAGATGGTTACTTCGGGAGGCAGTCTGACATTGAGGACATGATCCGGGAAAATGACAGAGCAACCAACAGAGTCACCCTGCTTAGACCCATCTGCCATAAAAACAGCTACACGGTTGTGGAGCTCAGATAAAATGGCAGAAAATACCGCATTAAAAATGGAAGGAGGAATGCTGCCTCTGCTGTACCGCAACAAATCTAAAATCACTCTGGGTCTCTTCAGTAACCAGTAACCAGCTAGTTAAGGCAATGCTCCGATAACTACTGGGACATGTGCGGTCCTTTCCTGCTTTGAGGAGAGGGATCAGAACTGCCTCCCTCCATGAGTTGGGGAAGTTGTCTGTCTGCCATATTAGACTAAAACATTCGAGGAGGATTTCCTTGAACACACTGCTGGCAAATGTCGAACCATGCAGTAGCAGACGTGGTCAGGACCAGGCACTGTGTCGTAAATCTCAGTCAGTGCCTATTCGAGCTCTCACATTGAGAAAGGGGAATTGTAGCCCTCAGAACTGTTTAACCCTAAAGTCCAACTTTGACCTCTCTACCGCGTACGGTAGCGACGGAACACTGGATCCTTGCTTGCATTGGCAGTAGTTTGTGCAAAATGCTTGGCCAGCATCTGTGCAATGTCTCTGGGTGTTGTTTGGAGGCATCCCTGTTTCAGCACTGCTGCTAACGGTAAACGGCTGTGTGTACCAGAAATCCTCCGGATCGCTTCCCATACTTTTGCGGAAGAAGTGGAACTGTTGATGGAGTCCAGAAACTCCTGCCACGACCGTTCTTTGCTCTCTCTAATGACATAGCGAGCCTCGGCTCTCGCGATTCGAAAGACGGTGAGATTGTCCACTGTTGGGTGGCTTTTAAACTGTCGAAGAGGTGTATGCCTGTCCCGGATGGCTGAAAGACTTTGGTATGGATAGGTCAGAAGCATAATAGATCACATGTGTCATGTGATCACCCATTCCTGGATACTGTCTCGGTGTTCAAAACGCAGCCAACTGGCTGAACAGCATCCAGTTAGCTTGCCTGTCATCCGTGTTGGTGGCTTCTGTTATAGCAACACACAATCCAGTAGGTGAATGCAGATGGGAAACTGGTCACTGGAATGGAGGTCATCAATGAGCTCCCAGTGGACAGAGGCAGTGAGGGATGGAGAGCAGAGAGATAGGTCAATGGCTGAGAATGACCCAGAAGCAGCACAGAAATGAGTCGGAGTACCAGTGTTTATGATTCATAGCTCTCGAGATGTCAGAAGACTCTCCAAGACTCGGCGCTGAGGGCAAGTAGAGGTTGACGACGCTGAGGGCAAGTAGAGGTTGAGCCCCACAGGACATGATGGGCATTGAAGTCTCCCAGGAGGAGAAATTGTCAGGGGAGTTGTTCCATAAGGTCTGTGAGAGCCTCAGAGTGTACTGCATCCAGTGGCGGTAAATAAAGAGAGCAAACTGTAAGCCTCCGATGTGCATGAAAACTGCTTTCACGTCAGTATCCAGGGGAGAACAGAGGAGAGGTGCCTATTATCGACGAACACGGCAACCCCTCCTTTGTCCCTTTCCCTAGTCAGGTCATCCTTGTAATATAGTGTATAGCCCCTTAGTACAGGAGCATAAGACACTTTTAAATGTGTTTCCTGTAAACACAAGTACAAGGTACGTTGCTCCGCAAGGAGTATCAGTTCCTCCACATGTGTCCTGAATCCATTCGTGTTCCACTGTATAATGGGAGTCATCTATCAGGATGGTAGTACTTTCATCCTGATTTTCTGCCAGGAAGGGGAGCCCATAGTGGGTGGAGGCTCAGTTTTGGGGTGAGATGATTGCCCCAGTCCGACATCAACCTTCATGGACTCTGAAGAAGATTTGAGAGACACGTCAGATAGAATGACATCGACATCATTGGACTGTGTACCGCCTGTCTCCTTCAGCGGGCGATTCTTTGACTTCAATTTTTTAGTCTCAGGTGGCTTTGGAGCCACTATCTCAGAAGTGGTAGGGGGTGTAGCAGCATTGGGCGGTGCACAAGACTTCACCTGTGGAAGGGCAGGAAAGTCCATGATGTTAACAACCATGGCCTTGTATCAAGTTTGGGGGAGGGGGGCAGGCTTCAAAGGAACTGGAGCAGCACATGTGCATTGACAAACGCAGGTGCTAGTGCCGACAGTAGCAACCTCCTTTTGTGTAGTGGCATCGGTGTTCAGGACTGGCTGTTTCAGAATGGAAGAAAAGGACGCAGCAAATTTGGGTGGCTGCATGGAATTGTACAACTTCTTGGCTTCACCAAATGGGATGTGCTTTGTTGTTTTGATCTCCTCGATCTTCCGCTCCTGAAAAAAAAAAAAAAAGAAAAAAAAAAAAAACTCTGCAGTTCCTGATCCACAAAGGGTGATCTCCAAAGCAGATGACACACTTTGGAGGAGAGGAGCAACCAACTCCGTCACGGGCAGCTTTACCACATTTCCCACAAGTGGCTTCTCCTTTACAGCCCAGAGTAGTATGCCCAAAATGCTGGCATTTGAAACACCACTCTGGAATTGGGTAATAAGGCAGTAATACTGAGGCTTAGGAAACCTGCCTTCACATGTTCTGGTAGTTTGCTGCTGTTAAAAGTGAGGATAAAAAGAGTCTGACTTTGCGAGATCGCCATCCACCCATTTCATAGCACGTTGCACATCAAAAATGCCTTCCTGGTACCATTCGGCTTTCAGTTCTTCTCGGGGAATGTCAACTAGATCCCTGCAATCACAACGCCTCTGCTGTAGTTCAAGGTGGTGTGTAATTCAGGTTCTATCGCATACTCTCTGACGCATTAAGCTTCCTGAAGGTTCTTGACTTGGGAGCTAGATGTTTCAACCAACAGGGTCCCATTGCGCAAGCGCGTCACAAATTTTAAGGTGCCAGCAATGCCTTCTAAGGCTTTTCTGTAGGTAAAATGGTGAAACTCTTTCAAAACTTCCCTCTTTTCTTTTAACTATAAGAAACACATTCTGCAAAACAGCACGCATTCTGTTACTAGCGACTGAATAAGGAGGACTGACTACATGAGCCCTCTTGTTAGACTGGGTCTTGGTACCTTCTAGCAGCCCACCCTTTTCACTGGGAGGGGGTAAAGAAAATTTCAGAGGATCCATTTTGGTCTCACAAGCAGCTAGGGAAATAAGGGCCCACTCAGACAGAGCCCCGCATGCCTGAGTAAGCCTTATACAACTGAGGTACAGCAGGTTCCCCAGAAGTTGCCCACTAACAACTGTTTCATCTCAACAGCTATGCATCCGATCAGCGTGTAGCACACCTTGAAACTGAGGTTTTTTTTTTTTTTTTTTTTTTTATAGAGGTTTATTCCGTCCTTGCAATCCGGGTAGTCAAGCCAAGATCGCCGTTTCAAGAGACACACAGTGTTAAACCACCACGCCACATGGTAGTCACTGAAGCATGCCCAGAGCTTACGGTGACAGAGGACTGGCGCTTACCAGTCCCAAGCTCAGGAACCCAGGGTCACCAAGCCTGTACCTGGCAAATGAATGCCAAGCCCCTGGGGGCAGAACCAAACAAAAACGGGAAAATGAGCACTAAAAGGGAAAAAAAGCAGTGGAAGCTATTATAAAATAATATAGCAGATGGCCTGGGCTGGTTGATCACAAGAATAAAAAGGATGAGCCAGCCACTCTGTAACATACTAAAACTCCTGCCAAAAAACACAAGGTAAAGAAACACAAACAGAGAAAAGACAAACAAACAGTAAAGAAAGAGCAAGGAAGAGCTAGAAAAAAAAAAAAAAAAAAAAAAGGGGGGGGGGGGGGGGAGACTTGTGAGAGAAGGCCAGACCCCTATGCTTAGATTGAGTAAAGAAACCTATCTCTCGAAGAAAATATAAAACTAGATCAGCCGTTGAGGCATTGTCTCCCAACACCATAGGCAGTGTGGTGGGAAGGTTAAAACGCCTCAGAGTGGGTAAAACTGGGCAGTCCAACAAGATGTGGACCACAGTCATGTGGGAACCACAGTGACACTGAGATAGGTCCTTGCGATGGAGGAGGTGACCATGAGTCAGCCCAGTATGGCTAATGCAGAGTCCCGACGAGTGGCTCACATGGATGACCTACACAACTTCGTTGTCTCCTCGATAACAAGTAGTTTATTTGGTGTACTGAGAGTGCGCCATTAGGTATCCCAGATCCTGAAAACTTAACGGAGAAAGACCGATCAGCGATCAGTCTTCGGCGTGCTGATCTCTCAGAGTCGGTTTACTGGTAACCTGCTTAGCTAGCCTGTCAGCAAATTCATTTCTTGGGATTCTGATACGTCCTGGGGTCCAAATGAAGGCCACTGAACAACCATGGTTTTTGAGGGCATAAATAGACTCCTTGATAGTCATTACCAAAGGATGACGAGGGAAGCAGTGGTCAAGAGCTTGTAGGCTGCTTAAGGAGTCACTACAGGTGAGGAAGGACTCACCTGTGCAGGAGGGGTATGCTCCAGAGCAGGACAGATGGCTACGAACTCTGCAGTGAAAACACTGCAGCCACCTGGCAAGAAGCACTGTTCAGTATGTTCAGCGTGAGTATAAGAGAATAAACATGACCATCAACCACTGGGCCATGAGTGTAGACTCTTTCTGAGCCCTGGAACTCACCAAGAATAGAGAAAAATTGGCAGCAGAGTACCTCAGGAGGAACTGAGTCTTTTGCGGGGTGTGATAGTTTCAGACAAAACTGTGGCCAAGGCTGGGATCATGGAGATTTACACGAGTAGACCTGGAAGAAATGTGGCAGAGGGAAAGACTCAAATTCAGTGAGAAGGGCGACTGCAATTGGAATCCCCGATATGGGCCCCCATTGTAGGAGATGAAACACCATGTTGGGGAAAAGGAGACGGTAATTCCGATGTTGAGGCAAACTACAAATATGGGCAGTATAATTTGCAAGGAGATGTTTTCACCTGATCCACAATGGAGGAACCCCAGCTTCCATGAGCAGGCTGTCACTGGGCTTGTTCAGAAAGCTCCTGTTGCAAGTTGAACTCCACAGTGGTGTATAGGATCCACAAGCTGCAATGCTGAGGGTGATGTTGAACCATATACCAGGCTCCCATAGTCAAGACGGGACAGCACAAGGGCTTTGTACAGCTGCAGCAGAGTAGGGCGATCTGCACTCCGGTCAAGTGTGGCTCAGGCATTGAAGAATGTTTAGATGCTGCCTGCACTTTTCCTTAAGCTGATGAAGATAGAGAATCCAAGTTAAGCAGACGTTGAAGACTAGGCCTAAAAAGTGGTAAGACTCCACTGCGTTAAGTAGTTGGTCATCGAGGTAAAGTTCCAGATGTGGATGGACAGTTAAATGACGACAGTAGTGGATGATGCAAGTTTTGGTGGATGAAAACTTAAAGCTATGGGTGAGGGACCATCACTGTACCTTTCGTGTGGCTTCCTGCAGTCGATATTCAGCTGCACCAATAGAAGAGAAGCAGAAGGAAATACAAAGATAATCAGCATATAAGAAGGTGGATACTGAGGATCCCATTGCAGCTGTGAAACCATTAATGGCCAATAAAAAGAGTGGAACACTCAGTAAAGAGCACTGTGGGGCACCGTTCTCTTGGATATAGGGTGCACTGTGTGAAGCACCAACTTGAACTCTGAAAGTGTGGACCCATAAAGAGTCCCACGTAAAAATCAGGAGCAGGCCCCAGAGACCACACTCATGCAGAGCAGCGAGGATGTGGTGTAGCCAAGGGGCATCATAGGCTTTTGTTTGGTCAAAAAAGATGGCCATAATGTGTTGACGGCAGGAAAAAGCCATTCAGATGGCAGACTCCGGTTATACCAAGTTGTTAGCGGTGGAGTGACCTTGGCAAAAACTGTCCTGGGATGGAGCCAGAAGGCCCCGAGACTCAAGCAGCCAACACAACCGCCAGCTCACCATCAGTTCGAGCAGCTTGCACAGAACACTGGTGAGGCTGATAGGACGATAGTTATCCACATCTAGCAGGTCCTTACCAGCTTTCACCACTGGAACGATGATACTTTCTCACCAAGGCAACAGGAATTCTTCATCACTCCAGATGTGATTGAAGATGGCAAGGAGGTGGCACTGGTAATCACTGACAGATGTTTAATCATTTGGGGATGGATGCCATCTGGCACGAGGAATGTGTCTGGGAAATCGGCAAGGGCACTGAGAAATTCCCACTCACTGAACGGAGCACTATACAGCTCAGGGTGGCTTGGAGCCATAGATAAGTATTGTCTTTCCACCCACCGTTTTAGGAGGCAAAAGGTGGGGCAGTAATTCTCAGACGCAGAGGTGCTAGCATAATGCTTGGCAAGAAGCTCTGCAATTATGTCCAGGTCGGTATATACAGCTCCATTTGTGGAAATTGCAGGTATACCTGCAGGGGTCTGATATGCATAAAGACATCTGAGCTAGGGTCCAAACATGGGATGGAGAGGTGTGTTCCAATAGTAGAGACGTATCATTCCCAAAACTCCTACTTCCGTTGTCTGATGAGTTGACGGATCTGGGCATAGAGCCGTTTGAAGGCAATGAGGTGCTCCAGGGACGGATGCCGCTTACGACACTGGAGGACCCCCCTAGGGTCTCCAATGGCTGCAGCAATTTCCAGTGACCACCAAGGCACTGTCTTCCGGCAGGAGCAACCTGCGGAACAAGGGATTGCCAATTCAGCTGTACCAACAATGGTAGTAATGATGGTCTGGATCACCACATCATTGTTGCCATGCAACGGAGGTTCAACGGTGGTAGCAGAGCTGAAAGCACCCAGTCAGCCTTTCTAAGCGCCCATCTGGGCAAGTGGCGCCGGGGAGGGACAGGAAGAACAGATAGTGGTCACTGCCACACAAGTCGTCGTGAGCTCTCCAGTGGATAGATGGTAGAAGGGCAAGACTGCAAATGGAGAGATCAACGGGCGAGTATGTGCCATGCACCACGCTGAAATGAGTAGGGGCACTTGTATTTAGGAGGCAAAGGTCAAGTAGAATTGGTAGATTCTCAACACCTTTCCCAAGACCAGCAATCTTGGTTCCCTCTCACGAAGGGTTATGGGCGTTAAAATCACCCAAAAGTAGGAAAGGTGGGGGAACTGGGAAATAAGTGCAGCCAATACATGGTACAGCATGCCACCATTTGGAGGAAGGTAGATTTTACAGGTGGTAATTTCCTGCATTGCCCTCACTCTAACAGCCACAGCTTATAAAGGTATTTGAAGTGGCACAGGTGCATTATACACAGAGGTAGGCACTTAGAGACAACTCCATCTGACATCCTGTTATGGTCAGTACAATATTTGTAAAACCCCAGATAGCCATGAAGGAGGAGGGGGGGGGGGGGGGGGGGTGAGTGTCCACATTGATGGAAATCAGGTTACCTGAAGGACAGTGCAGAAAGCAGGTGTATCGCGGAAGAGTTGTCATAACTCAGTCAGGCGCAGGGAAAAATCGCCACAATTCCACTGGAGGATGACGCTGTCTCCACCATGCCACACTGATTTCCACTGCAGCTGAGGTGTCGACGAGATCTAGGTCTTCGGACGGGGAACTGGTAGGGAGTTGTGGCATGGGTGCTAATGGAATTCAGTATTCTTCTTGGACTGTTTGCCCTCTCACTGCTCTTTAGGGGCTTGCAGGGAGGGCTTCTCAGAAGTAGCTTCAGGTACGGATGAAGACCGGGAAGCCATTCAACCAGCAGCTTGTGGCTCATTCAGCCACTGACTGGGTCCACTTCTGGACAGGAGGAGAGCTTGGAATGTAGGAGTCCAAAGGGAGCTCTTCCATGTGAGAGGAGCCAGAGGAGGCTGTTGCTTCTCTGGCTGGGATGAGTGGACCGATGTCCCCGGCATTTGTGGGAGGCGGTGGTCCCAATGGGGAACCTTTGGGAGCAACATAAGAAGATGTGCCCCCAACCACTAGGAGGGGGGATGTAGATGGATGGCCCTGAGGGCCCACTGTACAATGCTGAGACAAGGACAGTGTCGTCGCTAATGAGGGGGACATTGTCGTGGCTGCAGCATAAGACTACAGCAATCGAATGTGGTGCAGCCTTCCATATTTCAGTTTAGCCTGTCTCTAAGTCATCCAGTCCAGGGTCTTTTACTCCATAATTTTCCTCTCCTTTTGGAGTACTGTGCAGTCAAGCAATCAGGGAGAGTGGTGCTCTCCACAGCTGACACAAGTGGGAGGAGAGGCACGTGGAGTATTTGGATGCAGTGGTTGGTTGGTTGGATTGGAGAAAGGGACCAAAGAGACGAGGGAAAGAAAGTGACTAATGACAGGGGCATGAAGGAAGAAACACAGGTAGACAAGATAGACACTCAAGATAAAACAGACCCCATAAAGAATGGAGTGGAAAGGCAGAGGGCGGGGGTGAACCACCAAGCCCAGTGGAAGCCAGTCCAACTGGGGTGAAGGGGGGAGCAAGACGGCCTGCCATCCCCTCCACCCACCGATAAGGTTGAAGGTCCCACCCTTAAATAAAGTGGTAAGAAATTGTAAAACTAGATCAGCTGCTGAGGCACTGTCAGCAACACCAGGGGTAGCGAATCAGGAAAGCTAAAAGTCCGTCGCAGGGTGGCTAAGTCGGGACAGTCCAGTAAGAGGTGAACTACAGTCAACATTGATCCACAATGACAGAGAGGGGGGTCCTCAGGATGGAGGAGATAACCGTGAGTCAGCCAAATAAGGCCGATGCGAAGCCAGCAAAGAACGACAGAAGCTTTACGAGAGGCCAGTAAGGAGGACCACCACATAGTTGTAGAATCCTTTATCACCCTGAGCTTCTGCGGCAAAGAAAGTGTGTGCCACTCTGCATTCCAAAGTCCCAAAACCTGATGACATAATGCTGAGCGAAGGTCTTTTTCTGGAATGCCAATAGCAAGAGATGGCCCGTTATTAGCCAATTGAGCCAGTCAATTTGCAAGTTCATTGCCAGGGATCCCAACACGGCCTGGAGTCCAAATGAAAACCACTGTGCATCCACATTGCTCAACGAGAGAAAGGGAGTCCTGGATAGCTATGACAAAGGGGTAGCGAGGGAAGCACAGGTCAATAGCATGCAAACTGCTCAAAGAGTCACTACAGATGGTGAAGGACAGTCCTGAGCAGAAGTGGACATGGTACAATGCATGCAAGACGGCTACCAATTCTGCAGTAACAACACTACAGCCATCTGGCAAGGAACAAAGTTCCGTGTGTCTCACATAGGTTTAAGCGTGACCAGCAACCATGGAGCCATCAGTATAAATCACTTCTGAACAGTATAAATCACTTCTGAACCCTGGAATGAACTGAGGAGAAGTGGGAAGTGTTGGTGGCGAAGGGCCTCTGGAGGGATACAATCCTTTGAATTGATGGAGATATCAAGAAAGAGCTGTAGCCGAGAATGCATCACAGACGGGTACGTGCATGAGCAGAGAAAAGAGGTGGTAAAGGGAAATGCTGGACCTCAGAAAAGAGCAACTGAATGTGGACAGTCACGGTGCGCCCACATCGTGGCCGCCGCCGCAGGAGGTTGATCTCCATGTCTGGATAAAGGAGACCACAATTAGGGTGCTTTGTGGTGCAGCGAAAGCGGAGTGCATAAGATATCAGCTGTTGTTGGTGCAAAACTTGCAGTGGTGGAATCCCCGCCTCTGCAAGAAGGCTAATCACGGGGCTAGTCTGGAAGGCACCAGCCGCAAGTCACCCCCCACAATGGTGGATGGGATCTAGTACCTGCAATGTCGAAGAACCACAGACAGGACTCCCAAAGTCTAAACGAGAATGGACCAGCGCTTTGTACAATTGCAGGATAATAGAGTGGTCCGCACCCCTGGTGGTATTGCACAGACAACTTTGAACATTGAGATGTAATCAGCACATCCTCTTCAGCTGGTGAAGATTAGGGAGCCATGTCAACTGGCATCAAGGTCCAGACCCAAGATGCAATGGATGTCCACCACCTCAAGGAATTGGCCATTGAGGAACAGGTCTGGATGGGGATGGACTGTACAGTGACGGCAGAAATGCATGACACACAACTTGGCCACCGAAAACTGAAAGCCATGGGAGAGAGCCCAAGATTGCACCTGATAGATTGCCCCCTGTAGACGGCGTTCTGCAGCGCCTGACGGAGTAAGCAATGTAGATACAAAAATTGTCAGCATACAAAGAGGGGGACACTGTCAGCCCAGCAGCCACCACCAGTCCATTAACGGCGATGAGAAAGAGAGGAGCGCTCAGCACGGAACCCTGTGAAACCCCATTTTCTTACCGATGGGAAGTGTTGTAGGAGGAACCAACTTGGACCCGAAAACAGTGACAAGAAAGAAAGTTACGGATCAAAACGGACAGAGCATCACGAAGGCCCTAGTCGTGAAGAGTGGTGAGGCTATGGTGTCGCCAGGTGGTGTCAT
The DNA here is from genome assembly GCF_021461395.2 of Schistocerca americana. NCBI lineage: Eukaryota > Metazoa > Arthropoda > Insecta > Orthoptera > Acrididae > Schistocerca > Schistocerca americana. The sequence goes on from NC_060124.1 coordinate 27,917,321, forward strand.
AAGCTTTATGCAAGTCAAAGAAAAATGCAATGAGGAGTTGCTGATGGGCAAATGCCAACCGGATAGCAGACTCAAAGTGGACTAAGTTATCTACCATAGAGCAGCCACGGTGAAAACCACCTTGAGTCGATGACAAAAAGTCGCGGGATTCAAGGATACAAAACAGCCGCCAACTCACCAGGCGTTCAAGGAACTTGCAAAGGGTGTTGGTAAGGCTAATTGGACAGTAGCTATCCTACTAAAGAGGTGGCTTCCCAGGCTTCAACACCGGAATAACATTGCTTTCCTGCCACTCGATAGGAAATACCCCCTCACTCCACAGACGGTTGGAAAGTGGTGGCCAGCCACCGATAAGTGTTGGAGCATTTGGTTATGTATCTGATCCAGTCCAGGAGCCCTGTTGGGACAAAGGGCGAGGGTGCTGGCGAATTCCCACATGCTAAATGGGGCATTATAAGGCTCCAAGCAGCAAGAAATGAAAGAGAACAGCAGTCATTCTGAGTGCTCTTTAAGGAGGAGGAATATGGGCGAATACTGAGTCGATGCAGAAGCTTGGGCAAAGTGTTGAGCGAAATGCTCTGCGACAAAGTCCAGATGGGTAAGGCCAACACCATGCACAGAAATTTTGCCTGAGTTTCGCCCAGACTTGTGGAGAGGGGGTGTGTGGTCCTATGGCAGCCACATTTCATTCCCAGCAAATCTGCTTCTGAAATATGATTAGGTAACGGGCCCAGTTGTGGAATCGTTTAAAGACCAGAAGGAGAGCAGTAGAAGGGTGCCGCTAGAAGCGTTGAAGAGCACGGCAGTGGCCTTTTATGGTTCCAGCAATTTCCAGAGTCCACCAAGGGATCATCATCTACATGGGGAACCCGAGGAAGAAGGAATGGCTGAAACAGCTGCGGCAAGAATGGTGGCAGTCAAAGTCTGTGTAGAGTCATCAATATTACTGTGTGGTAGTACAGGGAGGATGGAAGCAGAGGAGAAGGCACCCCAATAAGCTTTAGAGAAGGCCCACCTGGGAGGGTGACTGAGTGAGACATACTGAAGGTAGGTCAAAACAATCAGGCAGTAATCGCTGTCACATAAGTCATTGTGGACACCCCACTGAATGGAGGGAAGAAGGCTGGGACTGCATATGGAGAGGTCAATGGCAGAGAAAGTGCTGTGAGCCACACTAAAGTGTGTGGGAGTGTCAGTGTTTAGGAGACAGAGGTCAAGCCCTGCCAGAACAGCTTTAACTGTCCTGCCCAGGGCAGTAGTCATGTGACTACCCCACAGAGGGTTGTGGGCATTTAAGTCCCCTAGAAGCAGGAAGGGAGAATGGATCTGTTGAAGAAGGGTGGTTAGGGCAAGGGATATGGGTGGCCTGTCAGGCAAGAGGTAGAGATTACAGATTATGATTGGAGTGGCCAGATGGACCCTGACAGCAATTGCTTCCAGAGTCGTATGGAGGGGAACCCATTTACTTACAGAATCCTTGTGGACCAAGATGCAAACACCACCAGAAGCCCGCAAGGGGCCAATTCGGTTTTGACAGAAAGCATGGAACCCACGAAGGGTGGGTGAGTAAGAACTGACAAAATGGATCTCCTGGAGAGCAATACAAGCAGCAGAGTAGGAGGAAAGACGGGGCTGCAACTCTGGGAGGTGATGCAAATAGCCATTACAATTCCACTGGAGGATTCTCAAGCTGGAGCCCAAATGGAAAGTGAATGGACTGGAGCCGGTCACGCCGTCGAGTCGCCATCCGACACTGATAAGGATGAGGTAATGTCCTTATAGGTGGGGTCAGACTCTGTTGGTTCATTGGTTGGAGGAGGGGAAGGCGGCAGTTCAGGGGGTACCGGAGGGGCCTTGCCCTTGTTCTTGTGTTTCTTTTTCTTCTCTTGTGAAAGAACAGAAGGGTAGACTGCAGTGAGGTCGAGCAAGGAATTACAACTGCCAATCTTGGCACCCACCGGCTGCGGATCGGACGACTACGATGTGGAGCTGAAGATTGCCTTTCAGGGGGTGCCGGGAAGAGGACTCCCGGGAGGGAGCTCCAGTACCAGCAGCTGCTGAAGAAGGGGAGCGCTTCTCCAGTAGGGGAGGGGGAGCAGCACCCGAAGGGGTGGGTATGGCTTCTGATGGGGAGGGGGAGGGGGGAAGTGGGAGATGAGGGTGAGGCAGAAGGTGTGGGGCGAATGGGGCGGGGCTGGGAAGAGGAGGGGGTAGGTGGGGGAATGGATGTAACTGAAGCAAAAGTAGAAGTCAGAGGAACGGGATGGAGCTGGTCATACTTTCGACAAGCCTCGGTGTAGGTAAGTCGGTCTAAAGTCTTGTACTCTCGAATGCATTGTTCTTACACATACACAAGGCATGCTGACGAGTGAGGAGGATGCTGCGCATTACAACTGATGCACACTGGCGGGGGAGCACAGGCACTCCCCTAATGGAGGGGGCGCTCATAGTCACCGAAGAGAGGATCATTGGTGCAGCGGGAAGACGTGTCCAAACTGTAAGCATTTATAGCATCTCATAGGTGGTGGAATGTAAGGTTTCACATTACCTTCTCTGGGAGGGTATCCTCCTCGAACGCCAGGATACACGTGCCTGCATCGGTCCGATTGTCTGTAGGGCCTCGCTGTAAACGGCAGGTAAATCAGACTCCTCACCGCTCAAGGTTAGCACTGAGGTCCTCGTCAGTTTGGAGAAGAAGATTCCAGTAGAAAATGATACCCTGTACCGAGTTCAAGATTGGTGGGGTGCGACGGAGACTGGGATGTCACCGAGATGGTCACAAGCACGCAGTGTTGCAGATTGGGCAGCAGAAAATGTCTTTATGAGCAATGAACCGGACCGGATTTTACTCATGGATTCCAGTTCGCCATACTTATCTTCGATCATCTCCATGAAAAACAAAGGCTCGGTCATGGCAAAACTATTGCCATCCTTCTTCCCAGGGGTGGCCAGGGAGGGGAATGCCGAAGGATCAGAAGAAGGAGTGTCTTGTCTACTATCACTCTTAGAGATAGTTCAGATACTAGCAGTGTGATCCCTGTGTTGTCAGGGGCCTCAGCCAAGTGGGTACTTAACAGCCCCACCACACAGACTGCCTACCATGCTGGTGACCTAGCAGGAAGGGTGCCAGGGTGCATTGGGAAAGTGGAGGGGAGGGGGAGTGGAGCCTGCACCATGGAAACTAGGTCGGGAGTGCGTCCCCAAATGGCTCACACTGAACGAAAAACTTTGGAGATGGAGGTCAAACCCCAAGGGGACCAAAAATGCCGAAAAGGAGATGGAAACAGCAAACTTAACAATAGCACATACCAAAACAAAGCCGGGAGGATAGCCAGGTCGATATAAAGAAGTCCACCAAGAGGGAAAGGAGGGGGCAGGGAGAAAAGAGCAAGGACAGGGAAGGAAAGGAACAGGGACAGTAATGCAGCCGGGAAAAAGGAAGGAGACTCCAATAGCTCGGGGCCCCGTGCACGGAAGGAGACTGCAATAGCTTGGAGCCCTGTGCACACCACACACATGCCCACAAAAGGGACTGTGGGCCCCATGGGGGGATCTGGATGCAGTAGATGTCCACAGTGGTGACATGTGGTGCTGCAATGGCACTGGGAAGACATGTGCTTGAATTTCCAGCACGTAAAGCACTGCATTACGGGAGGGACATTTGGTTTGCTGTCACATCCGCAGACCATCACCATGACCTTTTCAGGTAACGAATCACCCTCAAAGGCCAAGATGAAGGTACAGGTAGCAACCCTGTCGTCTTTAGGTCCCCTATAGATGCGCCGGACGAAGTGAACACCCCGACGTTCTAAAGTGGCATGTAGCTCATTGTCGGACTGCAACAGGAGGTCGTAACGACAAATACTCCCCTGGACCATGTTGAGTCTTTTATGTGGGGTGACCGAAATGGGAATATCACCCAGCTTCTCACATGCAAGTAATGCCCATGACTGAGTTGGGGATGCTGTCTGAATCAATACTGACCCATTGCATATTTTGGAGAGCGCAGCCACGTCCCCAAACTTATCCTCCAGGTGATCTACGTAAAGAGTGGCTTGGTAGCCAGAAAGGAGCCCTACCAGTTCTGCTGCACACTAAACAATGAGGCAAATACGGCTCTCTTCTGTCTGCAGCCTTATGTTCCTCCCATGGTGTAGTTAGGGAGAAGAATGACTTGTGGTCGTATGTCTCGACATTGTATTCAACCTTCCATTTCTTAGAGATGCTGGGACCATTTGGTCCCCAGAAAAAGATGACTTGGTCCGCTTTTTGTGGGTCATCTGCCCTGATGCCACCCACTCCAATCATGGGCTCTCCCCATAGGCGCCAACCAGAAGATGGGCATCTCCTTCTTGGCGTATGTGGGGAGTTTGAAGCTCAGGCATCAGCAGTGCATTCCCTCTGCTGTCAGGGGACTACAATCAAGAGGGTACATGACGATCCCACATGACAGACTGGCTACCATGCCAGAAATCCAATATTGTAAAGGGGGGCGAAAGAGGGCTGTGAACAATTTACGATGTAACCTGGACGGTGTCCTCACCCAAATAGGAGTTGCAGAGCCATTACAGTAAGAGGTGCAGAGGTCTAATTGCAGTATGGATATACGGAGTACCAAGTAGGGCATCCTTCCCCAAATAGCCTGCACTTTTGTAGAATTTTGGAAGTGGGGGGTCAGACCCTAAAAAGGGACCATAACATATCAGACCAAAAAGTAGGAGACTCCTTTTAGTTGCCTCGTACGACAGGCAGGAATACCTCAGGCCTACTCTAACCCCCGGAACCACATGAGGAAAAGGGTATTAGGTGGATCTCACACAACACTACCAAAGGAAATTGAGGGAATTCCCTCTGTACACCTAACAGGCTACTGTGAGGAGGACAGACAAGTGAAGTTCGTAAATGCCACCTCCTGCATGCAGATGATAATTCTCATTTCTTCGTTGAACAGAGCAACTACCGCTTTCAAACTTTACTTATATGTATGTTTAAATCACAGAAATTCACATAAAAACCACAAAATGACAGGCAACGTACAACAATAAAGACTTTAATTGCTACTGTACCATTGAATTGCTTCCTCACAAGGGTTGACCAAATCCCAAAGCATGTGCATTCTTTGCCCAAAGGCATCTAACATATGCTGATTCAGATGTAGGGAGCCCAGAGTTAAAGATAAAATGCAAATAATAAAAATACTGGAGGGCACACTGAGTATTTGAACAACCACTCCTCTCAAATGTGACTCTAATACGCTAAGCACTATGGCATACTGAAGTCCAAAACAAACATGAGAATTCATTTTTCTAAAGACACTGTCACTCTTATGCACTTTTTTTTTTTATGAAAAGAAGACATGCATATCTGCTCTGAGAAACATTGGTAGTATCAACAGTACCAGAAAATAGTATAACAAGGGTATGTTTCTTTGCGAATAGGATGGTTGAGCAGAAGTGTGTTACCATGAACAGTTCAGTAATAGAATATTCCCATCAGAATCTAAGCCAACCCCCCTCCCTACACACACACACACACACACACACACACACACACACACACACACACAGAAAGAAAGAGAGAGAGAGAGAGAGAGAATGTGAGCAAATTACACTGAAGTGCCAAAGAAACTGGTATAGGCATGCGTACTCAAATACAGAGATATGTAAACAGGCAGAATATGGTGCTGTGGTCGGCAACACCTATATAAGACAACAAGTGTCTGGTGCAGTTGTTAGATCAGTTACTGCTGCTACAATGCCAGATTATCACGGTTTAACTGAGTCTGAATGTGGTGTTACAGTCGACGCACGAGTGATGGGACACTGCGTCTCACAGATAGTGATGAAGTGGGGATTTTCCCGTACGGTCATTTCACAAGTGTACCGTGAATATCAGGAACCCGCTAAAACATCAAATCTCCAACATCGCTTGCAAAAAGATCTTGCAAGAACGGGACCAACGACCACCGAAAAATCGTTCAATATGACAGAAGTTCAACCATTCCCCATTTGCTGTAGATTTCAATGGTGGGCCATCAACAAGTATCAGTGTGTGAACCGTTCAACTAAACATCATCGATATGGGCTTTCAGAGCCAAAGGTCCACTCATGTACCTTTGATGACTGCACAACACAAAGTTTTACGCCTCACCTGGACCTGTCAATACCAACATTGGATTGTTGATGACTGGTAACATGTTTTCTGGTCGGACGAGTGTCATTTCAAATTGTATCATGCAGATGGATCAAGTTGGTGGAGGCTCTGTAATGGTGTTGGGCGTGTGCAGTTGGAGTGATATGGGACCTCTGATACGTCTAGATATGTGTCTGACAGGTGACACATACGTAAGAATCCTGTCTGATCGCCTGCATCCATTCATGTCCATTGTGCATTCCGACAGACTGGGAAACCCAGCAGGACAATACAACAACCCACATGTCCAGAATTTCTGCAGAGTGGTTCCAGGAACATCCTTCTGAGTTTAAATACTTCTGCTGGCCACCAAACTCCCCAGACATGAACATTATTGAGCATATCTGGGATGGCTTGCAGCATGCTGTTCAGAATAGATCTCCACCACCTTGTACTCTTACCAATTTATGGACAGTTCTGCAGGATTCATTGTATCAATTCCCTCCAGTACTACTTCAGATATTAGTCCAGTCCGTGCCATGTTGCAGCACTTCTGCGTACTCGCGGGGGCCCTACAAGATATTAGGCAGGTGTACTGGTTTCTCCAGCTCTTCAGTGGAAATTAGTAATTCAGTATGCAAGAATAGCTGAAAATATAGATATCATTAGTGGCTGAAACACTGTATACAGAAAGAGCAGAAATCAGAGCTACGGGTTCTGAATAGGAATAAGAGAGGAGAAAGACTTCTTGAGTTCTCCAAGAAATTTCTGGTAGTAATAGCAAATATAAGAGGAAGAACGTATCCAAAAGAGGAGGAGGAGTCGGAGGAGGAGGAGGAGGAGGAAGTGTTCTTGGAAATGACCAGGAGAGAGAAAAAGATATTAGCTGGATTCAATATGGTGAGCTAGAGACTCCAAGCTCAGATATTGGATTGTAAGGCAATCTCAAGCAGCATAATTTAGTACTGATACAGAGTAGGCACAAGTTTAAGAAAGGGATACTGTAATACTGAAGAATGATGTGAATTTGAAGTTCTTTGATATTGTGGTTACTGAGATAACGTACTGTTACAAAGGGTAATTACAGAAGCTGGACAGGCAAATACACATACTAGAAATGTAATTGTGAAAAAAATGTGGACCACAGAAGAAAGGCTCCAACTGAGTGATGAAAGAAATATAAAAAATGGTATTAAAAAGAAACTTATACAGCAATATAAATCACTTAGAAGAGGAATCACTAGGCAGTGCATGGAAGCCGAAGGAAAATAGTTGTAAGAAATTGGAAAATAAATGATCATCAGAAGGGCAAATTTAGCATACAGAACAGTCAAAATAACATTCTGAGAATTTAAAAGTAAAGGAATCAATATTTATACAGCCCTGTAGAAGAGATCCCACTGTTAAACTAAGAACAAAGAGCATATATTGGAAAGAGTACAGTGAGGGCCTCTGTGAGAGGGAGAAAAAACCTGAAATATGATACAATAAGAAATGGATGTGAAGATGGGAGACATAGAAGGTCCATTATTGAAGTCAAAGTTTGAAAGAGCTTTGGATGACTTGCAGTTCAACAAGATAGAAGGGGTAGGTACATGTCTGCAAAACTTCCAAAATGTTTGGGGAACTGAAAAGCAAATTCAAAGGAAAATAAAGAATTTCATCAAAATAAATCACAAGACAGCAAAGGCATATAATAACAAAAACAACATCAGTGAGCCGAAACATACCGACTTAGTGGTGGACTACCTCTGGAAAACAATGCAAAGTGATCATGCACTGCATGGATTTGACAAATCCTTAATAGGTTTCTGAACATATGTGGCACCAAATGTCAATGGACTGCTCACGTAAATCCCGTAAATTACGGGCCAGAAATTTGTGGGTGCAATCTGGAGTCCAATAGTGTCTCAGTGTGTTCAACTGGGTTCATATCAGGCAAAGTTGATAGCCAAGACACCAATGTATGTTCACTATTATGCACCCCATTCCATCATAACACATTCTTGCCAAGTGGCCTGCTAGAAGATAGCGTCACTGCTGCAGAAGACATCAAGATGAGGAGATGCAAGTGGTCCACAATAATGTTCCCATGGTCCACAGCTATCATGGTACCTTCAGTTACTACCGCAGGACCAATGGAAATGCATGTGTATGTCTACCATATCAAATGACTGCCCCATTAAGGTGGCTGCACCAGTGACACGGTTTATGTTTCAAGCAGCCTTTTACCTGAATGACACCATATACGGACACAAACAGAGGAATGTGATTCAGAGATCCTCTGTCCACTGCAGTTGTAGTTGACGATTCCTTGGGTAAACACAGAATCATGTAAGGGTCATCTGGCAATGACCAACAATGTGCACTCAATAGTGTACTCCGAAACACTTGTGCCTCCATAAGCATTGTACTCTGTCATCAGATCTGACACATATTGCTATGTATCCTATTGCTATGTATCCTGATTTACAGAGCGGGTAAGACCCTTGACCTACACAGTCTAAAAAGTGGAAATCGAACAGCTTGTCGTCTACTCTTGGTTTTCACTGTTCTTCAACCACTTTCCATAGATACGACAGTAGCTGTGAACAGCTTCACTTTTTCTGAGATGGTGATTTCCAGATGATGGACCATTACAAGCTGCCCTGTATCAAAATCATTTATGACAGTGGATTTCCCCCTTTGCAGCCTGTATTGTCACTAGAATGATACCCCATTCATCTCTGCTCTGCTTATATACTTTCCTTACTGCATCACACGCCCTAAAGGCAATTATGCACATTCAAGCTCACAGTAGGCAATGGTCAGAATGCTTTCGCTCATCAGTGTATCAAATGATCAGCTAAACAGCTCATGCATTTAAGTTGCTGACCACAATAACAAGACAATCAGTTTGGCTTTATGAGTGGTAAACACTCTAGGTAGGCAGTTCTGATGTTATGCTTCATAATGAAAGCAAGATAAATCACCATTTTTCATAGGACCTGTCAACTGACAATGCGAAGTGGTGCAAGACATTTGAAATCCTCAGAAACATAGCTATAAGCTGCAGGGAAAGACACATAATATTCATTATGTGCAAGAACTGAAAGGGAACATTAAGAGTGGAACACCAGGAGAGATGTAAATGAATTAAAAAGCATGCAAGGCAGCGATACAGTCATTCTCTTCTAGTATTGACCCTGTATACTGAAGAACCAATTAAGGAAATAAAGTAAATGATAAGTGGGACTGAAATTCAAGTTCAAATAATATCAGTGACAAGATTCACTGATGACACTATCCTCTATAAAAGTGAGGAAGAACAGCAGGACCTTTACAATGGAATCAACAGCCCATTGACCACAGCATATTCACTGAGATAAGCCAAAGGAAGATAGACATATTGAGTAGCAGTAGGAATGAAAATGGCTACAAATTTAACATCAAAATTGGGATTACAGAGTACATCTACATCTACACTCTGCAAACCACCATGAGGTCCATGACAGTGGGTACATCCCATTGTACCAATTAATAGGGTTTCTTCCCATTCCATTCACTTACAGAGCATGGGAAAAATGATTGACTGAATGCCTCTGTGCATGCAGTAATTATTCTAATCTTATCCTCATGATCCCTATGTGCGCAATATGTAGAGGGTTATAGTAGTATATCCCTGGAGTAATCCTTTAAAGCCGGTTCTTGGAACTCTGTTAACAGACATTTTCGGAACAGTTTACGTCTATCTCCAAGACTCTCCCAGTTCAGTCCCTTCACAGTATCTTTGTGACACTCTCCCACAAATTAAACAAACTGTGACCATTCATGCCGTCCTTCTCTGTATAAGTTCAATATCCCCTGTTAGTCCTCTCTGGTGTGGGGTCTCACACACGAGAGCAATATTCTAGACCCAGTCACACAACTCACTTGTAGGCAATCTATTTTGTAGACTGATTGCACTTCTCCACTATTCTACCAATAAAATGTAGGCTACCACCTGCTTTTCCCCACGACTGAACCTATGTGATCATTCTATTTCATATCCCTACAAAGTGTTACACCCAGGTTGGCCAATTCAAACAGTGACTCACTCCAGAACATTCACAGCAAGTTGCCAATCTCTGCACCACATTGAAATCTTACCAAGATTTGACTGAATATTTATGCAGACAGTAATTCATTACAGATCACTGTGTCACCTGCAAGAAATCTGATTTTACTATTAATATTGTCTGCAAGGACGTTAATATACAACATGAACAACAAGGGTCCCAACACACTTCCCTGGGGCACACATTAAGTTACTTGTACATCTGACGATGACTCTCCATCCAAGATAACATGCCACATCCTCCATATCAAAAATATCTCAATCCAGTCACAAATTTCATTTGATACCCCATACGATCATACTTTTGACAATAAGTGTAGGTGCGGTTCTGAGTAAAATGCTTTACGGAAATCAGGAAACACTGCGTCTACCAGGTTACCTTGATCCAAAGCTTTCAGTATGATCTATGAGAAAAGCGCAAGTTGAGTTTCACATGATCGATGTTTTTGAAATCCATGCTGGATGGCATTGAAGAAGTCACTCTGTTCAAGATACCTCATTATGTTTGGGCTCAGAATAGGTTCTTGGATTCTACAATAAATCGATGTCAAGGATACTGGATGGTAGTTTTGTGGATCACTTGATTACTTCTACTACCCTTCTTGTAAATGGGTGTGACCTGTGCCTTTTTCCAAGAACTGGGCATAGCTTTTTGTTCAAGGGATCTCTGATAGACTACAGTTAGTAGAGACGCTAATTCAAGTGCAACTTCAGTACAGACTCTGACAAGGATTCCATCAGGACCTGGAGATTTGTTCAATTTTATCAATGTCAGCTGTTTCTCAACAACACTGACACTAATACTTATTTCATTCATCTTTTCAGTGGTACGAGGATTAAATTGGGCAATGTTCCTGGGTTTTCCTTTGTAAAGGAACACTTGAAAATGAAGTTAAGATTTTCAGCTTTTGCTTTCCTAATAGATTGAGGGAAAGGGTTCTCCTCCCTCGGAAACAAAGACAGGCCTTATTTTAGAACAAAATTTATGAGAATGCGTGGACATCTGGAGCACAGCATTATATGAAAGGGAATCATGAACTGCATGAAAAGTATAAAAGAAAGAGAATAGAAGTATTTGAGATAACGTAAGAAATAAGGAGATTCTCCATATATATGCCGAGGAAAGGAATATGTAGGAAACACTACTGAAAAGAGGAAACACGATGAAACAGCATGTGTTACAACACAGGCAGTAACTTTAAGGGCATTTGAGAGAGCTGCAGAGAGAAAAAATCATAAGAAAAGACTGATATAAAAACATATACAACTAATAACTGAAAACACTGGATGTGAGATACAAAAATAGAGGACACTGGGTATAAAAGCAGTTCTGATACAAAGAATGCACTAGGATTTTACTACCCAGTTCCTCTTTCATATCTTCAGGGGTTTCAAACATTAAAGATTTCCAGCAATGCCATCAGAAAATTGCACTGACCATGGTAAAAGAAATTAACACTGAAGGTATTCCTTGGTCAGTTGTGGATGGACATTAATATAGAACTAGGGTGGAGCACAATCATGTTGACAGCATATCCTCTTGTGGACAATAAGAGATACAGCTCCAACAACTTTGGTAGCACATTTACAATTAACACTAGATAAAGTGCATGGTTCAAATTGGGTAATTCAAACAAAGTGCAACTACTCGATCTTCTAAAATTCTAGTCTATAAGCTGATAACGTATCACCGTGGATGATCAAGATACAAGAGTGGAGCATGGATTTTCATTGCTCCAGACATCATTAGTGCATCTCTGAGATTAATGGTCATCAGTTTGAACAGCTACAGTAACTGAAAGTTGGGCAGATGGTCAGCCTGCATCATGCAAGCTGGTTTTGAGTTCAACACCTTTCCATACACTGAGGGCTACATTTGCCAACTTTGTCCTGCATTTGATTTGGGCATGAAGCTGTTGCCTAGGAACACAGAGAGCCACTGTCTCACCAACTGCCCACAGTTATACATCAACATTAGCAGCATTTCACTGATGTAGTGTTTGCTGCTTTGCGTTGCCACCACATTGCAGCCAGCTGCTACGAGACTAAAGTACAGGGCTATCATGAATAGGGCACACCATAAGTTACAAATGGTATGAAATACTGGAGAGAAAATATACTTTTCTGAATCTCTGAGACTGTTGTGAGAAAAGACAGTAAAAGCAAAGTACCAGGGCATGGAATGAGAGAACTAAAAAAAATAAATAAATAAATAAATTAAAAATAAAAAAAAAACACCTGTCAGTTCAGACACATTTGACTACTTCTCAGTGACTGGTGTCATACTTGTGATAGAACAGCATCTGTTAAGGTGGCCAGGTAGAGTGATATAAAGACTGTGGGAATTTACGAAGATTGGGAAATTTCAGCAAGTATACTTGCATGAGGCCTCGGAAAGTCCAGCCAGTGTGAGTGAGGTGGGATTAGCCCCAGACTTGCAGACACACTATGCTTTGAGTTTCAGTTCTTACAATGAGTCCTGAATCCATTTTCTGTTCACAGTGGAACAGGAGCCACTTCATTGGTGGGGCTTATCTATGTTTTGGCCTTTTCCTTTACCTTCAGTTGGGAAGGTTTAAATGGTCAGGTGGGATACAGAGGGTCTTTTTGGTTTCGTCAAACAGGTGTCCAACTTCACTACTTGATTAGGTAAATCACCATCATACACTCTACAAATTGAAGTGTCAGATCGTCTGATGACTTTGGGTCAATCTTTCGTGTTTTTTAAGTTTCCCTTTCCATTTTTCTTCTAATGGTGATGTTGGAGTAGCGTGCTGCGAGTGACTTTCCCAGATAGATGTTAAAATTTTGTACCCTTCATTGTTGTATAAATATTTGTTTGTATTTGGGTAAGTGTGGCTTTGTAGGTGCAGTTTGAAGCACAGGTATTAGTACAGGTATTACAAGTTTGAACATGGCTGGGTATGTCAACTTTGGGTGATGTTTTCTTTGTCACTGAAGCACAGGATGTTGCAAAACTAAGAGGAAGCATTGCCTTGTAGTTTCTTTTCACTTCAGTAAAGGGCATTCTTTTGTTATCTACATTTCCAGTCTCTTTTGCTCTTCAAAGAACACGGAGCATGCATCTGCAACTTCAAGCAGCATGATTTCCTATGAACTTCATGCAGACTGGGGTTAATAAGCATGTGAGTGCTTCTTCATGTGCTGGTCCACAACACCCAACACATGTAGCTTGACCCTTATGTATGAGGGTAGTATGCCTGCAACACCGACATTTCAAACAGAGTGTGGAATTTATAATATACAATCACTCTTTAAGATGAAGGAACCTACCTTGACATATTCTGGGAAAGTGAGGGTGGCTATTAATTTAAAGGGACTAAACATCTTTGTTATCAATCCACCATTGTAATCCAAATTTGTGTAAAACAATGTGAAACAAGAAAAGGAGAGTAGCTAGCTCACAGGTGTGTGACTTTCTCTTCATGGCTGGAAATTTGTGGGGTGTAGCTTTAGTCAGATGGTTAGAAGCGAGATACAATCCAGGCAGCTAAAAACTGAAGAATACACTAAGAGGGGTCATCATAGTCAATATGAGGAAAAATGTGGGAGAAATGATTACTGTATGAACTAGAAAATAATTAGCCACATTGCAACAAGAGGTACTCCCTCCACAACCATCCTTGACACTGGTTGTTGAGGTGCACTAAAGTTCATAATATAGTCTATTTTCCCTCAGGAAACATATTACATTGTTGGCTGCTACCCCAATGTCTGCACGTATCTGGGGTTGGGCGGTGGACAGGTTGAGGGCTCATCTCCAATCAGACTACAGCATACACACTGTGAGAATATGGGCTACCATGAGACAACTACCACTGCTACATTGTGGGCAGTCCTCTTGACGTAAAAGGATCACATGTGTAAGATTGGTGCGGCTGATGTGTTGTTGGCATAATACAGTGGCGTCTTTCCGAGAGATTTGGAAAGAAGTATCGCATACCTTGGTGATCCCACTAATTGACCTCAACTTACTGAGGGTCTTGGTAGCCCACCATTCCATATCCAGATTGCAATCACACATAAGTGCCCAGTTCTCCGAGGTCAAGTCTGTCCCTTATGTTTATGTCTCTTGCTAATTTGTTAGAGAGTTGATTTCTGGAATAACCATGTGGCTCAATGTCCAGATGGTGGTTCGGAAGAACTGTGGGGGTCAACTAATAGGTCTTGGATGTTAGCAGCCACAATGTTTCTGGGGTATCACTGAGAGATGCCTTGCATACATCTCATGGAGTTGCTACAAATCAGGAAGTCCTTTGTTGCAGGAGTTTTAATGCTCATGTTATGGCAGCCAACTCTGCAGCGTATACACTGCATGCATTCAAGCAGAGAATTGTTCTCGTACCCCTTGTTTGTTCAAGAGCATAACGACAGAAGAGTTCTGTCCAAATAAGAGTTCTATCCAAATCACAGTTCTGAACTCACAGCACAGGTAGAGAGAACTCTATGTGCACAGCCAAGGCGGGGCAATTGGAGGTACTTGCGCAGAGCCTTCAATTGCATCCCAGCTCATCTACCCATTTTTGTGTGGGTTCTATTCAGTCTGAACTGCTGGTCATGAAACTGAATCTAGTAACATGGATGGGTTGGCATACAAAAGACTGTGAGCCACACTATGGACTATGAGTGCATGACATGCAAAAGTTGCAACTGACACTCAATGTGGGGTAATAGTTTCCACCAAGAGACTGCCTATGGGTCTCATACAGAAGACTCCAGTTGCCAACTCCACAACACTGTGGTGGACAGGATCTAACGATCTCAGTAATGATGGTGCTACCAACGCCACAGATAACACATCTAGTAGTCCAGACAGGATAAAATAAAAGCTTTGTAGAATCACAGAAGAACTGTGCCGTCTGCACCCCAGGGGGTGCTGCTGAGGTATCTGAGAATATTAAGTTTCCACAAGCAATTTGTCTTGAGCTGTTCCACGAATGCCACCAGCTCGTGATATAATATAGTTCTGTCTGGTGCTACACAGATATTACGTACTGTTACCCTAAATAACAGATGGACACTAACAGGCACAGTTCCCTATGCAGTGCTTAGAGGCACTTGCTCACTGAAAGTGTCTAGAGCGTATGAGTATGCAGCCTACTCCAGAAATCCTCTCAGTGTCACCGTGATTTTTAGAATAGGTTATGTAATTTATAATAGTAGGGAGTTGGCTTTCTGAGAACCTTGTCTCCTGAAGTGCCACATCCAGCAGCAATTAATTGACGGAGTTTGGCCAAGTGGCGATGGTAGCCATTAGCATTCTGATGAAGGAATGTTAGATTGGGATCTGAGAAAGCAGCGAAAGGGAAATGGTAGTACAAATTACTCTGTTATTGATTCGTGCTCCACTTGAATATGTGATTCTTCATCAGTATCCATAGACTCTACCTTGGGGAAGTGATGGGTTGGACAGGCTGACCAAAGCAGCAGAATTTGGTTTAAATTTCAATCTTTCCTTCTTGTCCTTATAAGGTATTGGTTTCTGTGAAGATTTTCTTGTCTTGCATTGTGGGTCAGAAGAGCACCGTCCTTTCCTACAACCTGCAGCCTGTGACACTTTCAGCCACTGGCTGGTGGTAGACTGCTGGCCTGTTTCATCCTGGGAGGGGGACGCCTTGCCAGGCGAACTCTTCCTTGGTGATTCCGAAGGAGGAAGAGGCATGTCTGGTTGCACCAACGAGATGGTTACCACCAGTGCTACAGGTTTAGGGGTCCACAAAGCTGACCCCCCCCCCCCCCCCCCCAAGACCAAGAAATGGGGATCAACATAGGGCTAGGTTCAGGGAGAGCTGTGAGAGACATAGTCATCACACCGGGTGTAGAATTTGACATGTTTGCAACATGAATTTTCATTCTGCACTATCTGAAACTTCCTGGCAGACTGGCAGATTAAAGGTGTAAGACCATAACTTGAACCCGGGACCTTTACCTATCGCAGGCAAATGCTCTACCACAGAGCTATTCAAGCACAACTCTATCTCATCTCAAACCTTCCAAACTTAACAGAAGTTCTCCTGCATACATTATGGGAGTAGCACTCACATAAGAAAGGATATTGTGTAGACATGGCTGAGCCATGGCCAGTGGGATTGTTTCCGGACTGAATTTCCACTCTGCAGCAGAATGTGTGTTGATCTGAAACTAACTAGCAAATTAAAGCAATATACTGAACTGTGCCTCATAACTGTGACCTTTGCTCTTAAATAGAGAATTTTTCTATCCACTGGATTACAAATTGAAAAATTCATTTTATGTACAATCCCCCAGGATGTGGCTAATCCATGTCCCTACAATATGCTTTCACTCAGGAGTGCTATTTCACTAGTTATGCAAGGAGAACTTCTGTGAGGTACCGGCTGAAGTACTTCACAGTAATAAGTCATGTTTGGGTATCTCAGTTGGTAAAGCACTTGCCCAAGAAAGACAAAGGACCAAGTCCAAGGTTCAAGTCCCATGCAGCACACATTTTTAATCAGCCCGGATTTTTCAAGGTTTACATAGTCTGACACCATATCAACTGGGTGGAGTCATTCAAACATTTTCTTAGCATTTTGGTAAGGCAGGCAGTCTAGCATTTTATATTTCTAGATTTTCTTTTCCTTCTTGAAAACTAAGTGTGTCGCTGAACAAGGGGGGGGGGGGGGGGAGGGGGGGGTTTATGGGCAGTTTCCGCAGATATTGGGGTTGTTCGCAAGGCGCAAGGGCTGTGTCCTCATGTCATCCTTCCGCTTGTCCCACGAGTAGCCTTATTAATACAATGGACAGCATGTCCAAACTTCTGGTACCTAAAACATCTCAAAGGAGGAGGAAAATACAATTTGACATCGCATCTAATAACATGTCATTAACTTTCAGAGATAAAATATCTCCATCAAAGGCTAGGATGCAAAGGCCAGTGTCCTCCCTATTATCCTTAGACCCTTCTGGAATGCAACCAACAAAATGTACTTTACACCACTCTAGGTCAGTGTGCAGTTCTTTATCTGTTTGTAGTGTTAATTTCCACTGCAAGGTGACACCTTGAGTCCTGTTGAGTATGTTATGAGAAGAGATTGTAACTGGTGTGTTTCCAACCCTGCCACAGACCAGAAGTGCCTGAATGGTTTGACCAACAAAGATCTATGTCGCATTTTCTCTATTGCAGCAACCTCTCCAAAACTAAAATCAATATTTTCAACAAGAAACAATGGCTCCATTGTTGCATAAGATTTTCTGTCAGTTCCAGAGCATACCACAAATGAGTGAATTGTCCGCCTTGATTTATCTTTGGCTGACACTCATCCCATGGCAGGGCCAAAGACAGAAATGCCACGGGGTTGTAAGCCACTGCATTAAATTCTTGTTTCCTGTCAGCTACGATACAGCCACTGGTATGGGTGAGTTTGATCAATTTCATTACAGATCATCCCCTTTGATGCCACTCGCTCCAACTGGAGGCTCTGCATATGCGCCACCCAGCTAAGGCAAAGACTGCTTGCCATAGTATCCATCCCACAGAGTCCCAGTGTCCTGGATTGGACAGGCACCAACTCAACAGCATACACGGTGAGGTTACGCTTAGTAATCAGAAGTGTGATCCTTGCCTTGTTGCATTGTCAGGGGGCTACGACCATGAGGGTACAACATCAATCCCCTCCATGACAGAGTGGCTACCATGCTGGATTTCGGGTGCGAACATGAATCCATTCTAAACGTAGGTGCAGAAGATCAGAGTGTGTGGTGCACAGAATATCTGGGTGCAGCTGGGGTCTGTTACTATTAATGTATTTTGCTTGACTACGCTCTGGCAGGCTACATAGCCAAGATCTCTTTACCGGTTGGGTATTAGTGCTCACCAGTAGTCCTCTCAATCAACTGGGTGCATCTTTTGGTAGAATTGGTAGATTATGTTGGCATCCCACAGCAGCTAAGGAAATAATGGTCCACATACATGTGCCCCACTTGCATAGATAAGCCTATACAACTAGCATGCAGCAGACACCTCAGAGTCTGCCCGCTAATGACAGTTATGCCTCCACAGCCATCCACCCCATCATGTTTCCTCCACGCCATGCAGTTAAGATGTCATCCACACATTCCAATGCACACAATATTCTACTGCTGCAGGACTTGTGGCGTTCATCCGTCTCTACCTCAGAAATCTGGGTTTCCTCAAACCTGTACCCAGCCAATAAAGACTAAGCTCACTGAGGCACACAGTTTGGCATATCCTGAGGGCAACTGCAGTTTATTTAATTCCATGTACATGATAAGCATTATCCCTTCCAAGATCAGACTACCCTTTCTCAAAAAGCAACCAGGAAAAACTGTCTCTTCCAAATCCTTACATCTATGCCAGAATTTAGTAATATGTATGTATTTATGTATGTATGTAAGTATGTAAATCAAAGTTAAGTCAGTTTAAAGTCATTACAGTTTAACACAGTATCTATACTGCAATTTGGTCTAAATCAGGAAGGGGTTAGGAGTTGTCTCGTACTACTGGATGTCCAAAAGGACAGTATTAGACAAGCTTTTACAGAACGTCGAAAATTAGAGCAGACTTTGATGTGAGATGCTTTCAATAGTTTCTACAAGGAAACTCCATCTTGAAATGCGGCAGAAAAATCCAAAGAAATTTTGGTTGTATGTAAAGTATATCAGCAGCAACACACAGTCTACACCTTCACTTAGCAATAGCAATAGTAAAGTTACCAACGACAGAGCTGTAGTGTCACTACAGCAGGTTTATTTAACACAGTATTCTGGAATTTCTTCATCAAAGAAGGTGCAGTAAATACTTCAGACTTCAAACCAAGAACAGCTGTCAAAATGTGTAACTTGGAAGTAGATAACCTCCAAATAGCAAAGCAATTTCTTTCAATCAATAAAGGCAAGTCTTCCAAACCAGATTGTATACCAACTGGATTCCTTTTGGAGTACACCCATGTAATATTTTCTCTGTATATGCTCTGTATTTGATGACGACAATATCATAGAAAGGTGAGATATAGCAGACATGTTGAGTCGCAGACTGGCAGAACAAAAAGACTACTAAAACATACGCTTTTGGCCAAAGGGCTTCATCTGAAATGGACAACATACACGCACACATGACCACTGCCTCTGGCTGCCAAGGCAATCCTTGATTTTCCATAGTTTCATATTTAATAATCATATACAATGACCCGGTCAACATTAAGATCTGCATCTAAGAACTGGAAAGTTGCACAAATCCAGTATAGAAACCTTCATTTGAACTGTACAGCTCAAACCATGTCCGTGATACCAAGAAATCAAAACTCGTTCATACGGCTGTTATCAAAACCCTAATCTGACAAAACACAAAAACAAACTTCAAGATAGCCACCAACCACAATCAATCATTACCACCTTAAATGCAACATCCAAATAAAAACATGAATCATACCCCCTCACTTCTCCAAATCTTCCCCCCCCCCCCCCATCCCAACAAAGACATCAACTTGACATTCAACATCCAAACCCAAAATTAATCCCAACAAAACAACTCAAACTGAAGTAAACATTGGTGTCCTCCTCTTCCCCCAACCTAATCATAAAACCAACTTACAACCTTTGGCCTTTTAAGTATTCTCAATAACCTTTAACAAACTATGGAATGGATAAAAATTACCTGGAAAAGCCTTCCTCCAGCCGTACTCATCTATGTAAGACTGCAAGGTGGAAGAGCATCTTTCCCCCCTTCCTTTATTTAACACTCCCCCATTACCCTTCTATTGTATTTGCACAAGCCTCCATTTAACAATTTTTAAACTCCACACCACGAATGAAAACTATATGCTGAAATCCCCATCATCAATATATTCCTCAAACAACCCAATTAATATCAGTTTTGTCTGTCTACCCATCTTCCTACACCAATTCCAAAATACTCAGCCCTTGAAGCAACAGCCTTCCCTCCACATCCACAACACCACTACTCCTCCAATACATCATCTTCCTAAATGCAGACTCATCAATTTCCACAATATTCCCGCACCCAACTGTCACGTTTACTTAATGTACTCTGAACGAATCTCCCTGCACAGAATGATCGCAAATGCCTGTCACATGAGCCCAAGACCCAATGGATGAGCAAAAGCAAAAATAATATGTTAACAACACAGTGGGCTACCTCAAATGGCCAGCCCATACTTCTAGAACCAGGAAACCCTCCAAGTGGATCGCCAAACTCTGTCACGCCGACAGTGCCACATATGTTTGGTGCTGGTCCAAGACACAGCAACTTTGGTTAAAATCATAACATCACCATAAACGTGACGCTTTATGTATGCAGTAATCAGCCCATACTACATCAGAAGTTTAATGGTTGTTGCCGTATCATTGCCCCCTTGTAGCATACAACAACATGCCAGTAAACTTCATACCCATATCCATAACTAATAATAAATGAAAAACAGAATTAACTCCCTAACCATACACAACACATCACACTAGTAACTCCAAAGCTAAAAACAAATATGTAGCCAATGATTGCCTATGTTAAAAAACTCACTAACAAACCATCAAAGACACACTTCCAATATGAATTTTAGCAAATGGCACTCTAGCAATCCACTGACTTACTACCATCAATCAAAAACAAATATTTCAAACATCAACATTCAACATCTGAGTGTCACCAGATACCACAACATGCCCTCTTCAAACAGTCTTCCTTTTGTGCTGATAACTTGTCATACCATATCATTAAAAAATGTGCACCCTTAATAGTTAGGGCCACAGCTGACATATGCAATAGCTCACTTTCTGAGGGAATCTTCTCTCAAAAGCTAAAAATAGCTATAGTGAAGACAGTGTACAAAAAAGATGAAAAACAGATGTAACAAGTTACAGGCCAGCCTCTCTACTGTCTGTTTTTCTAAAATAATTGAAAAGAAGTTTTACAAAAGACTCACGGATTTCATTGAAAATAAGAAAAAAAACTTTTCTCAACCACACAGCATGGTTTTCGGAAAGGTAAATCCACCAAGGCAGCTATTACCAATTTCCTAAATGAAGCTTTGCAGACATTAGACAGGAAAGAACACATAACAGCAACATTCCTAGAGCTGTCAAAAGTATTTGACAATGTTAACCATCGTCTATTGCCTATAAAGCTAGAAAATGTTGGTGTCAGAGGTCCAGCCTGTGAGTGGGTAAAGTCGTACCTACAAAACAGACAACAAATAATTGAAGTCTTGTACAAAGAAATCAAAAATTTAATTTCCTATCATTCAGAAAAGCCACTGTGTTGAATACAGTATGCCACAGGGTTCCATACTGGGACCAGTCTTGTTCTTGGTGTTTGCAAACGACTTGGAACCACCCAGGCTTAACCGTAAGTACATTAAATATGCTGCTAATACAAATATTCTTATCACATGAAAGATCCCAGAAGATCTTCAAAATGAAATAGAAAAGAGCACTTCACATCAGAATGGTCTGCCATGAACAACTTGATAATAAACACACAGAAGATGAACACTATGCATCTACACACAGTGCAGAATAAACAGCTTCTAACTGCAATCATAGAACTGTTAGGCAAAAAACTTGCAACTGTAAATACCACTGAATTTCTAGGAGTTTGGATTCAAGATGACCTAAGATGGCAGAATTACACACAACACCTATGTAGTAAAATATTATTTGTTATAGAATTAAAATTCTTGCTGCAGGCACATCAATTCAAGTCATGAAAAAAATGGGTACTACGCCCTAGCAGAATCACTGGGGAAATTCTCCACCCAACAAAAGCTGTTTCATTGCATAAATAAGAAATATAAGAACCATGGAAGGCACAGCATCTCGACCTTCATGCAAACCTTCATTTAAAAACGTTCATATTCTTCCATTACCAGACCTATAATGTTTACAACGAAAACCACAGACAACAGCAGCAACATTGCATGTATATATCTCCATTCATACAACACAAGGAATAATCAGGATTTGTATTTGCAGTTTGCTCATACAACACTTTAACAAAAAGGACCCCTGCAAGCATGAAAAAAACTGTACAAGAAACCACATTTAAAAAATTAAGGCAATAACTGGCTTGCATAAATTCAAAACTGCAGTGAGTGACTACTTGCTATACAACTGCTACTATAGTGTTGATGAATTTTTATCTACTATGTAAATACATGAACAAATTTAAATAACTTACACAATTAAGGCCAAAATAAGAAATGTGCGTGTATAAATTTGTGTCTTCTGTGCGTGTGTGTGTGTGTGTGTGTGTGTGTGTGTGTGTGTGTGTGTGTGTGTGTGTGTGTGTGCGCGCGCGCGTGCTCGTGCAATCAAGGTCAAAAGTAAGAATTATGTATGTGTAAAATTTATTTGTGGACTGTTTTCCCCCACAGTTTAGGCTTTTATTGCTATATACTGTGAACCATACAACAGTTTCTGTTCAAAAGTTATTGCAATTATTTGACTTGTCCTACATCACTATGTACCCCTGTAAAATGTATGATTCACAGAACCAATAAATATATGATACAATGCAACACATTTCCAAGATTGATGTCTGAAATACCCATCTGTGATACAGACAAGAGAGAGAGTGAGTCAATAATTAGATCACTGAAGACTAAGGACTCTCATGGTTATGATGGAGTGGCTAGCAGAATATTCAAGAACTGTGCTGCACATGTTAGCCTTGTATTTAGCCATATTTGTAATTTTTCCTTTAGGAATGGTCAGTTTCCTGAGCGATTAAAGTATGTGCGGATGGATATGTGTGTGTATACGAGTGTATACCTGTCCTTTTTGCCCCCTAAGGTAAGTCTTTCCACTCCCGGGATTGGAATGACTCCTTACCCTCTCCCTTAAAACCCACATCCTTTCGTCTTTCCCTCTCCTTCCCTCTTTCCTGATGAAGCAACTGTTGGTTGCGAAAGCTACAATTTTGTGTGTATGTTTGTGTTTCTATCGACCTGCCAGTGCTTTCATTTGGTAAGTCACACCATATATATATATATTAATAGAGGGAAACATTCCACGTGGGAAAAATATATCTAAAACAAAGATGATGTGACTTACCAAACGAAAGCGCTGGCACGTCGATAGACACACAAACAAAATACACACAAAATTCAATCTTTCGCAACAAACTGTTGCCTCATCAGGAAAGAGGGAAGGAGAGGGAAAGATGAAAGGATGTGGGTTTTAAGGGAGAGGGTAAGGAGTCATTCCAATCCCGGGAGCAGAAAGACGAAGTGTGTGTGTATGCGAGTGTATACCTGTCCTTTTTTCCCCCTAAGGTAAGTCTTTCCGCTCCCGGGATTTCCAGCAAAATACTAAAAGCTTGTTCTCAACAGATAAGTAAGATTCTCAGCCATCTGTGTAATAGCTCTCTGGAACAGGGCATTTTCCCTGATAGACTGAAATATGCTATTGTTATACCTTTGCATAAAAAGGGGGATAGATCTGATGTCAACAATTACCGTCCAATCTCCCTTCTAACAGCTTTATCCAAAATTTTTGAGAAAGTAATGTATTCAAGAGTAGCTTCACATATCTGTAAAAATGAAGTACTAACAAAATGTCAGTTTGGTTTCCAGAAAGGTTTTTCAACAGAAAATGCCATATATGCTTTCACCAGTCAAATTTTGAATGATCTGAATAACCGAACACCACCCATTGGGATTTTTTGTGATCTCTCAAAGGCTTTTGATTGTGTAAATCATGAAATTCTGCTAGACAAGCTCAAGTATTGTGGCATGAGTGGGACAGTGCACAAATGGTTTAATTCGTACCTAACTGGAAGAGTGCAGAAAGTTGAAATAAGTAGTTCTCGTAACATGCAAAGATCAGCACATTCCTCTAACTGGGGAACTATCAAGAATGGGGTTCCACAAGGGTCAGTCTTGGGTCCTTTGTTGTTCTTATTACATATTAATGACTTGCCATTCTATATTCATGAAGAGGCAAAGTTAGTTCTCTTTGCTGATGATACAAGTATAGTAATCACACCTGACAAACAAGAATTAACTGATGAAATTGTCAATACTGTCTTTCAGAAAATTACTAAGTGGTTCCTTGTAAACGGACTCTCACTGAATTTTGATAAGACACAGTACATACAGTTCCGTACAGGGAATGGTATGATGCCATTAATAAATATAGACCTTAATCAGAAGCATATAGCTAAGGTAGAATATTCCAAATATTTAGGTGTGTCCATTGATGAGAGATTAAATTGGAAGAAACACAGTGATGATCTGCTGAAACGTTTGAGTTCAGCTACTTATGCAATAAGGGTCATTGCAAATTTTGGTGATAAACATCTTAGTAAATTAGCTTACTACACCTATTTTCACTCATTGCTTTCATATGGCATCATATTTTGGGGGAATTCATCACTGAGGAATAAAGTATTTATTGCACAAAAGCGTGTAATCAGAATAATAGCTGGAGTCCACCCAAGATCATCCAGCAGACATTTATTTAAGGATCTAGGGATATTCACAGTAGCTTCTCAGTATATATACTCTCTTATGAAATTTGTTATTAACAACCAAACCCAATTCAAAAGGAATAGCAGTGTGCATAACTACAATACTAGGAGAAAGGATGATCTTCACTATTCAAGATTAAATCTAACTTTGGCACAGAAAGGGGTGAATTATACTGGCACTAAAGTCTTTGGTCACTTACCAAATAGTATCAAAAGTCTGACAGATAACCAAGAAGTATATAAGAAGAAATTAAAAGAATTTCTGAATGACAACTCCTTCTACTCCATAGAGGAATTTTTTGATATAAATTAAGAAAAAAAAAGAAAAAAATGTTTAAAAAATAAAAAATAAAGAAAAACAAAAAAGACAAAAAAATAAAGTTGTTATATTAACTTAACTATGATGTTAAATTAACCTAATTATGTCATGTATTAGAAAATTCGACTCGTTCCACATCATTACGAAATATCGTATTCGTGATACATGGAACTAGTATTAATCTAATCTAATCTAACTCCTTACCCTCTCCCTTAAAACCCACTTCCTTTCGTCTTTCCCTCTCCTTCCCTCTTTCCTGATGAGGCAACAGTTTGTTGCGAAAGCTTGAATTTCGTGTGTATGTTTGTGTTTGTTTGTGTGTCTATCGACGTGCCAGCGCTTTTGTTTATATATATATAAAAACACAGATGATGTGACTTACCAAACGAAAGTGCTGGCAGGTCAATAGACACACAAACAAACACAAACATACACATGAAATTCAAGCTTTCGCAACAAACTGTTGCCTCATCAGGAAAGAGGGAAGGGGTGGGAAAGACGAAAGGATGTGGGTTTTAAGGGAGAGGGTAAGGAGTCATTCCAATCCCGGGAGCGGAAAGACTTACCTTAGGGGGAAAAAAGGACAGGTATACACTCGCGCACACACACACATGTCCATCCGCACATACACAGACACAAGCACACATTTGTAAAGGCAAAGAGTTTGGGCAGAGATGTCAGTCGAGGCGGAAGTAAAGAGGCAAAGATGTTGTTGAAAGACATGTGAGGTACGAGCGGCGGCAACTTGAAATTAGCGGAGGTTGAGGCCTGGCGGATAACGAGAAGAGAGGATATACTGAAGGGCAAGTTCCCATCTCCGGAGTTCTGACAGGTTGGTATTAGTGGGAAGTATCCAGATAACCCGGGCGGTGTAACACTGTGCCAAGATGTGCTGGCCGTGCACTAAGGCATGTTTAGCCACAGGGTGATCCTCATTACCAACAAACACTGTCTGCCTGTGTCCATTCATGCGAATGGACAGTTTGTTGCTGGTCATTCCCACATAGAAAGCTTCACAGTGTAGGCAGGTCAGTTGGTAAATCACATGCGTGCTTTCACACGTGGCTCTGCCTTTGATCGTGTACACCTTCCGGGTTACAGGACTGGAGTAGGTGGTGGTGGGAGGGTGCATGGGACAGGTTTTACACCGGGGGCAGTTACAAGGGTAGGAGCCAGAGGGTAGGGAAGGTGGTTTGGGGATTTCAGAGGGATGAACTAAGAGGTTACGAAGGTTAGGTGGACGGTGGAAAGACACTCTTGGTGGAGTGGGGAGGATTTCATGAAGGATGGATCTCATTTCAGGGCAGGATTTGAGGAACTCGCACCCCTGCTGGAGAGCCACATTCAGAGTCTGATCCAGTCCTGGAAACTATCCTGTCACAAGTGGGGCACTTTTGTGGTTCTTCTGTGGGAGGTTCCGGGTTTGAGGGGATGAGGAAGTGACTCTGGTTATTTGCATCTGTACCAGGTCGGGAGGGTAGTTGCGGGATGCGAAACCTGTTTTCAGGTAGTTGGTGTAATGGTTCAGGGATTCCGGACTGGAGCAGATTCCTTTGCCATGAAGACCTAGGCTGTAGGGAAGGGACTGTTTGATGTGGAATGGGTGGCTGCTGTCATAATGGAGGTACTGTTGCTTGTTGTTTGGTTTGATGTGGACGGACGTGTGAAGCTGGCCATTGGACAGATGGGGGTCAATGTCAAGGAAAGTGGCATGGGATTTGGAGTAGGACCAGGTGAATCTGATGGAACCAAAAGAGTTGAGGTTGGAGAGGAAATTCTGGAGTTCTTCTTCACTGTGAGTCCAGATCATGAAGATGTCATCAATAAATCTGTACCAAACTTTGGGTTGGCAGGCCTAGGTAACCAAGAAGGCTTCCTCTAAGTGACCCATGAACAGGTTGGCGTACGAGGGGGCCATCCTGGCACCCATGGCTGTTCCCTTTAATTGTTGGTATGTCTGGCCTTCAAAAGTGAAGAAGTTGTGGATCAGGATGAAGCTGGCTAAGGTAATGAGGAAAGAGCCTACACTCGTACTCTCTGCTGGTAATATCACTTTGCCATGAAGAAAAATGATCCTAATCCTACTCCCAATGATCCAACTCCCCAAGACACTATCCAAATCGAACGCTGCCTGGAACAGTTCCGTCCTCCGTCACAGTGGGACCCACCTCCTCTTCCTCAAAATCACCCCTCCAAACCTTCCAGGAATTTCTGACTTCGAGCCTTGCCTCTCAATCCTTCTTAAAAAACCTTAATCCTACTCCCAACATCACCACTGCTGAAGCCCAAGCTATCCGTGATCTGAAGGCTGACCGATCCATCGTCATTCTTCCGGCGGACAAGGGTTCCACGACCGTGGTACTTGATCGTCAGGAGTACGTGACTGAGGGACTGCGTCAGCTTTCAGACAACACCACATACAAAGTTTGCCAAGGTAATCCCATTCCTGACGTCAAGGCGGAGCTTCAAGGAATCCTCAGAACCTTAGGCCCCCTACAAAACCTTTCACCTGACTCCATCAACCTCCTGACCCCACCGACACCACGCACCCCTACCTTCTTCCTAAAATTCACAAACCCAATCATCCCAGCTGCCCCATTGTAGCTGGTTACCAAGCCCCCACAGAACGTATCTCGGCCTACATAGGTCAACACCTTCAACCCATTACATGCAGTCTCCCATCCTTCATTAAAGACACCAACTACTTTCTCGAACGCCTGGAATCCTTACCCAATCTGTTACCCCCGGAAACCATCCTCGTAACCATTGATGCCACTTCCTTATACACAAATATTCCGCACGTCCAGGGCCTCGCTGCGACGGAGCACTTCCTTTCACGGCGATCACCTGCCACCCTACCTAAAACCTCTTTCCTCTTTACCTTAGCCAGCTTCATCCTGACCCACAACTTCTTCACTTTTGAAGGCCAGACATACCAACAATTAAAGGGAACAGCCATGGGTGCCAGGATGGCCCCCTCGTACGCCAACCTATTCATGGGTCGCCTAGAGGAAGCCTTCTTCGTTACCCAGGCCTGCCAACCCAAAGTTTGGTACAGATTTATTGATGACATCTACATGATCTGGACTCACAGTGAAGAAGAACTCCAGAATTTCCTCTCCAACCTCAACTCCTTTGGTTCCATCAGATTCGCCTGGTCCTACTCCAAATCCCATGCCACTTTCCTTGACGTTGACCCCCATCTGTCCAATGGCCAGCTTCACACGTCTGTCCACATCAAACCCACCAACAAGCAACAGTACCTCCATTATGACAGCAGCCACCCATTCCACATCAAACGGTCCCTTCCCTACAGCCTAGGTCTTCATGGCAAACGAATCTGCTCCAGTTGGAATCCCTGAACCATTACACCAACTACCTGACAACAGCTTTCGCATCCCGCAACTACCCTCCCGACCTGGTACAGATGCAAATAACCAGAGCCACTTCCTCATCCCCTCAAACCCAGAACCTCCCACAGAAGAACCACGAAAAGTGCCCCACTTGTGACAGGATACTTTTCGGGACTGGATCAGACTCTGAATGTGACTCTCCAGCAGGGGTACGACTTCCTCAAATCCTGCCCTGAAATGAGATCCATCCTTCATGAAATCCTCCCCACTCCACCAAGAGTGTCTTTCCGCCGTCCACCTAACCTTCGTAACCTCTTAGTTCATCCCTCTGAAATCCCCAAACCTCCTTCCCTACCCTCTGGCTCCTACCCTTGTAACTGCCCCCGGTGTAAAACCTGTCCCATGCACCCTCCCACCACCACCTACTCCAGTCCTGTAACCCGGAAGGTGTACACGATCAAAGGCAGAGCCACGTGCGAAAGCACCCACGTGATTTACCAACTGACCTGCCTACACTGTTAAGCTTTCTATGTGGGAATGACCAGCAACAAACTGTCCATTTGCATGAATGGACACAGGCAGACAGTGTTTGTTGGTAATGAGGATCACCCTGTGGCTAAACATGCCTTGGTGCACGGCCAGAACATCTTGCACAGTGTTACACCGTCCGGGTTATCTGGATACTTCCCACTAACACCAACCTGTCAGAACTCCAGAGATGGGGACTTGCCCTTCAGTATATCCTTTCTTCTTGTTATCCGCCAGGCCTCAACCTCCGCTAATTTCAAGTTGCCGCCGCTCATACCTCACCTGTCTTTCAACAACATCTTTGCCTCTTTACTTCCGCCTCGACTGACATATCTGCCCAAACTCTTTGCCTTTACAAATGTCTGCTTGTGTCTGTGTATGTGCGGATGGACATGTGTGTGTGTGCGCGAGTGTATACCTGTCCTTTTTTCCCCCTAAGGTAAGTCTTTCCGCTCCCGGGATTGGAATGACTCCTTACCCTCTCCCTTAAAACCCACATCCTTTCGTCTTTCCCACCCCTTCCCTCTTTCCTGATGAGGCAACAGTTTGTTGCGAAAGCTTGAATTTCATGTGTATGTTTGTGTGTCTATCGACCTGCCAGCGCTTTTGTTTGGTAAGTCACATCATCTTTGTTTTTAGATATATTTTTCCCACGTGGAATGTTTCCCTCTATTATATATATATATATATATTCTTATTGTCATTTCTTGTTAACACCATTAGCTTATTCCCAAGAATAAGCATCTTTCACTTGGTTAATACTCGGCAGAAATCAAACCTGCATTTGGATCGGACTTCCTTAACTCTTGCGCAAAAAGGTGTGCAGTATACTGCTGCATCCATTTTCAATAAGCTACCACTCGAATTCAAAAGTCTTAGCAGTAATCCACACACTTTCAAATCGAAACTGAACAGTTTCTTCATGGGCCACTCCTTCTATTCTGTCGAAAAATTAAACTGATTCTTATTGTATTGCTGATTGTGTTTACTTAAACTTATGGACTGACTTTTTTCGGGTTCATAAACATTTATTTTTATCTGTTATTACTTTTATGTTGTAATTTCATGTACTGACACGTTCCATGACCTTTGAGATTTGCTCCTCAATTTGGCTGGTTGGTTGGTTGGTTGTGGGAAGAGACCAAACAGCGAGGTCATTGGTCTCATCGGATTAGGGAAGGAAGTCGGCCGTGCCCTTTCAAAGGAACCATCCCAGCGTTTGACTGGAGCGATTTAGGGAAATCATGGAAAACCTAAATCAGGATGGCCGGACGCGGGATTGAAACGTCATCCTCCCGAATGCGAGTCCAGTGTGCTACCACTGCGCCAACTCGCTCGGTCTCAATTTGGTCCTACAGAACTTGACATGTAAATTAAAAAAATAAAAAATAAATGCTGCCCCACCATGACGTCACACAACACAATTCAGTTTCGTTTCAGGTCAAAGCTGACAACTGGTACCACATGTTTCACTTGACCCTTCAATGTCACATCACATAGGAAATGAGAGTTGGTTAATGGCCAAAGCAGAGGAGAGGAAAATTTCTAAGAACACACAAAACTTGTAACAGCAAGGTAGATTAGATCCCCAAGAGGTGAAGTTTTACAGTAGCGAACAAAAAAAATTAGGTCTAGCAATGTACAAAATGAATCCAACAGAATTAACATGGCGAATACCAACTTGGATTAGCAGACTTACATTAATTAATCAAATATTTCTACCAGGTACCAAGACTGGTACAATGGTTATAGATTCATTCCACGAGTGCCTACACTTGACAGCATCGAATTACCCCAAGCACATGGTGGTAATACGTGATTATTTTAGCTTGCACAGTATTGATGTCACAACATATCAACATTGAGGGGCAATACTAAGAAGCAAAAACATAAAATCAGGAGTGGGAAAAGCAAATTAAAAATCCCTTGATTTATTGAGAGCATTCTGGAAAAGTGCAGTGCATCTGTACAGGAAATCACACATAAAACACTATAACCTCATCAGAATAACGAAGTGATTAACAACTAGTTGTTTACATGACAACTACCGCAGAAACAATCAATCAGAGAATGAGTTTCAATGAACTTTCTGTCCTGCTTACAGCTGCCACGTCGCTCGTCATGTGGCTTGATTTCTCTGTGCTGATTTTCTTATTTCACAAAATGGAATACCTGAAACTGGCAGCAAAACTGTACAGAAAAGTGACAACAGTGTTACAATCATGTCAGGCAGACTCTCAGTACCATATGCCAAAGGGAAACATGTGCGTACATTGTCCCAAACGGCACAGCTGTGGCTGTCAGAATCTTACTGAGTGCCCAGGTAATGCAGAAAAGCCAGCATTGGCCCATTCTACACATACAGCAATACTATGCAAACCACTGTGAAGTGCACAGCAGAGGGTACTTCCCATTATACTAGTTAGTAGGGCTTTTCCTTATTCCATTAAAATATGAGGTGCAGGAAGAATGACTGTTTAAATGCCTAATCTTGTCTTCACGGTCCCTAAGGGAGTGGTCTGCCCTAAGTGGGCAGTTGTAGTATATACCTAGATTCATCTTTTGATGCTGGTGCTTCTCTGTGTAGTTCAGGTAACTCACAGACATTTTTTCAACATGTCTGTGATGCTCACCCACAGGTCAAACAAATCTGTGAGCATTCATCCTGCCATTTTCTGTACAAGTTCAATATCCCCTTTCATTCCTATTTGGCAGGGGTCCCACACACTTGAGCAATATTCTAGTATGGGTCATACAAGTAATTTGTATACAATGTCCTCTGTATACTGATTGCATTTCCCTAGCGTCCCACCAATGAAGTGCTATCTGCCACCCACTCTATCTACGACTAAACCTCTGTGATTGTTCCACTTCATACCATTATGAAGTACTACACTCAAATATTTGTTTGAATTTACTTATTCCAACTGTGATGTGTTGATACTGTAGACATAAGAGAGAACATTTTTATTTTTATTTTGTGAAGTGCCCAATTTTACATTTCTGGACACTTAAAACAAATTGCCATGCCTAACTGTCAGTCATTTTGTTATGCTGATCTACATGTAGTGCAACCAATGGAGGTGCTGTTCCAGTGTACAAGAGTCCTTAAAATGTAAACACAACATAGAAATCTAATACTGTAAGTACAAGCATACGTAATAGCTAGCATCATAATAAGACTGGTATGCCCTATAACAGAGTGTTAACACTGATGTCTGGATAATATAAATGACAATCATTGGAGGAAACTTCATCAGATAAATTTAGGGGGAAAGGTATTTGAGTGAAACTAAGTGGTAATTCCAAGGCTGCCATCAGGTATCTCATGTGGGGACCATGATAATAGAGATTATGGCATGCACAAAGGCACACAGACAGTAATTTTTCTCTCGATCTATATGCAAATGGATTACAATAGAAATTCACAAATACTGCCAGCACGAAGTATCATCTGTGATTCTCTGTAATGCTGTGTGAAACTATTGTGCATAGTTATTCTCATTCTGGGAAAGTTCACGAAGATATATTTGAATTTACCATTTCTACGTCTCTGGGTGGGTTGATTGGTGTGTGATTAATCTGCTAAGCAAATTAAACCATCTACACATCAATGCAAAATATCACGTCATGCAGATTTGCTTTACTATTTGTCCAATACATATTTTTCAGGAAAAGCCCTGAGAGCTGACTGCAGCTCCATGGGTAGTTCTCCTCCTAACAATTAGAAAGAATTTGAGAATGGCATAATCTTTTATGGATGTCTTGGATGCATCCACATTGGAAGATCAATGGTATTATGAACAGGATACATTGCTACTCATTGTAAGGATGGCACTCTGATTTGCAGATAGGCATAATGAAAAAAGTGCTACACATTGAGCTTTTGCCCAAACCCTTCTTATCTCTCTTCACCCCGACCAGAATGCGACTGTCACACTGAATGAAAGCAGCAACCCAGAGCGCAGTGGAGAAGGGAGAGAACAGCAGGGTATGGGTAGGGGAAAGAAGAGCAGTGTCTGGCAAAGTGTGCAGAGCTAGTTGGCAGTAGGACAAGGCGTGCAGCATTAGGAGGCTGTGAGGAAGGGAGGGAGGGATTTGGGGAGTGGGAGAGGGGGAGCAGAAAAGAAGAGGAGCAGAGAAGGTGAAAAGACTGATGGTTGAGTTGGCAGAGTGTGGTGCACAATGAAGGTGAGAATTGGGAGTCCCAACCTGTCCTGACTAGAAAAACTGAACCAGCCCATAATCAGGGCTTCGTTACTTATCATCAACACCTGAAATGAGAAACAGCCTACCCAAATTGTTCCCACCCCTCCTGAAGTGATCTTCCATCGCTTACCCAACCTCCACAACACCATAATCCTTCCCTATGCCACACCCAACTACAACCCCTTGCCATTGTGATCATATCCCTACAGAAGACCCAGGTGCAAGATCTTCCCAATCCACCCACCCAGCACTTCCTACTCGAACCCTGTCACAGCCTTACCCTACCCCATCATAGGGCATGCCACCTGAGAAGGCAGCCATGTCATATACCAGCTCTGCTGCAATCATTGTCAGCTTTTGATGTTGGTATGACTACTAACCAGCTGTCTACCAGGCTGAATGGCCACTGCCAAACTGTGGCCGAGAGCAAAGTGGACAACCCCGTGGCACAATACGCAGCTGGACATA
The DNA here is from genome assembly GCF_021461395.2 of Schistocerca americana. Lineage (NCBI taxonomy): Eukaryota > Metazoa > Arthropoda > Insecta > Orthoptera > Acrididae > Schistocerca > Schistocerca americana. The sequence continues at coordinate 27,950,911 of NC_060124.1, forward strand.
ACACGCTTGATTTCAATTGCTGCTTCACAATCCAGGCCACCTGGATCCTCCCCTACACCAGCAGGTTTTCTGAAATGCGCAGATGAAATTTATCCTTACAATACACCCTCCACTCTCAATGTTATTCCGATCTAAACCTGTGGTAACCTACTGTCCTCACAGCCTCTACCCAATATTTTAATAAATGTTTGTTAACTTTGCTGTATTGAATTTTGCACATTTATTCCAACCGGTTTCGGTTTTGACTCTTCAACTGTATCTCATATGAAATGTAAAGGTCATATTGTTTGTCCCTGGATGATGGTTGAAAACTGAAACCAATTGGAATAAATGTGTAAAATTCAAAACAGCGAAGTTAACATGCATTTCTTAAATATATTCATGTTTAAAATTGTTGCCTAAAAAAAATGTCTGAAGCTCCACCCAACAGGTTCCATCCATCTGTCCCCTCACGCTCATTGTTTGCCACTCTCTCCCAACGCACTCACTGGTCTTTCCCCTTACCCTGCTCCACATTTCCTCAACCTTCCCCTCCTCCCTCACAGCCTCCTGGTGCTGCACCTGGCAGTCTCGTCCTGCTGTCATCTAGTCCCTGCATGTTCCACCAAACAGTGCTCATGTCTCCCCACACCCGTATCCTGCTAATGTTCCCCCTCACTCTGGATTGCTGCTTTCATTCAACACAACAGATGCAATCTGGCCAGAGATAGTGGTCATGTGTGCATGAGGTGTTCTTTCTTGTGTGAATATGTCTGTGTTTTCTTTTCCGAAGAAGGCTTTGATAGAAAGCTCAATGTGTAACAGTCTTTTCATTGTGTGTATTTGCAACTCAGCAGGTCATATTTATGGGGAGAAGCACTCTAACCTCTTCATAATGTTGTTGCCTTTGATCTGTTATCTGTATGGCACTACCAATTTCTTATGGCGCGTGCCCTCCCCCCTCCACACACTAGCATTTACTTCCATGTTAATTTTATAACTTCATATTTACACAAGTATTTTGGCCTGTTATTGTTGTTGTTGTACAGTCAAGTGAGAGTGAATGAGAGAGAGAGAGAGAGAGAGAGAGAGAGAGAGAGAGAGAGAGAGAGAGAGAGGGGGGGGGGGGGGGGGGGGGGGAGGGGGTAGATGCGTAAACTATGAAACTGCATCTAGCAGTGTCCCCAAGCAATGGCAGTAGTTACAATAGCTTCTAAACTTATTCTTCATAAGTAACTCTTAAAACAAACAACGATATGTATTTTAGCAGCGATTGTCAAAGACATAAGCTACATATATTACATGAGAAATACACAACTTATCAATCATGTGATCACAGATCTTAGTCAATTCTTGACTTCAATTCTTCTTGCTTGCTTTGCTGGGTAGAGAACACGCTTCTGCATGAATTTTCAACAAGACATGCTGTCATCTTCAGAAGACTGCCAAAATGGTCCTGCAGGGCATCCTTTAATATGTATATTAGTTAGAGATGGGCAAACTCGTTCATCCTTGGGAACTAGTTCACTGCTGATCATTCTTTTTTGGGAACCGTTCATTTTTACTTATTCACCGTTCATTTGTGCTTGGTATATGGTTCTTATGAAAAACTGGAAACTAGTAGTGTAGGTGACTGAAGAATAGAGGGCACCAAGAGGGGGCACTTGCCTCCCCCTGGAGTATAGAGTTTCTATTCATTGCTGGCCGGTGTGGCCTAGCGGATCAAGGCGCTTCAGCCTGGAACCACGCGACCCCTAAGGTTGCAGGTTCGAATCCTGCCTCGGGCATGGCTGTGTTTGATGTCCTTAGGTTAGTTAGGTTTAAGTAGTTCTAAGTTCTAGGGGACTGATCACCTCCGATGTTAAGTCCCATAGTGCTCAGAGCCATTTGAACCATTTTTTTATTCATTACAGAATTCTTACATACTTTTAGAAGTAATTTCTGTGATTCTGCAGAACCTCTTGTTTAGCCAACTGTAGCCTTGTGTGGCTGATCGCAGGGAAATAACAAAATAACATAGGGTGGCGCACGGAAAACCGGCCCCGAGTACAGACTGCTCGCCAATTATGGACTATGTGTTGCCCGTTATGAGCAGATACAACAAACAGACAAATAGGTAATAATTAGGCAGTGAAGAAATAACAAGCTAATGAAAGCAACAATTGCGAAACAATCGATGACGATGTGTAGAGAGCTGGAGAAGAGAACATGAAAATCTCACGTGGCGCGCATGGGCTATAGCTCATTTAGTCTTGTAAACCTGTTGGTGGCTTTTTCCCAACTTAATAGACCACAAGTGTCTTGTACAAAATTCTTCATTTCGACTTCCACTGCACAGCTATGGTACGTTGTAGACAATAATCGTTTACACCCTATATATACTTCACGTTCTCTCTGAGTTCGTAGGCGAAGTAGAGACTTTATGGAAGCATAAAATAAAATGTGGTTTTCTCATACTTGCGTCGCACGCTTAGTAAAAATTAGATTTTTATGTTGCATTATTAAACTTAATGCAGCAATAATAATAATAATAATAATAATTAAGTTCGCAGCAATCAACTTTTTGGTTTGAAAGCTCCTTCTGAACAAATGTTTTTGGGATAATAAGTAAATACGATTTTATGGCAATCTATGTCTTTTCAAATGGAGAGGCACCGCTTTTCCAACTGAGCCAAAATGACCCACAACCTACTCTTCTTCTTTTTCTTTTATTTTTCAGAGAAACCAAACTAGCAGGTAATGCAAATTGGAAACAACCAAACTCAAAAATAATTAGAGCCTTCCTAAATGTAATGTTTTGTCTATGAAAGATACACGAAAATCGTTTTATATGAATTTTCTTACACTAAAAATTAAGCAAATTGTTGAAAGTTAGCTGCTAAATCAAGTCGATGAAATCAAAATATATATGAATAACAAAAAAAAACTTGCCTTGTTATAAGTATGTCTTCTGCTGTTCATCGATATAATGAAGTGAGCTGATACGCCCTTTTGTTACCTGAAAAGACGTACCTATTACATACAACGAAATTTTTATGTAATTTACGTAACTATAAAATACTTTTTGATTACCAGTTGTGGACGCTGAGTAGCCAGAACCAAGGGCAAGAACAGTTTGGAACACATGTAAAATAGGCGAGGGCAGTGAACGAAACGAACTGGATATTGAACTAACTAGTGCGGCCGAGAGGGACCGAGACTGAGACGAGCACGCGACCGAGGCTGGAACGAGAACTGCCGAAGTGACCGCCGCGACCGAAGTAAACTAGTGAACTATGAACCGATCGTTCATCGTTCCCGGGAACTACAAGTAGACCGCCATGACCGAAGTGAACTACGAACCGATCATTCGTTGGAATTCGTTCCTCGGTCCTTTCGTTCATCTTGGTGAACCGTTCCTTTGCACCCGTTCGTTTGAGAACTACCCATCTCTAATATTAGTACTGTATCCACACTCCCACCTAGGCAGCAGCTGCTATAGTGAGGGATGGAGGCCACATCCTTATGACTTAGTCAGTATCATAGTGCCACTAGCTTCACATTTCTTGATAGGGAGGGCGCAGCATGTTATCTTGGCTCGCGAGTCATTGACAGATGTAGAAGTAACTTAGCGTGTACTCCATGAAAGTGTGTTATGACCCTTGTTGCTCATGCTGTATATTAATAATCTTGTGAACTGCGTTAATAATAATCTCAGACTTTTTGCAGATGATCCAGTTACCTAAAACAAACTCCAGCCTAAATGAAATATTCAGTCAGACCTTGATAAGACTTCAAAGTGATGAAATGACTGGCAGTTTGCTTTAAATGTTCAAAAATTTAAAACTGTGCACTTCACTTCACAAAATGAGAAAAAGAAAAAAAAAGTCATTGTATCCTATGAATATAATGTTAATGAATCACAGCTGAAATTTGCAAACACATACAAATACGTGGGTGTAACACTTAGTAGGGACACGAAATGTAATTGATCACATAGGCTTAGTGGGTAAAGCGGGTTGCAGACTTCAGTTTGTTGGTAAAATACTGGGGAAATGCAATCAGTATACAAAAAGACTGCTTACAAATCACTCATGTTACCCATCCTACAATACTGCTCAAGTGGGTGGGACCCATACCAATAGAATTAGGGGTATTGAATATATAGAAATAAGGGTAGTGCACTAATGGTCACATGTATGTTGGAACTGTGGGAGAGTGTCAGGGATGTTGAAAGACCTGAACTGGCAGACAGACAGAAACAATTCTGACTAAGCTACTTACAATGTTTCATGAGCCAAATTTAAATTATGACTCTATGAATATACTACAACTCCCTACATATTGCTGTCATAGATAGAATGAGGATAAGATTAGATTAACTACACCACACACAGACACTTAAATAATTCTTTTCTGCAACCTATATTTGAATGGAATGGGAAGGAGGCCTATAACTGGTACAATGGGACCTACCCCCTGCCATACACTACACAGTGGTTCACAGAGTACAGATGTACTTCTTGACGCATTCTCAGTATGTAAAGTGCAGGTTCTTCCACCTTGCCATAATGGGATCCACCATGAGAAACAGGGGTCGACAGAAGCGTCCGATCCCACGCGTCGGCTTTGACCCGTGACGTAAGGGTGTTGTCGTGTGTGACGTCATGACGGCGCGGAGTTTGGTTTGAGTGTGGCTGTCTCCAGTTCTGTTTTATCTTATTTTATTTACTTTTCTGATCTGTTCGTTCTATCTCGTGAGATTTTTTTTTTATTTAAAAACACTTATTACTTCTTTAAATTATCTGTTTCCTCCAATTTCTGTTTTAGTTTATTATATTTATCTTTCTGATCTGTTCGTTCTATCCCGTGAGATTTTTTTAAAAAAAAGACAAAAAACACTAATCAGCTACTGAAGCATCTTCATCTTCTACGGGTTGCAGGGGTTACGACCCCTGGGGAGGTGGGTGGGTATTCATGCATGGCTGTCTTCACTTACACGTTGTAGCTACGCAAGGCGTCTAAATTTGTTTACATTTAGTTTGCCCCCCACCCAAAACACCCCATTTCCCGCGCTTGTCCCGTTAGTGTCAATAGGCTTCTTGTGGAAAGTGTGTGCGTTTTTGTTTCCGCCATATTTGTGACGCCATGGGTCAAAGCAGACGGGCGGAATCGGACGCTTCCGTATTTCCAGAAACAGGGCATGAACACAAATGCTATAGAATTCCACTTGGTGGCTGCACAGTGCAGCTTAGAAACTGGCCATGAATTAAAAGAAAAAAAGAAAAGAAAGTTCTCCTACCATTCCCTTCTGGGACTACTTTCAAAACCATTAGAAATCTGATATGAGTATATCATGATGAACAACAGTGGAGTGCTGCTCCTTAAGAAGCAAGGCAAGAAAGTCTTCATTGTGCAAAAACGTGCTGTGAGAAAAATATGTAGCGCTCACCCGTGATCATCTTGTAGACATCTGTTTATGGAGTCGGAAACTCTGACTACTGCTTCGCAGTATATCTATTCCCACCACAGTTCAAGAGGAACAATGAGGTACATAATAACAATACTGAAAGGAAAAACGACATTCCTTACTCCGCATAGGCTTGTCTTCAGCACAACAAGGAGTGCACAACAATGCACCAAAAAATTTTGACATTTGCCCAGGGATATAAAATATCTGACAGATAGCAAAGTAAACTTTGATAACAAACTGAGGAAGTTTCTCCTTGACAACTCCTCCTATTTTGTCAAAGAATTTCTGCTATTGTAATGTGGAAAAGGTCGTTTGTAGGTTTTATTTATTTATTTATTTGTTTTGATCCTCTGAATCATACATTGTACAGAAATGCACATCATGATACAGGACAGGTCATTTGATACATATTAGGCATTTATAAGAAGAGGTGCATGTCTATGAATCTATAAAATGATTACATATTTTTATCACGTGTGTAATGTAGTCAGGTCTTATATTTATTCTGTACCAGAATTTAGCATTTATACCAATAAAACTTACATTCAGTTATGTTACATAAGGTCAATAGTTTGGGATCCATTATCTGATATTTTTGTTGAGCAGTTCATTATAGCATTTCATTAAAGCATGTTATTTTCGAGGAATTCCTGTATGCTGTAGAGGCAGTGTTTAATTAGGAGTGACCATAGTTTTACTTTAAAATCCTTCACTTGTGTAATGTCCTTCACTGCTATTGGGAGATGATTGTAGTTTTATTCCCATATATTTGAGGGATTACTCATATAGAGTTCTTTGACCTTGTATCATGTTGGTGCCAGTTTGAGTTTATATCTAAGTTGCTAATATTTTTCTTGGTGAAACATAGTAGGTCCAGTATGTACTGACATGGGAGGGGTAATATGTTCAGATTCTGGAACAGTGGTTAACAAGATTATTTCTAATCATGAAACATACTTAACTCAATTTGGTGCAGGTAATATCAATATGATTTCTCCATGTAACAGTAATGGTAACCCCCAAAAAATTGGTTTCCTTTACATAGTTGATTTTATCATCACTCAGTGATATATTTGGTACTGGTGGGTTTTATTTTGCAATTTTTTGAAAGTAATACCAGCTGTCTTTTTTTATATTTAGTAGTAGTCTGTTTGAATTAAGCCATGAGTTTAGTTGTGTTGTGCTCCTGTTTATTGTATCTTTAAGATGTTCATTTGAGTCGGATATAATAATTGTGGTATCATCAGCAAAGAGGAAGGTTCTGTTATTGTGTAAATTTAAGGGGAGGTCATGATTTTTTTTTTCCTTTTTGTATAAAGAAATAGAAATGTGCAGAATGCATGTACACATTGATTTGCAATGCGAATGTATAATCATACATTTCATATCATTACAATCTTTCGTGCAAAATGATCCACACAGCATGTTACTAACTTACAGACATAAGGGATCCCCACTCCCCAACCATCGCTAAGAGTCGAGATTATAAACAAGTATACGAAAGATTCCCCTCTTCATTCATCAGCAATTACCGAATAATGGCATAAAGTCTAGTTAACTAAAAATATGTCCACAGCCAACAACTCAATCCAGGACGACACTCTACGGGAATATGCTCTACTGTCCCATTATAATAATAATAACATTAAAGAAAATACAACGAAAAAAAGAGAAAGTGGGGGGGGGGGGGGGGGGGGAGGGGATGAAACTAACACATTAAAATGTCTTACCTCTGCCTCAGATAAATTATATTTGACGTCAGCTGGTAATATACTTCCGAATTCCCAGCGCATTTTCCGAATTTTTTGCAAACGGTTGTATCTGGAAAACAATGCCGCAACTGTTAAAAATTTCAATGAACTGTCCACTTAGTTACACACGAAATTACGTAACAGGAACTCACATGTATGCTAGAAGACACCTTTGATTTCTCTCTAGGGCCGTATGACGCAAGTGTACACCATGAAAATAAGACGCATTTCCCGAGACGGTGGTATTTCTGAAAATATGTTTGTTATAAATTTCGTCGCAACTAATTTATCAACGAAAGCTACACTATAGCCTGTAATTTACTTACGCGTCCTTTAAATTCTGTTCATACAGTGCTTGCATCTCTTCTAAAACCTGTCTAACCAAATCATCCTGGAAATTAAAATGTCAAAGTGTGAGCAAGAATTTAGAAAAGTTATTCCAAACTATATGCATCGGATCAATGCTTAATTACATTGAATGCTGGTAGGTTATCCGCTGCTCTCTGGAGGTCCTTAATTAAACGGAAGGCTTTTTCGCAAAACATGACTACAGAAAACTAACAATGTTTGTTTACTTAAATTCGTTCACATGCTACCCGCATTTCGCGCGTTTTTACGCATAACGCACGTCTACTGTTCAAAGTTAGCTGCTATTGTGGGTTGTGATATAAGCTTTGCAGGACAGAAACTTTGACATACCACAAAAGTGGAACAGAAGAGTTGCTCAGAGCGGCGGTTTGTTTAAAAAGACAAACAGTTTATGTGTATGATGGACCCGTTGTACATAGCTTTAAGCTCCTATCGCAGGCGAAAATATGACCAGTGTGCGTCACTTTGCACAGAATTACTGGAGAAAAATCCATACGATCAGGTATAATACTACACGAGTTACAGCATGAATTATTTAACTATTTAGTAAATACCCATATAAATTTATGAATAACAGTACTTGAGCTCATTCTAATATAGTATTTGCCCGAGAGTATACATTTTTTACTCCATTGTGAACGTAAAGAACAATTTCTATTACGCTGTTTTTAGGCCATATGGACACTTAAAATGAAAGCCTTGACAGAACAAGTGTATGTGGATGATATAGAAGCTGAAGAGGAGGGCATGGCGGATGCTATACTGGACGATGATATCATAGCCCAGGTTCCTCGCCCTGGAACTTCGCTCCGCACATCATCTCAAGTTCAGCGTGGTGTCAGCCAGGGTCAGAGGTATGTTAGACCAGTGATAACAGAATAATCATATGATAGAAGAAGAACTAGCATGTATAGTATTTATTTGAATTTTTCACAGACCACTGACACAAACTGGTCGTCCACTGAGTGGAGTTGTTCGACCAGGTACTCAGACAAGTCGGCCAGAAACTATTGAACAGGCTCTGAAAACTCCACGTACTGCACGGACAGCTAGACCAGTGACATCCCGCTCTGCACGAAGTGTGCGTTTGGGAACAGCATCCATGTTGACAGAACCAGGTGGACCCTTCATACAGATTTCGAGACTAAATCTTGGAAAATACGCTGCTAATCCTTCCATCGCTAAACCTCTTTTTGAATACCTGTTTTACCACGAGAATGATGTGAGACATGTAAGAAATTTACTGTTGACCTCTTATGCACAGAGTGGTAGTTAGCCTCATGCACTTGGAAGTTTGGAGGATGCTGCTGCTAACAATGAAGCACCACTGTACGTATATTTCTTTGCACTTGTTTCTCTTTGGATATGTTGTGTTCTCAGATGGAAATACATATTATTGTTTTGTTGATCTCCTGCTTGTTTAGACTTTATTGTTAGAATTAGTTGTTATGATAACAAGAAACTAATGATTCCTTAGCAAAGATAAAATTTACTCACTATTTTTTTTTATTATCAAATATTTGTCTGTCACAATATATTTAATTTTAGTTTATATTATTCAGTACTGAAATGAGTGTTTTTATCAACATGATGAAATATAAACAAAAAAGGCACACACATAATTAAATGATCAACTGTGCTATTACAATGCAACTGAGTAGAGATCATTCTGGCATTTACAGATCAAACAAGATTGTACAGTTTTAGCTCACTGAACTTGCCTTAGGTAGGAATGGGATTCGGACTTCTGTGTGGTTGCCAAAGTTAGGCCATGGTCAGTTTCCTTCGCCATTGTTGTCCAACTGAACTAGCGTTGCTACATCTGCATACATACTCTATAAATCATATGGCACAAGACCCTTCCTGTTGTACCACCTTCACTCCCATGTCATTAATGTGGGATTTCATGAATGCTTCTGTGCATGGTGCAATTAGCTTAATTTTGTCTTCATAGTCCCATTGGGAGTGATACCTATGTGTCCAGGGTATATTAATAGATTCTTCACTTAATACTGGTTCGTGATACGTTGTAAGTAGCCTTTCATGGGATGACTGCCACATGTCATTAAGTGACAGTTGATTCAGATTTTAGAGCATTTCCATGATGCTTTTCAGTGAGTCAACTCTGGACCATCTGTGCTGCCCATCTGTGTATGCAACCCCCTGTTAGTCATTTTAAGGTGGGATATGCAAATGTTTTATAAGCAGTCTTCTGCTTAGACTGACAGCATTTTCCTAGTATCCTGTCAATGAACCCAAGTCTGCAACCTGCAGTTGACCTATGCTATATCCCATTTCATATTCCCACAAACTGTTACATCTAGGTAATTTGGATTGACTTGATTTCGCTTGTGACTGGATGATATTGACATCATATATTACTTTTTTGTGTTTTCTAAATTGTACAGCTTTACATTTCTATACATTTAAAGCAGCTTGCTGGTCTTTGCACCACTTTTACATCTTATGAAGATCTGCCTGAATATTGGTACAGCTCATTTCAGTTTTTATGTGACTATAGATAACTGCATCATCCGCGAAAAGTCTGTCGTCCACAAGTGTCATTAACATGCAGCATGAATAGCAAGGGTCCCAACACACTTCCCTGCTATACACCTGAAGTTACTTCTACATTTGTTGATGATTCTCCATTCAAATAATATGTTGCATCCTCGCTACTAAGAAATCCTAGTTCCAATCACAGATTTTGTTAATACCCCATAAAATTGTGTAATTGCTGATAATTTTGATGTGTAACTGAGTCAAATGCTTTTTTAGAAGTCAGGAAATACTTAATCCCCCTGATTGTCTTGATCTGTGGCTTTCAGGATGCTGCATGAAATGCGAGAGTTATGCATGACATGTTTTTGGAATCCATGCTGGGTGATGTGAAGAAGGTAACTGGGACGTGCCTCCTTATCTTTCAGCTCAGAATATGTGCTAAAATTCTAAAACAGATAGATATCGAAGACTTTGGATAGTATTCCCAGGTAGTATGACAATACTCTTTATTAGCACAACACACAGAAGTTAGTTTCAGCATAATGCAATTGTTGAATGACACAACTAAATGATCATCCTGATCTGATATGAACAAGAGCCCTTCATGACATAGGTCATGACAGTAACAGACAAAAGTGCACTAGCTGAGCTCCATCCCCAATTGTGGCTGGAGTGATGTCACAATGCCTTGCAGCATAGGTGTGGTGCCTGGGCTGGAATGATACCAACGACCCAGAGTTGGTGGCTGATGGGACATAATACTCAACCAGCTACAGCCACTAGGACGTGATGATGCTGACGAACCAGTGAGACTGGCAATGAGCTCAGTGGAAGCTCTGATAGATTGGTGTGGGTTGCAGCCAGTATTAAGCATAAAGCTGAGCAAAGAGCTGCCTGCTGGAGTTTGAGCTGCAACTTAAATATGCAGCAATGGAGGAATATGAAAGTAGTGCTCTGCGAGCATATGATAGTGGATGCAACATAGGCCCTGTAATGGCAGTGCCACTGTTGCTGATGTGTGTGCTGCTCATAAGTGCATCTTGCACCATCTAATAATCAGAATTTCTGCAGATTGTTTATCAGTGGAACAGTGTTCATAACATGTAGTGTACCTGCGCTACTCGTAACACACCCTACACAAGAAGTGCTTGTGGCTCCAAAGCCGACTATCCTGCATGCAGGCGTTGTGCCAGAAGTAGCTGGCACATGGCCCCTTACAGTACATACAATTCACTGTTTCCAGTTGATTTGTGGAAACCTACGTACCATTCAGATCTGCACCTATTTTAATGATAACGAGGCAAGTGTTGTTTGTGTCTTAAGATTTTGTGTGGTGTCCAGAATTCCAAAATATTGAGCGTGAGATCTTAATGTGTCACAGAGTGGCAGGGTCACGTATTATTTCTAAGTCATCATGCAGCCACGGTTATCTGTCCTTTTTTGAACAGCATATTTACAGGTATTTTATTTAGTTATCCTGCTGTCTCTTGCTGGGATTTTATTGTGGGCTTTTCTGAAGCTCACCTTCTTGGTTTATTTATGATTCCTGCAATGGGATCAAATGTAGTTTTCCAGTTTATTGATCTTCTTCCATAGATTTTCACAATCTTTGGTATGTCATTAATGCTGTTTAGCGCCCTCTGCCATAAATTGTCATCATCATCATCAAGGCTTTACCACACTTTATAAACAAGGCATGAAGGTAAGTCAATAAATGAAACAGAATACTCTTAATTCTAAAGTGGTCGTATTGATAAGAACCTGACTAGATTTTGTATGCATTCAATAGACCCAACAATGAATGGTTTTCATGGGTGTGGAACTAGTCAATAAGTGTAACATAATAAACATAAAACATTTGAATATAATACTCACTACCCTAATATTTACAGAATTAATACACTGTTAGAATGAAACATAGTTATGCACTTTTAATAAATTTATCATACACATAATACCTGATCTTGACTGCTGTGACCAAGTGCTCTGAAAACTGTAATCTGACAGACATTTTTACTTAAGCTTGTCTAACAGTCCCTGTTAAGATACTCATTTATAAATAGAAGGAGTTGCCTATCAAAAAATCTTTCAAACTCTGTTTAGACTGTGCTTTATCAGAAACCAAGTTTTTAATGGTTGCTGGCAATTTATTGAAAATGTGTGTTCCTGAATATTGGACCCCTTTTTGAACCAAGGTAAGTGATTTTAGGTCTTTATGTGGATTGTTCTTCTTCCTAGTATCGATACTATGTATTGAGCTGTTGGTTGGAAATAGAGATGTATTACTTGCAACAAATTTCTTTAAAGAATTAATATACTGAGAAGCAGTGGTTAGAATACAAAGTTTTTGAACAGGTTTGTACATGATGTTTTTGAACTCACGCCACAAATGATTCTTATCTCCCGCTTTTGCCCTAAAAACTTTTTGCTAAGTTTGACGAGTTGCCCCAGAATATGATCCCATATGACATAATGGAATGAAAGTATGCAAGTTTTTTATATATCACTTACATCTAACACCATTCTCACTGCAGATACAGACTTGTTTAGGTAGTTCAGCGATTCTGTGATGTGCCCTTCCCAACTGAATTTATTATTGAGTTGTAATCCCAAAAATTTAACAATGTCAACCTCTCAATCTGCTTGTCTTCATAAGTTATACATATCCTGGAAGGAAATCTCTTACAGGCTCTGAACTGCATATAATGGATCTTCTCAGAGTTTAATGACAGTGAATTAGCTTTAAGCTATTTATTGATGACAGTGGAAGTTTGATTGGGATCCAGTTCTAAATCTGTACTTGACATGCTACTTATTGCAAGCTACTTACTGAACTGGAAATCGCAATATACAAATCGTCAACAATGTACCAACTCTACAACTTTTGCATTTCTGATAATATCATATTTTGGAGATGAAAATTTAAAAATGTTGTCTTACTTTTTCTACTTTCACCCACTTATGCCTTATGGCATCATTTTCAGGGGTAACTCATCATTTAGGAAAGCAAAATCTGTTGCACAGAAGCCTGTAGTAAGAATATTATGTGATGCTTACTCCAGAACCTCTTGTACATAGGCCTTTAAACAGTTGGGTGTACTGACACTTAAATATAATACTGTAAGGAGAACCATTTTAAATACCAATCACTCAGCCTTAGTGTGGCACAGAAAAGAGTGATGTACTGAGGTGTAAAAATCTTTTATCATCTATCAAGTTAATGTAAAAAAAATTAATGGATGATAAAATTAACAAACTTTCTGCACTGAAAAGGTTAAATTTACTAAAATTCCCTGGACTATAATGCCATTGTCTTCTGTGTTCTGTTAGATAACAGCCCAATGCATAATAGCCTAGAGAATTTTAATAATTTGAACATAGTTAAGTATAAATTATTATACGCAGGGAAAGAAACAACCTCCGAAGTTATCATGTAAAGGGTCAGCAAGCTGCCACATTTTTCGTTTGGAAAATAAACTATAATTGTAAAACTGACTTGTTCTGTATCATAATGAAAGCTCTCAATTATCATCTATGGAACATACAAACAAGTAACTGGCCATTCTGGAGCATGTGAGAAAATCTATCATCTGGCAGATACAATCAGAGTTTATGTATCTCTCACCCTTTTATGCATTTTTGCCACACTGGGCTTGCACATCTCTATCCATTTCTCTTTCTGGCAGATGAGGTTTGCTAATAATATTAATGCCTTCTTGATCCCTGTCCTCCACCCCATAATCAAGAAAATACAATAAATTTTGCCCCTGTAATGTGATGGTTTTGTACTTGTCTTTTCTTTTCACCTGTTCAAACATTACTATGTTGTACCAATGTTTAAGACAACAAAGTCCCTCTGCCATCCATCCCATTGCTTTGAGCACTGAAAAAGCTATAGCGACACATGAATAGAGCACCTTACTGAAGAGAAATTGATTTAACACTTCATATAGGACACTGTGAACCTGCATTTCACCACCTACATTAAATATACACACAGAACCCTGCATTCAGCAGCTGCTGGGAAATTTTAGTAGAATCTAACATAGTGAAATTTCATTTGTAGTTCCTAAGCTTTCACTGTTGTCATTCTCAGGATTCAGTCCTTGCCGTAGAAATTTGCGAAAGTTGAACAAATGACTGCTAAACTTGATCATAAAAACAAAAATGGGGTACAAATACTAATTCATAATGGAAAGGCTACATCCCTTTGCAGAGCAGTATAAGATCTGCTTAACACATCTGTGGGCCAACCAGAATGGTATATACTAAAGTAATAATGTAAGGAATCTGACAGAAAGTACAGGTAGGAATGTCAACAATAATGGAAAGGAAACATTGCTACTCACCATAAAGATGACACATTGAGTTGCAGATACGCACAATGAAAAATTTGTTACACATTCAGCTTTTTGCCAAAGCCTTCATCTGAAAAGAGAAACACACTTGCATTTACAGAAGCAGGCACTCCTCCCATGTACATAAGCACTATCTGTGGCTGCTCAGGCCAGACTGGCCTTCAGCCGAAAGCTTAATGTGTAACATTATTTTTGTCATGCCTGTCTGCAATTCAACATGCCATCTTTGGTGAGTGGAAACAGTCTTTCATGTCATAGCTAGTTTTCTGTTAATTATTACACATTGTACTTCGAATCATAAACACTATGATAAAGGAAATTTTAATGGCACCCCATCTCACTCCTCATATATTTAGTGTGTCATGAAATAGGTAACAACAGACCACATTAATGACTTTCAACAAGGTCTTTGTGCTATTTAAGTTGTTATCATCCTCTCAGTCTCCTGTTAGGAGAGAACTCATTACTTTAGTCATCGTCCCCTCAGGTGGAAGCCTTGACAGAAAGTTAACGGAATGCAGTGGTCACATGTGTTCTTTACAATCAGTAGGGGATAAGTGCCATTGAGAAACAAGTCAGTTTATTCTGTACACATATTTATTAAACACAATTCCTTGTCATTGCAGGCTATCTCGTCATATTCCAATCTTCTCGGGTGGTCAGCCAAGTGGTGGTGATGTCGTGTCACAATGTTTTGACGAGTTTCGTTCCCATCATCTTCAAGCAAAGCCATACTTGAAGATGATGAGTATGAAACTGAACTGCAGGGTATGGGATTTTACTCACTGGAATGTTGAAGCAAACCCACTGTGGTGCAAGAGAAATTTGTAGCTTGTACAAATTGAGGGTATATACTATTATGTGATGGGATAATACTAAGAGTGTTACCTTCTCTGGAGATGTTACTGTGTTTACTAACTATCATACTTGTTACAGGCTATGGAACTTGCTGTGCAGGCAACTGAGGCCTCTTTGTTCAAAGACTGGTGGTGGAAAGTACAACTTGGGAAATGTTACTTTGTAATGGGCCTGATGCGAGATGCAGAGCAACAGTTTCGTTCAGCTCTGAAGTGGCAACAGACGGTCGAGACATTTTTGAGGTTGGCAAGGGTTTATATTCGTCTGGATCAGCCTCTGACAGCACTCGATGTTTGCAAGACAGGACTCGAGTACTTTCCTAATGAAGTGACACTTACAACAGAAATAGCCAGGTGGGGCACTGACATCAGATTAAATTCTTGATATAATTATTAGATGAACATAGAATACTGTAGAACAAGAAAGGAAGCCACATTGGTGCATTGTCCTGATTGGTATATAAATTCTTAGGAAACACCGATCACCAGGTTACATATAAAGCTTCAGGAATGGAGGATATCTGCAGAAAAGATCAATATACACCCTCAGTTCAGTTTCATACTCATCATCTTCAAGTATGGCTTTGCTTGAAGATGATGGGAACAAAACTCATCAAAACATTGTGACACGACATCACCAGTTCTAAAATACATAGTTCTGTTTATTTGCCTTAGGGCCGTTTAATATACTTGTGTAGGATACATCAAATACATTACACATATAAAAACAAAAACAATCAATTTTTGGCAAAATAATTTAACTGGATAGATAAAAAATCTACTCACCAAGAGGCGGCAGAACAAACACATAAAAGACGGTTGTAATGGGCAAGCTTTTGGAGCCAGTGGCTCCTCCTTCAGGCAGAAGGAAAAGGACTTACATAAACAAACAGTTACACATTGTTTATGTAAGTTTGTTATTCTGAATGTATACAGTGCACAGAAAATTGTGTGTGATGTTCAACCTGTGTGAGACTCTGCACAAACTGACCATAAGAAAACTTAAAGTCAATAGAACAATGCAGGAACTCACACCAAAAACATTACAAAAAATGGAATAATACACTGAGAAAAATGCACTTGAAAATGGGAATCATTTTCCAAAATGCATTGCATAAGGTGATAGCATAAAAGTTGTTTATAAACAAACCCATAATTTACATGAGCTATCCTAACTAATGTTGAGACAGTTCTCATGTTATAAACTTGACTCCAGAATGAGATGTGTGTTCCTCCATGCAGCATATAATTGGGGCACTGTGGAACCACTTTCTACATAAAAATATCTTTGTATGATTTTTCTGGGATTAATTTAGACCAGTGCCTTTCAGCCAAATTCTAAAATTTTCTATGAAATCATACGTAATTTCTTTTACTGTTTCATGGGAGCAGCTTGTCAAATACAGCAAACTGTTAAGGTAGTTACCCTTGGTGTAAAACATTTTTCAAGGTCTTGCTTGTATGCTATTCACAGGAGAGGGCTCAGAATGCCACCCTTGAGGAGAGCACTGTCAACTATCTGAGGCCCAGTAGTATTTACACTGTGCTTAACATAGATTTGTTGTGTCTGGCAGCAAAGATTTAATTCCACAGATAAGTTTAAGAGGCGATCCAGTTGAAACAACCTTTCTTTCCAATGCTGTGATTTTCACGTTATCATAAGCTCTGGCCAGCCATATCACAAAATACCAAAAACAAGAACCACTTATTCACGATTGTCTTGAACTAAGTCTCAACCTCATTCTGTAAAATAATAAAAAGTCTACACCAGAAGGATTGTTCTATCTTCTTGCATGGCTTTAGTAAATCACACACAACAATCTTCCTTGCTTTAAAATGAGATGCTTTTGTTTTCTATCTTTGTAGTCGAATTATTGGTTGAAACAGCCATTATGGTTCGCAGTGTTTGTCTTTCCTGTCCAGTCCTGTCTGTAAAATTTTCTCCTTGAAATTTATCATACAGCAAAAATGAATTTCAGTTTTATGAAAAGGATAGCTGCCTATGCAGCCAGAGACTATGGTCATGTCATGTATGTGTGAGTTGCACTTTTGTGTGTGTGTGTGTGTGTGTGTGTGTGTTTGTTTAATTCCGATGACGGCCTTTTTGGCTGAAAGTCTTTTTGGTGTGCCTAAGTGCGACTCAGTATCTCTGCTATATGTTGAGTACCAGCTGTCCTTTTCATAATATTTTTATTATTCCATCCTGGATTTTCCATTGTTAAAAATGCATTTCAGCAAGATCAAGATACATTGACATGGGTGCAGATGTTGAGGTCATAAATTTTTTAGCCTGGTTCTACATGTTGGTGAACATGGGACTATCCACTTTCTGTTAGTGACAAAAACTGTCTAGTTGTCCGCATTAAGTGCACTAGGGCTACCAAGTGTCGTTGCAAAATACCTGTGCAGTAAGCAGTCTGTCTTCTTCTGACTGGGAATTAATTACATGTGGTGTTCCTCAAGATTCCATCTTGGGTCCATTGCTTTTTCTTGTGTGCGTTAATGACCTGTCATCTGTTACATTGCCAGATGCTAAGTTTGTTTTGTTTGCAGATTATACAAACATTGCAATAAGTAGCAAGTCAAGCACATATTTAGAAACAGCTACTAATAAAATTTTCAGTGATATTAATAAATGGTTTAAAGATAATTCACTGTCATTAAACTTCAAGAAGACCCACTACAAGCAGTTCAAAACCTGTAAGAGATTTCCTTCCAGCATGTGTATGACATATGAAGACATGCAGAAGTAGTTGACAGTGTTAAATTTCTATGATTACAACTTGATAATAAATTCAGTGGGGAGGGGCATACTACAGAATTGCTTAAGCACGTAAACAAGTCTGCATTTGCAGTGAGAATAATGTCAGATGTAGAAGATATATTTATAAAACAAAACTTGCATACTTTGCTTGCTTTCATTCTATTATGTCTTGTTGTTGTTGTTGTTGTTGTGGTCTTCAGTCCTGAGACTGGTTTGATGCAGCTCTCCATGCTGCTCTATCCTGTGCAAGCTTCTTCATCTCCCAGTACCTACTACAACCTACATCCTTCTGAATCTGCTTAGTGTATTCATCTCTTGGTCTCCCTCTACGATTTTTACCCTCCACGCTGCCCTCCAATGCTAAATTTGTGATTCCTTGATGCCTCAAAACATGTCCTACCAACCGATCCCTTCTTCTAGTCAAGTTGTGCCACTAACTTCTCTTCTCCCCAATCCTATTCAGTACCTCCTCATTAGTTACGTGATCTACCCACCGTATCTTCAGCATTCTTCTGTGGCTACACTCCATACAAATACTTTCAGAAACGACTTCCTGACACTTAAATCTATACTCGATGTTCATCATTTGCAGAGCTAGTTGGCATATAAACTTGTACTACTGTAGTAGGCATGGGCTTTGTGTCTATCTTGGCCACAATAATGCGTTCACTATGCTGTTTGTAGTAGCTAACCCGCACTCCTATTTTTTTATTCATTATTAAACCTACTTCTGCATTACCCCTATTTGATTTTGTATTTATAACCCTGTAATCACCTGACCAAAAGTCTTGTTCCTCCTGCCACCGAACTTCACTAATTCCCACTATATCTAACTTTAACCTATCCATTTCCCTTTTTAAATTTTCTAACCTACCTGCCCGATTAAGGGATCTGACATTCCACGCTCCGATCCTTAGAACGCCAGTTTTCTTTCTCCTGACAACGACGTCCTCTTGAGTAGTCCCCGCCCGGAGATCCGAATGGGGGACTATTTTACCTCCGAAATATTTTACCCAAGAGGACGCCATCATCATTTAATCATACAGTAAAGCTGCATGTCGGGATCATATTCTGGGGCAGCTCATCAAACCAAGCAAAAAGTTTTTAGGGTGCAAAAGCGTGTGATAAAAATCATTTGTGTTGTAAATTCAAGAACATCATGTAGAAATCTGTTCCAAAACTTTGTATTCTAACCACTGCTTCTCAGTATATTAATTCCTTAAAGAAATTTGTTGCAAGTAATACATCTCTATTTCCAACCAACAGCTCAATACATAGTATCAGTGCTAGGAATAAGAACATTCTACATAAAGACCTAAAATCACTTACCTTGGTCCAAAAAGGGGTCTAATATTCAGGAACATACATTTTCAGTAAATTGCCAGCAACCATTAAAAACCTGGTTTCAGATAAAGCACGGTTTAAACGTAGTTCGAAAGACTTTTTGGTAGGGAACTCCTTCTACTCTAGATCAATATCTTAACAGAGACTGTTAAACCAGCTTAAGTAAAAATGTCTGCTAGATTTTAGTTTTGACAGCACTTGGTCACAACAGTCGAGATTTATTAAAAGTGCATAACAATGTTTCATTCTGATAGCGTGTTAATTCTGTGAATATTATCTGTTCCAGTTTACCGCATTGTATTCACATTTTCGACAATCTCCTGACAAATGATGAGGGTAATAAGTATTATATTCAAATGTTTTATGTTATACTTTCTGACATGTTCCACACCCAAGAGAATCATCTCATTTTTTGGGAGGGACTGATGACCTTAGAAGTTAAGTCCCATAATGCTCAGAGCCATTTTTTGGTCTATGGAACGAAAACCACATCTAATCTGTGGGGCCACTTGTGGTGAGATACTGCCTTCTCGATTTTCTCAGTATACCCCTGCACAGATTCATCACTAACTTCTATGTCTACTCATTCCACTGTTTGCATGCCACTTGCGATTTTCATAAGAAGGTAAGAAAATTAGGGTTTCAGTGCTGTTGATGATGAGGCTATTAGAAACTGAGAAGTGTTGTATGAGTTAATAATAAGAATTAAATGAAACTTTAAACCAGGGTGAGTAAATCCAAAACTTAGCAGATTCATTCCATCCAAGTATATTTTTTTATTTGTTTACTTTATCATTATTGTTCAAAATATCTAGCAATAAAGACGTGCTAGTTCTAGCAATAAAGACTGCTAGTTGTATGTATATTGTAAGCTGTTCAGTCATTGAAAGTTTGTAAGAAGTATAATGAAGTACTTTATTTTTTAAGCAGTGTAAAATCCAGGATGGAATAACAGCAATACAGAAAGGACAGATTGTTACTCACCACATAGGGGAGGCATTGAGTCAAAGATTGGCAAAATGAGAGAAACTGCTCAAATATATAACCTTGTGAACAAAGTCCTTCTGAAATAGAAAACACGCACAAACACATTCCCACAAGTGCCACCCTCACACACATGGCCACAGCCTCTGGCCACTTTATTCACATATAGTGGAGAACTACTGAATTGAGATACATAAAGTAAAAAAAAAAATCACTGTTCTGATCATCCCATAGCTATTACCTGCATTGTAGAATGTGAGTTGTAAATATTTATAGGTAAGGAGTGACCAATGTTTCTGATGATCAGTTTGTGTGCTTAAGTTGAAACGATGTAGATGGGTAAATGGTGAAGAAGTTTTACATGAAAAATGTAGGTAAACTGCTTCATCACGTGATGTATAGAGGTTCATTGAGTCCTGAACCTTGAAGAAGGAGTTTTCTTTCTGAAGTACTGTACATATAAACTCAACAAAAAATTAAAATATAGACATGTGAACAACTTTCATTAATAAAATATATTACTTGGTCTGGTTATCGATTTTTGTTTTTTGTTGCAGGTTGTTTGAGGGCATGAACAAGATAACAGTCTCTGTAAAATATTATAAAGACATTCTGAAGGAAGATGCCACCCATGTTGAGGCTATAGCATGCATAGGGATGCAACACTTTTATACAGACCAACCAGAGGTAGCTCTTCGATTTTACAGGTTAGATTTATTCCAGTAGTTCATTACTCTTTTTTTCAGTTTAGAAAGTAAAGAAGAGAAAGATACACAAATCACTATTTAGCTCAATTATAAATGTGGCACACTCAAATTAAGAAAAAAAAAATTGAATTTTTGAACTTGAAAACTCTGATTCACATTGTTAGCCTGATGACTTGTATCAATTCTGTGTGATTTTCTTATACTGTTTTGAGGCAATTTTAATGCTTTAAGAATTTACACGTAAATTCTGGAACCACTCAACTTTCTGCCGCCTCGAAAACTAGAGATAAGTTGGAGAGAGAGCCTATTTACTGCACAACACATGTCTGTGTATGCAGGATTGACGTTTGTCAAGGGAAAACAGGAGCTGCGTTAGAAAAGCGACACCGACAAGTGTTTGCCTTAAGCACCACAGACGCTGTGGAAGAGGACATGGAGTAATTAAATGCTACTCTTTGCTGTATTAGTGAATGGGATTGTTGGGAAAAAAAAGAAAAATGAACATTTGTCTATAGACCTTTAACTCACTTCATATCTTAGCTCTGAACCAAGCAAGTCACAGGGGATATCTATAAATTATTTGTTTGTTAAAACCAGACAATTGTGGTTATGTTTAATTGTACCTAACGGGTGTTGTCATAGTTGACTTACAAGAATTTGTATGTTTATGTGAAACTTGTGGAGATGAAAATATACCTGAATTGAACTGTAAGTATGAGGTCACTGAGGTATTTCTAGTGAGAGAGAGAGAGAGAGAGAGAGAGAGAGAGAGAGAGAGAGAGAGAGAGAGAGAGAGAGTATTTGTTAGTTCCTCTAACCAGTGATGATCGATGCAGCCGCATATCCAGAGAAGAGGATCAGCTAAAAGTTTCAAGTAAGTCAACTGCAGTAAGAAAAGTGTGAAGATTACAATCCAGCTTTGCACCGCTTCTCTTGTCACCAAAACCGTTAGAACGTGGTGACCGACATGATCAAGACTCGAAGAAAGAGGAATTTCGAAACGAAATAAAGATAAAAGGATATTGTGAGTTGCCATAGCAACCATTAGTAACGAGACAGGGAAATGGTTCACAGAGTTGGATTCTGCATAAACAGCAAAAAGGAGTGAAGATTAATAAATATAATATAAGAAAAGGCGCAAGGAAAATTTCAACAGTTTAGACTAAGAAGAGTTACGACGAGAACTATTCAATAACGAAGATCCAGTGTGAGGAGTAAGCAGCCCGCACACACATGGCGGGGGTGTGGACCCTATAACCAGCAACCGACACCAACGACGCCAGCTGCTGCTCATTGGTGCTGACTACAAATCTGTTCACCGACGCTAAAACTAACCTTTCATTTCACCGGCGCAGATTGCAAGCCTGCTCACCAATGCAACCTAAAACTCTATGCCGGGTGAGTGAAAGACAGTTAATTGAGTGTGAAGTTAAGGACACTGTTCAATAATAGACTTTTAGTATAGTTATTATACTCTGAGGTGAATTTTATTTTTAATGATAACCCAATCTAAAAGTAGGAAGAATGTGGATCAAGAACAGCAACTAACAGAACTAGCCACAGCTATTAGAGTGACTAGGGAAATGCCAGACTGGTCTGAAGCAGTGAATTTAATCAAAGCTCAAAACATCCAAATTACTACTTAAATAAAAATCTAGAAGCTCAGAGTTTACAGTTAAATTCAGCTACTTTAAAACAAGAACTAAGTCTTAAGTTAGATTCAGTAAATACTCAGTTAAATGATAGATTAGCTGAACGGTAGGTGGATTCAGTTGGTATAAGAAAGGAACAAAGTGCTACTTTAAGTGAAAAACTAGAAGCACAGGGTGAGGTTTTAAATGCTAAGTTCAATGCCTTAAATGATAAAGTGGAGAGTTTGAAATTAGATTTAAAGAACGAATTAAGTAATTCCCTGACAATTCATGTAAACCAACTGTTCACTGACTTAAGTTGGACACAGTATAACCAATTTCAGTACTTAGATAAAAAACTAGAATTTGATATTGAAGATAAATTTAATAATGTAGAAACTGAACTTAATGAAAAGTTAGGATCATTTCCAAGCGTACGCAGTGTTACTTTTGATGCTATAAAGCATAGGTTGCACACCTTAAAAGAGAGTTTGGACTAATCTCAAATTTCAGGTGTGACCATTCGAGTAGATGACATGGAACGAAATGTTAAAGAGAAACTAGCCACTTCAGACAAAGTAAATATAAGTAATCTGGAGGAACAGGTAGAGGAAATAACTGACCGAAAAGTTGCCGAGAGGGTAAGTCCCGACAACGTCTCTTCAAATTTAGCTTCAGAACTTAATGATACTAAGAGAGGCATAGATAATTTATGGAAAGAATTCAAACTTATCCAGGATAAATTTATCAAAAAACAAAGATGATGTGACTTACCAAACGAAAGCGCTGGCAGGTCGAAAGACACACAAACATACACACAAAATTCAAGCTTTCACAACAAACTGTTGCCTCATCAGGAAAGAGGGAAGGAGAGGGAAAGACGAAAGGATGTGGGTTTTAAGGGAGAGGGTAAGGAGTTATTCCAATCCCGGGAGCGGAAAGACTTACCTTAGGGGAAAAGCTTTCGCATCCCGCAACTACCCTCCCGACCTGGTACAGAAGCAAATAACCAGAGCCACTTCCTCATCCCCTCAAACCCAGAATCTCCCACAGAAGAACCACAAAAGTGCCCCATTTGTGACAGGATACTTTCCGGGACTGGACCAGACTCTGAATGTGGCTCCCCAGTAGGGATATGACTTCCTCAAATCCTGCCCTGAAATGAGATCCAGCCTTCGTGAAATCCTCCCCACTCCACCAAGAGTGTCTTTCCACCGTCCACCTAACCTTCGTAACCTGTTGGTTCATCCCTACGAAATCCCCAAACCACCTTCCCTGCCCTCTGGCTCCTATCCTTGTAACTGCCCCCGGTGTAAAACCTGTCCCATGCACCCTCCCACCACCACCTACTCCAGTCCTGTAACCCGGAAGGTGTACACGATCAAAGGCAGAGCCACGTGTGAAAGCACCCACGTGATCTACCAACTGACCTGCCTACACTGTGAAGCTTTCTATGTGAGTATGACCAGCAACAAACTGTCCATTTGCATGAATGGACACAGGCAGACAGTGTTTGTTGGTAATGAGGATCACCCTGTGGCTAAACATGCCTTGGTGCACAGCCAGCACATCTTGGCACAGTGTTACACCGTCCGGGTTATCTGGATACTTCCCACCAACACCAACCTATCCGAACTTCGGAGATGGGAACTTGCTCTTCAATATATCCTCTCTTCCCATTATCCACCAGGCCTCAATCTCCGCTAATTTCAAGTTGCCGCCACTCATACCTCACCTGTCATTCAACATCATCTTTGCCTCTGCACTTCCGGCTCAACTGACATCTCTGCCCAAACTTTTTGTCTTTAAATATGTCTGCTTGTGTCTGTATATGTGTGGATGGATATGTGTGTGTGTGTGTGTGTGTGTGTGCGAGTGTATACCCGTCCTTTTTTCCCCCTAAGGTAAGTCTTTCCGCTCCCGGGATTGGAATGACTCCTTACCCTCTCCCTTAAAACCCACATCCTTTCGTCTTTCCCTCTCCTTCCCTCTTTCCTGATGGGGCAACAGTTTGTTGCGAAAGCTTGAATTTTGTGTGTTTGTTTGTGTGTCTTTCGACCTGCCAGCGCTTTCGTTTGGTAAGTCACATCATCTTTGTTTTTTGATAAATTTTTCCCACGTGGAATGTTTCCCTCTATTATATTATTATCCAGGATAAGGTAGACAAGAAGGTGATTTCTCCTAACATGGTGTTAACCAGTGAGGTAATGACCGAACTACAATGGGGGGCAAATTCTGGACTATCTAGACAGTTTCCGAAGCTTAAGCTAGATGGGGAAGTATATCCTACTCATTTTCTGAAAAGGTTTAATCAAGCCTTGCCAAAAAGAACTGGAAAGATTAAAAAAAAGATTGAATTTGCGGTGGGGTACCTTTTTGGAGAAGCGTCAGAGTGGGGCACAGCGAACATAGAGAATTTTTCGTCTTGGGCAGACTTCCAGAAAAAGTTTAAGAAGAAGTATTGGTCAGCGAGCGCCCAGGAAAAACTAATATCTGACTTGTGGGACCCAAAGTATTACAACAGTTCGGGAGTGAGCTCCCTGCCGTTGTTGAATAAGCAGCAGCAAGCCGTACTCTTAGCTCACTTATTTGTTTCATAGTTTAATTCTTAATTTCTCTGCGTGTTTTTGGGTACTTGCATAGTTTAACTCACAAATTTCGTGCGCATTATAGTATTTGAGAGTTGTAGCATGGCATTTTGGTACCCGTGTAGTGCAAATTCACATAGACATCCATCATCTGTTTGTTTTGAATGGCTTGTGAGATAAAAGAGAGGAAAAAAAGTTGTTAGCGATGGATAGGGACTGCACCGTTTGTGTGCAGATTCAGGGGGAATTGGCCACCATCCGTAATCAGCTTGAAGCTGTGTTGGCCGTGGATGATAGACTCCAGGCTGTTGACCTGGGCCGCAGTGACATTGGGACACCCGAGGCGAGCGCTTTGGCGTCTCTGGAACTTGTATGATCGCCTGGGATCTCTGATGCCACTGCGCCTTCGGATTCGGACATCCCTGCCGGTCGACACTTCCCCTGGGTGGAAGGCAAAAGTTGGTGCTGGCTGCTGTACCCTTACAGCTCCATAACAGGTTTGAGGTACTGCCTACTTTGAAAGTACTTCTGAGCCAGCAAGGGCGGTCTCGCCTGTTGCAGCAGTGGCCAGTCTTCCTGAGAGGTCTGGATAATCACAGAGGTTGGGTGTGCTTGTCATTGGGAGCTCCAATGTTGGGCAGGTGATGGAGCCCCTTAGGGATATGGCAGCTAAGGACGGGAAGAAAGCCATTGTGCACTCCATGTACATACCGGGGGGGAGTCATCCAAGATGTGGAAAGGGTCCTTCCGGATGCCATGAAGGGTACAGGGTGCAGCAAACTGCAGGTGGTGGCTCATGTCGGCACTAATGACGTGTGTGTCTATGGATCAGAAGAGATTGTCTCTGGTTTCTGGCAGCTATCTATTTGGTGAAGACTGCCAGTCTTGCTAGCTAGATGAAGGCAGAGCTCACCATCTGCAGCATCGTCGACAGGACCAATTGCGAACCTTTGGTACAGAGCCGAGTGGAGGGTCTGAATCAGAGGCTCAGACAGTTCTGCGACCGTGTAGGCTGCAGATTCCTCGACTTGTGCCATAGGGTGGTGGGGGTGGTGGGGTTTCGGGTTCCGCTAAATAGGTCAGGACATTAATCACATATCGTAAATGTACTGCCTGGGTGTGTCATATGGAGGATGATGAAGATGATGATGATTTAATTTGTTGTTCTACTTGAAGGGTACTCTGTGTTAGAATTTTTGTGTAAATAATTCAAAAGAGTGTGTGTGTGTGTGTGTGTGTGTGTGTGTGTGTGTGTGTGTGTGTGTGTAATTTCCCAGGTGCTTAAAATGTACCTACAGATGACATCCCAATCAAAGTTTTTATTTTTGAGAAGTTAAATAGATATTTTGGATCCATGCAATATTTTATATCAGGCTGAACCAGAGGCTTCAAAGGCACCATGCTTGAAGACTTGCAGTCAAACCACCCTTGTTAATTGACTACAGATACCAAACTCATTGTTCACAACAGTGCTTTCATAGTTGCTTTCTCTTTCAATTTACCACTGTGCCTCCATTGACTCTGAACCAGCTTCAGTTATTGACGTAATTCTGGAATAGTTTCATTTTTTAAAACTTCTCTTGATTTTTGATGAAGAAATGTCGTATTCCTAAAGCTAGCATTGGTTTTCCCTTTGGTTCACTTTTACGATTGCCATATGTAGTAAAAGAAGATCATCTCATTTTCTTGTTTAATTGTTGTTTAATTTTAGAATTTTTCTATTTAGTGTAATTTTAGTTTTAAAGTAATAGATATGAGGACCTTGAACATAAAGGACGTGCTAAAAATTCCAGTAACAATCTGCAGATAAGAAAAGAAACGTAATAATCATACTCATGGCATTGACATTGTGGTCCAAGATGCTTGAGTTGTCGGTTGTATGTGTGTGAATGGTGTGTCTCTTTTTTACTGATGAAGGCTGTGGCCAAAAGCTTTATGTAAGTGTCTTTTAATTGTGCCTGTTTGCAACTTGACATGTCTTTTTTATGGTAAGTAGCAATCTGTCTTTTCCTACATTGTTGATATTCCTACCTGGAGTTTGCATTGTTTAATCGTAATCATATGTAGACATCTTTGTGTAAGCAGGTGTTATTCATTTGATCACACATATGTTCCATAAAGCCAATCATGAAGCAGAGCCTTTAGAAATGTGAAACAAATCAAATTATATATTGTGCTGTAACATACCATTTTGGGGAAAATGATGCATTACCCCATGTCTCTCTGACCTACAAATCATCTTTGTGTCTTTAGGAAGAGTTTTTTTTTTTTTTATTAGTTAAGTTATAAATTTTGTTACGCATACTGTGGCAGAATTTTTTTCTGTCGTACATGTGCACAGATGTAGATGGGTGCAATATGTTGTTTGGGCAGTTATTCCATGCTCCTAGACTCCTGTCCAGGAATTGCACTGCGGGCCATAGAACAGCGAAGATTTTGACAACTGTGGAGCTGTCACACTAATGAAGGCAGTACTCGTTTGAGAGAACTGTGCTGAAAGAGACTGCTTGTGTGTACAGTCTCCTATAAACTTCTGTAAACAAATTGCATGTGAAATGTCCTCATATTGTAATGAAAATCAAGACATGCATAATTTATGTAGAAGAACTTTATGTCCCTTCCTAAAGACTGAATACTAAAGTAGCATTTCAGCTAGCACAGAAGAAGTGGTGAAGAAGTCTACAACTGGGAGACACATGTGTTTGTTCTGACATAGTACTGCAGTGCAGAAGGTCAGAATTAATAAGCAGCTGCATCTGAAATCTTTCCACAGCCAACCAACATAGAATGTGAGAATAGGAAACATTTAACAAGAACTGTAATTTGCATCTTTTTGATGTATGTGATACTACATTGCGAAGTTTACACTAAATTGTGTAAATGTATGAGCCTGTGTTGTAATATTGTTAATTCACTGCATTGATGAATTTAAGTCACCAGGAGAGTAATTAACATGAAATATCATTAACATAACATTATGTCTAATCATTAACTGAAAATACGTTAAGACATATGTAGACAAATGTCTAAACTAGCATTTACGAAATTTGTACATGGAAAAGTGATAGCTAGTGTTCTTCAGCTAACCATAAAGTTTCAAAATTCATGTTAGTGATCAAAGCAAAACAGTATTTATAAAGTTATTAACTAAAGTAATTCAAACATTGTTGTAGAAAGGCATTTTTTGCAATTCAGTCAAGATAATTGTGATATTTCAGAATGTTAACTGATTTAAAAATACAAAGTGCCTCAAACCTTTTGTGTCAAATTGAAACAATTGATAGCTGATCCACAACTTGATTACATTGAGATAGGGAACCAGTGGTCAGAAACATATGTTTATCGTGTTATGGACATTCAGCACACACCGCATAAACATATGTCCACATGATGCCTCTTTTGTCATGTATAATCACAGATGCGTGGGAATAAAAGAGCGTGCACAAAAATTTGTGGGTAGACTACATGTATGCATGGGTGGTCTCGTGTCCATACATTACTTCAGTGTGGAAGCAGTCTGCTATGAATTCCCTTCTTTGCTTGGGAGCTTCTGTTGTGTTTATTGTGATGAAAAGGTTACAGAAAGAGAAAGCACAAAAGTGACTGTAGGTAAATGAGTATCTAAATAACAACAGTATGATGTATCTAAAAACAAAGATGATGTGACTTACCATACAAAAGCGCTGGCAGGTCAATAGACACACAAACAAACACAAACACACACACTAAATTCAAGCTTTCGCAACCAACGGTTGCTTCATCAGGAAAGAGGGAAGGAGAGGGAAAGACGAAAGGATGTGGGTTTTAAGGGAGAGGGTAAGGAGTCATTCCAATCCCGGGAGCGGAAAGACTTACCTTAGCAGACATTTGTGACAAATGTCTGCTTGTGTCTGTGTATGTGCGGATGGATATGTGTGTGTGTGTGTGTGTGTGTGTGTGTGTGTGTGTGTGTGTGTGTGTGTGTGTGTGTGTGTGTGCCTGTCCTTGTTTCCCCCTAAGGTAAGTCTTTCCGCTCCCGGAATTGGAATGACTCCTTACCCTCTCCCTTAAAACCCACATCCTTTCGTCTTTCCCTCTCCTTCCCTCTTTGCTGATGAAGCAACCGTTGGTTGCGAAAGCTTGAATTTTGTGTGTATGTTTGTGTTTGTTTGTGTGTCTATCGACCTGCCAGCGCTTTCGTATGGTAAGTCACATCATCTTTGTTTTTAGATGTATTTTTTCTGCATGGAATGTTTCCCTCTATTATATTTATAACAACAGTATGAGAGATACAAGGTGGTGATAATATTTTGTCTGCAAATTTCAAGGGAGGTCACAGTGAGACTTTAGATTTCTGCTTGAGAACCTACGGTGATAAGGCTGGCAATAAAATTTTGTTAGCTATTAAATGGTGACTTATATACCAGTTTCTATTCTTCATTTCAAAACAAAGCATTTCAGTAATTATTCCTGAAATTGAGAAATATTGAAGGGAGGTTCTTAGTCATTATGTGAAGGTTAATTAACTTTCAATGCATCGTTTATATTTTATTTGTTTATGTAACTTTAATGATGAAAGATAATAGGAAGATTAACATCCTCCCATTTGAAAAATCTGGGACTTTCATAGACATGAGAATCAACTCTTCCCTTCTCCTCCCCCTCCCCCCCTCCAAATGTCAGGCTTCCCAGTTGTGCTTTTAAGTCACCGTAGCATGAATATTCGTCCAGTTTTCATATAGGCCCACACTTTTCATAAGTTTTTGGCTTATTCTTCTCAGTGTTTCTACTTCTAAACTTATGTATAGTATTTGACACTCGGGGCAACAAATCTCAAATTTTTATTCAAATAATCTTCAGAAGGGGCACTCCATACTACTTTCTTCTTTGTCTGTAAACATGTATAAACTTAAGTGTGCTTCCTTTGGAGTCAACAGACATTATTGCGCATAATTTGCTTCACAGTCTAAGCTCAACACATTACACAATCGAACACACGTGGGCCTCAGCTACCTGTTGTCTGCTAAAAAGTGCATTTTATGCACAGCCTCCATTTCCAGGAAATTATGTATGCATAAATGCACATGCGTAGTTGCACTGTTAGAAATTTACACACTTGTGCAAAGTTGAACACAAAAAAGGCATCATATGGATGCATCTTAACAACAACGTAGCTCATAGTAATTGTTCAAAGCGATGACCGCCAGTCTCAATGCATGTATTGCAATGGTGCATGCAGTTCTGCCGCACTCTTGCAAAGATCCCAGGGGTACAGTGGGGAGAGTACTGTGGAACAAGTATAACATACCTATCATAAAGAATGTGTGCAAGCATTGGGACTAGTGAATTTTGAGCCCCGTACTCACTTTTGTGGATGGATTATCCATCACAGTCCTGTAGTGCCAAACTTTGTACAGTTTTTATTGTTTGTGGATGAGGCCTCATTCACCTGTGATGGTATTTTCAACAGCTGTAACAACCATGTCTGGAGTGAGGACAATCCCCATGCCACCCACACTGGTGGCCACTAGCAACAATTCTCTGCCCAACATACATTCGGGCATTGGTAGTGATCACCTAATAGGACCTTATTTGCTGTCTTCCTGTTTGACTGGTCCACATTACCTAGTGTTCCTGTGAGACGTGCTGCCATAATTCTTGGAGACTGTACTCCTTGTTGTGTGCAAAATGATGTGGTTTGAACATGACAATATACCAGCCTACTTTGACATTAATGTTCACAAGCAGCTGAACAACATTTATCCTCATCGTTGGATTGGAAGGGGAAGTCCTGTCCCATGGCCAGCACAATCACCAGGTCTCGCATCTCTAGACTTTTTCCTCTGGGGTTACAACAAGATGTTGGTCTATGAACTCCTGGTAGAAATGGATAAAGATTTGCTTGCTAAAATGCAAGCTGCTTGTCTCCTGGTACAACAGACACCAGGGATCTTTGAGAGAGTGTGGCAGAACTTTATGTGTCATTGACATACATGCAGGCAACTGGCGGTTGTCACTTTGCACAATTACTATGATCTACGTTGTTGTTATGCAGTACACATTGTGCAGTACACGTTGTTGTTATGCTCTACACATAAATAAGCACCCTATCTCAATATAATCGGTTGTCGACTCACTGTCACTTGTTTCAATTTGACCCAGAAGGATTGAAACGCCTTGTATTGTAACATATTATAGAACCAAATTCTGTAAAATTGTAAAAGCAATCAAATTTTAACTGTTAACTTTAAAAAGTCTCTTTGAAACAATATATGAACTCACATGTGATTATTAAAAAGTATATAAGAAACAGCAGTTTAGACGTGTTAAATCATCTTGTAGGCAGTAAACTTGTGTCAGTGTGTGGTGCAATAAATAAGTTTTTTTTTCTTTTTTCCTTAACTATTTCACTGTTTCGGCTTCATCATTAGATTTGATTAACTAGACGTGCAGCTCCTGACATGTCAGAAGAAATCATACATTCATTTCAGGTGGAGACTATGCAACCTCGCTCAGAAACAGATATCCAGTACCCTATCCCTCCAGTCAGCCATCACCTCCAAAAGTCCTACTACCCTGTCACAGAGGAGCATTCCCTCATGCCTCAGTAGTATGCAGGGCTGGAGCAACTGAATCACTTTCTCAGCCAGGGTTTCGACTACCTCTTGTCGTGCCCTGAAATAAGGAATGTCCTGCCTGCTAACCTTCCCTCTTCTCCCACAGTGGTATTCCACCACCCACTGAACCTACAACATCCTCATCCATCCCTGTTGTGTCTAGGAATCCTGCATACTCAGTTCGCTAGACAAACATTCAAACAACTCGTATTAATGAGCTTTGTTACAACAAAACAATTACAATACTTAAGTTTGATAGATGTGTTTCAAGCAAAGGGTGATATACAAAATAATCAGTCTTCTTCAGAATAGACAAACTCAAGTCTGTGCTATATAGAGAATTCTAATGATAGATGCTACAATGTGTTGGCTAATGAAGTGGCTAACATTGCGGCTGCTATCAAAGTGGGCTGCCCTCAGTCGAGCGTGGCGCTTATGTCCTTTTCATCTAGGGGCCACTGCTGTTGCATTGTTATCCTGGGGGGAGGTCGCTCAGCATGTGTTTGGCTGATCTCTTCTCGCAGCTGTCTCTTCTCCATCATTCCCGACTAGCGTGCCAGTGCTGACTTTACGCTGCAGCATTCCTCCACCCCCAAAGTGGCTGACTGTTGTCATATATGGAGCACGACAACGGGGAGGGGGAGAAGCAGGAGTGTGGACACTCTAATGGACCAGAAGCTGTAGCTGCAGGGGACGTCAGACGTCCAGTTGTATGCCACCATTCAGCCTTCACTCTGATGGAAACGTTTCCTGGAAAATGCCCATAAGGGTATGTGTCCACCTTCTGAGGCCCATACCATGATGTAGAAGATGTCAGCCACTATGGGTGGAGCCAGCTCCATCAGTAGGACGAGAGGAGGCGAAGGCTCCATCTCCATGGGGTCGTCCTGCAGTGTCGTGATGACACCCTCTGGCAGCTTCTGTGGCCGCGCTGTCCTTGGGATTTGTGAATCTGGAGGAAGAGATACAGAAGGATTGCTGTGCACGTAACAGTGCCAAATTTGATTGTGAGGTCGGCACAGAAGTCTGTCTGGGCCTGAAATGAGATAATGCATGTGCCAAGTCAACAAAGGATCTCGCCTTGTGCCCACTGTCTGCTGTCATAAAAAACCCTGAAAAACATCGGTGCTGGATGCTGAGGTGGGTCGAGCAGTGTCCAATGGCAGGGGCTGTGAAGCAGTTCTGACACCAGTGGTCCGTCTCGTGGATACAAATGATAGGAGGTGGGAAACAGTTGAAATGTTTGCTCTCTGGTGTGTGCGGTGCAAAGTTTGGTCATCTGCTGCTTGAAGGTTTTGACAAAACGTTCCGCTTTGCCATTTGACTGTGGATGGAACAGTGCACTAGTTAGATGCTGTATGCCATTGTGTTCACAGAATGTTTCAAATTCATTTGACGTAAACCAAGGGTTATTTTCCAACACTATGACTTTAGGCAAAAAATAGAGGACAACACCTGAGCTGTGCTATGTGACATCATTTAGCTCATTGGCACAGCAAAAGGAAACTTGCTGTAAGAGTCTACCACAATCGACCAACGATTGTTCCAAAAAGATCCCGCAAATTCTCTGTGCACACGTTGCCACTGTGAATGCGACTTAGGCCAAGCAGAGAATTTTCGTGGCATTGGCTGACCTATTTGGGTGCCCATACCCTGCCAAGTAGTGTTGACACGCTAACTGTTTCGTACAAACAATGCTCCAGTGTCCTTGGTGAAGTAACTGCAACACTTCTTTTTGCAAAACTTTGGGGATCAACACACTTGACTGTCCTGTCATTATGAACAAGAATCATACCTTGCTGTATAGTGAGAGTATGTCGTTGTGCAAAGTGTCAGAGCGCTATAGAGTTCTTTATGTTTTGCAATGAGTGAGGCCAAGCTGTGTGAATGTATGTTAACAAAATGTTCAAATTTGAATCAGCTTCCGTGCCCTTTGCAGTTTTCCTATAGTTCAGAATTGTGAGCATCGATGTGATGACAAGATGCAGCAGAAGCATCAAAGTCTGTATCAGGGCCAATCGGAAGACATGAAAGTGCGTTCACTTTACCATTTTAAGCTGTCAGACAATACAGAATCTCGTACTGGTATTGAGACATCAACAAAGCCCATCTTTGCAATTTTTAGGCAGTTCATAGAGGAACCAGCTTCTTTGGATGAAACAAGGACTGCAGTGGGCTGTGATCCATTACTAAGTAGGATTTTCTGTCATACAAATAGTGGTGGAATTTGGTGACACCATACACAATAGCCAATGCCTCTTTCTCTATCTGTGAATGGTTACACTGAGCTGTGGACAACATTTTTGATGCGAAAGCAATAGGCCTGTCTTTATCACCAAATCTGTGTGAAAACACTGCACCGATTCCATAAGAAGAAGCATCAACTTGCAACACAACCGGTTTGTCAGGATCAAAGTGAACCAAGCATCAATCACTGAGCAATGCATCTTTAAGTTTTTGAAAAGCTTCTTAGCACTCATCTCTCCAAACAAAGGGGACATTCTTGCAATGCAAGCGATGCAATGGAGCTGCAATTTGTGCAGCAATCGATATTAAGCGTATATAATAGTTCGTTTTCCCTTACACTGACTGAAATTCTGTGACATTGCGATGAACTGGCAGGTCACGTATGGCTAACAAATGTGACTAAAGAGGATGTACACATTGACTGTTTATGACATGACCAAGATACTGAAACTCAGGTTTAAAAAAATCACATTTGTACAGTCTACACTTTAGTCCTGCATCAGATAACACACAAAACAAAGCACGAAAATTTGCAGTATGAACTGCTACGACAATATCATCCAAATAGTTTAAACTTTTTGGTATTTGAGGAGTCATATGTTCTAAATACTGTTGGAAAATGTTGGGTGTGGAAGCACTGCCAAAAGGCAAATGCAAATATTTAAACAAGCCCATATGAGTGTCCACAACACACACAGCGTTAGATTCTTCATCTAGTGGTATTTGAAGATATGCGTCGCACAAATCAATTTTTGAAAAGTAGCGACCAGTGCCTAATCTGTTCGTGAGATCCTGAGGGCATGGCAATGGATGAGTAGCAATCGTAGTTTGTGGGTTGACTGTAGACTTAGTCAACAGAGGCAAATGCGACCTGAAGGTTTGGGGAGCAAAACCAGTGGAGTTGCCCATTGACTAGCTTGTATGGGCGCAATAGCTCTGCTGTCTTGCAATTC
This sequence comes from Schistocerca americana, assembly GCF_021461395.2. Lineage (NCBI taxonomy): Eukaryota > Metazoa > Arthropoda > Insecta > Orthoptera > Acrididae > Schistocerca > Schistocerca americana. Next base: position 27,985,993 of record NC_060124.1, read on the forward strand.
TCTGAGTTCAGCAGCCACTTTGTCCCATAATGCAACGGGACCAGTTCTGGTGCAGCAAAATTTCAGCTGAACATTGTCTTTCATAGTAATATGTGCAACAAAATTGTTAGCCTTGCCTAAATCTTCAGAAAAGAGATCAGGGAATACTCTCAGCAAGCTGGCTACATTGTCTTTGGCATTGAATGCAGTCACTGACAACACCTTTTCCTGAATTTTAAAGCCAAACAAATCAAGGCCAAATATGTTCTCACAATCATGTGATAGTAGCACCATGAAAGTCACAGTTCGTGTATGTGAGGGATACATGGCAGGCAAAGTACATTTTCTGAGAATGAGAATATCTTGTCCATTACAAGCCGTCAGGTGCATGCTAGTTTTAGACAGACGTGGGGAGCCTAATAGTTCATGTGTGTTACGATTCAGCAATGTAACAAAGGTACTCGTGTCCGACTGAAATTTTGCACATTTTCCATTAAGATGCAAAAGAACAAAAAGTTTGTTGGACTGGCATAGCACTACGGAAACTGTTTGCTTGCTAGTTTTGCTAATGCCTGCAGCAGGCTTTGAACACTGCATTGATTACATGGGCCTTGTGACTAGATTTTTGTGAGTGGGCAGAATACTTACATTTGTTCCGTTGCAAATATGCAGATTGTACGTGACCTTTCTTGCCACAAGCGTAACACTGTGCTTGTCTGGACAGGCAGTCTTGGCATTTGTGCCTTGAATAGCAACGAGGGCATGACTTCATTCTGTTCACTGATGTAGCCGCCTGTTTAGGGAACTGTTTACATGGCTTGGTGCACGGGTGTTGTTGCTGCCTACTGGGCCGCTTGTGAGCAAGACTCAACCCAATGAATTGGTGGTTACTCAGATTTATCGGCCACCTGGCACCTGAATCATACTGATCTAGAATTTGCACTATGTGATGAAATGATGGATCTGACTTTTTCAAACTCTGTTAGAGAACAGATTGACATCGGTTACATTGTACACGATCACATCACACGATATAATATGTGAATATAAATCACCACAAGCACATTTGAATTTGCATTTTCTTATCATACCCTGAAAATCTGTTACACACTCACAATAAGTTTGTTCTGGCCTTTTCTTGCAATGAAAGAATTGGTACCTAGCTGCCAACACATTCACTTGTTGGTCATAATAGTTAGTTAGAGAACCTACAACCTGATCATGGGAAAGTTCACTCGGAGTGGCATTAGGGAAGAATTTCTGAACAGGTGAAAGACTGCACTTCCTACCTTTGACAAAAAGTAATGTGGTTTCACAGTACCTGATACTTTGTAAGCAATGATGTGGGCTTCATACTGTTGTGACCACTCGAACCATTCCTCTTCTTTTTTGTTAAACTGGCGAAAAGGCGATGTGGCACTCAGAGCTACAATTGTTGCATGTTGGTTGGTTGGTCGCACTGTACTTGTGTCTTGGTCGGCGAGTAACTGCTGTACCGTGTTTAGAAATTTTGCAGTCTGCAGCGTCTGAAACTGAAACATCTGTGTTAGCTGCATGCATCTATCGCTTGCAGCTGAGGCACCTGAGCAGGGCTTGGGAGAGGTGGTTTGCTCATTTTAGAATAGGCAAATGCAAGAAACAGAGACTGCAAGCAATAAAAACAAGCACACAAACAAAGAAAATTTGTGCAACACCCACATAAAGACACTGAATAGAAAGAAACACTGTAAAAGACATTGTTAAAACATGCAAACACATTCCTGAGAAGAGTAGAATTAAGGCGCCAGCAAAGCACAAAAGTCCACGACAAAACAAAACAGAGACAATTGGTGGCAGCTGATGGCTGGAGTTCGAATGTTAACAGATTGTCACTAAGTTATTCATTCGTGTCTAGGAATCCTGCATATTCGGTTTGCTATACAACCAATCAAACAATTTGTATTAATGAGTTTTATTACAACAAAACGATTACAATACTTAACTTTGATAGCTGTGTCGCAAGGAAAGGGCGACATACAAAATAATTAGTCTTCTTCAGAATAGACACGCACAAGTCTGTGCTACTTAGAGAATACTGTGGGCTGCCACCAGTCAGGCGCAGTGCTTATGTCCTCTTCATCTAGCGGTCGCTGCTCTCGTGTTGTCGTCCTGAGGGAGGTTGGTTAGCGTGCAATTGCATGACCTCTTTTCACAGTCGCCTCTTCTCTGTCATTCCCAACTGGTGTGCTGATGCTGACTTTATGCCGTAACAATCCCTATTCAATCCCTGCTCCCAACCCCTTGCCTCATGGCTCATATCCCTGTAATAGACCTAGATGCAAGACTTGTCCCATACATCCTCCGACCACCACCTTACAGCAGCAAGCTGCCTTACTTTACCCTGCTGCCATTAGATGGTACATGCGCCCTCAGTGCTCTGTCATCTCACTGCTTGGTTTATACTGTTTTTTCAACTGCCCTGCAACTGATCATACGTTTTAAGTTACGAAATAACTTCTACGAAATAAAACGGAACAATTTCTTAGCTGTGTGACATACACTTGAATCGTTACAAGGACTACATGTAAAACCTATCGTGATCTACAAGCCAAGTTGCAACCACTGTGCTGTTTCTACATGGGCTGTACAACCAACAAGCTATCTGTACTCATGAATGGCCACCCACAAAATGTGGCCAAGAAACAGCTAGACCACCCAGTTGCTGAGCATGCTGACCAACACAGCATTCTTCATTTCAATGACTACTTCACAGATGTGCCATCTTGATCCTCCCCACCAACACTAGCTTTTCTGAATTGCACAGGTGGGAGAACCCTCCCTGCAATATATGCTATGTTCTTGTAATCTTCCTGGCCTCAGCCTTCATTACTCAATGTCCTCCACCTGCCTATCACTTTCCATGTTCCCACTCAAGCCCTGTGTTCCACAAACACACCCACAGTCTTTCTTCTTCCCTCCCCCCCCCCCCCCCCTCCTCCCCTCCACGTGCCCCCCTCCACTGTCCTCTGTATAACCTCCTGACTGCAACTAGCTCCCCTTCCCCACCTCATCTCTGTACATGCTCCCACAAGCAGCACTTTCCTTTCCTCCACCCCTACCCTGTTGTCTCCCACACCCCAACCTGCACCTTATCCACACCACCCAGGCTGCTTCTCCCATCATGCACTGTAACTCACAGTTTGGCCTTAGCAGCCAGAGTCGGTGATCGTGTGTGTGTGTGTGTGTGTGTGTGTGTGTGTGTGTGTGTGTGTCAGTGTGTGTGTGAGATGCATTTGCATGAACAAGTGTGTGTGTGTGTGTGTGTGTGTGTGTGTGTGTGTGTGTGTGTGTGTGTGTGTTAGTCTAATTCAGAAGGCCTTACTTGCTCAGCAGTCTTTTTGTTGTGCCTGTCTGCGACTCAGCATCTCTACTACATGTTGAGTAGCAGTCCATCCTTTTCATAGTATTGTCATTATTCCATTGTTAGAGTTACACATCTTATTCATGATTGGTGATAAAGAAGTCAAGTAGCTGAACTGTAGCCACAGAAGCTGGTTGTGTTTTAAATGGAACACTTCATCTTAATGAAGTTCAGTGTAATATGGGAATGAGGACCATCAACTTGGATTACTAAATTTCATTTTTTCCAGCTCCTGTCACAGTTACATTCAAACATTTTTATTTTTGGTGACTAGTTTTGGACTACATTGTCCATGCTCAAACCATAACCTTCATTGTAAATGTTAACATACATTTCCACCCTGCACACACATAGAATAGCCGTAACTGGTATTCTTATATATTTATACCATACTTATACTTGTACAGGATCCAATAACTTCACAAAGACCAGAAATGACAGCTCCCTCCAACTGTCCATAGTCTGCACCTCATTCTGGCTTAGTTCTATGACAGGACTGAGAAACACTTAAGTATCAGTAGGCAGAGCAACCATGGCAGGCAACATCTATAAAGTATACTGACTACAAATTGTTGTTTTTGCTAATATAATCATACTAATAATAATGGGACTGACTTTTAAATTACTTAATATGATTTTACTTTAGTTTTGAGATGTGAAGATGTCTGACTGATCTATTGACAGACTGTTACATACCTTTGCATAAGAATGTAAAACTCTGTTATGAATCTTAGCCAGGCACGCATAGCCTGTATAGATATTAGCTTTAGTTCCAGTTTATGACCGTGAATTTCCTAATTTACCATTAAGGGGTAAATTGTTTTGTGATTATAAGGCTTCTGTAGGATGTTCAGTTATTACCTTTACATAATACCAGTATTCATTCTGCATGCTTCTGTTTAAAAAAAATTAAAAAAATTTAAAAAAAACTTTCTTGACCTCAGCTACATTACTGCAGAAGATTATACCAAGTGTAAAAAAGTTTACATGTTTTTCGTATTTTCATTCACTAATGCCTTGTTGTGTTGTTGTGGTCCTCAGTCCGAAAACTATTGTGATGAGTCTCTCCATCCTAGTCCATCCTGTGAAGCCCTCTTTCTCTCTGCATAAGTACTGCAACCTACACCCTCCACCCCCACTTGAACCTACTTAACAGTAATCAAGCCTTGGACTCCTCGTACAATTTTCACCCACCACACCTCTTCTGTTACCAAATTGAAAATTTCTCAATACCTCAGAATGTGCCCTATCAACTAGTCACTTCTTTTAGCCAAGTTGTGCCACAAATTTCTTTTTCCCCCAATTCTGTTCAGTACCTCTTCATGTGCTGCTTGATCTATCCATCTGATCTTCAGAATTCTTTTCAAAAGTTTCTGTTCACATTTACTCTGAACTGATTATTTTACACATTTCATTTCAGTATAAGGCAACACTACTGACAAATACAAGCAGAAAAGATACACTAGCATTTAATTAAATTGATGTAAGATGCTAACAAATTCCTCTTTTTGAAAGATGTTTTTATTGCTATTGTTAGTCTGCAATTTGTATCCTCTCTGCTTCAGCCATCATCATTTATTTTGTTACCCAAACAACAAAACTAATCTACTACTTTTAGTGGCTCATTCCCAAATTTAATTCCATGAGCATTGCCTGATTTAATTCAGCTACATTCCGTTACCCTTATGTTACTTTTGTTGATATTCATCTTGTAATCTCTTTTCAAGACAATAACCATTACATTGAACTGCTCTTCCAAGTCCTTTGCAGTCTCTGATAGAATAACAATGTCATCGGCAAAGATTAAAGGTTTTATTTCTTCTCTCTGCTCTTTAATTATCTTTCCGAATTTCTCCTTTGTTTCCTTCACAGCTTGCTCAATATACAGATTGGATATCACTGGGATAGACTACAACCCTGTCCCACTCCCTTCTTTTAATGCTTCCCTTTCATGTCCTCCGACTCTTATAATTGCAGTCTAGTTTCAATGGAAGTCGTAGGTAACTTTTCGTTCCCTGTATTTTATCCCTGATACCTTCAGATTTCCCAAGAGTAGTGCAGTCAGCACTTTCAAAAGGTTTCTCTAACTCCACAAATGCTATAAATGTAAGTTTGCCCTTCATTAGGCTAACTTTGAGATAAGTTGTAGGCTCTGTACTGCCTCGCATGTTCCTAGATGTCTCCGGAACCCAAACTGATCATACCAGAGTTCAACATAAACCAGTTTTTCCATTCAACTGTTAATAATGAGGGACATATTTTGCAGCCATGTCTTACTAAACAGATAGTTTGTAACACTGGAACCTCTCAGCATGTGCCTTCTTTGGAATTGAAATGATTACATTCTTCTTAAAGTCTGAGGGTATTCCGTCTGTCTCATATATCTTGTACACCAGCCGAAACAATTTTTGTCATCGAGGTAAGAAGCAGATTGGCTTCAGTGGTATTTGGCCTATTAGAGAAGAGGTCTTTCATGCAATTTAGGACTGGGAGAATTCAACAATGGAAAATCCAGGATGGAGTGTGCCCTCAGCAGCCAGAGACTGCAGTCTGTGTGTGTGTGTGTGTGTGTGTGTGTGTGTGTGTGTGTGTGTACAACTTTTCTTACCCGAGGAACATTAAATGCCACTGGAAGGCAGGCCATGTTTCTGCAGAACCACTAAGTTGAGTACTTTCGATGTTAGCAGAAAAGCAGAAAGATAAATTGTGCTGGCACACTCCGCTGTCTTCTCTGTTTCATGTGTCAAAGCTACTCATTCATATTTTGGTATATTCAGACCAATATTGCCTCATGATCGCTTGAAACTCAAAACAAAGTCTGGTTCTTTTAATTCACCCAGGTCCTATTACCTTAATTTCCTATTGTTTTTCAATTTCTCCAGTTTTAATGTGCAGGTAATAACCAGTAAATTATGGTCAGAGTCAGTATCTACCCCTGGAAATGTCTTCAGGTTTAAAATCTGGTTTCAAAATGTCTGTCTCAGCATTATACAATTAATCTGAAACATGCATGTTTCTTCTGTGTGTGTGTGTGTGTGTGTGTGTGTGTGTGTGTGTGTGTGTGTGTGTGGTCTCTGACGAAGACCTTGTTGGCCAGCATCTTCACGATGTGGTGAGTAGTAACTATCCTTTTCACAGTATTGTCAGGACTAGGAGAGGAAGTTTGCACATGACTGAAGAAGAGTCTGTGGTCATGTAGCCTGGAGCTCTATACATTTTCGTTAAGATTGAGTAATAGTGAATTTTTGAAGATGTGATGTAAAGGTAAAAGTATTTGATGAACTGTATAGGACATTCATGGAAATTTTGGATTTTTTAGTGAGAACTGAAACTTTCTTGTGGAGGATGAAAGTTCTATGTGGCATGCTGTTTAAAGGTAAAAGTCTGTCAGGGCGGGGGTCGAAATGAAAGTGACGAGTATCTGCTTTTAAAATATCTCCCTTCTCCTTCCTGAATTTTTGAACACTCAATAACCATGTAATATTTATCAGATCCAGACTTCATCCATTAACTAGTTTCTCCGATTACTACTGCATCACTTTTCAGTATTTTTACAGTTAAAGAACTCTTCTGTAATTGTAGTGAATTAATTACTGTCCAGAATTATTTTCTTCGAACAACTTCCATCATTTTTGAATAATGATGCACTTTTATTACGTAACGCCTGCCGTGACATAGGGATGTTTAATGTCAAACTCCTTCCGCCACACACCACCCAAGGAGTACCTCAAAAAAATTATAAAAATTTGAACATATGCAGGAAATCATCTACATGTAATATAACATATTTCTGGACTACTTTAGTCCTATTTCATTATTATCAGAATTATTAAAAAATTAATTGTACAAATGCTTGCTCATTTGTTGATGACAAGGCTGCAAAAAAATTTGCACCTCTATTGTTTGTGAGGAAGTTTCCAAATGAAATCAACCCAAATTCCGTATCCTCATTCTGTACAATCATAAATGACCTTTGTAAGTCCAAATGTGAACATCTGCACAGCACTTGATTTAGCATTCAAAACTGGTAAATACCCTGTGCCAGTCTATACGTTAACTGGTGAAACATGTGATTTCTTCTCTCTCTCTCTCTCTCTCTCTCTCTCTCTCTCTCTCTTTTTTAAAGTATCAGGTCTGACTGAAAACCTTAAACTGAATGCTAGAGAGAGATTGTGCTGTTTGTGTGAAAGGATTAGTACAAGCTTTTTATATATTTTTTTCCTTTCATTTCTGAAACTGTATCTTTAGATTCTTTTCTTCATTTAGTAGTTAAAACCAGACCTGGTAAAATTAACTCATTTCTGTTAAATACATTTGTGCACCTTGTTGATGAGTTGTAGTGCAGATAAACTTTGTACAACTTTTCTTACCCGAGGAACATTAAATGCCACTGGAAGGCAGGCCATGTTTCTGCAGAACCACTAAGTTGAGTACTTCCGATGTTAGCAGAAAAGCAGAAAGATAAATTGTGCTGGCACACTCCGCTGTCTTCTCTGTTTCATGTGTCAAAGCTACTCATTCATATTCTGGTATGTTCAGACCAATATTGCCTCATGATCCCTTGAAACTCAAAACAAAGTCTGGTTCTTTTAATCCACCCAGGTCCTATTACCTTAATTTCCTATTGTTTTTCAATTTCTCCAGTTTTAATGTGCAGGTAATAACCAGTAAATTATGGTCAGAGTCAGTATCTATCCCTGGAAATGTCTTCAGGTTTAAAATCTGGTTTCAAAATGTCTGTCTCAGCATTATACAATTAATCTGAAACATGCATGTTTCTTCAGATCTCACCAACATATACAGTCTTCTTACAAGACTTTTAAACTGAGAGTTAGCAATGACTAAGTTATGCTCTGTGGATTTTACGAGGTGATTATATCTTCCATTCTTTTCTGCCAGTCCATATTCTCTTACTATTTTTCCTTCTCTTCATTTCCTTATTACCAAATTCCGGTCCCCTATCACAGTCAAATTTTCGTTTCACACATCTGAATAGTTTCCTTTATTTCATCATATATTTTTTTGAATCTCTTCATCATCTGTGGAGTTAGTTGATCTATAAACTTGTGCCACTGTGGTAGGTGTTGGCTTTGTCTCTGTGTTAACTACGATAATGCGTTCACTATACTGTTCATAGTAGTTTACCCATATTTCTACATACTTATTCATTATTAGGCATTCTCTTGCATTACCTGTATTTGACTTTGTTTGAATAATCTTGTACTCATGTGAGCAGAGGTCCTGTTCTTCCTGCCGCCGCACTTCACTAACTTCAACCTATCTATTTCCTTTTTTAAATTGTCTGACGTACCTACGTGATTAAGGGATCTAACATTCCATATGCTGACTTGTAGAACACCAGGTTGTTTTATCCTGATGGTGAAATCCTCCTGAGTAGTCCTTGCCCAGAGATCCAAAAGGGCTTATTTTACCTCCAGACTAATTCACCCAAGAAGCCAACTGCTACAGCTACACTCCTTTACAGAAAAAATTATGGCTGTAATTTCTCTTTGCTTTCAGTCATTCATGGTACCAGCACAGCAAGGCCATATTTGCTAATATTACAAAGCCGGATCAGTTGATCTTATCGATTGTTGCCCCTGCAACTACAGAAAAGGCAGCTGCCCTTTTCAGAAACCACTGGTTAATTTGACTGCTCCGCAGGGACCCCTCTGTTGTGATTGCACCTACGTTATAACTATCTATATCATTGAGGCATGCATGCCACCAGTCTTTGGCAAAGTTTTTGGCTCATGGGGGGACTAATGTTTCAGAGCATCATATTCTGCGAACAACCCTTCACTGAGGAAGAAATTTGTTGCACAAAAGTCTCTAATAAAGATGATGTGTAGTGTCTGCTTTAGAAACTCTTGTAGACAGTTCTATAAACAGTCATGCATACTGGCAGTCGTCTGTGAATTTACTGCACCATAAGTTTGTTGCCAACAATCAGTCACAGTTCAAAACAACAGTAACATTCGTAAAAAGAACAGTAGAAGGAGAAATGACGCAACTCATTACTCAGCCCTGATGTGACACAGAAAGGGGTGAGGTATTAAGCCATAAAAATCTCTCACCGTTATTCAGTGACTTGAGGAATATAATTGACAGCTCTTTTCAGTAGCATAATTCCTAGAGTTTCTGATTTTTGTGTGTGTGTGTGTGTGTGTGTGTGTGTGTGTGTGTGTGTGTGTGTGAGAGAGAGAGAGAGAGAGAGAGAGAGAGAGAGAGAGAGAGAGAGAAAGTATAACAACCATATGGAAAAAATAAAGACAATTTAAGATTATTATAAAAAAAAAAAACAGCCATGTTGTCACGTTTCTCACTGAGAAAGTGATTACATTTGTAGAGTAACAGATATATTCTACATCATAGTGAAAGAGTACTATTATCTCTATTGAAACTTGCAAGCTGTAAAAGTTAATGAGTTAATGCCAAACACGCTGGACTAAAAATTTGTTATAACTATCTTCGTTCTATGTCTACTCATGTAAATAGTACCTTGTGCCTGGTTCTCATGGGGTACACAAGATAGTGCTTTTTGTTTTGGCTAGAGAGGTTAATTGACAGCAGCACTACAGATAAAAAGGTTAAGAGATGCCTCGCCGATATATCACCTCACTTATCAGTTTGCAAGCAAGTGCTGGAAAGTAAGACTATTGAACTCATTATAAAATTTTGATGTGAAGGAAGACACCCATAGAAGATTTAGAGGAGAGCCTTGTGGTTCATGTCTAGTGTTTATAGATGGCTTATCATCAAAATTATGTCAACAGGCTCCAACGAGCAACATTGCAATAAATGTGTTTTGCATCATGATAAGATTTACTGTTTCTGTGTTCCAAGATTGGATGAGAAATATATTGCTTTGTCCCACACACATTTTACAAATGTCCCCTCTTCTTCCTCCCCCACTCCACCCCTCTTACAGGCACCTATTGTCCTAACTTTTCATCAACGTGACTTTGGAGTGTACCACAATTACTTTTATGTATGTTAGTATCTCCTACCTTTAAGACAATAAGCAAAATATTAAGAAGAACATTTCCTTTTCAGACGACTGCTGCAAATGGGAGTATACAATGCAGAGCTTTTCAATAATCTTGGACTCTGTTGTTTTTATGCTCAGCAATATGACATGACACTGACATGCTTTGAACGAGCTTTAAATTTAGCAACAGATGAAGTAATTGCTGATATATGGTATAATATTGCACATATAGCAATTGTAAGTACTTTCTTTTTAATTTTGTAAATATATTTGTTCTGAAATTTTGGACATTGAGTCAAATCAGAAATTTGTTAACATAATCTTTGCATGCTATATTGGGACTGCAAATGATGTAGCCACAGAAACAAGTCTGCCCACATCCCATTTGTGATAAGCAATTAACTTTCATTCTGCAGCAAAATTTTATATACTAGTGACAAAAGTTGGTCTTATAAGTGAATACACTGGAAAATTTGTTTCTGAAAGGAGCAAATATGTTGCCAGTCACATCGGCTGTAAGAACAAATCCCCCTCTTTTTTTTTAAATCAATTCATGCTAAGTTACATATTTTGTTGTTAGGATGGCTATACCCTTTAATTTTATGCTCAGTGGGGCTTTGAAACAACTAGTATTATTTTATATGCAATGAAAGTGAATCGGGGTAGAAATGAGCCAATTAGTGAAGCCAGGTGACTGGCAGGAACCATCTGAATGTGTACAGAGAGTTCCAAGTTAATTTTTTTGTGATTGCATTTTCTGTCTGGAATGATGTGTTCCACAACAAATTCTATTCCTGTGCCAACCTCTTCATCTCAGAGTAGCATTTGCAGCCAAAATCATCAGTTACTTATTAGATGCTTTCCATTCTCTTTCTTTCCCAACAGTTTACCCTCTGAGCTCCCTAAAGTATCATGCAAATGATTCCTTGATGTCTTAACACTACCGTATCACCATAGGCATCCACAGAAATTTATTGGGGGGGCGGGGGAGGTATAAAAGCCTAAAATTGTCATTTTGACACCTGAATAAAAGTAAGTTATTATTTGTTCATATTTTCTCCTACCAGTCACTATTGTTTTAAACAATAGAAACTCCACATTGGAATATCAACAATATTAGGAAAAGAATATACTGCTACTCACCATAAAGATGACCCATTGAGTTGGAGACAGGTACAACAAAAAGACTTACATTGTAACTGTTGGCCATAGCCTTCTTCAACAAAGAAAACACACACATTCACACAAGTAAGCACACCTCACACACACAACTGCTGCCATGAGCAGCTCTGACTGGAATGTGACTGTCACGAGATTAGCAATCTGGAATGGGGTGTAGAAGGGGGATGGATAGCAAAGTACGGGTGGTGGGAGGGGGAAGGGGGGAGAGTGAGAAGAGTGCTGTCTGGCAGGGTGTCCAGAGACCACAGACTGCAAGGCACAGCATTGGTGGATGGGAAGTGGGATTTGGGGGGGAGTTGGACTAGGGGAGCAGAAAAGGGGAGGGGTGGGGAAGGGGAGAGGACAGGGGAGTACATTGGCAGAGGAAGGCACATAAAGAGTGTGAGGGAATGTGAAAAGTGAGGATCTGATAGGATTGGGGGAGGGGGGGGGGGGTGTAGAAACTGTTGAGTGGAGGTTGTGGGAACCGTAGGTTACCTTAGGTTGAGGCCGGAATAATTTCAGGAGTGGAGAATGTGTTGTAAGAACAACTCCCATCTGCACAGTTCAGAGAAGCTGGTGGTGGAGAGAAGGATCCAAATGGCACAGGTTGTGAAACAGCTATTGAGGTCAAGCATGTTGTCTTCAACTGCATGTTGTGCCACAGAATGGTTTACTTTGCCCTTGGCTACAGTTTGGCAGTGTCCGTTCGGTATGGTAGATGGTGGGTAGTCATACCAATATAACTCCATTCCATACAGCATACCTGCAGTGTCAAGGACTCCCTTTCGTGGTGTACTGAAGTTCTCACAGGGCTTTCACAGACAGGCATTGTCCACTAAACCTAGTTTGCAAACAGATTTCCCGTGCCATTTCCCCATACACCCTCAATCCTCCTACCACCTAGAAGAGCCAGCTATGAAAGCGTGCGCCCTTCTTCATCCTGTGCTGCCCGTGACTGGAACACCTGAACCACATCCTTAATCAGGGCTTTGATTATCTATCATCATACCCTGAGATGAGTGACAGCCTACTCAAGATCTTTCCCACCCCTCCTAGGGCAGTGTTCTGTCACCCACTCATTCTGCACAACGTCCTAGTCCATCCCTATACCACTCCCACTCCCAACCCCTTGCAACAGGGATCATATCCCTGTGGAAGACCAGGTACAAGACCTGCACAATCCACCCATACAGCACTTCCTATTCCAGGTCTGTCACAGGCTTATATTGCCCCATCAAAGACTGGGCCATCTGTGAAAGCAGCCATGTTGTATACTGCTGCTGCAACCATTGCACAGCTTTTTATATTGGTGTGACTACCAACCAGCTGTCCACCAGGATAAATGGCCAGTGCCAAACTGTGGCCAAGAGCAAAGTAGACCACCCTGTGGCACACCATGCAGCTAAACACAACACTCTTGACTTCATTGGCTGCTTCACAATGCGGGTCATCTGGATTCTCTTGTCCACCACCACCTTTTTGGAACTGCACGGATGGGAGTCATCCTTACAACATGTACTGTGCTTCTGAAATTATCCGTGCCTCATCATACGGTAACCTACTGTCCCTACACCCTTCACCCAACAGTTTCTGCCCCCTCGTCCTATTACTTCCTCCTTTTTCACATTCCCTCACCCTGGCCCTCACCCTCACCCTCGCCCTCACTGAGTGCCACCCTCTGCCAGTGCACCCGCCTGTCCTTTACCCATTCCTGCTCCTCTCCTTTCCCACTCCCCATCCCCCCTCCGTGCCCCACCTCAAAACACTGTGCCTGGCAGTCTCAAGTCCCTGCATGCCTCGCCAGACAGTGCTCTTCTCACCCCATCCTCCCCCCCTCACCTGTATCCTGCCATCCTCTCCCCGACCCACTCCAGATTGCTATCCACGCAACTTTCGCATTCTGGTCAGAACTGCTGGTGGTAGTGGTCATGTGTGCATGAGATGTGCTTGCTGGTGTGAATGTATATGTGTTTCATAACAATGAAAACAATCAATTATTGACAAAATTATTTAACTGGATCGATAAAAAATCTACTCCTTTTCATCCTGTATGGTAAGTCTCCCATGACCCGCAGTTCTGGGTGACTTTCATGAAATCTAACCCTTTTCCTCGACCTCTCCAGTCCTTTTTCTTCACCCCTCTTCCTTTCCCTTCAACCCTTCTGCCTGAAGAAGGAGCCACTGGGTCCAAAAGCTTGCCAGTTACAACTGTCTTTTATGTGTGTGTTCTGCCACCGCTTGGTGAGCAGATTTTTTATCTTTCCAATTATATAATGTATGTGTGCTTTATGTAAGGCTCCACAATCGCAATATGTGGATGGCTCATTACGTAACATAAATCTAGGATTTAGTCTGATATGACCAGTGTGGAGGAAATATAGGATGATGGATTCCTTCTGGGATGAGTGGCAGGAGGACCACTGTGTAGCAGCAGTCTCCTTGATAGTGCAAGTTTTAATAGAGGGGGCAGTAGCCCACCTGATGTATTTCCATCTCTGAGTGAAGAGAGGTCTTACTTGTACCCTCGGATCTGCAATGGGATCATCACAGTGAATGTTAGACTAGTAATCGCTTCTCCAACCAAATGGTCTGTCAGTTCATTCCTCACAATACTTAAATTACAAAGGTCAGAGGTAACGTCATGAAAAGCAGATATCATAGGGTGACCAGAGTAACATCAATCAATAGCCTAGAGGCTCCTCACTGAAACACTACAAATTAAGACATTGTCAAGCGAGTTTTGTTGCACAAAATGTAGGGCTCTATTAATGTCTATCAGCTCCACAGTAAAAACAATATACTTTCTTGGCAACAAAAGTTGTTCGTGACTGATGGGAACTGTAACAACATACCCTGTGCTATCCATGGTTTTAGAGCTGTCATTGTGAATGATGGTAGCACTCTGATACTCCTGAAGAACTGAGAGAAACAGGTGCCAAAGGGTCATGGCAGTGGCTGAAGTTTAGGTCCTTGACATAGATCAATCCTACCTCATGGCCTGTATAGTAACCGGCAGGGGGACCAGGGAAACATGGGTAACACAGTCGAAGGGGTCAGGCAGAGGGCTTTCAGGTGCATTCCAATAATCCCAGCCGAGAGGTGTTCCTCCAGCTGATAGTTCCACTTGAGGACAGGAGGCAGGTGTGAGAGGTTCTGTGCCCCATGTATGCAAAAAGAATTTGGTAAGTTGGATGGTCAGGAAATACTTGGACCGAGATTGCAAGAGTTGGTACTATCAGAAATGAAGAGTTAAGATCCCTGCTTTGGCAAGGAGACTGTCTCCAGGACTAGCCTGAGAGGTGTCAGTGACCAGTCTTAGTCCACGATGATTGACTGGGCCCAATGATTTCAAAGTCGAAGATGCCATTGAGCCATAAACCTGCCGACCATAGTCCATTTGCATCAAGACCAGGGATCAGTAAATATGGACTACAGTAGTGCAGTCTGCAACCAAGAAGTGTGGGCAAGGAAGCAGTGTGTTAAGCTTTTGCATCGAGTTACTGGTTGACAAATATGAGGCAGGCATGTTATCAAAGAGGATTCCAAAAAGTCGGGACTGTGCAACAATGTCCAAGCAATGGGTACTCTAGTACAGTTCTAGATCAGGATGGAATGTAGTATGACCAAAGGAGAGAACTGGAAGCCATGGGAAAGGTCCAAGTGGAGGGCCTTCTGATGGCTCATTGGAGTTGGAATTCAGCCAAGGCTACAGATTAGGAGCTACACCAAATGCAAAAGTCATCAACATACAGCATGGGTGTGACTACTGTTTCTATAGAGTTCACTACCCCACTGATGATGACATGCAAGACTGTAATTCTCAGCAGAGAGCCCTGTGGGATTCCATTCTCTCGGACCTGTGCTGAATTGAGAGATGTACCAACTCTAACACAACACAACCAGTGGGATAAAAAACTGACAAATAGAGGAAGCCAGTTCTGTCACAAAGTGAGTCGAAGGTGTTCAACAAGAACTGACATATCAATAGATATGCCACCTTGAGGGAAGAGACCTGGGACGGTTGGTAATCTTCAAAAGCCCAGGAGGCAGTGAAGCTTGGCCCATACCTGGAATAAAGAGGCATACATTCCCAAGGAGGAGACTAGTGCTCCTAGGATTCTTTTCTTACTGTGTTTAATTAGATAGTGGACCTTAGCATTTAGCTGGTAAAAAGTGTTGAATATCTTTGGTCAGCCAGGGCACCAGCTGACTGTGGAGTGGACCCGTAGAAAGGAGGATAGCAGGTCCAACGATGCTGGTGATTCCATCGAAGACATCTCCCACAACCTCGTTGATGCACCTGACAGAGAGAGGACAAAAGTGATGATAGAGGAATATAACTATTAGTTAGCTCTTTGAAAGTCCATCATGACAAGTGGTCTATCAGGCAGTGACAAGGAGTGACAGGATCACTGGAAAGTGGACATTGTCATAAAGATTGTTGTGCAGTTCCCAATTAGCAAAGCCACAAAATTGAGGGAAGAGAGTATAAGGTCGATAGCTGGAAAGGTGCATGGGCAGCACTAACGCGGATAAGAGTACCATCATTGAGAAGACAGATCAAGATCAGAAGAGTCTGGTCAATCAGAAGACCCCTATCAGGTGAAATGGTACTTCCTCACAAGGGTTGGTATACAGAGGATTCCCAAAGTAGGAGAAAATGGGAAGAGAGTTGTTGGATTAGGATGACCACATCAAGTCAAGTAAATAAACTGCTTGGGTGTAAACAAGCATTACAAATGGTGACTGCTTGGGGTGAACTGCACTCACACTGCTGAACTTCCAACTTGGTATGGAGGGAAATGCACTCATGGACAACAGCTGTGCAAACTAATGTTACAGACTCCTCCAGATGCTCGCTTGGACCCAGCACTGTTGTGATAGAAAAGAGTTGGAGAATGATCATCAGTGAAGCATGTTCCTTGGAGAGCAACACAGACTGCTGCACAAGCAGGAAGTAGTTGTAGTTCTGGCAGGTGACAGTAATAGTCATTGCAGTTCCATTGAATTAACCCATGGAGGGTGTTCTGCTTAGGCATGAAGGAGCTAGTAGATCACACCCCAGGACCACTGTCACTGGTAGGGGTAGAACATTGTCAACAAGCATCAGAGCATAGTCCAACAGCATGGAGGAATTTGGCTCCTCCAGGATTATCAGAGTAACCTTTTCCTGGTATTTCTTCTTTTTCTCTCTAACAACTTTTGGCAGTCGACAGTCTAGTCAGAGCTTATCCACTGTGGGTGTAGGAATGGCAAAAGACCGGACAGCTCTAGAACCTACAATCCATGGCTCCTTGAGCCAGTGGCTGGTGTCAGATAGCTATGTATAGATGTCCAGGGACAGCATTCCTGAGGAGGAGGATAATGCTTCAGCTGGGCGTGCTCCCAAAGGTGATGCCACAGGAACCGTGAGAGGTGTCAAGTTTATTTGTGTGACTACCAGAGGTTGACATAAAGGGAGTGGATACACCAGGCACTACCAATGACCTGCCACAGTAGTGACAAAAGTCAGTATCTTTGAGACTGTATACAAATGATCATATAAATTTCTGAATTTCAAAATACGTGAGGTGATGGATAATCTTCAGTTCCTGGGTTTTGCATTCCTTGAATATGATAGCACACATTGGGTGTTGGACCACAGTCTCCACAAATTTGGTCATATGTGCACTGGGAAGACATATGCTTGAATGGCTGGCATTTCAAGCACTGCATTGGGATGGGAAATTGGCTTCACATTGCAGCAGTAAACAGAGGTTTTGACCTACTCTCGAATCAAAGTCTCCTGAAAAGTGGGAACGAATGCACTGGTGGCGATCTTGATGTCTGGCAGGCCTCAGCGTATACCACATATGAAGTGGATCTGTCACCTGTTTGTGTGTTTGTGTAGTTCATCCGTCAGCACATTAGGTTCCCAGGGAAAAGGGGTGAGGCTTACCAAAAATTGTTCTTCTGCAGATACCATTCAAATTGGAATGAGGAAGAGGGGCTGTGACAGTGGTACATAAAGGTCCCTCCACTATACACAATAAGGTGACTTGCTGAGTAAAGAGGTAGATTTAATGAGTGGCATGAGGTGGTTTTTCTGGTGCATTAGGGCTACAGGGATAATTATGAGAAGTGAAGACAGTGAGAAGAGAGGATAATATTTCTATAGCACCTTGGACAAATTCATACACAGTTTGGTAGTAGAGGAGGGATGTTTAGAAACTGTCTAAGTGGAAGTATTCTTTTTTAATAGTCAGTTTAATTTGTACAGAAGTACGGAGATACCCGTCAGTGCAGGTCAACACTAGAGAGTTAACAGTATATTCAGAATAGGGTTGTGAAAATTAATTCAGTAAAAAATACGTCAGTTCATTCTCACTTTGATTCAAGATGAGGAATGTATTGTCACCATTAGGGACATGATGAGGGGCATCTGGTCCCTGGGCTCCAGAAATTTCCATTCTGTCCATGAGATGTTTGGAATAAGACAGCAGTTATGATTCTTATAGACATATAATTTTACACATTAGATCATGAGGTTAGTTTAATTAACCAATGGCAATATAATCTGTAAATAATTTTTATGCTAGATTCTAATTTTATGAGCATATTTTTGTGCACTTACTTTCCTCTCTATGTTCTAGCAAAATCCAGCAAGATTTTCCTAGAATTAACTAAGATATATTTGCAGTAAAATTACACATTTTTTGAGATAGGGCATATAGGGTTAGAAGGCAGTGACAATAGACTTTTGAAATTTTGCTTTTTAAATTTTGAATGATAATACAATGACTTTCCTGAGATGAAATATTTCCCGAGTTATAACATTTAGAAAACAGACGAGATGTTCAGTAAATAGTGTGGAAATAGATCTTTCAAAGGTGAGGTAGGTCAATCCTGAAACTAACACTTATTAAATTGGTTGGATTTTTAAGTGCTCATGGTTCTCACGAATCTTCAATTATGAATATTTCCTTAAACACAGTTTTTCTACTGAAAATAGTTTTACAGTTATCATCAGCGACATGAAAATTATACTGTGAACAATAAGATTTAGAAATTTACATCTTAGCAAAGAATTAGGTATTTTATGTGTGTGTAGCATCAACTACTTAAAATAAATAAGAAAAGGAAAAAATAGGATTCATAGTAGGAGTGATATCAGAGCAAGTAGAGTCATACCACTTTGCTACCTTTCAGTAGATGATAAAAGATGGATTATATTGGTAGATTCAGTATTTCTTCCTGCTTTGACACAACTTATTGTGCTATAGGATAAAAAATTTCCTTCACTTATATAGTCATCTTGTCAGCAGCACAACTGTACTGAACAATAGTGCTGCTAACAAGACAACTCTTGCATATGCTGTTATTTATATGTATTTGATCATGCTGGTTTTCTGTTTAACATTTGATGATGCCACTATGGTTCCAGTATATTAGGACGTGTTTTTGTAAAACAGATCTGACGCTGGTCATTATAGACCAAAACCGGTAGTCTGATGAAAAAAATTTGACTATATACGTGAAGTAAAGGAAATTTATATTATATTCTGGTCACTGTTCAATTCACGATCACGTCACAGCTTGGGAACCTATAGGATAACCACTGTAAGGATTTTGGTCTGGTTTTGAGTAATAGATACAGCGATTCACAAGGTAGGTTTGTAAGTAAAGTTTATAAATATTTCGTAGTAATTGGCTGAACTGTGATGAATTAAAGTTCGCCACTGCTGTGAAAACATTGGTACTGCTATCTTGTGGTACAGCCACCATAACTCCAGACGGGAGCAAAATGTGATGAGACTTTGAGTCAGGCCTCGTGGTCTGCTAGCAAAACAAGTGCCTGAAACCGAAAGGTTGCATGAATTTATCAACGTCTTAATGTAGCATTTACCTCTCAATGATGTGAATATGTGCCAAAAGAAAAACACAGTTCAGATTCCACATTAAACTGTAGGTCTCATTTTCAAGAGCAGAATTGAAGCCGGGATACTGGGTCTAGCAGTGAAGCACATGTTTGGCAGTGAAACATGGTGGGATCAAAGCCCTGCTGGATCATGGATTGTTTTATTTTTGTTTCTTAACCTATCAGTCACCTTTCAATGATGTGGAGATTCACCAGAAACAAAATTTATTTGAGTTTCCACATTAATCTCTAGGTTGTGTAATCTTTCCCCCCCACATATCACCATTAAATTTCTCTTAGTCTCTTCATTATTTTCAAAATATTCAAGAGGAATAAGATATACAAAAGAAAAACTTTTTACTTATCTTCATTTTCTCTTGTTGTTCTTGGCTCCAACTCTTATGTCTAGGGGTACATTCTTGTGGCTGAAATTTTGATTTAATGTTGTGGTTTCCTGATGACTAAATAACTGATGAAGATTTGCCTGTATATTTCTTGAACTTTATTCTTTGTAATATTTTTAAACATCACACCGTTTTTGCAATTTCAACTTAATATTCCAAATTACTTTGTTAGTGTCGATCATATAAAAACATCTGTCTCCATCAGAGGTATGCCCATTACTCCTACATCTGCCGAACTCACAATATTGCAAAGAGTTTACAAAACAAAAGAGTTTACAAACATTCTTGACAAAAGAAGAATCTTTGCTAAAATATATCATTACTTTGTAAATGAGTCCAGAAATTTTGTAATTTCAAATATTTGTAAAAGAAGAGTAATTTTAACTGTACATACAGAGTACTAACAAATTAATTTCTTTTTATAAATTATAGCCTGAAATATAATGCATCATATTCATAATCGTGTGAAATTCATTCAGTGAAATAGCCAAGAATGTTCACCTATACCAGAATCAATAGTATAAATGGTATCGGTTACATCTATAAAAAAAAGTTATGTTAGAAAAGGGTGTCCCATTACAATATCCCCCTCACAAAATTTGGATACAGTATGTTTACAACATTTTGTGACAGACTATAAGGTATGCCAAACAGTGTACATAATGATGCCCAGGATAGCAGATGGACGTTTAGAAGTATCTGATTCATAACATATTACAAAAAACATAAGAAAAATATCTACCATACAGATCATAATCTATACATATATCAGGATATGGCATTCCGATTTTCAAATCTGTGGAACATACTGTCACAAGACAAATAATGCAAGGTCAAAACTGCAACATTACACTACTAAACTGATCATAATTTACAGTTCCAGTTTACCGGGTACTGGTAATAAGCCTCTTCCATTTTGTCCTGTCCAAATACACCTGTTCACGGAGAACATCATCCACTGTCCATTGTCTGGTCACTAGATCAGCCTTAATCATGTCCATCCATCGGGTTCGAGGTCTTCCTTGAGGTCATTTACCATCCATCTATCTTTCCACATTTATTTTGGCTGTTCTAGTTGGCTCCATTCTTATCACATGCCTGTACCATCGAAGTCTAGATGCCCGACTTATGACGATAGATGTTGAGTCCCATAGTGCTCAGAGCCTCTAGATGCCCCAATTCGATCTAACAGGGATGTCTTTATTCCGGCTTCTTTCCTCATGTCCTCATGTCCTCATGTCCTCATTCCTTAACTTGTCCATCTTGGTCTTCTGGATGGTGGATCTAAGAAATTTCATCTCTGATGCTTGCAGACTTGATGATTCTCTTTTTGTGATGGCACATGTTTCAATACCATAGGTCAATATTGGTATGAAATAGCTATTAAACATCATCAGTTTGTCCGGTTTTGGAATCAAGTCATCCCATAAAAGTGATCTTACTTGTTGGTGGAATTCAGATCCTTTTTGCACTCTGTTGGTGATTTCATTTCTGACCATATTATCACTGGAGATTACACTTCCAAGGTAAGGAAAACTGTCCACACACTCTAGTTGGTGGTCTCCTAGTTTTAGACTTGCTGGTTGTCCATGTCTATGGACTGCCATCACCACTGTCTTGGTCTTGCTAATGTTGAGGTTACGGTTTCTGGAACTGAGATTTCCATTCATCGAGTCTGATCTGTATTTCCTCTTCAGTTTCACCCCATATTGTGATGTCATCAGCAAAGGCAAATGCATTGTTAGTGTGTCAGGATTGGCGAGGAAGGGAAAGCAGTAGGCACCCATTGAGGTGATGAAGTTAAACATTTTATGATAGACATGATGGTTTATTTCAGTAAAAAGTGGCTGAAGGCAGGCCTAGAGAACCCGCTGAAACTGAATGGGCTGCTGCCCAAGAGAGCGGGTGGGGGAGAGTGTCTAACCAGGTTGGAAACTGCCAACAGAAGAGAACAGACGGCGTGTCCACTCCCTGCAGCTGGCCTCGTCTCCATTCCCAAGCATTCGGTTCACCTGACTTCTCCTTGACATTCTTCATTATAGTGACCATAACAGTGATGAATAGTAGTGGGGACAGTGCACTTCCTTGCTGAACTCCACTCTTGGTCTCAAACCATGAAGATCGTCCTTCCCCAATTTGTACACAGCTAGTACAGTCTTTGTACAACATCTGAATTTTTCTTATTAGTCCTCCAGGCACATTTTTTTTCCTCAGGCATTCCCAGATCTTATCTCTTATAACACTATCACAGGCTTTTTCTGTATCCAGGGATTCAGTGACCAGGTTCTTGTCTTTCTCCCAATACTTTTCCATCAACATGTGGTGCTAAAAATCGGATCTGTTGTTGATCTGTTGCTTCTGAAGCCATATTGTTCCTCCTCCAGCTGTAGTTCTATGATAGTTCTCAGTCTCTTTTCTATGATCATCTCAAGTATTTTCAGCTCATGAGAGAAAAGGGTTATTCCTCTATAATTGGTGGGTTTCCACCTGCTACCTTTCTTAAGCAGGGGAATTATTACATCCTTGCTCCAATCTGCAGGTATTTTGTTATCTGCTCATATGGGGTTGAGTACTCGGGTCTCCCATCGGGCGGCTCCCCAGGTGGCAGATAGGGGAATGCTCACCAGATGTGGTGGTTACCGGGGAAATAAAATACCTGGGGTGGACCAAAACCAACAGCTGCTGCCTTGTAGTATGATATTGGCTTATCAAAAGCTGAGGGAGTTAACCCTGAAAGAAAATCCTCAATTATGTTAGGCCTAGCAAGCCACCAAAAGAGCTTATTTGTAGTTGCTTTCAAGACACACTAGAATTACAAATTTTAAGTTTAATCCATACAATCAAACCTTCAAAATCTTCAGAAGAGAAGAGAAAAATTTCAGAGCCTAAGTGTACGACGAGTGAGCTGACTCGAAAAACTCATGACAACAGTTACAGACCAGAAGAATATACTCAACCATGAGTAGGCATATAGTACAAAATCAATCAGCCACATAAACCAGAGTCTTTGAGGATATGTTGACTCAGGAAAGAACAAAATAAGGGAAAAACATTAGGGCCTAAGTTTACGATGTGGGGATCAACCCATGAATACAAACCACATCAGGTACAAACCAGTAAAAAAGTTTTGACAGAAGAAAATGAATAAAGTTCATAATCATATCAATAAGTTCAATTATATGCAAAGAGTAATTGTAAGATGCATCTAGTGTCAATCAAAGGTAGGACATGCTCCTTGAGTGCGCGCGCGTGCCCACACACACACACACACACACACACACACACACACAGAGAGAGAGAGAGAGAGAGAGAGAGAGAGAGAGAGAGAGAGAGAGAGAGAGAGTCACAATTAACAGGGTACCCAAAACATAGTTAAGCATGAGTCTGTCCACCACTCAGGATCCAATCAGATAAAATATTGCAATACCCAGGATAGATTCGAGCAAACATAGTCATAAATAGCTTTGAATGATGACACAATCCAGTAGCTTGAGAACCAAAATCAGAGTATAAAAGCAGACAGTATGCATCTTGCTATATTATCTACCCTCGTGAATTTCTTCCACACTATTTGGTAATTGTCCATACAAACTAACCTACATACGAGGGGGGACCCAAAAGTAACCGGGATCGTAATGCCGCACCTCCTGTACTTGTAGTAGCAGGTTGCGCCACCGGAGAGTTGCAGTAGGAGCTCTGCTGAGTCATTCTGCCATGCGGCATCACCCAACAGTGAGAAGTGTGGTTTCTTTGGCAGTTCTTTGAGTGCGCGTACAGTGCAGACGTGACACGAGGAAATGGCTAGTTCTTACAAACAACGTGCGGCAGTGAAGTTTTGTTTCTTGCTTGGCAAGAACGCAGCAGAAACTGTTGTGATGATTCAGACAGCCTACAAAGCCCATGCTCTTAGTAAAACACAAGCGTACGAATGGTTTTCTCAGTTTAAAAAGGGAGAAATGGTGGTTGAAGATCAGCCCCGTTCCGGTCGACCTTCAACTGCTCAAAGCGAAGACAACATCGACAAAATCCGTGATCTCAT
The DNA here is from genome assembly GCF_021461395.2 of Schistocerca americana. Taxonomy (NCBI): domain Eukaryota; kingdom Metazoa; phylum Arthropoda; class Insecta; order Orthoptera; family Acrididae; genus Schistocerca; species Schistocerca americana. Next base: position 28,009,867 of record NC_060124.1, read on the forward strand.
CAGTGAAGATCGACGCAGGACAATACCAACTCGAGAACTTGTCCGGGTTGTCCTGGAGCTCAGTTCAGCGCATCTTGACCATCGATTTGGGGATGCGAAGAGTTGCAGCAAAAATCATGCCGAAGCTTCTTACCAGAGATCAAAGGGATTGTCATGTTCGAGCCTGTCTCGAAATGAAGGATGCATTCAAAGATGATCCACATTTTTTCAACTAAATTGCAGGTGATGAGTCATGGTGCTATGGGTACGATCCAGAAAGTAAACAACAGTCATCACAATCGAAGTCACCTGGCTCACCTCGACCAAAAAAAGCTCAACAAGTGAAATCAAATGTGAAAACGATCAAAGGGATCGTACACTCTGAATTTATCCTTGAAAACCAGACAATAAACCAATAATTCTATTTGGTGGTTATGAAACGGCTTTGCAGAAGTTTGTCGTGACAAGGTCCGGCTTTGTGGGATTCTGGCGAGTGGTTCCTGCATCACGACAACGCTCCCGCGCACACGGCTCTCAGCGTTCGCCAGTTTTTGGCCTCAAAGAAGACGACTACCATGACCCACGCACCCTATTCGCTGGATTTAGCACCCTCGGACTTCTTTTTATTCCCGAGATTGAAAAGAGACTTGAGAGGGAAGCGTTTTGCAGAAGTGGAAGATGTAAAATGCAATGTCATGAAAGTGCTAACAGGTATCAAAGGGGACGATTTTAAAAGGTGCTTCGAACACCGGAATGTACGTTTGGACAAGTGTATTAATGCTAATGGAGAGTACTTCAAAGGAGATTAAAGTTGTATTTGAAAACAATAAAGTATATGCTTTCTAGAAAGAAATTCCAGTTATTTTTGGGTCCCCCCTCGTATATGATGACCTAGAAGATTCACTTACAAATGATAAAAAAATACATATGATTTAAAGTTACATAATGTATTGTACTTGAAAAAACATGCATTTATGCTGTATAACACTGTCTTTAGCAACCTGGGCTAACAGTTTACAAATATGAGTCACAACACAGATCCAGTCAACAGATGGTCGAGTACATTATCCAGCACCCACAGTCTCTTGCAAATTGACTGGTCCAGCAGGGTACAGCCATACAGCAGTGTGGGGAGCGGATCCACCCACATCTTTCAGCTTTCTCCTCAGACTTCTCAACACACGCTCCAATGGATAAGTAACTTCCTGTCTAGAATTCACATCAAATCCTGAACCATTGTTTTGTGTACTAAATATGCTGTTCAATACCTTCTTCAAATTACACGAGATATGTTCTCCTTAGTAACTTTTCAAAGTCAATTACCTGGGATTTATGTCAGGTGGAATTAAAAAGTGTTCACATATGAAACATTAATAAACAGAGTTAAATGCAATGAAAAGAATGGACTTTAAAAGGTAATACACACGGATATGCTCAGATACTATTCGTAATTTTTGCAATACAAATTATGAACACTGTCCCATCTCAAAATTGCAAAAAGATCTATTCATATAATCTCATGGCATATATGTATCAAATTCTAAAGCACAAATCTATTACAGAACATATTTATATAGTGTATCAAAGATTTTAACACAGTCAATAGGTAAGACAAAACTTTAGAAATCACATCATCTTAGATACTAAATTCCAGACAAACAAAATACAGTTATCTACTCTTATGCATATACATATAATAGAGGGGAAACATTCCACGCGGGAAAAATATATTTAAAAACAAAGATGATGTGACCTACCATACGAAAGTGCTGGCAGGTCGATAGAAACACAAACAAGCACATACATGCACACACACAAAATTCTAGCTTTCGCAACCAATGGTTTCTTCGTCAGGAAAGAGGGAAGGAGAGGGAAAGACGAAAGGATGTGGGTTTTAAGGGAGAGGGTAAGGAGTCATTCCAATCCCGGGAGTGGAAAGACTTACCTTAGGGGGAAAAAAAGGACAGGTATACACTCGCGCGCACACACACACACACAAATCCATCCGCACATACACAGACACAAGCAGACTGCTTGTGTCTGTGTATGTGCGGATGGATATGTGTGTGTGTGCGAGTGTATACCTGTCCAAGCAGACTGCTTGTGTCTGTGTATGTGCGGATGGATATGTGTGTGTGTGTGTGTGTGTGTGTGTGTGTGTGTGTGTGTGTGTGGGCGCGCGCGCGCGCGCGCGCCCGAGTGTATACCTGTCCTTTTTTCCCCCTAAGGTAAGTCTTTCCGCTCCTGGGATTGGAATGACTCCTTACCCTCTCCCTTAAAACCCACATCCTTTCGTCTTTCCCTCTCCTTCCCTCTTTCCTGACGAAGCAACCATTGGTTGCGAAAGCTAGAATTTTGTGTGTGTGTATGTGTTTGTTTGTGTTTCTATCGACCTGCCAGCGCTTTTGTATGGTAAATCACATCATCTTATGCATATACAGATAGATTTAAACTCAGTCAATGGATAAGATAGAACTCTAGAAACTACATTATCTTACATACTAAATTCATGACAGTGGAAAAACAACAAACAAACAAAAATCAGATACTTATGGATTGCATCTATAAAAAAACTTCTTAGATTTTGGATATACAAGTCTGTATGCTTTAGGATGTGGATTTTCTCGAATTTAGAATGGTCCAATATAAATATTGAAACATTCCTTTATCTCAGATGCCAACACTTTAGATTTCTCTTTGGCTTTCACCAACACATGATCTCCTACTTATAACTTAGAAAATCTACCTTGACCATCATGTCTCTGCCGTCTCCTATCCCCCTGTTTTTCCATTATCTCCCTAATACACTCTTCCCTCTCTTGTGGTGACAGAATTTTATGCGGTGGAAACTCAACATTTGCGAAAATGAAGTTAGCTGGTATGCGATTAAACATGACTTCAAATGGTGTAAAACCTGTTGAAGAATGTTGTAAGCTGTTCATAATATCCTCAAAATCACTGACATAACCTATCCAACTGGTATGTTTCTTATTACAATATGTTCTGAACAGTCTTCCAATCTTCCTCATATATCTTTCTGCAGGGTTACTCGAAGGATGGTACGCCAAGGTTAGAATATGCCTTATTTTTGTTTCATCAACAAAATCTTTCCAAGCTTGTGTTGTAAACCGAGGACCATTATCAGATAAAATTGTTTTAGGAATACCCACCTGATGAAATTGTGTGTTTTCGGACTTAGAGATGATTTGCTTACTGGTAGTTTTCTTGAGAGGAAACAGCTTTATGAACTTCAAAAATACATCAACAACCACAAAACATACTAAAATCCATTCTTAGACTTAGGTAAAGGTCCATTAACATCCACAGACACGAGATCGAGGTTACTATTAGGCAGTATGTTTCGCATTCGGCCTCTGCTTGTTTGGTTACTTACCTTCACTCTGACATCTGTCACAGTTGGCAATCTTCTTCTTGACTCTTCTTCCTACGTTACAAAAATAGATGTTTTCCTGACTCTTTTGTGCACATTTGGTTGGTCCACAATGACCAAAACTCTCATGTGTATAAGTAATTAAAGTATCCATGCACTGTTCTGGCCAACATAATTCCCAATCCTCTGAGTCAGTCTTATGACTCCTGAAAAAATACCCTTTTCTACCTTAAAATACTGTTCTGTCTTTTCTCCTCCTTTCTTACCCAACATGCTCTTAACCAATTTCCAATTCTGATCATGATGTCTTTGCAAATTTTCAAGATCTGTTTTTCCTCCTTCACACCTTTCAGGCACATAATTTTAAACTCTTTGTCTCCTTCTCCAAAGTTGTTAGATGGTTCACTTCCTAACGATATCCTAGACAAAGCATCAGCAATTACATTGTCTGTGCCCTTAATGTGTCTGATTTCATAATCAAACTGCTGTAAAAACAAAGCCCAACAAGTAATTCTGTTGTGGTACTGCTTACACACCTGAAGATAACATAATACTTTGTGATCAGTATAGATGATGACTTTGTGACCCAGTAAATAATTTTTAAATTTGTTGAATGCCCAATGTACAGCCAAAAGTTCTTTCTCAGTTACAGTGTGTGTCTTCTCATGTTTCTGCAATACTCTACTAGCAAATGCAAGAGATCTATGTTCAATAACACCATCAACTTCAACCTTCTGAAATAAACGAGCACCCTGTCATAATACAAAAAGGAAAAGACAACTCTGGTCTGAACAATATCTGACTTCGACACAGCTGTCGTTTGATCTCATCAAAAGCATCCTGACACTCCTGATTCCAATCCCAAGTGGTATTCTTCTTCAAAAGTTCACACAAGCATGGAACATTCAAAGCTTGGCTGCAAAATTTTCTATAAAATCCATTTAATTCAAAAAATTATTTAAGCTGTTTTTTTTATTACGAGGAGTAGGAAAAATAGCAACAGCATCAAACTTCTCTTTATCAGGTGCAATTCATTTTTCAGATATAACACATCCTAAAAATTTAGCTTCTTCCACACCAAATTTTCATTTACCTACTTTCAAAATCATTCCTCCTGATTCTAATTTGTAAAACACATTTCTTAACAGATTCAAATGTTGTTCCCAAGTCTTTTCAGCAACTGCAATGTCATCAACATACACAATTAATTTTGAACTCACTTCACTTCCTAAGACAGAATCCAGAGTTCTTCTAAATTCAGCTACAGATAAATGTAGCCCAAATGGCACCACACAATATTGAAAACATTTACCTCCATACAAAAATGCAGTAGACTTTCTAGAATTAATTTCAAGTGGTATCTGGTGAAATCCAGAGGTCGGGTCCAAACTACTCATGTAGTTTACATAATCAAATTTGTGTGACAGTCCATCCATGTTCTCGGGGTGGTCATTCTCTCTGATAAGAAACTTATTAAGATGTCTAGAGTCCAAAACAGTTCTTCTCGCTCCACCATTTCTCTTACTAACCACAACAAAAAGATTATTGTAAGCACTCCTCTCAATTACACCCCATGTTTCCATTTTCTGAATTGCTTTTTCTTCATCTTTCCTTTTTGAAAATGGCATATTATACGACTTGAGAAGAAAGGGTGATGATCCTTAATGTAAAGTATGCACTGACAGCCTTTCACTTTCCCTGGTTTTTTACTAACCACATTTCTAAACTCCAATAACAAATTCCTAAGTTGTTCCTTTTGTAGGTCATTAATAGTTGTTGCTTCCCTTACTTTAGAATCTACTACACTTTCAAAATCCTGATTCTCAGTCTCATCAAAATCTATATCATCATCAAACACCTGGTACTCACCTTGGTTCATGATGTTTTGCAAATAGTTACAATTTTTCCCACAGTTTAACATACAGAAATTAGTTTTCACGTAAGTATTACTTTTAGGTTCCAAAATAAACAATTCTTTAGCATTCCATCCAAAACAAGTCTCAACTTTCACTATCCAATCCATACCAAGAATTATATTTTATTCCAGACTAGGAATCCCTGAGCACCCATGTTCAAAGGTTTTGCCTTCTATACTAAATGTTAAAAGTACCTGAGATTTTACCAATTTGGTTTGCTTACCTGTAGCTCCTTATGTTTTTACACCTACAGTGGGAATTTACACAAAATTCTTACTGTACTGGATTTTGTCTACAAATTGTTCAGATATATCACAAATTGGGCTACCTGTATCAATCAAACAGTTCCCTTCCCACTTATGAATCTTAATCTTAGTGTAAGAACATCCAAAATCTGAATCATCATCTCTCTTAATGTAAGAGACCACTTTCAATTTCATCAAATGCTACGTCCACACCGTTTTTGCAGGGTTTTGTCAACTTTACTGGTATCATAGCATTACTTTGGTTACACATATTGTCGGGTAAAGATTGAACACACTGAAATGGCTCCATAGCACAACTAACATATTTATTACAGAAGGAATGCAAAATATATTACTGTGAAAATTACATTTCTTACTTAGATCTTCTTTAACTTCATTCCACCAGTCTGAATAGTCATAATTTTGAGTCACATATGTAATGCATCGTTAACTCATGGTGTTTTCCCAGACAGGTTAAAATATGCCATTGTCAGGCCACTCTACAAAAAGGGGGACACCACAGATGTTAATAATTATCGGCCAGTATCCTTGCTTATAGCATTTTCAAAAATCTTCGACAAAGTAATGTACTGAAGACTGGTTAGCCATCTCAACAGTAATGGGATACTTAGCAAATCACAGTTTGGATTTCAAAAATGCTGTTCCACTGAGACAGCAATGTACAGTTTCACTGTCCACACAATAGAGTCTTTAAATAATAAAATGTCACCAATAGGAATTTTCTGTGACTTGTCCAAAGCATTTGATTTTGTGAACCATGACATTATGTTACAGAAATTACAGTTCTATGGTATAAATGGAATAGCATATGAGTGCTTTAAGTCGTAGCTATAGAAAAGGAAGCAAAAAGTTTTCTTATATGCGTCAAGTGATTTAAATAAGTTTGCCACTTCATCTAACTGGGGTAAAATTACATTAGGTGTTCCACAGGGTTCAATCATGGGACCCCTTCTGTTCTTGATGTATGTGAACGACCTCCCTGCCTATCTGAAACAGGAAGCTGAACTGACACTGTTTGCTGATGACACAAGCATCATTAGTAATCCGGTAAAAGAAGCTCCGATTGAAAATGATACAAATAAGGTCTTCAGAAAAGTCATTAATTGGTTTTCTGCAAATGGGCTTGCTCTAAACTTTGAAAAAACATAGTGCATCCAATTTTCTGCTGCAAAAAGTACAGTTCCTTCAATAAATATAACACATCAACAGAAGTCAGTAGACAGGGCAGAGCATACTCAGTTTTTGGGTGTACACATAGATGAGAATCTTAATCGGAAAATTCATATTTTGGATCTTCTAAAGGGACTAGGTTCAGCAACTTTTGCAGTCAGAATAATTGCCAATTTTGAGGATATAGAAATTAGTAAGCTAACATACTTTGCATACTTTCACTCTCTGATGTCATTTGGAATAATATTTTGGGGTAACTCAACATTTAGACAAAAAGTATTCACTGCCCAAAAGAAAGTGGTTAGAATAATGTGTGGGGTTCATAGTCACACATCTTGTAGGCATCTTTTTAAAAGATTGGGAATTCTTACAACAGCCTCACAGTACATTTACTCACTAATGAAATTTGTTCTCAACAACATGGACCAGTTTAAAAACAACAGTGACATCCACGATTATAATACCTGAAAAAATAAAGACTTACACTACCCTTGGCACAGAAAGAGGTAAAATATGCTGCTATAAAAATTTTCAACAAATTACCAGATGAAATAAAATGTCTGACAGACAGCAGTAATAACTTCAAAAATAAATTTAAATCATATCTCCATGACAACTCCTTCTATACCATAGATGAATTCTTGAATAGGAATAAATAAATCTATAAATATAGTATATTCATTTTGTGTCATTTAAGATATGGGGTAAATAATAGAAATATTAATCCTTAACTCTGTGTTGTTGTATATACATGTTAAAAAATCTTGTTTCATATGTGCATTTCTTGTGCACTTGACACGTTCCACATCACCATACTGTGTGATTGATCAATGGAACACGCAACCAACTAAGTAACTAACTAACTACAAATTTTGACTAACCACAGCTAACTTACTCCTGAATGCACATTTATCTACGTTATCATCAAGTTGGTCCCAAACAAATTTCAAAAACATTTAACCTTTATTCTCTAGGCTGACAGATAACTCACCTTTACTGTTTGGATCATTACTCTGCATGACATTAATGAAAGGCTGCTTTGACTGGACTGGTATTACATGACTCTCACTTGCATCATCACAAACATCACTTACCTTACCCATATCCTCAGATAACTCTAAAACTTCATTATTCTTAAACTCCACAAAAACCTGATACTCACACCATCATTATCATCCTCATAATCTTCCAAAATTACTTCATCAATAACATCATTAACATTTTGACGTAGTATGCACTACATCAAAATTCTCATCACTCTCACATTCTTGTTTGTAATTAGTATCTGCATCACTATAATTAAAGATAGTATCCCAAAAATTTTGATCAAAACATAAATGAGAAATCTGATATTTCTTCTGTCCAACTTCAGATATGTGTGCCACATTATTAATACTGTTGTTATTATCTAATTGTAAGTGTAAATTGGGGGTCCTGTACTTGTGTTTCCTCGGCCCAAAACTGTGGACTTTCGTTGAGGTGGACTGCCGTTTCCCGAATACTTACCTCTATGATTGTTTCTCTTATTAAATTGCCCATGGTTATCTCCATTGTTCCTATTCTGCTGATGTTCAAAATTTCTGTCTGTCTTACCATTTTGACCCCGATATAAATTACCATTGTCTCTGTTTCTGTAGTTGTTACCATTGTGATCTTTAACATTAGAATTGTTATGGTACTTGCTTCTTTCTACTGCCTTATCCAGCCTGTCAGCATATCGTAAAAATTGTTCAAGGCAATTGTCAGGTCCGTGTACTAAATCCCACTGCAATCTTTATGGTAACCTCCATTTTAGTGCACCAATCAATGTCATTTCGTCAAATGGTTTGTCAAGCTGAGTTAATTTCATAAGTTGATTCTTGTAGAACTCTTTCAAAGTACCATCCCTATTCCTATAATTTGGACCATTCAGAAATTCACTTTTAATTCTCCATTGTTCAGCTTCCCACCAAAATTTATTTAAAAAACTTTTTTTTGAAACTTTGATTTGTATCCCACTGACTTAGATTTAAGATTTACCAAAGACAGAGCTTCGCATTCAAGACATCTTTTAACAAATTTAATTTTTTGTTCGTGACTCGTGCCTGACACAAAACTGTCTCTGCAGTGATGTGAAAAACCCACTGGATGTAAATTGTGTGACAGAAAACTTTAGATTGGAATGTTGGGCTGCGCAATACCATTACTTGAAAACAGATTGTTGTGAATGCAATTTTCCTGAACTGCTGAAATTTTTTGATCTAAAACATTTGCATTAGTTAGCATACTGTTTCCAAAATTTCTGTTCTAATTTTTCCTCTACAGCCTTCTGTTGAACTCTGACATCATTAACATTCTTCTCCTGAGTTGCGGATTGTGCAACTAACTCATTTTCTAAAACAATAAATTTATTTTCTAATACATCGACTTTTTCATTCACACTTTTTAATCCATCTGACAACCCATTTTTTAGTTCCAAAGTCTGATTACTAAGTTGGTTTATTTGGTATTGTACCCTGTCCATTTTATCATTATTTTCAGTTCCTATTTTCATTAAATGATCATCAGCTGCACTCAATTCTGCCAAAATCAACTGCATAACATCAGTTTTAATGGTTTTTAACTACACTTTCACTTGGCTCAAACATGTCCAGCTATGTCCTACAGCTTTCATTTCATCACCACAACCCTCATCTCTATTCATTTTCTTAGCAATCACACAAGTCCACCAAAAATATTAATTTCACAAACAGATTGTACTTACCTTTTTTTTCATACTGATGTTCCCCGTTGTAGTTGTAAAGTCCTCTTTCAATTCATCTGGTCCATCATTGTTGATATTATCTCATCACGGTTGGTCCGACTTTGTTGGGCAGTTCTCGGGTCATCTTTCGTTCAGTGATAGCTGTTCATTTACACAAAAAATGTAAATACACAAATACAAAATTCTTCTTCTGCAACAGACAAAACCTCGTTATCAGTCAACAGATCATGGCTGACGCCCACACTTGTAATCTTGTTCCTTATGACTAAATAACTGATGGAGATTTGCCTGTATATTTCTTGAATTTTATTCTTTGTAATATTTTTAAATATCACACCGTTTTTGCTATTTCCACTTAATATTCCAAATTACATTGTTAGTGTTGTTCATATAAAAACATCTGTCTCTATCAGAGGTATGCCCACTACTCCTACATTCTGCCGAACTCACAATATTGCATAGAGTTTACAAACATTCTTGACAAAAGAAGAATCTTTGCTAAAATATATCATTACTTTGTAAATGAGTCCAGAAATAAATTTAATAATTTTCCTCAGATTGTGCAATTAATAATATGAATTTTAAGTATACCAGAAATTTTGTAATTTCAAATATTTGTAAAAGAAGAGTAATTTTAACTGTACATGCAGAGTACTAACAAATTAATTTCTTTTTATAAATTATAGCCTGAAATATAATGCATCATATTCATAATCGTGTGAAATTCATTCAGTGAAATAGCCAAGAATGTTCACCTATACCAGAATCAATAGTATAAATGGTATCGGTTACATCTATAAAAAAAAGGTTATGTTAGAAAAGGGTGTCCCATTACAATATCCCCTTCACAAAATTTGGAAACAGTATGTTTACAACATTTTGTGACAGACTATAAGGTATGCCAAACAGTGTACATAATGATGCCCAGGATGGCAGATGGACGTTTAGAAGTATCTGATTCATAACATATTACAGAAAACATAAGAAAAATATCTACTATACAGATCATAATCCATACATATATCAGGGTATGGCATTCAGATTTTCAGATCTGTGGAACATACTGTCACAAGACAAATAATGCAAGGTCAAAACTACAAAATTACACTACTAAACTGATCATCATTTACAGTTCCAGTTTACCGGGTACTGGTAATAAGCCTCTTCCATTTTGTCCTGTCCAAATACACCTGTTCACGGAGACCATCATCCACTGTCCATCATCTGGTCACTAGATCAGCCTTAATCATGTCCATCCATCGGGTTCGAGGTCTTCCTTGAGGTCTTTTCCCATCCCTCTATCTTTCCACATTTATTTTGGCTGTTCTAGTTGGCTCCATTCTCATCACATGCCTGTACCATCGAAAGTCTAGATGCCCCAATTTGATCTAATAGGGATGTCTTTATTCCGGCTTCTTTCCTCACATCCTCATTCCTTAACTTGTCCGTCTTGGTCTTCTGGATGGTGGATCTAAGAAATTTCATCTCTGATGCTTGCAGCCTTGATGATTCTCTTTTTGTGGTGGTACATGTTTCAGTTCCATAGGTCAATATTGGTATGAAGTAGCTATTAAACATCATCAGTTTGTCCGGTTTTGGAATCAAGTCATCCCATAAAAGTGATAGTACTTGTTGGTAGAAAATTAAGACAATGGGATTTGGATAAATTGAAAGCACCAGAAATAGTTGAGAGTTTCAAAGCAAGCATTAGGCAATGATAGACTGAAACTGGCATATGGAACACCATTGAAGATGAATGGGTAGCCTTGAGGAATGAAGTAGTGAAGGCAGCAGAGGATGAAATAGATAAAAAGACAAAGCCCAGTAGAAATCCTTGGATAACTCAAGAGTTATTTAATGTAACTGAAAAAAGGAAAAATTATAGAAATGCAATAAATGAAGCAGCCAAAAAGGAATACAGATGTCTAAAAATGAGTATGAAAGAAAATACAAAGTGGCTAAGCAGGAATGGTTAGAGGGCAAATGCAAGGCAGGAGAAGTATGCATAACTAAAGGGAAGATAGATGCCACTTCTAGTAAAATTGAAGACCTTTGGAGAAAAGAGAAGCAACTGTGTGGATATTAAGAGCTCAGATTGTAAGCCAGCACTAAGGAAAGAAGGCAAGGCTGAAAGCTGGAGGGTGTCTTTAGATGGTCTGTACAAGGCAAACAAATTTGAAAAGAATACTGTAGAAACAGAAGAGGAAAAAAAACACTGCACCTGGAGTAGGTGACATTCGTCAGAATTACCGAAATTTTTGGGAGAGCCAATCATGACAAAACTACTACACCTAGTATGCAACATATTAGACAAGTTTAATAATGTCACACTTCAGTAAAAATGTTCCCTCTCAAAGAAAGTGAGTGGTTACAGGTATACATATATTGAAACAACAGTTTAATAAACATGGTTGCAAAACACTGATTTGAGTTATTTATAGAAAAATGGAAAAAACTGGTAGACACTGACCTTTGGGAAGATCAGTTTCGGTTCCAGAGAAATATAGGAACACGCCATGTGCTCCCTGTATGACTTATGTTACAAGATACACTAAAGAAAGGCAAACATACATAACATTTCTAGATTTAGGGGAAACTTTTGACACTGTTGACTGGAATGCACTCTTTGAAATTCTAAAGATAACAGAGATAAAATATTAGAAATATAATATTAGAAAATGGGACACACAACATAGTAGATAATTTTTGCTATTTCGGCAGCAAAATAACTGATGATGCCCCAACTAGAGAGGGTATAAAGTTCAGACTGGCAATTGCAAGAAAAGCATTTTGGAAAAAGAGAAATTTGTCACACTCTAACACAAATTTAAATGTAAAGTCTTCCTTGAAGGCATTTTTTCTGGAGCATAGTTTTGATCAGACTGAAGACCAGAACAAATCTGGCAGCAAGGTCATATCCAATTTCTTACATTATTCACATTGTTAGATGCAAGCCCAGAACCACGGTTGAACATGAAAAAGTAACTGCTCAAAATAAAGAGCTGTCTGATGTCAAATAAGAACCCATGTCACCTGTAGGTATTATGTGACTTATTGTTTGATCTGCCACCACAAGCTTTATAATCTGTATTTTAACAGACGATTTAAATAATTTCATTTCTGTTATGGTTAAAAATGTAGTCTATGTCACAGTTAATCAAAGGTAAATTGGAGAAATGGATGTAAACAAATACAATGTGGACTGTAAGTGCAAACAAGAAATTATATGGTACTGGATGCATAATTTCATTCAGAGTCCATTATGCTAACTATGTACGATAAGTGTGTGTGTGTGTACTGTAGTTTGTGACTGATACATTTGAAAGCAGAGTGTAACCAGATACAGTTTTTTATGATACTTAATGATTATTCATCCTAACGAACACTGTGATCATGATGAATCACTTCTTGCACACATTTCTGGCTCTCAATTCTTCAGAAGCCAGAATTTTTCTGTAGTAGTATTGTTGGATCTTTCTCACACAGCATTGTTTTGCCATCCAGAATTTTACATAATTATAAATACTAGTTTATTCATATTGCAGTGCTGCGGTCTTTTTGTCATAGCACAGGAAATGCTTGGTCGGTTACCACCTCAGTTGGAAAAATCTCCTTTCTGCTTCCTTTTAGCAGAACCAGTTTTGAACCTCACACTCATTATCAAGTGCTATTTCAGGAGAGGAGATGCATAAGGCATGCAGAAGTTAAGATGAATTCTCACTTATGAGATTACGACATTTGCTTTACACACAAGAACTGATGCTGATCAGTGTATCTTCTGCCCAAAAATATCTTGTTCTTGCATAGCACTTGATAATCAGCATGTTCAAAATAGGTTTTTAAGTTTTGACACCAACTTGCCAGCTATATTGTAATCTGTAATGCAGGTACATAATTTCTCAACACTAGGACCGCTCCCTTCCTCCAATACTCGCCTCTTCCACCACCACCACTACTGTGTTAATTATAGAGGTGTTGGCTTAGTGCTCCAACTCTAGAACAGTGAAAACTTGCTGAGAAAAATCTGGTTGTTCTGATCTAGAAGAATGCATAAAAGTGTCTCTTCCATGAAACATCTCAACAATGGTTCTATAACATATGCTACCAGGCAGAAACAGAGCCTATGAAATAATCAGTAAAGACACTACTACTACTATTGCAGCTTGGAGATACATAACATTGATGAAATTACATAAGAAGTCTGCAAGAAAAGTGTAAATATATGTGAAAAAAACACATGTGGAGACACGTAGGCTATCATTTGTGTGTGGGCATCGTGGGGAGTTTTCATGTTAGAGTTGCTGCAAGTCAGAGAGTCAGTTACTTGCAGTCCAAATAGTTACTTAAGTTTTCCATGCATGCATATTGTATGAGACCTTATCATTCTCCCATCCGTATTAACTATTTGCTGAACTTGCACCATCAGTGTGGATAATTTTCAATGACATATCATGTCTTCTACACTCTCACAGTTGAACTTATGCCAGAGCACCATCTTTAGGTGGATCTGTGATGGGGAAACTACAACAGGCACACTGAAATTTAATATTGAATGAAGGTCATTCCTCGTATAATAATAGGACTACTGGCTGAAGTTGCGCAATATAAATGTTTTAAAGTCTTGTGCAGCTAGTATCAATCATTGTGCCATTGTCAGCAGCATGATTGAAAATATTGATACTTCATAAGCAGCATTACATATGTGTGTATTGTCATAGTCTATCAATGTGCCCAGTCAGTAACGTAGCCATAGTCCAGTAAGGAGATTCATTAAATTGGAAATTGTTGTACATGTTACAAAGTGCACATGTTGCAGGGAGACAAGCATGGTACAAAATGTCGATAATTAAACCAGTGTACTGGCTATTCAAAGATTGTTTGTATCTTCAGATGAGAGGATAGCAGCTTGTGTGTAGTAGGGCCACCAGTCTGCTGACTACATAAGTGGACAATTAACAGTACACAGAGCAGGCTGTAAGTGTAGACATATGCAGGCATTGTCATATAACACAATGAACAAAAAGGCATTAACAGTGGCAGTGGCTGATTGATTTCTTTATTAAACTGTGAAACAATTTACATTAAACAGTAAAAAATTAACAACATAAATTAATTTCTTATGCTGTAATTGATAATGCATTTTCTTTACATATGATTAAAAAAATTAAATTAGATTGAAAGAAAAATTATCATCAGTTATTGTGTAGGAAATTAATTATATATTGTGGTAATTTATTATATAACTTGATGATATTGTACAATAAACTCTGCCGTGTTATGTTATTTTTTCCATTCAGATGCATATAACACTGTTTCTAGTTTCATAATCATGTACTAAACAATTTTTAACATAGTAGTCAAATTTATTTATTTTATATTTTTACATACACTGTGAAAAATATATTCACAAGGGACAATTAAGATTTACAGCATTTTAAAAAGGTTGAGGCAGTGAGGCATGTTGCAGGCTTGCTGTTTTTCTGCAGTCTCAGTACAGCTTGAATATTTATTCTATTTGTTCCCCAAAACATTATGCCATAACTAATAACAGAATGAACATAAGCAAAATATATTGATATGATACGAGAAATATCACTTACCAGTGTAAGAATTCGGAGGGTGTAGCATGCTGTAGAGTCTGGAATTACGAGCCCTCTTTGTTGTGAGCAACACTTTTCTGTATGTTTGGTAACTTTTTATAACAGTGCGAGAAAGGTGGATTAATTTGACTGCGTTTAATTGAATTGAGGTACTTCAATGTTTGGGATGATTTTTTGGTACCTTTTGTCACCCATTTATTTTGTTCCACAGTTGATAATGGATGTTATACTTTTTGGAAAAATCTCATCAGATTTAAGTTTGAACAGTGTCATGAAATTTTTGAATTTTTCATTTGCATCTACCTCTGTGTATACTGATTCCCATGTTTTATCTGCTATTTGTTTGACAAACTCAGACCTTTTTTGTTTAGAAAACATTTATCTATAGGCATGCAGTTTCTTTGTTTTATGAAGTGTACAGACCTGTTGATTTCTGTACTATAGCAGTCTCACATTGAGCAGAGAGCTGAAGGCTTTATCAGCATTCACTCCACATCTCGTGACATAGTAGGTACAGCAACATAAGCTGGAAAGCTGAATCAACATTAACAAATTCATTGTCTCATGCTTACATACATTTTCATTCAGTTATTTATTGTTGATTGTATGTATTTTATTTCTCTTTATTTTTTATCACTGGTTGATTGTATATTTCAAAGACTAGTTTACATAGGATTTTCATAGTATTTTCTATGTTTGAGGTGTTTCATGTTTTCTGCATATTTTATTGGTTTTCCTGTTCATGTAGGGAGTCGGAGACTGTGGGCTGGCTTCTCAGTGCCTGAGACTATCTCTGAGTGCAGACAGTAACCATGCACCTGCTTACAACAACCTGGGTGTACTGGAACTCAGGCGGGGTCATTATGAGCAAGCTCGAGCATTCTTCCAGGCTGCTGGCTGCCTTGCACCATATCTGTTTGAACCTCATTACAACCATGCCTCTCTAGCAGAGAAGGTAAAAATGAATTTTTCTTGCAACAGACTTTTTTGCACCTTTCATACACATCACAGTAAATAGTGAAAAAAATATGTGTAAAGAGAAGACAAATGAATATCCTACCCCTAGTCCTTGTACAAAAATACAGCTGAAATTCCAAATTTTTAGATGTTCTATACTGACCATTAAAATTACATTCTCAGGAAGGATAATAAATAATGTACATATATGATACAGGAGCAAGAATACAATATTAAATTTGTAGGTGATTTTGAGGTGCAAAGGGTGTGAAATTCGGTCACCTCTGGCAGCAACAGTGGCTCTAATGTGGCTGTGCATCATCAGTCAAACTGATGTTGGATGAAAGATTGTGTACATCATTCCATTTAGATCTATTTTGTATCTAATTATCAAGAAATATCTTCTCTCATTTGTTTTTAGTGTCTAAAATGCACCTGCCCCCTCCTCCCCCTCCCACCTCCCCCAGATAAGATTAAATAGCCCATCCATAATCATGATAGAGACCTTTCTGTCCATAAAAGTAAAAGCATTTGACAGTAACATTCCATTATAACCAAAGAGCCATTGAATAAAGGATTTAAGGTGAAACACCTAAATATGTATTATCCTTCATGTGATTCAATATGCATTTTTCTAAACTTAAAATAAATTAAGTCAGCTATTAGAAATTGGGGATTGCCAGCTACAATGCAATATGTGATGTTGAAAATACTACTTAGAACAAACAAGGATAAATTTATGACACTGGATGTAAGTAATACACAGCAGCATTAAATAATCAGTCAAGCCATTCAAAATTTGCAGAAAATGTATACAAAAAATGTCTCCGTAGCTGAGCAGTGAGAGTTTCTGACTGCAATGTTGATGACCCAAATTTAATTCCCATGACTGCCACAGGCTTTCTGGTGGGAGGATGGGAACGAAGTGCACTCAGCTTCATGGTCCCAACTGAGGAGCTTCTTAAATGATAAGCAGTAATGTAAAGGTAATAACAGCAGGGAGCATGTTATGCTGACCTCATCCCTTCCATATCATGTTCAAATGACACCACTGGCAAAGGAAAACCCAGCAACTAGCCAGAATCACATGGTATTCAGGGGCTGAGTGTGGGAGTTGTAAAAAGTATGAAAACACAACTATACAGTCAACAATGAAAACAATAAGAAATACCTTCAACCCTGCAACTAAATTAAGTTATACAGAAAACAATAGTGGAAAAGAAACATCACCTAAAAAATCAGACATGGGCAACCTTTGGTGGACCACGGGTCCGATTCAAATACTTTCTTAAGGTCATGGGCTACATCGTCATGTGACGCAATAGCAACACCCCTAGCCTGTGAAGTCAAAGCAGTAGCGACGATGACATTAATTTTTATGGGGTAACACACCGATGTAAATGGCACCCTTTTCCTGACATGCCATGTTATCAAATCATGCCTCAAAACACGTGTTTTTGAGGGTACATCATCCCTTATTCAGACCTTTACATTTGCTTATGTGGCATGTATATTTCTTGATTTATGACATTTTACAGCAATAGCTGTCTTAAAAAATTGCTTTGCGAATTTCTGAATATGCCCCCCCCCCCCCCCCCCCCCTTTCCATTATTTCTTCCATAGGCCGGACTGAAACCGATCGCATGCCGAATCCAGCCACGGGCCACTTGTTGCCCACCTAAGCCCTAAATGAATGTTGTTTATGTGGGTAATGGTGAACTTCTTTCATGTCGATAAAGAATCTTCAGAATGAAGCTACAGTCAAATAATAATGCAAACATACTTACAACAGACAACAATAGTCACAATTGTGGGCAAAAGTTAATGGTAGTTGTATCAGTGAGAAAATTAAAGTGAAAAATCTATTAAATTAGGCGGTGGTCAGTTGGCGAACCACCACTAATCTTCAGGAGGTAAACATTTGGTATAGCCAATAAAACTTAAAAATGGAAAATACTGTCCGTAACTTTCAGAACTTGTATACATTCTTTCTCAGGTGGGAAAGAATGAATGGTTGGGGAAGATTGGAAAGGAGGGTCAGGTCACTGAGACCATAGTTGTGAAGCACCCACCTGTCATCACAACAGAAAGATTTTTCCAGGATTACCATGTGCATCCAGAATAACACATTTCTATCAATTGTTGCACTGTCACAGTTAAGCTCAGAATTCCAGTTTTGAGGTTTTCATTCCAGATTGGGATTCACAGTCCTCTTCTGATTCTTGGGATTGAATGTGTAGAAGACTTTACTCGAGATCCAAGAAATGTTTGGTTTTTGCCTAAAAGATATTCCCTGGAGGTAAATGGAAACTAACTCATAACCACAGCTTGGTCCAGCATACCAAAGCAGAAAGAAAAATTTCAGAAAATTTTTATTTTGGAACTAAAATTTCTCACCAACAGTCTAAATCTCTCACAAACTGTGACTGTAAGCAAAGTCAATTAGTATGACCAGTACCAAAAACTTGTAACCAATACTGGAATTTAATGTCATTTTAGCAAACTGGGTTAAAACTGTGTCCTCTGGAAGGCATATTAATGCCATACAGCCAGACTTGATTGGTAAATAACTTGCTTGACATATTCATTTGCATAATTGAAAATGTGACAGTTGGTTACACTAAGATATTTTAAAGAGTCAGTATCAGTGATATTGCTTGGGCATCTGTCGCTAGTGTGAAAAATTTTTTGTGCATATGTTTGCACTAAATAAATTAGTTAACAGTGAATGAAAAGTAAAACTTTTTATTTATTATTATTTTTTTATGTCAGTGTAGCCATTTCCTTAGTTTGATGAGTCTGTTTGTGTGTCTCCATAGAAGGTTACTAATGTCTTGCTGAGAAATTGTATAATTGGTGTGATATGTGGAGGTCTCCTGACATGCCTGATTTTCTGTCATCTCCCTTGGTGTGTAAAGGTCCCTCTTCCACACACAGCAGTGGTTAGAATGCTTCCTCCATCAACTCCACAGCACAGAAAACCATCTTGTCCATTGTTGCTGCTGTCAAGATATTCACCAGAGACCTGCTGTAATTTTACAGGTTCCTGTAGGGCCCTCAGCCTCACTTTCATTACACGCCTTCAGGCAGTCCCTACTTTCTGCGGTTGCCACTTTATGTGACTGTGACAAGGGCTTGGCATTATATAAAACATAGCTGGTTTAGAAATAACAGTATACACCAATCATTATTTTAAGATCCTGTCCAGTATGTTTCCCATACTCCCTATTAATGGAGATGAGTAAATGTCATAATAAGCACTTTGAAAAACATACGATGAAAGACAGTAAGCGTAACATCTCTAAATTAGGTCTGTATTAGAGAAGTGAGACATGGGCATTTTGGCAACAAGATAAGAGAAGAATGGAAACATTATATGTTAGATTTTTATTATATACCAAGAAAGTAATTTTATGAGATAATATTAGGAGGGGCTTTATGCATAGGGAACTTTAATATTAATGAAATTATTGATAAAGTACTCAACTATCAAAAGCAATGGATTTCACATTACCAACAGATGATGTAACACCATCTGATGGAGCAAGCACACTTTTATAGACCCAAAGGAAGATGGGATGTTAGCCGACATCAAGGAAGATGGAGCTGTGCTCGCATTAGTTCTGGAAGATGACTTTTTTACCCACCCTTGTTTGCAGGAAGGAAGAAAAATTATTTTGGGTTGTTCAAGGAAAAAGAAAACAACTTTGACAATGTTCTGAAAATAACAGGTCAAAACAGTTCAGTTTTAGACTTCTTGTAATACTCTTTTGTTGCATAGTTCTGTGTCCTTTAATATGTCTTAGGTCCCTACATTTGTAGCTTGTAATGCTTCATATGGAGTATCTTTCCAGATTGTAATATAATATCAAAAGTATAATTAATAGCCTAGAATTTGAATGGAATGTAAGAGCATCACTTTGTGTGTGTGTGTGTGTGTGTGTGTGTGTGTGTGTGTGTGTGTGTGTGTGTGAATTAATGACTTTGGAAGCAGATGCAGATATTGTAGATTATATAACATGGCAGTTGTTTCAGATGATACTGTTAAGAATTTCATACAAATAGTAGCAAGACATGGCGTATTGTAGCATTACAGTAACAGAAATTCAAATTTGGAAACAATAAATAAAACTGAATGAAGGTAACCACTCTCATGTAGCCGACTGACACATGGTACATCAATCAACTGCAAGAGTAGTTCCTCTCCTCATTTCTCTTAATTTACTGTTCCACTGTATGGTATGTGTAGAAACTTAAAGTTTCATTGCTAGAAAAGAATTTTATGGGAAGATCCCATAATCTACATTGCACTTGTAGTTATAAAATAAGTTCACCAGCCAAAATATTCTTACCCGCATTAAAATAGCACACTGGCAACTTCGGAGTGCTGTAGATCTAGTTGCAGGCAACTGTATAATCCTCCACCACTGATGTGAGCAGTGATAGTGATGTGTTGTGTATGAGCCATTTAGTTGTACGTAACCAGAACTGTAAGATGGAAGACACTCAGCATCATTTACCTCACAAAAGGCCATTGCTCACAGCCGCGCATAAAACTGCACGGCTTCAGTGAGGCAAACAACACAGAAACAAGGCAGTACCTGGTTGGAAGTGTTGTCTGATGAGCCTCAATTTGGCCTCTTTTCAAATGGCACAAGGTGTCAGGTGCACCAACAGCTTGATAAGGCATTTAACCCAGTGTGTGAAGGGTGTAGTTTAGGCCAAACATGGTTCTGTAATGTTTTTGTGAGTGTTTTTCATACCATGACTTGGACCCACTCGTTAAGGTCACTGTGGACGTGCTGGTTCATGTTTATTTCAACATTCTCTGTGAACAAGTGTTATCCTTTTCCTTTGTTGTCATGATGAGCATTTTTCCGCCTTCCAAGATATCAGTCTTTGTCACAGGGCTGCAAGCATACATTTCTGATTTGACAAACACTTGGGCACCCTATTGAAACTTGACTGGCACACTAAAACACTCAGTCTTAATTCTATAGCAACTGTCTGGGACTATTTGAAATATTGGGTGAAATGTAGCAATTAACAGCTCCATAATTTGGTAGCTGTACAGGAAATAATCATTAATGAATATGGATATGCATACGTGTAGAAACTTATGAACTCCCATCCTCACCAAAAAGAGGTATAATCAGGCTTAGAGGCAGAGTTACGTGTTATTAGCACAATGTCTCCTGGGAAGGTGACTAATTTTTTTGTCTGATGTGCTTAGTGCAGTAGATCCAGTGTTTTCACAAGTTTTTAGTATCCCTAAAATGTTGGAGAGGAGAAACAGAATACACTATTTCAGATAATTAACTGAAAAGTACAAATAACTGGTACGGCACAGGAGGTGTCTACTATGAAACCATGACTCCATAGCTTGCGAGGGGGAGAAGCATTAAAATATTTGTATTGTTTTGTTTCAGATGGGTGATCTGCAAACTAGCTACATTGTTATACAGAAAGCTCTTGAAGCATATCCTTGCCACACAGGCTCCCAAGAACTACTAAACTCACTTCAGCGGCATTTTGCGTTTATTTAAATTTTATGAAATTACATTTTGTATAGTGGCTCAGTGAGTAAGTGTTCGACTTTATTCGGAGGTGCAAGGTTCAACCCTCACTCAGGCAAACAATATTTTCTGTTCACGGAAATTGCAGGCCTGCAGCCAGATGATGTTCACTACACTTCATGCTATTTTGACTGGAAACCTGTCAGTAATCCTCATGTGAACCATCAAAAACTGCAAGTGTACAGTCGAAATATTGTGGAGTATAG
This sequence comes from Schistocerca americana, assembly GCF_021461395.2. NCBI lineage: Eukaryota > Metazoa > Arthropoda > Insecta > Orthoptera > Acrididae > Schistocerca > Schistocerca americana. The sequence goes on from NC_060124.1 coordinate 28,031,671, forward strand.
AAAATGTCTTTTAACATTCAATTCACAGGGAACATTTTAAAATTCACGTGTTTTTTCTGTCACTTACAGCTTCTTTCACCCGTAAAGTTGCACCATGGTTCTCGGGCCACATTAGATTGTAAGACCCCATATAACTGGCTGCATAAGTCTGTTTAAAGGCCAAGGAAGGCAAGGGGGTAGCACATCCAGCCTTGTAAAGCACTATCATGTTCAAACCAATTTTTTAAAATTTTGCTTGTCATGTTGTGCTTTCGTCTAGTCAAAAACCTTGGTTTAATTCAGTGTGGTGAATATATTTCATGATACATCTGCATATTCCATGCTCATGTTTCTTTATAAATATAGGTATTATGGCTGCATGCTCACAGAAGTTATACCTATCACATCAGCTTTGCAGTGCTAATTAGGATCCAGAACTAAACTATTTTGATAAATAAAACACCCATTTGTGGTGATATTATAATTTATATGTATTGTTAGATGAGTTCTAGTTTGCAAAGCCAGAGAGAATTAGCTATGCAAAGGGATGCAAGTTTTTAATGATTCACAATACTGCAAATGAAGTGTCATATGGAAGCAAATGAGTAAATATCTTATCATTGTAACCTTGATATGTGCCCTATATATGACAGTTAAAATTATTAATTTATAAATACAATTAAAATATTACTGTTCATTCAGATCATTAGATTTTTTTATTTATGCGCAGGCCCTAGTTTTTATGTGTTATTGCTCTGCCTTGTGCTGTGATGACTTGGGTCACCAGCAAAAGAGTAAATAGTGCTGCAGATATGTTTCACCTGCAATTTCTAATCCCATTCTCATGTGTTTATGAGATTGTTTCCTGAGACTCTATCTACATACAGTGAAACCCCATTTTTACACTTTTCAAGGGACTTTAAAAAATGGTATAAAATGCAGGAAAATGTAAAATGTGGGAAATAACATTTTGAGTGGCAAAAGTTACTTATAGAATCCCCTTTTGCATTTAATGTATGATATATGCATGTAGCAGGCATCAAAATACTTGTCAGGGACTTGTTTATTATCTAATAAAGTTATTGCAGCTGGTAACTGTCTGAGAAGTAGAAACGTCTGACTGAATTTCATAAGTCTTATTTGATGTTTTGGAAAGCCTGCAGCTGTTATTCATTATTTAAAAGAATAACACAGCACCAATTATGTATTTTTTCATGCTTAGCAGGAGGCATTTCGAGAATTTTTTTCTTGTTGTCAAGTGCAAATATTTACATATGTTTTTTGTGTGGAGTCTGCGTAAGTATTGTTCTGGGTTTCTTGCACTGTAGTCGTCTTTTTGAGATGATCAGGTACTGTGCCTCCTCAGTTATGTAGAAAACAACAACAACAACAACAACAACAACAACAACAACACACACACACACACACACACACACACACACACACACACACACACACACACACACACACACACTTATTCATTTTCTTTGTTTGTGAAACATCACAAAAGATACATACATAACCACTGCACATGATAACAATAAAGTCTTGGAACACGTCTTCTTAATCATGAAGAAGTATGTAATTGGTGCTGTGTTAAAAATGCAAATTGAGCAAAGGCATTAACTACAACAACAAGTGGCCAAATGATGAAATGCACAAAATGTGGTTCAATGAAGGTGTTGCGAAGAGCACAACAATCATGAAGCTGCACATGCGCAGTAGAGACAGTTTGGAAATGATTGATTGGTCATGTTATCCTTATTCGAACTAACCTCGTTACTTCCATCAGGCACTATGCCAAGTAGGGCTTGGCAGAGGCAGGAGATATGACGTGAATTGTTCCAACATTTACCTGTTCACTGGTTCAGATCCGCTGAGTAGAGTTCCCTGGTGTCAAGGAACTGAACCAGGTACCATATGTAAACACTAATTGATGGTCAACATCATACCAGTGTCATTTTATGCCAGTTTCTTGCCCGCAAACATTTTCTCATAAAGCGTAAATCGCGGGAAAATTATGAATATGTTAATGCAAAATTGGGTGCAAATTAACGTTGTGGACATATGAAATTTGACAGTAGCAATAAAAAATATCATAAATAGTCAGAAAATGTTAATTCTGGGAGCGTAAAAGTGGGGTTATACTGTATTTTGAATAGCAGTTGTGACATTGGCCAGCCTTGTAGCAAACTTTTGGTTGTACTAAATTTCTGTGAAATTATATTACCAATTATTATTTGGCATATGTTACCTTTGCACATATCTTTTACTATTTTAATAAAGGGACCCTATGTGTCTGCCATATGTAATGCTTTCCAAAGCAGTTTTTGTAGAAAGATGTCATATGTCATTCCTAAAATTAATGCATTGCTTTTCAATTTTTCCCTATATTTTTTCCAAAATCTGTTATAATACAAAAAAATGGTCTGTACATGATCTATGAACTGTGAAACCATGTTGTTCTTCTTGGATCGTAAAATTAGTTTCCACTTTGGTGTTTTTTTTCTTATATATATATATAAAAAAAGCATACATTTCTTGAACATATTGTATGACCTCCGACCTCCTTTCTTAAATATGGTACAGTCAAACCTCCGTATAATGATTACCAATACAACGATAAAACCGGGTACAGCGATAATTTTATATGGCCCCAGCTGATTTCCTATATGTACTATGTTAATTACCCTGTTATAACAAAGACAAAATTTTGAGGAATTTACTATTTCCAACTTATAAGAAGCTCACTATAGTGGTAAGTATTGTTTAATTAGCCACTAGACTTTTGGCGCTTTATTTCCAGAAGATTCGGTACATACTACAGTACCGTATTTATTCTAGCGGTAAAGAGAGTAGCTTACAGCCACGGGTGAGCTGTACTGAGCGACAAACGTCAAAGAGCTCCTTTGTTTGAACGAGTATTTAATTTGCCCATTGTTGAGCTTCAGTAGCAGACAGAAGTGTTTTTCTAGGCTCACACGCAGCTTATCTCCATGATTTTTAGTTGATGTAAACACTTTGGACTCCGCTAAGATTTGTACAATGGCTGTAACTCTGAAACAAATAAGGTTGGAGAGAAAAATAGATGTTTTCAAAGACATTAATAATGGAATGACACAAGTAGATGTGGCGAGGAAGTATGGACTTGCACAATCAATGTTAGCTATATTCCTTAAAAAACAAAGAAATTGAAGATAGTTTTGTAGGTCGCATATTTAACCCTTCAAGAAAAAGAATGAAGACGGCTGCTGCTGACGATGCAGACAGTGCTACACTGCGGTGGTTTAATGAGATACGTACACATGTACCAATTAATGGTCCGTTGAAATGCCAAAAAGACTTAGATTTTCGCTAAGTTGCTGAGCTATTCTAATTTTAAGGTAAGTAACAGATGGTCCCCCCCATGAACCATGGACCTTGCCGTTGGTGGGGAGGCTTGCGTGCCTCAGCGATACAGATGGCCGTACCGTAGGTGCAACTACAACGGAGGGGTACCTGTTGAGAGGCCAGACAAACATGTGGTTCCTGAAGAGGGGCAGCAGCCTTTTCAGTAGTTGCAGGGGCAACGGTCTGGATGATTGACTGATCTGGCCTTGTAACATTAACCAAAACGACCTTGCTGTGCTGGTACTGCGAACGGCTGAAAGCAAGGGGAAACTACAGCTGTAATTTTTCCCGAGGACATGCAGCTTTACTGTATGATTAAATGATGATGGCGTCCTCTCGGGTAAAATACTCCGGAGGTAAAATAGTCCCCCATTCGGATCTCCGGGCGGGGACTACTCAAGAGGACGTCGTTATCAGGAGAAAGAAAACTGGCGTTCTACGGATCGGAGCGTGGAATGTCAGATCCCTTAATCGGGCAGGTAGGTTAGAAAATTTAAAAAGGGAAATGGATAGGTTAAAGTTAGACATAGTGGGAATTAGTGAAGTTCAGTGGCAGAGGAACAAGACTTTTGGTCAGGTGATTACAGGATTATAAATACAAAATCAAATAGAGGTAATGCAGGGGTAGGTTTAATAATGAATAAAAAAATAGGAGTGCGGGTTAGCTACTACAAACAGCATAGTGAACGCATTATTGTGGCCAAGATAGACACAAAGCCCATGCCTACTACAGTAGTACAAGTTTATATGCCAACTAGCTCTGCAGATGATGAGGAAATTGATGAAATGTATGACGAGATAAAAGAAATTATTCAGGTAGTGAAGGGAGACGAAAATTTAATAGTCATGGGTGACTGGAATTCGTCAGTAGGAAAAGGGAGAGAAGGAAACATATTGGTGAATATGGATTGGGGGGGAAGAAATGAAAGAGGAAGCCGCCTTGTAGAATTTTGCACAGAGCATAACTTAATCATAGCTAACACTTGGTTCAAGAATCATAAAAGAAGGTTGTATAGCTGGAAGAATCCTGGAGATACTAAAAGGTATCAGATAGATTATATAATGGTAAGACAGAGATTTAGGAACCAGGCTTTAAATTGTAAGACATTTCCAGGGGCGGATGTGGATTCTGACCACAATCTATTGGTTATGAACTGCAGATTGAAACTGAAGAAACTGAAAAAAGGTGGGAATTTAATGAGATGGGACCTGGGTAAACTGAAAGAACCAGAGGTTGTAGAGAGTTTCAGGGAGAGCGTAAGGGAACAATTGACAGGAATGGGGGAAAGAAATACAGTAGAAGAAGAATGGGTAGCTCTGAGGGATGAAGTAGTGAAGGCAGCAGAGGATCAAGTAGGTAAAAAGACGAGGGCTAATAGAAATCCTTGGGTAACAGAAGAAATATTGAATTTAATTGATGAAAGGAAAAAATATAATAATGCAGTAAATGAAGCAGGCAAAAAGGAGTACAAACGTCTCAAAAATGAGATCGACAGGAAGTGCAAAATGGCTAAGTAGGGATGGCTAGAGGACAAATGTAAGGATGTAGAGGCTTGTCTCACTAGGGGTAAGATAGATGCTGCCTACAGGAAAATTAAAGAGACCTTTGGAGAGAAGAGAACCACTTGTATGAATATCAAGAGCTCAGATGGCAACCCAGTTCTAAGCAAAGAAGGGAAGGCAGAAAGGTGGAAGGAGTATATAGAGGGTTTATACAAGGGCGATGTACTTGAGGACAATATTATGGAAATGGAAGAGGATGTAGATGAAGATGAAATGGGAGATATGATACTGCGTGAAGAGTTTGACAGAGCACTGAAAGACCTGAGTCGAAACAAGGCCCCGGGAGTAGACAACATTCCATTAGAACTACTGGTGGCCTTGGGAGAGCCAGTCATGACAAAACTCTACCATCTGGTGAGCAAGATGTACGAGACAGGCGAAATACCCTCAGACTTCAAGAAGAATATAGTAATTCCAATCCCAAAGAAAGCAACTGTGGACAGATGTGAAAATTACCGAACTATCAGTTTAATAAGTCACGGCTGCAAAATACTAACGCGAATTCTTTACAGACGAATGGAAAAACTGGTAGAAGCGGACCTCAGGGAAGATCAGTTTGGATTCCGTAGAAATGTTGGAACACGTGAGGCAATACTAACCTTACAACTTATCTTAGAAGAAAGATTAAGAAAAGGCAAACCTACGTTTCTAGCATTTATAGACTTAGAGAAAACTTTTGACAATGTTCACTGGAATACTCTCTTTCAAATTCTGAAGGTGGCAGGGGTAAAATACAGGGAGCGAAAGGCTATTTACAATTTGTACAGATGGCAGTTATAAGAGTGGAGGGGCATGAAAGGGAAGCAGTGGTTGGGAAGGGAGTGAGACAGGGTTGTAGCCTCTCCCCGATGTTATTCAATCTGTATATTGAGCAAGCAGTGAAGGAAACAAAAGAAAAATTCGGAGTAGGTGTTAAAATTCATGGAGAAGAAATAAAAACTTTGAGGTTCGCCGATGACATTGTAATTCTGTCAGAGACAGCAAAGGACTTGGAAGAGCAGTTGAATGGAATGGACAGTGTCTTGAAAGGAGGATATAAGATGAACATCAACAAAAGCAAAACAAGGATAATGGAATGTAGTCTAATTAAGTCGGGTGATGCTGAGGGAATTAGATTAGGAAATGGGGCACTTAAAGTAGTAAAGGAGTTTTGCTATTTGGGGAGCAAAATAACTGATGATGGTCGAAGTAGAGAGGATATGAAATGTAGACTGGCAATGGCAAGGAAATCATTTCTGAAGAAGAGAAATTTGTTAACATCAAGTGTAGATTTGAGTGAGTGTCAGGAAGTCATTTCTGAAGGTATTTGTATGGAGTGTAGCCATGTATGGAAGTGAAACATGGACGATAACTAGTTTGGACAAGAAGAGAATAGAAGCTTTTGAAATGTGGTGCTACAGAAGAATGCTGAAGATAAGGTGGGTAGATCACGTAACTAATGAGGAGGTATTGAATAGGATTGGGGAGAAGAGAAGTTAGTGGCACAACTTGACTAGAAGAAGGGATCGGTTGGTAGGACATGTTTTGAGGCATCAAGGGATCACCAATTTAGTATTGGAGGGCAGCGTGGAGGGTAAAAATCGTAGAGGGAGACCAAGAGATGAATACACTAAGCAGATTCAGAAGGATGTAGATTGCAGTAGGTACTGGGAGATGAAGAAGCTTGCACAGGATAGAGTAGCATGGAGAGCTGCATCAAACCAGTCTCAGGACTGAAGACCACAACAACAACAGATGGTTGCAAAGATTTAAGGACAGACATGGGATCATTTTTAAAGTGATTTCCGGAGAAGAAAAATCAGCACCTTAGGTGATGCGTAACTTTGGAGGAAAAACACCATGTGTAAACTGTTAGGAAAAATACAGTCCTGAAAACTTGTACAATGCAGATGCCAGAGAAGACGATGACCTTTACAGGAGAAACTTGTAAAGGAGGGAAGCAGTGTAAAGTATGCCTAACTGTTTGTCTCTGCAGCAATGTGTCAGGTAGTTATAAATTGACACCACTGGGAATCGCACGATCAGCAAACATCACAGTGCTTTTAAAAAATGTAAGAATCTTACCAGGTATGAGGGTACATACATTTTATTTTACCTTCCTTTAATTTATTAGTTAATTCAGTACAGCTTCAACTGTAATGTTTTGCTACAGTCATATCGTAAATGTGATTTCTTCTATTGCAGTCAATTACAAGGCAAGCCAAAAAAGTATGGATGGCGTCTACTCTTTTTTAGTGAGTGGCTGCTTTTGCTTGATAAAGAGATGTCAATGAAGAGTAAGAAAATTGCCTTGCTGGTGGATAATAGTAGGGTGCATAACAACATTCCAGTGTTGGAGAACACTGATCTATGCTACTTTTACTAAAATGTGTTCGATTTGGTTGCAATCTAAAAACTCTTTCCATTTGCATCCAACAAAATATGAAGCATTATCTGTTAACATGACTTCTGGTTTTCCCACTCCTGCAAAATAATCCTCTTTAATTTGTCTTATAATTGAACTGGCTGTAACTTTCTGTATAGCGTACAGTTTCACGTATTTGGTGAAAATATCATACAGGCCTACTATATATTTTGCTCCCCCCCTTACCTCTGGGATAGGTTCCAGCCACATCTAACGATACCTTTTCTAGAGGTTTCTTGGCCACAATTGGATGTAGTTCTATCTGTTTGGAGTAGTTATATTTTGCTTTTTGGCAAACAATACACTTTCTTACCAGCTGTGGTACTCTTCATCTAAGGTTGGGGAAATAACAATATTTACCTATTCTATCAGTGCATTTTGCAGTGCCATAATGGCCCCAAATATTGTGTGTGTGTGTGTGTGTGTATAAGATAAAATCATCCACAAATTCCTCTGGCAAACACACGTGCCATTGTTCTAGTTCAGGAGGGTTCCTTCGGAACAAAACACCTTTGTGAATAGTGGAAAAGCTTTTTAACTTTTCATCACCATTATGTGCAAGTTTTGCTCTTTTACAGATCGTTGAACTCCTCTAAGCCTTGTGGTAGTCGAGAAATATCATCAGCTATTCTGTTTTGATTTCATTTTATGTATACTATTTCAAAATCAAATTCTTGAAGTTACATATACTACCTGGCTATCCATTGGTGTAGCAATTTACAAGTTAACAAAAATGATAGGGACTGATGTTCACAGTACACTTTTGTGTGTTTACCTCAAACGGAATAATCAAACTTTTTAAAGGACCAAATTGACTAAATTACAGCCAAACCTTCCCAGGTGCAGCTGGTTAAGCTAATTACTTTAGGGATGAAATTTCCCTCTTCATCTACCATTTGGAAAAGGCACACACCCAGACTGTGAGATGTGTCGGTGCATAAACAAAAATCTTCCTCCATACCTGGTTGAGATAAAATATGACCGTTTAATAAGGCTTGCTTGATGTTCTCGAAATTTGTTTGATATTGCTTGTCCCATAACCAAGGTCTGTTTTTCTGGAGAAGATTGAGTAAAGCATCACTGTTCATTTGTTGGTTAGGGATGAAATTCCTGAAAAATCACATTAGGCCTAAGTATGCCTTTAATTGTCTCTTGTTTTGAGGAACAGGGTAGGTCCTAATGTCATCAAGTTTTTTTAGATCCGGGGCAGTATATCTTCTGAAGAGATTGTGTGTCCTAAAAATTTTACCTTTTCTTGTCCGAAATTAGATTTCTTGAGATTTGCTGTTATTCCATATTCGCAAAAGCGGCTCAATACCTGTTCAAGTAATCTTAAATGTTCTTCTCAAGTGGGTGTATTGACTAAAAGGTTGTCCACATATACTGTTTATCTTACACAAAAGTTTAGGCCCTAGCACTCTGTCAAATGCAGAGATAAATACAACTGCACTTACATTCAGTCCAAATGGTAATACATGAAATTCGAGGCTCCTGCCCCCACGTACAAAGGCAGTATACTTCCGACTTTCTTCATGCAGTTTTATTTGTCAATATGAAGACCGGAGGTTGATTATAGTAAGAAATTTGGCATTAGATGGTATTTCATAAGCTGTTCCTCTAAATTGTCTGGACATGTTCAGACTGGTGCAATAATCTTATTAATGTCACGTGCGTCAAGGACCAAGCGCACTTTGCCATCTGGCTTACTCACGGCCCATTAAAGCATCCTGTCAATCTCTTTTCTTACTGCTTCCCTCTTTGTCCATGGTATAGGTACGAGGTAAAACAAAAGTTTTGTGAGGATATACTTCAATTTTGTACATAAAATCCTCAATGATTTCTGATCTTTTTTCAAATACATGTAAACAAGTATTAGTTTCCTAAGTTCCGCTTGCTGTTCCCGAGACAAACATTTTGATTCACTTACCTTTGTGCTTATTGTGTCGATATTTACTTCTGCTGCCGACTGGTCGTTATTATATGTGGTGACAAACATAACTATGGGATTTACCAATTGAACTTCAAAGTCATGAGTAACTTCAGTTTTATGTCCATTAGTACTTCCCCTGATTAGCTCTATTACAAATAATTGGTTATTTACAGTGAAATGACATTGACCTTTTCCTGTGTCAGTTTGTACTTGGTGTGTCCTTACCGATTAAACAATCAACTATTAATTTCTCTACTATAAAAAAATTACATCATGCAGGAAACTGTCCTAATTGTACAGGAATTAAAGCTTGTACCTTGACTCGTTTTGATTTCTGACAAGTGGCAGTTTGTACCTTGCAATTTTGCACGGGCAGTGTTGGTATACGCTCATATTTCTTCAGTTCTTGAAAGAATCCCTGTGATATCAAATTAGTCGTAGCACCTGTGTCAAACACAATGGGTACACCAAGGTCAAATATTTTGGCTTTAGTAGTAGTGTGTCAAGTTTTTCTGCCTCATTACCTTGATACAGAACATCTCTCACGTCACTACCATTATCATATCAGATAAAGCAGGTGTCAACCACTCTCCCCCAAGGTCACAGAACAGGGGCTTACCATGACCGGTTCAAGTTTTCTGGTGTTTCGGTGGCATCGGTCTCTGACTTAGGCGTAACTTCCACTATGTGGACTGTTGGTGCTTGATTACCTCAAGTAGTATCCTGTAAGGCTCTTGACTGAAATTCTCTTTGCCTGTGCATATCCACATTACTTTGCTGGCTGAATAGTGCTATCTTTGGGTTATTCGATTGTCTGGTATTGTTTTGCGTTTGTCAAGCGATCAGCTGATTATTGCCAGTAGCTTCTATCTATACATATTGTACAGACTGGCCGCATGCTACTTGCCCGTTATAGTTTTTTTTGCTACATTTTTGCCCAGATCTTTTATATCCACTTTTGAATTTAAGGCTTTCTCCATTGCCGTTGTGATTATCGTTTCCATTATCATAGATCTGTGTGGGGTAAGGTTGCCATCCATGTTGCACTATGAATCTGTTGTTTACTTTGTTGGTTCGCGAATCTCTGTGGCACTATCGGCCTATTAACAGGCTTGGGTTGTACTGGTCTCTCTTAATACACACATCAGAAAAAGTTTTGCAGCACCCCTGTTCCCAGAACCCCTGAAGATAGACATTGACTGTGGATATTGTCCCTTTGACTGTTCAGAGATGCCACTAAACCTGCCCAAAGATGTAAACAACCATGCATGAGCAGCACCTGTTAGACAGAGGGGGTCCAACAGCCAGTCAGTTCCAGTCATTCCACCTGGAAGGAGGTACATGACTCATGTTGTCTATAGTTCAAACCATGGTATTGACCATCTAGGCATGGTTGATCATGTCTGCATTGTTGCTTTGCGCCAGTAAGGGCTCTCAACAAGGGAAATGTCCAGGCATCTCGGAGTGAAACAAAGTAATGTTGTTCAGACATGGAGGAGATACAGAGAGACAGGAACTGTCGATGACATCCCTCGCTCAGGCCACCCAAGGGCTATTACTGCAGTGGATTACTGCTACCTACATATTTTGGCTCGGAGGGCCCATGACAGCAATGTCACCAAGTTGAATAATGCTTTTCGTGCAGCCACAGAATGTGGCGTTACAACTCAACCTGTGTGCACTACACTGCATGATGCGCAACTTCACTCCCAATGTCCATGGCGAGGTCCCATCTTTGCAACCACAACACTATGCAATGCGATACAGATGGGCCCAACAACATACCGAATGGACCGCTCAGGATTGGCATCGCATTCCTTTCACTGATGAGTGTCGTGTATGGCTTCAACCAGAAAATCATCAGAGACGTGTTTGGAGGCAACCCGGTCAGGCTGAACACCTTACACACACTGTCCAGCGAGTGCATCAAGGTGAAGGTTCCCACATGTTTTGGGGTGGCATTATGTGGGGCCGACGTATGCCGCTGGTATTCATGGCAGGTGCCATAATGGCTGTATGATATGTGAATGCCTTCCTCCGACTGATAGTGCAATCATATTGGCAGGGCATTCATCTTCATGGATGACAATTCTTGCCCCCATCGTGCACATCTTTGGAATGACTTCCTTCAGGATAACGACGCCGCTCAACTAGAGTGTCCAGCATTGTTCTCCAGACATGAACTCTACTGAACATGCCTGGGATGTATTGAAAGGGCTGTTTATAGACAATGTGGCCCATCAACCACTCTGAAGGATCTATGCCGAATCGCCGTTGAGGTGTGTGATAATCTGGACTAACATTGCCTTGATGAACTTGTGGATAGCATGGGACGACGAACACAGGCATGCATCGATGCAAGAGGATGTGCTACTGGTTATTAGAGGCACTGGTGTGTACAGCAATCTGGACCACCACCTCTGAAGGTCTCACTGTATAGTGGTACAACATGCAATGCGTGGTTTTCATGAGCAATAAAAAGGGTGGAAATGATGTTTATGTTGATCACTATTCCAATTTTCTGTACAGGTTCCAGAACCAAGGTGAAGTGAAACTTTTTGTGATGTGTGTACATTAAATCTATTGAGTCCAGTACATAAAGAAAGTATTAGGTATCGTGTTCTGGAATGGTAATGTTTTTCTCTAATGTGGGCAGTAAGACAGCTCTTTAAAATTTTCAGCAGTTCTTGAGATACTGGGTTCGCACAGTATCTGGTTTTATTCAAATATTTTTCAAAATAGCCCCTTAAACTTCCGATTGATATTGAATGGAACTGGGTTGAATGCTTCACGTCTGAGCCTCTCTTGTACTGCCTCAGATCAATATTTATCAAGAAAATGCTCTCTCAAACTGTTCATAGTAATGGCAACATTGTGCCATGTCCATAACCTATAGCAGAACATCACCCTGTGTGTATCCAACAACAAATCTAATTTTCTGGGCTTCGGTCCAGGTACAAGGTACAAGACAAAGCATTCCGAAATACTCTGTGTGCATTCTTCTTCAGAGGTAAATATCGGAAATTATCGATGCCTAAGTAACCCCTCATCTGCAAGTAGTGTTGAAAAACATGCCGTGCTGTCAGTAACAGGCATGTTTACATACACTTGTGGCATACCGCATAGCTCAAGAGGTGCAATTGCTGGAAAGTATAGTTGCATCGTGCAACCTTCGGTATTTTCCTTCGACGGGGCCCGTATTGTGGGTAACCAGTGTAAAGGTATCTAACTTCTCTAAAAGCATGGGTTTGTTTTCTGTCATATGTTTTGGAATGTCAGTAGTTTTAGCAACAATGCCTCATAACCTTTCCTCTGCTTCATTTAAACCTGAATCTATTTTAGCTAGAAGTTGATCTTTCTCTTTTAGAGCTGCTTCTACAGTATCTACATAAATTTTTTTGGCTCTGAGCACTATGGGACTTAACATCTATGGTCATCAGTCCCCTAGAACTTAGAACTACTTAAACCTAACTAACCTAAGGACATCACACACATCCATGCCCGAGGCAGGATTCGAACCTGCGACCGTAGCAGTCGCGCGGTTCCGGACTGAACGCCTAGAACCGCTAGACCACCGCGGCCGGCCATAAATTTTTTCACTGTGACACTACCTTTTCAGCAAGTGTGCTGCCCTTATCCAGCATCCTGGCTTCAGCTTTTTCAGTTATTTCCTTTACATCTGCACATAACTTCTCTCTGTTGTTTGGCAAATTCTGATTCTAAATTTAAACAATCTACTCTTAGACTCAACTTTTGTATTTCAGTAGGTAGGTTTTTGCATACATCTTGCAGCTTGCTGACTGCATTGTACACATCCACATGGATTGAGTCTCCTGAATTTGAGAATATGCTTCTCTAAGGTTTTGTAACTTGCCTGCAAGTTGTTCCTGCTTGTAATCGATGGATGTTACTTTTTCTGTTAACGTGTTTATATTACGGAACTTGTCGGTAATTATTCCTTGTTTTAGTTGTTTACTGAGCTCTGTCAACTCCCCAAATAGTTCGTCAGATAATTCATTGTGTGTAGTTTTTCTCACCTCGCTGAACAGTTGACTAATATTATTCTTGAAATCGTTAAATGCTTGATTTTGCTGTGTAAACTGCTGTCCTATATTTTCCCAGTGTCTTGTAAAGTGCTGTGTAACCTGTTGTATTATTAGTTGCACGAGATGTGTCAAATTGTGTGTCTCGCTAGTAATAACATTGCTTTTATGAACTGTTTCATGTTATTGCATACACGACGTGAGCAGTTAATCAATGGAATTGTCACATTCACGCACTTCACTTTCACTATTTGAAAAAAATGTTTCATGGTGAGAACTGAGAAATTGTCTTATTGATCGTCATAAAAGTGACATCATTAGTTATATTACCAGTGTCTTCTTTTTAATAGTGGAATGCCAATCCGGTTGTTTTGGTAGCCATCGGCTAGTTCACGAGTTGTCACGTTACTTTCAACTGTTGCCAAGCTCGGATTCCTGACATATTGGCATAATGCATTTTGTAATGCGTTTTCAACAATGGCCATTTCCTTTGACTCCATTGTGAACAGTGTTTAACAAAATTATGGAAAAATTTTGTTTTTCCAAAAATCAAATTTTGTATCAGTACTTTTCAATTAAAGTAGATTTATGTGCTTATTCTTTAGTGAATCTGATTATTCTCTGAGAACAATTTTGTAGAATTTGGAAGACTTATTTTGGACTTTATACAATTTTTTGTCTTTTCTATAGAAATGTGCTTTCCGTAAAGGATATATTAATTGGAAGGAAAGGGATTATCTACTGCAAGAGAGATGGCGCCAAGTGCAGCCATATAAACATACAGCGTAACAGTTTCCTACCTTAACTGCTGAAATCAGCATTCCTGGTGTGTCTCATTTGTAGGCAGAATTTAATTTTAATTTGCTCCTTCAAGTTTTTATTGTCTCCAATCTCACAGACATGCAACAAAGGTCTCATTATTTTCTTGTAACGAGAAAATGGATAATTTATCTCAACAATTGAAAAGTCTGTTCATATTCCACTTGGCACCATCCTTTACATGGCCACCAGTGAAAAGTGGCAGAATATGGAGGGAGCCATAAGATACAATATATAATGGAAACTGATTAATAATTGCTGCTTGAATGTTTAAAAGAATTGGAAAGAGTAATGGAAAAAAATTTGAATGTACTCATATTCTGAGTGAACTTTAACTGGCACTAATATCAACAGACCTTCAGTATTCAATACATTAAGATCAACATTCATCATCTAAATTTCTGATTATCAACTTTGTGCATAGAGCTGGTTATGACATTCGCCCACGCAAATTCCTCTTGTCTGCTAAGGTCCTCTTGATGCAGGATTCTCGGCGCGGGCGAAATGATGAACGGATGGGGTTATATACAGGGTTGTTACAAATAAACTTTCAAAATGCTATAGAAATAACACCACTGGTCAAAATGAAGTAAAATGCAATGGAATATTATCGGACAACGGGGAAAACCTATAGCAGAAGAAGAAGAAGAAGGAGAAAAAAAAAAAATAGTGTGAAAATTGATCAGTAGATGGCGCTGTATGTGTGAGAATACGTAAATGAAAACACCTGTCATGTGCACGACCCATTGAAGTTGGTATAAACACGCCGGGTATGCAGCTTTTCCTCATTTTGTGTCTGCAACTTTCGCCACGACTGTCTCAATGCAGGATCACGCTCTGCTTGTAAAGCTGTATTACAAGAATGATGACTGTGCACATGTCGCTCTGTTGAAGTTCTGGCCACTGAACGGTTTGGGAAAAGGCTTTGGTCTGATGACTGCCGTGGGTCTGGAGTAAATGATTCGGAAATTTGAAAAGATGGGTTCTTTTGGTGTGCAACCTGGTAAAGGGACGAAACGAATTTATTCGACATCATTGGAAGCAGTGGCCACAGCAATGCAGGAGGAGATGAGCAGTGGTGAACAAAAATGTTGTGCACAAAGAATTGCCCGAACATTGGACATAACTGTGTGCACACTGCACAAGTCCTATGAAACATCCTTCTTTGCTATGCATTCAAAATTACCCACGTGCACGAATTGCTTCCTGTTGACCTGCCAGCAAGCGAGATCTTTGCTTAGAATTTCTTGCTCTCATGGAAGTGTGCAATGATTGGCTGTGGAAGATTTTGTGGACAGACGAAGCCCACTTACATCTGACAGGATATGTCAATACACAGAACTGTTGAATATGGGTAACAGAAAATTCACATTCAAATCAACCAGTACCACTTCATCTTGAAAAGGTCACTGTATGGTGCATGTTTATGACATCATTTATCATAGGGCCATATTTTTTAAAGTGACAGTTGCTTCCGGTCTTGTTACCTGTACCTTCACTGGTTAGTGCTATGAGTGTCTTTTGCACAACCACATCATTCCAGCTCTCCAACAGCGTGGATGAGATCATTTTTATGCAAGATGGCCCACCTCTGCACATTGCAAATCCAGTTAAACAGCTGTTTAAGCACCATTTCAGAAATGCTAGAATTATCATCCGCCATTTCCCTACAGCCTGCTCATCCCAGTCACCTGATCTTAATCCGTGTGACTTCTGGCTGTGGGGCTATCTGAAAGACGTGTTCAGTGTTCCGATTGCAAATTTAGCAGCATTGAAGGCAAACACTGTGCAACACATTCTGAACGTGACACCGGAAACACTTCTATTAGTTGTGGAACATTGCTGTTTCTTGATTTCAAATTGTTGCAGAAAATGGCGGACAGCATATTGAACATGTTTTATGCCAGTCACATGGAAATTAATACAGGTAATTCTATTTGATTTTGATTGATGCTTTTTATGCAGTTTTTAGCTTCAGGACAATTAAAAAGTGATTTTTTTCCCATTCTTTGTGATATGACCTTACTGTGGTGGATGGGCTTACGTAACTAACAGTATCACATCTGTACAACCAAGCACACTGAGTAGTACAGTTTGTTTAACACCAAACATACACCTCAGGCATTGTTGTATGATTCATTTGTAGTCTACCACTATTAAATTATGATGCTTACACACCATGTAATGCTACACTTTGCAACTATTTATTTTTCTTCTACCATACGTTTTCCTCCTTGTTTGATAATATTCTGTTACAATTTGTTTATTTTTCTTCTGCCATACATTTTCCTCCTTGTTTAATTATATTCTATTACAATTTGATGTCATTCTGACCAGTGATGTTATTTCTACTGCGGTTTGAAAGTTTAACTGTAATTATAATTACCCTGTATATAAATATCAATACATGAACTTCATCTCCCTAATAACTTTTATAACACTTCTTTAATGTATGGTTAGAATACACAGTTTTGAACAACACTACAACAGCAGAACTCTTCTTACGTCTGCCCCCTACCATGTATAGAGACAAACAGGTGGAGATACAGAAATCAGTCAATTGAAGAGCATCTCTCTACAGGTTTTGTTTGTATCCCAACATTATCACTGGTACAAAATAACGTATTATATACATATTCTTCAGCCAGTAGATATGGTGATAATTAAGAACTTTAAGACAAAATACCGCTTACGTTTAGTTCAACACGTGATCGCAATCATTGAAAGAAAGGTGAGCAACTGCTACAGTTTCAATGTGAAGCAGGCTTGTGACATGATTGCTAGTTCCTGGAACAGTGTACAGCTGTATATGATTGTGAACTGCTGGAAAAATGCAAGAATTTCCGAAAGTGAGGATGTTGGTGAGAAAGTTATGGTGGATGAAATAACGCAGGATGATATTCAGAGTAACTTGGAGATTTATACACCAGTTACTGATAAAACTATAGATGCTTCATTAGTTGAATACTTTTAAGTGGATGATGAGGCATATTGGTGTTTGAAGCATATACCAATGACTATCATCGAGGAGTTAAAGGGTAATTCGACTGTTGAAGATTCTGACAATGACAGTAATGTGGTAAGTGCGAATCCCCCGCCTCTGATGGAGCTAATAGGCCAGTTGGAAACCATTCACTGAGTAGCATCTTCAATCCTCGTTGTTTCAGCACAGCAATTGATTGCATTAGAGGAGACAAAGACAATATTCAGAAGAGAATCCTTAAGAAAAAAGAAACAAAGGAAAATAAGGGGATTTTTCTGTACACAAAAGTAAGATATTCTACAGATACAGGATTAATAAATAAAGTGAACAAAATAGGTTTTGATTATTTGTCTTTTAACGTCATTTTTCATCAGAAAAATACTTCAGTAATGTACTTCCCAGCCATGAAAACATGGCTCCTTGCTCCGAGTCACGATATCAAAACATCATTACAACAATAGCCCTGGTACAACAATTTAATTTTCATGGTCCCATGAAATTTGTTATATCAAGGTTTGACTGTAGTAATATAACCTAGCTTCATTTCCTTAAGTGTTATATCTCCATTATTTTGATGAATAACCATATTTCCAAATCTCCAGATTGGTAACTCCTGGTCCGTACATAAAGGATGAAAAAAATCAAAAAGGTCAGAATATTTTGTTCCTTGATGTCCACTTCAAGAAAAAGAGGGAAACTTAAATTAATAAAAGAATCCTAGTAACAGAAGCAAGGTCGTTGGATTGCTCAATTCAATCTTCCGGAGCAGGAATGTGATGAACAGAAGAACTAAGAGACCCATACTCAAGCTGATATTATAGTCCTGTATGGGGCAGTATCCTAGACGACTAATCAGAGACATTGAAGCTATGTGAAGTATTACAGATAGATTTATGGTGAAAATCAGAAACCGAAAGAGGACTTAAAGAACATCGATGTAATAAAGATAATGGAAGTGAAAGGATATGTGGTATTTCCAGAATTAATTTTTACTCTGCAGCAAAGTATGTGCTGATGTGAAACTCTCTGAAAGATTAAAACTCTATACTGGATCTAGACTCGAACTTGGGACCTCTGCTTTCGCGGGCATTTGGTCTACCAACTTAACTACACAAGCACATCGGATGATATGTCGTCATTGTTGTCGCCATTATCATGAGCCATGCTCGGGTAAAGCAGTTGATAGAGCACTAACCAGCAAAAGGCAAAGGTCCACAGTTCAAGTCTCAGTCTTAATCTGAAAGGAAGATATGTGATGTGCTGGACCAAAGTGGTACAGACATGGAGGAAACAGGAGTACCAAACCTGAAAGTGAAGTAGAAAACTGAGGAACCAGTGACTACTGGGTTCCAAAATGGTCAGATGACATGAAAAGATTTGGTGCATAAGAAGATGATATACAAAACTAAGGAACCTGGGCAATAATCTTGAAGAGATAGTATGGAATACTTGCATAATTCTCATTGTAAAAAGTACCAAGTGTATTGTTATGTTGAGAGAAACCTCTGCATTGAGAAAAAAAAAATCTCAAAGAAAAATTACATAAATTTATCTGTTGTATATTAAGGTGTTAAACTCAAAAATTTGCTTGTTTAGAGACACTTTCACATAGGTAGCCATTTAAGATACAGCTTGTCACTATGTAATTAAATAGAGGCACCTTCACCTTCATTGTAAAATTCTTGTTGTATAAATGTATTCTGTGCCACTTTTGGAAAGATATTGCCAATATCCATTTATGGTGCACTAAACTTTCGAAGCAACCTTCCATTTCTAAGGTCCAGTTAAGAACACCGTGAGCACCTGCATTCCATTCCAAGAATATGATTACCTGTACAAATTTAAATCTGGACCCTGACTACTCCGACTGAACAGTTCCAACAAACTTTCAGTATTCCATAAAATTATTCATTTATTAACAACTTACACTGCATAAATGTGTGCGCAGTGTTTCTTTTGCGTAAAGGCAATCACAGTTTGTAAATTGTTTGAGCTCCTGCAAACTCTTCTCCTGTCAAGAACTCTAATTCCATGAACACGGTTTCTCTAATAAATTCCATAAACCAATTGCACTATGATATCACAACATAGACATTATGATGTCACCAAACAGTATCATATGTTGAGAATGTGGGTTTCGTGGGAGGCGTGCCAGAGATAAATCCCTGCAGTCACACTATCCTCTGTGTCCTCGGTGGCTCAGATGAATAGAGCGTTTGCCATGTAAGCAGGAGATCCCAGGTTCAGGTCCCGGTCGGGGCACACATTTTCATCTGTCCCCATTGACGTATGTCAACGCCTGTAAGCAGCTAAGGGTGTTCATTTCCTTGTAGTATCATATACAATGTGTACAGTTGTCAATTGTTCTGGGGTGGCAGATATTGTAGAAGACACAAATTCTGAGAGCCTACTGCATGGAGCCTGAGGAGCAACTCTGGTAGACCTTGCATCATAATGAAAAAGTTATCATGTACACAAAAATGTATTAATGTCTCCTCATTTGTACAAGGTCGAGATACAAGTTGGTTATAATTAAAGTGCAGTTACTGGCAGAAGTCTAGTGTGGACTGCAATTATTTTATGGCAGCGAAACTATTGACACTCTAATGCAGAACCGATTTTCGCTTTGGGGGGGGGGGGGGGATTTTTTCTAATTTTGCCCACCAACTGAAAATCTGGCAATGTGAATGCAAGAACGACATACAGAAATGTTTCCATATATAATGGATTAGGGATGGGGTGTGGGTAGATAAGGTCAAAAGTGTGAGAAAGGCATAATGCTGAATTTATTATTAACAGATTAACAGCCACTTAATTTCTTCAATATGGGCACCAGAAACGGTTATGAGATACTGAACAGTGCCAGATTTGCTCTTGGTGGGAGAAACTGAAACTTAATTTGTTGGTTAATGTAATTCCAGAAAATTTTATAAAGTTGACTTTCTGGCAGCATACACTCAATAATCATGTCAATATAATCTCCACAAACATTGTCTTACACAACAAAAAAGATTCTGCACATTGTTATGGGCGGAAATCAACAAAATTCTTTCAGATTTTATTCTTCACTTCTTTGTCATACCAGCGAGTGTTTTTGCCACATACTGTGCCTTTAGCATCACTTGGCATTCTTGATGCCATAGTGCCTTCAGATTTGCTGATCCTAACTGGTCGCCACTAACCTGAGAGTGGAAAGTGATCAGGGGCACAAATCTCTGGACACTGGCTATCCAGTTGTTCCTTTTAAGGCTTAAAAACAGGTTTCAGCAAAGGCAGACTGCCGAAAGTACATCAGAGTCAGTACGGACACCTTGTATGTTGGGATGGAGGTGATCAACCTGAAAGGTCTGAACAAGCACAGATAGTGGGAATGCTTGTCATTTAGAGAGCCAGCATTAGGCAGGTGGTGGAGCCCCTTAAAGAAATAGTGAGCACAGGTCAGGAAGGAAGAAAGGCCAGTGTCCACTCAGTTTCCTTGTCAGGGGATATGTCCCAAGATGTGGAGGAGGTTTTGCCAGGAGTGACCGAGTGCACTGGGTGTACCCAGCTGCAATTCTTGACTCATATTGGGATGAGTGATGCCTGCCACCTAGGTTCAGAAGACATTTTCAGTTCTCACAGGTGGTGAAGAGAGCTTAATATTGGGCAGGAGCATTTCTAGATGTGATACTGATACTTCTGTTTTAGAGCCAAGTGGAAGTCTTAAGCCAAAGACTCAGGCAATTCCGTGATGATGTCAATGCAGGGTTCTCTACCTCCACTACCAAGTGGAGAATTGCAGGATACCCCTTAATAGGTCATGTGTTGAGTACGACTTTGTACACGGTAATAAGTAGTGGTGGACTACAGAGTAGTGTGGCAACTGTTGTCATAGGAAAGCTGGACAGGAGTAGAAATGATTAATGTGTAAGTTAACACAGTAAACAGAAGATTTGCTTAACTTGTGTTTCTCCAAGTGTACGAAGACTCATTACAAATAACGCAGCAAGAAAGAGAGTCCAGCTCAAGCAATAGCAACGAGGAAGAGGCGCTCTAAACTAAGCACAATTAGTGATGTCAGAGCTGTGACTGCATAGTGTAACGTTAAATGCTGTTTAGGCAAATGACATTTCCCACTCCTATTACTACAAGAAAAGGTGATCATGACAAAATAATAAAGTAGCATTAGGTAGGGAATATGTCGTGAAAAACAAACTTTGTACAGTCATTTTGTTTCACATTTGTGCAGGGTTGAAAGGAGAGGTGTACAGTTCGAGTAAATGGCAAGGTGTGACAGCAAGTAAATGTCTTCATCTCCTGTGGATGGGGCTTTTTATGTTTTGACGTCGTGCCTTGGCGGTGTTTCCACTGTCAAGGAGCAGACACCCTCTCCAAGAATGTAAACAGCAATGAACAAAGGAAGCTCTAAAATGAAATGTCACTTAATTCTTGTCGAACCTTCAAGGTGGACATTCTACTTAATTTATATTGTATCTGCTCCAAGTTAGAGAGTAATTGTGATCTGTGCACCCTTTGAAACCAATACAAGACCCCAATGATAAGATGTTGATGTAATTTCGTAATTATAGTAGGTATTGCTTTTCCTTCCACTAGTAACAGCTGCAAAGGAGAAGAGTTCAAGTCTTTCCAGGGCAACACACTGTTCTACAGAGATACTGCTTTGCAGAACCTCCACATGAAGAAGGGAATTATTTGCGACTGAGTCACATTAAAGATAAATGAACACACGATACATCACATTTCAAAACAAATGCGAGTGTTCTGACTCAGCTCCAAACATGAGGAGGAGGTCAAAAACATTTCAGTGGCATCGCACAGCGAAAAGGATCCAAGTGCGAATGGTGTGTCTAACTGCTGCTGGCCATCCTATATTGTGGCAGCAGAGGGCACTTGTAACGAGGCACTGGAGGTGAGGCTCAGCGGATGTGCACCATTGGATCTGACAGAGCCCATGCGACTTATCAGCATCTGATAGAAACTTGAAATTCCGTTGTCAACTGCACAACGCCTGTGGGGTAATACTAATACATGATACCATATCAGGTATACACTACATACAGGAAGCAGCTATTGTGTGTCTTGCACACCTTTTTTTTAAGGGGGTACATTAAAGACAAAGTTCACACACAGCCTTTGCCGATAAAATTGACTGAGCACCAGGTTCACATTACTTGTGCATTGGCAAACTTTGATAGGGACATTATGGGTCGAACTTGACTGCCTCAATTTTTTTAATGTAATGAGTGGAGAGAATGTAGAACATACATAATGATGTGTAAGAAACTTGAAATATACTTTCCTGTTCAGTGTATAATTCACTATTTTGTAAATACTTTGTGAAATACATTTATCCAAAACCTAATTAATCATTTGTAAACTCTAGTATATACTAGCTACCTGCATGAGCATCTATGGAACGTTCCAGGAACTTATCTCCCTTATAAACAGTAACAACACTCAAGTAGTACTAGGGGGCAGAAAACTGTTTAAAACCAGATGTTAGACGGAATAAAATTACAAATTCAAGTTGGAATATATATTGCATAAATACCTTAATGCCAGTGGTGACGGCGGAATGTTTATAGCTGTAAATAATACAATTTTTATTGAAGTTAGTAGATTTTGCATGTAAAATAATTTGTTTGTTGGGTGACTTAAGTGTTAAAGGTGGATCAAACACTTATTGCCAGCTTTTACAGACCCTTCACCTTGAGAATAGTGGCAGAATATTTGAGTAAGATTTTAGAGAAGATTTCTCACAAGTTTCCTGGTTGTGTTATGGTATTAGGTAGATAGACCAATTAACGAAAACTAAGAAAGGTCAATTAGGGAGGGGAACTTCACAGTCACAAATTTT
The DNA here is from genome assembly GCF_021461395.2 of Schistocerca americana. NCBI lineage: Eukaryota > Metazoa > Arthropoda > Insecta > Orthoptera > Acrididae > Schistocerca > Schistocerca americana. Next base: position 28,054,639 of record NC_060124.1, read on the forward strand.
TGCACAGTGCTAGGAAGCCGTGTCATGAACAGCATACTAAAAATCCTAATCTGGGTGGGATGTGAATCATGGGTGGGGATGGGTTTCAAGGTCACTTTTTTGTTTATCTCAAATAACTTGAAAACCGCAGCTTCTAATGAAATTGTTTCCCAGTGGAAAAGTAAAGTACTTTAAATTTCATACAAAACAAAGCTCTGCATCCCCCCCATCTACTGCAATATCTCTGACAGTGAATCTTTGATTGGCACGCTTAATTTCGTTGTCATTCCCGACATGAGTGTCGTCAGTAGACATTGGAGGGCACGCTCAATGAGGGTCATCTTTAACTTCTGCCTGGCCATTTTTCTACAGTGGGAACAATTTGTAACACAGACATGTGCGGGGATGCCAACTGCATTGTGCTCCAACACACCACTGGTGCAAAATTACGAATGTCCTGGAATTTTTTGAACAGTCCTCGTAGTAACTGTTCCGCTGGTTGCTTGTGAAAGAGATAATTCTTTGGTGTAGAAAACTAATCCTGTTATCTAGGCTGTTTAATGTTATCAGCCCACAGAAAATGCAGAAAGGAGTACTTACATTAAAGCCCCTCCCATAAGAATATTTACAAACCCAACCATGTAATTCAATACTTTTATCAAAATTGTATAAAATCCCCAGTTACTAGAACCTAATCCAGCTCATGGTTAGCTACTATCTAGAACACATCCATTCCATCGTGCAGTGGTGTGTGTGTGTGTGTGTGTGTGTGTGTGTGTGTGTGTGTGTGTGTGTGTGTGTGTGTGTGTGGTGGAGGGGGAGGGGGGCTGATTCCGATAAAGACCTTTTTGGCCAAAAGCTTACTTGTTTCGCAGTGAGTCAACTTCTTCACTATATGGTGCTTTAAAGTATATTTTCATGTGGTGACACCCATTCCCATTAAATACAGTTAAAGTGCTGTTACTGATCTGTTCTGTCTTTCACATCTACTAAGGCCTCTCAAAATTTATTTTTTGAGGTCCAGGGATGTGCAAGGATCCTGAACCCTCCCACTTTGATATATTTGCTATTCTTTGTGACATTTGGTTGTAAAACTGTTGATCTGCTTCTCTGCTGAGTGTTTATTATGTTAATGGCCCTACTGCAGGTTTAGCCAAGTCCAGCATTCCAGAGTAATCACTGCCTACTGACAATGCTTTCAGTAGTAGTGAGTGTTGTTACTTGGAAAGAGAACTTAGCATGGTTGTTGAGTCGGTGTTAGATGGGCAGAGGAATTCCAACAAACGTGTGTCAGTATTGCTTGGAGGTCCTTGCTAATTTGCTTTTGGTATAATTATTTGCACTAAACTTTGTTCGCTTTAAGCTTTCAGCCATATGACTGTCATATGATAGAATGCAGAATATTGCTGAAATCAGGTGTATTTAAAAGTTTGAAATGACTAATAAGTTCAGTAATAAACCATATTATTATGCTTCACTAACAGTAACTGTTCTCAATAGAACCCACTTCCTCAAACTATCAGTAAATAAAATAAATATATCGCTGACTTCTTGGAGTCTAGAGGCAGATCGTCATAACGCAGCACACCTGTGGGTTGTGTTATAGCTCCAATCCTGAATGTGACCACTAAGACACAGTTTGTTTTCGTGTATGTATGTAATTGTGTTGGTATCAGGACCAACAGGTCAACAGCTCAATATATTTGTAATTTGTTAACTAAGTTTTCCATCTGAGTTGCTCATAAAACTTTTCTTAGTGACTAGTTTCAAACATTTTCATTCACTCTCCTACCGTTACCTACATTAGAGGTACAATCAGGGTTGCCACAAGTTTCCCCTAGTGAAATTCCCGACAAGTACAGCATATTTCTCTTGCAAATATGAAGATCTCGGAGGTAAGTAAAGACATAAGTTGACAACAACAAAAAATGTAAGGACTTCCGTATTTCTCCCCCATTCTGTTTCGTTTTGCTTTAGGGTGCAGAAACAACTACGGTCATACGAGACCATGTCAAAACTGTGAAACACTAAGACAAGGAGAGAAGTTCAAAAGACTACATGTCAGTCCCCAACGATGGAAAAGCAGACAGCTAAAAACAGGGACATGGAGAAAAATCTATAAAATACGCAATAGAGAAATAGAGGTCCAGAACTAAAAATTAAATGCTCTTCGTCATATTGCTAAAGTGGATAAAAAGTAAAACGCAGTGAACAGTCCTGTTCACTAAAAAGGCAGTAATTCAGACGGCAAACTCAAACAGGAACATAATAGGTAAAAAGAAAGGGCATTCCATCAGGACATGGCAGACAGTTAAAAGTTGGGTGCAATGTCCACAAAGTGGTGTGGGAGTGCCACTTAACAAATGGCGATGGCCAAAAAGGAAAGCTAAAGTCACACCACCTCCTGACAAACGGCAACACAGAGATCATCAGAGGGAATGTAAGAACTCATAGGCTATGGTACGAGAATTACAGCCATGGCAGCAGTGTGAGCAGCCTCGTTTCCTGTCATACCGACATGACCAGGAACCTACGTAAACATCACAGTGGCTCCATAAAGAGTGAGCAAGTGCAAGCTTTCCTGGACCCGTTGCACTAAGAGATGGATGGTGTACAGTGCACAGTGGCTCTGAAGGGTGCCGAGAGTGTCTGAGCTGATGACACAATTGTCCAGCCTGTCGCCGGATTTACTCCATGGCCTGATATAGGGCAGAGAGCTCTGCTGTAAATATTGAACAGTGTGAGACTTTGGTACCAACGACAAAGGCACATCTGACACAATGATCAGTCCAAGAGCCATCAGTGAACACAAAGGTACTGTCGCGAAATTCCATGTGAAAATGAAGGCAATACAGCAAGGCTGGTGTGGTGTCCTGAGGAAGCAGCTGAAGGCCAAAGTGAACACGGGCCGCCGCACGAAGCCAAGGTGGTGGTGAGTCCACACCCACCAGGAAAGCTGCAGGGAGTGTGAAACTAATCTGCCGGAGCAAGAGCCGAAAGCGAACTCCAGGAGGAAACAGAGAAGACGGATGTGCCCCATAGTGGCGATCAAAGCAGTCATAGAAGGAGAAGGCACAGGATGGGTGGCGATGCATGGCAGACAAACGGCATGCATATCTGATGAGGAGGAAGTCGCAGCAGTAAGACAACAGTAGTTCAGCACCTTCTGCATACAGACCCTCAACCAGTCTAGTGTAAAAGGCACCTGTGGCCAAACGGATGCCACGATGGTGGATAGTATTGAGACAGCATAGGAGGGACAGACGTGCAGATACATAAACAAAGCACCTATAGTCTAGTTTCGAATGGACAAGGAACCAGTACAAACTAACGAGGGTGGTTCGATCTGCACTCCAGGAAGTACCGTTGAGGACATTGAGGGACTGCGCGCAGTGGGCTGCCAGGTAAGACGTGGGAGGACCAAGAGTGTTTCCTATTGAGCAGGAGCCCCAGGAATTTCGTAGTTTCAACAAATGGAAGATCGTTGGTTGGTTTAAAGGCGGGAGAAGGGACCAAATTCCGAGGTCATCTGTCCCTTGTTCCTAATAAAACAAACTGTGAGAATAAAACGGACGAAACATATAACACAAAACGGAAAGAAAGGGAAAGCCACAAGAATGAAGGGAAGGCAATGAACACTAAAAGGAACAAAAGAGGACAAGAAACAGAAGAGAGTAAAACATGAAAGCAGATTACAGTGGCTGGACAACCACGAGAATAAAAAGGGAAAGCCAGCCACTCTCCAACACATTAAAACCTCCACCCTAAAAGCACTAGGGTGGAGTACACAGAGGGACAAAGGACATGCGCGAAAACCTACATAGAAGTATAAAACCCACTCTCACGGATATAATATTAAACTAAAGCTCTTGTGGAGCATTGTCACCCAACACCGAAGGCAGGGTGCTGGGAAAGTTAAAAGTCTGCGCAGAGCGACAAGAGGTGGACGACTGTCATTTGGGAGCCAAAGCGACACTGAGGTGGGTCCTCGCGACGGAGTAGGTAACCAACCGTTAGCCACGTATGGCCAATTTGGAGCTAGCAGAGGACAACTGATTCCATGCAAGAGGCCTGCATGGAAGACTTCCACACATCCATAGTTTCCTTAATGACACACGGTTTGCTGTGCGTGCTGTTATGCCATTCCGTCTCCCAAAGCCGGAAAACCCTGCGATGTAAGACAGAATGCAGGTCAGCTTCGGAGATGCCTATCTCCAGAAGCAGTTTCCGGGTCGGCTGTTTGGCCAGCCTGCCGGCAAGTTCGTTCCCGGGGATTCCGATGTGTCCTGGGGTGCACACAAACACCACGGAATGGTGGGACTGTTCCAGGGCACAGATGGACTCCTGAATGGATGCTACCAGAGGGTGGCGAGGATAGCACTGGTTGATAGCCTGTAGGCTGCTCAATGAGTCAGTACACAGGAGAAATGACTTGCCAGGGCATAAGCGGATGTATTCAAGAGCATGAGATATGGCTGCAAGTTCTGCAGTGAAAACAGTGCAGCCAACTGGCAAGGAGTGCTGCTCAGTATGTCCTCCCTGAACATATGCAAAGCCTACGTGACCATCAGCCATTGAGCCGCCTGTGTAAACCACTTCAGAGCCCCGGAACATGTCAAGAGTCGAGAGGAAGTAACGGGAGAGCAGCAGGATTAACGGAGTCCTTAGGGCCATGCAAAAGGTCCAGACAAAGCTGCGGCCAAGGCGTACACCATGGAGGCGTACGTGAACGGACCGCAAGTACAGGTGGTAAAGGGAATGACTCCAGTTCGGAGAGAAGGGTCCGCACGTGAACCGCAATTGTTTGCCCCCATCAGGGCCGCCGATGCAGGAGATGGACTGCCGCAGGCGGAAAAAGGAGATGGTAATTCGGATGCTCAGGGGAACTATGAATGTGTGCTGTGTAACTGACAAGCAGTTGCGCACGTCTGATCTGCAGTGGAGGGACACCAGCCTCCACCAGTACGCTGGTCATCAGACTCGTCCTAAAAGCTCCTGTCGTTAATCGAACCCCACAATGGTGCACAGGGTTGAGTAAATGCAATGCTGAAGGCTCTGCTGAACCATAAACCACACCCCCATAGTCAATTAGGGATTGGACAAGGGTTCTGTAGAGCTGCATCAGTGTAGACCAATCTGCACCTCAACTGGTGATGCTCAGGCAACAGAGGGCACTGAGGTGCTGCCAGCACTTCTGCTTAAGCTGACGAAGATGAGGGAGCCAAGTCAATCGAGCATCAAAAACCAGACCTAGTAATTGATATGTCTCCACTACAGTGAGTGGATCATCATTAAAGTAAAGTGCGGGTTCCGGATGAATGGTACAACACCGACAGAAGTGCATGACACACGACTTTGCGGCCGAAAACTGGTAGCCGTGGGCTAGAGCCCATGACTGCACCTTGTGGATGGCTCCCTGGAGGTGCCACTCAGCAACAACAGTACTGGAGCAGCAGTACGAAATGCAGAAGTCGTCTGCATACAGAGAAGGTGAGTTGGAGGGCCCAACAGCTGCTGCTAGACCATTAATAGCCACTAAAAATAGAGAGACACTCTATAAAGAGGATTCCATTCTCCTGGATATGGATGGAACTATGGGAGTCACCAACTTGGACATGGAAAGTGTGGAGAACAGGAAGTTTTGGATAAAAATCAGGAGTGGTCCCCGGAGACCCCACTCACACAATGTGGACCCCACTCACACAATGTGGCAAGGATATGTCGTCGTCAAGTCATGGCGTATGCTTTACGTAAGTCACAAAAAGGCAATCAGATGTTGCCTGTCTGGAGAGGGCTGTTCGGATGGCAGACTCGATGGACAGAAGATTATCAGTGGCAGAGTGACCCTGCCTGAAGCCACCCTGACATGGAACCAGCAAGCCACGTGACTTCAGGACCCAACCCAACCGCTGACATACCATATGTTCCAGCAGCTTACAAAGAATGTTGGTGAGGCTGATGGGCTGATAGCTGTCCACATCAAGTGGGTTTTTACCAGGATTGAGAACCAGAATAATGGTGTTCTCACGCCACTGCTATGGAAAGACGCCATCGCACCAGGTCCGGTTGAAGATGACGAAAAGATGTCGCTTGTAGTCAGATGAGAGATGTTTAATCATCTGGCTGTGAATGCGATCAGCCCCAGGAGCTGTGTCGGGGCAATGTGTAAGGGCACTGAGGAGCTCCCACTCTGTGAATGGGGTGTTATAGGATTCAGGGTGTAGTGAATGAGAGGGCGTTCCCTTCCAGCCACCATTTGAGTATGTGAAATGCTGGGGGGGGGGGGGGGGGGGGGGGGGGGGGGGGGGTGTAATTCTCCGACGCAGAGGCTCAGCAAAAAAGTGCTCGGCAATCACGTTTGTGTCGGTACGTAACTCGCCATTTATGGACAGCTGTTGGGGTCTGGTACCAGAAAAGACGTTTGATCTTTGCCCAGACTTGGGAAGGTGACATGTGGCACCCAATGGTGGAGACATCTCTCTCCCAACACTCCTCCTCCTGTTGTTTGATAAGGTAGCCAACACGGGCACGGAGCCATTTGAAGGCTATGAGGTGCTCCAGGGAAGGGTGCTCCTTATGCCACTGTAGAGATCGTCGACGCTCCTTAATTGCTTCAGCGACTTTAGGCGACCACCAAGGGAGTGCCTTACACCTCGAGCACCCTAAAGAGCGAGCGATCGCGTTTTCTGCTGCGATACAATTGTGCTAGTCACCTGCTGAACCATCACATCGATGTTACCATGTGGGGGAGATTCAGCGGTGACAGCAGAAGTGAAAGTTCACAGTCCGCCTTGTTCAAAGCCCATCTGGGCAGGCGTCCATGTGCCTGACGCTGGGGCAGCAGGTAGACATGTGCTCTCCAGTGGATGGATGGGAGAAGTTGATAAATCAATGGCCGAGTAACTACCATGAGCCACATTGAAATGTGTGGCAGCCCAGTATTTAAGAGGCAGAGGTCAAATTGCAACAGTAAAGTTTCGACATCTCTGCCTTGACCAGTAAGCATGGTACCATCCCACAAGGGGTTATGGGCATTAAAATCTCCCTGAAGTAGAAAAGGTTTAGGGAGTTGATCAATCAGTGCAGCTAATACATTCAGGGGGACTGCACCATCTGGAGGAAAATATACATTGCAGACAATTATTTCCTGCATCGTCCTTATGCTGACAACCTGAGCTTCACTACAGACCGAGTTTAGGACATAAACGAAACTCCACCTGACACTCAATTACAGTCACTATGGTTCCTGTAATATCCCTTATAGCCATGGAGGGCAGGGGTCCGCATTGCTGGGAACCAGGTTTCCAGGAGGGCAATGCAGATAGCAGGTGTATAGCTTAACAGTTGCCGTAACTCAGCCAGTCGGTGGAAAAAACAACTGCAATTCCACTGGAGGACGACACCGTGAGACTGAGAAGGCATGGAACATTCAATAAGTCAGTTTACGCCTCAGAGTCACCTGCTGCTACCGATTTATTGCCATTGTGTGTGATGGTCTGGCGAGATCTAGGTTCTCAGCTGACGCTAAAATCTCCACCCCGTCCTCAGCCACAGAGCTTGTAGGTAGCGGTGGTGTGGGTGCCGCTGCAATTTCCTTGGTCTTAGGGGTTTTGTTTTTGGATTTCTCTTGCTATTCCTTGGGTTTCCCTGGCTCGGAAGACTTCACTGGCTCAGTCTCTTTTTTATTATTATTATTTATTTATTTATTGTTCCATGGGACCAAATTAAGGAGAAGTCTCCATGGTCATGGAACAAGTCAATACATGAAATTATAACACGATATTAGAAACAGATAAAATGAAATATAAAAAAACATATCAGGTGACAAGTAAGTTTAAATAAAGAAAATCAACAATGTAACACTGGAATTTGCTTAATTTTTTAGATGTTCCAGGAGCTCCTCGACAGAATAGAAGGAGTGAGCCATGAGGAAACTCTTCAGTTTAGACTTAAAAGTGTTTGGGCTACTGCTAAGATTTTTGAGTTCTTGTGGTAGCTTATTGAAAATGGGTGCAGCAGAATACTGCACTCCTTTCTGCAGAAGAGTCAAGGAAGAGCATTCCACATGCAGATTGGATTTCTGCCTAGTATTAACTGAGTGAAAGCTGCTAACTCTTGGGAATAGGCTAATATTGCTAACAACAAACAACATTAAAGAAAATATATACTGTGAGGGCAATGTCAGAATCCCCAGACTATTGAATAGGAGTCGACAAGAGGTTCTCGAACTTACACCACATATAGCTCACAACAGCCTGTTTTTGAGCCAAAAATACCCTTTTTGAATCAGAAGAATTACCCCAAAAAATAATACCATATGACATAAGCATATGAAAATATGCGAAGTAGACTACTTTTCATGTTGAAGTGTCACTTATTTCAGATACTGTTCTAATGGTAAATAAAGCAACATTTAATTTCTGAACAAGATCCTGGACATGGGCTTTCCACAACAGCTTACTATCTATCCAAACGCCTAGGAACTTGAACTGTTCCATCTCACTTATAATATGCCCATTCTGTCTGATCAAAATATCGGTTCTTGTTGAATTGTGAGTTAGAAACTGTAAAAACTGAGTCTTACTGTGATTTAGCATCAAATTGTTTTCCACAAGCCACGAACTTATTTCATGAACTACATTATTTGATACTGTTTCAATATTACACACAAGATCCTTCACTATCAAGCTGGCATCATCAGCAAACAGAAATATTTTTGAATCACCTGTAATACTAGAAGGCATATCATTTATATAAATAAGAAACAGCAGTGGCCCCAGCACCGACCCTTGGGGAACGCCCCACTTAACAGTGCCCCATTGGGACTGAACATCACTACCACTCCCAATATTGCAGAGAATTACCTTCTGCTTTCTGTTCTTAAAGTAAGAGGCGAACCAATTGTAATCTACTCCCCTTACTCCATAATGGTCCAACTTCTGCAGTAAAATTTTGTGGTCAACACAGTCAAAAGCCTTCGTTAAACCAAAGAAAACTCCTAGCATTCGCAACCTTTTATTTAATCCGTCCAAAACCTCACAGAGAAAAGAGAATATCGCATTTTCAGAAATTCTGACTGGGACTGAGGATGAGCGTGAAGCCCTACAACCAGCTGCTTTTGGGCCCTTCAGCCACTGGCGGGTGTCGTCTTTCCAAGTAGAAGAAACCTGGGAAGGGAATTACCCAAGGGACTCTTCCTAGCGAGAGAAGCCGAAGAGGACTTACGCTTCTCCGGCTTAAAAGTGGGGACAGACACCCCCGATGATTGGGGGAGGTGTTGCTCCCGAAGTAGGTGGTGCAGGAGCAACAGGGAGGGATATGCCCCCCACCATCAAGGGGGCAGGTGTAGTCTTCCGGCTCTGAGAGGTGACCTGCATTGTGGAGCTGATGGTGCCAGAACTGTTGTAGCGGCGGCGTAAGACGATGTCATACACACGGGATGCAGGTGTTCAAATTTTCTCTTAGCCTCAGTGTAGGTCAGTCTGTCCCGGGTCTTGTACTCCATTATTTTCCTTTCTTTCTGGAGAATCCTGCAGTCAGGCAAGCAAGGCGAATGGTGGTCTTGCAGTTGACACAGATGGGAGGCGGGGCACATGGAGTATTGGGATGTGATGGGAATCCACAGTCTCGGCATGCGACGCTAGAAGTACAGCGGGAAGACATATGGCCAAACTCTCAGCACTTAAAGCACCGCATCGGAGGAGGGATATAGGGCTTTACATCACACCGGTAGACCGTCACCTTGACCTTGACCTTCTCGGGCAATGTATTACCCTCGAAGGCCAAGATGAAGGCACTGGTGGCAACCTGATTGTCCTTCGGACCCGGTGGACATGCCAGACGAAATGTGCACCTCGCCACTCTAAATTGGTGCGCTACTCATTGTCAGACTGCAAAAGAAGGTCTCTGTGAAATACTATATCCTGGATCATATGTGAGTTCTTATGAGGTGTTATGGTTACAGAAACACCCCCCAACTTGTCACAGGTGAGTAACTCCCGTGACTGGGCAGAGGATGATTTTGGACAAGTCCTCCACGTCCCCGAACTTGTCCTCTGAATGCTCAACAAAAAACTGAGGCTTTATCATCATGAAAGATTCTCCATCAGTTCTCGTACATACAAGGTACCAGGGCAAGTAAGATCCGCTGCCATCCTTGGCCTGATGTTCCTCCCATGGTGTGGCCAGGGAGGGGAATGATTAGGGTTCGTACTTCTGTGCATTGAATTGAGCTCGTGATTGCTTAAAGACTGCTGGTGTTTCACCACCAGCAAGAGATGATGGGCTATGCTTCAGCTTGTGTCATCCGCCTTGATGCCACCCAGTCCGACCAGGGGCCCTTCCCATGGGTGCCACCAGCCGCAGCAAAGGCCACCTGGCAGGATGGCCATTGCTGGGATTCCCAATGCCCCAGGTGGCTGGGCATCTACCCCATGGCATACATGGGGAGTTAACGGCACAGGCATCAGCAGAGCGATCCGTGTGTGGTCAGGGGGCTACAACCAACAGGGTACATGGCGGACCCCCACAACGGACTGGTTGCCGTGCTGGATATCATGTGCAAAGAAATCCATGGTCATCATTAATGCAGAAATCGACACTGCATAGTCATGGTGGAAAACACACCCAGGAAGGTGTCCTCAACCAAGAGATGGAGAATGGGCAGGACTGCAGTGCGGCGACGAGAAAGTGGGCTAAAGATCTCAATGCACAATGCACCTTGTAAGGCTCCCTTCCCCAGTTGGCTCGCTTTTTGGGAAAATTTTGAAGAATGGAGGTCAAACCCTACAGGGGACCATCACATAAAGGCCGAAACGTGTGAAACTCCTTTTAGTCACCTCATACAACAGGCAGGAATACCTCAGGCCTATTCCAACCCCCGGACGTGCAGGGGTGGTACCATTGAGGACACAAAGAAGATTGAGGGACCATGTATACATCAGGCTGCCAGGTAAGACACGTGGCAGGACCAAGAGAGTTTCCTATCAAGCATGAAACATTGTTTCAACGAATGGAAGGCAACAGGCCCAAGATGTAGAGATGGTGGGAGAAACCATTTGCGTTGCCAGAAATTCATACAGACAGTTTTGTCAGGGGAAAAGCGAAAGCCATTGTTGATGCTCCAGGAGTACAGACGACCAAGACAATGCAGAAGATGCCTCTCAGTAACAGGTCCATGGAGAACTGCAACAGATGGTAAAATCTGTGTACAAAAAGAGAGCTGAGATGTCCGGCGGGAGACAGGCCTTTATAGCGTTAATGGTGATAGCATAGAGGATGAGGATGGAGGCATGAGGCACACCAGTTTTCCTGGATAAAGGTGTCCTACAAGGCAGAACCCACACGCACCTTGAAATCTCGGTCTTATAAGAATGCCCAAAGAAAACAGGGCAGGCACCCAAGGAAGCCCCACGTGTAAAGAGTATGGAGGATACCAGTTCTCCAGCAGGTGTAGGCCTTCTCCAAATCGAAAAAACACGGCCACATTATGGGGTTTCCACAGAAAACCATTCATGACATGGGTGGACAAAGTAACAAGATGGTCAACTCCAGAACGCCGTGCTCGAAATCCACACTATGCAATCATTAGTAAATGTCGAGACTTGGGTGTTGGTTGGCTTGAGGGTCTAGGAAGTCTTCATGGGAGCATTCTTTCTGTCCTGCCAGTTGTGTAGCTGGTGACTTCACCCTGTAAGGTAAGAGTTTGATAGCTTGTTGCACAGCTGGACGAGGGGACGGCAATGCTACCATGACAATGGGTGATTTCACAATCTCAGAGCTGAATTTGAGGTCTCATGTGCATGTGGGCAAGGAGGCATCTACCTTTTTCATCACCCAATGGATGGCAATGACACCCTGATCAGAGATGTATGTTTTGATTTCGGCCTCAATCAGATCGTTGAGCAGCCTAGTGTAAATAACTCCACAGGAAGAATTCAGTGTTTGATGGGCCTCAACGCAGAATAGGATAGCCATGGAGAAGTGAAGCCGCAAGCAGTTGTGCTTGAGAGTCAGACGTAGTCTCCAGCTGAGGGGGTCTTGAATCATTAGCCTCATTCCATTTACATTTTGTAGACAGTGATTGTGAAGATGATTGCCAGCGTCTCCAATGGCATGCTCCTTCCAACTGGGGTCTCCCTTCACAAGGGGGCACATCTGCCTTAGGTGACTGTTCACACCTCACGAACACCTGACAGAGGGACCAATTGGCAATTTGGGAAGGTAGCAGCTCAGGCAATCACACTCTCTGGGCCTGGCCTGTACCAGGGGGTACGTACGAACCCTACCTGTCGACCCGGGGCTGGGAATTATGTGTTACCCTGTTATGCGTTAGACTCATGGGGGCTGCCTTCAGGAGCACATAAGGAGAAAGAAGAAAAAAGATGAGCCTCAAACGGTGAAGAGGAGGAAGGATAGGAGAAGGTGAATGAGAAAAGGAACAGAAAACAGTGGCGAGACTTTTCGTATGTCAGCTATGCACAGTGCAGCACATTCCTGAAAACACCCCAGACATGTTCCCCAAGGGAAGGGAAGGGAAAAAGAACAGCAGGAGGATCGACATGCAGGTAGGGCAACGACGCTGCAAAGGCTGGGACCCCATGTAGATTTCTCCCCCCTGTGAGCAAACATCTGAAGTACTAACATCGACATCTTTTGTAATGAACTGTTTTTAGATGGAGAAAGCAACGCAAATGGTATGTGTGTTTCACTAAGACCACTGTTATTTTATTTCAATAAAACTAAACACATTTGTGAGGGGGGAGGGGGGGGGGGGGTAGGCGTCTTCAAAGAAGTGTATAAGGCAGGGAGGAGTTGTATAAACCAGCCTTACTGGTGGCCACCAATAAAATGTTGGTTCTTTGTTCATTATTGTCGATTATTAGTCACTGTGTTATGTCTATTATTTTACAGGTATTGTGCAATTTTTCTTTAGAGAAATGTACAAGCACGTAGCGTACAAACTGCCAGCGACCGCCACAATTTTCTCCTTCTTATTGTTCACACTTTATAATACATAAATTATTTTGTAAGTGCCAAAATGTACTAGAATAAATAAAACCATAAAACACCACACTGTACAATGTACTTGCGGTGGGACAATTGCAATTCCTGAAATCAATAAAATTGTAGCCTATTTTAAACCGCACACAAATGCTGTAGAAATAATTGACGAAATAGTCACACTCGTCAAACAATGCGACAGCAAACCCACCATTATTGCAGGCGATCTCAACTGCAGAATAGACACGGAGAACTATAAAACAAAATAGTCATTGAAACCCTAGAAGAAGATGGTTTCACCCTACTGAACGATAGATACCTACATACATACATACATACATATGCCACAATGGGAAAAGCACCATTGATATCGCATTAACAAGAGGAGAAATAAAAGGAAGTATTCAACCAGTATGGCATGACTCCATTACTCCTATACGAAAGCACATTCCAATGAAGATAAAAATAAATAACATCACATCACTGCCAGCAAGAAAGACCCACCATATCACACAAAGAAAAATAGGTATAGAAAAATTAACAAACCAGCAAGAACAAATAACACATATAGAAACTTTAATAGAGGAAGGAGACCTTGAAAAAGCAACAGACCAAATAGAAGACCTTCTAAAAAATTCAGTGAAACAAACAAACGCAAAAACAAGGACAGCAAAAAGATGGTTTGATGCTGAATGTTACAGCAAAAGGAACACTGTTCTAAGAACACTCCACAGATTAAGAAACCAGCACAACGAGGAATCATACAAACTGCATGCAGAAGAGAGGAGAATCTACAAAAAACTAATAGAAGAGAAGAAAAAATAATACAAAGAAAGAGAGGCAAAACAAGTAGCGGTTGAAGCAGAGAAAGACCCATACATAGTAGCAAGACCAAGAAAACTGTCTCATACACCAAATATAGACATGAAGGAATGGGAAGACCACTTCAGTAAGATACTGAACAAACGAGGAATCAAAACACCCCCAAAGAAAGAGAAACAACATCAAAATAAGGAAAAGGACAATTATGGGAACCTCTTAATGAAGAAGATGTAAAAGAAGTAATAAAAGCACTGAAGAACAAGAAAGCAGCAGGACCCGATAATATATTTAATGAACATATAAAAGATGCAAAAGAGGCCCTCCAACACGTGTGGATCAAACTATTTAACAAATGCCTGGAACTTGGAAGAATTTGGACACAATGGAGACACTCGACAATAAAAGTTCTCTACAAAGGTAGAGGAGACCCAACGGACCCAAACAAGTACAGAGGCATAGCCCTGGAAAATACTCAGTGCAAAATGTTTTCAAAGATAATTACACAAAAAACCAAAGCTTCTGTGGACAGTCATTTCCCAGAACGTCAAATGGGTTTCAGATCTGGAAGATCAACACTTACGGCAGTGAGGCTTCTTCTAAACAACATCGACAAAGAGCTACAAAAGAAACAAATGTTCTGCACACTGTTCGTAGACTTTACCAAAGACTTTGACCTACTGGAAAGAAATCTCGTAGTCCAAAAACTGGGAAACACAAAGGGAGAAGATAGCGTATGGGCAAGAATAACCAAGTCAATCCTCGAATACAATTTAATCACAATATCAGACAACCTCTCTTTTTCGAACTTAATTCTGCAATCGAATGGAGTCTTACAGGGTGACCCAATGAGCCCTTTGCTGTACATTCTTGCCACTGAAATACTCCGAATTGGAGAAAATTAAGAAGATGTATATGTATATGTTTATGCAGATGCTGACGACATAGCCGTAGATTCAACAGATATACAGAAGCTGCAGAAAATCATTGCGAAAATAGACAAGTGGTGCAGTGAACACAAACTACACATAAACATAACAAAGACAAAAATGATTATTTTCAGAAAAGGAGGCGAAACACCTAAGAATGCAGAAATCAACATCAGAGGGCAAAAAATAAAAAGCTCAGACTTTAAATACCTAGGGGTGACAATGCACCCAACAGCCAAATGCTTCACAAAACATACAACAGAATGTGCAGCCCAAGCAATAATAGCAATACAGGACATCAAAAAATCCGCCTACTCAGTCTAGAAACAGCCATGAAATTATTCAACACAAAAATCTTGCCAATCCTGGCCTATGGGATGGAGGTTATATGAGACCACCTGACAGAAAAAGATCTAGAAACACTAGAAAAGGTAAAATCGACCTATCTAAAAAGAGCACTAGGTCTCTCAAAGACAACAAGATCTAGACTAGTGTACCTGCTAGCGAGAGAGACATTCCTAATTGAAGACATCAAACTTTGAAATATGATGCCACACACCAGGGCTTCCAGAAAGAAACTGAAGATCATTGAGGACAAACGAGAAAAAGTATGACCGGAGTTCTATGGCACCGAAGCAATGACGAACCGCTCATGGACAGCACCAAACTTCAAGCTGTGACATGTCATAACTAGACTTTCTATTCACGGCTTTCATCATCTAATTTGCAAAAACAAAACTTATCATGACCCAACCACAACATGTGTATGTGAACTATGTAACAAAGCCTGTGAACGGTATCACAGAGAACTGTGCAGTAAAAGAGTGAAATCCATAAATGAATATGCAAAAATGTAAAATGTAAATGTTAAGCAAAGAAACTGTATATGGCTATTTGGCTGCAATTTTGTTAAATTAATGGTTAATTTTGGTGACTAATTAAAATATTTTCAGCTAGAGTAAATTAACAACAGTGGAAACATATTTCACAAATTGCATACTGAACATAACACGAAACATTTATCGTTTTGTCAATAGCGTTGTCCCCTCTAATGTAGGTAATGGTATGAGAATGAACGAAAATTTTGAAAACTACACTACTGGCCATTAAAATTGCTACACCACGAAGATGACGTGCTACAGACGCAAAATTGAACCAACAGGAAGAAGATGCTGTGATATGCAAATGATTAGCTTTTCAGAGCATTCACACAAGGTTGGCGCCGGTGGCGACACCTACAACGTGCTGACATGAGGAAAGTGTCCAACCCATTTCTCATACACAAACAGCAGTTGACTGGCATTGCCTGGCGAAACGTCGTCGTGATGCCTCGTGTAAGGAGGAGAAATGCATACCATCGCATTTCCCACTTTGATAAAGATCGGATTGCAGCCTATCGCAATTGTGGTTTATCGTATCGCGACATTGCTGCTCGCGTTGGTCGAGATCCCATGACTGTTAGTAGAAGATGGAATCGATGGGTTCAGGAGGGTAATACGGAACACAGTGCTGGATTCCAACGGCCTCTTATCACTAGAAGTCGAGATGACAGGCATCTTATCCATATGGCTGTAACGGATCGTGCACCTACGTCTCAACCCCCAAGTCAACAGATGGGGACGTTTGCAAGACAACAACCATCTGCACGAACAGTTCGACGACGTTTGCAGCAGCATGGACTATCAGCTCGGAGACCGTGGCTGCGGTTACCCTTGACACTGCATCACAGACAGGAGTGCCTGCAATGGTGTACTCATCGACGAACCTGGGTGCACAAATGGCAAAACGTCGTCTTTTTTTTATGAATCCAGGTTCTGTTTACAGCATCATGATAGTCGCATCCGTGTTTGGTGACATCGCAGTGAATGCCCATTGGAAGCGTGTATTTGTCATCGCCGTACTGGTGTATCACCCGGCGTGATGGTATGGGGTGCCATTGGTTACACGTCTCTGTCACCTCTTCTTCGCATTGACAGCACTTTGAACAGTGGACATTATATTTCAGATGTGTTACGACCCTTGGCTCTACCCTTCATTCGATCCCTGCAAAACCCTACATTTCAGCACGATAATGCACGACTGCATGTTGCAGGTCCTGTACGGGCCTTTCTGGATACAGAAAATGTTCGACTGTTGCCCTGGCCAGCACATCTCCAGATCTCTCACCAATTGAAAACGTCTGGTCAATAGTGGCCGAGCAACTGGCTCGTCACAATACGCCAGACGCTACTCTTGGTGAACTGTGGTATCGTGTTGAAACTGCATGGGCAGCTGTACCTGTACACGCCATCCAAGCTCTGTTTGACTCAATGCCCAGGCGTATCAAGGTCGTTATTATGGCCAGAGGTGGTTGTTCTGGGTACTGATTTCTGAAGAGCTACGCACCAAAATTGCGTGAAAATGTAATCACATGTCAGTTCCAGTTTTTGTCCAATGAATACCCATATATCATCTGCATTTCTTCTTGGTGTAGCAATTTTAATGTCCAGTAGTGTAGTCACTTATCAAAATACACACATCAAAAAGAGTTTTGCATCACCCCAGTTCCCAGAACTTCTGAAGATAAACATTGACTGTGGATATTTTATCACAGACAGTGTCCCTTTTGACTGTTCAGAGATGTCGCTAAACCCTCCCAAATACACTCCTGGAAATTGAAATAAGAACCCGTGAATTCATTGTCCCAGGAAGGGGAAACTTTATTGACACATTCCTGGGGTCAGATACATCACATGATCACACTGACAGAACCACAGGCACATAGACAAGGCAACAGAGCATGCACAATGTCGGCACTAGTACAGTGTATATCCACCTTTCGCAGCAATGCAGGCTGCTATTCTCCCATGGAGACGATCGTAGAGATGCTGGATGTAGTCCTGTGGAACAGCTTGCCATGCCATTTCCACCTGGCGCCTCAGTTGGACCAGCGTTCGTGCTGGACGTGCAGACCGCGTGAGACGACGCTTCATCCAGTCCCAAACATGCTCAATGGGGGACAGATCCGGAGATCTTGCTGGCCAGGGTAGTTGACTTACACCTTCTAGAGCACGTTGGGTAGCACGGGATACATGTGGACGTGCATTGTCCTGTTGGAACAGCAAGTTCCCTTGCCGGTCTAGGAATGGTAGAACGATGGGTTCGATGACGGTTTGGATGTACCGTGCACTATTCAGTGTCCCCTCGACGATCACCAGTGGTGTACGGCCAGTGTAGGAGATCGCTCCCCACACCATGCTGCCGGGTGTTGGCCCTGTGTGCCTCGGTCGTATGCAGTCCAGATTGTGGCGCTCACCTGCACGGCGCCAAACACGCATACGACCATCATTGGCACCAAGGCAGAAGCGACTCTCATCGCTGAAGACACGTCTCCATTCGTCCCTCCATTCACGCCTGTCGCGACACCACTGGAGGCGGGCTGCACGATGTTGAGGCGTGAGCGGAAGACGGCCTAACGGTGTGCGGGACCGTAGCCCAGCTTCATGGAGACGGTTGCGAATGGTCCTCGCCGATACCCCAGGAGCAACAGTGTCCCTAATTTGCTGGGAAGTGGCGGTGTGGTCCCCTACGGCACTGCGTAGGATCCTACGGTCTTGGCGTGCATCCGTGCGTCGCTGCGGTCCGGTCCCAGGTCGACGGGCACGTGCACCTTCCGCCGACCACTGGCGACAACATCGATGTACTGTGGAGAGCTCACGCCCCACGTGTTGAGCAATTTGGCGGTACGTCCACCCGGCCTCCCGCATGCCCACTATACGCCCTCGCTCAAAGTCCGTCAACTGCACATACGGTTCACGTCCACGCTGTCGCGGCATGCTACCAGTGTTAAAGACTGCGATGGAGCTCCGTATGCCACGGCAAACTGGCTGACACTGACGGCGGCGGTGCACAAATGCTGCGCAGCTAGCGCCATTAGACGGCCAACACCGCGGTTCCTGGTGTGTCCACTGTGCCGTGCGTGTGATCATTGCTTGTACAGCCCTCTCGCAGTGTCCGGAGCAAGTATGGTGGGTCTGACACACCGGTGTCAATGTGTTCTTTTTTCCATTTCCAGGAGTGTATGTAAACAACACTGCATGAGCAGCACCTGTTGGACAGAGGGGGTCCGACAGCCGATCATTTCCAGTCATTCCAACAGCTTGTGTTGTCTGTAGTTCAACCATGCCTAGGCAGTCAATACGAGGGTTCGATGATGTCTGCATTGTTACTTTGTGCCAGGACGGGCTTTCAAAGAGGTAAGTGTCCAGGTGTGTCTGAGTGAACCAAAGGGATGTTGTTCAGACATGGAGGAGATACAGAGAGATCGGAACTGTCAATGACATGCCTCGCTCAGGCCACCCAAGGGCTACTACTGCAGTGGATGACTGCTACCTATGGATAATGGCTCGGGGGAACCCTGACTGCATCGGCACCATGTTACATAATGCTTTTCATGCAGCCACAGCACGTTGTGTTACGACAAACTGTGCACAATAGGCTGCATGATGCGCAACTTCACACGTAACATCCATGGCGAGGTCCATCTTTGCAACCATGACACCATATAGCGACGTACAGATGGTTCCAACAACACACCGAATGGACCGCTCACGATTGGCATCACATTCTCTTCACTGATGGGTGTTGTATGTGTCCTCAACCACACAATGGTTGGAGACATGTTTGGAGGCAACCTAGTCAGGCTGAACGCCTTAGACACACTGTCCAGTGAGTGCATCAAGGTGGAGGTTCCCTGCTGTTTAGGGGTGACGTTATGTGGGGCCGATGTACGTCACTGGTGGTCATGCCAGGCGCCATAACAGCTGTACTATACATGAAGGCAATCCTCTGACCGATAGTGCAACAATATCGGCAGCATATTGGCGAGGCATTCATCTTTGTGGACGACAATTCATGCCCTCATCACGGACATCTTGTGAATGACTTTCTTCAGGGTAAGGACATCACTCGACTAGAGTGGCCAGTATGTTCTCCAGACATCAACCCTATCGAACATGCCTGGGATGTATTGAAAAGGGCTGTTTATGGACGATGTGACCCAATAAACACACTGAGGGATCTACGCCGAATTGCCATTGAGGAGTGGGACAATCTGGACCAACAGTGCCATGATGAACTTGTGGATATTATGCCACGATGAATACAAGCAGGCATCAGTGCAAGAGGACGTGCTGCTGGGTATTAGAGGTACCGGTGTGTATAGCAGTCTTGACCACCACCTTTGAATGTCTCACTGTATGGTGGTACAACATGCAATGTGTGGTTTTCACGAGCAATAAAAAGAGCGGAAATGATGTTTATGTTCATCTCTACTCCAATTTTTTGTACGGATTCCGGAATTCTCAGAACTGAGGTGATGCAAAACTTTTTTTGATGTGTGTGTTATATGCAACTCTTATAGAAATCTTAATTAATAAAGTACAAGTTTGTTTTCAGTTAGTCAGCCAAATGGTGTAATCACTGGACAAGTTTCCTGTAAATTCTCTGAATATTGTTACAGCATCTCCGCATTTTTTAATGTGTCCTACAAATGTCTTCTTGGATTGACCTCCAAAGCTCTCTGGTTGAGATGATCTGGCCTGTGCCAAGAATTATTACTATTTGATTTACAGACTGAAGACAATTTTATGATAGTGGCGCCAAAATTATTTGTGTTAAACAAATGTTGTTGGACATAAGTGGAAGTATAACAGTGTTCCTAACACTATAAATAAAAACTGTGTGCACATTTATCATCTACTGTAATGTAAATTATGTAAATGCTGAATGCTCAAATGAGAAAGCTCTAAAATAGATGAACTGCAAATTTTTATGTTTGAGTTCAAATATGTTAAAAAAACATTTTCAGGTGCATGCTGCTTTAGAGAAAGTACAATAAAATTCTTTTAAAAGGCTGAAAACTCTAATATAGCTACCAGATTCTCTAAGAAAAATAAACCACAGGAAAGGGAAAAGGGGGGGAGGAGGAGGGGGGTGGAAGCATTCCATGCATATTTGTTTATTCTGATTCAGATTACCATGTAAGATATGAGTTAACTCTTTAAAACGAAAGAGTTTATTTGAGGGTTGCTGTCAAGTTAATGCAGGTACATGTTTTAACAACTTGAATTGATAGAATCTCAGGAAAGTTGACAACAGTACCCAGGTAAATGTCATAGTTTGAAAGAACGCCTCTGTAATTGAAGAAAGGTTTTTAATTCTGACTGATTTCATCATCATTGTGTTAAGTGAAAACTTAACCGTCCAAATTCATTGACTTAATTAAAAAATATGGTTTCAAATTACATTTTTTTCTGAATCTGAATCTGAAAAAATGTAAATAAATTTTGTTTAGATTTAGGAATTTCTGATTAGTTAAGAGCAGAAGTCTCTTGTAAAATAGGCTACATAAAAAGCTACAGTAACCAAGAAAAATTGAGTTTATTTCATATGCAGCATTCTCACCTTTGTAGATGGCTAATTTGTTCATGGGACATAACTTACAGATATTAAATGGCTCCCCTTTTTATTTCTTCATGACCACCAATATTTAAAATCTTTGATTTTGTTTCCAAATTCTGTAGTAGTCGCTGTAAGTATCTAGGTTACTATGGTATGTAATTTCGTGAAACATATCACATTTTCCCATTGATGTAATGTATTTTCTTTGTTACAAATACAATAACTCCTCACATTAATGGCTCTTTATAAGAAACACTGCAGTAATCTCTCAATCTCAACATAAACATCAACCTGACCGCAAGAGATACAACAACAGATTTGGCACATAAAACTTTCTCTTGTCTTCGTGACATCCACAGCATTGTCATGGCATACACTGTCCAATGACATGCACCAATTCTCCAAGCTGGGACGCCACGGCATACAACAACACAATGTGTCCAACGGGTACTGCAACACATGGTATTGAAGACAGGTGGCATCCATCCGTATCAGTTACATAATGTACTCTCCCACAGTTACATAATGTACTCTCCCAAAAAGTTTGCGGTTCTAAACCTTTCAACTAATGAAAGACTCAACTATTGCAATCTGTGTCTTCAGTGAAATGTTTTCACCTAAAGCTTGTTTTAATAAAGTGACAAGAAAATTCGAATGAAGAATTTAGTGCTAACAAGGGAACCTCCCCATCGCACCCCCCGGGAACCTCCCCATCGCACCCCCCTCAGATTTAGTTATAAGTTGGCACAGTGGATAGGCCTTGAAAAACTGAACACAGATCAATCGAGAAAACAGGAAGAAGTTGTGTGGAACTATGAAAAAAATAAGCAAAATATACAAACTGAGTAGTCCATGCGCAAGATAGGCAACATCAGGGAGAGTGTGAGCTTAGGAGCGCCGTGGTCCCGTGGTTAGCGTGAGCAGCTGTGAAACGAGAGGTCCTTGATTCAAGTCTTCCCTCGAGTGAAAAGTTAATTTTTTTATTTTCAGACAATTGTTATCTGTCCGTCCGTCCGATGCGAGGTAACTGCGCCGTAGTATGGGGACGCTACACCTAAACAAACGTTAAAAACATATGTTTTGACAGAGCACAGGGAAAACTGCGCGACTATGAAACTGTTGCATTCATTTGTTGCAGTTTATGTGACAAACTCTTATGTTTTCATCACTTTTTGGGAGTGATTATCACATCCACAAGAAAACCTAAATCGGGCAAGGTAGAAGAATCTTTTTACCCATTCGCCAAGTGTACAAGTTAGGTGGGTCGACAACATATTCCTGTCATGTGACGCACATGCTGTCACCAGTGTTGAATATAATATATCAGACGTGTTTTCCTGTGGAGGAATCGGTCGACCTATGACCTTGCGATCAAATGTTTTCGGTTCCCATTGGAGAGGCATGTCCTTTCGTCTACTAATCCCGCACGGTTTTGCGGTGCGGTCGCAAAACACAGGCACGAAACTTATTACAGTGAACAGAGACGTCAATGAACGAACGGACAGATCATAACTTTGCAAAAATGAAGAAAGTAAAATTTTCACTCGAGGGAAGACTTTAATCAAGGACCTCTCGCTCCGCAGCTGCTCACGCTAACCACGGGACCATGGCGCTTCTGAGCTAGTGCTCTCCTTGATGTTGCCTATGTTGCACGTGGACTACTTACCGTATTTACTCGAATCTAAGCCGCACTTTTTTTCCGGTTTTTGTAATCCAAAAAACCACCTGCGGCTTAGAATCGAGTGCAAAGCCAGCGGAAATTCTGAAAAAAGTTGGTGCGTGGCGCCACAACTTACTTCTGCCGTCGAATATATGTAGCGCTACACGGGCATGCTTTGTAGGCACAAAGATAAATACTGGCGCCAAAACGTCTGCGTCAGTAAAAAAAAAAAAAAAAAAAAAAAAAAAAAAAAAAAAAAAAAAAAAAAAAAAAGGGGGGTGGAAGTCGAGCTATTTTCAATGTACTACGAAAATCCGACTGGCAGGACTGTTTGGGATGTTTGTCAATATGGCCAACTCTACGTTCTGAATTTTTTCCTATCTGTGAGAAGAGATGGTTGATATAATAGGAACTTTTATAAATTGTGAATCACATGCAGTATTCTCGTCACCATAAGAATAATACGCATATAAACATTTTGCCATGTATTGTTTCATGTTTGCCGCTATCTCATTTAAATCCGGTCTGCCTAATAAACTACGAAACTAGAGTGAGACAACAGCAAACGCGGAAGAATATAAATATCATGTCATGTTTATATTCGTATTATTCTTATGCTTAATAGCGATACAGTCAGAAATCAAGTACGGCAATCGCCTAGATTTTTAAATCTAAGATGACAAATTTCTGTGTAGAATGTAATGTACTAAAGAGGCCCTGCAAAGATTTTCAAACGGAGAAAAATTTTCGCTAAACTTTCGTTCAGAACATCTTCTATCATACGCAGTCTATTATTTGGTTCTTGTTGATCATTATCAAAGAAAGCAGCAGTGTAAGTACCAACAAATAGCAGTTTCTTGCCATTGTTTCGCTAATGAGACGATTCTTCTTTTCTTAAAAAAATAAAAAAATAAAATAAAAATAATAAAAATAATAAAAAAAAAAGGCGGTAGCGCGCACAAAAGCAAGCCATGCCGCGAGCGGCGACAGGCCGTAAACACGCACTATCAGAATGCGACAAACAATGCATGACACAGTACAGTAACGCATTTTCAGCTTAGAGTGACGTAAACACCTTTAACAAAGAAAACTGCGCTTATCAGATCAAAGAAAAATAAGCTATCAATTCAAACCAGACGAAGCACGTGGAAAAGGAAGGGTACTCGTATAAATACGGACGGAGCGCCTGATGCATAGCAATGGCTACCTGGTAAAGCTTAACTGCTAACTTACGACTCGAACCAAACTACTGTAGCTGTATCGTCATTCATTCGACCTAAATTGTGTCTCATATTACAATGGACCAATCATTCGACCTAAATTGTGTCTCATATTACAATGGACCAACTTTGTTTCGATTTGGAGATGCGGCCTATAATTTTTCTCTCCCCTTGAATTTAGAGTCTCAAATTTCAGGTGCGGCTTAGATTCGGGAAAATATTTTTTCCTTGATTTCGAGTCTCATTTTTCAGGTGCGGCTTAGATTCGAGTGCGGCTTAGATTCGAGTAAATACGGTAGTTTGTATATTTTGCTTATTTTTTTCATAGTTCCACACAACTTCTCCCCGTTTTCTCCAGTGATCTGTGTTCAGTTTTTCAAAGCCTATCCACTGTGCCAACTTATAACTAAATCTGAGGGGGGTGCGATGGGGAGGTTCCCTTGTAAGGAAAGACAGCTGTATAAGAAACTAAAATAAAAGTATTGACTTTGCCAAATATGTTGGATAATACAAAAATTATATTTAAGGAAGGCAAATGACAAATACTGTGCTAATTTTAAGACATGACAATTAATCAAAAGCAGTATGGTGAGTTTTGAAATCTGAATTAAGTATTATGGCTCTAGTCATGAAATCTGTAAAATGAAGCTTGATTGAACTCTAAATTTTAGAATGCCTCCAGGAGTTCATTAATCTGGTGAAATCAGATGCCAGTGTTTTGGATAATGAGAACTAAGTATGTGCTTTCAGATTTAATAAAAAGTCTGAATACCTCACAAAATTTAAAAAACAGTTCTAGCAATGGACACAGAAAATATTATATTTTCATTGAAAAACAAAAATTATGCAGATTGGGGGAGAGAACAAAAAAAAATCCTTAAATTTGTGTTTAAAATAGTAGGACCCTATAACCTATAATAATTAATCTTATTGAACGTGGATGTTCCCCAGAGGTACTAAAGTATGCAGCAGAAAAACTGTTGTTCCAGAAATTATCAAGAGAGGATATGGGAAACATAATCCCATCCCTCTTCCTTCAGCCCTGTAAAAAGTATCTGACAAAGCTACTGCCATCTAGATTCAAAATTTTATTAAAGAATAGATTATACTAAATCAATTAGGCTTCCAGTGCAAGAAAAGCCTTTGGTTTATGCTGCAGTCACAGTGGCGCTGATATCGGTGGCTTTTGCTGAGAACAGACATCAGCCGAAGACAGCCGCTCAATTCAAATCAGTAACCCATTATGTGTGTGGCCATAATTCAAATCAGTTTGTCTTATACCTGGAAATAAAAACTGCTTTCACGGAGCAAACTGAGGATCAGTTCAACCATCCATGGATCATCTTCTAATATTAAATTTAAGGAATTGGGGACACTATACTTAACACGAAGGGCCGAAAGAAGGGGACATTCTACAAATATGTGAAATATCAGTCTGGCTCCACAACCACATCGCGAGGGTGGGTCATTACATAGGAGGAAACAATGGCTAAGCCAGGTATGAGCAACGCGTAAACGGCATAAAACAGTGGACTCCTTCCGAGAGGAGTAGAAGAAAGAGCGCCAAATTGCAGTAGACTCCTTGATTGTGCGGAGTTTGTTACTATGAGCAGTAGTGCTCCAGATGGCTTCCCACTTTTGGGCAAAGAGAGTTGATGTAGATCTGCTTATCTGCAGCCGGAATCATGAACGGAAATGGGGGGGGGGTTAAGTATCTGCTTCTCTAGCCTAACGGTCACCCATCTCATTCCCTGGGATGCCCACATGACTTGGGACCCAGAGAGAGAGAACAGGACAGGCAGAATGCTCAAGGGGGGAGAGAAGGTCGTGGATAGCAGAGACCAAAGGGTGACGAGAGTAGCATTGGTCGATAGCTGCAGGTTGGTCATGGAGTATGAACAAATAAAAACACTGTGGAGAGTACTGTGAATGGCCAGAAGCTCTGCTGTGAAGACACTACATGAGCTCTGCAATAAATGGCGTTCGACGCCAGCAGGAGACGTGACAATGTATCCCACCTTATCGACTGTCTTGGAACCATCAGTGTAAAAGATGGTGGCACCCTGGAACGGAACTCTGCACAAGGATGACATACAAGACTCCCGAAAACTATAGGAGTGACAGAGACCTTAGGACCCTGGAATAGATCAGCTGTCGTCTAGGCACCATCTGGGGGGGGGGGGGGGGGTTTATGGGGGGAAAAAAAAAAAAGACATGGGGTAAAGTCCACTGAGTGGAGATGGAGATCCCGACAGGGGGAAGTAAAACGCACGCCAACCAGTAATCCCACCCATGGGTGTTAGGACAGGGACATCCCTCATTGGCACAGAGCACAGGGTACACAGGATGGTCAGGGAATTCGCAAATAGCAATTGCTTAACAAGGAGTTGGCACCGTCGGATGTGTAGAGGTGGAATCCCTCTTCTGTGAGAAGACTATCAACAGGACTAGTGCGAAATGCACCAATAGCCAGACACACCCCACAATGATGGACAGGGTCAAGGAGTTTCAAAGTGGAAGGAGCTGCTGAGCCACAAACCTGACTACCATAATCTAGTCTGGACAAAACCAGAGAACAGTAAAGATGGAGAAGAGTGGAACGGTCTGCACCCCAAGATGTGTGGGCCAGGACGCAGAGAGCATTAAGCTTCCACAAACATGTAGTCTGTAGGTGGCAAATGTGGGCCAGCCATGTCAGCTTGTTATCAAAAATAAGGCCCAAGAAACGGGACTGTGCTACAACATCGAGAAGCTGGTTGCCTAAATAAAGTTCTGGATTGAGGTGTACAGTGGGTAGACGAAACAAAAGCATGAAACCATGGGTGGTGGCCCATGCAGAGGCCCGTCAGATGGTGCCTTGGAGCTGGCGCTCAGCAGACACTACCAAGTGGGAGCTGCACCAGCTACAAAAATTGTCTACGTACAACACTGGGGTAACCAGAGGCCCAACAAAAGGTCACAAGCCCACTGATGGCAATGAGGAAGAGTGTGACACTTAGCACAGAACCCTGTGGAATACCATTCTCCTGAATCTGAGGGGCACTGAGTAAAGTGCCAACTCAAACCTGGAAGAGCCAGTGAAATAAAAACTCGCGGATAAAAATCTGAAGGGGACCACAGAAGCCCCAATCATGGAGGGTAACTAAAATGTGATGGCACCAAGCCATGTCATACGCCTTATGTAGGTCAAAGAAAACTGCGACAAGGTTTCGGCCATGAGTCAAAGCCTGTCAGATGGCTGATTCCAATCTGAGTAAATGGTCAGTTGGAGAACGCCCTACCCAGAAGCCACACTGATACAGCGACAAAAGGCCCCGAGATTCAAGTCCCCACATAATCTGAAGTTGACCATCGTTTCGAGAAGTTTAGGAAGTACATTCGTCAGGCTAATTCAGTGGTAACTGTCTACAGACATTGGGTTTTTCCCGGGCTTAAGGATGGGTATAACTATACTGTCTCGCCATTGTGATGGAAAAGCATCCGTAAGCCAAATGCAGTTGAAGACCCTGAGGAGCTGTTTCCTCTGGGGAATGTCCAAGTGTTGGATCATCTGGTTGTGGATGGAATCTGGACCCAGGGCCATGTTTCGCGAAGAACTAACCAGGGGCAATGTTTTGTGAAGAGGTAAGAGCTTGCACCAATTCGCATGCAGTCAAGGGTGCATTATATGGCTCAACGTGGTGTGGGATGAAGGGGGGGGGGGGGGGGGTCTGTTCAACTTCGCGTTTCTGCCAGAGGAAGGTAGTACGGCAGGAAGAGGACAACGATGCCTTCACAAAGTGTCTTGTGAGGTGTTCTGCGAGGACCAATTGATCAGAGTACAGAGCACCTTGGAGGTTCAGATCCTGGACAGCTGATTGTCGCTGGCAGCCCAGAAGGCTACAGAGCCTGAACCAAACCTGCGATGAAGAGGCACACATCCCCAGGGAGGAAACATAGTACTCCCAGCTTTCCTTTTTACTCCGCTTAATAAGGTAACGAGCCTTAGCATCGAGACGCTTAAAAGTGAGGAGGTTGGCCTGTGAAGAGTTTCACTTAAATCACTGCAACACTCATCGGCAGTCCTGGACAGCGACTGGGACATCCTTAGTCCACCACGGTACTGGTCGACGATGAGGGGGACCTGTGGATAGGGGAACAGCAGGCCAGCAGCATGAAGAATAGTGGCAGAGATGCCTTGCGTAACTACATCAATGGAGTTCAAGAAGGAGGTGTCAAAGTGCACAGCAGACGTATATAAAGGCCAATTGGCCGCCATGTGGAATGCCTAGCCGGCCGGGGTGGCCGAGTGGTTCTAGGCACTACAGTCTGGAACCACGGCGACCGCTACAGTCACAGGTTCGAATCCTGCCTCGGGCATGGATGTGTGTGATGTCCTTAGGTTGGTTAGGTTTAAGTAGTTCTAAGTTCTAGGGGACTGATGACCTCAGAAGTTAAGTCCCATAGTGCTCAGAGCCATTTGAACCATTTTTCTTTGGAATGTCCAACGTGGGGGCCTATCTGCCTGGCGGCAGCAGGGGAATGATAGAATCACTGGAAAGTGGTCACTGACACGAAGGTAATCATGGGATGACCAATGTAGGGAAGCCACGAGGGCAGGGGAGGAGATCGTGAGATCGATAGCAGAGAAGGTGCCATGAGCGGCACTGAAGTGGGTAGTGGAACCATCATTGAGGAGAGACAAATCGAGGTCTGTGATAAGTTGGTCAATTAGGATACCCAAAACCGTTGAAGTGACACTCTCCCATAGTGGATGGTGGGCACTGAAGTCCCCCAAGGAGGAGAAATGGGGGTGGGAGTTGCTGGATTAAGGTAGACAGTGTACTTAAGGAAGAGGCCTATCTGGAGGGAGGTAGACGTTGCAATTGGTGATTGCCAGAGTCGTTTGGACTCTAACCACTATTGCTTCCAAGTTGGGTATGTAGTCACTAATGACATCGGAGCAAACCAATGTTACCCCGGGCCCAGCATGGTTCTGACAGAACGACTGATAACCACAAAATGTTGGGGAGAGTGGTCATCATGAAAATGCGTTTCTTGGAGAACAAGACAGAATGCAGAATAGAATGAAACAAGACGTTGCATTTCCAGTAGGTGACATTAGTATCTGTTGCAATTCTACTGGATGACTGTGTGGCGAGAATAGTAGGGGGGGGGGGGGGGGGGAATGGTACCTCTGGGAGCACTGGGGGCCACCTTGTCTTGGGATTTGTTTCTTCTTCTTCTTCTCTTTCTGAGGTGGAGGAGGGCAGGGCACAGGGGGAGTATAACCTTCAGCAAGATCTCAAACCGAAAGAGAGTGGGTGACCTTGGGATGCACAGATGGTGCACCTCTTGGCCAAGCAGTTGTAAGAATCTTCTGGCCTGAGAGACTCTGGGGGGAGGGGTCCTGGGAGGGAGCCTCATTACCGGCAGATGCCAAAGCAGGGGGAGCACTTCTTCAGCCGAGGGAGGGGGGGGGGGGGGCAGGCTCCCTGATGGGAGGTCGTGGGAACTGCAAGGGAGGGGGAGGGGAGAGCGGGGCACGACTGCGGTAAGATTGAGAGAGGAGAGGGAAATAAAGTAACAGAGGCAGAAGTTGAAGACTGTGACACTGGATGTAGGCTCTCATACTTTTGCAAGCCTCAGCATAAGACAGGCAATCCAGGGACTTGTATTCTTGGATCTTCTTTTCTCTCTTGTAAGCTGAGCAATCCGGTTAGTGAGGGGAGTGGTGGTCAGTGTAACTGACACACACACAGAAGGCGGAATACAGGGGTTTCCCTCATGGAGTGGGTGGCCACGGTCACCACACAAGGGGTACAGCAGGAAGACGTGTGTCCAAAACGCAAGCACCGAAAGCACTGCATAAGTGGAGGGACGTATGGCTTCACGTCACGTCTGTAGCACATAACCTTGCCCTTCTCTGGGAGGATACCCCCTCAAAACCCAGAATGAAGGTGCCAGTATCGGTGCGGTTATCTTTGTGGCCTTTCTGCACACGTCGAACAAAAAGGGCGCCACGTCCCTCCATATTAGCCTGGAGTTACTCATCAGTTTGCAGGATGAGGTCCCTATTAAAAATTACTCCCTGGACTAGAATCGGAGATTGGTGAGGAGTAATAGACATGGGAACACTGGCAAGACGATTACAGGCACAAAGAGCTGTGGATTGGGTGGCAGAAGAAACTTTGATCAACAGGGAGCCCACCCACATCTTACTAAGAGAGACTACTTCACCAAACTTGTCCTCGATATTTTCCACGAAAAACAATGGCTTTGTGACGGTGAATGTGTCCCCATCCATTCTAGTACAGACGAGGTAACGGGGAAAGGGTTTCATCCCAAGACGGCAAGCCTGGCCCTCCTCCCATGGTGTAGCCAGGGAAAGGAAGGTTGCTGAGTCACACAAAGCAGCATTCAAGGATCCTTCACCATTCAAAGAAACGGCTGTTTGAGAACAGCCAGATATTTGTAGATCAATAGGCTTCGTGCGCCAAGCATCCACCTTCATACCACCCCCTCCGACCAGGGGCTCTCCCCATGTGCACCAGCCAACCAAGCACGGACTGTCTGGCACAGCAGCCGTTGCCAGGAGTTCTGATGCTCCACGAAGATAAGCAACCATTCCCTGGCATGCATGGGGAGGAAACAGCTCAGGTGTCAGTAGTGTTATCCCAGTCTTGTCAGGGGGCTCAGCCATATGGGTACAAAACAGCCCCACCACATGGACTGGCTACACATACTGGTGACCTAGCAGTGTGGAAGGGGGCTACAGTTGGGAAGGCAGAGGGGAAGGAAGGGGAGAGAGGAATCCACACTGTAGATGCTAAGGAGGGAGTTCTTCCCCACATGGCTCACACTAAACACAGGAAATGTTGGAGGTTGAGGCCAAACCTCAAGTGGATACCTAAATGCCAAAAAGGATGAAAGAACAGACAAAAGGAACAAAATTTCAACCAATACAGGAAACCAGGTGGATAGCCAGGTCAACATAAATCAGAACACCGAGAGAGGGGAAGGAGGTGGCAACAGGGAAGGAGCAAGGATAGGGAGGGAAGACAGAGTGAAGGAGATGCAGCCAGGGAAGGAAGAATTGGCTGCAATAGCTCGGGGCCCCTGTGCGCCATGCACAAATCACAAAAGAACTGTGAGTCTCCTGGGGGAGTTAAAGGTGGAGTTTGTGGCATCCTAAGCATAAAAAATATAACCAAGTTACAGTTCAGAATCTATGGACTGAAATCACAGGTTTATTGGAAGCCACGAGCAGACAAAATCTTTACCAGCAATTTTTGCTATGGATTATAACCAGGAAATGTTTTTATGGTAGTAGGGTGGCGATTCTGTTAGGTGAAGCGGTTTGTAAATGTGGTGTATGTATGTATTTCCACTTTTCAGTGCTTTAGGTGTTCAGATTATCTTACACTAAACTTCATGTTCGTCTTCCAAATTTATGAATGAGAGTCACTCAGGTTTATAGATGTATACCTGTACAACATTAAATAAGGCTCCTACTTGTAAAGGTGTGATTCAAGGTATATTAAAAAATCCATTTCTCACATTCAAGACCCAGTTCTGGTTCAAGTAAAACCAGAAGTCACACTGATATTTGACATCTGTCGATTACATCTTTCTAGAGCTTTACCACGTTCTGAAAAGTACAGTTCCAAAGTTTTTGTGAGATATGTTAGATGCTACAGGAAAATTAGAGAGACCTTCAGAGAAAAGAGAACCACTTGTATGAATATCAAAAGCTCAGATGGAAACCCAGTTCTAAGCAAAGAAGGGAAAGCAGAAAGGTGGAAGGAGTATAAAGAGGGTCTATACAAGGGCGATGTACTTGAGGACAACATTATGGAAATGGAAGAGGATGTAGATGAAGATGAAATGGGAGATAAGATACTGCGTGAAGAGTTTGACAGAGCACTGAAAGACCTGAGTCGAAACAAGGCCCCGGGAGTACAACATTCCATTAGAACTACTGACAGCCTTGGGAGAGCCAGTGCTGACAAAACTCTACCATCTGGTGAGCAAGATGTATGAAACAGGCGAAATAACCTCAGACTTCAAGAAGAATATAATAATTCCAATTCCAAAGAAAGCAGGTGTTGACAAATGTGAAAATTACCGAACTATCAGTTTAATAAGTCACAGCTGCAAAATACTAACGTGGATTCTGTACAGACAAATGGAAAAACTAGCAGAAGCAGACCTCTGGGAAGATCAGTTTGGATTCCGTAGAAATGTTGGGACACGTGAGGCAATACTGACCCTACGACTTATCTTAGAAGAAAGATTAAGGAAAGGCAAACCTACGTTTCTAGCATTTGTAGACTTAGAGAAAGCTTTTGACAATGTTGACTGGAATACGCTTTTTCAAATTCTGAAGGTGGCAGGGGTAAAATACAGGGAGCGAAAGGCTATTTACAATTTGTACAGATGGCAGTTATAAGAGTGGAGGGGCATGAAAGGGAAGCAGTAGTTGGGAAGGGAGTGAGACAGGGTTGTAGCCTCTCCCCGATGTTATTCAATCTGTATATTGACCAAGCAGTGAAGGAAACAAAAGAAAAATTTGGAGTAGGTATTAAAATCCACGGAGGAGAAATAAAAACTTTGAGGTTCGCCGATGACATTGTAATTCTGTCAGAGACAGCAAAGGACTTGGAAGAGCAGTTGAATGGAATGGATGATGTCTTGAAAGGAGGGTATAAGATGAACATCAACAAAAGCAAAACGAGGATAATGGAATGTAGTCGAATTAAGTCGGGTGATGCTGAAGGAATTAGATTAGGAAATGAGACACTTAAAGTAGTAAAGGAGTTTTGCTATTTGGGGAGCAGAATAACTGATGATGGTCGAAGTAGAGAGGATATAAAGTGTAGACTGGCAATGGCAAGGAAAGCATTTCTGAAGAAGAGAAATTTGTTAACATCGAGTATAGATTTAAGTGTCAGGAAGTCGTTTCTGAAAGTATTTGTACGGAGTAGCCATGTATGGAAGTGAAACATGGACAATAAATACTTTGGACAAGAAGAGAATAGAAGCTTTCGAAATGTGGTGCTACAGAAAAATGTTGAAGATAAGGTGGGTAGATCATGTAACTAATGAGGAAGTATTGAATAGGATTGGGGAGAAGAGAAGTTTGTGGCACAACTTGACTAGAAGAAGGGATCGGTTGGTAGGACATGTTTTGAGGCATCAAGGGATCACCAATTTAGTATTGGTGGGCAGTGTGGAGGGTAAAAATCGTAGAGGGAGACCAAGAGATGAATACACTAAGCAGATTCAGAAGGACGTAGGTTGCAGTAGGTACTGGGAGATGAAGAAGCTTGCACAGGATAGAGTAGCATGGAGAGCTGCATCAAACCAGTCTCAGGACTGAAGACAACAACAACAACAACAACAACAACAACAACAACATGTTAGATGCTTCCAGAATGAGATTTTCACTCTGCAGCGGTGTGTGCACCGATATGAAACTTCCTGGCAGATTAAAACTGTGTACCGGACCAAGACTCGAACTCGGGACCTTTGCCTTTCGCGGGCAAGTGCTCTACCAACTGAGCTACCCAAAGGTAGGAGACGAGGTACTGGTAGAAGTAAAGCTGTGAGGACGGGGCGTGAGTCGTGCTTGGGTAGCTCGGTTGGTAGAGCACTTGCTCGCGAAAGGCAAAGGTCCTGAGTTCGAGTCTCTGTCCGGCACACAGTTTTAATCTGCCAGGAAGTTTCATGTTAGATGCTATTTATGCTGCTCTAACTAGTAACTTAAAATCCAATATTTGCACCAGAAATACCTATGCAACAAAATTTTTAATTT
This sequence comes from Schistocerca americana, assembly GCF_021461395.2. Lineage (NCBI taxonomy): Eukaryota > Metazoa > Arthropoda > Insecta > Orthoptera > Acrididae > Schistocerca > Schistocerca americana. The sequence continues at coordinate 28,088,485 of NC_060124.1, forward strand.
TTCTATACCAAATTTTGAAGCTGTGCAAGTGCACTAAAGGACACTGTGATATTGTGGATTTTCTTTCTTAGAGCAACACTCAATCTGAAACACTGCCCCCAAGAATACTATTACTTCCTTCCTCAAATCCATTGGATATGTGTTTAGAGGGTAATGAAGTGTCGTAGAATCTGATTATCTGAATACCCTGCCACTACTGCATTAATTTTCACCATTTTTGGGATACTGTGTGCTAGTGTGAAACCACAAATCTATCTTTCATTAATTAGATAATACTTGCTTCCTGACACAAAAATTTTGTCCATGTATCATAACATAAACATGTACTTTCACCACTTAAGTTAACCATTATGGGCTTATAACCTCATTGGCAGAAACTTTACAGACCGATGTCACACATCCTGCCACTGTAGCGTAATAAACCAAGCTCTGAACGGTGTGTTTTGGAGAGATCATTAGTGCAGTTATCACTGAAACTATATATTTTTGTAATATACCTGTATAAATATGAAGAACATCAATTACGACCTGTTAGTTTTTAAGGTGGTGGTCCCTTCTGACATTAATCACTGGTGAGAGAAGGAAAGTGGCGTCTTAAAGATAAAGTGTTTTTAGCTTTTATGGCATTTTTTTTTCCTTCATCTCATATTTGTGAAACTTGTCTGGTACTTCCAGCAGCTCAGGACAGAGTACACTATTCGCCCCATTCATTTTAAGACAGATACAGCTCATACATGCATCTTTTGATAGGAAAATCTGCACTGCGACACCTGTCTCCAAGTACAGAGAGGCAGTGTGGTATCCATCCTGTCTTTGGAGGTTAAAATATAACCTACTTTATACATGAAATAGATTCTAACCTAAACTCCTCGATCCCGTCAAAAACTGACGAATAAGATCAGACGCACAGTGACCAAGCCATCGGCAGATGTCCTTGAGCAACTTTTGATGAAGATGTCTGACAACAGTGTCAGTGCCACTGTGAATGCAGCCCTGGTAAATCACAAACTAATTATCTACAAATTTAACAGGTTATGGATAATGTTTCGCAGTGGATTGCTTCACAACTATGCGACAGGAAACTAAGTGTGTGTAGTAACTGAAGAACACGAGTCAGAAAACATGCCTGCAGTGGCAGGCGTAGGTGGTCAGGCCTCCTAACTTTTTTGTGGTAGAAGTTGTTATACTAGTAGGAATAATTATTTTTGCTATAAATCTTTGTGGAATTACGTCAGCGAGTGTGAAACATGTTACCTTGTGTTATTTCTTCTACGTCACAGTTGAGAGCAAGTCAGAGTGCAGTAGCTTAACCCTAGGTTAAGGTAGATGGGAGACAAAGCATATGGTGAAGAGGCCAGCACATACTATGGCACTTGTAAATGCTTAGTTGGCACGGTACCCTTGACGTCATTATTAGGAACAGCAGAGAGGGTACAGGCTATCATAGGAGTGTTGCCATGCCCTTCTGCAGCACAGGAGACCAGCAGCTGTGGTGTTGCTTCTCTAGGTTACTCTTACATTATTTGCCTCATGAACAGTAATTGTCCCGCATGCAGTGAATACGGATGAGGTCCAACCTTCTACAAGTACTGATGTAATGCTTTGGAGTGAGGACATCATTGCTTCCTTGCACGTGTTGTTGTTTCCAACAAGATGTGAAGCAGAATGGTAATAAATTTTGAAGAAAGGATGTCCAGTACCAGCATACAATTTTTCAGATAGTATGTACCAAAGACATGCATTCCAAAGTTCATGTATGAGCAGCCCAAGTGGTTATCTTCAAGCCTTTCATAAGGAATATTATTGTGCTGGCCATGTTTTCTTTTAAACACAAGAAAAATTATAAGGTTTCAAAAACTACACAGAACAAGCTGATTGAATATATAAATGAGGTGGTTTATGAATAAATACATCCATGTTTGGATAGAACCTCATTTTATCCCTGTACTGTGAATGAGGCAACATATCTAGGATAAGCCACAAGGCTTCATTGTCGTGAAACTACTGGACTCCACTGGTGACATTCATTCAAGAACAAATTCTTTGTTTTCATCATTTTAGCGAACCTAGAACTGCTGCTGCTGCTGCTTTATTCAATGGGCTGAGTGCGCTGTTCCAAAATTCTGACACGAAAAACAAACTGGTGGCCCAAACCTATGATGTTGCTTCTGTTCTGGCAGGAGAATTAAATAGCCTGCAAGCTAAGGTCCGTGAAATTGCCCCCCAAGATGACTTTACTCACTGTTTTGCACATTGTTTGAATTTCGTTTTGCAGGAGAGCTATTTTTGTATAAAAACAGTAAGAATTTTTTTCTCCATGGTTTAGGGTATTCCTGCTTTTTCCACTGGCCTTCCAAATGTACATCAATTTTCAGCAGGTATTGTTTGTAACTCTTCCCTTTGAACTTTGAAATGAGTTGGACCTATACCACCTGCCATTCATGAAAACTATTTGGGGACAATTGCCGTTTCAAATGAAATAACTGACAGTCCCGACTCTAGTGCAATGACTACAAAAGAAGCTTTTTGGTTTCAAAAATAGCCTCCTAGACTAACTGTTTTTCTTCTCTCTGTTTTTCAAAACATATTTTAGAAGACTAAACTGCTTTTCAACATTCTTCAGAAAAGATAGTGATTCACAGTTTTGTAACAGTGCTGTCTCAGAATCCATAGCTTGTGTAGAAAACTTAAGAAATGAAGATAAATTGATAGACTTTTTAAATTGCACAAAATGATCAACTAATTCGCAGTCTGCAGCTTCCTTGAGTAGACCTGAAATGATGGATGAACACACTGGTAATCAATTGATGTCAAAATACAAGCATGTGTACTTCGAGGTTCTGGATAAAATTGTAATGCAACTGGAAACAAGATTTTCACATGGTCAGCGTTTCCCTGTAGAATCATCGAGTTAACTCGTTTTACAAGTAACAAAGCTGAAATGCCCACTTTAACAGTTTTTTTGTAAATAACACTATTATCATCATTAGCAGTAGTAATAGTATAGTGGTAATGGCTGTCGCCACTGACATCGTCGTCTTGGTAGTGGTCATTGTAGTAATAGTAGTAGTAGTAATAGTAGTAGTAGTAGTTGTAGTTGTTGTTGTCATAATTACAAACGCTAGGTACGTGTACATTAAAGGGAAGGAAAGGGGATTTTCTACATTATTTCTTGGTTTCACCAGAATTTAGAGCCACAACTTGCCACTGCATTCCTGTCTGGATCATTAGTACAATGAATCATCTATAAACATGGTTTCAACCCAATGTATTACCCCTAAACTTACCAAAAACCCCTCATATGACCCAGTTCAGTACAAAATAGTCAAAATTCTAAGATATTAAAACGTCATAAAAGTCAGGGCCTAGAAGAACTGCCTTCTGTCAGATTCCTAGAATTAAAGTGGTATAAACATGTTGAGTATCTAGTAAGAAAATTATGTGACTTTGCATTTGCAGTGTGAATATTAGCTAGTGCCCCTAGCAGACAAGGAAAAATCATGTATCATAAGTATTTCCAATCTATTGTAAGCTTTGATATTATTTTTTTGGTGAGGCTCAAGTAAGACTCGCATATACTGAAAACTGCAAAAAAGAATCATTAGAAACTGGCTGTACATCCAAGAGAATCACGTTGCCCATTATTTAAAAATCTAATGTTCAACAGTTTTCACCTTACGTATTTATATTATCATTTTTTACACAGGAATTTAGAAGTATTCAAGGAAACTTGTTTTGCTCATTCATATAATATGAGAAATATTGATAATTTTTTGCTCCCTGTCACACGTGCAACTACATTTTGAGACACCTAGTAAACTGGAATGAAAATTTACAGCAAACTAAAGCCAAGAACATTCAGAGTATGAAGCTGGACTTACCAGAAAAAGTTACGTCATTCCTCCAATGATCTTATAACTCAGTTGAAGATTTCATAAAGGATGAACTGATTATTTGATGGGATGTAATTTATCAACTTAAAATTAATGACACTATCAGGTCTCATTAACTATAGTTTTATATCACTTAAATTATACTACTAATTTTTTTGACATGTCTCCTATGCTCTAATCAAATGTTTATAGCATCTGTATGTTAGGAGATTACTAAATCACAATTCATTTTTTTTTTTCAGTTTTAATAGACTTCTTGTTTTGTAACACTGTATGTACAAAATTACTGGCGCACAGCAAAACTGATTTTAAAATACTTTGTCACTGATGCGAAGAAGTTCATAACAGTTGTATGATTCACAGTCACTTGTAAGGTCCAAGGTATCTGGAACAGAAGATTGTTTAGTCAAATAACAATCAGTTTCATTTTTGATTTTGGATACATTCAATGTACAGCCCACAAAGTCTAACTAAAATTAGAATCTATGATAATTAAGTGATGCTAAATTTACTATAACCATCCACTTCTTTACATTAATGTTCTGATGACTTTGACATCACAGCAAAATGAAGAGCTCTTACTTTAATAGAGTAAGAATGAATTACTGTAGGTCGTTCATTGAATTCTTGCACAGAGTAAATTATGTAACCATTATTAACTAGGTGTTTCTGACCACTTCAATTGGGAGTAGTAAAACCTTTTAACCTCCCCATTAAAATGAGCAGAAACATTGTTCTAATTCTGATTGGATAAAAATGAGAGAGTGACTTTGTCAGTCTTTTTGAAGGAACACTACCAACATTCAGCAGATATTTAGATAGCTGGGTGGAGCCTACTTTACCCTATTCAAAAATCTGTGAATGATGATTTGAAACCAGCTAATAATGTTTACAGAGTTTAGTTAATCTGTAAAATGAATAGTTACGGGATCTATATCCTGTGGCTGTCTTCATTCATTATGAAAAGGAATACACCTACACATGTTGGAGACCAGGATTAAATCCGTTTATCTCACATCTGAGAGGTAATACTACCTTTTTCCAATCTTACCATCATGAACTACTTTAAGAACGACTTCTCCAAATACATAACCCTTGTGGTCCAAAAACATTCTTCAGATCATAAATGTAATGCGGACTTTTCTGTTTAGCATATGTTACCCAATGCTTGATTATTAGTCATCTCTGCCACAGTCGCCAAATTCTGAACACCTTCCATGCACTCAAGGGTTGAAAAAATCTTAACTATGATACTTCAATACTTTAAAAAAGTACATTTTTAGACCAAGAGTGGAATGCACTTTGTGTGTATTTACTGCATTTTGTGCTTGCTTTAAAAACCATGGTGACTGTGTGGCATAGGGTTATTAATCACTCATTAAGTGGTACGATTGACTGCCTTTGAGTATGCTGATGTGAACAGAGATTTAGTGAGACAGAACTCATTGGCATGCGATGCCCATTCCAAATATGGTGCTGCTGTGTAAATTTGTTGGGTCACTATGTCATACTCCAATCTGTTGATTAATTTTGTCTGTTCCAGTACACCACTTGCAGGAACACTTTCTTCAGCATACTTATATAATAATAGATCAGCATTAAAGTCTCAAGTTGATAACTTTAATAGTTTCTGAGGAACATAAATTTACTTAAGACTCTAAATTTTCAGTCTTTCATAAAACTAGCTTCCTGGTACACTAGTGTAACACTGCATATCTTATAAGTGTTGTAACTAAACATCATCTTGTCCAACAGTGCTAAACTAGCTTCTAACAACACAAGTAAGATTATATTGCAGATATTTCAGAATGTCTATTTTTATTTAAAATTCTTTTTATTTAATAATGTACAGCTTTTATGCTATCTGAATATGCAGTGGAACAAATGAAGAGTATAGATGATGAGATGTATGTAACATATTACAGTCTGGTAGTGGATCACTTACATTGTATGAAAGCCATTTTGTAAAACAATCAGTACTTGTATACATTGTATGAAAGCCATTTTGTAAAACAATCAGTATTTGTATTGAGGAAATCAACAACCCTCATTGTCCACAGTCTGTCTCCCATCAATCACAAAAAGAGCATAGTACCATGTTCTAGAGACAGTAGGCTAACAATACCAATTAATTGTACAGGTCTCAAAAGCTAGTGTTAACTGCCTTCTATTACACAACCAATCTTCTGTGGGTAAGTAGTTACCTTTCCCTTATTTTATGTGTTTTACCTTTCTATTTTTAATTCATGCAGAGTTCCACTAATTCATGTTTATGGTTAATTTTCCTCAAAGTTCTTTGGTCACCACCTGTTTCAAAACCTCATAGCACCATGAACTGCTTGAAATAATACCTATTTACTCACATAGTTCCACATGTGGTGAGCAGGTAATGGAATGTTTAGGAATCAAGAGCCATATTTAGTTTTCATCAGTCCAGTAAATTTGTTTCCTACTCCTTTGTTTTACGTGCACTCTTTGCTCCCCGCAAATTAATATGCAACACAACAGATGAAACTGTCAAGAATTTAGCTAATTAACACATTAATTCAAGTATAAGAACACAGTTTAGACAACTTACCTTCTTTGTAGCAAACTTTCTCTGGAAATATTGGTGATTTAGTGAAAACAAACATAGATTTCACTTTTAAACATTTGTTTTCTGAAGTCAAACTTAATCCAAAGTGCAGAAATTCACTGAAACCAATTAACATTCCATATATCAAGAATTGAAATAGTATTAAAATGGTACTGTTTACAACATCAAATTAAGACTATAATAGTGTGACATTAGCATGTAATGTGTGTTATGAATAGTTAACTAATTCATGTGCAGTAAGCATTATTTACATGTAACAAAGGTTTCAGTAAAATTCACCAATTATTTAAACAGTACAATTAGGGAGTGCATATTATTTCATTAAGTTCAAAAAGTTACCCACAGTGTAAAATGTTAACACATTTACACTCTGTGTAATATTTCATTTTCATACGACAACTTATACTTAACAAATGGTTAGAGCACTCTGGCAGCAAAACAGCTTGTAAACAAAGAGATACAGATGTTGTTGGTGTCAGAAGTTTTGATGCAAAGGAAAACCACAGACTATCAACTAAATAACACACCTACATTTACACTCTGCAAACCACTGAAGAGCATGACAGAGACTGTATCCCACTGTACCAGTTATTATGGTTTATTCCCGTTCCATTCACATATGATGCATGGGAGGAATGATTGCTGGAATGCCTCTGTACCTGCAGCAATTACTCTAATCTTGTCCTTACAATCCCTATGTGAGCAATATGTAAGGGGCTGTAGCACATTTGTAGAATCATCATTTAAAATCTGTTCTTAAAGCTTTGTTAGTAGACTTTTTTGGGATAATTTATGTCTATCTCCAAGAGGCTGCCAGTTCACCTTCCTCAGCATCTCTGTAACACTTTTCCACGTATCAAACCTGTAACCATTCATGCTGCCCTTCTCCGTATAAGTTCAATATTCCCTTGGTACAGGTCCCACACACTTGGGCAGTATTCTAGAACTGCTTGCACGAATGTGTGTAAGCAGTCTCCTTTGTAGACTGATTGCATTTCCCCAGTATATAACCAATAAACCAAAATCTACCACCTGCTTCACCCACAACTGAGCTTATGTGATTATTCCATTTCATATCCCTAAAAAGTGCTGCACCCAGGTATTTGTGAGAGTTGGCGGATTCCATCTGTGAGTCACTGATGTTAAAACAACAATGTAGGAAAGTATTTACCATAAAGAAGACACGTATAAAGTTGGCCAAATCCAGCATCTTCGGCCTGGCATTCCGATTTGTGATGCTGGAGTTGGTGGTCACGTGTGCATTAGGTGTGCTTGCTTCTCTCTCTCTCTCTTTCTCTCTCTCTCTCTCTCTCTCTCTCTCTCTCTCTCTCTGACAAAGGCTGTGGCCGAAAGCTTTATGCGAGTGTCTCAATTGTGTCTTCAACTTGACATGTCTTCTTTATGGCAAGTAGCAATCTTGTCTTTTCCTACATTGTTGATATTCATACCTGGAGTTTCCTTTGTTTCATTGATATTATATATATTCTGCTATGGTAGTCACTGAAGGCTTCACTCATTGCTCTTCTGACACCAAAACGTGTTTCATTCAGCATCTCTATCCATAGTCCAATGCTTTATTTTACACTCATTCTGTAGTAGCCTGTTTCATTAGAAATTTCTTTACAGTGAGTGTATAGCATAGAGGGTCACTCCCATCGTTAACTGTTCTACTGGATATATATCTAACCAGTGCATGGTCAACTATTCTTTTAAACATGAGCCATAGCTCTTCTACATGCTCTTGCACTATGCTGAAATTTTTAAGTTCCTCATTTAGATATAACACTACCGATTTTTTTATCTAGCTTTCTGAACACATATGCCTCTCTGCTCATTTTAGTTGTTCTTTGTACTCTGGTAATCGTTGTTGCCACAACCGTGTCACAGTCACTGATACCAATTTCGATGTGGACACCCTCAAAGAGGTCAGGTCTATTTGTTGCCATTAGATCCAATATATTTCCATCATGAGTGGGGTTCCTGTCTGTCTGTTCTAGGTAATTTCTAGAGAAGGCATTTAGTAAAGTTTCACAGGATGTCTTACCACACCCACCACCAACAAAACTGTAATTGTCCCCATTAATTGTTGGAGGATTAAAGTTTCCATGATTGATTACAGTATGATTGGGGAACGTACATACAAGTGAACTGATGGTTTTCTCTTACATTTTCAGTTACATCAGGAGATGACAGAAGCATCCAATTACCATTTTATTTAAACCCCTGATACTGAGTCTTGCCCTTGCTGTTTCAATTTCCGTCTCCGTTGATTTGAGTTCCTTGTCTACTGCGACAAGTATACCACCTACACTTCCCATTAGCCTATCCTTTCAATATAAATTAAATTTTCTCCAAAAATCTCTCTGCTATCAATTTCAGTTTTCAATCACTTTTCTGTACCTATTGTTATGTGAGCTTCAATGCTTTTCAGAAGCTCTTTGAATTCAGGCACTCTGTTGCGAACGATTCGACAGTTGACCACTTGGATTTTAGTACTCTCACCTGTGTGAGGCATTTCTTCTGATATTACGATACTTCTGAGTTTCTTACAACTATCGTTATCTGGATTGGTTGGAGTCACTTAATCTAAAAAAAAAAACCAACACAAACCACCTTGTGTCCACCCTGCACACATTCGGCTACCTGGTAACAGCCTCTTATGTGTAGTGTACACCTGACCCATTTAGGGGGACCCTACAGTTCTCAACCCTATGGTGTAAATCCAGGAAGTCACAGGCTAACTTGTCACAGAATCTTCGAAGGACCTGGTTCAGTCCTTCCACTTATCTCAGAATCAAGAGGCCACAATCAATTCTGCGGACAATGCTTAAAACTGTGAGCTTCATTGAAACTGCAGGCACATGGCTGGTACCTTCTCTGCGTCGCTGGAATGATCCGACTATGACGTCTGAGCCCAGATGACAGGCATAATTTGCTGTAACGTGCACCACAATCTGCAGCTTGTTCCCTTAGTGGATGAGTAATGGCAGCTCCTGTACTTTCTACAGAGGAGACAGGATCCACAGGACAAGATAGTACTTGAGGTACCTTTGGTACTGGTACTACAGGCAGACTCTCAGGAGTTCTTATAACACACTGATTCGCAGCAGCTGCAAATGGTTTGACAGTAGTCGCAGCAATTTCCAGCTGCTTACAAATGTAACCAACTCATCCTGTGTTTGAGAACAGTATTCACAGTGAAGCTGCATTTTGGCTGGTGCAATGTATAACAGCACAGTGAACAAATAATTTTAGACTAAGCCAGCAGTTTATCTTTTGATCTGCCGAGCTAAGAAAGTACTAATTCCCTGTCAGAACTGAAGCAAATACACAAAATGAAATTTCTAATAAGGCAACAGAAAAACATGTGGTAAAAATTACTAGTTACCTACAAATTTTTGAAATTAATTATAGTTGCTAACAAACTTGAAAACAGAGTTAATTTATAATAAATTTAGATAATGTATCTTCTTTAAGGGAACACCAGATGTAACCCAATATGTTAGCTACAAAATAATCTACAGTTACTAAATCACAAACACTGATTAATAACAAATTATATTATGCACAGGACAATGGTAACTACCAAAAACTCTCAAAAATGCATGCTTATTTACATTAACATACAGTGAAATTCGGGGTGATTTATTCTTTCGCAGTAACTGTGAATCACAACACTGGCTTGCTATGAAATAAGTTATCCAAAAGACTAGTACTGGTAACTTATGAAAATGAATGAGGGTCGATGAATAAGTAATGCTCCACATTTTTTTTTTTTTTTTTTTTAATTGCTGTTAACATACATAGACAAACATCCTTGTTGGTGCTTCACATTTGATGGATGTTCTGTGCGCCGGTGAAGTTTCGAACCATTCTGGCAAATGGTACAGCTGTAGTACACCATCAAAATGACGTCTACATAGAACTCACATTACAAGCAGCATGCTGTAATTGAATTCTTGTGTGCAGAAAAAGAAACTGTGATGAACATCCATAAACATTTGTGTACAGTGTATGGCGATGCTGCAGTTGATAGGAGTAAAGTTGGGTGATGGGTAAAGAAAGTTACAGCCTCAGAAAACACAGAAACAGAGCTCCGTGATCAGCCAAGCTCAGGACATCATGTCACAGCCACTGCTCCAGACATGCTGATTCATGCAGACACCATTATTCGTGCTGACCAGAGCATCAGAACTCAACAATTGGCTCTACAGTTGTCGGTCAGCACTGGAACTGCGCCTGTAATAATCAAGACTCTCAGATATTCAAAGAGGTGCTCACGATGGGTTCCATAAATGCTCACAGCGGACACAAGATCCAAGGAAAGACCATTTCATCTGAATTGTTGGAGCGTTTTGAGACCAATATAGAGGAGTTTCTGTCACGGATCGTTATGAGGGACGAAAGCTGGGTGCACCACTTTGCACTGGAAACAAAAAGGCAGTCCATGGAGTGGCATCATCCTCATTTGCCACAAAAGAAGAAACTCAAGACAACCCCCTCTGCCGGAAAAGTCACGGTGGCACTCTTCTGGGATTGTGATAGCATCATTATTGTGCACATTTATGCCAAGAGGGTCAACCACCAATTCAGAGGCATACATGAAGATTCTGAATAAACTCAAGAACCGTTTTCGATGTGTTCGATCAGACAACAATCCAGCAGAAATCTTGCTCCAACATGATAATGCACGCCCACACACAAGTCTGAAAACCTGAGAATACATTGCCAAATTGGGTCAGACATCAACGCCTAATCCACCCTACAGTCCAGACCTGGCACCCTCAGACTTCTCCTTCTTTGGGCCGCTTGAAGAACACACTTTGAAGATAACGAGAGTGTCGGTCATAGAGTGAAAACAAGGCTATGCCTACAGGACAAGAGCTTTTACCAGCAGCGAAGATATGCTCTTCCACAAAGTTGGCGTACAGCCATAGAATGTGATGGAAACTATGTAGAAAAATAGGACATGGACAAGACATGTTGATGTATATTGTCACCAAATTCTGACTTAACAATAAATATGTTCTGAGAAAAAAAAAAAAAAAAAGTGGGATATTGCTTATTGAACGACCCTTGTATTTTTGTAAGTGTCTCAAAATTCTAAAAAGAGTAATCTATTTATCATATAATTACACGATGAAATTAGAGAACGGTGGTTTTGAACAGGGGTAGACTTACAGTTCACAAAATTTTAAGAGTGTACAAATAAGTTTAAGCCTGCAATGGACATTAACAGCACAAGTTTATCAGGGCACTAGAAAATGTTCGAAATTTTCCAATACAAACAGGCATTTATACAATCAATGCAAGATTATGTAGAAGAAATGCAAACAGTAAATATCCAAATCTAGAATTTCAAACCAGGGTACAAATCTTGCACACGTGGTCTCACACAAATGAAAATTTCTAAGTGAGCTTTTACGTATAAATAAATGTACATATTGCACAGGTTTTTCACTTAGCTGTTTCTGTGCCAACTTCTGCACTGGTGTCCCAAAGAAGAACACTGCAGCATGAATATATCTCAGTCAGAATAGAGAAATGTGCAGTACCAACATAGTAAGTCTTCTGCATGTTGCAGCCAACAGTGCAACTTCTCTGACTAGGCACTTTGTTTAAGACCTCATCAATGTTAACGTGCCAGGATGAGAACCGATATGAGGTGGCATGATGGGAAGTGCAATGAATGGGAACCCTGCCCCAGGTGTTAACAAACCTACTATTTGTGAAAACTTTAGTGACATTTGGCATCCTGAAAAACTGACAAATAAGCAAGGGACTAAGAAGCTAGATAGTGACTCACTTTACAACATTAATTCATACATTCATCCTGTACTATATATTTCATAAAAAAAGATAACTTTCAGGAATGTAGAGTGGAAGAAGTTGTCCATACACAGCAGGGAGTCATCCTGACTACTATCACGAAATTGAAAGCTGCTGCTAATGGTTGTGTTGGCAGAGCTATTGGGAGCCTCATACCCACCAAGACAACAAAGGTACTGCAAATACATTCTTCTCCTATTTGTCTCCTATCCAGGAGATACAGAACCTTCCACTTTTTGACAGCCTAACTGTAAGTGGGAGTGTCAGTGGCAGACCAAGGGGCTCTGTACAAGGGAGGCAGCAACCGGGAAGAACTCAGGGTACTACAGTCATATCCTCTTAACAAGTCCAAGTTATAATCTCTCTCTGAAACAAACTGAGCCAGTGTTTTATAGATGACTTCAACCTGTGAGGTGAAAGTTTGGTGGTTTGTTGCACAGCTGGAGGAGGAGACGGGGATGCTACCATGACACTGGGAGATTTCGCAACCACAGTGCTAAATTTGAGGTTGCATGTCTGCTTGGCCATGCCCTTAATGTAGCGAGATGTAGCAAGAGCAGTACTGTCTGTGCCAGTTGGTAAAATGCAGGGTTTCCAGCTAGCCAACAACTTGTGAGCGACCAGGTAAGGCACTTTTTCCTTCACCTGGATCTCCCGGACAACCCCCTCACCGAGATACTTGGGACAATCTCAGGAGGCGGCAGCATGGTTGCCGTTGCAGTTGATACAGCGGGGAGGAGGAGGCGGACAATCGTCCTCATGAGCAGCACTATCACAGGTTACACATTTGGCTGGGTGTCGACAGGGCTCTCTAGTGTGGTTGTAACGATGACAATGGTAGCAGAACATTGGGTTCGGAATGTACGGTTGTACTGTGATAACTTCACAGCCTGCTTTGATCTTTGACAGAAGCACAACTCCACAAAAAGTGAGAAAGAATGAGTGTGGGCAATAAGGATGCATCTACCTTTCTCATAATCCGATGTACTGCAATGACACCCTGATCAGGAGGTACATTTGGATTTCTATCTCAGTCAGACCATCGAGCAGGTTAGTGTAAATAAGAACACAGGAAGAATTCAGCGTACGATGGGCCTCGACATGAATGGGATAGCCGTGGAGGAGCTAAGCTGCAAGTAGTTGTGCTTGAGAATCAGTCGTCTCCAAAAGTGAAGTACCATTTCGTAACTGAGAGCAGGATTTCACAGGACCAGTGATTCCATCAACACCTTTCTGAATAATAAACTGACTTACTGTAGCAAAGGACTGACAGTCTTCAGTATTTGAAACCACAAGAAACCATGGTGGAGCTGGGTGTGTCTTTGAATCGTTAGTCTCATTCCGCGTATGTGTGTGAGACGGTGACAGTGAACAAGATGATTGGCTCATTGTGAGAAAATCCCCCATGATTGCCAGTGTCTCCAATGGCGTGCTCCTTCCAACTGGGAGGGGCCACGCAGTCCGTGACACGACACCTAAAACTACACAACCACTCCACATCGCACACTAAACTATCACCCGATATCATTAACATCCATCCATCACAGAACCTTAGAACATATTCTAAGCTCTCAAATAATTACATAATTTTAATAAAATGACCTCTTCCATGTCAACCAACATGGATCCCGAAAAAATCAGTCACGCAAAATCCAACTCACTTTTCTTACATTACATCCTTAAAGCCATGGATTATCACAATTACATAAATGCTATATTTCTTGACTTCCAAAAAGCATTCAACTCAGTATCACATCATGCTTTTCAACAAACCCACAAGATTTGAGACAAAAATTTGTTACTAGATTTAATGTTTGTTGGTAGGGAGTAAGCTGCATGTTATCATGGGTTGAAAATTATAAACAGGTACAGCAGTAACATCAAGCATGTCCCAGGGTAGTGTCTTGTGACCTTTGCTGCCCACGTTTTACTTCAATGACCAGGCAGACAGTAGTAACTTCAGGCTTTTGGTGGTGATGCTGTTATCTGTAATCAATTACTGTCCCAAAAAAATGCATAAATATTCAGTTACATCTTTTAAGTATTCAAAGGTTGTAAACTTGCTCACAATGTTCAGAACTTTAACATTATGCACAAGAGAGAGAGAGAGAGAGAGAGAGAGAGAGAGAGAGAGAGAGAGCTTACAGAAAATTTATGTAACTCATAACAGAATATTGTTTAAGCGTGTTGGGGATCCATACCAAATAGGACTAACAAGGGACACTGAATGTTTACAAAGGGCAGTACGAATGGTAACAGGTTTCTTTTAATTTACTTGAGGGCAATACAGAAATGCTGAAAACCCTGAACAGGCAGATGCTTCAAGACAGTAAACTATAATGTGAAAGCCTGCTTACAAAGGTTTGAGAGTGAGTATTAAGTAAAGAATCGAGGAGTACGCTATCACCCCTGTATATATTTCTCCTGTAAGGACTACGAAGTCACAATTAGACTAGTATCAGTGCCACAGCGATACTGAAAATAGCCATTATTTCCATGCTCCACATGAGAACCAAACAAGGTGAAACCTTAATCTGTAGTACCATGCTTAATATCTTTTGCCATGCATTATACCATGTGTTGCAGAGTATGGAGTGCAAGCAATTTTAGCCAACACTGTATTTTGCTGAAATTAATTGTTATATAACTGCTTTAGGGTTAAGAAGCCTGACAATGACCAGGAGAGCAGCATGCTGACCACATGCCCTTCTGTACCGCATCCAGTGGCAGATGATGGCACACTGGTCGGTCAGGCTCAATTGCCCTGTCTAAAGCCAGAACATGTAACTATCTACCTATATAACTGCTTTGTATGTAGAGGTAGAAGTTAAAAACAGCAGCTGAAGAACACAGAACCAGCAGTGGCTTTCTGAATACAAGCTACTTTTCCCTTAAGGCACCTTTAATGCAAAAGTAATTACCAGAATTACCATTGTGAGTAGATACAAACTAATCATTTGTTCCAAAATATCCTTAACAGCCCTTAAGTAGCTGCAATTTTCTATTAAAATACAACTTGTGTCAATCCACTCTCTTGAAAGATCTCATCCACGAGCTTTATGGGTCATCATCTGATGACTGAATGATTGAACGTAAAAAGGATATACACTCTTCACAGTCTCGACCATTTCTCACTACTCTGCAGCAGTTTTGATAGATGTCCACTGTGATGGCACTTTGCCTTGAGTGCTTGTTTAAATTTTACAGTTCAATGAAAAATTACATTTATGTGATTTTTATGGTTTCTTATTTAACTGAAAAGGGACTGATTTATGATATTCATTGTATGAGATAAACAGATGTTCACAAAGTGTGAACATTACATAGTAAACTAAATATCAGATTAATAGCTATATTTCAGTGAAAGATGTTTACTGTACATCATTTAATAACTGGCACTACAGCAGTAAATGAAATTAATTATGTTGCTTATGCTCCACAAGTGTGTGTGTGTGTGTGTGTGTGTGTGTGTGTGTGTGTGTGTGTGTGTGTGGGCGCGCGCGTGCCTGCGGGGGTATACCTGTCCTTTTCTCCCCCTAAAGTAAGTCTTTCCGCTCCCGAGATTGGAATGACTCCTTACCCTCTCCCTTAAAACCCACATCTTTTCGTCATTCCCTCTCCTTCCCTCTTTCCTGATGAAGCAACCTTAGGTTGCGAAAGCTCGAATTTTGTGTGTGTTTTTGTGTTTCTGTGTGTGTGTCTATCAGCATACCAACGCTTTCATTTGGTAAGTTACATCATCCTTGTTTTTAAATAACATAATTAGAAATATTTGGCCTGTAAAATAGCTTGTAACTGCTAACTATGAAATATTAACTAAAACTCTCAACTTAGGGTCTGAGTGACCTACTCCTCCTTTTTAAACTTTTCCAACCAATCCCTCTTTCCTCCCAGAAAAAGGAGCATGCAAGGTATTTCTAGGTTTAAGTTTTTCTCCTGGCACTGTTAGTAAATCTGCCTGTTGAAAGGTAAGTACTGACTAGCATTTCTACCTTGTTATTTTAACTACTGCATCACATGCAGCAATTAGTATTTTTGAGCAGTTAGTAGTAGCAACAGTAGTAGATAGACATGTTTCATATCAGTACAAAGTAGTTATATGAAATGTGACCTAGGTGTAAATTAAAATAATAAAAAGCATGAAGCAATGCTTAAATCATAGGCAGCAATTTGTGACTAAATGCATTGTATTTTCAATACCTGATCAATAACTGTAAAATAAATACACACTAAATATAGAAAGCTAACATTATTTATGACAGCAAAATACCTGTTCAGACTCTGCAGAACTAGTGCCATATCGACAGTAGTGTGCATTTTTATTGTTGGTTTAATTAACAAGTCTTCCAGACTGTGAACAGTAGAGTCACAGAAAACTACTGCATCTACTGCTAATGTTGATAAATAGTCTCTGTCAAGTAACAGCCACCTCTCAGCAGCTACCACAAGTTCAAGTGCAGCATGCCTCTTTGCCAGCCAAGCCATACAGTTATCAACATCCGATATCCTGAAAGCAATGACTTACTAAGTTGAAATCAAACAATGGAAAATCCAGGATGGAATGTAAAAATATTATGAAAAGGAAAGTCGCTACACACCATATAGCAGAGATGCAACTCAGCATCTCCGCTGTATGGTGAGTAGCAATTTTCGTTTTCATAATATTCTTACTAAGTTGAAAACATCATAAACTTTGGATAATCCCTTAGAGGAAGCTGTTAGCTGAACGATACATATTTTTAAAAGGGAAACTACTATGTATAAAGAATTTAATTTCACAGAATTATCAACCATACTGCTATCTTTGTTGCCCAATGGTGAAAGGTAGATATTTCTTTTAAGGTACAATTAAAAAGTTTTTATAAATTGTGGCTTTTACAAAATAACTACAAAATTTCAATTTTTGTTTCATTTTGAAAATCAGGGATCAGAGCAACACAGTTGCATATATTTTTCTGGGAGTGGATAATACCCACACCAATCAGAGCGACATCTTTTGCCAATGGTTAGTGACCACAAGAAGATACTGCCATTTTGTTCAAATTCCCTATAACCATTATTATTGTAATTGTAAAAGCAAAAAAGATGGAAGATTTAAACTTTTGTACTGTTTAGGTGCCATTTGTATCTCATTTTGAAGGGATACGATTTATCATGAATCACAAAAGCAAGTAGGTGTAACTGAAAATTTACGAGGGGCGTTCAATAAGTAATGCTCACTTTTTTTTTCTTAAAGCATGTTGGTTTTAATCAGGATTCCAAGTACACCATATTATTCCCTACTCTTTTGCTACATAACCCTATTTTTCAACATAATCTCACCTCAATGCGACAGCTTTATGCCACCTTACTGGGAGGGCCTGTATGCCTGCAGGCTACCACTCTTCTGGTCGACATTGAAGCCAACATCGTGCTGCATCAATAACCTCTCCATTGTCCACGTACTGCTTCCCGCAGAAGTGCATCCTTCATTGGGCCAAACGGAGAGAAGTTTCTCTTTATGGTCTTCTGTTAGGTGACGAGGAACCCAGCGGGCACACACCTTTGAGCACCCAAATGGTGGAAGAGAGTGTGTGACACTACCAACAGACAACCAGTTGAGTAATGAGATCTCTGGTTGTGATCCATCAATCTCCTGAACGAGAATGTCTGCACATCTAACATTGCAGGAGTCACAGCTGTGTGCAGCTGGCCCGCACATGGGAGATCGGGCGGGTTTGTGCAACCTTGTTGCAATGACTGACACCCCACCGAATGACTCACCATGCTTTTGTTCACAGCCAGGTCTCCGTAGATATTCTGCAAGTGCCTATGAATATCTGCAATGCTCTGGCTTTCCACCAAAATAAACTGAATAACAGCCCTCTGCTCGGAACGTACCTCCATTACAGACTCCATTTTGAAAGTCATATACAGTGAGACCATCTATTGGAATTTCATGGAACTACAAGGGCTGAAGGGAGAATAGTCCACAATGTCCCACAACAAAATCTGCACTTATTTAACCAAAATTTATCAAGAAAATAAAGATGTGTTTTATTACTTATTGAACATTACTGGAAAAAAAAAAAAAAAAAAAAAAAAGGGGGGGGGGGGGGGGGGGGGGGGGAACAAGTACTTTATTTGAGAAACAATGATAAATTACACTTTAAGTAGAACTTATTTTGCTGAATTCCCAACTTCTGTGTGAAATGCTTAAAAATGCAAAATACTGAAGCTATGATATTAAAGATACAAGATACACAAAGCAAAAAATTACATATTCTAGATGGTTGTCACAATACTATGGCAATATCTGCAGCTTAAAATATTTACACAGTTTCAAATTTAATAAATCCCATTAAAAAAATAAAAGATTAGACAAGTGTTAAATACATCACTGACTACAAAATATTAATTCAGTGAATTTATGAAGTTGAACAATATTTCAGGTAGTATGTATAAAGGGCTGTCAAATGGAAACGAGATGGAAAAACATAAGTAAACTGTTTATTATTTCAAAAGTAATAGCCATAACTGTTAAAACATTTATACCAGTGTGAAGAGATGGTAATGCCTTCACAAAAAAATGTTTGTGACTGCCGAAGGAACCATGATTGTATGCAAGCAAGCGTCTCTTTGCCTGAAGCAATCAGCAGCCATGAAGTTTCATAGGGAAGCCCTTGCACATCCTCCATGCAGTCCCAATCCTTCCTCATGTGATTTCCATATACAATCATGGTCCTGTAGGCAACTGCAAACATTTTCCATGGAGGCACTGACCATCTTCTCTCAGTGGGATGAAGGTATTAACTTTTTCCATAAGTCATTTTCATTTTCATTTGACTGCCTCTTGCATAAATTAAATCGCTGGTGGATGCAATAGCTATAAAAAAATAAAAATAAAATAAAAAATTTAAAAAACCAGCTGATATATCACACAGCTGCAAAATTTTCTGGATGCTAATAATAAAAATTCCCAACAAGAGTTAGCAAACAGTGACATCATATTTATATGCAGCTTTTTAACTAAAAATATGAATAAGAAATATGACATTCACAGTATGCCAGCATGCAGTTATGTAACATGAGGCGTATTATGGCAGGAAACAATAAAGTAAAACTGCATATCTGCAGAATAACTTGAGATATTCCATAGTTATGAGAAAGATGTTTCCAATATTTAACATTAGTACAAGAACACTATCACAGATATCATAAATACAAAAGTTCACCTGAGACACTGATAGTTTTGGAACCATAAAGTTCATCAACGAAGGATCTGGAAACTTAAGTTTATTACTGCATTTGATGTATCCTTAGTTACGTAGTGTCTCTTGCTCAATACAGTGCTGTTTGCGCACCACATGTTACTTTCCGAAGCATTGAAATCAGGATTGTGACGCGCTTTTGTAAGCCACTCATAGCTCACGTCATGTGATCTCGCCAGCAGATTACAGCGGATATTCCGTGCATAGGACACGTGATGTAGTCAGACAATGGCAACATCATGTTAAGTAGCGCGTGTACACAAATTGGAAAAGTTTACCGTTTAAATTAATATACATATTGTTGCTACAAGAACAGAAAAGCTTTCACATATAATATTGAACTTTTTGGCACATGTTTCACTTTAATATACATCACACAAATGTGCCAGTAAAATTTTTAATAACGACATATATTTGTGAACTTCTGGGCTCGAAATTTTTCTAAATGGTCGTCCTCAAAGAGTTGATTTTTTTAAATGAGAGTCAAAGGTTCTGTGATTTAAGAAATTCATTGTACACTCACACATAGTTCAGCTTGCATAAAATGAAATTTACTTTGCAAGTAATACTTTTCACACAACCATTCAGTATATTTTCCTGTGACCTGTTAGAAATAGGTATGTTTCCGCAGTTGCCAGAGACCGTCAGATAACAGGCGTCACCACTCTTGCGCAGCTACGATGACCCCAGGAAGCCCATATGTTCATACAGTGCACATTTGTATGTCAAGATTCAGATTTAGATTTTCTTGGAGTACCAGTACTGTATTATCTCATGTTTGGTTCTTTATTATGGCATAATGCCATATGTGCTATTAGATGAAAAGATGTAATTTTGAAATGCAGCGAACACTTTAAACTAGCCAGTAGCATGGAATTAAACATTTTGTTTCAAATAAATTGACTGCCTCGGCAGAAGAGATTAATAAAAGCCAAATTTCTTTTGCAAACCGACAAAAATAACTTCATTGTTCGGCAAGGCGATTAATGCTTGACTATCAAAGGTGGAAATAAAATAAAATCTGAAACTAATAACATATTTTAGCCTTCCGTAATTAAGTGAATGTATTTTAATTCACTTGATAGCTCCCAGCCACAGAAATCCGTTTTGTTTTCATTTTACATGAGAGCAATAAACGAAGAGGAAACAGTAAACTCACTAAACGTAAACACGGGTCACATGGAAACTACTCACCTCTCCACTGCAACAGACTGATCTGTACATCAGCACCAGATCAACGATATTTCGGAACCGCAGCAGCACTAGTAATGGTATGATTTTCATCTCCCTCCTCCCCCCCCCCCCCCCCCCCAAATACATTTCCCCCTGCGTCAATAATAAGCTGTTCAAATCTGAAGTCATTCTGAGCAGTTGCTCTCTTTGCATAGTGTTTGCAAATGAACTTAATTACGAACAATCTGCAGATGCAAGAGACACTCGTCTCTGTTCGTGAACAGCTGAAATTTGTTTTTTGTTTTAGGGTGCAAAACAACTAGGGTCATATGCACCCATGTCAAAACTATAGAACACAAAAACAGAGGGGAGTTAAAAACGACTACACGTCAATCCCAATAGACGTAAGAGAAGACGGCTAAAAACTAACTCAGAAGGAAAAACCAAGCGGAAATATAAATGGTTTTAAAAAAATTTAAAAAAATGGACATTGCGTCAGGAAATTGCGGACACTTAAAACTTGGGTGCAATGTGCACAAAGTGGTGGGGGAGTGCCACTTAAATGGCAATCGTTAAAAAGGTAGTGCCCCGTACGCAACCTAGTTAAAATGACCACCTCGCAATGGGAGGGCCAAGAGGAGGTCGTCCAAACCACCAGGAGAGACTTAATAATCTGGAGCTTATTTTCATGAAGGGAGGACAAGTGGTGATGCCAAAGTGACCCTACCTCCTGACAGATGGCAACACTGGTCATCAGAGGGAAGATAAGAACTAGCGGGCTGAGGTACGAGGCTTGCAGCCTTGGCAGCAGCCCCATTTCCTGGCACACTGGCACGACCAGGGGCGCACATAATCATTACGGTGGCTCCATCAAGAATGAGCAAGTGACAGTTTTCCTGGACCAGTTGCACAAACAGATGGGAGGTGTAAAGGGCACAGAGACTTTGAAGGGTGCTCAGAGAGTCTGAGCAGAGTACACAATTGAAAAACCTGTGTCATTGGACGTACTCCATGGCCAGATACAGGGTGAAGAGCTTTGCTGTAAATTCTGAGCATTATGCCAGAAGCCAATACCAAAAAATATCGGCACCAGTGATGAAGGCACACCCAACACCATGGTCAGTCCGAGAGCCATCAGTGTGCACAAAAGAACAAACACGAAGTTCCATGCGAAGGTCGTGAAACTGAAGACGATAGAGCAAGGCTGGAGTAGTGTCCTTACGAAGCAAATGAAGGCCAAGATGAACACGGACCACTGCACAAAACAAAGGTGGTGAAGGTTTCACATTCATAGGGAAAGTTGAGTAGCGTGAAGTTAGGTTGCTGGAGCAAGAGCCATAAGCAAATTCCAGGAAGTAGCAGAGAAGAGGGACATGCCCCATACTGGCGATCAAAGGATTCATCGAAGAAGGAGCCATAGGATGGGTGGCAATGCACAGCAGACAAACAGCGTGCATACCTGCCGAGGAGAAAGTCATGGCAGTAGGACAGTGGTACTTCAGCAGTTTCTGCATACAGACTCAACCAGGCAAGTGTAAAAGGCACCAGTGGCAAATGGGTGCCACGATGGTGGATAGTACTGAGACAGCGCAAGAGGGACAGATGCGCAGATGCATAAACAAAACACCCAAGGTCTAGTTTTGAACTGGCAAGGAGCCTCAATGGTACTTGGTTTGAGGACACCTAGGACATTGAGAGTCTGCATACAGCAGACTGCCAGGTAAGACACATGGGAGTGTTTCCTATCGAGCATGAGCCCCAGGAATTTCGTAATTTCAACGAACGGAAGAGCAACAAGCCCAAGATGTAAAGATGGTCGGAGAAACCAACTGCGCCACCAGAAATTCATACAAACTGTTTTTTCCGTGGAAAAACGAAAGCCATTGTCAATGCTCCATGAGCAAAGACGTCAAGACATCGCTGCTCAAGGAGACAAGTCCATGGAGAACTGCAATAGATCGCAAAAAGTGAGCCAAAGATGCCTGGCGGGAGACAGGCCATTGTAGGGTTAATGGTGACAGCAAAGAGGATGACACTCAGGACGGCACACCGTTTTCCTGGATAAAGGTATCAGACAAGGCAGAACCATACAAACCTTGAAAACTCAGTCTTTTAAAAATTTCTCAAGGAAACAGGGCAGGTGGCCATGGAAGGCCCACGTGTAGACAGTATGGAGGATACCAATCCAGTAGTGGACAAAGCGACGAGATGGTCAACTACAGAACAGCGCGCTCAAAATCCACTTTGTGAGGTTGTTAGTAAAGTGCGAGACTCGAGCCACCATACCAGCTGGGCATGAATCATATCTTCCATCAACTAGGAAAAAACAACTGGTGAGAGATGGGGCGATAGCTAGAAGGAAGGTGTTTGTCCTTACTGTGCTTAGGTATGAGTATGGCAGTGGCTTCATGCCAGCATCTAGAAAACATGCCCTCTGCCCAGATGCGGTTGTACCTATTAAGCAAAAAATGCTTGCCCGCAAGAGAAAGGTGCTGCAACATCTGAAAGTTAACAGCATCTGGCCCTGGGGTGTAGGATCAGGATGAAGTGAGAGCATGCTCCAGCTTCCTCATCGTAAAGGCACATTGTACCACTCACGATTCTGAGAAGAGAAGGGTATCGCCTGAGTCTCCTCTGCTCAGTTCCGATGGAGGAAGGCAGGGTGATAGTGGGAAGAGCTCGAAATTTCCGAAAAATGGTGGCCCAAGATGTTGGATATAGCAATAGGGTCCACAATGATGTCATCTGCTACTATCAGGCTGGAAATTGGGGAAGGGATCTTGGTTCCAGACAGCTGTTGGAGGTTGGCGCACATGACGGATGGAGGAGTTGAACTGTTAAAAGAACTAATAAAGGAAATCCAGCTGGCCTTTCTGCTATCCTGAAGAACGCAGTGACACTGTGCATACAACTGTTTGTAACGAATGCAGTTTGCCATCGTAGGATGATGCTTAAAAACATGGAGAGCATGTCTCCGTGTGCGGATAGCATCGCGGCATGCCTCAGTCCACCAATGGACCAGGACACAGCGAGGACCGGAATGTTCTGTGGTGGTAAGGATAATGTTTGTAAGATATTCTACCTGGTCATCGCAACTGGGGAAATCTTATTCGTCAAAGGTCGCCAGGGAGGAGTAAGGCCTCTAGTCAGCCTTATAAAGCTGCCATTTGGGTGCGCACGCAGGTGAGGGAGTCAGCAATCAGATGGCACATGGCAATGGTCGCTCAAGTATGTGTCAGAGACAACAGACCACTTGAGATGATGGGCAAGCTGGGCAGTGCAGGATAGATCCAAATGAGAATAGGTGTGTGAGGAGTCAGAAAGGAATGCGGGTGCTCCTGTGTTAAGGCAGAAGAGAGAAGTTGATTAAGGTGGTCTGAAGGTTCAGGGCGAGTCCCAAGGGGGATGGTACACATTAAAGTCACCGAGGAGCAGAAATGGGTGAGGTAGCTGCCCAGTGAGCTGGAGTAAGTCTGCCCTGGGGACATTGAACGATGGAGCGATATAAGTGGTACAAAGGGAAAAGGTCAAGTGAGGAAGGTAAAGGCGAACTGCAACAGCTTGAAGATGGGTAGTCAGGGAGATGGGTTGACTATGATCATCATCCCGTATGAGCAGCATGACTCCCCCATGAGGTGGAATGCCGACCTCAGGGGGAAAGCCAAAACGGCTTGAGAAGAAATGTGAAAACTCAAAGCAGGTATGAGGACTCAATTTTGTTTCCTGAGGGCAGAGTACAAATGGATGCTGCGATTATAAAAGCAACTGTTAATCCTCTTTGTCGGATCGAAGGCTGTGAATGTTCCATTGGAGGAGACTCATGATGAAGAAAAAATGAAGGGATATCACCTTGGCGACTGCTGAGAGGAGGCCTACAAAGAGTTGCAGATACAGGGCACAGAGGCAGGACGATCCTGCTCCAAGAGGTCCACAGACACGTCTGCTTTTATTGTGCTGTCAGCCTGCTGAGCCCATAGCAGAAAAACAGTTGGTGGCGTGCACCAGCATCACGGAGGCCGGCCAGATGAATGTATCACCTGGCAACAGCATCTAATAGGATCTTCGAGTCAGCGAAGGAGTCGGCAGAGTTTGCCTATGTTCGACTTTTTTTAGCCTTTCTGGTTAGTAAAGGAAGACTCAGTTGTTGGATGAGCAGAGGGACGTCGGAAGTCTTCACGGGAGTATTTCTTCTGTCCTTTCCAGCCTGCCGGTTGTGTAGCTGGTGACTTCACCCTGTGAGGTGAGAGTTTGATTGCTTGTTGCACAGCTGGACGAGGTGATGGCAATGCTACCATGACACTGGGCAATTTCACAACCACAGAGCTGAATTTCAGGTTTCATGTCTGCATGGGCATGTCTTTCATGGAGTAAGATGTAACAATAGCAGTACTGTAAGTGCCAGATGGTAGAACATAGGGTTTGCAACTAGCCAATAACTTTTGAGTGACCGGGTAAGGAACTTTTTCTTTTACCCGGATCTCCTGGACAGTCACTCATCGAGACACACCAGACAATCTCAAGAAGAGGCAGCATGCTCACCATTGCAGTTGACACAGCGGAGAGGAGGTGGCAGACAATCGCCCTCGTGTGCATCCCTACCACAGGTTACACATTTGGCCAGGTGTCAACAAGACATTCAAGTGTGGTGAAACTATGGCACTTGTAGCAGCACATTGGGTTCAGAAGGTACGATCGGTTTGTGATAACTTCCCAGCCTGCTTTAATCTTGGATGGAAGCACCACTCTATCGAGGTGAGAAAAAGGGTGCATGTGGGCACTAAGGAGGCATCTACAGTTTTCATCACCCAATGGACAGCAATGACAGCCTGATCAGAGAGGTATGTTTGGATTTCAGATTCGCTCAGACCATCGAGTAGCCTAGTGTAAACAACACCAAAGGAAGAGTTCAGAGTTCTATGGGCCTCGACACAAGCAGGATAGCCACAGAGAAGTGACGCAGCAAGCAGTAGTTGTGCTTGAGAATCCGAAGTAGTCTCCGAAAGCAAAGTGCCATTCTGTAAATGAGAACAGCATTTCACATGGCTGGCAATTGCATCAACATCTTTCTGAATAATGATCAGATTTACCATCGTGAATGACTGACCATTTTCAGTATATAAAGCCATAAGGAACCATGGTGCCGTTGGAAGGCTCTCTGAATCGTTAGCCTCTTTCCGTTTCCGTTTTATAGACGTTAATCGTGAAGATGATTGGCTCATTGCGAGAAAATCCTCATGATTGCCAGCATCTCCAATGGTGTGCTCCTTACAACTGGGGACCCCCTTCACAAGGGGCACTCCCGCTTTAGGTGATCGTTCACACCTCAGGTCACACCCTCCTGGACACCTGACAGAGGGACCGATCGGCAATTTGGGAAAGTAGCAGCTCAAGCAGTCAGCCTTCCCTAGGCCTGGTCTGTACCAGAGGTATGTGCAAACACTACCTGTCAACCCAGGGCTGGTAATTACACGTTACCCAGTCACCTGTTAGGGTCAGACACATGAGCCTGTCTTCAGGAGCACACAGTGAGGAGGAAGAAAAAGAGGAGCCTCAAACACCAAAGCGGAGGAAGGATAGGAGAAGGCGAATGAAGAAAGGAAAAGAATGAAAAACAGTGGTTAGACTGTTCTTATGTCAGAGACAGATAATGCAAAACATTCCCAAAACCACCCCAGACATGTTCCCCACAGGATGGGCGCCAAAAAATAGTAAGAGGATAAGCATGCAGCACAGAGGGGAAGAGATGCTGCAAAGGCTGCGGCCCCATAGTCGCCAAACACAAACCAGCCAAAGAGTGGCAAGCCCCCAGGGTTGCTGAAATTTGTGCTGCTTACACTTACTTGGCTAAACTATTTCTTTCATGTGTTACACTGCAGCACTGGCAGTTGATGCCCTAATATAAATTGTCGGTGCCAGTGAAAATCATTACAAAGTTGATATGAAGCACAAGAATTTTACTACAGAATACAACTACAAATAAAATAAATTACACTACAGCAGATATATTCATCCCGAGAGAATGAGCAACTGTGTTGATATTTAGACCAATTCTCCTTTATTCTTCAGTCCCAGTGGCATATTTTTAATTACATGAAATATTCCATTCACTCTGGATCACCTTCAGATATAAGTAGTTGTGTCCAACTGATCTTGTCTGTGTCAGAACCTCACAGTGTACTGAGACTGAATAATGAATGAGAAGTGTTTGAAATAAATTAGTCAAAAATACCACCAGCACTAGTCCCTTCCTTCAGTTGTGAAACATTTATCCTGTTGAAATTTTTCCTCACTTCTCAATCTGAGTCCATCAGTCACAAATCATAATCAGCCCTATTATTCTTCATCATGAATATTTTCTTGTCTACCATTAAACATGATGCACCACTTTTGAACTGAGTCATCATTCACCACATTTCAACCAGCTTTGGTTACCAGCCTATAAATTTCTGATGTACTGTTTGCTGTACATATCCATCCAAAATTTTAGGTAGCATTCCTACGTGGCATTCTACCATTTGTTTTAATCATAAGTACACCTGCTCACTATTAGCTAATGATTATATACAAAAATATTGTAGGATACTGTGAAATAAACTATTACGAACTAAACAACCTATAATCTTTTTGTATAAGTGCTACATTGTTTCATTATAATTTAGAAATCAACCACTGTTGTGGCTTGTACACTGCCATTTTACAGGAAGTGCAAGCTGAAAATAACATCACATAGTAATTAAAAGATTCAAATACCTTCCTGAAAAAATTAAATCCTGCTTCATCTGTTTGGGTGTTAGCAGATTTGTGCTCAGAAAGATATGTAAGTACTCATTAACAAGCTTCTCCAGACCCATTTCAATAATTATTTCCACACATTCATTACCCAGAAGCTCTGGCACTGTTTCTCGTTCACCAGAAATCAGCTCCTTAATAATCCTTGCAGCAGTTGTGCAGTTTGTGGGACGTACCTGTTTTGAACAAAATAAGAGATTGATGTATATTTATGGAAAATACTCCAGTACAGGGCAATCAAGACAGAGTCAAATAGGCACAAGGCTGGAGTAGGACTAATAACTAAGAAGAAAATACGAATGCACGTAATCCACTATCAACAACATAGTGAACACATCATCATACCCAAGAAAGACACAAAACTTAACACCTGCCACAGTGATACAGGTTTTTATGCCTACTAGTTCCATAAATAATGATGGGAGAAAGAATATGTAATGAGATAAAAGAAATAATTTAGTTAAGGGGGCTGAAAGTTAACTGGGAGTAGAGGGTAAAATAATAAGGATGTGGACTGTGGCAAAAGAATGAAGGGGAGATCTGTCTGGTAGAATTTTGCACAGAGCATAATTTAATCATTGCCAACATTTGTTTTAAGAATCATGAAAGAAGGTCATATATGCACAAGAGATCTGAAGACATTGGAAGATAAATTGAAATAACCACATGATGCTAAAGTTTGCAACAACTAACTGAAACAGAGGAAAGGAATACAACAGATGACAAAAGCTTAGTTTAGAGAGGTGAAACAGTGAAGGCAGCAGAGGAAAAATTATGCAAGAAGATAAGGCCTAATAGAAACCTTTCATCATATGAGATACTGAATTTAATCTATGAAAGAAGAAAATACAAAAATACAGCAAATACTGCAGTCAAAAAAAAGACTGGCAAAGCTGCAGGAACATATCACTATGGAAAAGATAGGTACCACTTATAGCAAAATTAAAGAGACCTCTGGAGAAGAGAGAATCGCTGGTATGAATATTATGAACTCAGATGGCTAACAATAACCAAGCAAACAAGAGGAAGCTGAAAGCTGGAAGGAATATATAGATGGTCTATACAAGGTAAATGAGCTTAAAGACAATATTACAGAAAGGGTATAGGAAGTAGATGAAAATAAAATAGGAAGCATGATACTGAAATAAAAATCTGACACAGCACTGGAAGACCTGCGGCAAAACAAGACCCCTGGAGTAGATAACATTCCCTTTAAAATCCTTGAGGGAGTCATCCATGACGAACTATTCCACTTGGTACACAAGATACATCAGAAAGACAAAATACCCTCAGAAGCATGTAATAAATCTAATTCTGTAGAAAGTAAGTGTTGGCTGATGTTACCAAACTGTCTGCTGAATAAGTCATGGTCACAAAACTGTCTCAAATTACTGCACTTACAAAAGTATGGAAGAACCAGTAGAAGCTGACCTCGGTGAAGATCAGTTTGGGTTACGGAGAATAGTGGGAATGTGTGAGGTAATGACAGGGTTGTACCCTATTCTGATCATACTCAATATGTACACAGAGCAAACAATGAAGGAATGAATTATTTTTTTTTTTTTTTTTTGGGAAGGGTGAAAGGGCTAAACATTAAGGTCATCAGTTCCTCTGTTCTTTTAATAATCAAATACTAAAGGTTTTCAGGAGAAGAAAAAGTTGGACTGCTAAATTAATCAGAGGCAGAGAGCCTGGTACAAAACAGAGGGAAGGAAAGGAATTGTCAATGCGAAAGGCACTGCACTGAGATAAGAGAAATGAGATGGTCTACAGCATCCCCTACCAGAAGGCTGTCCACAGGGCTCACCCTAAATATGCTAGTCCCAAGCCAGATCTTGCAAATAGTAAACCAGGCCCAGTAGCTGTAACATCGAAGGGGCACCGACTCATAAGCCAGACACCAAAAACTCAGCAGTGGTAGGACTAGTGCTTTGTACAGATGGAAGAAAGTGGAATGGTCCACACCCCAGAAGATGTGACTCAAGCAGCAGGGAGTGTCGGGTTTAAGCTGGCATTTCTTTTCAAGCTGGTGACTGTAGTAACCATGTTAATTACGCATCAAATAGAAATCCCAACAAACAATATGACAACCACACTGATCAGTTCATCAAAAAGGTAAAGTTTCGGCAGAAGTGCATAACACATATTTTCGCAGTGGAAAACTAAGCCATGGGCAAGAGCCTACCACTGTGCTTTCTGATGGCACCTTCCAGCTGCCATTCAATAACACTCCTTGTTAAAGAACTGCAGTAAATATATCAGTCATCCACATACAGAGGTGGTGAAACCATACATCCCAAAGCCTCTACAAGTCCGTTATTCACTATCAGAAAGAGGGTCAGACTCAGCACAGATCCCTGTGGGACGCCATTCTCCTGTATATCAAGAGTGCTACATGATGACCCAATTCAGATACAACACAACCAGAGAGAAAATTCCAGACAAATATCAGGAGGGGACTCTAAAATCCCACTTTTACAGTTTGGTAAGGATGTGGTAACACTATGAGGTGTCACAGGCCTTTTGTAAGTCCAAGAAGACAGTAGTGAGGTGTTGGCAGCGGACAAAAACTGCCCATTCAGGAAACTCCAGTTGAATTAAGTGGTAAGTAATGGATCAGACTTCCCTAAATCCACAATGGCTGTTTGACAAATGCCCCGTGTCTCTAAAGTTCAACATGGCTGTCAGTTCACCATTCGTTCAAGCTGGTTAAACAAAACAGTTATGAGTTGGCTAGGCTCACAGTGGTCCATTTCATATGGGGTTTTATCTGGTTTCAGAACTAAGGCAAATGTGATTTTCCCTCCACTGTGTCATGTCATGGCCAAGGGCCAGAGTACTGAGGAGTTCCCATTCACTGAAAGTAGTATTACATGATTCCAGATGTTGGGTAACGAGGGATAGATTGTTTCCCTCTACACTTCTTTTGTAGATGGACGGCTGAGGATTTGGTGTCAGATACAGGTGCTTGAGCAAAATGTGCTGCAAGGTGTTCTGCAAAAACAGTAGGGGCAGAAGGAATATTGCCTTCCGAGAGGATACCACAAATACTGGTTGTTAGCTAATAACTATTGACACAAAGCAACTTGGCCCATACCTGCAAAGGAAAGATATGGGTCACTATGGTAATAACGCACTTTTCCCAACACCCATTCTTCTGGTGCTTTATGAAGTAGAATTCCCAATCAAAGGCAAAAAGGTTTACACTGACAGATGGCACTTCTTACTTAAGGGTTTACACTGACAGATGGCACTTCTTACTTTTATATAGTTTATTACCAACAAATTTCAAACTCACATTAACTAATTGAATAGCTACTAGCATGTCAACAGCAATCCTAAGCATAGCAAAATATGGCCAATATTAGAAATATTATACCGTGGCAACTTATCATGAAATATACCTGCACGACACCCCCACCGCCTATGAACCATAGACCTTGCCATTGGTGGGGAGGCTTGCGTGCCTCAGCGATACAGATAGCCGTACTGTAGATGCAACCACAACGGAGGGGTATCTGGTGAGAGGCCAGACAAACGTGTGGTTCCTGAAGAGGGGCAGCAGCCTTTTCAGTAGTTCCAGGGCAACAGTCTGGATGATTGACTGATCTGGCCTTGTAACACTAACCAAAATGGCCTTGCTGTGCTGGTACTGTGAACGGCTGAAAACGAGGAGAAACTACAGTGGTAATCTTTCCCGAGGGCATGCAGCTTTACTGTATGGTTAAATGATGATGGCATCCCCTTGGGTAAAATATTCCGGAGGTAAAATAGTCCCCCATTCGGATCTCTGGGCGGGGACTACTCAGGAGGACGTCGTTATCAGGAGAAAGAAAACTGGCATTCTACAGACCGGAGCGTGGAATGTCGGATCCCTTAATTGGGCAGGTAGGTTAGAAAATTTAAAAACGGAAATGGATAGGTTAAAGTTAGATATAGTGGGAATTAGTGAAGTTCGGTGGCAGGAGGAACAAGACTTTTGGTCAGGTGAATACAGGGTTATAAATACAAAACCAAATAAGTATAATGCAGGAGTAGGTTTAATAATGAATAAAAAAATAGGAGTTCGGGTAAGCAACTACAAAAAAGCATTGTGAACCCATTATTGTGGCCAAGATAGACACAAAGCCCATGCCTACTACATTAGTACAAGTTTATATGCCAACTAGCTATGCAGATGACGAAGAAATTGAAGAAGTGTATAATGAGATAAAAGAAATTATTCAGATAGTGAAAGGAGAAGAAAATTTAATAGTCATGGGTGACGAATTTGATAGTAGGAAAAAGAAGAAGGAAATGTAGCAGGTGAATATGGATTGGGGGTAAGAAATGAAAGAGGAAGCTGCCTGGAAGAATTTTGCACAGAGCATAACTTCATCATAGCTAACACTTGTTTCAAGAATCATAAAAGAAGATTGTATACATGGAAGAAGCCTAGAGATACTGACAGGTTTCAGATAATTATATAATGGTAAGACAGAGATTTAGGAACCAGGTTTTAAATTGTAAGACCTTTCCTGGGGGCAGACGTGGACTCTGACCACAATCTATTGGTTATGAACTGTAGATTAAAACTGAAGAAACTGCAAAAAGGGGGGAATTTAAGGAGATGGGACCTGGATAAACTGACGAAACCAGAGGTTGTACAGAGTTTCAGGGAGAGCATAAGGGAACAACTGACAGGAATGCGGGAAAGAAATACAGCAGAAGAAGAATGGGTACCTTTGAGGGATGAAATAGTGACGGCAGCAGAGGATCAAGTAGGTAAAAAGACGAGGGCTAGTAGAAATCCTTGGGTAACAGAAGCTATACCGAATTTAATTGATGAAAGGAGAAAATATAAAAATGCAGTAAATGAAGCAGGCAAAAAGGAATACAAACGTCTCAAAAATGAGAGTGACAGGAATTGTAAAATGGCTAAGCAGGGGTCTAAGGACGCAGAGGGGGGGTCTCAGGACGCAGGGGGGGTCTAAGGACGAATGTAAGGACGCAGGGGGGGTGGGGTGGTAAAGACGCAGGGGGGGGGTTGTAAGGACGAAGGGGGGGGGGGGGGGTGTAAAACCGCAGGGGGGGGTGAAGACGAAGGGGGGGGGGGGTGTAAAACCGCAGGGGGGGGGGTGAAGACGAAGGGGGGGGGGGTGTAAAGACGCAGGGGGGGGGGGGGGGGGGGGGGGTGAAGACGCAGGAGGGGGGAGGTCTAAGGACGAAGGGGGGGGGGGGGAGGTCTAAGGACGAAGGGGGGGGGCTAAGGACGCAGGGGGGGGGGGGCTAAGGACGCAGGGGGGGGAGGCTAAAGACGCAGGGGGGGGGGAGGCTAAAGACGCAGGGGGGGGAGGCTAAAGACGCAGGGGGGGGAGGCTAAAGACGCAGGGGGGGGGTTAAGGACGCAGGGAGGGGGGGGGGTGTTAAGGACGCAGGGAGGGGGGGGGGGTGTTAAGGACGCAGGGAGGGGGGGGGGGGTTAAGGACGCAGGGAGGGGGGGGGGTTAAGGACGCAGGGAGGGGGGGGGGGTTAAGGACGCAGGGAGTGGTGGGGGTTAAGGACGCAGGGAGGGGGGGGGGTTAAGGACGCAGGGAGGGGGGGGGGGGTTAAGGACGCAGGGAGGGGGGGGTTAAGGACGCAGGGAGGGGGGGGGTTAAGGACGCAGGGGGGGTAAGGACGCAGGGGGGGGGTAAGGACGCAGGGGGGGGGGGGTAAGGACGCAGGGGGGAGGTAAGGACGCAGGGGGGGGGGGGGGGTAAGGACGCAGGGGGGGGGGGGGTAAGGACGCAGGGGGGGGGGGGGTGTAAGGACGCAGGGGGGGGGGGGTAAGGACGCAGGGGGGGGGGGGGTAAGGACGCAGGGGGGGGGGCGTAAGGACGCAGGGGGGGGGGGGCGTAAGGACGCAGGGGGGGGGCGTAAGGACGCAGGGGGGGAGCGTAAGGACGCAGGGGGGGAGCGTAAGGACGCAGGGGGGGGGCGTAAGGACGCAGGGGGGGGGCGTAAGGACGCAGGGGGGGGCGTAAGGACGCAGGGGGGGGGCGTAAGGACGCAGGGGGGGGGGGGGTAAGGGCGCAGGGGGGGGGTAAGGGCGCAGGGGGGGGTAAGGGCGCAGGGGGGGGTAAGGGCGCAGGGGGGGTGGTAAGGGCGCAGGGGGGGTGGTAAGGGCGCAGGGGGGGGGGGGGTAAGGGCGCAGGGGGGGGGGGGTAAGGGCGCAGGGGGGGGGGGGGGGGTAAGGGCGCAGGGGGGGGTAAGGGCGCAGGGGGGGTAAGGGCGCAGGGGGGGGTAAGGGCGCGGGGGGGGGTAAGGGCG
Source organism: Schistocerca americana (assembly GCF_021461395.2). Taxonomy (NCBI): domain Eukaryota; kingdom Metazoa; phylum Arthropoda; class Insecta; order Orthoptera; family Acrididae; genus Schistocerca; species Schistocerca americana. The sequence goes on from NC_060124.1 coordinate 28,122,306, forward strand.
CAGGGGGGGGGTAAGGGCGCAGGGGGGGGTAAGTGCGCAGGGGGGGTAAGTGCGCAGGGGGGGGTAAGTGCGCAGGGGGGGGTAAGGGCGCAGGGGGGGGTAAGGGCGCAGGGGGGGGTAAGGGCGCAGGGGGGGGGGGGGGGTAAGGGCGCAGGGGGGGGGGTAAGGGCGCAGGCGGGGGGGGGTAAGGGCGCAGGGGGGGGGGGGGTAAGGGCGCAGGGGGTAAGGATGTAGGTGGTAAGATGGATACTGACTACAGGAAAATTAAGAAGTCCTTTGGAGAAAAGAGAACCACTTGCATGAATATCAAGAGCTCAGATGGAAACCCAGTTCTACGCAAAGAAGGGAAAACAGAAAGGTGGAAGGAGTATATAGAGTGTATGTACAAGAGTGATGTACTTAAGGGCAATATTATGGAAATGGAAGAGGATGTAGATGAAGATGAAATGGGAGATACGATACTACGTGAAGAGTTCGATAGAGCACTAAAAGACCTAAGTCGAAACAAGGCCCCAGGAGTAGACAACATTCCATTAGAACTACTGATAGCATTGGGAGAGCCATCCCTGACAAAACTCTACCATCTGTTGAGCAAGATGTGTGAGACAGGTGAAATACCCTCAGACTTCAAGAAGAATATAATAATTCCAATCCCAAAGAAAGCAGGTGTTGACAGATGTGAAAATTACCGAACTATCAGTTTAATAAGTCACAGCTGCAAAATACTAACACGAATGGAAAAACTGGTAGAAGCCGACCTTGGGGAAGATCAGTTAGGATTCCTTAGAAATATTGGAACACAGGAGGCAATACTGACCCTACGACTTATCTTAGAAGCTAGATTAAGAAAAAGCAAACCTATGTTTCTAGCATTTGTAGACTTGGAGAAATGCTTTTGACAACGTTGACCGAAATACTCTCTTTCAAATTCTGAAGGTGGCAGGGGTAAAATACAGGGAGCGAAAGGCTATTTACAATTTGTACAGAAACAAGATGGCAGTTATAAGAGTAGAGGGGTATGAAAGGGAAGCAAAGGTTGGGAAGGGAGTGAGACAGGGTTGTAGCCTCCCCCCGATGTTATTCATTCTGTATATTGAGCAAGCAGTAAAGGAAACAAAAGAAAAATTCGGAGTAGGTATTAAAATCCATGGAGAGAAATAAAAACTTCGAGGTTCGCCGATGACATTGCAATTCTGTCAGAGACAGCAAAGGACTTGGAAGAGCAGTTGAACGGAATGGAGAGGGTCTTGAAAGGAGGATATAAGATGAACATCAACGAAAGCAAAACGAGGATAATGGAATGTAGTCAAATTGAGTCGAGCGATGCTGAGGGAATTAGATTAAGAAATGAGGTGCTTAAAGAAGTAAAGGAGTTTTGCTATTTGGGGAGCAAAATAACTGATGAGGGTCGAAGTGGAGAGGATATAAAATGTAGACCGGCAATGGCAAGGAAAGTATTTCTGAAGAAGATAAATTTGTTAACATCGAGTATAGATTTAAGTGTCTGGAAGTCATTTCTGAAAGTATTTGTATGGAATGTAGCCATGCATGGAGGTGAAACATGGACGATATATAGTTTGGACAAGAAGAGAATAGAAGCATTCGAAATGTGGTGCTACAGAAGAATGCTGAAGATTAGATGGGTAGATCACATAACTAATGAGGAGGTATTGAATAGAATCGGAGAGGAGAAAAATTTGTGGTACAACTTGACTAGAAGAAGGGATTGGTTGGTAGGACATGGTCTGAGGCATCAAGGGATCACCAATTTAGTATTCGAGGGCAGTGTGGAGGGTAAAAATCGTAGACGGAGACCAAGAGATGAATACACTAAGCAGATTCAGAAGGATGTAGGCTGCAGTACGTACTGGGAGATGAAGCAGCTTGCACAGGATAGAGTAGCATGGAGAGCTGCATCAAACCAGTCTCAGGACTGAAGACCACAACAACAACAACCTGCACAATGTTTTCGTTATGTCTCAGGTAGATGCTGTAATTCTAGTCCCTTGAAATTTATATATGTCTGCTACCATCATAATTGATAACATATTTAGAACAGAAGTAATTTGAAAGTAATTAAAATAAAAAAATAGGTGTTAATCATTGTTGTCAATATATAGCTTAAAACTAATGTGATTAAGAAACACAGAACAGAATCTAATTAAAATACGAGTGTAGCTATGAAAATGAAAAGCATATCCTGTTCACCAGATTCAATTTTGAAAACATTACTTTAATAAAATGAATTACAATTTTGAAGCTGTAAAGAATTTATATTCTCTATTTTATGAATAATCCACTAAAAGTTAATATGTATTGTTCTAATTATTTACCTGATTGTTTTCATTCTGTATGAAACTGCTTTGTTGCAAATTTCATGTATTACATAATGTAACTTTATTTTATGGTTAGTGTTATTTAATGTACTGTTATCTGTTTTTAGCAGTTACATCATTGTAGCAAAACCTATGTAGGGCAAATGTGGAGCCACTGTTGTACGCCCAGTTTTGGATGAAGTATTGACACGACACCTACATCGATCAGTTAACATGTAATCTATTCTAAATGACGCACACTGTGCCAACTTTGTATAGTTTTACTCTGAAATAAACATAACTGAAGCTCAAAACAAATTGTGGCATGAATTAAGTGAGCATTACAACCCACTTGGTCTGTATTTGTACCGCCTGGATGTTGATCTGTTCTTTTTATTTTATAAAGGAACTGCAACAAGATCAACTCTTTGAAGCTGTCAACGTAGGTTAAGTGTTTGATCCCAGCCTAAGAAAAGCCCTTTTTCATTTGGAAACTTTTCAGGAGCTCCCACCTGTTTGATCTCTGGTTGTCTTAGGATTTCCTGTGGCCACAGTGGGAGTGGTTTTTGATGGAATGTTCCATGGTGGGGCAGATTTCTAATGAGATGTTCCACCGTGGGACAGGTTTCGGAAGAGATATTCTCTGCTTTTATTCCCACCCCTTTGGGTGGCAGCACAGGGCTGAAATAATGTCACTTGGCTTTCTTGATGGACGCTCACTGGTCACTGGTTGGGTAATAATGTGGAAATGTCATGACAATCAAGAAATTATTACTCTCATACAAGTCATCATGTAGCCTCCATTACAGACCTTTGGCATACATGTCCCGTGTGCCACATGGATCTAGTGTGCCACTGCTTAGTAAACGTATGTCATGGTGTTCCATTATAGCACCTCTGTTAGATGTATCACAACCTCAAAACGGTTTGGGACATTCAATTTGCCCAGAATGGGACAATGTGAAGTTAGCCGACACATCAGGTCAACTATCTCCTGATATGTTACTTCCATGTTTGAAGTGATATGGGCAACACAGTAAGTTAAATCACAGTCATCATCTGTATGTTAACAGCCATTGCCTCGAACGCTCCATTGAATGGAAGTTTATCACTAAAAAAAAAAGTCTGCATGCACCAATTTGCATGATTTTTGTGAAAGAGTTCAAAGCCGGGAAACAACATTGAAAAATTACAATCTATACATAAAGCAATAGAGGAGAAGGCTAATAATTTAAGTTCTAAAACAGAGGGAAAAATAACCAAATTAGGTTCAAAAATAAACAGGGTACAGCAAACTGTTACAAATAAATTGAATGTATTATATAAAAAAGTAAATTAAATTCAGGAAAATTTTGTATCAAAAACTTACATGTGTATAGCGTCTGGTATGTCAGATGACTTAAGTTTGTCGAAATGGTTCCTTGGAGGGGAGGCATTGTCAGGGTCACTCAAAAATTTGATGAGTGGCAAATCTTTAGTGATTTTAAGAACAGTTTCTTCAATAAGTTTTGGTTCAAGTCTGAGCAAGCTAGAATTAAGAGTGAATTTTTGAATGGCCTTGTTTTTTAGAGGGACAAAAACAGTGAAAGATTTCTGCAGAAACCTTTTAAGGAGATAAGCACATTAACATAAACCTTCTGATGAAGGGACTCAGATACAATCAAAAGAAGGCTGGCTTAAAAACTACACTGGTATCTAGTTCATGGGCCAGACAAATCACTTCATCAGTTTCCGAAATATGTAGACAAATCGGTTGGTTGGTTTAAAGGAGTGGGGGGGGGGGGGGGGGCGGTGAAGTCATCGGTCCCTTGTTCCCAGTAAAGTAATTACCCGCGGGAAAGAATAAAAGAAAGGAGACGTACAGCACAATAACAGGAGAATGGAAGAACCAGAAGAACGACAGAAGAACAACCAACACTACTACGGGCAACACAGGAAAAGAAAATCATAGAGAGAAGCAAGAAACAGGTAGAAGGGATGAAAACAAGAGCAGACAACCCTGGCTGGCCAACCACGAGAATAAAAAGGAAAAGCCAACCACTCTGCGACACATTAAAACATCCAGCCTAAAAGCATTAGAGTGGAGAACACAAAGGGACAAGGACATGCACGAAAAATTATATAGAATGATAAAACCCACCGTCGCATATAAGACATAAAACTAAATTATCCGAGGAGGCATGGTCAGCTAAAATTAATGGCAATGAGTCCGGTAACTGGAGAGTCTATCGCAGGGCAGACTTAGACGGATATGGGCCACTGTCAGCCGGATGCCACACCGACACTGTGGTGGGTCATCATGGTGCTGGAGATAGCCATGTCACCAAAGCGTGGCCAATGCGGAGCTGTCAAAGAACCACACAGTCCCTGCGAGAGGCCCAGGTGGAGTTCTTCCACACATTCGTAGTCTCCTTAATAGCCCGCAGTTTGTTGTGTGTACTGAGGTTATGGCATTCTGTCTCCCAAAGCCACAAAACTTTGCAGCGTAGTACTGAACACAGGTCAATTGCAGAGAAGCCTATCTCAATAAGCAGATTCCGTGTAGTCTGTTTGGCCAGGCTGTCGGCAAGTTCATTGTATGGGTTTCCAACGTGACCTGGGGTCCAGACAAACACCACTGAACGACTGGACCGTTCCAGTGCATAGATGGACTCCTGGATGGTCACTACCAAAGGATGACAAGGGTAGCACTGGTCGACTCAGAGGCTCAAGCAAAGGGCTTGGCAATCAATTGCGTCAGTAGATTACATGCCATTTATGTTAACACCGGGAACACCTGTTGGGGTCTGGTACCCAAAAACAAGTTTGATCCTTGCTCAGACTTGAGAACGTGGCATATGGCACCCAATGGTCAGTGCAGAAAACGATACTGCCTAATAGATGGAAAAATACGCACCCAGGAGGGTGACCTCGCCCAACAGTTTGAGAACAAGGAGAAGTGCAGATCCATGTTAACAAAGGATGTGACAGGTCTCAGCGCATGATGGATACAATGCACCATGTAAGGTGCCCTTCCCCTGTTGTCTCACTCTTTGGGAAAATTTTGAACAATAGGGGACCATCACATAAAGGCTGAAATGTGCAAGACTCCTTTTAGTCGCCTCTTACGACAGGCAGGAATGCCTCGGGCCTATTCTAACCCCTGGACCTGCAGGGGAAGACAAATCAGAGAGGACTATGGAGAGGTGTGCAAGACTCCATTTAGTCGCCTCTTACGACAGGCAGGAATGCCTCGGGCCTATTCTAACCCCTGGACCTGCAGAGGAAGACAAATCAGAGAGGACTATGGAGAGGAATCATTCACAAAACATTAGTCACGAGACTTATCACCATGAAGGTTGGAACTCTAGTTCCAGTAGGGAGAATTATAGAAGAAAGGTTCGTGGGAACTTTGGACATGAAAAATCAGGATGATAGGGCAAGAGATTACGATGGAAACATGCAATAGAAGTTGGGAAAGAAATGTTGATAACGGAAATGATGCAAACAGACTGGGGGTAGGATGGCAGGCAAACCAAGTGGAAACATTGGGTCACCTCAATGAGGGTCCGCAGTTTGGGGTGAGCAGATCAAATTACAATTGGACCTCTAAATTTTGCAAGAATTCAAATAGGCATAACAATTAAAACAGCTCAAAGCACACAAGTAGATCAAATGGATCATGTAAGTTAAAATAAAAAAAAATTAGGATACTATGTGCAACATTGATCCACTAAGGAAAAAAGTGTGTTAAAAGAAGTAGAGAATCCAGATTTGCCAACAGAGACTATATGTGATTTGTACACCAGTTCTGAATTGGGGGATTGTTTGAAGAGAAAGATGACGGGTTAGTGAATAATAGTGTTGGGCTAAATGAGACTGCAAGGATGATGCAATGGTGGAGGATGCGGGATTGGGGGACAAGGGGATTGGGGGACAAGGTGAAGATAATGGTAATATGAGTACTACTGCTGATAAGAAAAAATCTTGAGGATTCTGGGGTAAGTATACTAGTGAAGTAAACGAAAACAAAATGTTGAAGCTTGATGCTGCTGTTTATTTTGTTAAATGAATCAAGGAAAATGTAGTAGATGGTGAATTTGCATCTGAAAACAGTTGCTGCCCACTCATACGAATTTCTTTAAAATATCCAGATGGGTATTATTATTGTCTTCTAGTTTTGAAACAACCAAAAACTTTTATTCGACAGTCCGATAATACAGATGAAGAAATGTTATTGTTAAAATTAAAATATTTTAATAATTACTCTTTGACTGGACTATGGGGACAAAACTGTTAAAGAGTAGTAATGAGGACACACACAATGTAAATGCTTGTGGTTTGGTGCGGGATGGGGGAAGGGGGGACGTCATGTGCAGCTGAGGCCATCACTCCCAGATTCACTTTTAGTTTTTTCCCCCCTCTTTCTTCTTTTATCCTTGTTCTCCTTGTGGAATTTAGTACTGTGTGTGTGTCAGGAAGGACGAGAATTAGCTGCCGTGTGGCCCATAGTCCAAGTCTCTGAAAAAGGTTTTAACTACGAGCATACTTAAAATTATGGTTCGGGGGAGAGGGCTTTCTGGCACAATTTTATTAAGACTTAAGGTTTACTATTTGATTTCAGTCAAGTAAGTATCGTACATTATCTAAATCCTTTAAAAGTGATCAACTCTCACAATTAATGATACGATAATTGGACATTGAGACTTCTGGGAATATACAATTTTTTATTTGACTGAGATAAGCAATCTGAAGGTGTTAGGGGACGGACAAACTGACACACCAACACCACACCAGCATGTGCGAAAACAAACATGATGATAAGTCCCTCGGTAGACCAAAGTATTCCCTCCCACCAGCACAAAAAATATACTATGTTAAAACATGATGCACCAAAAACACTGCATTCCAGTGGATCTTCACACCTCAAGACATAAGCAAGCTTCACTTGTCTGAATCTGATACAAAGGCGAGTGAGGGCCACTTCGTCCCTTCTCAGAGATTGAAAAGAAGTGTGCCATGGTCGAAAAGCTGGCTTGAGTGATCACAGCTTGTTGCTGGCCACTTCCAGGTACTATCTTTTCCAGTCATCCAACTGCTCTGTCAGCTTCCTCAGTCCCCTTGAATCCCATGTGTCCAGGACCCCAGCAGGAGGCCATCTTTTTCTGCTTCCTGTGCAGGAGGTGGATAGTGGTCCTGGACCATCTGAACTATCCTATCTGCTGGAAACATTTGCTGACTAGTCTTCAGAGCCTAAGAGAGCCCTAAAGACAAGAAATTTCCCTCCACTAGAGTCTCATGTGTTGCAGAGCCCTCTTGACCACCCACAGTTCTGCATAGTACACCAAGATGTGACTGGGTAGGTGGATTTTTAGTGACAAAATCTGAGAAGATAACAGAACACCTAACATTTTCCCCTTGATTTGGACCATCAGCAAAATTCACCATGTGCTTGTGACACTCCAATAAAAGGCATTAAGAACCCTTACAAATATAGGCAGAGTGGGGGCATTCTTGTGCTCCATCATGTCCAAGTTAAGAGCAGGCCTGTCAGTCATCCAAGGAGAGTATGTGCTCCAACCCTGTTTAAGAATTGGTATGGCTACTACACCAAACAGGAAAGAAAAAGCTTAGTTGCCTGGTGACTACTCAAACTTTGTTGTACGAATTGTTCAGCCCCAATACCAATAAGATGCTCAGAGATAGACCTCACATTTGTATACAGGTCAATCCATGAGGAGTTTGTCGTGGATGTTAAAAGGTGTTACACCAGCCTCTGCACACAGGCAAGAAATGGGAGTAGTTTGATAAGCTCCTGTAGCAAAGTCTGATGCCCAAGTAAGTAGGACTAGCTGAGCCACATACCACAAGTATCACACAGCGAAGAAGGACTGCAGCAAGATAGTGAGACATCCACGAAATCCCAATTCGTGCAGTCAAAGGACAATATTGTGTCTCCAGGTGGTGCCATACGCTTCCTCCAGATTGAAGAAGAGATCAGTGAACCGCTGTTTGTGTAGGAACGACTTATCACACCCTCTAACTGGAGGGACTGTCAAGCATGAACTGGTATTTCTGAAACCCAAATTGGAAACAGCTGAGCAATCTCTCAATGTCACAAGCCAACATTGAGCATCAGTTTAGCATCCATTCAGGAGTCTATCCTATGCAGCTAATGAGCTTAACACTTTTTTAGCTATCTGGAGACTTGTCCTTCCCTGGCTTGAGAAGTGGTATCAGAACTATCTCCCACCACTGATCTGGATAGTAGCCTTCGGTCCATATTTTGTCCCAGAGGCATAGGACAACTTCTTTCACCTCCACGCTTAGGTGTCATAGCATGCCATATTGAATCCAAATGGGTGCTGGAGCACTCTCATGCACATCTGTTAATGCAACTTTAGTTCCTACATGGAGATAGGGCGCTTACAATGCTCGAAGTTGCTAGGCGAAAAGTCTAGTCTGCTATTTGGAGGACACCATTGTTCAATATGGCAGGTATTGAACCCGAAATGTCAGTCCTTGATATACTCTGAATAGACACTAATGTAGCAGAAAGGAAAAATACATTAAGAACCATATTGATCTCAGCTCTACCACAAACTGCCAGTACCCATCTAACTAACTGCAGATGTGAAGTATATTCAGCTTTCTCTCTTTTGTATCAATGTTATCCATATAAAACCAATAGTTTGGGATGTACTTAGTCATCTTACTCTGTTATATCAACAAATTTGCATGAATGCTCTACTGTAAAGATTTTCAAATTTCCCAAGTAATGTAAACAATTACTGTTATTGGTATATTTCAAATACTGGTGCAGAAGTAATAAATGTATCAAATAATAAGATTACAGTAAAACATGCTAGGAACATTTACTTTTACACAATACTGAAGTAATTAACATTTTCATGTAAAGCATTGCTTGGACAAATAAGATCTCGTATTCACACAAGTCAGGTGTGCCATAAATTTACGTGATGAAAGAAGTAGACATAGATATCTTGTAACAAGACTTCAATTTTGGAGCGAAAGTCACCAGCTTTTTCTTGGAACTCAACAGAACTTAACACTGGTTTGTCTGCCAAGCTAATAACTGCAGCAGTGACTTTACAGGTGCAGCTACAAGCACACGTGGGTGTCTAGCATCTGCATTGGTAGTTTGTGTTGAGGCATCAAACTTTGCTACTTGTTGCTGCATGCTGGCAGATGTCCTAGCACATACATTGGCCATTTACATTGAGGCATCCAACTTGGCAACTGTTTGTTTGACAATGACAGAACAAGACTGCGACTGCTGGAAGCAAGTAAGATTTTCAAGGCTATGGAGCCTCCTGGTGACCCAAAGCTCTTGACCAAGACTGGATAAGCACCTGAGCAATTAACACGACAGGGAGGTGTATGGCAAGCCCTGGATCAAGAGTATCTAAACCACATCTTCCACAGGTTTGCTTACCTTTACACGCTAGGATGGTGTGCCCAAAATGTCTGGCACTGAAAAAAATGCATCAGATTGGGGACATACAGGTAGACTAAAATGTATGAAATCAACCTTGAAATATTCAGGTAATGTGGTTGAATTATAGGAAAGGATTAGGATAGTTGTTTTTTTTCCCTAATTCACCATCTATCCATTTCACCACATTTCTCACTTTATAATACTTTTACTTTCCCATTGCACTAAGCATTCACTTGGGTCCAGACAAATAGTGTTACTTCTTGACACAGTGCCTTTGCTGTAAGTGAGGACGTCTTGCATTTCAACAATGATAAGATATTCCCCAAGTTTTTTTTTTTCCTTTGCAGCAACTTAGGCACTCAACTGGACATCATTGTCTCTATTAGAAAGCTACCATTCTGCAATCTTAATAGACTTAGGAGCTCCACCATTTTCTGTACATAGAATGAAGATGTTCTCTCTAATGTTCCCTCCTCCCTATTCATGACAATGAATTCATTACTATGCTCTGGCAGTGTTCTGTTGCTGTTGTTCAACACTGATGTGTCCAGTGGGCTGCCCACCAAAAGTCTCTTTGTGGAGTGGGTAGGTAAACGTTCCAGTGGCCCACCTCTTCCACTGAGAGTTCGAATTTTGTTGTTATTCTGAGCCATTTTGGTCCCAAAAAATGCTAGGGAATCATTCACCCACCCAGACAAGAGTCCCATTGCCTAGGTAAGCCTTTCAGAACGGAGGTGCGACAGGTTCCCACTAATGACTGGTCTACCTCAACAGCCACGCATCTTATTGGCACACAGCATACCTTAAGATTGAGGCCTTTTTTTAAATAGAGGTGTGTACCTTCCTCGCAACCCAGGCAGTCAAGTCAAGACTCCAATTTGCTGACACACTGTGTTCTACCATTTCACCACACAATGGTCGCTGAAGTATGCCCAGAGTGTAGCGTTACTGACAACTGGTGGCATTTCCCAATCCCAAGCTCGCGAAACCCAGGATCACCAAACCTGTACAAAGACTGAACTCACTGAGGCACACGAGTTGGGAGACAGGTGTGGCTTTTTGAATGTCATGGATGCAGCGAGTGTTACACACCCGCACACTAGTACATACTCTGTTTCCTGGTTCAGGAAATTAACATCACTATCAGTAATTGTCATACTAACAGTTCTTTTCGCAATCGTGAAAACAGAGCAAAACTTCCTAAGAAAACACAAAAAATTAAAAACTGTTTTTGCCCATGGAATTAAATTGCACGGTAAAGAGTCTATGGTAATGGAAGAGAGAGAGACAACATCAACACGTTAAAAAAGGATTAAAGCAGTTCTTTTAGATAAAACAAACTACACACTCAATTATCATTTGAGCTACACATACTAGGGGTTGTTAAAAAAAGGATAAGTACAAATTAAACATCTATCATTTCACAATATACTTATTTCGTCTGGTACTGGAAAATTATGTGTTCAATATCTGCGATGATTTTGAGCTCAATGTCTTCACTTTGGAAGTACACTGACCCTCTTTCAGAGAGAGAAATGGGAACACACAAAATGAATGTAACAGAGAGATGAGGTATCATCATCCTGCCGAAGTCCACCGAAAGGATGTGAGTATGGTGTGTACAGTGACACTTGACAAGATATGAATAAGTACAGTAGCAGTGATTTTGGAATTAACTAGACTGTAAGTAATTATATGCCTGCATGTTTATTTAACTTTTATTTACAATTCACTCTTGTGTTAAGCTGGTATGTAAATATAGTAAATGGTTTGTAGATAACCAACTAAAATAATCACGTAACTAGATAGCAATCTCAGTTTATATCGTAATTAGAAACAAATAAAAGGCAATAAGTGAACAAAATAAATATATAAAACATATAACTTACATATGGATTTATTTTCTTGGAAAGGACACACCCAAAGAAGATACTGAAACATTGTTTGAGCTCAATCTGGTTACTGCAGTCTGAAAGTTAAAAAGTAAATATCCTTGAATAAAAAACAATAGCTGTTCCTATGAATATCAAAAAGTATATACTACTGAGTTAATGATGGTCTCTCTCTCTCTCTCTCTCTCTCTCTCTCTCTCTCTCTCTCCCCCCCCCCCCCCTCCTCCCCCTCCCCCCACTCTCATCAACCAAAAACAGTGTTTATAACACCATACAAGAACATACAACAAATGAGAACATGGTTAAATGGACACAAAAATGAGGCCACTGAAAAGAGGTGTCCTTTCTTCTCTTACAATTTCTGTATTAACTGGTTTAACACTGTCCTCCACAATTTCTTCTCCAGTGTACCAAAATGTGTATCTCAGACTAGGACTGTACATAGCATTCTAAATTATTTGTTGCATTTAGTCCAAGCTGCCTTCCAGTGTAGTTTTTTGCCATTTATGTCTTTATATCTCCCTCTAGTACACAAAGTTATTACCTGATGTTTTAACTTGTATCCTATCGTCTTGTTCCTTCCATTTGGTGTTTTCTACTTAATTTTTGGCTCTTTTTGTAACACCACACCGCAGATACTGATTCTCTTCTTTTCACATATAATGCTGTATTCACATGTACATTCCCAGAAATTGCTTTTTAAAAGCAAGGCTTAAGTGGGATACCAGTGGACTTCTTTCTTTGTATGGAATTATCATGCCTGTGTTAGTCTGATTTTTAAATCTTTGCTACATAATTCAGAAAAGTGGGTAGTGGTGGTTAGGACCCACATGGCACAGGTTGCAAAGCAATCACTGAACTCCAGAAAGTTCTGCCACTGGGTGGTCAACTCCACTCTTGCCACAGTTTGGCGGCAGCAGTCCATTCTAATAGACAACATGTTGGTAGTCATGCACATCTAAAATTCTGAGCAGAAATTGCTGCTTTCAAATGTGGCCTTTCCCCTGATGGGCTCAGATAATCCTGTGACAGGACTACAGTAAGATCTGCCAGTTGGGTGAACCTGACAGGTGTTGCACCTGTCTTGTACAGGGATATGACCTCCATCGCTTCGCCGGAGAGCTTCTGTAAAGTTAGGAAGGTAGGAGACGAGGTACTGGCAGAAGTAAAGCTGTGAGGACAGGGCGTGAGTTGCGCCTGGGTAGCTCAGTTGGTAGAGCACTTGCCCGCGAAAGGCAAAGGTCCCGAGTTCGAGTCTCGGTCCGGCACACAGTTTTAATCTGCCAGGAAGTTTCATATCAGCGCACACTCCGCTGCAGAGTGAAAATCTCATTCTGGAACTAAATGGATGATTTTAGTCTGCTTACTGACTTTATGAGATATCAAAACACCTTAGGATTTTTAGTCAGATTGTTTGCCAAAATTTTACTTCAAAATTCACTGAATGCTTCTTGCATCACTCTATTCACATTCATTTTGGCTTCACTTTCAGTTTGTCTACAAGATTGACTTCACTTACATTACAGATGCTCTCTTCACTTTCACTGTAACTTTCTACTATAACTACTGACCTACAGTGGCACTTTCACATACCTCACAACCTTACTCAGTACATACTTGTCTAAACATAGTGTACAGTGCTTTTGAGTTTTACTCATTTGTGTTCCACAACTCTGTCCTCAGAGCTGAATATTCGGCACTGTCTACCTAGATATTCTATAATTTGTCTCATGGCACTCATGCTAACCAAAAATATTTTACTACCTTCTTTAATATTCCTGTGCATTAATGGCAGCATCAACTATACTATCAGAATGAACCACTTCCCTGGTATCGTAAGTTTTCTAAAGCCAAACTATTCAAGTTGAAATAAATCCACAATTTTCTTTTTCATTATTTCACATGTTATTATTCTCAAGTTTTGATGCACGAGGCTTATCAGCAGCTCCCACATTTGTGTGTCTTTATTATTGTGGTTGATATTATTCTGAAAGTTTGATGGTTGGTCTCTAGTCACATAGCTTCTACACAAATATGAATAATTATTCAGCTGTCACTTCCTCCAATAGCACTAGAAATTCCCAAGGAATGTTACTTTTTCCAAATTATCCGAAGTTCTGACGAACTGACTAATACTGTATCCCATATGCCACCCATTCCTCCTATCATGCAAGGAGACAATTCCCCCCAGCCCCTCATGGAAGCTATCAATGTCCTCTCTCCACTATCCACTTTCTTCTGCATTTAACAACGGAATTTCTTTCATATTCTTAATATTGATGTCTGTTTCCAACTTCTCAAAATTTATTTTGACTTTACCGTATCCTTAACCTGCTTTTCTGCCAGCCATTTCTTTTTAAATTTCTTCTCAACTTCCCTGCAGCCATTTCACTAAAACTTGCTTTCACTTCCTTTTGAATTTCAGTTCAAAGTGACATTATTGTATCACTTCCCTATTCTTAGCATTACTGCATTTCCTTCTTTTGACTAACAGTAAAAGCATTACACATAGGGGGACAGCATTTTGTGAAGTAGTATATATGGTGTGGCCTTTCTTGGCTGCTGTACGCACCAATTTATTAGCCCAAATTTTTATTTTCCCTGGTAACCAGCAGCCTAACTTAAAATGCACTCACGAGATGAAGGAGAGGATATATATGCCTCAACTGCATATCTGTTCCAGAGCTCTTGAGATCACACAACCATTTAACATCTTGTAATAGGATCTTGAAAACACAACTGAATCAAAACAGAGATCAGCAAAGAATGTCACTCACTTTAGATCAATATAGCTGGCATGAAACTGTGGTAAACTATTAATTTAAAACAGCATCTTCTTATACTACAAGCAGTTGTGGGTTTCTTGGACATACAAAGTGTTACTCTACCAACCCTAGATAGTGCTGGATATTTGCTATACACAAAGACATGCTAGATATAGTTTTGCCTGAATACAAAATCACTTCATAGTATGTGAAAAGTTGGGGTGGGGAGGGGGGGGGGGAGGGGAGGGGGAGTTGCATTGGCCAGTAATTGTCAAAATGTAAAATTTTGCGACCATAGACCAGGCATGAACTCTTACGCACGCACACAACTGTCAGATAAGTAGTACAGCCCACAAACCTCAGTGCAGAGGGTGGCTCTGTGGCTGTTCTGTAGGCATAAAACAGGCCAAGAACTTATTCTTAGCAATCGTTGATTGCAATCATCTAGTTCAGGTATTATGAGAGTGGCTAGGCGTAAGCAAAGCGTCATGAATAAGAGCTAAAATAAACAATCAAACACATTTCTGTCTACATTATTTACATTCAAACCTTTTATTTTTAATTTGGAAAAATAAAAATAATTTTACCTGAAAGTATAAGCCATAGCTTGTCTGTTCCATCGAGTGGAACAGATGAATTATCTGTCACTGCATCAGAAACATTGGTGGGTGCAGATCCCCTTGATGGAGTATTCATGAATTCAAAATCATTCAATCTGTCTATAACATTGCCACTACCTGGAAGTTCCACATCATGACCACCACTAACACGAATACTTTTAAGTGATTTCACCCAATCATGCAACAGCATTAGATGCTGCCACAGCCTGTTAGCATTACTCCCAGCATCACATGTGATATTCTGAAAAAGTAATGTAAGTCAAGAAACACTGATATTTCTTTAAGCAAACTATTGTAACACAAAGTGACCTAAGATATACCTGCACTTCTTTGTTTGTAAAACACAAAGAGTCTGGCTCATAATGTCCCAGTTTCATTCATTAAGATTAAGCCAGTCAGGGTAGCTGTCAAAAATCCCATCATAGCACAAGAAAGTCAACTAAACAGGCTAAACAGGAACTTCAGATACCTAAAGTAACTATACACGATATTGTCAAAATCAAGGCTGTATCCAAAAAGGTCTAGACCATAAGGAAGCTATGACTGACAAACATGATAGAATAATAAAATTATGCACATGCTGTGTTTAACCACTTTGACAGGCAATGCTTGACTGTACAAACAACTTGCCTGGACACAATGCTCCTAAATTTTCTCATCTACAGCTACATCAGAGATAATTTTCACGCACATAAAGCACACAATATTCAAGATTTCAGAGTCTGGCTTGCAGACACCATCAGCATCACTTTTGATATGTTGAGTGGACATGCACACACATTGTCTTTAAACTGAACAGGTATCATTACAGCACAAAACAATATCTTTATTAACAGTATTACTAAACTTCAGTAAGGTAAATAGTTCATCTTTATACATCATAACTCTGAAAAGTAACAGTTGGCACCTCTGAAGCAGCGGTCTGCTGACACTGAAAGAGGTACTGTGTGAGACATGCCTAATGTAGATCCTCATGCCATCTAGCTGTTGCAATGATGCAATCCAGTTGTAAGAACGGGTGGGTTACAAATCGCCATACTGTGTTGCCACCTCATGGCAGTTGTAACAAATGGTCGATCTAAGTTACAAATTTACTAAATTATATTAGCTAGTAATTAAATATATTATTGTCTGCTAATTTTGTTAAAAAGCTTACAGTGTTAAAACAGGTGTAAAATTGCATATTGTGTATTATGTGGCTTTAGAAGTAAGTAATAACTGTTAATGGGATTCCCTCTTATTAATCTGAGCAGCAGTATCCCACCCTTTATGAGAAGAGAGAGCTTTTGAACAAAGATTGTCTAACAAGTCAGTACTAGTGCCAGCACAGTGCATGTGTATAGTGAAAATCTAGCACTGGTAAAATCAGTCTTGGACAACTGATGAATGGCACTACTATTTAATAAAATGTGCACATAAACTGTGTGCTAAGGAAGAAGAGGTTTGCTCTGACTTATTGTGGAGTAAAAATCCAATTGTGTTGTGGGTTACGGGGCTCTGCAAGCTGCAAGAGACATATTGCTGGCTATACGTACAACTGAAGAAGATCCTCTAGCATTTAGAGCTACAAATTGTAAGCTGCCACTTCACATTTGTTAAAGGGACTTGGACATAGCTCGCCACCACGTGAAATGCAACAACTTTATTTGGCCTGTGCCATAACATGTAACAATCTTATTTTGTTTGTGCTACAACATAAAGTGGACTTTGAGTAGGGAAGCCATGTTGGCAAAACATGTAAAAGTCATAACATAATTGGAACTGCATGTTGAATAATAATAGACTGGTTATTTATGAAGCAAATGCTTATCTCATGTGTTTGTTTATGTATTTAAAAATCAACACCTTATAGTTTCAATGTTTTAAACCAAAGATTTTTACAATGATAAAAGCTGGTATTTATTTCAGCAAAAGATCATTTACAGACTTACACTGGTTTTTAATATATAAATTACAAACCAGCCAAATTTCATAATGGATGCTGGGTGTCTCTGTTACTGTTGAGAAGAAGATACTAAAAGGTGAAGTGAAACTACTACTACTACTTTTCTCCAGAAAACTGTGGTGGCTTTGGTACTTCGCAAATCCAAACAAGTGGCGTGTGACAAAATCTGAGTGTGTTAATTAAAGTGAGGTATAGATCATAACTGAAACCCGTTACATAATTTCTGATTACATATTGCTAAGTGACAAACTTTTTCATCCCTGTGTGAAAGATTTTTATAACATCAACACTAAACATATTACCACCACAGTACATAAGCATCTTCAATGCTTCTCAAGTTATTCATTAAAAGTTTATTATGTCACTTTGATGAAAAGTGCTGTTCTATTTCAAATAATTACCTAAGTGTGAATATACGCACATTAATATTACGCATTCCTGCAAATTTCAGTGTTCCATGTTGAACAAACATCCTGTACGATCGTCACCTCAAAGGCAGTTAACATAAAATTATTAGGTTTCCTCTATGATCATTTGTTGTTAAGATCTGTTTACTACCTTTTAAAGTAATTTGTGTGGCAGATTGCAAGCTCTCACAGACAAAAGAGTGATCAGCCATCACATAGCTCAGTATCTATTGCATGCGACTGTCTCCTGTAACTTACAGGTTCAGCTATCAAATATGGTTAATAAAGCAATTATTACAACCTATGATACAATAAATTGAACAATGGAAACTCCAGGTACGAATATCAACAACATAGGAAAACGTAGATTGCTACTTACCATAAAGACAACGAGTTGCGCTCCAGACAGGAACACTTAAAAGACACTTACATAGAGTTTTCAGCCACAGCCTTTATCAGCAAAAGAGAGGTACACACCACTCACACACACACAGAAGCACATCTCATGCATACGAATGCTACCTCCAGCATCTTGGGCCAGAATGCAACTATCACGTGGGATGCAAGCAGCAATCTGCAGGGGGCGAGGAAGGAGAAGGGATAGTAGCACATGTGTGGGGAGAGACGAACGCTGTCTTGCAGAGTATGCAGGGCCTAGGAAGCCAAAGGGCACAGCGTCAGGGAGTTGTAGGGCAGGGAGACAGAAAAAAAAGGAGTAAATAAGGAGGGGAACTGGGAAACATTGGCGGGTGCATTGCCAGAGGGTGGGAAACGAAGGAGGTGGGATAAGAGAGCTGGTAGGAGATGACAGAATAGAGGGGGTAGAAACTGATGCGTTGAGGGTGTGGGAATGTGTGTTACCGTAGGCTGAGGCCAGGATAATTATGGGGGCGGAAAATGTGTTGTAAGGATAACTTCCATCTGTGCAGTTCAGAAAGGCTGGTGGTTGAGGGGAGGATCCATATGGCTCGGATACTGAAGAGTCATTAAAATCACCCATGTTATGTTCGTGCTACACGTTGGACTACTTTGCTCTTGGCCACAGTTTGGCAGTGGCTGTTCATCCTAGTGAACAGTTGGTTGGTAGTCATACCAATATAAAAAGCTGTATAATGGCTGCATCAGACCTGATAAATGACGTGGCTGCTTTCATACGTAACCCAGTCCCTGATGGGATAGGAGTACCTGTGATAGGTCTGGAATAGGAAATGCTAGGTGGGTGGGTTGGGCAGGTCTCACACCTGGGTCTTCCATAGAGCTATAATCCTTGAGAAAAGGGTTGGGGTTGAAGGTGGCACTGGGATGGACTAGGATGTTGTAGAGGTTGAGTGGGCAATGGAACACCACTTTAGGAGCGGTGGGAAGGATCTCAGGCGGGATGTCTCATTTCAGGGCACAACAATAGATAATCGAAGCCCTGATGAAGGATATGGTTCAGTTGTTCCAGTCTGGGGTGATACTGGGTGACAACTGAACATAACCTGCTTGATTTAAATGGTTGCTTCACTACTGAGCCATTTGTACCCTCTGCTCCATCACCAGCTTTTCCAAACTGCAGGGATGGAAGTATTCCTTACAACTCTTTCTTCATTCCTACATTAACCCTAGACTTAACCTGCAATAATGTACTGTCCTCACACACTACACCCAACAGTTTCCACCACATCAGTCGTATCATCTCCTACCCATTCTCATATCCTACACACTGTCTGCTGCCCTTTGCTAATGCAACCACCCATCTTTCCTCACTTCTCTCCTTTTTTCCCGACCTCCCTGTCCCACGATCTCTTGACGTTCTGCCTGTTGGCATTCTAGTCCCTGCATACTCTGCCAGACATGGTTCATCTCTCTTCTCACATGTACACTAGTATTCTATCCCCTTCCTTGCCCCCTCCAGATTGCTGCTTACATCCTATGTGATAGCTGCATTCCAGTCCAAGATGCTGGAGATGGCAGTCACGTGTGCATGAGGTGTGGTTGTTTTGTGTACGAATGGTATTAGTTTCTCTTTTGCTGATGAATGCTGTGGCCGAAAGCTCTATGTTAGTGTTAACTGTACCTATCTGCAACTTAACATGTCTTCTTTACAATAAGTAGCAATGTCTACTTTCCTGCACTGTTTACAAAATAAACTGAATCGAACAGGGACAACGCAACCTCAAACACATAACTGCAAAAGGAAATGTTGAAGTTTTGTGATTGTTGTTATCAAAAGAAACTGTAAAGCCCTTTGAGACATTTATGACTTGCATGTTTATCCTTGTTGATTTGATTCTTTAACATTACCAAATTGGGGCACTAGGAGCCAAACATCTTACAAGAGATAATGAGCTACTTAAACATTTTTGTAGACTTTCCCATCTGTAGTATGATGGATGATGAATGAATGATTACATGTGTTATTACATTTTAAAATACCTCAATATAATAATCATGCCCATTAAAAACAGTCAGTAGTAGAACTGTACCATCTTTTCTGAATCAATAGTGACAATGAACTACACACTCAGATTGCAAGAATGTGATATTTTCTATTTCTCAAAGGGGCAAAGAGAGTGCATTATGAATAACTGAAGGCTGTCAAGCAAGAACACTATTGCAACATATGAGAGATAACACAGTACTGTACAACTGATGAAACATAAACCTCGGCTGACTACTGATATCCCTTCTGTACAACTGCACTTGTGGCCAGTATAGTTATGCAGAAATGGAAGAAATTATTAGGTGAGATTTATTCACATCATCGACATGTCCTAGGATCATGACGCACATGACAAAAAGAGGATTGGAACCTCAATAACATTGACAATATCCATTCTACAACTACAACCACCAAGTTGTAGCAACAGTGCACAACACTTAAAGGTTGCAGGCTAAAGCAATCAATAATATAGCAGTGAATCTTGTGGCACTCTCAGTTCAATGTTAATTACACAAGACTGAACAAAGAGTTAGCTACTACATTAGAAATGTGTAGGTTTAAGTATTACAGCAGCATGAACACACTGGATAAGATATTTAATTTGTATTTCATAACTAAACTTTTTGTTAAATGGCATGAAAAAAGGGAAGGATTATGTATACAATAGAACTCTCAATAACTAAAATACACTGATAAGATTATTAAAAAAGCATGCATTGACTTTCAAATATGAAATGCAAAAAGAAGACTAAAATAAACAATGAATAATTTCCAACATCTAGCAAATCCACCATATTAAATTTGGTCTTTCAGTACCAGATCAATGAGGAAGTTTCAATATGGCCGACTTGCCTTCGTATTGTTCCATCCTAGACAATGTAACATTTTTAGTTGCATTTTCACTGCTTGGTTCCACTGCAACCATTTGAAGTAGACTGACTTTAATGGTGGCTACATGGAGCTGCAGGGGGGCAAGGTATAAGTACTCCCCTCCTCTTGTGGCATTTATTTCTCAGAAAAGATCAACTTTAACAGGGGTTACATTATATAGTTTTTACAGTGCTTTGTTCACCATATAGAAGTAATAAATTGAAATATTATTAAGGATGACAGTCAAAGCAGGTAACCTCAGGATCTCATGTCTAGTTTTTGCTGATGACCTGACCTTACTGGGAAATTAGCTGCAAGAGGTTTCTACACAACTCCAAGCACTGCATTTAATAGCAGAATAATCAAGTCTACTGATCAACATTGGAAATACCAGATTCGTTTCCAGTATTAAAGATACCGTTGCATGATTTCTTCATTCCATCATAGGACTGGTTTCCATTGGGAGGATCCACAGAAAAAGCACATCTCCACCTCTGCTAATTTTATGACCATAGCACTTGGCCCCTGTCAGATGTCAAATTTTCCCACGTGAGGTAGCGTCAAAAGTTAAGTCAGCATTACAAGAAGTCCAATAAGCTGTTCTGAGGGCCCTACTAGGTGCTGGTGTGGTAAAGACAGGACAATGGGGAACTAATTGCTATCACATACGCTATCTGATCTAAAGTATCTGGACACTTATTAACATACATTAATGTAGCTGTGTTAGCCTTCCCCTTTATGACCTCTTGAATTCCGTTGGGGATACTTTCATTGGGGTGTCAGAATGTCTGCGGAGGAATGACTGCTCATGTTTCCTCAAGAATTGAAACCAGAGAAGGTAATAGTGTTGGGCCGTTAGGGTCGGGTGCCAAGTCAATGTTCTAATTCATCCTGAAGGTGTTCCACCCAATTCAAATCAGGACTCTGGGCAGTCCAGTCCACTTCAGGAATGCTACTGTCCACAAATCATTGCCTCAGACAAGCTACTTTATGCGATCGTGCATTGTCATGCTGATACAATCATGGTCTCCAAACTACTACTTGACCCATTCTGATGCCACTGATACTACTGACAACAGAACACTCCCCACTGCCTTTTATACCAGCAGGTCCACGTCTCATTACATTTAGTGGCTGATTCCACATTACACACACAGGGGTGTCATGATACTTTTGATCAATTAGTGTAGACTATAAGGCTCTCTTCAAAGGAAGGAGAGGAGAAGACCTTTGGGCTATAGACTAATCTATGGCTGAAAATGTATCACACAACACACTGAAGCAAGTGGAACCAATGTTACTGAACTGGCATAAATCAAAGTCCAACTTAATTTGTTTTATTAGAGTACCTCAGCATGAAATCTCAGCTCTGGCTTCACAAAGAATTGTGGGCAATGAAGTCACCCAATGCAAGGAATGGCATGGGTAGCTCAGAAATCAGGATGGTTATTTCCCTACTGGTGACCTCCCCCTCTGGATGAAGACAGATCTTACAATGGGTAAGTACATTTATGTCCATTTTTGTACATCCACAACAGCCAACTCTGCATTGAATATAACTTGTTCAATGAAGGAGGTCTTTGAAATCAATGTAAAACCACTGATGTCTTTCAGTGCTAGCTCTATTTTTCACAAGAGGCTCAGTGTTTACATAGGAGTGTGTGTGTGTGTGTGTGTGTGTGTGTGTGTGTGTGTGTGTGTGTGTGTGTTATAGAGAAATTAAATAACTAAAGATCAATACTAACTGCTACATAAAATGGCCGTAACCATTTTGGTTGTGTGAGAAGATGAAAACAGTCATTACAATGCCATTAGATGATATCTGTGGCTGTACCCGGAAGTGGAAATATTGAAGCAAAAAGCCAGGTCCAATTAAGTCTTCTAATTGGTAAATACTGAACTAATCAGTTTGACAATCACTACATCCTGTAACACTTGACATCCATGCCAGTGGTCACATGATGTTCAGAGATGCAGAGTGTACCAGCTGGATTTGAAAACTCTGATTGATAAATGCAAGCAAGTTGTTCATTAATTTTACTCCTCAGTACTCAAATACTAATGATCTGGTAAGGATAACCAACATTTAACACTAACTATGTTACAATTGGTTGGAACTAAAATTTCTGGTGATAGCAAAAAAGGTTTTCAGTTAAGGGCTGTACCGATGCAGAATGCTTCAATTTTACTGGTTAGTATGAAAAGGAACTGACCAGTAAAATTGAAGCATTCATGTTGTACCACGTCAAGACAGACATCCTACCCAAAGTAGTGTTCTGCCACCCACCCAACATAAGAATATCCTTGTCTGTCCTTACTCCAATCCTCCTCCCAATCCTGCATCCCATGGGTCATTCCCTTACATCCCATGGGTTATTCCCTTACAGTCGACCCAGGTGCGAGACATGTTCCACACATCCCCCCCCCCTCCCCCAACAACTCCCCTCTCCTACTGGTCCAATCACAGGCATCTCTTGTCCAATAAAAGGCAGGACCATGCTTGAAAGCAGCATGTTACATTTCAGCTATGCTGCAATTACTGTAAAACATTTTATGTGAGCACGACAAATAAACCATTCAAGCACTTGAATGGCCACCACTCAACTGCAGCGAACTTTACCATCTAGTTGCCTAACATGCTGTGCACCACAACACTAATGACTTCAACAGCAGCTTCACTACATGGGCCATCTGGATACTCTCTCCCAGCACAATTTTCTCTGAACTACACAGGTAGGAATTCTCTCTCCAGTATATCCCGTGTTTTCTTAAGTTGTCTCTCACTGCTTCACCTTACCTTTACCTCCACCTGCCCAATTCCCTCTAGCTCCCTCCCTCCTCCCTCTCCCTCATGACCTTCCCTCTGAACTCTTTTCATCGTGTTGCACAGACACTGAATCATCTGACAAAATACCTGCCTCACACTATCCAGCTATGCCCCTTCTTGCCTTGTGTGTCCTTCCCTATCCTTTTCCCCTCCATCTATCTACCCAGGCTAGGCTTTTGAAAATCAATACTCAATAATCTGCCTAATTACTATCACAAGCATGTACATTTGGATGTCTGTGTGATTAAAGGATGTGTGTACTCTTACTAGAAAAAGGGCATGACCTTGACAGTTGTGTTAACTCTTTTCTATTATGTGTTTTTGTGCACCATGTACCAATACTCTACTGTTACCTGTCCAAGAGGGAAAAGGGGGGGGGGGTTAGAAAAGAGAGGGGGGGGGGGGGGGGAAAATCAGTCAACAGGAAAGAATCCTGTATTACGCTATCCGTCTTCGTCCAATTGGGATCTATCTACATTTGGTGTCCTGCAAGGTTCCATTTTTGGGCCATTACCTTTTTCTTGTGTATGTCAACACAAAAACAGTGGAAAACGTGACACACTAGAACAGTGGGAGGTGTCAGGGGTCAATCCACGTGAAATCACCTAAGCCTCTCTGCTGGACCATCATAAATTTCAGTGAAATTTTATGTGAACATTCACACATGTTACCAATGAACACTGGTAAAGCTTAATGTTCATTGAAGTAAGTCTGACAGATACAGTCATTTGTTTGACTCCACGTGTGACTTTGGACAGAGCAAGGATGAATTTCTGGTGACTGAACTGTTATATCTGGTGATATATTTTGGTGCAAGAATTGTAATTTGACCATCTTTTGTAACTTTATGCATCCTCTTGATAATAGTAATGAAAATAACTTGATGAGTGATACTTAGTCAGAAAATTTCAGGCAAAGTCGCCCAAAAAATGTCGAAGTTTGGCTTTTTGTATCTCAGGAAATAAAGGTATGATGAACATGAAACTTGGTATGTAGTAACCTAACAATACAAGGGTCTCAAATAGAGAGAGTTGTTTAGTACCACTTTCCAAAACTGAATAAATTAAGTGCAAAGGCAAAGATTTTGCAAAGCGGCGAAGATTTTGCAAAGAGGCGAATATTTTGCAAAGAGGCGAATATTTTGCAAAGAGGCGAATATTTTGCAAAGAGGCGAATATTTTGCAAAGAGGCGAATATTTTGCAAAGAGGCGAATATTTTGCAAAGAGGCGAATATTTTGCAAAGAGGCGAATATTTTGCAAAGAGGCGAATATTTTGCAAAGAGGCGAATATTTTGCAAAGAGGCGAATATTTTGCAAAGAGGCGAATATTTTGCAAAGAGGCGAATATTTTGCAAAGAGGCGAATATTTTGCAAAGAGGCGAATATTTTGCAAAGAGGCGAATATTTTGCAAAGAGGTGAATATTTTGCAAAGAGGCGAATATTTTGCAAAGAGGCGAATATTTTGCAAAGAGGCGAATATTTTGCAAAGAGGCGAATATTTTGCAAAGAGGCAAATATTTTGCAAAGAGGCGAATATTTTGCAAAGAGGCGAATATTTTGCAGAAAGGTCAAAAATGTGATATTTTCAATTTATTTTGCAAATTACTATTTACTATAAAACTCTCCAAATTGGGCTGATTAGAAAGACCACAGTCTCAAAAGCAAAACAAAATGTATCTGAATATCCAGTACGGATTAACAATGATAAATAATTTGAATCAAAATTGCACATGAAACTTGTGTACGTAAACTTCAGATTCTTGTATCTTATTAATACATGCTGATTCCAACATGGGCTAACAATGCTACATAAACTGAGGCAAAGTAGCCAGAAAGATCGCCATGAGAATAAAGTTTTAACTTAGACTTTTTGTATCTTCTTGATTAATGGAATTATAAACATGAAACTGTACAACAACTAAGCAGCATAAAGTTTTCCAATATAAAATATCATTCTTGTACTACTTTCCAAATTTCTACAAAATCAGTTAAAACTTTATTTCCATAAAAATTACAAAAATTGATCACATTCAATCTGCTTTTAAAAAATGTTTTCCGTAATTGTTTTCAAACTAATCACAATTGGAAAGAGCACATTTTAAAGCATCCAGAAAACCACATTTAATTTTCCACTGTGCACTAGCAGTACCTGAAAACAACAGACAAACTGAGGGAATGTACCACAACAGACTACATTCCAGAAACTTGTGCCTGTGTTTTGTTGCATCTGGTTCTAATTTTTAAACTGGCAAGTAATAACTCACTATATTGTGTTGGCCCATGGTGTCATTGTCACTACCCATTCCAGAGCATGAACTGCCAACTACCAGCTACAAGCGCGTTCTATATCTTGATTCCCATGCCTGTAATTTGGTTTCTTAATTTGGTTCCAAAGACATTAAAAATTATTAGTTTGTTTTGAAGGTGCTGCTCAGGGGTCTCACTGGGAAAATTTGCTAGCTACATCATATCCTTTTGTACCTTTTGTCTACGGGCACGTTGCAAACTGTTCATTGTTTAATTATTTCGGATCACCTCCAACTTGATACAGAACCTGTAAATGAGTTTATTCAAAAATTCATTGACTTTTGTCGAATCAAACAAAGACCAGTAAAACCATTTCATAAACATCTCAGCTGCGCAATATAAAACTAAGAATTTTGTCAATCAATGTAGCCACAAAAATGATTTAAACATTGATAAGGAATGTAACATATTCAGCACCAGCCATGGAAAATCTAGGTTTAATGGGATTGGTGGCACAACCAAGTGACTGCCTACTCAAGAAGCGTACAAAGGCTGTCAACAAATCAAATACTGATGGCAAAAGATCTATTCAACTTCTGCAACCAAAACTTACATTGGATCAAATATGTATGAGTACAAGTTCCTAAACAATAAAGCTAAGAAAGCAAAAAGTTTCAAAAAATAGAATAGCGAGAAAGCAGCACGGTTGCTGGTATGAGAGAAAATATTATCAAATGGATTTGTAAGCAGACAGGTACCACAACATGGCTTTGAAACCTCAACTATGAAACAATTACAGGCTTGGGGACCTGGATGAAGAGACCTACCTGTGGGTGGTATTTCGTAAACCCTATAGCAATGGGGTTGCCAATTAAGGTTTTTGAATGGGTAGTGACATCACCATAGACCAACACAAAATAGTGGGATATTAGTTGTTAATTCAAAAATAGAAACCACATGCAAAAAAACACAGACAACAGGTTGCTACAATGAAGTCTGTTGTCATGGTACATTACCCATAACTTGTCCATCATTTTCAGGTATTGTTAACACATACCGTAAAATCAAACATAATTTTCTGGATGCTTAAAAACATGTTCTTTTCAACTGCAGATAATGTGAAATCAATTATTGGAAACAAATTTTCTAAAAGCAAATTGAAGGTGATGTATTTTTGACATTTTTACAGAAATTGAGTTTCAATTGACTTTGTAGAAATTTGGTAAGCAGAAAAAGAATGATATTTTTTACTGGAAAACCTTAGGTTGCTAGGTAGTAGTTGTCCAGTTTAGTGTTTATCATGCCTTTAATCAACAAGATATAAGAAGCCGAAGTTAAAACTTTATTCACTGTGTGTTTTTTCCAGTACTTTGCCTCAATTTATGTAGCACTGTTAGCCCATTCTGGAAATTAAACCCACTGTTCTGGGAGAGCTTAAAACATATGTTTTCAAAAGAGATTGGTTTTGAAACTTTAATAGAAAAATATACCCCATTTTCAACATTTCACAAACATCACCATCTTTTCAATGAATTTGTAGATTATTGGAAAATAGTAGGTGAAATTTTCCATTTCACATCCTTATGCTACCAAGCTATTGCATATTAAGCTCATGTTCAGCAAGAGTTTACGAGATAAGAATCTGAAGTTTACAGTTTTTTCATGACGCAAGTTTCATGTCCAGTTAGCCCACATTGGATATTCATGTACACTTTCTTTTGCAGTTCAAACCATGGTCTTTCTAATGAGCCCAGTTTGGAGAGTTTCATAGTATACAGTTTCTTGCAACATCAAATTGAAAATACCACATTTTTATCTTTAACAAAAAAATTTGCACTTAATTTATTCAGTATTGAAAAGTGTTATATCAATAAAACTTAATATTTGAGAACTTTCTGTTGTTAGGTTGCTTCACGCCAAGTTTCACATTCATCATACCTTCATTTCCTGATGTACAAAAAAATCAAACTTTGAAAAAATTTAAATCACCAACAGTTGGGACAGTTCAGCAAAATGTGAACCACTGTCAAACAGGTGCCACAACAGTGGGATGGGTCCTCGCTAAGGATGAGATGACCATGAGTTAGCCAAGTATGGCCAACGTGGAGATTGCAGAGGATGGTCAAGTCCTTGCAAGACACCTGCATGAAGAACCTCCACAGATTCAGTCTCCTTTATCACCCGTAGTTTGTATGGTGAAGTCAGAGTGAACCATTCCATATTCCAGGCACCTAAAACTTGAAGGCGTAATAATGGTCAGAGGTCTGTTCCCGGGATACTGATCTCAAGAGCCGGTTAACTGGTAGCTAGTTTGGCCACGCTATCAGTGAAGTCATTACACCAGATCCCGACATAGCCCGGAGTCCATACGGTCACTGATCGTCCCAGTGTTCAAGGGCACATAGGGAATTCTGGGTAGCAGTGACCAAGAGATGGCGAGGGTAGCACTGGTCGAGAGCTTGCAAACTGCTCCAGGACTCACTGCAGGAACGCATATAATCAAGAGCACGAGACATGGCTACCAACTCCACTGTGAAAACACTAGAACCATCCAGCAAAGACAGCAGTTTAGTATGTCTCACAAAGCAAAGTCCACACAACTAGCAAACCATGGAGCCATCAGTGTAGATAACTTGTGAACCCTAGGATGCACCAAGGATGGAGAAAAATTGGCAGTGTAAGGCCTCAGGATGGACAGAGTCCTTCAGACCTTGTGAAAGGTCAGACTAAGCGGTAGCCGAGGGATGCACCACAAGGGTGGGCCCAGAGGAGAGGTAGAAGAGGAAACAACTGCAATTCAGAGAGGGCAGACCAGATATGGATTGTGATTGTAATGCCTTATCTGTTGCAGGAGATGGATTACTGTATTTGGAAAGGGGAGATGGTAATTTAGATGCAAACGAATGTGTGTAGCATAAATGACAAGCTGTTGTTGGCACTTTATCTGCAAAGGAGGAACCCCAGCCTCCATGTATAAGGTGTTCACAGGGCTAATTCAAAAGGCTCCCACCACAAGTCGAACCCCGCAGTGGTGTATCATATCCAGTACCTGCACAGCTGAGGTAAATGTTGAAACATATATCATACCCACATAATCGAGGCAGGATTGTATCAGGGCTTTGTAAAGCTGCAGGAAGGTAGTGTGATCTGCATCCCAGCTGGTGTTACTTACGCAGTGAGGTGTATTAAAGTGCAACCAGCACTTTCACTTAAGCTGGCAAAGATGGGGTATCCACGTCAACCGAGAATCTAAGATCAGTCTTAAAAAGTGGTAATTCTCCAACACATTGAGTAGTTGGTCATCGAGGTAAAGTTCTGGTTGTGGGTAAATGGTGTGACACCGACAAAAGTGCATGACGCGAGTTTTGGCAGCAGAAAATTGAAAGCCATGGGTGAGGGCCTATGCCTGTGCCTTTTGTATTCTGTCCTGTAGTCGACGTTCAGCAACACTCAAACTAGAGGAGGAAATGTAGAGGCAAAAGTCGCCAACATACAAGCAGGCTGATACTGAGGACCCCACAGCTGCTGCTGCTAGACCACTGATGGTTACTAGAAAGAGAAGGACATTCAGTATAGAGCCCTGTGGGACTCATTCACTTGGTTATGGGGGGTACTGTGGGAAGCACCAACTATGGCCGAGAACATACATTGCGACAAAGTTCTGGACGAAAATCAGGAGCAGATCTTTGAGACACCATTCATGTAAGATAGCAAGGATGTGGTGTCACGATGTGGTATTACAAGCCTTTTGCAGGTCGAAGAAAACAGCTATAAGGTGTTGATGTGGGGCAAAAGCTGTTCAGCTGGCACACTCTAGGTAAACCAGATTATCATTAGTGGAACGGCCTTGGCAAAAACCAACCTGGGGTCGAGCCAGAAGACCCCAAGACTCATGGAGCCAACATAGCTGCTGGATCACCATGCATTCAAGCAACTTACAGGAACATTGGTGAGACTTACACTGGGTGATAACTTAACACCTCTTACAGGATGCGTACCCAGTATCAGTACTGGAAGAATGATGCTTTTTCGCCATTGCAAAGGGAACTCGCCTTCGCTCCACATGCAGTTAAAGATGGTAAGGATGGTATCACGGTAACAATCGACCAGTAGGGATACTTGATCATTAGGTTAGGGAGGCATTCTGGCCCTGGGGCTATCAGGGCACTGGGGTATGACACTGCCAAATTCCTACTCGCTGAATGGAGCATTACACGGCTCCAGGTGGCGTGTAGTAAAAATAATTGCTTTCGCTACAACCACTGTTTTAGGACACGAAAGGCTGATTGATATTTCTCAGAAACTGACAATTGAGCGTAGTGCAGAGCAAAATGTTCCACGACAACGTCTGGGCCAGTGTAGACAGTGCCACTCAAGGTAATACCAGGTACACCTACAGGTGTCTGGTATCCATAGAGATGTCTGATATTAGCCTAAGCCTGCTAAGGAGAAGAAGGTGGTCTGATGGTTAAACGTACCATTCACAGCATTCTCACCTCTGTCTTTTTATCGGCCACTTAAAGCCAATAAGGTGCTCCACCGATGGGCACTGCTTATGGTACTGGAGAGCCTGACTACGATCTCAAATGGGCTCTGCAATATCTGAGGACCACCAAGATTTTGTGTTCTGTTGGGGAGGCCCGAGAAACAGGGGATTACTAAATCAGCTGCCAAAAGAAAGGCTGTAGTTGTATTCTGGACTGCCTCATCAGTATCTCCATGTGGTGGGGAGCCAAGGTCGACAGCAGAAGCAAAAGAAATCCTGTCAGCATTGTTGAGAGCCCATCTGCCGAGGTGCCCAGGGGAGGGATACTGAGGTAGGGAAAGGAAGATCAGGAAGTGGTCACTACCACACAGGTCATCATGGACCCTCAAGTGGATGGATGGGAGAAGACAAGGGTGCAAATTGAAAGGTCTTTGAGGTCTTTATAGCGGCCAGTGACCAGGGTTCCACCCCACAAAGCGTTAAGCGATTTGAATGCGCCCAAGATTAGGAAAAGGGGGGGGGGGGGGGGATGAGAAACCAGTGGGAATCAATGCAAACACAAACAGTATGTTCTGAGACACGTCACCATCTGAAGGAAGGTAAACACTTCAAATGGTAATATCCTAAAATGCACTTACCCAAACAGCCACAGCCTCCAAAGGGCTATCGAAAGGCACGAGTGCGTAGAATATACGTGCAAACTCCGCCCCACACCCTGCCATAGGCAGCAAGATTCTTACAATATCCCCAGTATCCACAAAGGACTGGGGTCTGTGTTGCTGGAAACACAGTCTCCTTAAGGGCAATGCAGAAGGCAGGAGATGTGTCAAAGATGTCTAGCTCAGCCAGGTGGTGGAAAAAAAAAATGCTAGAATTCCATTGGAGAATAATGACATCAAGTACAGTAAGGCCATGAAGGGACCAAGGGGACAGGTTATGCCTTAGGGTCACCTGCTGCCACTGGTTGAGGGGTTATGGCATCAATATACATAGGTTCCGGTTTCTGTTGTGGTGTGCAAACTGGGGCTTCAGGGGCTGCCGGAATCTCCACCTTGGCCACAGGACGAAAAGGCAGTATCTGGTGGGATGGGGGCCACCAGAATGTTGTCCTCCTTGGAGGACTTTTCCTTGTCTTTCCTCTCCTTAGAGGGTTTTTGTGATTGCAAGGGCTTCTCTGAATCAGTTTAAGGCAAAGAGCCCAATCATGAAGCACTGCGACCAGCAGCCTGTGGCTCCTTCAGACCACAATCTCTAAAGAATGGGCTAGCATAGCTGTGG
The DNA here is from genome assembly GCF_021461395.2 of Schistocerca americana. NCBI lineage: Eukaryota > Metazoa > Arthropoda > Insecta > Orthoptera > Acrididae > Schistocerca > Schistocerca americana. Next base: position 28,153,823 of record NC_060124.1, read on the forward strand.
GAAGAGAATATTTTAGGGTATTATCTCCCTGCATTGGGAGAGGACTGGGACTGTCCTTTCGTAGAGACTGCAGCGGCCATATGGCCACCAGCGGGAAATAACTTCATCCGTTTCATTTGCGGCAGATCCGCCATGGTGCTGCCTGCTCCTAACGGGTGCCACCCAGCTTCGGCATGGCTACCTGGCCATTGACCCATTGCTCAGAGGGCCCCAGTCACATACAATAGATGAAAGGTGGAAACTTGACACCCAGTAATAAACCAGGGGGCACCAAGAAAACCATTTGATGGAGGGACAGAAGGAGAAAGGGATAGTAGAAGTAAAAGCATGCAGCACAGAAAGGAAATAATGCTGCAAAGGCTGGGGCTCTGTGGTAGCCAAACACGAGGCCCAGAAATGTGACTTCTAAAGTACCTAACATTTCTTCATTTATTCCATTTGATTGTTTCGAAACATCAAAATAAAACTTTGAATATGGTATATTTCACACACATTTGTTGCAGATGGCTGTATTACTTTTTTCTCAAATGCCATTGGTCTCATTTTCTTTGTGCGTACAACTTGACACTTCTTTCTCTGTTGTATTTGTCTGGTCCTATGGCCCTGTCTTTGTTCAATTAGCTTTCTTGGTCCTGTCTGGCTCTTTGTCGTCTCCCATGTGTAAGATCATCTGAAGAACAATTGCCTTCCCTTCAGATTATTTTTGGTTATTTGATTGTAGATTATGCATGCATTTACTGTTTCCATATCTAGGATATTGTAGAAGACACATGTCAGCCATCTCTTACAAGCAATCTTATATGAATCTTTATGGATTGTTTTATTTACATCCACAACATGCTTTGTAGCATTTCTTCTTTCCTTTTCCCCTCAGTTCTATTTAGTGTACATAAAATAATGATATTCTTACTTTTCTTCCCTTTGTACACTGTTAGGGTGCAACCTGGCTTATTCCTCTTCTTCAAGATGATGATACAAAGTGAGTCAGAACAGTTGTTCACAGTTGGGGAGATTTCAGCAAATATTTTTCATTGTCCCCACAAATAACGTTTTCTTCTGTTGAATTTTCTCAGTAAGATGAAAGGATGCGAAAGAGTTGTTTGTTGTCAGAATTCTTCCTCGATTTAGGAATGGCTCCATGAGGAAATGGACAACATACTCTTCCAGTGTCTTGTGTAGCTGGAGTATTTATGTGCCAGGATATGGGAAGAAACTGCAAATGTATTTTGATGCCATGTCTGCAGCTGTCCAAAATTTGAATCAGTTTCTCTACTGTCATGTTTTCTAATATTCTAGAGAAACACTTTCATAAAGACTGTCAAATTTCAAAAATAAATATAATATACTATCAGCATCTCAATATGGTTTTAGAAAAAATCACTCTACTGAAACGGCAACCTTTCCTTTTCTGTATGAACTCTACAGGCCCTAGATAGGCAGGAACATACCTCAAGTAACTTCCTAGCCTTGTCAAAAGCATCTGATACAATCAATCACGATAAATTACTAGGTAAGATTCAGAACTAGGGTATTAGGGGAGCAGTGCATAATTGGATTAAATCATACCTCCACAAAAGAAAACAACTCATAGTGATATCGCATGAAGTAAATTCGACAATCAAAACTTGTCAATCAGATTTAGTGGTCACACATGGAGTTCCCTGTGGTTCCATATTGTGTCCAATTCTGTTCTTACTACGTGTAAATGATTTACATATGTTGTTGTTGTTGTTGTTGTTGTTGTTGTTGTTGTCCTCAGTCCTGAGACTGGTTTGATGCAGCTCTCCATGCTACTATATCCTGTGCAAGCTTCTTCATCTCGCATTACCTACTGCAGCCTACATCGTTCTGAATCTGCTTAGTGTATTCATCTCTTGGTCTCCCTCTACGATTTTTACCCACCACGCTGCCCTCCAATGCTAAATTTGATCCCTTGATGCTTCAGAACATGTCCTACCAACCGGTCTTCTTGTCAAGTTGTGCCACAAACTCCTCTTCTCCCCAATTCTATTCAATACCTCCTCATTAGTTACATGATCTACCCATCTAATCTTCAGCATTCTTCTGTAGCACCACATTTCAAAAGCTTCTATTCTCTTCTTGTCCAAACTAGTTATCGCCCATGTTTCACTTCCATATATGGCTACACTCCATACAAATACTTTCAAAAACGACTTCCTGACACTTAAATCTATACTCGATGTTAACAAATTTCTCTTCTTCAGAAACGCTTTCCTTGCCATTGACAGTCTACATTTTATATCCTCTCTACTTCGACCATCATCAGTTATTTTGCTCCCCAAATAGCAAAACTCCTTTACTACTTTAAGTATCTCATTTCCTAATCTAATTCCCTCAGCATCACCCGACTTAATTTGACTACATTCCATTATCCTCATTTTGCTTTTGTTGATGTTCATCTTATATCCTCCTTTCAAGACATTGTCCATTCCGTTCAACTGCTCTTCTAAGTCCTTTGCTGTCTCTGACAGAATTACAATGTCATCGTCGAACCTCAAAGTTTTTATTTCTTCTCCATGGACTTTAATACCTACTCCAAATTTTTCTTTTGTTTCCTTTACTGCTTGCTCAATATACAGAATGAATAACATCGGGGAGAGGCTACAACCCTGTCTCACTCCCTTCCCAACCATTGCTTCCCCTTCATACCCTCGACTCTTATAACTGCCATCTTGTTTCTGTACAAATTGTAAATAGCCTTTTGCTCCCTGTATTTTACCCCTGCCACCTTCAGAATTTGAAAGAGAGTATTCCAGTCAACATTGTCAAAAGCTTTCTCTAAGTGTACAAATGCTAGAAACGTAGGTTTGCCTTTTCTTAATCTAGTTTCTAAGATAAGTCGTAGGGTCAGTATTGCCTCCCGTGTTCCAATATTTCTGCGGAATCCAAACTGATCTTCCCCAAGGTCGGCTTCTACCAGTTCTTCCATTCGTCTGTAAAGAATTCGTGTTAGTATTTTGCAGCCGTGACTTATTAAACTGATAGTTCGGTAATTTTCACATCTGTCAACACCTGCTTTCTTTGGGATTGGAATTATTATATTCTTCTTGAAGTCTGAGGGTATTTCACCTGTCTCATACATTTTGCTCACCAGATGGTAGACTTTTGCCAGGACTGGGTCTCCCAAGGCCGTCAGTAGTTCTAATGGAATGTTGTCTACTCTCGGGGCCTTGTTTCGACTCAGATCTTTCAGTGCTCTGTCAAACTCTTCATGCAGCATCATATCTCCCATTTCACCTTCATCTACATCCTCTTCCATTTCCATAATATTGTCCTCAAGTACATCACCCTTGTATAGACACACTATATACTCCTTCCACCTTTCTGCTTTCCCTTCTTTGCTTAGAACTGGGTTTCCATCTGAGCTCTTGATATTCATGCAAGTGGTTCTCTTTTCTTCAAAGGTCTTTTTAATTTTCCTGTAGGCAGTATCTATCTTACCCCTAGTGAGATAAGCCTCTACATCCTTACATTTGACCTCCAGCCATCCCTGCTTAGACGTTTTGCACTTCCTGTCGATCTCATTTTTGAGACGTTTATATTCCTTTTTGCCTGCTTCATTTACTGCATTTTGGTATTTTCTCCTTTCGTCAATTTAATTCAATATTTATTTTGTCACCCAATGATTTCTTTCTACTAGCCCTCGTCTTTTTACGTACTTGATCCTCTGCTGCCTTCACTACTTCATCCCTCAAAGCTACCCATTCTTCTTCTACTGTATTTCTTTCCCCCATTCTTGTCAATTGGTCCCTTATGCTCTCCCTGAAACTCTGTACAACCTCTGGTTCTTTCAATTTATCCAGGTCCCATCACCTTAAATTGCCACCTTTTTGCAGTTTTTTCAGTTTTAATCTACAGTTCATAACCAATAGATTGTGGTCAGTCCACATTGCCCCTGGAAATGTCTTACAATTTAAAATCTGATTCCTAAATCTCTGTCTCACCATTATATAATCTATCTGAAACCTTCTAGTATCTCCAGGGTTCTTCCATGTGTACAACCTTCTTTTATGATTCTTGAACCAAATGTTAGCTATGATTAAGTTGTGCTCTGTGCAAAATTCTACCAGGCAGCTTCCTCTTTCATTTCTTACCCCCAATCCATATTCACCTACTACGTTTCCTTCTCTTCCTTTTCCTACTATCGAATTCCAGTCACCCATCACTAATAAATTTTCGTTCCCTTCACTACCTGAATAATTTCTTTTATTTCATCATACATTTCTTCAATTTCTTCGTCATCTGCAGAGCTAGTTGGCATATAAACTTGTACTATTGTAGTAGGCGTGGACTTCGTGTCTATCTTGGCCACAATAATGCATTCACTACGCTATTTGTAGTAGCTTACCCACATTCCTATTTTTTTTATTCATTTTTAAACCTACTCCTGCATTACCCCTATTTGACTTTGTATTTACAACCCTGTATTCGCCTGACCAAAAGTCTTGTTCCTCCTGCCACCGAACTTCACTAATTCCCACTATATGTAACTTTAACCTATCCATTTCCCTTTTTAAATTTTCGAACCTACCTGCCCGGTTAAGGGATCTGACATTCCACGCTCCGATCCGTAGAATGCCAATTTTCTTTCTCCTGATAACGATGTCCTCCTGAGTAGTCCCCGCCGGACATCCGAATGGGGGACTATTTTACTTCCGGAGTATTTTACCCAAGAGGACGCCATCATTATTTATCCGTACAGTAAAGCTGCATGCCCTTAGGAAAAATTACAGCCATAGTTTCCCCTTGCTTTCAGCCGTTCGTAGTACCATTTACATATAAACAGCAAAAACAGTAAGCCGTATCAATTTGCAGGTGACATCAGCATCTTAATTACAGGAAGTAGCCAAGAAAACTTTGAAAATGACATTAAGATCTTCACAGATAAGATATTACAGTACTTTGATGAAGACAGTTTGATTATAAATCTGGAAAAAAACTGCTGCAATGGATATTTTCACTACCCAGAAAGGACACCCACTAATCCTCCTGTAGGAGTAAGTGGACAAAAAAAATTGAAAAACAGAGGGAGTACAAAATTTCTCAGTAAATGGATTCAACAACACACGAAATGGGATACACATGTGGACTATGTGAACAAAAAACTGAGCAAAACGTGTTTTGTAATTAGAGTAATAAACTGTATACCTTATGATAATCTCAGGACCATATATTTTGCTTGCATTCATTCAATATTGAAATATGGTGTGCTGTTTTGAGGAAATTGTGGAGTTAGTCAGAAATCATTTAGATTGCAGAAAAATATTGTTAGATTAATGGAAGGATTGGCCCTGAGATCAGGCAAACCATATTTAGGAAAAATAAAATACTACCATTTCCATGCATTTATATACTCGAACATGTAATTATTATACAAGAAAAACTAAACAGTAGCAGTCCAAGCATCACCCATAGTGAATCTGTACATAGCTACCACACATAAATAATGTACATGTACAACAGACGAACACAGCACTACTACAGAGAGGTACTCCACCCTGCCATCAAATTGTACAATACACTACCCAAATCCACAAAAATAATAATGGACTTAAACAAGTTCAAATCAACTGTGAAGGATTACTTGGTTGAGCACTGCTTCTATACAGTAAGGGAACACCTAGAAAAACAAAACTGCCTCACCAATTAACAGTTTTTTTTAAATGTTTAGTGTAAGAAAAATATTGTATAATTTTATCTTTCTTTGACATGGTGTCTGAAAAAAATGAGAAAAAATCAAGGAATGTATATTGCAATTAATGAATGGTCCAATATGTTTTGTACACTGTACAGTCCTAGATTCACAGGACCAATAAATAAATAAATACATGTATAACATGTCTAAACATTCTCCTTAATCACTTTCCTGTATCTATACATTTCAATTTCATATTTATTTATACCACATCACGTTTCATTTATTTTCCCAATTTCTGTCTACCTGCATCACACTTTACAACTGCATTACATATTTTATATCTGCAGCACAATAACATAACTAACAGTTTTTAGAGTGGGGCATAATGACGTGTCATACATAATTCCACTGCTAATGGAGTTCTATTTTTAAAAAAATTATGAATACAACACTCACAATGACAGCTGTTGTATCATGAGGTGGTTTCTTCACTGGCTGGTTCCACTTTAATTTCACTGTAACACTTGTGTTCTCACTGTTCTCGTGGATTGAGTTCATATTTGTGTTTACATCACAGGTAGCAACAACATGACACTTTGGCTGTAACAAATGCAATAAATCATTAAAAATCTGTATTTTGATGCCAACTGAAGAGAATCTTGACAGTTTTAGATCCAACAATTTGATGTTTAAGAAGCAAGGAATCAAGAGGTTTCTGCGCTTCTAATTGTTTTGCTTTTCTCTAAATACACATTAATGAATTCCCTGCAGTGGCAAACTATAATTTTGGTATGACAATAGCTTACAAGTTTGCACATAAGGGTAAAAGATCAGCACCATAAGAATTTACAATGCACTAACATTAGCTTCTATATGTTAAAAGTAATCGTGAGAAATTGGAAAAGCTCAACAATGACAAATTTATCTAAATCTGCCTTTCACCCATGTGAATCGATCTGTGTCTGACAGTTGGAATTTCTAAGCAAGAATGTCATATTTAATCAGTAAAATCACAGTTCAAAATTTTTCATTGCATGCCAATCACACAACCTTGTTTTCAGTCTCATGTATTTCTCTCACAGAGGTTCCTTTGACTCCTCTAGAATGTCTTATTTTATGGCTGTATGCTTTATCTGTAGTTTCTTTTATTGTTAGAATTCATCTGCCAGCCTGTGCAAAAATTAGCCTAAAGTGGTGCTTCTATAGTTTCGTTCTCTGACCATCCTAAACTCAATTCCAATGAAAAGATTTCTCATTTAGATCAATGAGCAAATTTGGTAAATTTCAAATTGTAAAAAGTCTCATTTATTAACTCACTGCAATAACGTTACATTTTGTACGTGAAGTGAGCTACAATTAACACAGGGTAATAGGCAGCACAAAGAAATATGTATGGCTTTTCAGTGATATTTACTGCCGCATGTTTTAGAAAGTAAGGAAGTTCATGGATGCGAGAAAAAACAAGGATGATCTACACTCAACATTCTTCAATGACACTGTCAATAGACTCAGTACAAGCTCTGACATGGGGAGGGGGAAAGGCACACGAACAGAGGTTGCACAAGGGACTGGAGAAGACCGATAAAGCTTTTCTTCATAGTTTTGGGACAACACATCAAATTTTGAAAACAAGATAGGCATTGTTGTGTTTTTCTACACAGAAAGAGAGATTAAACAGTTGCTACTTGAATTCAGGTATTTCAAGAACAGAAACCAGAAATGATGAATACCCACTTTAAAAGGATATCAGAAGTCCTCGGTGGAATGCAAATAATGGAAAGGTAAGCACTCACCATATAGTTGAGGCATTGAATGGTCAAGAGAGACATAAACAAGAAAGAAAACAATGAGCCTTTGTATTACATCCTCCTACGACTAACAAAAAAATGTATATGTATGGTTAATTTTTCTGTCCCCCTACAATTTCCAGTGCATCTGATCAAGATCTGCTTTAAACTAACATGTGAAGTGAAGTAGAAATCAATGTAAAGTGAAGTAGAAATTAGAAAATAAAGGAAAACTTAGTTTAGAAGAATTCACACTGGCAAACAGTGGGCAGAGCAGAAGAGGCAATGACCGTGGAGTCAGTACGTTCAGGAGAAGCCATCACCCTCCCCACATAAGCGGACGCTGTCGATTCAGCCATCAGGGCATCGCCCGATCGACTTACGTGTTTCTCAATTGTCACGTGATCAAAGGCCCTCGCCTACATTCCAAGAGCCAATGACCGACGTTAGGAAGATTCTTCGAGAAGCTTTTCAACATGACAGAAGAGGCAATGATCGTGAAGTCTTTCACCTGCAGTGAACTGAAGTAAATAAATACACGAGACGCAGTGGGCCCGACAGTAGTTTTCAGTTTCAGTACAGTTCAGTCGGTGCTGAAGACCGTCATGCAGGAAGAGACTACATCGCACACACAAGCACCAAGTCCGCCGCTGTAATGGAATAGCAAGCAGCAGCCTCACCGCCAGAAGACAGAAGTTAAAAGGTGTTTGAAGACTGATTTTTACGTACCCAGGTGACTTGTGAGGATGGAAAGGAGACGGCCTCACATCAGCAGTCACCTGTGAGCTGGTAATGAAGATCTGACAGCCGAAGACCGCAAGCTGGAGTGCGTTGTTCGAGTCCTGGACACTGGCCTTCCCTCGCCTCGCCGCTCCGCTGGCCGACGCACAACACTGACACACGCGGCCGCTTAGAGAAGAGAAACACTGGGACGCCACATCCAAGGTATCACCACCCGATTCAAGACTTCGTTCTCAATAATTAAACGGGCCACAGCACGACGCGCGTCTCCAGTCAACTGGGCGAGACGGCAACACGAGATACACACCGCCAGACGTAATCAGACGCCGCCGCTGCCGCAGCAGAAGGCTTTGTAAATGACACAGCTGCCGCTCTCCCAGCCAGAACAATCCAGTAAGGAAGCCATTGTACGAATCTTTCAATAAAAGTTACTTATGTAAAAATGCTGTTTTGTTCTACCTCATACCAGAGCCAAGGAAGAACCCACCCTGTCCACATGTTGTTAAGAGAGAAAAAGTAATTTATTTAGTGTTTCTCACTCTGACATAATGCTTTAGAATCAAATGCCCTTTGCAGTAATGCTCATCCTGACAACTGACTAGCATCAAAAGAAAACTCAGTTACACATTACAACAAAAATTGAACATAGGTTTATTTCTCCTTAAACTGACCTTGACATCTGGCATCCGTGCAATAGAGGTATGCTTATTTACAAGTGATGAAACATCTACATCAATTAGGTATTTGGATCCACACTGAGTTACTAGTGTTCGTGACCACCAGCCTTGTACCAACTCCACAGCATGCAACACAGGGTTACCCTTTGTCAGCACCCACAATTCGGGACGATCCACGTGATCTTTGCAATAATTTTTTGTGTACTTGCGCAACAGTAGCCTGAAATATCAAATTCTGGTTAGCTTTATAATGGCATTAGCAGCGCACACAGTTTCATTTAGTGTTAATGAGATTCAAAATAAATGATTAACAATACCAAAATAATTATTCATATTCAATGTTCACAATTCCCATAAGGCCGAAAAAATCAAAAAAATGTAGATTCAACATAAATTTATATTCCACCACAAAATGTGATTGTTTAGCTGATCCAATCTAAAATAATTGTGAGAGTATGATAAGTGGGAAGACTTTCACTAAATTCTTTACTGCAGAATGAAGAAAATACCACAAGCTATCATAACCATTTAGTGTACACATCTTTGCCAGACAATGGAAATACTGAATATGTATGATTCACAAAGTACATATGAGACAATTGAAATAAGATGTACAAATGAAAAATGTTTAGAGAAGTTGGGCTCCGCACTGCAGTTTGAGACATGAAATGACATATATTGTACAGAAAATGTTGCAGACAAATGGAGTAACTTTTATAACACTTTCTTTGCCCATTTTAAAGTAACATGTCCAGTTACTTTAAAAAAGAAATATACTCAAAACCGCATAAGACTTCCTTCAGAAGTAAAACAGCTGAAGAAGAAAATGTTTATTACTTGGCAAATATATGAAGAGTTCCAGGACACATCAACTAGAGACAACTACCACACATGTCGAAAAGCCTATAAACAAGCACTGAATGTATACACAAAGGAAACTATACAGCAAAAAATTGCTACCTCGAATAACATAAGCAAATCATTCTGGAACTGTGTAAATGAGAGAATCAGCAGAAAACCAAACCCTAGTGTCAACAATATCCAACTAACAACTGATAATGTAAATATTTCAGATCCATATTTGATCAGCAATGTTTTTAATACCCACTTTATAAATTCAGGTAACATGTGCGTGACCTCTGACACTGATGACTACAGAACTCCTTACCAGGTACAAAAATCAGTGTTTATGTATGAAACAGATACAACTGAAGTAGAGGGAATAATAAATAAAATGCATAACAAATTCTCTAGGGGATGGGGTGAAATCTCCTCCATTACATTAAAACGATGCAAACATTCACTCATACCTGTTCTGGTCCACCTCTTCAATGAAAGTTTGAATAAAGGTGTGTTTCCATCTGAATTAAGATATACAATAGTCAAGCCATTGCACAAAAAAGGTAGTATCGACAAAGTCGAAAACTACCGACCCATTAGCTTAATTCCAATCCTAAGCAAAGTATTAGAAAAGATTATTTCACTATGGTTAGAGAAACTTCCTTGTCAAAGAGAAAGTGCTACAAGAAACCCAACATGGTTTTAGGAAAGGCTATTCAACATCATCTGCCATATGTGATGTAGTACATACAATACTTATGAAATTAGATGAAAAAGAAAGGGAGGCATGTTTGTTCCTAGATTTATCGCATGCATTCAACACGGTATCTCATGAGCTGCTACTTGAGAAAATGGAAACTTATGGTATTAGAGGAATAGCCAAAAGTCTCATACAGTCATACTTACGAGACAGATATGAGGTCACACAAGTCACACACAAAGTGGGCAATGTTATTAAGAAGCACAGCTCCAGTCCAGCCATAGTAAAGTATAGTGTGCACCAAGGGTCAGTTTTGGGTCCTTTATTGGTCATACGATATGTTAATGATCTGCCCACAGAACACAACAGCAAGACACTTAACTATACGGATGACACAACCGCTGTTAACTGGGGAACCAATGAGAATGATTTGGCCAAAAATTGTTCTGACATCTTATTTGGATTGAAGAACTACTTCCAAAACAATGACTTACGCTTAAACATCATCAATAAAACAAATCTAATGGAATTACAAATACACCACGAACAAGATGAAATGCAATGGAGTGTTGTGTCTGATAATGGTTCAGAAATAAAATTGAAAGATAAAACTTCCTTGGCGTAATGTTAGATCAGCATCTCTCTTGAGAGCATCGTATCTATTTCTTATGCCAAAAACTTAGCAAATCAGTTTATGCAATGTGGATAATGTCAGTTTCTTAAATATGATCAAATGAGTATAATCTACTATGGTTTAGCGTATCCGTACCTCACATATGGAATTGAAGTATGGGGATGTGCTGCTGCCAAGCATGTAAATAGGGTATTCATCCTTCAAAAAAAGGCAGTTAGGATCATGTGTAAGCTTAGATATAATGAGTCTTGCAAAGAAATTTTTAAAATTAAGAAACTACTAACACTCCCATCACTATATATTTATAAAACTGTTCAGGTGATGCTAAAATACAAGCAGTACAATCATCTAAATAGAGAAATGCACATGTACAATACTAGGAGGGACAATGATTATCACCAGGAAAGAAATAATACAAAACGTGCAGACAAGAGTCCCTATTACGTGGGGATCAAATTTTATAACAAACTTCCAAAAAAATTAAAAAGCTTAAGTGGAAGCTGCCTTGAAATCGCCTTGAAGGAGTTCCTCAGCAATAAGTGTTTTATAGTATTAAGGAATTCCTCTCAGAGGGATAGAATACTTCCATTTGTATAAATAGTATTTACATGTACAAAAAAAATCGCAACATAATTTTTTTATCTGTTAGACCTATTTTATATAATTTTTTCCCACAATGTTTTAAGGGGAAATGATCAATATGTAAACTACCCAAAACAAATCCTTGTATTTGTCCATGGAGAATAAATAAATAAATCATTTTGCAATCCATATTTATCTCCTCTTGACTTTACTAGATGACAAATTAGAGTACACTGGAGCACCAAAGAAACTGCCATAGGCAGGCATATTGAAATACAGATAGGTGCAAACAGATAGAATATGGCACTGCAGTCAGCAACGCCTATACAAGACAACAAGTGTCTAGCACAGTTGTTAGATCAGTTACTGCTGCTACAATGGTAGGTTATCAAGAATTAGGCGAGCTGGAAAGTGGTGTTATAGTCCGCACACGAGCGATGGGACACAATCTGCGAGGTAGCGATGAAATGGGGATTTTTCCCGTACGATCATTTCACGAGTGTACCCTGAATATCAGGATATGGTAAAACATCAAATCTCTTACAACGCTGCGGCCGGAAAAAGATCCTGCAAGAACAGGACCAACAACGACTGAAGAGAATTGTTAAGTGTGACAAAATCACCTGCATCCATTCATGTGCATTGCGCATTCTGACGGACTTGGGCAATTCCAGCAGGACAATGTGACACCCCACACATCCAGGATTGCTGCAGAGAGGCTCCAGGAACATTCTTCTAAGTAAGATAAACTACTAACAGCAACAAATAGGCCACCACCAATGATTTTAATCTCTGCTTTGTGAATTGCATTAGGTACTCATTAAAAACTTTAGTTGGACTTATCTCTAGCATTAGCCAGCTTTTAATGCCTGCTTCAACGCTTTCTCTTGATACTTGCAGCTCTGGTTCTTTCACAACATAGCTAAAACAATTTACAGATATAATACTGATGTTTTCCAGGTGTACCCTCTTCTTATGTTTGACCTGCACCTTTTGAGACTGAACATCTGTTTTTATTTTTCCTAGACTCTCTAAACTAAAAAATGTCCAGTCCACTCCACAAAGACCCACTTCTTGTGTAGCTGGCTCCTTTGTGTAATGCACCACTGATCTACTAAGTGGATCCCACCATACCTCTATCATGTGGTACAAGTCAAGGAATCTGCAGGCTGTATGGTCACAGCCTCGAATCTGAGTCTCTGATTTAGACTTTCCATTCGACTCTGTACCAAATGTTAACAGTTGGTCCTGTCAACTGTGAGACAGATGGTGAGCTCCATCTTCATCTTGAGAGCAAGACAGTATGTCTTCACCATTTCAGACAGCCACCAGAAACTTGAGAGACTTCTGAGCCAAAAGACAGATGTTAGTACCAACTTGAGAGACAACTTCAATTGGCTGTACCCCATGCTTTTCATGGCCTCCAGAAGGGCCAGTGCCACATCTGGGATGACTCCCCCTGATATATACACAGAGTGCACATGAAGCTGCTTCCCCTTCTTGGTAGCCATATGCCTAACAGGTTCCAATACACATCTATATTGGAGTCTCAGCTACCAATAATCCCTTGGGTCCACACATCGAGTCCCCCACTGTGATGCCCCTTGGCAACAGCTCAAGCTGTGAGACAAAGCCAGCACAGTCTGGAGCTATGAGTGAAGGGTCACCTACATAGCTCACATTTGAACACAGCATTCAGCCTCTTTCCATACTAGAGATGGTGTAAATCTTCACTACACTAACACGTGAGAAATACAATGGAGAGCCAAAGAAACTGGTACATCTGCCCAATATTGTGCAGAACCCCCACTAGCATGCAGATGTGCCACAGCATGACATAGCATGAACTTGACTAGTGTCTGAAGTAGTACTGGAGGGAATTGACACCGTGAATCCCATATCGCTCCAATTGCACATGCCCCACCAGCTTGAACAGTCCCCTGCTGACATGCAGGGTCCATGGATTCATGAGGTTGTGTCTCCATACCCATACACATAAACATACATCCACTCAATACAATTTGAAATGAGACTCGTTCGACCACGCAATATGTTTCCAGTCATCAGCAGTTCTCATGCTGATGGGCCCAGGAGAGGCCTAAAACTTTGTGTCGTGCAGTCGTCAAGGGTACACGAGTGGGTCTTTGGCTCCAAACACCCATACTGATGATGTTTTGTTGAATGGTTCACATGCTGACACTTTTTGATGGCCCGGCATTTAATTCTATAGCAATTTGTGGAAGGGTTGCACTTGTGTCACATTGGACAGTTCTCTTCAATTGCTGTTGGTTCCATTCTTGGAGGATCTTTTTTCGGCCACAGCAATATTGGAGATTTGATGTTTTGCCAGATTCCTAATACTCATGGTACACTCGTGAAATGGTCATATAGGAAAATCCCCACTTCATCGTTACATCGGAGAATCTGTATCCCATTGCTTGTACACCAACTATAAAACCACTCTCAAACTCATTTAAATCTTGATAATCTTTCACTGTAGCAGCAGCAACCGATCTAACAACTGCACCAGACACTTGTTGTCTTATATAGGTGGTGTTGACTGCAGCACTGTATTCTGCTGTTTACATATCTCTGTATTTGAATACGCATGCCTATACCAGTTTCTTTGGCACTTCAGTGTATAAGAATCGAACTACAAAAGCACACAGACAAAATTAAATAAGTACATCACTTCTAGCTAGAAGCCAGTAATATAATGAAAAACAGACTATGTGCTCTCCTGCTGTTAGAGCAAAGGCTGGTCCCTGAGTCAATTGAGATTCCAAGTTGTTCTGTAAGTCTTTTACAATTATTCAAAAAGATTCCAGTCACCCAATTTTTCTCCTCCAAATATGAAGAAATGTTGTCAACTCACACCTACAAAGGGAGAAATGACCATCACATGGAAACATTTACATATTCATTCTTCCTATGTTTTATTAGAGAGTGGAACAGTCGAGGAATAGTCTGAAAATTGTTCTGCAAACCCTGTGCGAAGCACTTAGATGTGAAAGGCTGCATAGTGATGTAAATGTATACATCACAGGATACTGTATGAATTTAGTAAAAGAAACCAAGTCATTCTTCATAAGCAAACTTACTGTGATTACATGCTATGGATATATATTAGCAGCTTTTTTAACCCTTGAGTGGTTGTGTCGATTTTAACAAGAGCGGGCATGTGGCATACTTTGTACACATGTAAAGAATAGTTGTCTATGGTACCATGTTAAACATGTATGAGCAAAATCACAGTTTACTCTTAGTTTAATTAAACAACAATAAAATGAACTTATATGAGTTGAATCACTGCTTTATTAAACAACAATAAAATAACTTTCATCACTCTGCTGCCATGTAGAGTGTTACCACACAGTATCGACCCACTCAAAGCATTAAACAGCGCTGCTGCATCAGATCCCAGCCAAATGCCTGTTCGATTACTATCTCTTAGACAACTGCCTCATTGTGTGATTGTGCTGCCAGCTCAGAACGTGGGGAATTTTCATGCACGGATCATAAATGTTTTCTCATCTAACTTGCTATTTATTTTATATTACTGCTGCTCACCTGGATGTATGACAACACAACTTATCACAGTGTTAACTGAAACAATAATGAAGGAATAGGTATGGGCTTGCAATTGTAAAACAACAGAATGACACAAGGCACTGTTATTTGTGATTGGCACACTTTATACATGGGCCCACCCGCTTGAGAGTCAAAGAATGTATGGCAGTACCAATTTTCAGGAGTGCCTCCCAGCACGGTTATTCCAAAATCGACCAACAGACCTAACATCAACCAGTAGGAGAAATGGTAGGGGATTTGTTCCACAAGAGTCTACTAGACCTCGCAGAGGTAAACACAGCGAGCAAACAGTGATTCTCCACCACACACGAATTTCAACTGTGACTGCTTGCAGTTCAGTAGCAGGTGGAAAGCGGAAGAGTTGTGTGAATTATTGACAAACAAAGCGACCTCTACCTAGGCCCTTTCCCCAATCAGGTCATCATCATGACAGAGCATATAGCGCCACAGTGCGACAGTACAGGGGCATCAGATGCTTTAAAATGAGTTTCCTACAAACACAAGCACAGGGGGTATTCCTGTGCTAGGAGTTTCAGCTCCTCCTCATGTGTCCTGAACCCTTTAATATTCCACTGTAGAAAGGGAACCATCTATCATGGGAGTAGCACTTTCATCCTGACTTTCAACTGCAGAGGGGAGCCCACAATGGGTGGAGGCTCAGTCTCAGGGTGAGATGATACAGACATCGTGGGACTATGTACTTCCATCTCCATCATTGGGTGATTTTTCACCTTCGACCCTGATTTTTTGGTCTGAGGAGGCTTCAGACCTACAACTGCGAGAGTAGTAGTGGCAGCACTGGATGGTGGACCAGACAATCTTTGAAGGGGCAGGGAGTCGTGCAATGTTAGCAACCACAGCCATTTCTGAAGTTCTCGATGGAGGGATAGGCTTCAAAATAACTGCAGCAGCACAAGTGCATTGACAAACACTAGCAACCTCTGTTGTGTAGCAACATCAGCTTTCTGCAATGGCTGTTAAGGAACTAAAGCAAAGGAGGTGGCAAATGTTGGGGGCAGCATGGCCTTATACATCTTTTTGGCTCACCATAGGGATGCACTTCATAGTCGTAAGGTCTTGTATCTTCCATCCTTCAAGACATACGTTGCAATCCTGACTCCAAATAGAGTGAGCCCCACACACTTCAAAAGACATGAACAAATGACTCCTCCTGGACTGCCTACTCACATTTACCACAAGTGGCTTCTCTATGACACCCAAGAGCAGTATGACCAGAGCACTGGTTTATTTGAAACAGTATATTGGGTTGGGGACATAAGGCCACATGCTTAAAGGAAGGAAACCTGCCTTATGCTCAGGAAGTTCAGTAGCATGAACGTCAGGCTAAAGGAGTCGGATTTTAAAAGATCCTCATCCACCCTCTTCATGATGTTTTACACATTGACTGTACCTTCTGGAGTTCACTCATCTCAGTTCCCCTTTGGGAATGTTCATTACATCCCTGCACATCACAACACCTTTGCTGTAATTAAAGGTGGTGTGTACCTAAGTTTTGATGGTGTAATCCCAAGGCGTTGAGCTTTCTGAAGGTTCTTAACTTCTTGGGAACTAAAACTTTCTGCCAACAGTGCCCCATTATGGAACTGCCTGACTGATTTTAAGTGCCAGCAATGCTCTCTCAGCCTTTTTGAATATAGAAAGGTGACACTTTCTTGAAGCTATCCTCTTTCTTTTACACTATTAAAAACACATTCTGATTACCAGCACGAGTTCTGTTACAACAGACAATACATTGGAAAAAACTCTTGAGTTAGGAGGTCTGGCTACAAGAACCCTCGTGTTTGGTTGAATGTTAGTATCTATCAGCAGCCCACCCTCTCCGCTGGGAAGAGAAGATAATTTTGAGGATTCCATCTTGGTCCCACGAGTAGCTGGGGGAATAAAGGTCCACCTAGACACAGCCCTGTGTGCCTAGATAAGCCTTTTACAACTGAGGTGCAGCAGATTCCCCAGAGGCTGCTTGCTAAAAACTGTTTCACCTCAACAGCCATACAGCTCATCAACACGCAGCTCACCTTGAGACTGAAGGTTTTTTTGTAGAGGTTTTTACCATCCTTGTGATCCAGTTGGTGAAGCCAATATCTCTAGTGGGAGAGAGGACTGGCGACACCATTCTACAGCTCAGGAACCCTGGGGTCAATATAATACTGCCGATTCAAAAGCTGATGTGATATATGCTAACGTAAATAACCACTGGGTACGATTAAATATAAATTTTCTTAAATTGAAAGTTAGTCCTCAAACTCCAAATGATGGTTTGCTTGGTTGCTTTCTTGTATATATGCATTCTGTTGTACGCACTGTTTTTGTCACTGTTGTCACAAGACATGCTTTCCATCTTTAAGCAAATCTTGGGATACATTCAATATTTTTTGAGGATTAGAAAGACAGAATTTCCACAGAAATTTCTCAATGAGCTTACATTTTTTTTATCCATCTTGTCCCATTATTAATCAAACTGGAAATAACTATGGGTTCTTAAATATTTCTGTAATAGATCGGGTAGAAAAGTTGTCCGGTAGAAAAGTTGTCCCGTAGAAAAGTTGTCCCGTAGAAAAGTTGTCCGGTAGAAAAGTTGTCCCGTAGAAAAGTTGTCCCGTAGAAAAGTTGTCCCGTAGAAAAGTTGTCCCGTAGAAAAGTTGTCCCGTAGAAAAGTTGTCCCGTAGAAAAGTTGTCCCGTAGAAAAGTTGTCCAGTAGAAAAGTTGTCCAGTAGAAAAGTTGTCCAGTAGAAAAGTTGTCCAGTAGAAAAGTTGTCCAGTAGAAAAGTTGTCCAGTAGAAAAGTTGTCCAGTAGAAAAGTTGTCCAGTAGAAAAGTTGTCCAGTAGAAAAGTTGTCCAGTAGAAAAGTTGTCCAGTAGAAAAGTTGTCCAGTAGAAAAGTTGTCCAGTAGAAAAGTTGTCCAGTAGAAAAGTTGTCCAGTAGAAAAGTTGTCCAGTAGAAAAGTTGTCCAGTAGAAAAGTTGTCCAGTAGAAAAGTTGTCCAGTAGAAAAGTTGTCCAGTAGAAAAGTTGTCCAGTAGAAAAGTTGTCCAGTAGAAAAGTTGTCCAGTAGAAAAGTTGTCCAGTAGAAAAGTTGTCCAGTAGAAAAGTTGTCCAGTAGAAAAGTTGTCCAGTAGAAAAGTTGTCCAGTAGAAAAGTTGTCCAGTAGAAAAGTTGTCCAGTAGAAAAGTTGTCCAGTAGAAAAGTTGTCCAGTAGAAAAGTTGTCCAGTAGAAAAGTTGTCCAGTAGAAAAGTTGTCCAGTAGAAAAGTTGTCCAGTAGAAAAGTTGTCCAGTAGAAAAGTTGTCCAGTAGAAAAGTTGTCCAGTAGAAAAGTTGTCCAGTAGAAAAGTTGTCCAGTAGAAAAGTTGTCCAGTAGAAAAGTTGTCCAGTAGAAAAGTTGTCCAGTAGAAAAGTTGTCCAGTAGAAAAGTTGTCCAGTAGAAAAGTTGTCCAGTAGAAAAGTTGTCCAGTAGAAAAGTTGTCCAGTAGAAAAGTTGTCCAGTAGAAAAGTTGTCCAGTAGAAAAGTTGTCCAGTAGAAAAGTTGTCCAGTAGAAAAGTTGTCCAGTAGAAAAGTTGTCCAGTAGAAAAGTTGTCCAGTAGAAAAGTTGTCCAGTAGAAAAGTTGTCCAGTAGAAAAGTTGTCCAGTAGAAAAGTTGTCCAGTAGAAAAGTTGTCCAGTAGAAAAGTTGTCCAGTAGAAAAGTTGTCCAGTAGAAAAGTTGTCCAGTAGAAAAGTTGTCCAGTAGAAAAGTTGTCCAGTAGAAAAGTTGTCCAGTAGAAAAGTTGTCCAGTAGAAAAGTTGTCCAGTAGAAAAGTTGTCCAGTAGAAAAGTTGTCCAGTAGAAAAGTTGTCCAGTAGAAAAGTTGTCCAGTAGAAAAGTTGTCCAGTAGAAAAGTTGTCCAGTAGAAAAGTTGTCCAGTAGAAAAGTTGTCCAGTAGAAAAGTTGTCCAGTAGAAAAGTTGTCCAGTAGAAAAGTTGTCCAGTAGAAAAGCTGTCCAGTAGAAAAGTTGTCCAGTAGAAAAGCTGTCCAGTAGAAAAGCTGTCCAGTAGAAAAGCTGTCCAGTAGAAAAGTTGTCCAGTAGAAAAGTTGTCCAGTAGAAAAGTTGTCCAGTAGAAAAGTTGTCCAGTAGAAAAGTTGTCCAGTAGAAAAGTTGTCCAGTAGAAAAGTTGTCCAGTAGAAAAGTTGTCCAGTAGAAAAGTTGTCCAGTAGAAAAGTTGTCTCGGTGTAAAGACCACAATACAGCATAGCTGGAAGTGAGTGACAGAGGATGGATTGCATTTATGATTAGAGACTACTGGACAGGACAAGCATTTTTCCAGTCTTGCATGGCAGTTGCACTATTGGTAGAGCTGTGAAAGAAAGGTCACTTTGAAGGCAGATCAGGCATAGTTGGCTTGCCAGCATCCAGGCAAATCCAACAAGCATACCCTTCACGCAGCACAAAATAGTACAAAACAGCACACTTTACATCCACCATTACGTAGTAATTGCTAACCTCCTGCACACTGCATACTTACTACAACCAAGTTCATAACACTTAATTTTAAAATATCCCTTACAATTCTTTTTTATGTTATATTCTGCTCACGCGTCTCTATTTTCACTCTGTAACACCTAGGTATGCAGCAAAGTTGTGTGTGTATCAGCGTTACAGTCCCTATGTAGCTGCTGACTGCTAGTAATAAACCAAATATATGCTTCTCTTCCACACAGCAATAATCTCTCGGACTCTCGGCATTTCAGCTTCTGTGGTTCCACATCCTTCCCACAGACAAAGCTAGTATCACACTTTGAACACCCTGCCCTAATGTTTGATAATCTGTATAGTATAGGTGCATTACTTTTGTTCAGCATGAAATGAGGCAGGTAACTTTTTAATGACCACACTGTCAATTTTTCTGGTTTTATTTTCATTGCAAACACACTTGCTTCTATATCACATCAGCTAAGAATGTGGTACAATGCCTCCCTTAACACATTACTTAGTTATAATATAATAAAGAATAATAATGAGCAAACACCATTTGTAGATACAGCAGACCACTCACTGTGCTTGTTTTAGTGTTGCATTTCGGTTCTTCCAAGTTGATTACAAAAATATATTTTACCTCCAGTTTCTGGTCATTTTTGAAAATGTAATGCCTGTCAATTCGGTGGTAAAATTTATCCAACCTGCTCTATTTATGAGTCAAATTCAGAAACGACAAGTGAAGCTAATTAAAGTTCTTTCTATGCATCTTGCATCCTGAAGCTACTGTACAACAGACACACTGTACTACACAAACTACTACACTGTACAACCAAGAAAGTATGTACCTCGCTTCTTGTTGAGCTAGTGGACAATAATCAGCCTCCTCACCCAGCCAGTTTTCACAAGTGTGCAATGGTTTACTTTCTTCATCAACAGCAAATGAACATTTCAATGGCGATCCTGTGATATCCAATCCACCTGAAATGATTTTTGAAACCTTTGTATAATTTAACATTAGTAAGATACTTAACAAAATTTCAGTTTTCTGAAGCAATGTCATAATATAGAACAAAAAAACAATGCCTAATCACACATGCTAAAGGACTCACCTGACACTATCCACTAACAACTGCCTGACTTCCCATTACAAAGCAGAAAAATCATGTATTAGAGCATCCATGTAGAAACTCAGTTATTGATCCCAGATACTTAATGCATTCAGCAAACATTTGCAATTATACTAGATGATATGAAAGACACACATATTGAATTAAATACATCATATCAATGGATTATGGGGATGGAGCCTACACACAGCAAGGACAAAGTTTTATAGTTGTCCAATTACCACAGACTGGTGGTGAACAGTACAGCAATCACTTCTAAAGCACACATTAATTCACAAAGTCAAGTATCTGACAAATTGTGGACAGCAAGAAGACTAATCAGGGGGAGCTTGCTGGCACAAGTGAAATGGGAACTTTAATTTTATTTAAGCACGTGTGATTTGTCGGAGACAATGCTATAACTATTCTGGAAAATCTGAAGTATATAGCAGTGAATGAATACTATCAGCTGTGAAAAAGTAAAGAAAACAGCCATTGCACTGGCTGAGATTGATGTGAAAGTAGTTTTTATGCAATAAACCACAAAGTCTAGAGAATAGTAGCAGTTGTTGTCTGAATAATATCATGCTGTTTTCCATCTCAGTTCTTAAATAGTGCACAATCACAATCTCTGCTGCATAAATGATTAGAAAAAATTATGGTTATACACATCTAATAAGCTTATTCCTATCTATTTCACTGGACGAGTTGGAAAAGAGTCCTGGTGCCTCACAAAATCTTGAAAAATGTACTGCACTACATTCATCCAGACACTGATCACAACAGAGTGCAGGTCTCCAATACCCCACCCCACCCCTCCCATCCCCCTCAGAACTAAAATTATCTGTAAGGAGGAAATTACCATTGTTTTGAACACTGGAATGTTAATGACACTGCGTTCTTGAATATTTCAGGATTCATAAATCATACTTTTTTTTTCTTTTTGTCAGTGTGTAGAAACAGAACTAATGGGATATTGAACAAATCACAATCAAATGAAATAAAAGAAACGTGTGCTTTGTACACAATAGTAGGTAGGTGATGAATGATTATTTTGAGGTAGTGTCATTGCTGAATATGAACATATGCATTTTGTGAAATGAGTAATGAAGTTAAAAAAAACTGACATTGTAATGGTGACTCATGGAAATAGTCTAATGAGCCAAAACATGACACCTGATTAATAGCACGTTGCTCCACCTTTGGAATACTATACAGCAGCAGGTCTATATTGCATGAATTCAACAAGTTCTTGGTAGGCTTTCAGAGGTATGTGACACCAGATATCTATGCATAGATCATCCAATTCTCATAAATTATGGGCCATTAGTTCGTGGGTGTGTAGCTGGTGCCTGACAGCATACCAGGTGTGTTCAATCAGGTTCAGATCATGTGAAGGCATCATTCAGTCCAAGACAGAAATGGAAGTTCATTGTCATGCCCCTCGAATCACTGCAGCACAATTCTGAAGATGTGATATCAACAGTTATCCTTCTGGAGATGCCATCACTGTTAGGGAAGGCATGAAGAAAGAATGGACTTAGGGGTCTGCAATAATCTTCGTTTAGTCCACAGCATTCGCGGTGCCTTCCATTACCACCAAATGTCCCACGGAAGCCCATGTGAATGTCCCCCATAGCACAATACTGGCCCCACTGCCCTGCATCTATGGCATGGTTCATGTTCAGCAGCTGTTCATCTAGATCCATACATGACCACCAACCTGGCATAAAGAGAAAGTGATTCATCCAACAAGACAACATAGATCCACAGTCCACTCTCAATGATCCCATGCCCACTGCAATCACAATTGACGGCGTTGTTAGGTCAACATGGAAAGACACAGGGATTGTTTGCTGTAGAGTCCCATGTTCAACAATGTGCTCCAAAACACTTGTACCTTCACCAGCATTATAGAACCCATGCAGGATACAGTGGCCAATGCACAGTTGCCAGTTTTCATATAAAGTGCTCGACGAGTTCATTTGTTTGTTTGCCCCCTTTCACCCCTTCGGCGATGATGGATCTAAAGTGCAACTGTGCAATCTTTCTCAAACTATTTTACAAAAACTATTCAGTAAAAAATTCATTTTTGGATTACTTATAGTTTTAAATGTCATCTTCATGATGACGTGCCCATCATTTCATTAATGGCCTTACTTATTGTGATATTTGCATGTAAGTAAGAAACAGTGCAAAATTCGAAAAAGCTTGCAATGAAAAATAAGGTCCACTATGATTTTGTATTTGGTGCATATTACATAATGTGTTGCTGTGTATGAAACTTAGCTAACACAATGAATTTTTCTTTAGACTTATTTGAAGGTCTATCTTTCACCAATCTCGAGAAAATTGATCTGAGGCAGCTCAGTTTGAGATATCAAAATGAGATTTTGGCCAATCTTAACAAGTGAAGAGAAGAGTATTTTGCCATGTGGTAAAATGTTGTGTGACTAGGGCCTTCCGTGGGGTTGACCATTCGCCAGGGGCAAGTCTTTCGATTTGACGCCACTTCAGCGACTTGCGCGTTGATAGGGATGAAATAATAATGATTAGGACAACACAACACCCAGTCCATGAGCGGAGAAAATCTCTGGCCCTCTGGGAATTGAACCCGGGCCTGTAGGATTGACATTCTCTTGCACTGACCACTCAGCTACCGGGGTCAGAGTGCCATATGGTTATTATGCAAGACTTCATCATCTACTACATTATTCCATTAACAACAGATTTTTCAGTGACAGGATGTAATTTTTAGGGGTCCTTGATAGATATCAAAATAAGTAATGTTATGGGTTTTGAAATAACATATATGAAGACATTACATGTTTACTTTTGCTCCAAAGGATGTGCTTTTTCATAAGCAATTTACCTTATTTTTACTCGGTTCCTTTTTTTAATTTATTTATTTATAGTTCCGTGGGAGCAAATTGAGGAGAAGTCTCCATGGTCATGGAACGAGTCAATACATGAAATTATAACATGATATTAGAAACAGATAAAATAAAATATAAAAAAAAAACATATTCAGGTGACAAGTCATAAGTATAAATAAATAAAATCAACAATGTAACACTGGAATTTGCTTAATTTTTTAGCTCTTCCAGGAGGTCCTCGACAGAATAGAAGTAGTGAGCCATGAGGAAAAAGTTTAGACTTAAAAGAGTTTGGGCTACTGCTAAGATTTTTGAGTTCTTGTGGTAGCTTATTGAAAATGGGTGCAGCAGAATACTGCACTCCTTTCTGCAGAAGAGTCAAGGAAGAGCATTCCACATGCAGACTGGATTTCTGCCTAGTATTAACTGAGTGAAAGCTGCTAACTCTTGGGAATAGGCTAATATTGCTAACAACAAACGACATTAAAGAAAATATGTACTGTGAGGGCAATGTCAGAATTCGCAGACTATTGAATAGGGGTCGACAAGAGGTTCTCGAACTTACACCACATATAGCTCACAACAGCCTGTTTTTGAGCCAAAAATACCCTTTCTGAATCAGAAGAATTACCCCAAAAAATAATACCATACGACATAAGCATATGAAAATATGCGAAGTAGACTACTTTTCATGTTGAAGTGTCACTTATTTCAGATACTGTTCTAATGGTAAATAAAGCAACATTTAATTTCTGAACAAGATCCTGGACATGGGCTTTCCACAACAGCTTACTATCTATCCAAACGCCTAGGAACTTGAACTGTTCCATCTCACTTATAATATGCCCATTCTGTCTGATCAAAATATCGGTTCTTGTTGAATTGTGAGTTAGAAACTGTAAAAACTGAGTCTTACTGTGATTTAGCATCAAATTGTTTTCCACAAGCCACGAACTTATTTCATGAACTACATTATTTGATACTGTTTCAATATTAC
This sequence comes from Schistocerca americana, assembly GCF_021461395.2. Classification (NCBI taxonomy): domain Eukaryota; kingdom Metazoa; phylum Arthropoda; class Insecta; order Orthoptera; family Acrididae; genus Schistocerca; species Schistocerca americana. The sequence continues at coordinate 28,178,482 of NC_060124.1, forward strand.
ACACAAGATCCTTCACTATCAAGCTGGCATCATCAGCAAACAGAAATATTTTTGAATCACCTGTAATACTAGAAGGCATATCATTTATATAAATAAGAAACAGCAGTGGCCCCAGCACCGACCCTTGGGGAACGCCCCACTTAACAGTGCCCCATTGGGACTGAACATCACTACCACTCTCAATATTGCAGAGAATTACCTTCTGCTTTCTGTTCTTAAAGTAAGAGGCGAACCAATTGTAAGCTACTCCCCTTACTCCATAATGGTCCAACTTCTGCAGTAATATTTTGTGGTCAACACAGCCAAAAGCCTTCGTTAAATCAAAGAAAACACCTAGCGTTCGCAACCTTTTATTTTATCCGTCCAAAACCTCACAGAGAAAAGAGAGTATAGCATTTTCAGTTGTTAAACCATTTCTAAAACCAAACTGAACATTTGACAACAAATTATGCGAATTTAAATGCTGCAGTAACCTTGTATATACAACCCTCTCGATAACTTTAGCAAACACCGATGGCATAGAAATAGGTCTAAAATTGTCAACATTATCCCTGTCTCCCTTTTTATAAAGTGGCTTCACTACCGAGTACTTTAATCGGTCAGGAAACCAACCACTCCTAAAGGAAAAGTTACAGATATGGCTAAGTACTGGGCTAACATAGATAGAACAATACTTCAGTATTCTGCTAGATACCCCGTCATATCCATGAGAGTTCTTGGTCTTTAGTGATTTAATTATTAACTCAATCTCCCTCTTGTCAGTATCATGGAGGAGCATTTCCGGTAACAGTCTCGGAACACTTTTTTCTAAGAGCGCTATATGATTCCCTGTTGGGACTAGGTTTCTCACTTAATAAACTTAATAAACCACTGTTTCAGAACTCTTTTGCAAATGTGTGTGCACAACATATTAGTGAGGTGACACTGTGTGAACTCCGCTGTGTTTTGGCAAAAGAAGCAACGAGGGAAATCTGTAGGTTTTACTCAAAAATTGCCACTTGTGACACTTCTCTGAAAGTTACAAATGGTTAGCAACCTAGGCAAAAATAGCTGCATTTTCAGCAGAATTCTGTCCGCCATCAGTAGCTGAGTTGTCAGCACAACAGAATGTCAATCCTAACGGCCCGGGTTCGATTCCTGGGTGGGTCGGAGATTTTCTTCACTCAGGGACTAGGTGTTGTGTTTTGTCCTAATCATCATCATCATCATCATCATCATCATCATCATCATCATCATCATCATCATCATCATCCCCCCCCCCCCCATCGACACGCAAGTCGCCAAAGTGACGTCAACTCAAAAGACTTGCACTCGGCGAACAGTATACCCGACAGGAGGCCCTAGTCACACGACATTTATTTATTTTAGCAGAATTCTTTCTAAATACTAGCCAAAGCAGAGGCGACAGATATTTTTGAATGATCAACATGCAAGTGTGGGCATGGAGGGACTCCACTTACTTTACAAAAAATGAGTTCTCGAGATTTCCCCTACAGCGCCTGCCTGTAACCCCCCCCTTCACTACCACTCACTCCATAAATGCCCTGCCAATTGCGTACCTACCAGCCACATTATTCTGCAAGCATTCTATTCTGTCTTCAGATCTGCCACAAATGGGTCCATTCATCTTTACAGAGTGGGCAAGCCTCTGACTTCCATGTTCCGTGATGAAGTGAGGACATTCAACACCTTGTCCTCCACATGTGGTTTCAACCACTTTCCAAAGATACTCAACAGCAGCACGTATACAGGTTCACCGTTTTACAGCTGCTCACACCCAGGCGCTGAGCCATTACAATCTGCCCTCAGTCAAAGTTGCTTATATTGATGGCTATCCCCATTTGTGGATCATCCTACCACCTTAAATGTGTTCACAGTCTGCACTAAATAGTTGAAAGCTACTTCCAACAAATACTGCAGTCTGGGGTACTTCCGGACTACTGTGGTTTGTTGGTTAAAGGAACCAAACTACTAGGTTATCAGTCCTTTTTTTCTGTAACAAAGGTGTCTAGATGACTACATTAGAGATAGCCTACCGCGCAAAACACCAGGGTCTACCAAAGGTCAATGAAGGCTAGAAAAAAGGACAAAAAAGACAAAAGAGAGACATTGAAAGAAAGGCAGACAGGGTGCCCCATCTAGAGAGCAGCCAAAAGCCCCCAAAATATTGCAATGAGGGGCGCACCACCACCACCACCACCACCACCACCACCACCTACCAGACATACCTCACACAGAAACTGCCTAGGAAAGACTAGCAGACAGGGCAACAGAAGCACAGACAGAAGGTGAACAAGTTGAACAGACCACACAAGAGTGGGGAGGAAGAGTAAAAGAGCAGGCAGGGATGCACCACCAAGCACAGACAGCTGCAGCCCAGTCTGGGCGGAGGAGGCACCAGAGTGTTCTGCCAACCCCTCAATGGGCCATTAAGGTAAAGTGGCCCCTCGTTTAGACAGAGTGGTAGAAGTCCCCTTCACAAACAAAACGTAAAACAAAGCCATCCATTGAGGTATCGTCTCCTAACATCAGGGGTAACGATTCAAGGAGATTAAGAGTATGCCAAAGGGTGGCTACTTTGGGACAGTTCAGCAAAATGTGGACCATCATCAAACAGGAAACAACGGCTGTAGGCTGGGTCTTTATGACAGAGGAGATGATTATGAGTCTACCAAGAACGGACTATGTGGTGATGGCAAAGGATTGCAGAGTCCTTGCAAGATGCTTGCATGGAGGACCTACAGATTTATAATCTCCTTGATCACCCATAGTTAGTTTAATGAAGTCCAAGTGAGCCATTCCGTATACCAGATCCCTAAAACTTGCTGGAGTAATACCAGTTGGAGGTCTGTTTCCAGAACACAGATCTCTAGAGTCACCTTACTAGTAGCCAAGTTTGGCCAGGCTATCAGTGAGTTCATTCTCTAGGGCCCCAACGTGACCTGGTTCCAGACGCATGTCCTTGAGTGTCCACATTGTTCAAGTATATAAAGGGAACCCTGAAGAGCCATGACCAAGGGATGGCAAGGGTAACACTGGTTGTGAGCTTGCAAACTGCTCAAGGAATCTCTGCAGATAAGAGAGGACTCACTGGTGCAGAAACGGAAATGCTCTTGAGCACAAGAGATGGCTACCAACTCTGTAATGTAACACTGCAACCACCTGGCAAGGAATGGAGTTTAGTGCAAATACATTAAACTGCAACCAGTCACTTTTTTGAATAGTTAGTTATTATTCCATTAATCTCTTTTGAACCTTTTCAGGTTCATCTTCAGATGGTTTTCTGGAAGTTACATCACTACTTCTAGCATAATGCTGGATGCTGGCTTGCGACAGTGTGGGTGGCTAATTTCTGTTAATGTCTGTCTGCTTCCATTTTGATGGCCAGTTGGTACATCACTTCGCACACTTTTACACAATCTGTATACAGTTACTCTGTGATAGCTATCACAGGTAAATGTACATAGACTGCGTAAAAGTGTTCGAAGTAATGTACCAACTGGCCATCAAAATGGAAGCAGACATATGGATACTAACAGAAAAAAGGTGCCCATTCTGTCACAAGGCACCACCCATCAATATGCTAGAAATAGTGATGTAGCTTCCAGAAAACTATCTGAAGATGCACCTGAAAAGGTTTGAAAACCTGTTCAGGGAATAATAAATAACTATTCAAAAAAGTTACTGGTTGCAGTGTTATGTATTTACATTCAATTAACAGTCAAACGTCCTAAAATATCTGTAATGGATAAGCATAATGGAGTTTAGTTATGTTCCACGTGAGTATAAGCCAAGCCTACGAGATCAGCAACTATTGAGTCATCAGTATAGATTACTTCTGAATCCTGGGATGCACCAAGGATGGAGAAAAATCAGTGGCAGAGGGCCTCAGGATGAACCAACTCTTTCAGACCTCCTGATAGGTCGAGACAAAGCTGTGACAGATGCACCGCGGAGGTGTACGTGAGTGGGCCCAGAGGAAGGTGGTAGAGGAAACAACTGGAGTTCAGAGGGGAGGGACTGGAAGTGGGTTGTGATTAGTAGTCCCTGACCTGGACCGCCAATGCAGGAGATGGAATTCCATGTCCAGAAAGAGGAGATGGTAGTTTGGATGCTTAGGGGAGCAGCAAACGAATGTGTGTAGAATAAATGACAAGCTGTTGTTGGCACTTAATCCACAATGGAGGGACCCCAGCCTCCACAAGTAAGTTGTTCACAGGACTAACTCTAAAGCCTCCTGTTGCAAGTTGAAACCCACAGTGATATATTGGATCAAGTATCCGGAATGCTGAGGACGATGCCGAACAGTATGCCATACTCTCATAATCAAGATGGGATTGTATCAGGGCTGTGTAAGGCTACAGAAGGGTAGTGCAATATGCACCCCACCTGGTGTTACTCAGGCAGTAAAGTGTATTACGGTGCAGCCAGCACTTTTGCTTAAGCTGGCAAAGATGGGGAATTCACATCAAGTGAGCATCGAAGACCAGTCCTAAAAAGTGATAAGCCTCCACCACAGAGAATAGATGGTCGTCGAGGTAAAGACCTGCTTGTTGGTTGGTTGGTTGGTTGGTTTAGAGGCAGGGAGAAGGGACTAAACTACGAGGTCATCAGTCCCTTGTTCCTAACAAAACAATGCCATAAGTGTGAAAACAAAATGGACGAAACATATAACACAAAACGGAAAAGCCAAAAGAATGAAGGGAAGGCAACGAACACTAAAAGGAACAAAAGAGGACAACAGAGACGCTAGAAACAGAAAAGAGTAAAACATGAAAGCAGATTACAGTGGCTCGCCAACCACGAGAATAAAAAGGGGAAGCCAGCCACTCTGCAACACATTAAAACCTCCACCCTAAAACTAGGGTAGAGGACACAGAGGGACAAAGGATATGCACTAAAACCTACATAGAAGTATAAAACCCACTCTCACGGATAAAATGTATAACTAAAGCTGCTGTGGAGGCATTGTTGCCCAACACCGAAGGCAGGGTGCTGGGAAAGTTAAGAGTCTGCCGCAGAGTGGCTAAAAGTGGGTAGCCCAGCAAGAGGTGGACGACTGTCATTTGGGAGCCAAAGCGACACTGAGGTGGGTCTTCGCGACGGAGTAGGTAACCATGCGTTAGCCACGTATGGCCAATTTGGAGCCGGCAGAGGACAACTGATTCCCTGCGAGAGGCCTGCATGGAAGACTTCCACACATGCATAGTCTCCTTAATGACACACAGTTTGCTGTGCTTGCTGTTATGCCATTCCGTCTCCCAAAGCCGAAAAACCCTGCGGTGTAAGACAGAATGCAGGTCAGCTTCGGAGATGCCTATCTCCAGAAGCGGTTTCCGCGTCGCCTGTTTATCCAGCCTGTCGGCAAGTTCGTTGCCAGGTATTCCGACGTGTCCTGGGGTCCACACAAATGCCACAGAATGGTGGGACTGTTCCAGGCCATAGATGGACTCCTGAATGGATGCTATCAGAGGGTGGCGAGGGCATCACTGGGCTATAGCCTGTAGGCTGCTCAATGAGTCAGTACACAGGAGAAATGACTTGCCAGGGCATGAGTAAATGTACTCGAGAGCAGGAGATATGGTCGCAAGTTCTTCAGTGAAAACAGTGCAGCCAAATGGCAAGGAGTGCTGCTCCCTCCCTAAACATATGCAAAGCCTACGTGACTATCAGCCATTGAGCCATCTGTGTAAACCACTTCAGAGCCCCAGAACACGTCAAGAAGCAACAGGAAGTGACAGCAGATAGCAGCAGGATTAACGGAGTCCTTACGGCCATGCAAAAGGTCCAGACAAAGCTGCGGCTGAGGCATACACCATGGAGGCGTATGTGACTCGACTGCAAGTAGAGGTGGTAAAGGGAAGGACTCCAGTTCGGAGAGAAGGGATCGCACACGAACTGCAATCGTTAGCCCCGATCTGGACCCCCTATGCGGGAGATGGACTGCCACGGGCAGGAAAAGAAGACAGTAATTCGGATGCTCAGGGGAACTATGAATGTGTCCTGCGTAACTGGCGAGCAGTTGCGCACGTCTGAATTGCAGTGGAGGGACACCAGCCTCCACCAGTACGCTGGTCACCTGACTCGTCCTACATCAAGCTCCTGTCACTAATCGAACCACACAGTGGCACACAGGGTCGAGTAAATGCAATGCTGAAAGCCCTGCCGAACCATAAACCACACTCCCATAGTCAATTCGGGACTGGACAAGGGCTCTGTAGAGCTGCAGCAGCGTAGAGCGATCTGCACCCTAATTGGTGTTGCTCGGGCAACATAGGGTATTGAGGTGCTGCCAGCACTTCTGCTTAAGCTGACAAAGATGAGGGAGCCAAGTCAATCGAGTGTCGAAAACCAGTCCTAGGAATTGATATGTCTCCACTACAGTGAGTGGATCGCCATTAAGGTAAAGTGCGGGTTCCGGATTAACGGTACGATGCCGACAAAAGTGCACGACACATGACTTTGCGGCTGAAAACTGGAAGCCATGGGCTAGAGCCCATGACTGCGCCTTGTGGATGGTCCCTGGAGGTGCTGCTCAGCAACAACAGTACTGGAGCAGCAGTATGAAATACAGAGGTCATCTGCATACAGAGAAGGTGAGACAGAGGGCCTGGTAGCTGCTGCTAGACCGTTAATGGCCACTAAAAATAGAGAGACACTCAATACAGAGCCCTGTGGGACTCCATTCTCCTGGATATGAATGGAACTATGGGAGTCACCAACTTGGACACAAAGTACGGAGCGACAGGAAGTTTTGGATAAAAATTGGGAGTGGTCCCCAGAGACCCCACTCATACAATGTGGCAAGGACATGAGGTTGGCAATTCATGTCATATGCTTTACGTTAAGTAAAAAAACGGCAATCAGGTGCTGCCGTCTGGAAAAGGCTATTCGGATGGTAGACTCTATGGATACAAAATTACCAGTGGTAGAGCGACCCTGATGGAAGCCGCCCTGACATGGAGCCAGCAAGCCACGTGAATCCAGGACCCAACCAAACCGCCGACATACCAGATGTTCCTGCAGCTTACAAAGAAAGTTGATGAGGCTGATAGGCCAATAGCTATCCACATCAAGCAGGTTTTTACCAGGTTTGAGCACTGGAATGATGGTGCTCTCCCATCATTGCGATGGAAAGATGCCATCACATCAGATCTGGTTGAAGATGATTAGAAGATGTCACTTGTATTCAGATGAGAGATGTTTAATCATCTGGCTGTGGATGCGATCAGGCCCAGGAGCTGTGTCAGGGCAATGTGCAAGGGCACTGAGGAGCTCCCACTCTGTAAATGGGGCATTATAGGATTCAGCGGGTAGTGAATGAGAGGGCGTTCCCTTCCAGCCGCCATTTGATTGTGCAAAAGGCTGGGGGGGGGGGGGGGGGGGGGGGATAATTCTCCGACGCAGAGGCTCGAACAAATTGCTCGGCAATCGAATTTGCGACGGTACACAACTCGCCGTTTATGGTAACACCCAGGACAGCTGTTGGTGCCTGGTACCCACAAAGACATTTGCAGAAATGCACGAAGCAAGTCTTGGTGGCTGAAAACCGAAAGCCGTGGGTGAGGGCCCATGCCTGTGTCTTTCGTATGGTGCCCTGCAGTCAACGTTCAGTGACACCCATCATAGAGGAGCAAGAGCCGTGGCAAAAGTCATCAGCATACAAGGAGGATCACACTAAGGACCCCGCAACTGCTGCTATACCATCAATGATTACTAAAAAGAGAAGACCACTCAGTACAGAGCCATGCGGGGCCTCATTCTCTTGGATATGGGAGGCACCAACCTGAACCCAGAAAATACAAGACAGGAAGTTCTGGATAAAAATTGAGAGCAGACCCCAAAGGTAGGCAGGATGTGGTGTCGCGATATGGTGCCACAAGCCTTCTGTAGGTCAAAGAAGACAGCTATAAGGTACTGACATCAGGGAAAAGATGTCAGACTCCAGGTAAACCAGTTTATCAGCAGTGGAATAGCCTTAACGAAAACCACCCTCAGATGGAGCCAGAAAACCTTGAGATTCAATGAGCCAACAGTTTCCAGCTCACTTTGTGTTCAAGCAACTTACAGATAAAACTGGTGAGAATAATTGGGCATTAACTGTACATCTCTAGAGCATGCTTACCCAGTTTCAGTACTGGAACTATGATGCATTCTCGCCATTGTGACGGCAACTCACACTTGCTCCAGATGCTGTTAAAGATGCCAAGGATATGGTGCTGATAATCCACCGATATGGGCTTGAGCATTTGGTTGTGGATGCAATCTGGTCCTGGGACTATCACAGCAATGGGGTATGACACTGACAAATTCCAAATTGCTGAATGGGGCATTATATGGCTCCATGTGGCACACAGTAAAAGATAATTGCTTTTGCTCCACCCACTGTTTTAGGACATGAAAGGCAGGTTGACGATTCTGAGACACACAGGCTTGAGCATACCGCAGAGCAAGATGTTCGGTGACGGCATTTGGGACGGTTTGGGCGGTGCCATTTAAAGTAATACCAGGTACACCTGTAGGTGTCTGGTTTCCACAGGGACGTCTGATCTTTGCACAAACCTGTGAAGGAGAGGTAAAGGGTCTGCTGGTTTAAATGTACTGTTCCCACCAGTCTCGCTTCTATCATTGTGTTAGGTGGCAGGCCCGGGCACAGAGCCGCTTTAAGGCAATGAGTTGCTCCATTGGTGGGTGCTGCTTATGGCGTTTGAGGACCTGTCTTCCGTCAGGGGGTCCTGAGAGACAGGGGTTCACTTTATCAGCTGCCAAAAGAATGACCAGCTGTATTCTGGACTGCCTGACTGATATCCCCATGCAGCAGAGAGCCAAGAGTGACAGCATATGCGAAAGCACCCAAACCAACACTGCTGAGAGCCCATCAGGGCAGGCGTTCAGGGGAGTTAGGCTTAGGCTGAGAGAGAGAGAGAGAGAGAGAGAGAGAGAGAGAGAGAGAGAGAGAGAGAGAGAGAGAGAGAGACAGGAAAATCGGGAAGTGATCACTATCGCACAGGTCATCATGGACTCTCCAGTGGATGGATGGGAGGAGAAAACAACTGAAGATGGAAGGGTCAGTGAGAACCGTGAACCACACAAACTATGCAACAGCCCAGGTCAACTTGTGACAGTAAGTTTTCACAGTAAGTTTACCATGGCCAGTAATCGTCGTTCCACCGCACAAAGGATTATGGGCAATGAAATCACCCATGACAAGCAAATGTGTGGGGATTTGAGAAAGCAATGCCAACATTAGGTTCCGAAACACTTCGCCATTAGGGAGAGAGGTAGACATTGTAGATGGTAATATTCTAAAATGCCTTTACCTGAACAGCCACAGCCTCCAAAGGTGTATTAAGAGGCACAAGTCCCCTCCCCCCCCCCCCCTCCCCCTCCCACTCCTCTCGTTACACATTCCAAAGCTTTTAACTCCTGGTGTCACCCAGCTCTTGATGCTGAGTATAATTTGAGGCCCGACGGCTTCCCTGGAGGGTGATAAATTCACGAACTTTGTTACAAATAATACAAAAATGTAATGCTACAGTCTTTACTTTTTACATGATGGATTTTCATTCTTTGCATACTAGCTGGCAAGCATTCATCAGATGACCTCAATCACCTAGCCTTAAAAACCCAAATGTTCATTCCACAAGTACTCTGCTGCTCAAATAGCTTCCTCCTTGCGTATTGCATCCCCTGACCCATATCCATGCCATAATTAAGGTTAGAAATCTGCAGTCAAGGTCATCACAGAATTGACCAAGCCTATGGCTGAGACCTCCACAATATGAAGTCTAAACAACATGAGAAATTATTCAGTGACTGTAGGTATGGTGTTACTACTGAAGTGACTGAGAAGAAAGGTACTCACCTGGCAAATTGTAATAGTGCCTGCCATTTAATGGACTAGGTAGCAGATACGGCCCAATTAAACAGTCCTCAACAACACCGACCCACACATTAACGAATAACCACACTTGATGAGCACTAGTAACTGTGGCGTGTGGGTCATCCTCTCTTCAAACATGCGAATTGTGCATGTTTAAGACTCCATCACCCCCGAACGTTGCTTCATCGGTAAACAACACAGAGGATGGAAATGCATTTCACATCGTTCCAGGTACCACTGCAAAAACTGTGCTCTGGGTGGTCAATCAACTGGTTCCACGTTGTGGACATGATCTAAGTGAGATGGACGTAACAATTGCTCTCGAAGGACTGTTCTTACATTCGCTTGATTCGTCCCCATGTTACATGCAATTGCACGAGTGCTGATTGAAGGATCCCGCTCCACATGCTGCAAGACAGCTTCCTCAAATTGCAGTGTTCTTACCGTGTGACGGTAATCTGCTAAATGACCCGGTCTCACGCAGACTTTGGTACACAGCAGCAAAGGCCGTATGATGCGAGATACAGCAATTAGGATATTGTTGTTGACAAACCCGCTGTGCAGTTCGTCCATTGTGGTGCACTATGCACTACGCACCAACCATATCAGTGTACACCTCCAGGTGTATCGCTCCATCAGTAAACAGAGACAATGCACTACTACACTGGTGGATAGCAGTTGCCTACAACTGAAGAGCATAATACGCCCTCTTAACAACTGAAGATCGTATACGACTTGCACCAGTTTAAATAATCCTCATAGGAACAAATGACATTGGGGAAAAATATTTCTTTTGATGTCCCCTACAACCTACCACAGTTGTAGGTTTAAGTACTTTTCACCCTGTATAATTACAGGTTTTCTCTTTACAGACCTCACATTTCTCACGTCCGAACAGTTCATCGGTTAGCACAGGAAGAACAACTTAACCACAATTATCACAGATAACAAAAGAAGATTATAACTGTCGTTGTCCATGAGTGTAGTTCTCTGATAATAATTTCAATTCACACAGAAATTAAATTATTACAGAAATAATGAAATAATTATCGTCATTTTTACACGATACAGCCCTTTTATACGTAGTATCAATAATATTTGTTGAAGTTTGTTCACTTAGTTCATTTTAACATCTTGTGGCTAGAACATAGTGTCGTGGATATTACATTGCCCCTTCATGTCAAGCCTGATAATTAAGAGTAGGTAACTGTATTTTCTTGAAGCCCCTTGACAGTTATATTCCCAGTTTTCTGAGTCCAGTGAACCCAAATTGGGGGGGGGGGGGGGGGGGCGCTAAAGGGGGGGGGCTAAGTTAACCCGGGAAGTATCCACTGCTTTTTCCGAGACTATACAGTTACTGAAGCCATTTAAATACTCAACACTACTTGTGTCATGAATTAAACAATATTGTATCTGAATATTTGCATCATGAGAACAATGAACCTACGTGGACTATCGTCTGTCTGCCGCCATCTTAGCAAAAATATCTCCGCGGCAGTTTTGAATTGAGAATTTTAACAAACATAAATGATGTTAGATATAAATGAATGGAAGTAAATGTGCACTGGTGGTCCCAAATCTACTTTAAAAGACAGAATTCAACTCAGATTGAATCCTTAAATACAGTGTTCACAGCATGTTACATCAATTTCTTATTTGCTGATCTATGAAGCCTAATTATTTCTGACGATTTACATGAAATATTTTAGTAGGAGACATACGTCAGTGTTGTGCGCGGGTAGTATTTTGTGACTAAATGTTCCTTTTTCTAGAGAAAAAGTACTTCCACGTTAAGTAACAGTTGTGTAAAATCTGATAAATGATATGCAATTTAGTGCCACTCATAGGACTTTACAGACAACATTTCTACACGTCAAGTGGAGATTTCTTTAGCAGAGTGACAAATATTAGCCGGGATAATCATTTTTGAGATCAAACCAATTGCTACGCTGACAACGCTACCTTAAATATCATTTACAAGTAATTAAAGTCACGAAATACTATAAACCGGTTCTGACACAGTGATAAGCATAATAGTACATCTGTAGTCTAGATGGGATCAGAAAAATGCCAGATAGAATCTGGCTGCATCCCTGACAATTCCACCAAGATACTTTAAAATGTTTAAGTCTGAATGCCTTTTACTTTGGGATTTCTCATGTGTGGTAGTTTGGTTTTGGTTTTGTTTTGCTTTAGGGCGTAAAAAACAACTGGGGTCATACGTACCCAAGTCGAAACTACAGAACATGAAGAAAGAGGCGAGTTAAAAAATTACTATGTCAGTCCCAACTGACAAGAAAAGACAGCTAAAAACAGGCACGTGGAGAAAGGGCTTTAAAAAAAACCACCACACATTAATGGAGGTCCAAAACTAAAACTAAACTGAAAATTAAATGGTCTTCACCATATTGCTTTGGCGGATAAAAAGTAAAATGCGGATGACAGCCCACACGTCATTTGCTAAAACGACCGATAACTCAGACGGCAATATCCAAGAGCTTATTCCCATGAAGAGAGGACCACTGGCGATGCCAAAGGGACACCACCTCCTGACAGACAGCAACACAGAGATCATCAGAGGGAATATAGGAACTCGTAGGCCGAGGTACGTGGACTGCAGCCTTGGTAGCAGCGTCAGCAGCCTCATTTCCTGGCAGAACGGCATGACCAGAAACTCACAGAAACATCACACTGTCTCCACCAAGAGTGAGCAAGTGGCAGTTTTCACGGACCTGCTGCACTTAAGGGATGGGCGGTGTACAGCACACCTAGACTTTGAAGGGTGCTGAGTAAGTCTGAGCAGAGGTGAGAATCTAAACGGCTGTGTCACCGGATGTACTCCATGGCCTGATAAATACTGTAAATACTTAGCAGCGTGCCAGAAGCCAATATCAAAAGACACGGGTGCCAATGACGAAGGCAAAACGGACCCCACGATCAGACAGCCATCAGTGTACACTGAGGTACTATCGCGAAGTTCCATGCGAAAGCCGTTAAACTGAAGGTGACAGACCGAGGCTGGAGTAGTGTCATTAGGAAGCAAATGAAGGCCAAGGTTAACATGGGCTACTTCACGAAGCCAAGGTGGTGAAGGGTTCACACTCACTGGTGAAGGTGCAGGTAGTGTGAAGTTAAGCTGCTGTAGCAAGTGCCAAAGGCGGACACCAGGAGGTAACAGAGAAGAATCATCTAAGAAGGAGGCATAGGATGGGTAGCCATGCGTGGCAGACAAACGGCATGCATACCTGGTGAGAAGGAGGTCACAGCGGTAGGACAGTGGTAGCTCAGCAGCTTCAGCATACAGACTCAACTGAGCTAGTGTAAAAGGTGCCCGTGGCCAAATGGATGCCACGATGGTGGATAATACTGAGACGGCATAAGATGGGTGGATGTACACACGCATAAACAAAGCACCCATAGTAGAGTTTCAAATGGACAAGGGACCAGTACAGACAGAGGAGGGTGGTTCGATCGGCACCCCAGGAAGTACCATTGAGGACACGCAGGACATTGAGGTACCACGTACAGTGGGCTGCCAGGTAAGACACATGGAAGGACAAAGAGTTTCCTATTGAGCATGGGCCCCAGGAATTTCATAGTTTCAATGAACAGAAGGGCAACAGGCCCAAGACGTAAAGATGGTGGGAGAAACCAATGGCATCACCAGAAATTCATACAGACAGTTTTGTCAGTGGAAAAGCGAAAGCCCTTGTCGATGTTCCAAAAGTAAAGACGATCAAGACATCGCTGAAGACGCCGTTCAGTGAGACAGTCTGTGGAGAACTGCAATAGATGGAAAAATCGTCACCAAAAAGGGAGCCAGAGATGCCCGACGGGAGACAGGTCACTATAGGGTTAATGGCGGTATCAAAGAGGCCGGCGCTCAGGACGGAACCCTGAGACACACTGGTTTCCTGGATAAAGATGTCCGACAAGGCAGAACACACATGCACTTTGAAAACTCCGTCTTTTAAAAATACCTGGAGGAGACAGGGCAGGTGGCCACAGAAGCCCCACATGTAAAGAGTACAAAGGATACCAGTTCTCCAGCAGGTGTCACAGGCCTTCTTCAAATCGAAAAACACTGCCACAGTCTGGGATTTCCGCAGAAAATGATTCACGACATGCGTGGATAAAGTAACAGTATGATCAACTGCAGAATGCCATGCTCGAAATTCACACTGTGTATTCATCAATAAATCGTGAGACTCGAACCACCATACCAGCCAGGCATGAATCATGCATTCCATCTCCTTGCAAATGCAGCTGGTAAGAGATGGGGCGGCAGCTAAAAGGAAAGTTTTTGTCCTTACCTGGCATAGGTATGGGTATGAAGGTGGCTTAAAGCCAGCATCCAGGAAATGTGTCCTCTGCGCAGATGTGGTTGTATGTGTTAAGCAGGAAGTGCTTGCCAGCAAGAGAAAGGTGCTGCAACATCTGAATGTGGATGATGTCTGGCCCTGGGGCAAAGGATCGGAATGAACTGAGAGCATGATCCAGCTCCCTCATAGTAAATGCAGCACTGTAACACTCACGATTTGGAGAAGAGAAGGGTACGGCCCGAGCCACCTCCACTCGTTTCCGATGGAGGAAGGCAGGGTGAAAGTGGGAAGAGCTCAAAACTTCCACAAAATGGCGGCCCAAGGTGCTCGAGATAGTAATAGCATCCATAAGGACATTGTCTGCTACTGTCAGACCAAAAATTGGAGAATGGATGTTGGTGCCAGAGAGCCATCGGGGGTTGGCCCACATGACAGAGGAAGAGGTGGAACTGTTGAAAGAACTAGTGAATGAAATCCAGCTAGCTTTTTTGGTGTCCCAAAGAACATAACAACACTTTGCACGCATATGTTTACAATGAATGCTGTTTGCTATCGTAGGCTCATGGTTAAAAACATACCAGGACACGACATCGTAAAGAGGAAGTGTGGGGTATGGAACGTTCTGCCGCAGTAAGGATAACGTTTGTGAGATATTTCACCTGGTCATCACAACTGCGGAAATCTTGTTCTCTGAATGTCGCCAGGGAGGAGTAAAGCTGCCAGTCAGCCTTAGGAAGCTGCCATTTAGGCGTGCATGCGGATGGGGTAGGAGCAGCAAACGGATAGCAAACAGGAAATGGTCGCTTGAGTAGGTGTCAGAAAGAACAGACCACTCAAGATGAGGAGCAAGCTGGGCAGTGCACAAGGAGAGGTCCAGATGGGAATAGCAGTCTGAAACGAAAGTGGGTGCTCCAGTGTTAGGTAGAAGATGTTAAGTTGGTTAAGAAGATCAGCCAAGAGGGCACCTCTCTGAGAGGTCCTGGGAGAACCACAAAGGGGATGATGTGCATTAAAGTCACCGAGGAGCAAAAAGGGGGGAGGTAGCTGCCCAGTAAGTTGAAGGAAGTCTGCCCTGGTAATAGCAAATGGAAGGACGTATATGGTACACAGGGAAAAAGTCAGTTGGGGAAGGAAAAGGCAAACTACAACAGCTTGAAGATTGGTAGTCAGGAAGATGGGTTGACTATGGCATTCTGTATGAGCAGCATGACTAGCCCATGGAATGCCGGCCTCAGGGGGAAGATCAAAACAAATCGGTAAGAAATGTGAAAGCTCACAGCAGTCATGAGGGTGCAATTTCGTTTCCTGAAGGCAGAGTACAAGGGGACGCTGCGACACTAAAAGCAGCCGTAAATCCTCTTTGTGGGACCAAAGGCCGTGAACGTCATGAGGAGACTCATGTTTAAGAGTTGTAGGGGTGCCACCCACAGCGGCTGCCGAGTGACAGCTGGGGAAGAAGCACTACTACAGCACACAGAAGCAGGAGGATCCTGCTCTTTGGGGTCCACAGAAGCATCAGCTTACTTGTGCAGGCGGTCTGTGGAGCCCAACGCCAAAAAACGGTTGTTGGTGCGCACCGGCGACACCGAGGCTGGCCGGGCTAATGTACCACGTGGCAACACCATCGAAGAGGATCTTCAACGTGGCAAAGGAGAAGACGGTTTGCCTTTGGTAGACTTCTTCGAGCCTCTCTGGTTGGATGAAGACTCTGCCGTTGGTTGGCTGGACGGACAGAGGAAGTCTTCACGAGAGTACTCCTGTCCTTTCCGGCCTACCGGTTGTGTTGCTGGTGGCTTAGTCCCTTCAGGCGAGAGATGCACAGCTGGACGGGGGAATGACGATGCTACCTTGACACTAGGCGATATCACAACCTCAGAGCTGAATTGGAGGTTTCATGTCTGCAAGGCCATGTCCTTCATGGAGAGAGCAGTAACAAGAACAGAACTATAGGTGCCAAATGGGAGAACACAAGGTTTGCAGCTAGCCAATAGCTTGCGAGCGACTGGGTAAGGCACTTTTTCCTTTACCCGTATCTCTTGGACAGCCCACTCATCAAGATACATGGGCCAGTCCCAAGAGGCGGCGGCATGGCCGCCATTGCAGTTGATACAGCGGGGAGGAGGAGGCAGACAATCACATTAATGTGCATCCCTACCACAGGTTACACATTTGGAAGGGTGTCGACAGGACGTTCCAGTGTGGTTGAAACGGTGACACTGATAGCAGTGCATAGAGTTCGGAATGTACAGCTGGACTATGAAAATTTCATAGCCTGCTTTGATCTTGGATGGAAGCACCACTCTATCGAAGGTGAGAAAATACCTTTTCCATTACACGATGGACAACAATGACACCCTGATCGGAGAGGTAAGATTAAATTTCTGCCTCTGTTAGACTGTCGAGCAGTCTCATGTAAATACCACCACAGGAAGAATTCAAAGTTCTATGGGCCTCAACATGAACAGGGTAACTGTAGAGAAGTGAGGCATCAAGCAGTTGTGCTTGAGAATCTGAAGTAGTCTCCAAAGACAAAGTGCCATTTCGTAAGGGAAAGAAGGATTTCACAGGGCAGGCAATTGCATTAACGCCTTTCTGAACAATAAACGGATTTACCGTAGCAAAGGACTGACCATCTTCACTACGTGAAATGCCGAGGAACCTTGGTGCAGCAGGAAAGGTCTCTGAAACATTAGCCTCATTATGTTTTCATTTTGTAGATGTTTATAGTGAAGATGATTGACTCACTGCGATAAAATCCCCCACGATTGCCGGCGTCTCCGATGACATGCTCCTTCCAACTGGGGTCCCCTTTCACAAGGGACGCACTCACCTTGGGTGATTGTTCACACCTCAGTCACACCTCTCCAACACCTGACAGAGACCAATAGGCAATTTGGAAAGGTTGGAGCTAAGGCAATCACCCCTCCCTTGGCCTGGCCTGTACCAAGGGGTACATGCGAAACCTACATGTTGACCCAGGGCTGGGAATTACGCATCACCCTGTCATCAGTTATGCGTCAGACACATGGGCCAGCCTTCAGGAACGCAGAGGGAGGAAGAAGAAAAAGAAGAACCTGAAGCATCGAAGTGGAGGAACAGGAGGAGAAGAGAAACAAAGAAAGGAAAAGGGAGAGAAAAAACAATGGTGAGACAGTTTTTACATCAGAGACAGACAATGAGGTACATTCCCAATAACATCCCAGACATGTTCCCCAAGGGAGGGAAAAGAATAGCAAGAAGATATGCATGCAGCGCAGAAGGGAAAAAAATGCTGCAAAGACTGGGGGCCCCGTGGTAGCCAAGATGTATGGTAGTCATTGAGCCTTGATCAAATGTGAGATCCAGGAATCTATCTGACATTAAAATGGAGAATAGTACAATTAAAATGAAATTCCAGTTAGTTAAAATTGTGACAGATACAAATAAAATCTTGAAGACACACTGTTTCATCCAATGAAAACTTAGAGGCTAACTTGTCTTTTGCGCACAAATCTACAATCTGTTCAGCTTGAAATTTAATTAGCAAGCTCTGAATGCCACGCAAGATGATGATGATGATGATGATGACCAGCAGTAAATCATAAAATCTTCTACAAACAATGATATCTTCATTAGAACCTTCACTGCGTTAATTATGTCGTTAATAGCAGTGGCAAAAAGGGCAATACTTCATGTTTCTTGAGGGACACCATTCATATGAAATTGTGTTTCCTATTTGGTAATGGTATGACCACCCCATAAGAAAGGATTTGAATAAATTTTACAGCCCACCACAGAAGCCCCAGCTGTGAAGTTGTCCGAGTATGTTGTAGGCCTACATGTACAGTCATGCTTTTCCAACACCTAAGAATATCTCTACCAAATGCTTCATTTACAGCCACCGCCATACAATGTAAATGTATACGGGAAATGGATAATGAGTTTCTTTCTGGGCCATTCCACGTAACATGATCAAATTTCGGGAAATGTTCCTGCATGAAAATCGCAGATATTAGAATGAATTTTTCACTCTACAGCGGAGTGTGTGCTGATATGAAACTTCCTGGCAGATTAAAACTGTGTTCCAGACTGAGACTCGAACTCGGGACCTTTGCCTTTCACGGGCAAGTGCTCTACCAACTGAGCTACCCAAGCACGACTCACGCCCCGTCCTCACAGTTTTAATCCCGCCAGTACCTTGTCTCCTACCTTCCAAACTTCACAGAAGCTCTCCTGCGAACCTTGCAGAACTAGCACTCCTGGACGAAAGGATATTGCAGAGACATGGCTTAGACACAGCCTGGGTGATGTTTCTAGAATGAGTAGAGTGAAAATTTCATTCTAGAAACATCCCCCAGGCTGTGGCTAAGCCATGTCTCCGCAATATCCTTTCTTCCAGGAGTGCTAGTTCTGCAAGGTTCGCAGGAGAGCTTCTGTGAAGTTTGGAAGATAGGAGACGAGGTACTGGGGGAATTAAAACTGTGAGGACGGGGCGTGAGTCGTGCTTGGGTAGCTCAGTTGGTAGAGCACTTGCCCGTGAAAGGCAAAGGTCCCGAGTTCGAGTCTTGGTCCGGCACACACTTTTAATCTGCCAGGAAGTTTCACTTGTAGAAATGTATAATCAGCTAAGAAAAGCAAATCCTTATCAGGTTTGGTAAACTGTGCTAAAGAAACTCACCCGTGGCTATCAGGCATGGCCCCTATGGCGATTGGAATGCTAGTTTTCTCACTTTAAAATGAACAAGTGATGGTTAAGCCAACATGGACCATACCAACACACATAATTTTTCAGGTGTACATTTATGTTCAACATTAACTGCAAACTATCCTGATGCAAAGTACTCTACAACTTAAACCAGAATTAAACTAAAATATCAGTACCATTACACAATCAAGGCTATCTAATAATTATAAATAACATGAATCCACACCAAAAATGTCACAAAGACTGCCCTGAAATGGCACCAAAATTTTCACAATGTGACAATGGTGTAAAACCCGGAGGTCATTTATACGATGTGAGCTGCAGCTGTTGTGTAACAAGTTTACTATCATGATCTTCACTGACTTGGTAAGACACAATTAAATTGAGAAGTTTACAGCCTATTTGATTCTGCAGTTATAGCAGAAAAATAGACAAATATGTCATGATGATTCGTGATAAAACACACATCTTTTTTTTAAGTTTTTCGAATTATTTGGACATTTATCTCACTTTCTACTCATTAATACTTTTGATATTGCCTTCCTCAGATAGTACTAAATTGTTTAACGTCATAAAAGATATCAAATTTAATTTGAGTACCAGCAGAATACGGGGCCTCTATCAATAGACCTCCACCTTGTCATTCTTTTTTAGCGCCTTGTATGCTCACATTCAAAATCAAATATGGTTTTTAGGTGGTTTATGACATAATATTTGTAATGAAATTGGTTTAAAAGCGTTTGCAGAAGACTTGTTTTTGTAAAAATGGGCCAAAAATAGCAATTTCTGACATTTTTAGAAATATGGTCATCTTTGCCCTCAAATTGTAAACTATTGGGAAGCAGTAGGAGAATGAAATTGTATATTCTAGGACCTTGTATTGGCAAATTGTTATGAGCAAAGTTTCAGGTGTATCCAACAATTATTTCTGAAGACAAAAAAGCTAATTTCACATTTTTTTCAAGCATCCACATTTTCAGCTGCCTTTGCTTCTAATTATCCATATGCAAATTTATCAGGCAGTCTCTTTTTAATCTCTTGCTTAAGAGAGGGGGCAAAAAGCTGTACAAGATCACCTGGTTTTGTTTCTTTCATGAAAATATTGCCGGAAATATATCTCAAAGTTGTCAAAAACTCTCGGGTGTACTGATGATAGCTGCACTATGGGGCCAAACAAAGGACTATATCTCTGGAAGTATTGAATTACTGATTGTGAAACTTTACCAATGTTCATTGGGCCCATGTGCTATTGTTCATACAAAATTTCATCAAGACGGGTCATTGGTCATATGGGGTCCTCTAGACCACTTGGCATGAAATGATCCATTTCCTAACATACTGATAGGCATTTTGTTTCACAGTTCTCCACCAAAAGTTTTCAGCATGCTGTCGGTCAGTTGTTCTACAACTGCTATGAGCTGCCAACATATGGTCATGCACTTATTTAAAAACTTTCTCTCTGAACGCCACGGGTATCACCACATGTGGCCTGCTCTTTGACATTCTGCACAATAAGCGGTCACGTATCACAAACTGCGACTCCGACTTAAATTACTGAGTCAGCATTAGCTGCCATCAGTAATTAAGCAATCCTCCTGCCCAGTGCTTATAGAATTTAAATTTTCATGCTTAAACTATCAGCATTATTATGCTGTTTCTCTCGTTTGTGCACTACTCATATTCTAATTAAATTTAGTGCGTGTCTTGTCAGTCTACCGGAAAGGTTTTTCAATCACAACAATCAAGTCAATGGGGTATGATCCATCACCACTTTAAACTTCTGACCATACAAATAACAACAAAGTAATACATGTAGATAGCTGCTAACACTTCATTCCCCGTAGTGGGATAATCCTGCTACGATTTGTCCAACTGCCTGGATGTGCATGCCACTGGGTGTTTATTATTATCAACATCATCTATAGTCTTGCTGATAACACATCCCATAGCCACATTGCTCAAATTGCAGGACAAAATGGATTCCTGTTCAAAATTGAAAAATACTAATACTGAATCTTACGTCAGTGCCTGTTTCAAAGTCTTGAACATGTCTGACAACCAGTACACCAAACAAATTTTGGTCTTTTCTTTAATAAACAGTTCGAAGGCTCAGCAATTTCAGCAAAATTTTTCACAAATGTTCTATAATAACAAAGACCTAAAAATGATTGCCATTGCTTGACTGTCTGCAGTGACAAGAAATTAGTAACCGCCGACTCCAACTGGTAATCAGTTTTTACACTGTCCTGACTGATCACATGCCAGATACAGTTTACTTCTGTTGCTGCAAAATAGCATTCATTAATACTCAAATAGTCAGCATTTGACAGTGTTTAGTACCTAATACCTCTCCAATCATCTGACATGTTCCTCCTCATCCTTCAAAAAACACTGATGTCATCGATGCACTACACATTGGTTGCTTGGTTTGTTTGTTTGGGGTATAAAGGGACCAAACTACAGTGTCATCAGTCCCTTTTTCCTGATGCAAGCAAGGCCCAAGGCACAAAAACACCCAACACCACACCTAAAAAGAAAACGAATGGAACGAACCAAAAACGGAGAAAACATACACCACATGGAAAAGTATAAGAAGGTATTAAAACCATAGAGCATACTGTCTGGGCTGGCTAATCACAATAATAAAAGAGGATGCGTCAGCTACTCTGCAATACATTTAAATATCCACCCCAAAAAGACAAGGTGAGATGAACACATACAGGGAAAAGACCACCAAGACAAACAAATGCAAAGAATGTGTGACAGAGTTAAAATGGAGGGATGGTGACAACTGCAGAGTATGATAAAAAAAAACCTCACAAATAAAACGTAAATCTGCTGTTGAGGCATTGTCGCCCAACTGAAGGTAGGGTTCTGGGAAGGTTAAAAGTCTACAGCAGAGCAGCTGAAACTGGGCAGTCAAACAAGATGTGGACGACAGTCATTTGTGAGCCACAGTGACACCGAGGTGGGTCATCGCGACAGAGGAGATAGCCATGTATTAGCCATGTATGGCCAATGTGGAGCCGGCCTGCGAGAGGCCCGCATGGAGGTCTTCCGCACACATTTGTAGTCTCCTCAAGGGCACACAGTTTGTTGTGCTTACTGAGATTATGCCATTCCATCTCCCAAAGCTGAAAAACCTTGTGGTGTAATAACAATTGCAGGTCAGTTATAGGGATGCCAATCTCCAAAAGCAGTTTCCATGTAGCATGTTTGGCCAGTCTGTCGGCAAGTTCATTTCCTGGGATTCTAACGTGGCCTGGGGTCCACACAAACACCACTGAATGACTGTATCATACCAGAACACAGATGGACCCCTGGATGTTCGCTATCAAAGGATGGCAGGGGTAGCACTGGTTGATAGCTTGTACGCTGCTCAATGCGTCATTACAGAGAAGAAACGACTCACCAGGGCATGAGTGGATGCACTCAAGAGCACAAGAAATGGCCGCCAGCTCTGCAGTGAAAACACTGCAGCCATTTGGCAAGGAGTGCTGTTCAGTATGTCCTCCATGAAAATACACAACGCGAATGTGACCATCAGCCATTGAGTCGTCAGTGTAAACCACATCAGAGCCCCAGAACACGTCAAGAATCTAGAGGAAGTGACAGCAGAGAGCTGCAGGGTTAACTGAATCCTTAGGACCATGTGAAAGGTCCAGGCAAAGCTTCGGCCTGCGGGCTTTCAAAAAGGGTGATGATGGTGTCCCTCAACTACGTACCCTCCGACTCAATGTTGAAATATTAACAGCTTTGGCTGGTTTCGTTGTCTAGGGGCTGGGATATGTAGTTGCCACATTACAGGCCAAATACTGCTGAGTCTACAGTACACAATATGAATATACACATGAATCAAATGGTTGAAGGTTCCTATCAATCAGCAATTGTGAATTTTGGACGTAACATAGACATTTATAAATGCAAGTTTGCAATTAAATAAATTCTGCAGGTATTATTTTAACAGCATTAAATGATGGGTACAATAAGAGAAGTACCTTTAAGAATGCCCTTTATTACTGTAAAACACTTATTGGTGTTGATGGTCCAACAATTAAATAAAATATAAGCTGAATAAGAGGGAAACAACAGATTCCTACTTCATGTAATTAGTTATGAACAACAACATAGCTCGCGAGATATTCACTTCTAAACGCGTACTACACGTTCACTGCAGAAGCCACAGAAATCTCACAAGTACACAAGTCAGCACTATGAAATATTTCTATTTCCCGCGACCACGCACAAACTGCTCCACTCTCCAAGTCTTTCCCGCGACTGTGCATCCATCATGCCGTACTCTCCAGGACTCTCCCATCTCCTCTACTGTACTGTCCAGCACAATCACTGTGATTGGCTAGAGTGCTTCCGCCCTGTCTCCAAGCCAATGCACACTCACAATCATAATGAAACACGTTCGAAATACTGTATTTACATCTAAATAACTTTAAATTAAATAAATATTCCTACGGCTGGACCATAAACATGCTCTAACACACAAAACAAATTAAACAAACATATCAAAGGAATAGAACAGAAGTAAGTCAGTAGCCTAATGTCTCTGTGCTTTCTAGAACACAGTAAATAATTGACCAGTATCTTCATGAATAGTACATATCGGATATAAACAAAGACATAGATGAATAAATATATTTATAAGCATGCTGCTACCGTTTTTTCATGTCACTGTGGAGTACTTAAGGTCTGGCGCAATTAATAGTAATCTGCTACTTTGACCTCCAACAACTCTTGTACTATTCCAGTTTAACGCCTGTAATTCATACCAATTTGCGTTTCCGCTAATAGCTTTATATAGACAGATCAATCAACTAAAACAGATGAACCGTTTTATTTTGGAAGTTCGTTACTGGGTGTTATTCTTACGATTTACAGCAAAATACTAAACTTTAAACTAATAATGATATTGAGAATCTGATTACACCATCAGAATCATCGTGCAAATAATGGTAATGTACATGTTTATTTTTGAGGTACCACGATTCGTCTGGCTACTATTAATTTCTGTATTGACTGAAGTGTCCGCCATTAGGGTTTCACAATGTCCGCCATCTTTGGCACTCCTGGTGTACAAGTCTCTTTCATTGACACAGTGTCACCAAGGAATTCCCAGCCACGTGGTCAGGCCATTGTGCGGCATCACGCGGTTACTAACAAGCCACGGGCAGAGCGACCCGCCAACTCCGAACTTAGAATATTTTCACCATGCCACAACTCACCCGTTACCTCACAGGCCTAGGTTTACACCATGGAGGTGTACGTGAATGGACCTCAAGTATAGGTGGTAAAGGCAAGGACTCCACTTTAGACAGAAGAGATCGGACACGAACCGCAATCTTACGCCCTGACCTGGGCCTCCGATGTGGGTGATGAACTGTCATGGATGGGAAATGGAGATGGTAATTCAGATGCTCAGGAGAAGTATGAATGTGTGCAATGTAACTGGTGAGCAGTTGTGCACGCTTAACCTGCAATGGAGGGACTTCGGCCTCCACCAGTACGCTGGTCACTGGACTCGTCTAAAAGCCAGTCGAATGCCACCGTGGTGCACTGGGTCGAGTAAACGCAAACCTGAGTGTGCTGCCGAACCATAAACCAGACTCCCATAGTCAAGGTGGGATTGAACAACAAGGGCTCTGTAGAGCTGCAGCAGCATACAGCGATCTGCACCCCAGTTGGTGTTGCTGATGAGCAGAGGGCATTGAGGTGCTGCCAGCAGTTCCACTTCAGCTGACGAAGATGAGGAAGCCACGTCAATCGAGTGTCGAAAACCAGTCTTAAGAATCGATATGTCTCCACTACAGTGAGTGGATCGTCATTAAGGCAAGGTCCTGGTTCCGAATGAACGACAACGCCGACAGAAGTGCATGACACATGACTTCGCGGCTGAAAACTGCAAGCCATGGGCTCGAGCCCATGACTGTATGTTGTGGATGGCTCCCTGGAGGCGCTGCTCAGCAACACCAGTACTGGAGGAGCAGTACAAAATGCAGAAGTCGTCTGCATACAGAGAAGGTGAGACCGATGGCCCGACAGCTGCTGATAGACCATTAATGTCCACTAAAAATACAGATACGCTCAATACAGAGTCCTGTGGGACC
Organism: Schistocerca americana; assembly: GCF_021461395.2. NCBI lineage: Eukaryota > Metazoa > Arthropoda > Insecta > Orthoptera > Acrididae > Schistocerca > Schistocerca americana. The sequence goes on from NC_060124.1 coordinate 28,203,490, forward strand.
CCATTCTCCTGGATATGGGGGGAACTGGGAGACACCAACTTGGACACTAAAAGTACAGAGTAACAGAAAATTTTGGATAAAAATCGAGTGCGGAACCCGGAGACTCCACTCATATAATGTGGCAAGGATATGTCGTCACCAGGTCGTGTTGTAAGCTTTTCATAAATCAAGAAAGATGGCAATGAAGAGTTGGCGTCTGGAGAAGGCTGTTCGGATGGCTAACTCGAGGGAAACTAGATTATCAATGGTACAGCGACCCTGGTGGAAAGCGCCCTGGCATGGAGCCAGTAGGCACGTGACTCCATGACCCAACACAACTACCGACTTACTGTACATTCTAACAGCATACAAAGAACATTGGTGAGGCTGATGGGCCGATAGCTGTCCACATCAAGTGGGTTTTTACTGGGTTTAAGGGCTGGAATGATGGTGCTCTCCCGCCATTGCAATGGGAAGACGCCATCGCACCAGGTCCGGTTGAAGATAAGATGTCGCTTCTAGTCGGATGAGAGATGTTTAATCATCTGGCTGTGGATGCGATCAGGCCCAGGAGCTGTGTCAGGGCAAAGTGCAAGGACACTGAGGAGCTCCCATTCTGAAAACGGAGCATTATAGGGTTCACTGTGACGTTCAGTGAACTAGAGAGCTTTCCTGTCCACCCACCGTTTGAGGGTGCGAAATGCTGGGGGATAAGTCTCTGACGTGGAGGCTCGAGCATAGTGTTCAGCAAAGTGCTCGGCAATTGTGTTTGCATCAGTAGATAACATGCCATTGATGTTAATGCCAGTAACACCTGTCAGGTTCTGGTACCCACAAACACATCTAATCTTCGTCCACACTTTGGAAGGTGACGTACGGCCCTCATTGGTTGAAACGTACCTCTCCCAACATGCCTTTTCAGTCTTTTTATAAGCTGGCACAGAGCCATTTAAAAGCTATTAGGTGCTCCAAAGAAGGGTGCCACTTGTGTTGCTGTAGAGCTTGCTGACACTCTTTAATGGCTTCAGCAATTTCCAGTGACCACCAAGGTACTGACTTTTGCAAGGGGCACCCTAAAGAACAAGGGATCGTGTTTTCCACCACAGAAAAGATCGTTTTAGTGACCTGCTCAACTAGCACATCGATGGTACCATGTAGGAGAGATTCATTGGTGACAGCAGAGGTGAAAGCTTCCCAGTCTGCCTAGTTTAAAGCCCATCTTGGCAGATGTCCAGGGGATGGCACTTTGGGAGTGACACGAAGATGGGAAAGCGGCACTACCTCCCAAGTCATCATGGGCTCTCCAGTGGACAGATGGAAGAAGTCCTGGGCTGCAGAGGGATAAATCAACGGCCAAGTAAGAGCCATGAGCCACACTGAAATGTGTGGGGGCCCCAGTATTTAAGAGGCAGAGGTCGAGTTGAGATACAGAATTTTCGACATCTCTACCTTGGCCAGTAAGCACAGTGCCACCTCACAAGGGGTTATGGGCATTAAAATCTTCCAAAAGTAGGAAAGGTTTAGGGAGTTGATGAATCTGTGCAGCCAATGCACCATCTGAAGGAAGATATACGTTGCAGACAGTTATTTCCTGCATCGTCCTTATCATGACAGCCACAGCTTAGAGGGGTTTGAAGGGGGCACAGGTTCCCTTCATACTGAGTTCAGAACATAGACAAAAACTCCACCTGACACTATTATAGTTGCTACGGTTCTTGTAATAGCCCCTATAGCCATGAAGGGCAGGGGTCCACATTGCTGGGAACCAGGTTTCCTGGAGGGCAATGCAGAAAGCAGGTGTAAAGCTTAACAGTTGCCCTGCTCAGCCAGGTGGTGGAAAAAACTGCAGCAATTCCACCGGAGGATGACGTTATCGTAAGGCTGGGAAGGCATGAAGCATGCAAGGAGGCAGGTTACACCTCAGGGTCACCAGCTGCCACCAACTGAGTATTTGTATCCATTCCTATTGTGGGTGAGACATCAGTGAGATCCAGGTCCTCAGGGGATGCTGAGGTCTCCACCTCATCTGCAAGTGCAAAATTGGTAGGGAGTGGTGGTGTTGGGGCCACCAGAAGGCCCTTTTTCTTAGCAGACTTCTTTGTTTGCTTGCCCTCTAGCTTCTCTTTAGGAGCTTGCTCGGAGGACTTCACTGAAGTAGCTTCGGGCACAGAGGAAGACCTTGAAGCTCTTCGTCCAGCAGCTTTTGGCTCCTTTAGCCACTGGCGAGTGTCTTCTGTGGCATTAGTGGAGACCTTGGTAGAGAGGGTCCCAATGGAGCCCTTCTGCCCAAGAGGAGCTGGAGGATGCTGTTGCTGCTCTGGCTGGGGGGAGGTACTTTGGGAGCAATGGAAGGCAATTTTTCCCCCTACCACCAAAGGGGCAGATGTATTCTGGAGGCCCGCAGGGCCCACTGTTTGTTGTACAGTGTGGTATGACTGGTACTTGTGATGGCGATGGTGCTGTAGCTGCAGTATATGCGGACGTCACCCTAACGGGTTGTAATCGTTCAAATTTACATTTAGCCTCTTGGTAAGTCAACCGCTCCAGAGTCTTTTAGTCCATAATTTTCCACTCCTTTTGGAGTATTGTACTGTCTGGCGAGCAGGGGGGAGTGCTGCTCCCCACAGTTGATAAAAGTGGGAGGAGGCACACAGGGAGTATCTGAATGCAGTGGACATTCGCAGTCTTTACATGTAGCGTTGGAAGTGCAGCAGGAAGAAATGTGCCCGAATTTCCAGCACTTAGAAGCCCCACATAGGGAAGGGACGTATGGTTTAACGTCACAGCGGTAAACCATCACCTTGACCTTTTAAGGCAATGAATCACCCACAAAGGCCAAGATGACGGAACTGGTAGCAACTCTGTTGTCTTTGGGTCCCCCTGTAAACACACCCGATGAAATGAATATAGATCGGCATGGAGCTCGTCATCAGACTGCAAGAGGAGGTTGCGATGGAAACTAACCCCCTGGACCATGTTGAGGTTTTTATGAGGAGTGGCGGAAACAGGAATATCACCCAGCTGGTCACAAGCGATTAACACCCGGGACTGGTCTGGGGATGCTGTCTGAATCAAGACTGCACCACTTCTCATCTTGGACAGCACTGTCACTTCCCCAAACGTATCCTCAAGACATTCAACAAAAAACTGAGGCTTCATAGGTAGAAAGGAGTCCACATCCATTCTGCAACAGACTAAATACCGAAGCGAATATGGCTCTTCTTTCTGTAGCCCTACATTCCTCCCATGGTGTAGCACGGGAGGGAAACGATTTAGGGTCTTATCTGTCAGCATTGTACTCGATCTTGCCCTTCTTGGAGACTGATGGCAGCGTACTGTCACCAGCAAGAGATGACTTAGTCCGCTTCATTGCAGGTCATCCGCCCTGATGCCACCCGGCCACAGCAAAGGACACCTGACATGATGACCGTTGCCAGGAGTCCTGATGCCCCAGGAAGACAGGCACCTACTCTTTGGCATATGTGGCGAGTTTACACCTCGGATATCAGCAGTGCAATCCCTGTGTTGTCAAGGGGCTACCACCAAATGGGTACAAGACGGCCCCACCACAATGGACTGGCTACTGCACTGGATACTGGGCACAGAGAAATCCAATACTATCATGGGTGCAAAAGAGGACAGGAGACAACAGGAGAAGATGACATACCCCAGAAAGTGTCTTCACCCAACTAGTTGAATTGCAGGTGGAGAAGCAAAGCCATGACAAGAGTTTCAGGGGATTGAATCTAACGGTACGATGGATAACTCGTGCACTATGTAAGGTGTCCTTCCCCATATGGCCCACACTTCTGTAGAATTTGGAAAGTGGCAGGTCAAACCATAAAATGAGACCTGAACTTATAGGCCCGAAAAGTGTGAGACTCCTTTTAGTTGCCTCTTACGACAGGCAGGGATACCTTGGGACTATTCTAACCCCCAGACCTGCAGGGGGGTACTGCATGCATTGTTTCGGTTTTAACCCTCTGAGTACCCCATCCAACAGTCTCTGAAAAGTGGCCAGTGCATCTTTTATTTGAACGGTATTTACGTGTAACAGTAATGGCCCAAGGACCATAAAGGCTGTCTTCTTCCGGTCCTCCAGCATTACCTACACTTCGTGATAACCCCTCTTCAAATCCAACGTCGAAAAATATGTACACCAATCCAAGTTGTTCAGAGTCACTGTTAAGTTCGGAATGTGATACATGTCGCTAAAAGTTTTTGCAGTAAAGAATCAATAATCACAACAAAATCATTTTTTAGTGTCATCTGGTGATTTCTTTTTTATTATTACAGGACAAGGACCATGGGTACACCCCATGAACCATTACTATGTTCAGTAATCCCCATCAGCCAGATGATCAATGAACTCTTCCATCAACAGGTGTAGACATCCCAGGGCCCTGTACTGTTTCCTACACATCAGAACATTGTTGCCTGTTGTGGTATTCTATGCTGCATGACTGGTGTTGCTGTTACTGGATCACTCAGATTAAATAAACAATATCATGAGAAGGAAAGTTTTTACTCACCGTACAGCGGAGATGCCGAGTCGCCAATAGACACAACAAAAAGGTTTTCACACTTAAAGCTTTCAGCCAATGGCCTTTGTCAACCCCCCCCCCCCCCCCCCCCACACACACACACACACACACACACTCTGCAGCCACAGGCAACTGAAACTCAACTGCGAGCAACAGCACCAGTGCACGATGGGAGCAGCGACTGGGTGGGGGAAGGAGGAGGCTGGGATGGGGTGGGGAGGGGAGGAGAGGGGAGGGATAGTACGGTGGGGGTGGCGGACAGTGAAGTGCTGCAGGTTGGGCAGCGGGCAGGGGAGAGGATGGGGAGGGGAAGTAGCGTTAAAGAGAAATAGAGAGAAATAAATATAAGAAAAGACTGGGTGTGGTGGTGGAATGACAGCTGTGTAGTGCTGGAGTGGGAGCAGGGAAGGAACTGGATGGGTGAGGACAGTGACTAACGAAGGTTGAGGCCTGGAGGGTTATGGGAATGGCTCAACAACAAACTCTACTTCCCTTGGTATGTTTGTGCCAACACTGACGAAACTAGCTTCGCTGTATCTTGCTGCATGCTATCATATGAACTTATCATTAGCATACGTGTTCTCAGTTCATTTGGTACCAACTGAATGATTGGTGAATCTTTCGGCATTGTTTTTCTTGCAGTCGTTGCCCCCAGTGGAAACAACATCCCATCGAGTTCAATTGTATATTGCAAACGGTCAATTTTTGCATGATGTTTATCAAGAAAGTCAATTCCAAGGATCGCACAGTACCCTTCACCAACATGTAGCAACACTTCTATAGGCTTCCCAAAACTTTACTTTATTTTGCCACCAATTGACTGCAATAATTTTTAATATATTATTATGTGATCCAGATTTTAGCCTTCTGCCATTTTCCAATAAAAAAACTTATTTATGTGTCAAAACACATAGAAGACAAAGGAGGAATACAAGTCCTTTTGACATACAAATTTTTATACTTGAAAATGCCCTAAGGCTGAAATCTGGATAGTATAACAATAACATAAAAAATGTTACAGTCATATAGGGCACCATCATTCACAAAAATTAACCAAGACTCCGGCTCCAGCCAGAATAAAAAAAATATATGAAAACTTTTAGTTCCAGTGCTAAAGCTGAGCCATAATGTCCCCTAGGAACATCACGTCATTAACAACTACCTCACATAACCTACATTATAGAGACATCTGTCTCTTTTCTACCTAAGAGGTTCAAACATACAGCCGACACTTTAGCACCCGTGTCCACTGTTTACTATGCAAGCAAGCGGCATTCCACCTCAGCACACATTTGTGCAGTACTTTGTTTTACTTGGCATACCATCTGACAGTTGAGACACCTTCTTTTGCTTTTAATGAACACTTACCTCAGTGCTGTTTATCTCACCTTTTGCTTTGGCAGTTATGTGTCTTTTGTCCTACTTCTCCATACCCATATCATTCTAGCTGGTGGCAATGTTCTTGGTGTGGTCCCATACGCTCACATCTTTAATGCTTTACCTCAGAAGAGGAAACACTATGGTCATTCTGTCCCCATGCAGCAATATCTATTTCCTGCAGGCATGTGGGGATCCTTACAGCAGTGGACAAACTACTTGGATTTTCTATCCTCACTGTTTTTTTACATGTCAATGTAAATACCCCTCAAACACATCTAAGGCCCTATTTTCCACTTTTTACAAGATGACTGTCAGCCTCTGAATTCCATGTGAGCTCATAGATCTGTGTGTTAACTTTCCTAATCCTGTCAGAGAAGGACTCCACTGACTTGTTCGCCTGCTTAGCTCAGTGGAAACATGCTTGCCTCCGATGCAAGCAGGCCTGGGTTCGATTCCCGGCCAGGTTGGAGATTTTCTCCACTCATGGGCTGGGTGTTGTGTTGTTATCATTTCATCCCCATCACCAGCACGCAAGTAGCTCAATGTGGCGTCAAATGAAATAAGACTTGCACTTGGCAGCCGAACCTCCCCAAATGGGACCTCCTGGCCAACGATGCCATACGCTCATTTCCATTTTTTTCCACTGACTTATCACGACAACCCACTGAGTTTCTCCCTAAAGAACCTCATGCTCTCACATTTGCAATAATGCAGACAAGTCAATTGGCCAACTCGTAAAATGTTTCTACCTTACTAAGAGGCTCTTGGTACATAATATTTCTTTGCATCACCCACTAACTGTAATTTAGCCATATTTTTGTTAATAATGTATCATTCAACTCCTGTTCTGCTGCAATTCCCAGTAATGAAACTATCTGCTCTTTCAAAGATTCAACTATCTCGTGAAAAATCACTGCACATGTTTTTGGCATTCATGTGACCTCCATCTGCTGTTACACAAGAAAAAAAAATGAGGAAACTTTACCAACAATGCACAGGCAAGAAACAATGTTAATTCTTGAAACACATCATGGCCCAACATGATTCTGTGCACTGCTGTGTCTTATGGCCAAAACATCTACATGTGCTATATACAGCCTACATACACAGCAATTTGTGTCCAGTCAAATTACAATACGGGCAACACACTGGTCAAAAGCAAACTTCCTTAAAACTGCCATGGAACCAAGACAGGTCCGCAGGTTCCTATGGTTTAACAAATGACACTTTTGAATTCACGTGACAATCACAATGCACCACCGGGCCCATAAACAAACAAAACATAAAAAGACCAATAAAAATGGGCACTCAACAAACCACACAGTGGCAAATTGCAAAACTTACAGATCAGTTCAACAATGAGCCAGACAGACAACGTTGGCTGCTGATGCCATAAATGTGCTGCTGTGGTACCCGACAGACATCTCTACGCTGGTGACCAATTACTGTCACCAAATATAAAGGGCTAGAGTTGTCACCTCTATGTTGCCAGTATGGAATAGAATGGAGAGTGATGATGATCTGTCAAACCCCTCAAGGGACTAATGATATATTGTTACCAGAAAAGATATTATTATTCACAGATACACAATGATCTTGCTTCACAGTTTCCAGTAGCTGGCTGAGCCGAAGTGAGTCAGCCTCACCAATATGTGCTGATACCAGCACATCTTGTAGCATTGGCTGCCGCGGCAAGGGAGGTGCATACTCGATGCTCCCACAACATTAGTCAGCTAGCTGCAGGTCAATCGGTGTTGCCTGTGCTGCCTCTGGTGGCCAGCAGGTTAGCATGGTGCTCTTTTTCACACGGCAGACTGCATCCCATAAAGGCAACCATCAGCTCTGCAGGACGTGACCTTCATCACAAAGCGGTACGTCATGGTCCCTCAGTGAGGTAATGGCCAGTGGTGCCAATGTCAGCTCACAGAGACAGGTTGGAAGGCAGAAGCTACTGCACTTCTCCAGATTAATGATACTTCAGCAGCTCACCCGGTACCATCTGCTAAGCCCCCAGGGGATCTGGTTGTAGGAGAGACATAAATCCTCGTCAATGAAGGCAGAAGCAAGGTGGTAGTAACCGACGGCAGCAAACAGCTTCAGCCCAAGCTGGCAGTTGTACCATCAATCATTATCATCTAAGCAAGCTGCAGACAGAGTGTCATAGGTCCCACCCTGGGACTGGTTAGCTGCAAATGAGAACTAAGCTGGTATTTGTAAGTGTCAGTCTACACTAATGACGACGACATCACATGGCAAGAATGACCAAATGTGTTCTAGTTTTCTGAACCCGTCAGCACTCTTACACTGCAACTCCGCTCTTTAGGTTTTCAGTTCACTTATTTCTGCACTGACTGTGTGCTGAAAGCTTAGTCACTGTTACATCATTGTGCTTGGTCAACAGAATGACGTTATACTCCCTTCTCCACAAGGTTGTTCTGCTGCTTTGGCACCTTGGTCCTCCAGCTTGGGCAGTGTGTGGCAATTGGCTTTGTGGGGTGCTCACACTGCATGCAGTATTGACTGTTTTTCTGGGTTGTCATTCCAATTTCGATATTGTGTACTTGCTTGCCCCGACTTCCACACTGGCTCTGGCCGAGGAAACAAAAAAATTTTCACAACTACCCAGGATGTCATTCTGGGGTTAAAAGCTTTTTTCAAAATGCTACCCATTCTATTCAACTGCTCTTTCAAATTCTTTGTTGTCCTGACAACTGCCGTCTCACAAGCAAACCTCAAGGTTTTTATTTCTGCTCTCCAAATTTTAATGCATTTCCCAAACCTCTCTCTACTTTCCTTCACAAATTGCTCAGCATGTAAGGGGACTGTATAACATCAGAGAGATTGCAATCCTCTCTCACTCCTTTCTGAAATGCTGCTTACCTTTCATGTCCTTCAACTCATTATTGCAGCCTGATTTCTATACAAGCTGTAGATAACCTATTGCTCCCTTTATTTTATCCCGGATATCTTCATAACTTCAAAGAGTTTTCCCCAGTCAACATTTTCAAAAGCTCTCTCTAAATCTATAAATGCTATGAAAGTACGTAAACCTATTCTCTAACCAATCTTCGAAGATACATCATAGGGTCAGCGTTGCTTCATGTGTTCCTAAATTTGCCCAGCAGCCAAACTGATCATCCCCGAGGTCTGCCTCTTCCAGTTATTCCATTCATCTGTAAATAATTCGTGTCAGTATTTCACAAACGTGAATTATTAAACGATAGTTTTGTGATATTCACATCAATCAGCACTTGCCTTTCCTAAAATTGGAATTATCATATTTTTTCTTGTGAGTCTAAGGGTATTTTGTCAGTCTGACATCTTTCAATACCATACATTTTGTTACGGCTGCTTCTTAGAAGGATTACAACCATTTCGAGGGATGTCATCTACTCCAGGGGTCTTTTTTCAACTTCAAGCAGCGTCAGGGGAACACAAACACAAAAGGATTTAACTTTCAAAAGCTTTCAGAGCCAGTGGCTCCTTCTTCTAGCGGAAGAGTTGAACAGGAAGGAAAAGGGGTGAAGGAAAAGGACTGGAGACGTTTAGGAAAAAGGGTACTGTCTATAAAAATCACCCAGAACCCCAGGTCAGGGGAGATTTAGCAGACAAGGATGAGAAGGAAAGACTAATTCATCCTGTCCAATAAGTCTCCCATGATATGGGGGTCCAGGGTGACTTTTCAAAATTGTGCCCCTTTCCCCGAACCCTCTTCCTTCTCGTTCAACTCTTCCATCAGAAGAAGGAGCCACTGGCTCCAAAAGCTTGTGAAAGTTAAATCCTTTAGTCTCTGTGTGTTCCCCTGCCGCCGCTTGGTGAGTAGATTTTTTTGTGTTTTCATTTACGTTAAATTATGAATAATTTATTATTTTTGTTGTTAAATTATTCTCTAAGTATCTTATCTCCAAACTCGACTTCATCTACAAGAGTTGGAGTAAAAAATATGGAAACACCAAAAACACATCATATTCCTGTGCCTAATAGGGTGTAGGAAACCTGTTGGCTTCTAACTCCATGGTTTCCAAGAGAATCTTAAAGCAATCTTCCTGCAAAATAGTGGCAAGTCGAGGTAACGATGACGGAGGTGGATAGGGATCAAGTACCCTTCTCACCAAAGTAGATCACAAAGGCTCAATAATATCACGATATGACAGTTGATCCTCATATTCACAAAAGCAGCCCTGGACAATGTGAGCTATGTGAACATGAGTCTTGTCTTGGAACACAGTATCACCACTAGTGAACAAACACTGCAGCGTGTACTGGATGTGATTATCCAAAATGCCAACTAACCCATGGCAGTACTGCGAACTTACATAGTAACCATAGGTCTCATGGAATACCACGATATTGCTGCCCAAATCATCACCAAACCCCCGCAATATTTCAATCTTTGGAAGTAAATTCAACCAGAAGTTGGAAACAGTCAAACAAGACTCATCAGACCAAAAGACTTTCTTCCATCGCTCCGCAGTCCAGCTTTTATGACTTTGGCACCGTGTTTTCCTGTTATTGGCATTTGCATCAGTGATGAGTGGTTTTGGAATTCAAGCTCACCCTGCAGTTCCATTCTTCTGGTGGTCCCTTTGTGTTTTGGTGCTGACAGAATTCCCAAGTGGGACATTCAGTTCTACAGTGACTTTTGCAGGTGTCGTCCTCTTATTTTTTGCCCGTCCTCTTCAATGACCACCCATCACGATCGCTCAACACATTCACATTGTTTCTTATGGATGATGTTTTTCCGTTTTCCCTGTATGTGACATGAATTTTTGACACCGTGCCTCTTAAAACACCAAACACTATTTACTTACAAAAGCTCCCACCAAGCGGGCACCAGCAATTTGCCCATGTTCAAATTCACTTAGCTCTGACCTAATGCACTCAATCACAGAGAATACTGTTCTCACTATGACAGACACTTGCAAAGCAGTGAGGAAATTGCACAAGTGGAACTCTCAGTCAAATACAGGGTGGCACACAAAATGTGTTAGCAATTGTTTCTATCACAATTTACAACGCACATTAGATATCCTGCCGGGATCTCTACAGCAGTACCAGCAGAGCTTGGAAAAACAAATGAGTTACGAAATGACATGTAATTCATGTTACTGCCGCTCGGAGACCAGTAAGCAGCAATGGCTGACAATGGAAGACTGACGACACAGCAACGATCGGCAATTGTGTTACTTTTTCATGAAACGAAAAGCTTTGTTGTGACTCAGAGGCGTTTCCGACAACAGTTTAACATACAATGGGTCCCTTGCATGAAGACCATCCACAGGTTGTACGATAAATTTGTACAGGAAGGAACAGTATTGGAACTGACGCGACCTCGGCCTAAGCCCGTTTGTTTGCCGGAGAATATTGAAGCGGTACGAGTTGCTGTACAGAGAAGTCCCGGGAAATCGTGTATAAAGGCATCAATGCAACCGGGAATATCCAAACGCTCCGTTCAACGCATTCTTAAAAGTGACCTCCATATGAACCCATACAAGATGACCTGTGCACAGAAGCTCACTGAAGAACACAAGCAGCAGAGACTACTGTTTGCTCAGTGGGCAAGGGAAGAAACTCTCAGCAACGTTTGGTTTTCAGATGAGGCGCATTTTCATTTAGATGGTGTGGTTAACAAACAAAATGTACACTTTTGGGCCACTGAAAACACACAAGTGCTTCATAAACGACAACATTATACTCCGAGGATTACAGCGTGGGCAGCAATTTCCAGTCACGGACTTATTGGACCCTTTTTCTTTGAAGAAACTGAACAGCGAGCATTATTTGAGCATGCTTCACAATAGCTTCATTACACAGCTTCTTGCTACTGCCTTGCCCTTCAACATGCAGTGGTTCATGCAAGATGGAGCAAGGCCACATACTGCAAACACTGTGTTGGAGTTTTTACACGAGCATTTCAACGTGCGGATCATTTCACTCAGGTTTCCAGGTCGCTTCAATGATGGACAAAATTGCCCCCCCAATAGTCCAGACCTCAATCCATGTGACTTTTTTCTTTGGGGGTACCTAAAGGAAAAAATTTTCCCCGAAATGTCCACGTGATTTAATGGAGCTCAGAAGACTTATTCTTAAAGCTTGCAGTGAAATTACAGAAGACATGTGCCGTAGGGTAATCACTAACTTCAGTGTTCGTTTGATGGGAGTTAGGAAACAAAATGGTGGACATATTGAGCATGTGCTGAGTTAGAACAAATCTCCATGGACGGCTCTTCATTGTAGTATATGTTCCTTTCAGATTGTATTGACAAAGTTAATATTCAAAAACAAAATGGTAACACATTTCGTGCGCCACCCTGAGCAACCACACAAACTGCAAGCTTAGCCAGCATCTGCAGTTATGTTCACGCGTGGTATACAATCACTGTAAAGAAACTTCTAAAGAAAAAGAGATTACTGCATAATAGATGTAAAGCTAAGTGTAGGGCTATAGATAGTGACATACTGAATGAAACGTGTTTGGCTGCGAAGAGAGCAATGCATGAAGTCTTCAATGACTACCGCAGCAGAATATTATCAAGGGATTTTTCACAGAACCCAAAGAAATTCTGGTCATATGTAAAGGCTGGTAGTGTCACCAAAGTTAGTGTCCAGTCCCTACCAAATGAGACAGGAATGGAAATTGAGGGTAGCAAAGCAAAAGCTGAAATGCTTAACCCAATTTCCAAACGTTCCTTTACGAAGGAAAACCCAGGAGAATTGCCCCAATTTAATCCTAGTACCACTGACAAGATGAATGAAACAAGTATTAGTGTCAGTAGTGCTGGGAAACAGCTGAAACTGAACAAAGCCCCAGGGCGCGATGGAGCCCCTGTCAGATTCTATACTGAATTTGCAGCCGAGTTAACCCTTTTTCTAACTAATCTATCACAGAGCCCACTAACAAAAACTGTGCCCAGTTCTTGGAAAAAAGCACAGGTCACACCTGTCTACAAGAAGGGTAGTAGAAGTGATCCACAAACTACCGTTCTGTATTCTCAACATCGATTTGTTATGGAATCTTAGAACATATTCTAAGGTCATACATAATGAGTATCTTGAACAGAATGACCTCCTCTGTGCCAGTCAGCATGCCTTTCAAAAAATATTGATCACATAAAACCTAACTTGCACTTTTCTCACACTACATACTGAAAGCTTTGGATCAATGCAACCAGATAAATGGAGTATTTCCTCATTTCTGAAAAGCATTTGACTCAGTACTGCGCCTACATTTATTGTCAAAAGTATGATCATATGGGGCAGCAAGTGAAATTTGTGACTGAATTGAGGACTTTTTGATAGGGAGGACACAGCATGTACCTTGGATAGAGTGTCACTGCCAGATGCAGAAGTAACTTCGGGTGTGCCCCAAGGAAGTGTGCTGGGACCTTTGCTGTTTGTATTGTTTATTACTGACCTTGCACACAATATTAATAGTAAAATCAGGCTCTTTGCAGATGTCTATAATGACGTACTCTCTGAAAGGAGATGCATAAATATTCAGTCAGATCTTGATACATTTTCAAAGTGGTTGAGAGACTGGCAACTTGCTCTAAATGTTAAGAAATGTAAAATTCTGCACTTCACAAAATGGAAAAAAAACCTGTAGTATCCTATGACTAAATAATATCAACGAGTACTGTTGGAATCAGCCAACTCATACAAATACCTGGATGTAACAATTTGTAGGGCTATGAAATGAAATGATCACATAGGTTCAGTTGTGGGTAAAGCAGGTGGTAGACTTTCGGTTTATTGGTAGAATACTCGCCAAGTGCAATCTGTCTACAAAAGAGATGGCTTACAAATCACTCGTGTGACCATTTCTAGAATATTGCTCAAGTGTGTGGGACCCATACCAGACATGAATAACAGGGGATACTGAAGTTTGTTTAATCCATGGGAGAGTGTCACCGAGATACTGAAGGATCTGAACTGGCAGACTAAGCCTCTATGCTGACAAAGTCTATTAACAAAGTTCCGAGAATCGGCTTTAAATGATTACTCTAGGGTCATACTACAACCACCTACATATCATTCACGTAGGGATCATGAGGATAAGATTAGAATTACTGTGTGCACAGAGGCACACAATCATTCTGCCCACCCTCCATACCTGAATGGAACAGGAAAGAACCCTAATAACTGGTTCAATGGGATAAACCCTCTGTGATGCACCTCACAGTGCTTTGTAGAGTATAGATGTAGATTTCTCACGTAGTTTCCATATTTTTGTCCAACTTCTGTGCATCTTACCCCATTTTTGGAAACTGTCTTCAAATATATCTCCCTTGTATAGCCCTCTATATATACCTCTCACCTTTCCTTCTTTGCTTAATACTGGCTTGTAAGTTGAGCCACTGATATTCATGCTGTCATTTCTCCACTCTCGAAAGGTCTTTAATTTTCCTGTAGGCAGCATCTATCTTTCCCCCAGTCTTCCATGTTTCTACAACTTTGCAATTGTCCTCTAACCATGCCTGTTCAACCATTTTGCACTTCCTGTCACTCTCATTTACAAGACATCATTTGCACCTTTTTTATATTTTCTCTTTTTGTCAGTTAAATTCAGTGTCTCCCGATTTTTCCAAGGATTTCTACTAGTTCTCATCTTTTTTCCTTTTTTATCCTCTGCTAATTTCAGTACTTCGTCTGATACAGTTATCTATTAATTACCTACAGTATTTCTTCCTCCTTTTTTTGTCTGTCATTGTTTAATGGTCTCTCTCAAACTCCCAACCATCTCCTGTTCATTCCCAGGTGCCATACCCATTTCCTGCCTTTCTGCAATTTCTTCAGTTTTTCTCAGTCAAGGAAATGTTTTCCAGTCCGGTTTCAAATTCTGTGTAGTGTTTAGTAATATAAACCTTCCGAAATCTCCAGCTCACTTCCAACCCAGAGCCTTCTTCCACAATTCTTAAACCAAGTGTTTGCGTTAGTTAAAATACGGTCAGTGCAAAAGTGTGATTAACGGAAGCCGTTCATAGTGCCAGGCTAACTACCAACCTTCCAACTTAACCTATGACTTTGTCTACATTACTAATCACAAAGTCATAGACAACTAAGATTTAATACTCACATTCTTCGGCTTTGCCAACTCAAAACCAAACTGTCATCTTTGAACCTGACCTATACCACTATCACAACAACATTCCAAAAAATAATAGATACAAAAATATTGTCAATGTTCTGTTAAATCTCTTACTGTTTCAGCACACAAGTCCACATCAATAAATTACAGGACAAAGCAGCCATCCACTAATGGTAGGTTCTGTTGACCTCAATATATTACCAGGGGCCTGCCCTCATTACTTTCTCCCAGTCCTTATCATCCTACTATTGAACACCAGTCCCCAGTCACAAATGTTTGTCTCCCTTAACTACCTGAATGACTTTTTACTTTATCGTACAATGTTTCCTCTTTTCACCATCTGCTTTGATTTAGGTTTGCTTCATGTCTACCTTGGCTACAATAACATCTTTGCTATCTTGTTCATAGTAGCTTACCCACAATCTTATTCATTAGCAGGCTTCAACTGCATTAGCCCTAGTTGGTTTTGTATTTATAGCCCCTTACACATTGTCTGGGAGACCTATTTTTGCCACTGCATTTCACTGATTCCCACTACATCTAATTTTACCTACTTTATTAGTAACCCCGACTTGGAATTTTTAACAGGACAATATTTTACCCCACATATAAATGGAAATGATTTTATCCTAGACGATGCCATTAAGCCATACAAAAGACCTGCATGTTCTCAGGAAAGAACAACTACTTTAGTATTCACTTTTGACCATTTAATACACAACTGCAAACCAATACATACAACAAATATTAATAAAGGGTCTCGGGAAGCACAGTGATTAATATCAACAACTGAAACAATTCGGAGGCTCTACACAGACAAGCTGGTCTGCTCAAAGCCTGATGTTCGCAGTAGCCACAGCGAACCCCCACCCCCTAGACCTCAGGTGTTTATATTTAAATAACGTTTATTCTTTTTAGAGTATTTTAGTAAGAGAACAAATTTTTAACAGGCTCGAAAGTAGAGCTTTTTTATGGCTTCTTACAAGTCGCCATCAGTGATTCAGACGCTCTTGGTTTTATACACGAATATACTATTTTTGTATTTAACCGACACGTGCGATACTGTTGTGTTGAATGGCCAATGGGCGAATAAACAGTTCCCAAAATCAGGTCAATCTAGATAGGCCAAGATATGAACTAATCAAGACCCATGACAGCTTACCAATAATGGCCATGGGACTTTTATTGCGCTACCAAATAATATTCAGAACATGCGAACGGGTTCGCCTAACGAAAAAAATGTTGAGCGATTTAAAGGATCTACTGTTCACTGCGTATGAATTCTTTTCTGGCGACGGAACTTTATTACTTAACTTGAAACCATGACAACAGCAACAATGCTGATAAATTAATACTAACATTAAGTCCATCTGTCATCGTATTATTACTGTAGAGTAATCCAGGCACGCATCCAAGTCCTAAGTTGACAATAACATAGCAGTGGCTACAGATTGCAGTAATCAATAATAGTAATATTTTAAAAAATCTAGCATTCAAATATAAACGTGTAAAATATCAAAACTTACACTCACTGGAGTTATCCTGCAAAACATCCGGAGAAGATTTCACCTGCAAAACCATTCGTGTCTAAACAGCTGATCGTTTGAATAATAATAAGTCTTGAGGTTGTATTTTGAATTATGTTTTTCCTACCTCAAAACCATGAACGAACAAACCAACAGATTCTTCCAATCCAAATACTTTAATATATGTGGGCAGTTCTTGTTTCAAGACGTATCCACTATCCTTCACCACATCAATCGCCTTACCCACCAGCTCCATGCTAAAAGCTTCGTAAGTTCGTATGCTACTCAAACTTGGCGGGAGCCAGAAGCACACGAGTTCACGTTGGAACTCTGACATCCGAATGATATACTCTATGACCCATCGATTACGCTGTGTACTGAAATATAAATTCCAAACTGGCAATGTTATTTAACCATAAAATATGTGTTCATGTTACTAAAACGAATATGTTGTACTCATCAAGTCATTTCCCAAGTGAATGTTATACAAATGATGAAACAGGATCAATAGCTAGTTACTTACGCGTTCCATTGATTAATCTCACAGAAACCGTTATGATGTGGAACGTGTCAAGTGCAAAAGAAAGCTTAAAATTTTTATTACCTATCCCATTCCCTTAATTGGCACAAGATGAATTTATTACACATATAAATTTATTTATTCCTATTGAAGAATTCATGTGTGGTACAAAACAAGTTGTCAAGGGGATATAATTTCAATTTATTTTTGAAACTATTACTGTGTCTTCAGACATTTTATTTCATCTAGTAATTTATCGAAAAGTTTTACAGTAATATATTTTACCCCTTTCTGTGCCAAAGACAGGTTAAGTAGAGGATAGTGTAAATCTTTCTTTCTTCTGGTATTATAATCACGAATGTAATTGATGTTTTTAAACTGGTCCATGTTATTGAAAACAAATTCCATTACGGTGCTGAGTAAATATACTGTAATACTGTTGTAAGAAATCAAAACCTTTTAAACAGATGCCAGAAAGGTGTGCGACTATACCCACACATTATTCTAATCACTTTCTTTAGAGAAGTGAATACATTTTGCCTAAGTTTTGAGTTACCCCAAAATATTATTCCATATTACATCAGAGAGCGAAAGTATGAAAATATTTTATCTTGCTAATTTCTATATCCTCAAAATTAGCAATTGTTCTGATTGCAAAACTTGCTTAACCTAGTCGCTTTTGGAGATCCAAAATTATGAATTTTCCAAGATTCTCATCTATAGGTACACTCAAAAATTTATTATGACCTACCCTGGCTACTGAATTTTGTTTATGAGCTATGTTTATTGAAGAAACTGTTCTCCTTGCAGCAGAAAATTGGATGTATTGTGCAATATGTACATTACACCAACAGAGACAGATCGTTGTGTGCGCAAATTGAAGCTGGAGGCGTGCGAAAAATTGCTCAGACATACTGGAGGATATAAATTATTAATCTCTCTGCTTTACGCTCAGAAATCTCTCTCGTTATGCTGACCTGAATACAGTACTGCTAGCATATTTTCACTCAGTTCTGTCGTATGGCATAATCATTTGTGGCAATGCAGACAAAATAGTAATAAAAGTATCTATTATAGATGATGTCTTTAATTATGTTTGAGAGAAAATCACAGAGCGAAATTCGGTAAATTGGAGAAAAAATAACTTTTTGCTCCTTTCTTTACTGCAACCAAAAGTTACACCATAAACGTAACATCAAAATAAAAAGCAAAGATACAATTTTATAATGTCATGGACCACGGTGGCACACAGAATTAACATAAATGTCTGGCGCAATCACACCACGAAAATTGAAATTGAAGCCACTAAAAAAAACTCAGTAGAACGAGCTCACTGCTGTCAACACTCACACGCTTGTTTTATTGAGTTGTTTTGAGATCACTTACAGAGCTTTTCTCTTTGATATGAATTTGGCTCTAGTTAAAGGTTTTGTGAATAAGTCTGCCAGCTGTTTATCAGAATAAACATAATAAACTTCAATCTCATTATTTTCAACATGTTCACATATGTAATGGTATTTAATGTCAATGTGCTTGGTATGCTTGTGACGTTTTGTGTTTTTAATCAGGCGAATAGCACTTTGATTTTCAACATGTAGTGTTGTTGGTTGGTCTAACTGAATACCAAGTTCACTACAAAAACCACGCAATCAAACAACTTCAGTAGCAGCATCTGAAGCTGCTATGTATTTGGTCTCCGTTGTTGATCTGCTTACACATTTCTGCAGACGTGATCACCATGGCACAGTCCCACTTGCTAACAAACTCACATAGCCTATTGTTGACCGACGAGTGTCACAGTCACCAGCAAAATCGGCATCTGAGTAGACCACCACTCCAGCAGAGTCAGCTTTATGCCTAATGGTCAGGTTCCTGGTACCCTGTAGATACTTCATAATCCTTTTAACAGCATGCCAATGTAAAGACCTGCCTTATGTAAAAACCTGCTCACCATGCTCACAGCGAACATGATGTCTGGCCATGAGACAGTTGCTGAAAACATTAAGCTGCTGACTGCCTGCCGATAAGGTTTCCTTTCCATCTCCTTTTTAAAAAAATGGTTCAAATGGCTCTGAGCACTATGGGACTCAACATCTTAGGTCATCAGTCCCCTAGAACTTAGAACTACTTAAACCTAACTAACCTAAGGACATCACATACACCCATGCCTGTGGCAGGATTCGAACCTGCAACCATAGCAGCCCCACGGTTCCGTACTGCAGCGCCAGAACCGCACGGCCACCGCGGCTGGCTCCATCTCCTTTACTTCATGTTGGTTTGCAGAGGAATGTTACTGTCCAACTTGGTTCCAACATCAAAATCAGTGGAGTTCGGCTATGAATCATACATACTGAACTTTTGAAGTAAACAATTGATGTATCTTTGGTGGATTTCTTTTGTAGAAGGGCTTTGTTCAATTTCCAATCCACAGACGTATTTTTCATTGCCCATGGTAGTTTCAAAGATTACTCCCAGTGCTGTCAAAATATTTTCCAGTATTTTTGGAGACTTACAAACAAGCAAGCCATAATCCACATAAAGTGCCAGGTAAACACCAGTGTCATCTGTTGAAGCATGGAAAACACATTTGTCTACTTTCAGTTGTAAAAACCGAACATTGTCAGAAACTGTACAAATTTTTAATTCCAACAAAGTGGTGATTGTTTGAGTTCATATAAACTCTTATTCAGTTTGCAAACATTACTTGAGCCTTCTACAACAAAACCTTTTGGTTGCTCCATGCAAAATTCTTCTTTCAAATTCCCATTCAGGACTGCAGCCTTAACATAAAACTGCCTAATTTCCATATCTTGTGAAGCTGCTATGGCTAATAAAACTCTGATTGAATCATGTCGGACCACAGGAGAGAATGTCTTATCATAATCAATGCCTTCTCATTATGAATAACATTCCACATAATCTACCTTTAAAGCGGTCAATTATTCCCTCAGAATTCTGTTTCACACGACAGACCCACTTAAATCCAACTGCCTTGCGGTTATGTGGTAATGGTACTAAATCCCAAGTTTTGTTCTTCTTCAAGGATGTCATTTTCTCTTCCATTGCTCCTTTCCACTTTGATGACTCTTTCGATGCCATTGCTTCTTCAAAATTTTGAAGTTCAAAGATAATGGCAGAAAAAGCTATATCTTGGTCCTGAAAATGAGCAGGTTGTAACAACAACAACTGTACATATAATAATTTTTCTTCTGATTTTCGATGAATTAATGTAAGCAATGTTTTGATTTCATTTCTTTTTCTTTTCGTGTCATTATGTTAAAGAAAATGTAAGCAACTTTCGATGTGAATATTAATGTTTATGTCAAAATGCAGTATTACTACGTGTTGTTATGCTGGTACGTACATCCACTTGAACAAGGAAAAAATTCACTTAATGCCTAATTAGGCTGGCGACCGTGTTATTAACAATTGGTAGCATCTGCTGTGTATGTTTCTTGCCCGTCCTAACGTGTAGTTGCACTTTAGACTTGCTTGACGTAACATTGTTGTTACTGAGTGGGCGTAAGTCTGATTTTGCCTCCATTCAGGTACACACGGTCAACATATTTACTAAAATCCTTTCTTATAAGGTGAAGCCCATCAAATTATCATAGCACAGGCTTTAAAGAGTTAACGTACGCCCGACCGGAGACCGTTACAAGTGGCGACCGTGACAGGACATCCAGTTGTTGTCGGTCACAAATTAAAGTGAATACCGAACAGTGGATGTTCAGTGGCTCGAATTGCAATAATAGTCAGTAAAGTAAATAGCAGTGAACGTCAAGTACAGTGGAGAGGTGTAATTGGCATTCAGTATGGACAGGAACGTAGACACGGTAGATGTGCCGAGCGTAATGGAAAATGTGGCTGGTAGTAGCAGGAGTTTACGAGGCCAGATAACAGATGGCGTTAGCGGAAAACAGTTGGCGTACATACAATATCATGAACATGTTAACGAACACATTGAAATGTCGAGATCGTCTCGAACACAGCAAGGGATAAAACAGGAAGTAGAGGGTGGCTTTGTAGATGTTAGTGGGTATGTGAATGAATCCACTGACATGTTTGATTCACCACAGATAAAGAAAGAACCGAAAGAAACTTCTGAAGTAGGATCAGAATACACCGATTCAGTAGAACAAAACAGTGTGAAAATTTTAAGCATAAACGATTTATTTGAACAATTAACCAAACAAATTTCAGGGCAGAATAATCAGCTTAAAACACACGTTGATGAGCAGCTTAAAACACAGAGCCATCAGCTCAAAACACAGAATGATCAGCTTAAAGCACAGGTCGAAGAGCAAGGAATTAAAATTAGTAAACAAATAGAACAGGTAGAACAAAAAGTGGGTAATTTAAGTTTTGCGGTAAATACTATGAAATTTGAAATTGACACCATTAACAAAAATATGGATACTATGCAGGGGGAAATTGACAACATTAACAGTAGGTTTGATGTTGAAATTCTCAACATCCAAGAGAAAGTAGAGCCTCTGGTTGAAACAAATGTAGACGAAAAAGTTTTCGGTCTTAAAACTGAAATCGTAAACGAATGTCAACACGGAATCTCACAGTTGAAAAGGGCAGTTTCAGACACTGAAAGAGATTTAGGTGAAAATGTTACCAGATGTGTACAAAAATGTGAACAAAATGCTTCGAAAATTCAAGGCAAAATTTTCGATCTTGAGAGTAAAATTAAAGATAGACCTGGTGTTGTCTGTAATGGCACACCAATTACGAAGCTATTAGAAGGTAAGGAACGCTTTGATCCCGCCAAGAAACATAACGGATGGCATCCGTTAGATTTCATCAAAAATTGCGAGAAGATATTTCCTGAACACTTATCTGATCAGGAAAAGATAAACGCAGTAATTAGCGCCTTAGCAGGTGACGCTAAGCGCTGGGGAATTAATTTGAATACCGAACAAATGACGTTCGAAGAATTCAAGCAAAGGTTTACGGAAGAATATTGGTCCGAACAAAAACAGGATCATTTATGGCACGAGTTTATCATGGCCAAGCTTCATGATAACAGGGGCAGGAATTCTTTGAAAGAATTCTGCGAATATTGGTACCGGAAATTGACACATTTAAGAGGTCGAAGATCAAATTCAGAAATTATTTGGGAACTATATAAAAAGCTTCCAGAAGATTCAAAGAGATACATGGGAAGCAATCATCGTAGCTTCCAAGCATTTCTCGAAAGGGTCGAAGACGAAGACCATTGGCGCGAAAGTCGTGCCAATTATCAAAATTTTGGTAATCGAAATAACCGTAATAATGACGAAAGAAATGACGGCGAAGGGTTTCGCGTCAATATGATACAGAGAGGTAGAGGTAGAGGCAGAGGAAGAGGAAGTTATCCAGGTCGCGGTAGAGGATACACCGCGCAAAATAATAACGACGCAGGAAACTGATTTCCGCGAACGTTGTGGGCCAAACGGAAGAGGACAATATATACAGGCCCCGATTTAAAAAAAGTTACCGAACTGACAGTAATGTTATGAGACAGGTTAGAGACAGGCGTGGAACGACGCAACGTGTTGTTGCGAAACAAGCGTCAGGTGCGAGCCAGAATGAGTCATCTCCGCCGCGCAGAGCGTTACATGTTAACAGGCGAGTGGAGCAGCAGTGGGCAACGGCCCAGCCTAGCGGAACAGCTGTTCAGAGAGAAGCCGCTAGCAGTGCGGCAGCATTAGATACGAACATAGCCGTAAGAGCTGATGAATATATTACGATTGATAATTCCGTGGCGAAGGAAATAATAGATGAAACTGTG
This sequence comes from Schistocerca americana, assembly GCF_021461395.2. Lineage (NCBI taxonomy): Eukaryota > Metazoa > Arthropoda > Insecta > Orthoptera > Acrididae > Schistocerca > Schistocerca americana. The sequence goes on from NC_060124.1 coordinate 28,226,309, forward strand.
AATACACAGAGAGGTGCGGTTAGCAGTGTTTGCAATGAAGTAAAAGGCGAGAATGAATTAGGGGAAGTAAATAATTGGCGTGTGCAGATCGACGATCTGTACAAGGGCCTAAAGCAATGCGAGTGGGAGGATTTTAAGAAGGAGTATGAGGCAAAGAAATTAGTTAGTGGAAAAGGAGATAGAAGGGTCGTCGATAAGGTGACGTGGCCCGAATTTAAGGAGGAGAGAGTAAATAGCGCCGCGCAAAGTACGCGTGCTGCCGATAGGACGAAGGTGAAAAATAGGAAGGAATTGGAGGACGAAATCCTTAACATTAACGAGGAAGTAACTTCTGTTAATGATCCGCCAACAGTACTAGCTGCTACCGAAAGGCTCCGTGGAGAAGGAGCAGATAATTACCTAAAAGTAATTGAAATCCACGAGGATTACACAGTAGATGTGAGTAAAGCTGATGATGAGGCCGTTTTGCCAAAAGAGGATACTGAGTTAAAATTAAAGCCTGACGAAAAAGTAGAGGGAGAACTTAGTGCCTGTCTCAGAAAAGCTTTTATGTTAGAACATGAAAGCGATCCAGAATGGTCGGATTCTGACGATAGTTCAGATGGCGAATATTTCGGTACTGGTGAAAATAATGGGGATGCAGCTAATTGTTATATTGTAGCTAATGATGACGAAGTTTCAAAACAAAATCCAGATGTTGAGACTGAACAAAGAAAGAAAGAGCCACCGGACGACTCAGTGTTTATTTTACAAAGAGTTCAAGTAAGCAAGGACTTTGAACTCCAGAAACCGAAAAAGCCGCCAGATATAAATGGTTCACAGGTCAGGAACGTATCTTGGGACGATGTCACAATCGACCATTTTGCGTTGTGGCGAAAAACGAAGTAAGGGGCATAATTTAGAGCCTGGGGCAAGTTTATATCGGACTTTGAGACTGTCATGAACAACTTACATCACGTATCTACTGGATTCCCACCGGAAGAAATTTTGTTAGGCAGCAGAAGTAAAAGTTTAATTGAGGAAAAACTAGAGTTTCCACCTTGTACAAGTTTGGGGTTGAGTCAAAGGAAAGAATTAGTAAGAAAAAGGGCAAAACAAAAAGCTGAATCTAGATCTAAAAGACACACTAAAAATCTGAAAGTTTCAAAATTTAAAATTGGGGATTATGTTCTTTTTAAAAACCCCGGAAAGTCTAGTGAACTGAACCATGCTGGCCGTTGTGGCCAAGCAGTTAAAGGCGCTACAGTCTGGATCCACGTGACCGCTACGGCTGCAGGTTCGAATCCTGCCTCGGGCATGGATGTGTGTGATGTCCTTAGGTTAGTTAGGTTTAAGTAGTTCTAAGTTCTAGGGGACTGATGACCTTAGAAGTTAAGTCCCATAGTGCTCAGAGCCATTTGAACCATTTGAACTGAACCATGAAATTTCCAAATTTAAATATATTTATAATGGGCCGTGCATAATACAGAACATTCCACACGATAATGCTTACTACCTGATCTACCCAAAATCCAAAAAACCTTTAGGTGTAAGAAATGTTGTGGACCTGAAACTGTATGTTCCTAGGAGTGAGTGACATAAGTACACTCAGAAAATAATTTGCAGTGAATGTGCTGTATCCTATGCTAAAACTATTTTATTCCAAATGTAACAAATCTTTATAAATGTATGTATACCACTGACAGTGTGCTAATGTAGTTATGTGAGTTTCAGATTACCAAATGCACTATACATGTAAGAATGTATGGAGAAAAGGACTGAAAAGGAAAGGATAAATGCCAAAAACCAAAGTGGACAGTATATGAGTCATAATATAAAGGACTGCCAAACACCAATGAGGGCAGATAAATAGTCAAAGGAGAATTGTAAGTGTGATACAGGTGATGTGGTAAAATGAGGTGAAAAGGACTGCCCAAATCTGAATAATAGGCAGCAAATATATGTAGTAAATTTTCTGAATATTATTGTGTGTGTTTTTTTTTTTAGTAAGTAAGGAAATGGACTGCCATTCAATGAAAGCAGCAATAAATTGTCTTATAGTGTATACAGATATTTGCATTTGCTTTTGTAGTTAAATGTTTATGATCCAGATTTTGAAATTATTTCTTTGAAAAAGTTAGAAAAAATGAGTAATTTGCTATTTCAATAATGTTGTGATGGGAGGTTGGACTGTGCAAAAGGCACTTAAGTAAATAACAAGTAAATGTTCTTGATATGTTAAAAAGTATAGACCTATATAATGTGAGTGAAAAGAAAGTATATGGTATAAATTTTTTTTTGGACATTCACATAAAGATTCAGAACCACTGTATAAATGTAAAATTTAGTGTTCCCATTAAATTTATACTTAGTAAAATTTACTGGAAACAGGGCCATGTGTAACAACAACAACTGTACATATAATAATTTTTCTTCTGATTTTCGATGAATTAATGTAAGCAATGTTTTGATTTCATTTCTTTTTCTTTTCGTATCATTGTGTTAAAGAAAATGTAAGCAACTTTCGATGTGAATATTAATTTTTATGTCAAATTTCAAGCTATGCTATGACAAAATTGAAGTGTAACCCATGTTGAATTTATTGTAACATGTTTAAAATTGTAATTGTGCGCCTGGTCCATACGTAGGCAATGTATTAGGATATGTGGAATGTAAAACCTTTGGTGAATACCCTATCTGTAGGGGAGCGGTAAAGGGTGGATGGCAGGCGAGCGCGGGAAAATGCACACGGGCGTGACACGGCATAATGGGCTCAGCAATACAGTCGGAGTTGGGCATCGGTCTGAGGAACACGTTCCGGATCGAGGAGGCTATCCTGGAAAAAGTGGTTTCATTGAGCCTCGGATGTGCCGTTTCCGACGACTACACAGCATGGCTATCTTCTATAGGCACTGAATTGAAAAGGATTGCGACGCTAAGAAGAAGCAAAGTGCCGATACACCAAGAGCCATAGCTGTGATTTTATGTGTGCTGTGCGCCTCGCCATCTCGCCGCCCGCCAACCGCCACATTGACACGAACAGGTTGAATCTTTAGAATTGTATTCGTGTGGACCAGTGTTAATTTTGTTCCTGACTGTTCAATAACAACTTAACATTTACCAGAATAGTGCTATCAATTAATTATCCTTATCACTAACCTAGACAGGGTCCTTTCCACATGTTGTGCAATCCGAGTGCCCCGAAATGAAGATTTAAAGTTTATGTTAATAAGAATTTCCTGCAGACCTTTTTATGCTAGAATGAATTTTAAGGAGCTTTATTGTTAATGAAAATATAAGCAAAGAACAAAGGTCTGACAAAGTTGGAAGTTAATTTTGGAACTGGTTTAGTAATGAAGCTTAATTAATTTGAGACAAAAATAATGGTAGTTAAATGAGAAAGTAATAAGACAAAAAGAGTAGTAACTCATATTTTGTAAATCTTGAGTGATTAATGTTTCCAATAGTTAATAGTTGCAACACAGTGATCATAACAGTTTCAGGGTCCCCCCCCCTTCCACTCTTTTATTTTCTATTCATTTAAATTCAGGAGTTTACTGAACTGATTTGACCTGCAAAGTTAAAGTCAATATAAAGCCTAAATTTATCATTGTTTTACCCTTATTAAAATTGACATTGTTTGTGTGTTTCAAAAGTGCTATTTCTAGGGTAACCTATGCCCAATTTCAGTCAGATCAATAGACAAAACGCAGTTTGTAGTAATCATTATAGTGTAATGTTGTGTATTTATAGCTTGTCCAAATTAGTGCAGAAAGGGAAAATATTAGTTCAGTAGATTTTTCTGGTTCTAAAATTTACCATATAATGCAGTATTACTACGTGTTGTTATGCTGGTACGTACATCCACTTGTACAAGGAAAAAACTCACTTAATGCCTAATTAGGCTGGCGACCGTGTTATTAACAATTGGTAGCATCTGCTGTGTATGTTTCTTGCCCGTCCTAACGTGTAGTTGCACTTTAGACTTGCTTGATGTATCATTGTTGTTACTGAGTGGGCGTAAGTCTGATTTTGCCTCCATTCAGGTACACGCGGTCAACATATTTACTAAAATCCTTTCTTATAAGGTGAAGCCCATCAACTTATCATAGTACAGGCTTTAAAGAGTTAACGTATGCCCAAGTGGAGACCGTTACAAGGTGCTCGTAAATTAGACCGATCTCTCAGATTCATCATTTGATTTTCTTTCATTTGTTCATCAGTATCATCCTCTTCAGATTCCTTTCGAACATCTTTCTGATTTTCTTTCATTTGTTCATCAGTATCATGCTCTTCAGATTCCTCTTGAACATCTTCTGCACATGGTCTCCCAGGTAAAATTCAATATATCTTTGTTCTATGTTTAAGCTATGGGTTTTGTTCTTCATTGAAAGAAACATTCCAGGAGATCGTAAATTTCTTTGACTCATGGTTGTAGAGGCGATAATTGGTACTATAATCATCATAGCCAACCATGATCAATTTCTTTGCTTTACTATCCCATTTTAATCTAAATTTAGCAGGAATGTGTATGTATCCTGCTGATTCAAACTTCCTCAGGTGTCCTAAAGAATGAGGTTTTCCAAACTATTTTTCATATGGCATAACATTGTCATTTGCTTTACATGGTCGGCGATTTAAGATATCTGCAGCACAATTTACTGCCTCTGCGCACAATTCATAAGACAAGTCAGTACTTAATTAAATAGTGCGCGCACACTAAGCAATGGACGTGTTTTCTTGTTCAATGTGGCCACTCTGCTGTGGTGTATAGCGTCTTGTTTTCTCATGTATTATACAATTTTGCTTGAAATAATCTTTAAATTGCTTATTTATGAATTCAGTTCCATTGTCACATCTCAGAACTTTGATTTTGTTTCCTGTGTATCTTCCAATTAGACTCTGAAATTCCAAAAACACAGGGAAAGTATCATGCTTACTTTTAAGAACATACACGAATCTGTATGAAGTGCAATCATCGTTGAAAACCATGTGCAAATGTGCACCTCTAAGAGACGATTTTCTCATCCATCCACTCAAAGCTAAATGAATAAATTGGTAAGGAACTGTCGATCTTGATTCCAAATTTAAATTAAAGATTGTCTTTTCATCTTTCCATACTGAGATGATTCTTGAGACCACTGAAATGAATGCGCCCAAGTCTGTCATGGTGGAATTCAGAGAAGCAGGATTTGCCTTTAGTACATCTGGACATTTAAACAATATTTGATAACACAGATTGTCCATCTCAATTCCTGCTGCAAATAGATCTGAACTGCGAACTTCCAGTCTCTTGTCAAAAATAACTTTCACTCCTCTTTTTGTGACTGCTCACACCGAAAACAAATTTTTCTTTAGCTTAGGAATATGCAATGTGTTTTCCAAAGGGCGAGGTTGCCATTTGCCCTCAACTAGTGACAATACTTCAATTGATCCAATGCCTTCTGCTTTGACGATTGAGTTGTCTCCAATTTGAACAAATGAGTCAGCAGACTGAATTGGCTTAAATATGTTGAACCACTCTTAGTTTGATGTCATACGTTTTGATGCAGCACTGTCACATAACCAGATGTTTTCGCAACCTGGAGCAAAAACATACTCATGTTCTGCACTCAAAGCTTGGTGATCAGATGTGTCAGTTTTCGTAGTTAGTTTTGCTAAATGTTTTCTTCACTCGGATTTAAAATCTCCCTTTTTGTGACACTAATAACATTCAACGTCTTTTCTACTGACCATGTTAGATACACTGTTGTTATCAGTATTTGAACTGAACATGCAAGTTTCGTCCACATTAACTGCTGTTAAGGCTGTTGAGTTTTCAACACATTGTAAAAGTTTTTGTTCTTCTTTCAGTAACCTTAGTCAAATTATCAAACGTTTGTTGATCTTCAGCACACGAGTACCAGGCAGTTGAAAAAACTACAAGCTTTGCTGGTAGGCTTCTCAAAATTTTAGCCATTTTGTCAACTTCTGTAACCAGTTCCCTAATATCAGCTAATGCTTGTTCCAAGGACTCAACTTGACTGATGTGTTTTGCAATGTTGTCTGTTGGCGACATTCTGTAATCAAAAAAAATTCTGCTTGAATGCCATTTTATTAACTAGAGATCGATGTTCATGAATAGTCTTAGGTCTGGCACACATTTCCGCTGCATTTGTGCACATCATAACAGATTGCAGTGGTCAAACTCCATCGCAGTAGATAGAATGAGCATCACCTTTCCATTTAAGTCGTCCCAAGTGGCTTGACTCTCACCAGCTTCATTTAGCCTCGGTTTTCCCTCAAGGTTATTAAGCACTTTTTCAGCACGAAAAACATCTTGCAACTCACATTTCTACAGATGGAAGTTTGTACTGTCTAATTTCTGGATACTATACAGTTTCAATAACCAGGGACTCCTAAGATACGACTTCGCAAACAAATGGTAATGAGATGGGGAGCTATTAATATTAATGAGGGCTACTCTGGGAAGAAGGTAGAGCTGGCAGAGGCTGCAAGTAAGATGGGGCTGGACGTTTTAGCTGTTAGTGACATTCGGGTAAGGGGTGAGAAAGAAGAGGAAGTGGGAGAATACAAAGTCTACCTGTCAGGAGTCAAAGCAGGAATAGCACAATGGGGTGTAGGGCTTTACATCAGGAAAGAAATGGAACCCAGTGTAGTTGCAATAAGGTATGTAAACGAACGACTTATGGGGATAGATTTGACAGTGTCTAGCAAGAAAATTAGGATTGTGTCAGTACATTCGCATTGTGAAGGGACAGATCAAGATAAGTAGTTTTTATGGGGCACTCAGTGATGTAGTTGTTACGAGTAAAGGACAAGGACAGTGTTCTGCTCATGGGTGATTTTAATGCCAGGATTGGAAATCGAACAGAAGGGTATGAAAAGGTTATGGGTAAATTTGGAGAGGATATGGAGGCCAACAGGAACGGGAAACAACTCTTGGATTTCTGAGCCAGTATGGGCTTAGTAATCACAAACTCCTTTTTTAAACATAAGAACATTCACTGGTATACTTGGGAAGGCAGGGGAACCAGATCTGTCATTGACTATATAATAACAGAAAAGGAATTCAGGAAGGCTGTGAGGGACACACGTGTATTCAGGGGATTCTTTGATGACACTGATCATTATTTAATCTGCAGTGAAATTGGAATTGTGAGGCCGAAAGTGCAGGAGGTCAAGTCCATATGTAGGAGGATAATATGAAAAACAAAGAGCCTGTCATAGAAGAGATATGTTTCACAGTTCACATGTGTGAACTGTGCAGCCCATGTTTACTAGACTGTTTTGCTTATAGTATGACGCTTTCAGCTCTATGTATTTAACCCACTATTTATGATACACTGTGTATTTGATGATTTGCTTTTTTTTAAGCTGCACTCAAGATGAAATTATACTACCACCAGAAATCTGATTACTTCCTTTCCCAAATCCATTGGGTAAGTGTTCAACAGCATTGAAATTTCCATTACTAGATTCTGAATATACTGCCAGATTTGCATTAATTTTCACCAATTGTGGAAGTAAGCGAGCTGCAGTGGAATTACAGATCATATTTTACTAAGCACTCAATAATACACTCCTGGAAATTGAAATAAGAACACCGTGAATTCATTGTCCCAGGAAGGGGAAACTTTATTGACACATTCCTGGGGTCAGATACATCACATGATCACACTGACAGAACCACAGGCACATAGACACAGGCAACAGAGCATGCACAATATCGGCACTAGTACAGTGTATATCCACCTTTCGCAGCAATGCAGGCTGCTATTCTCCCATGGAGACGATCGTAGAGATGCTGGATGTAGTCCTGTGGAACGGCTTGCCATGCCATTTCCACCTGGCGCCTCAGTTGGACCAGCGTTCGTGCTGGACGTGCAGACCGCGTGAGACGACGCTTCATCCAGTCCCAAACATGCTCAATGGGGGACAGATCCGGAGATCTTGCTGGCCAGGGTAGTTGACTTACACCTTCTAGAGCACGTTGGGTGGCACGGGATACATGCGGACGTGCATTGTCCTGTTGGAACAGCAAGTTCCCTTGCCGGTCTAGGAATGGTAGAACGATGGGTTCGATGACGGTTTGGATGTACCGTGCACTATTCAGTGTCCCCTCGACGATCACCAGTGGTGTACGGCAAGTGTAGGAGATCGCTCCCCACACCATGATGCCGGGTGTTGGCCCTGTGTGCCTCGGTCGTATGCAGTCCTGATTGTGGCGCTCACCTGCACGGCGCCAAACATGCATACGACCATCATTGGCACCAAGGCAGAAGCGACTCTCATCGCTGAAGACGACACGTCTCCATTCGTCCCTCCATTCACGCCTGTCGCGACACCACTGGAGGCGGGCTGCACGATGTTGGGGCGTGAGCGGAAGACGGCCTAACGGTGTGCGGGACTGTAGCCCAGCATCATGGAAACGGTTGCGAATGGTCCTCGCTGATACCCCAGGAGCAACAGTGTCCCTAATTTGCTGGGAAGTGGCGGTGCGGTCCCCTACGGCACTGCGTAGGATCCTACGGTCTTGGCGTGCATCCGTGCGTCGCTGCGGTCCGGTCCCAGGTCGACGGGCACGTGCACCTTCCGCCGACCACTGGCGACAACATCGATGTACTGTGGAGACCTCACGCCCCACGTGTTGAGCAATTCGGCGGTACGTCCACCCAGCCTCCCGCATGCCCACTATACGCCCTCGCTCAAAGTCCGTCAACTGCACATACGGTTCACGTCCACGCTGTCGCGGCATGCTACCAGTGTTAAAGACTGCGATGGAGCTCCGTATGCCACGGCAAACTGGCTGACACTGACGGCGGCGGTGCACAAATGCTGCGCAGCTAGCGCCATTCGACGGCCAACACCGCGGTTCCTGGTGTGTCCGCTGTGCCGTGCGTGTGATCATTGCTTGTACAGCCCTCTCGCAGTGTCCGGAGCAAGTATGGTGGGTCTGACACACCGGTGTCAATGTGTTCTTTTTTCCATTTCCAGGAGTGTACTTGTTTACACACACACAGATCTTATCCATATATCAGGTAATAGAAACATCATATACAGTCACCACACACAAATTAACCAATATGTGCTCTTAACTGCGATTGCAAAACGTTGAACTACCAGCAAACTTGAAACCGTGAATGTAAAGCTTTAATATTATATTCCTATTACACTAAACACCACGGTTCAGCACAGATAACGTTTATAATAAAAATTCACTCATCATATCAGAGTTGCTTGATACTCACCATACATCTACATCTAAATCAGTACTCAGCAAGCCATCTGACGGTGTGAAATCATAATCCACATCATTTTTTGTCATCACAGCTAACCAACAAAAAAAATGATTTTTTTGTATTGGGATAAGTACACAAGTAGCATTTTTATAAATTATTGCACTTGTACTTCAAAGAAAACTCACGATATTGTTTCTAAATGCACTTAAAAGGTAGAAATAAGTTTTTTGAGTGGGTTTTGATTTATTTTCTTTATAAATATACAGCTACTACATTATTTTCATTAACCAATCGTTTTGTATGCTGGATGGACCTGTAGACACAGTGCTCCTATGCAAGTTTAACATTGGTTATGTTTGTTGATGTACATACTGTGAATGCTTGTTGTTCAAATTTTGCAATATGTAAAACAGAATCATCTCCATTTTCCTATATATCATCCACAATTTCAAGCAATGCTCAATTTTTGCCTTTGTAGAACTCCTTTTTTTGTTTCCATAAACACATAAAATTCATACTGATCATTGAACTGTAAACAAACACCACTTTTTACACTTTTTACACACCCAGAAGTACTGGGAAACCCGCACACAGTAAAATTACTGACACCAAAATCAAAACATTGAATGGAGCTTCGAAATTTAGCCACAAGATGGAGGATGAAAGATGGTAATTCGTGTGGGAGAAGGAAAGTGATGTCACGAAACATCTTTAAGTGGCAACACTTAAGTGATGCCACAGGAATTTAGTATTTCCACACATAACTTCTGTGGAGCCACTCAAGTGGGGGCCAATTGGTGCACTTTTGATGCATGTAGAGACTGGGATATAAAATGGCTTTGCACATGCAACTAAAGTGACACCTCAGCAAATGACATTACAGATAATATGGCACTAGCACTATATTCTGCTATTTCCACAAGTACCTGCCAAAAATCTTGCTAAAAACACTTATAAACGAAGTAGCACTTATAAACAAAAAACCGTTTGTCAACCACTTCTGAATAAGTAAATTTAGAGTACTTGCTCAGTTGTGTATTGAGCTCTAGTGAAGATAAGATACCCACATTAGAGATGCAGGAATTGCTTGAATGAAACTACCAATGGCACTTTCATACTTGACATAAGGTGATTAGCTGTCATCTCTCCAATATTTATACTATGTCTTTAAAAATAAGATTTCAGTGTTCTTGTGTAACGTGTTTGATAATATTTATGGTGCCATGAACATTCATTTGAAAGTTAATATTTTCACTCCTGTATGGCAGTTAAATGAGACATCTGAAATAATAATGTGAATGATTCTATATCAAATTTGGGAGTTATGTTGCATGCAAGTGCACTTAAAGCACTGTAAAATAGTTTGTGATTAGATATTCATATTCCATTATCGAAAGCTAGAGTCAAGCTGAAAGTATATTGCCCCTGGAAACCTTGTTCCTCCTTTCTCAAATTCAATAGACAAGTGTTTAAGTGGATTTATATTGCCAATACTATAATCATAATTTGTGGCTAATATTTCATTATATTTCATCATTTGTAAAATTAATTTGGCTACTGTGACATTACAAATCACCTTTCACTAATTAATCAGTAATACCTGCCTACCCATACATGAATCTTATCCATGCATCAGACAATAGAAATATTACACATTTTCACCACATAAAATAATCACTTTATAGTCATAATTACAATGATAAAACCTTTAAATACCAGCAACTTTGAATGAAGAAAGAAAATATTATGCTCTTGTTAAAATGCACAGCATGGTTTCATGGATCTGGACAGACAGCATTTGGAATAAAAACACATACAACATGCTGTCAGAGTTTCTTGGTATTCGTCATAAAGAATGACACAATACACTACATAAAAATGATATCTTTTGTGCTAAATAAGTACAGTAATAACTTTATCTGATGATCGCAAACAGTTTCAATTGTGTTTAAAAAACACAGAATTTTTTTCTAAGCACACTCAACATAAAGCAACAAGGCCTTTCAGTATAATTTATTTTTTTTACGACTACAAATGTGCAACATATTTTTCAGAAATCAATCTTTTTGGATGCACAATAGACCTGCAGATACATCACTCTTATAAGATTTCAACGCTTTATCATGTACACTTATATAGGCATTGTGGATGTTTCTTACTTCACCTTTCTAATTAATAAATTACAACTGGGGTCTTGTTCCTGCTGTTGCATGCCAGTCTTGTATATAGCAGCAAAATGGGTAAAATTTTCGAAGTTCCAGAGCAAGGCTATCTCACAACATTATGGCGATGTGGACATGAGATGTCCACAATGAAAACATCTCGCCACAAAGATTGTGTCAGTGCAAAACACAACATCAGCATTTCTGGCAAGGCAGGGAGCAGACTTCAGCAGAACATAGTGGGTCGAAGCAGCCAAACAGGGTCACATCATCATCGTTGTGTGACGAAAGGAAGGCTAAGGCGAAAGCTACAAACAGAACCAAGGGCTTTTACGAACCAGTTCTGTACTATAACAAACTCATTAACTAAGCATGGCAGAAGGATAACCCCTGATACTTCGTGACAGCAAGCCCGATGCTGTCATGCCGAATGACGTTGGATAAACATTAGCCAATACTTCACTCGATTAATACCCCAGCAGTTTAGCTCATAAGGCAATCAGTCAGATGGATCGATGGCATACATGGTGTTTGCACTCAACTCCTTGATTGCAGTGAAGTGGCTTCTGGCACAAGTCTGTTGTAGATTTCCTGCACACTATGGACAACAGCTGTTACTGGGAGAAATGGCTACCTTGCCACAATCACCAGTCACAGGGCTCAACATCACAGACTGCCTCAGTTGCAGATGGGAGGACCTGGAGGTCTTTCCTTCTCACCAGGATCAGCACACCAGCGTTCCTGCCATTTTGACAGACTGAATAGGGTATACCTGCACGACAGGCCAATATTGTCAGACCTCACGGCTACACATCAACAATCTTAGCAGTATGATGGGTAATGACGGATAACGAAGAAGGGTGGTGAGCAGTAGGGGACAGAGCACCTCCCAATTCAGTGTGTGTCGTCACTCACTGCCACAGTGCCGTGGTACAGCCAGTTACAGGGCCACCGGAAGTGGTCAACCCCCAGTGTAGCAGCTGGATGGAACGAAGTGTGCGGTGTCAGCTCTCTTGGGCAGGCTAAATGCTGCTTACTCGTATGATACAGGCTCCCAGCGGCATTGACAGACGATGCTAACCACAAGCCAAGACACTACCTCTATTTTTATAGAAATAAATAACTAATTCTCAGTTTCCTTTCACTGTACCTATCGGTGACCTCTTGTCACTACCATCCTTCTGAGGAAAATTCGCAGGGAGCGAACTGTGTGAGTGCCTCCTGACACAGAACCAACTCTGCTTCCGCCCTCCCAACAGTCGCCTTATGCAAAATTGGTGTCAGAAAGTGGTCATGCTTCTGACGCTTGCAGCATCAACGTCAGAGGGCTGTACGTAGCATTTTGTACAGAGCTACATCAGCAGTTACAACAATTGTGTGGTGAGTCACTGAAAAGCTTTGTGTCTCACTCATGTATGTTTTGATGGTGATAATGCCCAGAATAAGACACAGTGAGTTCAGAGTTACTTTTTGCAAAGTTCTGACGCTTGCAGCATCAACATCAGAGGGCTGTACGTACCATTTTGTACAGAGCTACATCAGCAGTTACAACAATTGTGTGGTGAGTTACTGAAAAGCTTTGTTTCTCACTCATGTATGTTTTGATGATGATAATGCCCAGAATAAGACACAGTGAGTTCAGAGTTACTTTTTGCAAAGTCTGGCATCTGAATTTGTGGGCAATTACAGTAAGGTGTATTTTGTACCGGTACATTGTAAAATATGTCGTTTGTATAGGCACAGAGCGCCTTCTCTTAGGTTATTTCTGTAATATATTCCACTTGCAGTATGGTCATGCAAAAGAAAACTTTGTGAAGTGTGTATGGTTGTCGATGAGATGAAGTAATAACTAGATTTTGAAATTCATTTTAGTGTATATTGTGTGTGAGGTATAAGGCTTACTGTGATATAAAAGAAAACTGCACAAACATGAACTACTACAGCAGTCACAGTATCAGTGATGACAGAACAGGTTAAATTATTAAAAGAATAAAACGAGCAAATGGCACAGCAGTTACGTAGTCAGATGGGAGATCTTTCACAATCAGGCCCAAGTGGAGGTAAATCAGCACTGGCAGTACCTGTCAAAACATCGGAGGATGTCGCTAAATTTTATTGTAGCGCTTGTTATCTGCAGCCAGCTTGTGCAGCAGATGGCCAAATTGCGCTTGTTGGGTGAGTCTAAGACGTACATCATGTATCATGAGGTTTTGAGTGAAGTAACGACATTTACAGAGTTGGCAAATGGCTTAAAGCAACGGTACAGAAAACGAAATAGTGCTCGTTTCTTTCGAGAAAAGTTAAGTAACTTGCGACTACTACCAAATGAGACAACCGAAGCGTTTTCAGGCAGGAGTTGAACGTCCAAACTCGTGGGTTGACTAACAAATCGGATACTGTTGCAGTTTTATTGAGACAGGCTAAGGACAGGGTACTGAATGTGTTCCTCAGGGGGATTCCTCCAGAATTTTCTCGCAAAGTGAGAAAGGAAAAACCACAATATATAGCAACAGCGCTGCAGGTAGCCACTTGTCTGCGAGAGATAGTTAGTGTTACTGAGTCACAGAACGATAAGAAAATGTTTGTGTCGGACAAATATTGTTATCTCTGCAGAAGAAGAAAAGGTTATTTTAAAGCACAGTGTCGCCAACCTCAAACTTTTAATTGTCAAAGGATTGGTTATAAGGTACAGGAATGTAGGACAAAGAAACAGGGTAACTATAATAGAAAAAAGAAATCGTTAAACGACAACAGGAATCTTCCTTCTATCGAGAAGTGTTCCCATTAAATAGAAGTGCATTCAATGTCCATGCAGAAATGGATTGTTCATTGGTGGCTTGTACATGTATTGGTTGTAAGCCTGGACCTCATGGATAAGAGCAGACTACAAGAGACAAAGTATAGGTTGCATTCAATGGGTGGCAGTGCATTACATTCAATCGAGACAATACGACTATGGTTTAAAATTGGAAACGCAAGGTTTCATGAGCAAATGGAATTGTTGCCAACGAGGGGAGAAGGTGTCATTGCGATACTTGGGTTAGATTTTCTGTTTAGGCATCATGCTGGAATCAGACATTGGCAACGGACAACTGAACTCGATGGTAAGTCATTTCCATTGGGTACAACAGTTGTAAATGTTTCTATATCACAAGATGCAACCATTGAAAAGGTGGTATCGAATAAACTGTGTATAAGTGCATTAGAAGTTGTTTTATATGACAGAGTACCAGCAGCTACAGGAAAACTATTCTGGGTAACAGTGGATAGTAGCATTCCGCAGGGTATAATATGTTTGCTAGAAACAATAACAAGTAATGACATGTCGAATGAGCAACATAGTTTTGTTTGGAGGTTTATTACGCGTACAAGGGATTGTAACGGTCAGGTTATAGTGCCAATAAGTGTGGATAATTTTGGGGGAGATGAAGTGAGTCTTCCGAAAGGTTTACTTATAGTTATGTCAGAGGTTCTCGAAGAGGAAGGTATTGCTAGAAAAAGTTAACACTTTCAGGGTGAAGATAGACCATTAATGGAATCAATGTTAATACGGCATAGCGATCCACAAGAAGTGCTACCTGCTACACCAATCACACAAATAGAATACCAACAGGCAAACTTTGCCTGTATTTAGAAACCGATAACGACTACCTAAGCATTTACAGCCTTCAGCAGAGGGAATGCTGAATCAGCAGTTATCAGTTGCGATTACAGAACATAGTGATAGTCCATCGTCAGTAAGTATCGTGATTGTTGGTAAGAAGTCACTAGATGAAACAATGAAATATTAGTTTTGTTGTGACTTCAGATTCTTAAATGAAAAAACTGTAACAGATGTGTACCTGATCCCTAATATTACTGATACATAGATAATTTGGGTCAGTGCAAGTTCTTTTCAACCTTAGATCTACGAACTGGATATCATCAAATTGAGGTCAATTCGGATAGATCTAAACGAGTATTTACCACGACTTCTGGTCACTACCAATATTGTAGGATACCTTTTGGAATGAAAACGACACCAGCTACAATTCAAAGTTTATTACATGGAGTCCTCAGTGGTTTAAAACCAAACAAATGCATGGTGTAACTCGATGATATAATTATATCCGTAAAAAGGCTGGAAGAACATGTTCAGCGTTTGCAGATAGTCGTCTAAGGTCATCAGTCCCCTAGCACTTAGAACTACTTAAACTTAACTAACTGAAGGACATCACAAACATCCATGCCCGAGGCAAAATTCGAACCTGCGACCGTAGCGGTCGCGCGGTTCCAGACTGTAGCGCCTTTAACCACTTGGCCACCATGGCCGGCTTGCAGATAATGTTCGACAGGTTAAGAAGGTCTTGACTCATTTAATATTGATAAGTGTAACCTTGCACAATCCCAAGTGAACTATCTGGAGCATATATTGAGCCAAGATGGAGTAAGAACAGATCTACACTTGATATCAGCAGTATGTGACTTTCCAGTCCTTCAGACACTTAAACAATTGCAATCCTTCTTTGGATTAGCAAACTACTATAGAAAATTCGTGAAGGCGTTTGTTGGGTGGCACAACCACTAACAAAATTCTTGTGGAAAGGTATTACATTTAGCTGGACACCAGAGGGTCAGGCAGCATTTCAAAATTTAAAAGATATATTAACTTTAGATCCAGTTTTCATTTTTCCAGATTTCACAAAAGAATTTATATTGTCATGTGATGCAAGTGGTACAGCTTTGGGAGCTGTTTTAGGGCAAATCTTTGATGGTAAAGATTCTTCAAGTCGTCTAAAGAGGTGGTCTTTGAAACTAAGTGCATTTCAATACAATGTGATTCACAGACCAGTTGTTAAACTCATAAAGGCAGACAAACATAATAGAAAGATTGAGGCATTGCAAGTCTCTGGTTTGATCTAAAAGATCTGAAGAAAGTGCAAGCAACTGTTACAGAGTGTCAGGTGTACTGCAAACAGCCACAGTTTGTCATACAAGACGGGGTTTTGCATAAATCAGCCAAGTATGGATCAAGGTGCTGTACTTCTAGCAGTTTTGCAGACAAAAGTACTGCAGCAAGCACACAATCAAACGTTATAGGGTCATGGGGTAAGAGAACAACAAACAGAAGAGCAACAGAAAGCTTTTGGTGAAGAACAAGACCTTAGATGATCATCAGAACGCCAAGAACTGTATTCTGCGCGCACAACACTCTGGTGAACGCTATTTAAAGATACGACTACAAAGACTATTACAGCCTGACCATCCATTCCAAATGAAAGAAGAAGATATTTTGGGCCTGTTTCAAAGGAGTCAATCGGGTATTAACTATGAGTTTAAAATTATCGATGACTTCTCACAGTATTTGGTAATGATAGCAATCCCAGATCAGAAAGAAAGCTCAGTAGCTCACACTATGGTAAATTATTGGATATTTAAATCTGTGGCGCCATAAACGATTATTAAGGATCAGGGGATAAATTTCATTTTGGATCTCATTAATCAGTTTTGTCGCTTACTGAAAGTTAAGAAATTATGTACAAGTACATTTCATTCACAGGTAAATGATGGTACAGAAAGAGTTCATAGGACTATGTCTAAGATGCTAAACCCTTACGTGAATTTTCAACATCAAGACTGGGATGTATATTTAGATTTTGTAATTTGTGCCTACAATTATCATCTTACGAGGCGGTACATGGACGCAAAATGCCTTGTCTGTTTGATGTGATTCAAGCAAAGTCGGGAAAAGACGGTGACACATTAAGGTATTCGAAAAAGCTCTAAAGTAAGCCTAGCAAAAAGTAAAATGGGCTGACAAAAAAGTCCTAGAACGTGAAGAGCATGAGTGGTTAAGTAACAGGAATTTACCAAAGTATCAGACAGGTCAATGGGTATTACTTGCAAGCCCTTACACTCCCAAGGGTAACACGAAAAAGTTATTGACGAAGTTTAAGGGTCCTTACCAGGTGGTCGAGATAAAGTCGCCAGTAAATGTAAAGTACAATTTCCAGAACGAACTTCAATAGAATTAAACTTTTTCAAGTGACTATAGATTCCTTTTCTCAAGTACCAGCAGAGATGCCACACACTAGAATTAAGAAGAAAAAGAGTAAATAAATACCGCAGAGTGCGACATATGGGTTGACATCAAGGAATACATAGTTGTGGATGTAGAGATACATGGGTAATAGTAGGATTTTTCCTTTGCTTTCATTTATTCATGTAATGTACTTATGAATATAGGTAATTTTGTTGTATTTCCACTTTTTTCTTAGGAGGAGGCTAGTACATATATATTTCTTCCTCTATGTAACGGCGAGGATGACGCATAGATGGAGATAGCGAGTATTATGATCTTCCTCATTGTTGGAGCAGAAGGAATTGTCAACCAACCTTTATAAACCGATGTCTTGTTCACGCAGCCAGATGTAGTCCTCACGAATCACAGGTGGTCGCCGAGACTGACATTTGACATCTGTGAGGTAAAGAACCAAGTGAGAAGATTGCGAGATATGCTCATAGAAGTACTAAAGGAAGAAATGAATATTATGAACATAAGGAAGCTGAGAGAGCAGTTTCAGCAAGTGACAGATATAATTCCATACTCTCCTGTACAGAAGAAGAGGGGTTGCTGAAGGCTAGTTGGAAACTACTAAAGACCGTGTTTGGTACAGCAGATAATGATAGTATTTCAAGTGTGAATAGTACAATAGGCCAAGTGCAACAGGTAGTGGGACATATAGGAAAAATAGTAGATTGGCATACAACACAAATTTTGGGTGTGGAGCAAGGATTGTTAAACACAACTAAAACAAAAACATAAAATAACAATGGAATTACAACAGTATGCTAATGATACAATGATTACCATAAATAACGATTTAGGTGTAATAGAGAATCATCTAAAAACTTTGGACAGCAAAGTAGGCATAGCTGGGCTAATGAGGGAATTAGCAAATAGTGTGACTGACGCTAGAATATAACTTGAAAGAATTCAAGAAGCTATCCACTATGCCATGCATAAACAATTAAGCACTTCACTGCTAACACCGGAAATTTTTTTGCAAGGGCTATTGCAAGTGAAAAAGGAATTTCCTGCAGGTCTGCGGCATGTTGTTTCCATAAATAAAAGCAGTATAGCATTTCACTATCATGTTCCCATAGTTAAATTTTGTCTTGATAAAGCATGTACATATGAAGGGCTTATTTCAATAGTTGTACAAGTCCATTACCTCCACTTTTCTGTCTATAATGCTTCTGAAGTTAATAAGGCAAACAAACAGTAAGGAAGGTTCATCTCTAGCAAGAAGCCACATGCTTGAATATTACTGGTATCTAAACTGCAGATTTCTCAGCGGTCATTTAAGTTTAGGACTCTGTATCTCAATATGAACAAAAATGGACTTGTACCACAATTGAAATAAGTCCTTCATATATTAATATACAATTCCACATAACTAGCTTTAAGTCACTATTTGAGTGTTATACAATTCATGCATACCCAGTTGGATCGAGACTTATTAACGGATGGATTAAATTTTCGGTCAATGAACTATTACTTGTATCTAAACAACGAGAAATGCACATAGTTCTAGCAGCAGAAGATATTGGTAAGTGTATTAATGAAATTACTACTACTTGTCCTGCACGGGCAGTTCAAAAGGATAACCGATCACGTGAAGTACAATTATTCCTGGGAAATATAAATGCACCAGAGTGTAAGAAGTTAGTTACGAAGCTATGGACAACTTTAAGCTAGTCGCAAATCATTGGATTTATTCTGTATACAAATAACAAACGGTAGTAGTGAACTGTTATAAAAACAGGACTTTTACAGGAATATTTACTAAGATGGTATCAGTTCTTTCGGACATGTCTGAAAGAACAGATATCATCGGTGACCAAGCAGCTCGTTAAAATGAAATTACGCCGGCCGGGGTGGCCGAGCGGTTCTAGCCGCTACAGTCTGGAACCGCGGTCGCAGATTCGAATCCTGCCTCAGGCATGGATGTCTGTGACGTTCTTAGGATAGTTAGGTTGAAGTAGTTCTAAGTTCTGGGAGACTGATGACCTCAGATGTTAAGTCCCATAGTGCTCAGAGTCATTAGAATGAAATTACAATTAAATGAACACCCTTAGCTGTTTACAGGCGTTGACATACGTCAACGGGGACAGATGAAAATGTGTACCCCGACTGGGACTCGAACCTCGGATCTCCTGCTTACATGGCAGATGCTCTATCCATAATTGGCGGGAGCACTAAATCTATCCATAATGGGCGGGAGCACTACGAATGTAGTGCGGGACAATACGTTGAGAATGTGGGTTTCGCGGGAGGTGTGCCAGAGAGAAATCCCTGCAGTCGCGCTATCCTCTGTGTCCTCAGTGGTTCAGATGGATAGAGCGTCTGCCATGTAAGCAGGAAATCCCGGGTTCGAGTCCCGGTCGGGGCACACATTTTCATCTGTCCCCGTGGACTTATGTCAACGCCTGTAAGCAGCTAAGGGTGTTCATTTCATTGTAATTTTACAGGAATGACAAGAGTAGAATTACAGCTTAGCGGTATATTAAGCAACAGTGCTAAATGTAATATTGCTGGAGTAGACTTTTATCTACCAGCAACCATCATCGGTACTACAGCAATTAATAGTGTATAACAGATATTGTATTGGCCAGCATAGATAAATTGACTGATGCAAATGTTTTCAGGGTTATTAGTGTGGATGAAAGCAGTGCACAGTTTCCATCAGTGTAGCAACCACTAATATAACTGCAGTACGAGCAATCACTTGTGCTGTTTATCTTTTCTTATGGAGTAAAATAACGAAAGCAGCGTTGAAGCCCACACATGAAATCCTTCTGGAATGGGTTGTAACATAGGTTAAGTTGATAAAGAATTTTATAAGTATGGTAAGATTATTCATATTAAAGGTTAAGACATTTTTTGTTTTTCCTAAAAATTTGGAACGAATTTTTTTTAAAAAGAAGAAGGGTATGTTGCATGTCAAACTTGTACAGGGCAGTAAAACAGCTAAAATTTTCAAATTCCTAGAGTGTTGCTATCTCGCAATATCATGGCAATGTTCAAACGGAGTGGCCACAATGAAAACATTTCGCTGATGAGACTGGATCGGGGCAAAACACATTATCGGCGTTTCTGGTGAGTCAGGCAGCAAAAATCAGCAGAACATAGTTGGTCACAGCATCCAAATAGGGTCATGTCTCCATTGTTATGTGATGAAAGGAAGGCTAAGGCAAATGCAATGAACGGTACCAAGAGTTTTTACGAACCAGTTCTCTACTAAAACAAACTCATTAAGAAAGCAGTCAGGAGGACAACCCCTGATAGTGTACCTTCGGCGTACCAAGCCCTATGCGGTTGTGACGAATGACACTGGATAAACGTAGCCACTTCTTCTCTCCATTAATACCCCAGCAGTTTAGCTCATAAGGCAGTCAGTCAGATGGATCGATGGCGTGCATGGATTTTGCACTCAGCTCTCTGACTGCAGCGAAGTGGCTTCTGGCACAAGTCTGTTGTAGATTTCATGCACGCTATGAATAACAGCTGTTACTGGGAGAAATGGCTACCTTGCCACAATCACCAGTCACAGAGTTCAACACCACAGACTGCCTCAGTCACAGATGGGAGGACCTGGAGGTCTTTCCTGCCCACCAGGATCAGCACACCAGCTATCCTGACATTATGACAGACTGAATAGGGTCTATCTGGACAGCAGGACAATATCGTCAAACTTAATCGTTACATGGCAATTGTCATCGTGGCATGATGGATGATGAACAAGGATGGTGAGCCTCCCAATTCAGTGTGTGTAAGTTAAACACATTCGCCGCCGTTACTCACTACC
This sequence comes from Schistocerca americana, assembly GCF_021461395.2. Lineage (NCBI taxonomy): Eukaryota > Metazoa > Arthropoda > Insecta > Orthoptera > Acrididae > Schistocerca > Schistocerca americana. Next base: position 28,247,543 of record NC_060124.1, read on the forward strand.
GTAGCCAGTGCTGACGCCACTGCAAGTGGAAACTGCTATTGCAACAGCCAGCTTGAATGACGTGTGTGCTTTCAGATGCCTTGAGCAGGCTGAATGCTGCTTGTGATGTGATTCCTCAGTGGGCATTGATAAATTATACCAACCACAAGTCAAGACATTACCTGTATTTTTATGGAAATAAATAACTGGTACTGAATCTTTTTTAATCTTTTTTCACTGTGCCTACCAGCAATCACAAGTCACTACCAACCTTCTGAGGAAAACTGGCAATGAGCGGACTGGGAGGGTGTTTCCTGACACAGAATCAACTCCACTTCCTACCTCCCAGCAGTCGTCTCTTGCACCACATATCATCCAAAATTTCAAGCAATGCTTAATTGTCTGAATTTGCAGCACTCATATTTTGTGACCTCACAAACATGGTCACTCCTTGTACATCTATTACAATTATTGCTACCACCTCTCCAGAGGATGGCATCTGGTCCACTTTATTGTGGGTGGCTTGTCAATGGTAAGTCTAGGCGTTTTTTACAGGGTAGACAGGGACGAGGGAGGGCTCTGGGTGTTATACTGATCACCCTAAGCAACATGTCCTAGTTGCAGTCTTTCACTGAAATCGGAACTGAGCCAGTTGTCTCAGTTCACCTGTTGGGAAATCTGTCCTGTGTCAAGATAAGGCAAACACAGTAGGTTCGGGGATCTATCAATTGTCCACACGTATGCCAAGTAATGGTGCCCCCTTAGGAGAATGGGAGCAAGAGACAGGAAGGAACAGCATGTGCACCCCGTATGTATGGCTGGAGGCCTCATTCACCATGTTGGAAAGGTTATTCCAGCAGCCACTGTGGGAACAGAGAACAAAGTAACTGCAGATTGTGGCACATGTTGGAATAAATGATGCCTGTTGTCTGGGCTCCAGCAACGTACTTGGAGCATTCTAGCGACTGACAGAGAAGCTTGAGAAGACCAGCCATGCCTATAGAGTTTCAACGAATCTCACAGTTTGTGACACCCCCAGAACTGATCATGGCCCCCTGATCTGAGTTGAGTGGAGGGACTGAAACAGAGTCTTTGAAGGTTCTGTGACAAGCTAGGCTGTGACTTCCTGGACTTGCACCATAGGGTTGAGAACTCTAGGGACATCCTAGATTGCTCATGTGTACGTTGCACACCAGAGGCTATTACCCAATTAGCTGGCTTTGTGTAGGTGCACACAAGGGTTTTTCTTAGATTAGGTGACTCTCCATATAGTCTGGATAATGACAGCTGTAGAAGTATTAGTGTAAGAACCAGAGGAGGTCCCCCACCAGTGAGAGTACTAATATCCTAGTAGTTAACTGCCTAAGCATTCGCAACAAAGTGCCAGAGTTTGAAGCGCTTCTGAAAAGCAGTCAAACTCACATAATACTGGGTACAGGAAGCTGGTTAAAGGCTGAAGCTTATAGCAGTGAGATTCTTTGGTAAAATTTAAGTGTATGTCGAATAGACAGGCTGATAGGAAATGAAGGAGGTGTATTTGTCACAGTAGACAATTCACTCAAGCCGCTGAGATAGATGTTGAAGCTGCATGCAAGGTTGTTGGAAAGACACAGTCCCAAGGGTGGGCATAAAACGACAATCGGATCCTTCTATCAACCACCAGAGTCACCTCCTTATGTAACGAAAGCTTTTGAAAAAACCTCAGTTCAGTTGTGATTAATTTATCCTGTCATAATGTAATAAATGGAGGAGACGTTAATCACCCAACAATCAACTGAGATAGTCACTGGTTTGTTAGTGGAGGGCGTGACAGGACGTCACATAAAACTTTACTAAATTCATTCTCTGAAAACTACTCAGAACATATGGTTTGAAACCTTAATTATGATAGAAATATTTTAGGTCAATTGGCCACAAATGAAAATTATTTCTGTGAGGATGTCCACATCGAAAATGGTACCAGTGACCATGAGCTGGTTGTGGCAACAATGCTAACCAGGTAAATTAGATGAGGAACTTGAAACTTTTAGCACAGGGTAGAAATATGTACAGGAACTATGGTTCAAGTTTGAAAGAATAGTTGATCGTGCACTAGATTGAGGTGTAGCCAGTAGGACAGATGATAATAGGAGGGATCCTCCATACTATACAGTCACTGTAAAGAAGAAACTTCTAAAGAAACAGAGACTACTGCATAATAGGTGTAAAGCATAGCATGGAGCTACAGATAAAGAGATGCTGAGTGAAAGGCATTTGGCTGCCAAATGAGCAATGCTTGGAGCCTTCAAAGGCTACCATAGGATAATTTTGTCTGATGATCTCTCCCAAAACCTAAAAAAAATCTGGTCTTATGTCAAGTTTGTTAGTGGCACCTAAGTTATTGTCCAGCCAGTCATGGATGAGACTGGCAAAGCAAAAGCAGAAATACGTAACCAAATTTTCATACCTTTCTTGACAATGGAAAATCCAGAAGAACTGCTGCAATTTAATTCTTGCTCCACTGAAAAGATAACTTAAATAAATATTAGTGTCAGTGGCGTCGAGAAACAGGTAAAATTGTTAAAACTGGACAAAGCAGAAGGATCTAATGGAATTCCTATTAGATGACATACAGAATTTGAAGCTGATTCCGAAAATATTGATTATTTGAAACCCAACTAACACTTTTCTCACATGACATACTGAAAACTTTGGATCAAGGCTGTCAAACAGATGCAGTATTCTTTGATTTCCGAGAAATATTAGACTCAGGGCCTCATATGCACTCATTGTCAAAAGAACGGTTGTACGGGATATCAAGAGAAATTTATGAGTGGATTGAGAATGTCTTGCTAGGGAGGACACAGATTTTTGGCTTGTATGGAGAGTCATCAACAGATGCGGAAGTAATTTCAGGTGTGCCTAGGGAAGTGTATGTATATTAATCACCTTACAGACAATATTAACAGTAACCCCAGACTTGTTGCAGGTGATGCAGTTACTTACAATGAAATACTATGTGAAAAAAGCTGCATTAATATTCAGTCGATCTTGATAAGATTTCAAAGTGGTCCAAAGACTGGCAGCCTGTTTCAAATGTTCAGAAATATGAAATAGTGCACTTTGCAAAACGAAGCAATATACTTTCCTATGACTACAGTATCAGTGAGTCACTGTTGGAATTGGCCAACTCATACAAAAACCTGCATGTAACACTTTTTAGAGATGTGAAATGGAATGATCCTTTAGGCTTAGTTAAGGGTGAAGCAGGTTCTATGCTTTCGTTTATTGGTAGAAAATTGGGGAAATGTAATCAGTCTACAAAGGAGATTGTTTGCAGATAACTTTTGTGACCCATTCCTGAATATTACTTATGTATGTAGGACCCATATCAAATAGGGATATACTGAACATGTGCAGAAAAAAACAGCACAAATAGTCACACATTTGTTTGATCTGTGGGAGAGTGTCACAGAGATGCTGAAGAAACTGAACTCGAAGACTACTGAAAATCGACATAAACTAGCCTGACAAAGGCTTCTTATGGAGTTTCAAGGACCTTACCTAAGTGATGAAATAATAATAATAATAACAATAATAATACCTTATTCAATGTCGAATTATTCATTGCTTATGTATAAAAACAGGTTACAATTCTTAATACACAGCACGAAAATTCATTCTTCTGAACATGGCATTGGTTAAGAAAACAATTAAATTAAAAATAAAATGCTTTGCTTAATGATTAAATTATAGATAAAATGGTCTACTTAACCCTATCTACAAATTTATTCAAAGCACTTCTTAATCTGTGCAACTGTAGGGATATACTGCAACCCTCTGTGTATCGCTCTCATAGGAATCGTGAGGACAAGATGAGATTAATCACAGCATGCATAGAGGCATTTAAACAATTATTGTTCCAAAATCTTAAACATGGCTGCCATTTAGCAACTGTATAAATCTGATGAGGTTGAAAAAAATCAGCCAACCAGTTGCAAACCAGAGGTTTATTTAGCCCTTGACCTAGGTTTCGATGTTTATAAAAATATCTTCCTTGGTAGGACTGGGACCTAAAAATGTATAAAAACGATTACAAACTATTTTTAAATATACAACAAAATATTAATAACAGAAAAATATTTGTGAGGTAAGCATACACACTTGTTACATCACACGGTGGTAAATTCCATTAGCTGAAGCCGTGTTGCTCCTGTCATATATAAAATCGATATAAAAACCAGAAACATCACATGCCATGACTTAAGACAGCAGCCAGATTACACTCAACATGCATCAGAATAAATGCACAAATGTGTTTGCCAACTGGTAAAGGCCATTGTCTACATAAAATTATAACAGGAGTCCAAGGAATAAAATATTTGTATAATATAAATATTCACCATGCCAGTGACAAAGGCTACCTATTCAAAGATACAGGCTCAAGAGATAAGGAAAAATCAAGACGTAGGGGGCGCTAAATACACAAGTCAAAAAAAGTTTTGCATCACTTTGGTTCCGAGAGTTTCGAAACCTGTACAGGAAATTGGAATATAGATCAACACAAACATCATTTCCGCCCTTTTTATTGCTCATCAAAACTACACATTGTGTGTTGTACTACCATACAGCAAGACCTTGAGAGGTGGTGGTCCAGATTGCTGTACACTCCGGTACCTCTAATACCCATTGATGCATGCCTGTATTCGATGTGGCATACTACACATGAGTTCATCAAGGCACTGTTGGTCCAGGTTGTCCAATTCCTCAAAGGTGATTCGGCGTAGATCACTCAGAGTGGTTGGTGGGTCACATCGTCCATAAACAGACCTTTTCAATCTATCCCAGGCATGTTAGACAGGGTTCATGTCTGGAGAACATGCTGGCCACTCTCGTCGAGCGATGTTGTTATCCTGAAGGAAGTCATTCACAAGATGTGCACGATGGGGGCCGCGAATTGTCGTCAATGAAGACGAATGCCTCGACAATATGCTGCGAATATAGTTGCACTATCGGTCGGAGGACGGCATTCACTTATTGTACAACCATGACCACCAGCTGTGTATGTTGGCCCCACATAATGCAACCACAAAACAGCAGGGAACCTCCACCTTGCTGCACTCGCTGGGTAGTGTGTTTAAGGCCTTCAGCCTGATCGGGTTGCCTCCAAACACGACTCTGACGATTGTCTGGTTCAAGGCATACGTGACACTCATCAGTGAAGGGAACGTGATGCCAATCCTGAGCGGTCCATTCGTCATGTTGATGGGCCCATCTGTACCACGCTGCATGGTGTCGTGGTTGCAAAGATTGACCTCGCCATGGATGTCGGGAGTGAAGTTGCGCATCATGCAGCCTATTGCACACAGTTTGAGTCGTAACATTACGTCCTGTGGCTGCACGAAAAGCATTATTCAACAATGTAGCGTTGATGTCAGGGTTCCTCCGAGCCATAATCTGTAGGTAGCGGTCATCCACTGCAGTAGTAGCGTTTGGGCAGCATTAGCTGGAATGTCATCGACGGTTACTGTCTGTCTGTATCTCCTCCATGTTCAAACAACATCACTTTGGTTCACTCCTAGACGCCTGGACACTTCCCTTGTTGAGAGCCCTTCATGACACAAAGTAACAGTGCGGATGCGATCGAACCGCGGTATTGACCGTCTAGGCATGGTTGAACTACAGACAACACGAGTCCTGTACCTCCTTCCTGGTGGAATGATCGGCCGTTGGACCCCCTCCGTCTAATAGGCGCTGCTCATGCATGGTTGTTTACATCTTTGGGCGGGTTTTGTGATATGTCTGAACAGTCAAAGAGACTGTGTGTGTGATACAATACCCACAGTCAACGTCTATCTTCAGGACTTCTGGGAACAGGGTCATGCAAAACTTTTTGATGTGTGTACATGCTTAAATTAGATTAGATTAGGTTAATACTTGTTCCATAGATCATGAATACGACACTTCGTAATGATGTGGAACGTGTCAGGTTAATAAAAGATGTCTGTACAAGATACTACATTACACAAAATGTTGCATGACACTAATGTTTAAGTTGTTTTTTTTCCCTCCCTTAATTTAGATCTAAAAATTCAGCCAATGAATATAAGAATTATGCCTTACTTGTGTTAAGTAACAGCATTTTACTTTAACGTAAGAATGCAAATTTCTTCTACAAGGCTACTAATAATGCAATTTACATGTATACATTAGGTATAAACTCTTTAATACATCCGCTGACAGAGTAACGCTGTATGTGTAACCCAGTGTGTAGAAAGTAGAGTTCTGTTTACAAAGGACCTCTTACAGATATGTGGGGAATGTGTGAGCTAATTTCAGACCATTCTCTGAGGGAATAAGTGTAATTTTACGTAACGAAATAAATGGCTGGAAATTGGATTTATTAGAAGAACCTGAAATATATAAATATTTTGCTGAGAGAGACGATAACAATTTGAACGATCAGTTCCAACTCGCAAGTTAGCACTCCCTTGAAAGCTTTAAACTGCTGCTCACAGTCACATAATATGTGTTTACCGATCTCCGCTAATATCGGCGAATGTGCCGTTTACCTCAAAATACTTCCTCTCTATAGTTGAGCTACTTACAATTCATATCACTGGGTTTCATTTTCGTGGCCTTTTTAGCACACGTTCAAACGGTTGGTATTCCAAAAAAAGTTGTATTTTGTAATTGGTTCACACTTTTTCTGCGTAAGCCTAAGTACATTTTTTGAGGTTGTGATGTAACTTTATCCAATTTACTATTTCCTCTGCCTTTTTGTAATACAAATATTTTTTTCTAATAGAATTGTCACCTCACTAAATTTACGTGCAGTATCACTCTGCCACATAAATATTTTACAGATAATTTTATATTTAATGTATTGCTCTGAAATTATTGCGTTTATTACTGACCTTTTATAAGAGATCGTCATTTTGCTTTAATGAAATATTACATTACGTAACACCGACAAGATGCAGTGTTTATGTGCATGTATATAGCGCCCACTACATTCCAATTTTGCCTCATCACTTAAGCTTCCACAGTGGTAAGCGAAAGTTTCATTTCTAGTGGCATTGTTTTAGTTCATATTTGCTCTTCCGTCCTCATATATTTGTAACAGTGGTCCTTTGTAAACAGACCTTTAGCTTCTGCACATTGAATGATATGAACGGTATTACTCTGTCAGCAAATGTATTAAAGAGTTTATACATAATATATACCTGTAAATTTATTGCATTATTAGAAGCCTTGTGGAAGAAATTTGAGTTCTTACTTTAATGTAAAATGCTGTTACTTAACACAAGCAAGGCATAGTTCTTACACACATGTATTTAGTGCCCTCTACATCCTACTTTTTCCTGTCACTTGAGCCTGTACCTTTGAGCAGTTGACCTTTGTCTCTGGCTTGGTGAATATTTATATTATGCAATTATTTTATTCTTAGGGCTCCTGTTATAATTTTATGTAGACAATGACCTTTACCAGTTGATGAATACAAATGTGCATTTATTCTGATGTATGCAGAGTGTAATCTGAGTGCTGTCTTAAGCCTTGGCATGTGATGTTTCTGGTTTTTATATCAATTTGAGGAACAACTCGGCTTCAACTAATGGAATTTACCACTATGTGATGTAACAAGTGTGTACGCTTACCTAGCAATTATTTTTCTATTATTAATATTTTATTGTATATGTAAAAATAGTTTGTAATCGTTTACACACATTTTTAGGCCCAGTCCTGCTAAGGAAGGGATTTTTATAAAAATCTAAATCTAGGGCAAGGGTTAAATAAACCTCTTGTTTGCAACTGGTTGGCTGATTTTTTTCAACCTCTTCAATTATTCTTCCCACACTCCATATGTGCATTGAACAGGAAAAAACCCTAATAATTGGTTCCATGGGGCATGACATTTTCATTAGACAATGCTTTTGTTCTGCAAAAAACAAAAACATGACAAAATTTCTAGCACGAAAACCAGAATACAGCCACGAGATGGCATTTGAATGAGTCAATTCAGTTGTATGGGAACGAAGTGACGTCACTAACTTTCGTGGCATGGCCATAAGTGGCGCCACTTGAATGACGCCACGGGATTGTCAGTGAAGCAGTGTTCACACATGCATCTAGTGAGGCGCTACAGCTTGTGGCTTGCTGTAGTGGCAGCGTGGTATAGGTCACACAGGACGCTACAAATTCTACTTAGTTGCACAGCTTTTAGAATGGCATAAATTGAAATCATGTGGGCGGGTATGAATGTTATAGTGCAGGTTATAAATACGATGAAGACGAAACCAAGATGTTGGATCCGACCATAGATTTCGGACAGGGATAAATCAGGGGAAAGAACACATCCATAAAAGAAATGACACAGAGGGCCGCAAATGCTGTCTGCAATGGCGAACTAGCCAACAGCTGGCATGTAAATATCATCGACAGACACGTTGTTCTTCCAAGATTTTAGAGTCTTATTACATTCGTTGATATAGGCATTTCGAAAAACTCATTGTTAGTTTAACAGCTGGCACATCGCACTCTGGATCTATTTCCTGCGTATAATCCACAATCTATACAGTGTTTGGTCTCATAAATTACGAAGTTTGTATTTTCACTTTTTTCAGAAATAAAATTTAAAAAACCACTGTAATTGAATGACTTGCAGCAGCAATTATACTACGATAACTGCGACAGAATGTTCATGTTTCGAAATACTGACACCGGGAATCGTACGCGGGCATGCTGCATGGGAGGCAAGCATGTTACTACTCAGCTAATCAGACAAACATAGCAGATGATAACCACAGTCAACAATCGCAAAACGACGAGGAGCCGTCTGTAACACGGTTTGTAATTATCCACGGCTTCTCGGAAATTTCGCATTTCCCGCTACCACCGTGGCGTCACTTTAGTTGCATATGAAAACAATGTATTGAGAATAACACTTTAAAACGAATTTAATGATATGCACGTACTACATTGCAGAGGCAGTTTCTCGATTATCAGCTATTTATTTGTTTGAGGAGTTATTTTTTACAGGAGTTTGGGTAGCCTATCGGCAAACAAGAAATGTACAGCGAAAAGTGATCATTGAACAGAGGGACATAAAACGCCAACTACGGTACACTCTGTCATGTGTGCCTCATATAAGAGATAATTTAAAAAAATAAAAGAAGAAAATCTAGACCAGGGAAATGTAAAGTGGTATTCACCTTAATGCCGATTAAGAGAGACATATAAGAACCTTCCACAGCCATTGTTGGTGTTACCAACTGTCTGTGTAGGGCTTCTTCAATGTGCCGAAATACTATGCAATATGTGTGCCATAGTTTCGAACACAATTTTGTATCGTTAATATGAATGTTGAAATTACGTTCCCTTGGCGACTGAACTGTTTGCAAAGAGAGTGCAGTAACTACGTTGTAATTATTATTAGGTATCAAACATTTAGGTACCTGCAGTTAATAATTAAAATATTGAAATGGAAACTGAGGCAAGTTTGCCGAGCATCTCCAGTGAATTCAGCTCATCCGAGGAAGAAGGGGAGGCTGCTGAAGGTAACGATTGGAACTGTACTTTCAAGATGTTGCCTGGGGACCTTATACTGATAACGCCGCTTTTACGGTCATAAGAAGCGATTCAGCGTTTCGGATTGCTGATGTGGTCTGTATGGTCAGCCCTTTGACGTTCAGACTTGCACCTCATCATGAGTTGGCTGACAGAAAATGTCTTATTGCCTGAAACACGGCCCCGTTGTCAAAGATAGCCTACGTTTTTGAGAGACGCAGAAATAGGGAGTAGATCGTAATTATCAACACGACTTGTGCCGAATAGGCAAACACTTTAATAACATGAATAGTTAACATAGTTTGTAGACTGGTGGATAAAGTATAGCAGTTTTTCACTGTGCTATAGTGCTTACAAATGAACTGAGAATTTATGTAAAAGTACGAGTAAAGTCAGAGTATAACAATAATTTATGAAATCAGCTGTGCACCTCCAGTATGGTTGGGCAGTAGATGTATACTGGACCCCGTACAGATATATGATAGTAACCCCCCCCCCCCCCCCCCCCCCGCCCACACACACACACACACACACACACGCACACACACACACACACACACACACACACACACACACACACACACACCTTTTTTTCAATTCCTTTCACAGTTTTCAGTAACAGGTGATACTGTTACCGATTGAGCTGTGTAGGCATGACTCCCTGTGGCCAAGGGTGCTCATACTGTAGTTTGTTGGGGGTGGGATTTAGAAGTCAGGTGTGAGGGCTGGCCTGGGGTCATATCTGGATAGCTCAATTGGTTAGAGCATTGCCTGTTGAAAGACTACATTTGTCATAGTTTTAATCTGTCAGAAGGTTTCAGTATTGGACTTGCAGATATATTATAACAACTACCCCTAAACTGTCTTTCCAATTTGTCAGTGTCTCATGGTACATTACATGACAGACTGAAATATATCTGTAGCACTAGTAACACATTTCTATAAAGCTGGAGACAAACAAACGAATTGTAATTACTAGTCCATGTCACTCTTTCCATTTCCATAGTTTGAGAGGTTTTTTTTTAGAAAGTGACTAATGATGAAACATATTATTTTTGTTAGCTGAATTTCTGAAATCCTTTTTAGTTTGACTTTTGTAAATTATTCTCCTCAGACGAAGGTAAAGAAGACAAATGAAGTCACAGTAGAGTTAAATAATAAAAATATCTTGCTGCTAAATTCCAGGAACTAATAATGGTATTTGATTTAGAAGAGTACAAGAAAGCATTGTGGTGTCACAGGATTAAAACTAAACTCAGGATGGGATAATATAATAGGTGTGAAGTTCCATGAGAACTAGCACCATGTTCGCCAATATTTTTAACCTTTTTAAATGATATTTCAATGCCTGTAAATGGCAATTCATAAACTGAAATATATACTGGTAGCACTTCAATATTTGTTGATGATGCAAGGGTACCGATCTAGGGTGTCAAATTCATCTTCATCAGACATAGCTCAGCTGGTAAATCAAATGGCCTGCTAAAGGCTCATAACAACTAATTTAAGTCTTTTAATAGTCACTCAAATTTTTCTGTTAGATATACTTCAAAACAATTTTTAAATAAATTTAGCCTACTATCTTTACTTCCTTAATTGATTTTGGTAGCTGTCAGTTTGTGATTTTGCTGTTTTGTGTAATAATTCTCCCTTCCTCTTATTTTGTGGTCATGTGCTTCTTTATTTGGGTCATTCCACATGAAGTGCCCTAGGGCTCCCTGCTTGACCACCTTCAGTTTTGATGAAATTTGTGCAGGATGTACCTGAGGGCCCTACATGAACTTATGCAAAGTTTCAGGCTCACCTGTAACTTGGTTGAGGTGCCAGAGCCATTTTCGTTAAGACCACTTCTACAGAGACCGAAAAATCGTTAAGAAATCGTCAAGTTTGGCATTCCACTGCTCCTAATGTAAAAGAGCTAGACTCTTGCTGGGTATAGTGTACAACTTTGTGTGCTCTACACACAAATGTTGCAAGTAGAGTTCAGAAAGCAATGCATTTGGCATAATCTCAGTTCAAAGTGGGCAACAAATCATGTCGCGAGAAATTTGCCCCATAGTTTGACGTATAAGTAGTGGAGAAAGTGCGCTATGGACTTGGTCTTTTGCGAAACTACTGTCTGTCTGGGTGTTTAGTATTCACAAATTTTGACCTGGCTTTTGTGTTTAATTACTGTGCTACCATCCTGTAAATTTGCTAAAAAACATGAATGTATCAAAATATACCCATGTTCAAAGTCGTGTATCTCAAAATAGACACCTACCACATTACATTCATTAACACCATTCAACAGAACACATTTCATTCTATTAGAAAAACTTATTTTCATTTTGATGTCTCTTTGGGTAAGGTGCAAAAATGTCGCCTAAAATTTGGAATTTTGTTGATTATGTCTTCATTGTTTAAATATTCATTTTGCTGTTCATCCAGTGATTTTAAACCTGTTTGTGACAGGTTCATTGGTAAATTTTACCATTTAACTGTACTAGAGACTGCTACTTATTTTTTGGGAAGCTGAATGCTTATTAATTTTTTTTCTTTTCTTTATTTAGGACTCAACAATTTGATTTTAGTGTCTGAAACATATCAAGTTGTTGCTGAAATGGAAGAACAAGATCAAGTTAATGTATGCAGTTGTGGAAATACTGATTCCCCATGCCATTTAACCACATACAGTGACTTAAAATGACTGAAAGCTGTAAACCAACTTTCCTTAGAAGAACAACAATTACATACTAGATGGAGTCGTATACATTCTTCTGAAAATACTCAAGTATGCTTCCATCATGAAGCTTTACTCCTAAAAAGATTTGAATTTTTGCAAAGATCATGATGCAACCCATTTGGCAAGAAAAACCACACTGCACGAAAAAGCTTGCGCTCAATCAGCATAGATACAGCTGACCTACTAAAAAGGATAACCATGTCTGATATTAAACCAGGCCAAAAAATGTGCCCTTCCTGTAGAAAAGAATTTGATACACTGAAATATTTACAAATGGACGTTACGTATCAGTCAGATGAAGATGATGAGACTAATGTTGGTCACAATTTGAATACAAGCTTAACATCTGTTGGAATACCTCCATTAAAATTTCAACGAATTGATGCAAGGGATACAAAAGGATATGCAAAGCGCAAAATACAAGTTGAAGGTGCAATTATTAAGAAAATTGCAGAAGTAGGAGGACTGATCCTAGTGAATTGGAGCAACCTTCCACAAGCAAGCAATGCTTGACTTGTTCAGATTACATTGAGTTGATCCAAGAATTGAAAGAAAAGTTACATATATCAAATAATAACGAGAAAATTCAAATTTTGACCTTAGTTCCCCAAAGCTGGTCTATCAAAAAGACTATGAAAGAATTTTGTGTTTCAGAAAGAATAGTAAGGAAGGCTAGAAAGTTAAAAGCTGAACAGGGAATATTGGCACAGCCCAAAGGTAAATGTGAGAAACAGCTTTGTAAGAATGTAAAGGCAAGAGTCATAGAACATTTTTATGATAAAGAGTTTAGTCGCATTTGTCCAGGAAAAAAGGACTGTATTACTGTTCGGATAGATGGAGAAAAGGTTAAAAAACAGAAATACTTATTACTGAACAGCTGAAAAGAAATGTTTGTTGCATCCCAAAATAAAAATGGACCGGAAATTGGATTTTCCAAATTTTGTGAATCTAGGCCAAAGTGGTGTGTGACTGTGGACACAGCTGGTTCACATTCAGTTTGTGTCTGCACAATGCATCAAAATGTGAAACTAATGTTGGCACATAGCCCAATAAAAGGAGATTACAAAATTTTACTGAGCCAAATTGTCTGTAATTTGGAAACAAGGGCTTGCGTGCTTCACCTCTGTGATGTATGTCCAGGAACAGAAGCTCTAAATGAATATTTGGAAAGTGCTTTCGCAGATATTGATCTTGAGAATACAGTTCAGTTCAAACAGTGGACTCACACTGGTAGAGATACACTAGAAACCAGAGAAATGACAGTTGAGGAATTCATTGAACTATAGTTACAAAACTGTTGGCCCTTTCTACTCACCACTACATTGCAAAGTATCAGAGCAAGCATTTGCAGGTCACTAGCGAAGGTCTCAAACCAGGAGAATTGATTATATCAATCGATTTCGCAGAAAATTACTCCTTTATTGTCCAAGATGCAGTGCAGGGATTCCATTGGGAAAATAGTCATTTGTCATTTACTACAAAGGTAATGAAGACCTAAAGAGTGTCAGCTACTGCATAATTAGTGATTGCCTCCGACATGACACAGTTGCAGTGCATGTGTTTTTAACATACTTGATCAAATCCCTTAAGTGCATTTTTAAATAAATTAAGCGTATTCATTGTTTTAGCAACGCTTCTGCAGCACAGTACAAAAATTTTAAGGGCTTCCTAAATCTTTGCCATCATCAAAAAGATTTTATCATTACTGCAGAATGGAATTTTTTTGGACCAAGCCCTGAGAAATCACTGTGTGACGGAATTGGGGGCACAGTTAAGCGTTTAGCCCAATTGACAACCAAATCTTAACACCAACTGATCTGTTTGAATATTGCAAAAAAAAATGTTCATGGCATTGAATTTATTTATATTACAAAAGAAATTATTGAAGATGCAAAAATTGATCAAGGGAAACGTTTTGAGAATGGATGTACAGTGTCTGGTACAAGAGACCATCACCATTTTGTGCCAATTGATGAAAAGCGACTTAAGATTCACAGAGTATCAAATGATACATTGTCCTTAAAAGCAAATGTTAGCCAACATGCTAAAGTTGCTACTAAACATGTTGCCATTAATGAACTACAGCCTGGCCAGTATGTTGCTTGTGTTTATGATGGAAAATGGTGGATAGAAAATACCTGTGAAGATTCATGTGGAGAAAAAGATGCATTGATTAATTTCATGCATCCTCGTGGAGCTGCCCAATCATTTCATTGGCCTACTAGAAGAGACATATGCTGGATCCCAGAACAACAGATAATTGCAGTCATACCAGTCCCAGCTGCTTCAATGATGGGGTGGCAATACAGTCTGCCAGTCTGCTGGAAGCAATAGTTTTGGACATCAGCAAAAAATTTAAAACATTGAACAATTGAAGAATTCTGTGTTATGGCTTCGGAACCACAGAGAGATCCAAAAAAGGCTTGGGAACCTGCTAGATACCCACATTCAGACTTGGGAACCTGCTAGATATTCGCATTCGGGATTGGGAACCTGCTAGACACCCACTTTCAGGCTTGGGAACCTGCAGTAAAGAAACCCACCCATGCATTACCTTGCATGACTATCAGGCTTGGCCCCTTGGTGATGGGGTTACCAGTCTTGAGGTTGGTAGTGGCATAGCCACCATGGACCAAAGCAAGGATTTTCCGAATTACCAAAAAAATCAATAGTTTAGGCGAATTTTGTGCACCTTACCCAAAGAGACATCAAAATGAAAATAAGTTTTTCTAATAGAATGAAATGTGCTCTGTTGAATGGTATTAATGAATGTAATGTGGTAGGAGTCCCTTTTGAGATACGTGACTTTGAACACGAGTTTATTCTGATACATTCATGTTTTTTAGCAAATTTACAGGATGGTAGCACAGTAATTAAACACATAAGCCAGGAAAAAATTTGTGATATACTAAACACCCAGACAGATAGTAGTTTGACAAAAGACCAGGTCCATAGTGCTCTTTCTCCACTACTTATGCCTCAAACTATGGGGCAAATTTCTCGCAACATGATTTGTTGCCCATTTTGAACTGAGATTATGCTAAATGCATTGCTTTCTGAACTCTACTTGCAACATTTGTGTGTAGAGCACACAAAGTTGTACCACTATACCCAGCAAGAGTCTAGCTCTTTTACATTAGGAACAGTGGAATGCCGAACTTAATGATTTCTTAACGATTTTTTGGTCTCTGTAGGAGTGGTCTTAACGAAAATGGCTCTAGCACCTCAACCAAGGTACAGGTGAGCCTGAAACTTTGCATAAGTCCATGTAGGTCCCTCAGGTACACCCTGCACAAATTTCATCAAAATTGATGCCGGTCGAGCTGGAATCATCTTCTGAACTGGGATGCTTGGCATGGAATGATCCATTTAGGAGCGGTTTATCACTTGCTGTCAGTGCTGTCGTATGCTGATATGTATACAGTGAGTACACGTCAAAATACTGTATTATGTTGTACAAAAGCCTGTCTACAAGTTGTTGGATGGCATTTTCGCTGTACTTCTCACCGCTCCTTCCTGAATTTTAAATATTCTTTTTAAGTAACTATCTTGCGCACTTGAGTAGGACAGTGTTCTGAGAACTTTATCATTCACAACTTTTACTGTTTTATGCATGTTGAAAATCTTTGTGTTTATCTTTTCACCCAGTACATCTAAGTGCTCCTCCTGGTGTCAAATGCTTATCTGTAATGGTTCCTAAAAATTTTGTACTGCTTACTTCTTTAATTGCCTTATTATTCTATGTGATATTTACTTTATACATTTCACTTTGTTTAGTTTGGAACACTACAGACATTGTTAATTTAGATTGATTTATAAGAAGATTGTTTTGTACTAGTTGTTTATTTCGAGTTTCAGTATTTAGGTATGCTTCCTTTTCAAACTCCTCCTTTGTATCAACTGTAGTAGTGCTGTCAGCATAAATTTTAAGTTTCTGTTTTATATATTCTGGGAAATAACTTATGAAGAGAACAGCAGTATTGGGCCAAGCATGGAAGTTTGCAGCATACCATGTCTGACAATTTGTAATTCAGATCTGTAATTAATTATATTTATCTCACTAGTATGTCTGATTTCTGTGCACTGTTCCCTATTTACAATTTACAATTTGACTGTTTCATAGCATTTGCCTCAAACTATATACTGATAGAGTTTCTTCATTAACCTGGAATGATTTTACACTGGGGGGGGGGGGGGGGTATCCAAATGCTGTGACTCGCTGATCTTTCATAGTGCCGCCGCATGGTTACACGTGTCCTCTACATGCGGCGCGGTCTGCCAGCCATGCAGCAGCAGCACCACCACCTAAGCGGCCAGCCAGCCAGCGGCCGCTAGACTTGGACTCAGTTATGATTTGACTGTTAAAGTGTACACACATCTTACTCTGTTTACTTGATCTGTGACTTTCGTGTATAGCGTCTTCCTTGAAATATATTTGTTCAACTTGAAGTTATTACACCAAACTTCTAGCTTACCAGGGCCACATTAGAAGAAGACGACCATTCTTAGCCCACATTTAATATACCAACAGTAACCGCTGAAAAAAAATAAATTAACAGAATTTTATGGATCTTTTGCCAGTGGTGTGACAAGTTCTCACATATTGGGCCACACTGACGCTTGCTTTGGGACACCTGTAGCCTGTGGGCCATGGGTTGGATACCTCTGATTTACACAGTCAAGATACTTTAGACAGGTTCATGAAGATTCCGCACGTCTCCTTTTGTCTGTCTAGTGAACCCTGAATATGTTCAACTACATCAGTTGGTGATCTCATTGTTGGTTTCTCGTTTCTGAAACCATGTTGTTATGAGTGTAGTATTTTAAATTTGTTTATAAAACTTACAATTCTATTCTTCATTATCATTTTATATATATTTTGGCAAAAGTGGAGATCAATTATGTTGGTCCATAGTTTCCCAATTCACCTCCATTTATGTTCTTAAATGCAGGCTATGGATTACTTGCTTTTAGTGAATCTGGAAATGCACTCCTCTGCTGCAGCGTCCAGCACAAATGGTAATGGCTTTAGTATACTTTCCCTGTATTTCTTTATGAGGTATGAGGTAACACCATCTAAGCCAGATGAATGTTTGACTTTAAGTTTCTTTATTAAGTTTGAAACTTCAATATCAGTTGCTGGGATGAATGCCGTGGTGTGTTTTATGTGTGGGAATATTGGAACTGCACTTTCTTCATCTGTTTTATTTTGTTTTGTCCATGCAGCTTCCACAGTTGTATAGTATGTGTTAAAGATGTTTGCTATTTGTAGAGGGCCTGTATCACTTGTGTTATCTTTTAGTGGGCAGATGTCCTCTGTCAATTTTGTAACTTTTCCTCTCTCTACATTTGCGAGGAATCATAAGTCTTTTAAGTATTCTCTGCCTTATCTACAGCTGTCTTAATGAATAATGCCTTAATTTCTACGATGAAACTGCAGTGCCCCGCTTGGAGAGCACATAATACACTTCAAGTTTATTTCTTGTATGGAGTATCCCTCCAGTCAGCCAGCTTTTTTTTGGTTCTTGTTTACTAATCTTTTGCTGACAGGACATGGAAGATTATTGTAATAATTAAATAAAGATAAAAACTGCTCCCATTTAATATTTGCATAATTTTCTGCATATTCTGCTTCCCGTTTTTCTTCCATTGACATCTTTTTTAATTGAATTAGATTTTGTGAGTTTATCTGCCTTTTTTACTCCAACATCTTCTGCTAACTAGCATCAGAATTAGACATTTATATTCATACACCAAATGAAACATTGTGAGGTAAATGTCTCTGATAACAAGTTGAAGTGGAGGTGACTCTTATGTTAAGTGATCAGGATACACAGTTCAGCTTATTTTTAACTTAAAAATAAGCCTCACTCTCATTTTGTTGATCTAACAACAAGTGAATGTCCTTATATATTACTTTTTTCACTTCATGTTGTCTTACACTATTAATGTCTTCAACAGAAGTGACAAGTAAGAACATTTGAGTAAAGAAGATAATCCCCATATTGTAGAGGACCGTTTGAGAATATCTGAGCTCTTACACTCACTTCCCAGCACTTTTATCCTAGTAATACTGTATATGTTGTTGATAATAAAAAGCAGTCTCAGCAGAAATGTGTTATGCACAACCGCAATACAAGACAGAAAAATAATTTTCATTGGACTTAATTATATGTGGTTCAAAGTGGGTTACATATTTTGGTGAATATGTCTTCTGTAAGATCCCAGGTAACATAAAACAAGAAAGTGGGAATTCCACAAATTCAAAATAAAATTAAAATCACTTCATTAGTTACTCTTTCTACAAATTATCTGATTATCTATGTTCAAGGATTGAAAATTCTTATTACTTACACAGAAAATGACTATATTCGTCATAAAGTAGAGGGCATAGACAGCAGCTGTTTTATATAATTGAGGAAGCAGTACCTTTTTCCAAGCTAATATTAGTCCCACTAATATAGTAGGTCATACAGGGTGCTTTTTTCCACTGTGTACAAACTCCAGGGATTGATCAATGAGAGGATGTGGAACAAAAAAACATCTAACGAACTTATGTTTGGAAACGCATGGCTTCCATGCTGGAGACCATATATTCAATCATACTTTGTTACAGAGACTGCAGTCTAATAGTACCATGCAGCCACAGTTACAGTATGCATGGTGTCCTCCTAGAGGGTGGTACTGTTCCTCATACGTCATGCTGTAGCCCGCGGTAGTAATTGGTAATTTCGTGTCTGATTCACTTCTCCTGCTGACTCTTCCTGTAGTGGATGTGATACAGTATTGCACACAGTCGTCCTGTATTCGAATCGACAGGGTGTTTACTTAGGGAAAGGCAAAGGCAGTACCTTTCTCCAAGCTAATATTAGTCCCACTAATATAGTAGGTCATACAGGGTGCTTTTTTCCACTGTGTACAAACTCCAGGGATTGATCAGTGGGCGGGAGGCAGTGAGGTTGTATAAGGAGGCCTATCCCAGCTGACAACAATCACAGCATTCAGTGTTTGCAATAGTGTTTTGCCGTTTGTTGCAGACAGAGTTGTTCCAGGTAGCAGGAAATCATGAAGGATGTACCCAAAATGTTTGGACACCAGACTTGGAGGGAAATGTGATTAACACTGTGGAAGATGACCAGGCAGTTGGTATGCCAGTACAGGGTAAACCAGATGACTGTGTGGAACATTCTCCACGACAATTGTTACTACCCTTACCACTTACAGCGTGTGCAGGGCTTTCTAGTGACAGACTTTCCACATCGGGAGCTGTTTTGTCACTGGTTTCTTCACCAGGCAACCACAGTTCCAGGATTTATGTCATCCAACCTATTCACAGATGAGCCCACCTTTACGCGGGTGGTATGTTCAATTTTCATGACAGTCGTCTGTGGGATAGTGTGCAGAGCCCCCATGGTATGGTGACAGAGAAACATGAGCAGCAGTGCATCTGGAATGTATGGGATGGGACAATTGGCGTTTGTATTTTGGGACCAGCCTTCCTTCCACATTGCCAAACAGGCCAGAACTATCGGCATTTCATGAGGGTGACTTTGCCACCCCCCCCCCCCCCCCCCCCCCAGCAACAAAACAGATGTAAATCCACCCCTACTTACAGATGAAATTACCCCCAAAAATTTTTGTAAATTCATCTGTGAAGAAATGTTTTGCAGTATAATTTAAGGCATTATAGAAAACATTGTTGAATAAATTGCCATGACATTGTTAGACCACTGTTTTAATCTCACTGTTTAGGTAAAGACTGTCCTTTAAGCTTCAGAAGATACGTGCATACTAATGGATAACGTAACTCCCAGAAGGTTTTGTAAATCCATTACTGATTTTTTTTTTTTTTTTTTTGCAACATTGTTTAACCCTCAACTGGGTATGTAAGTCTTACAAATGTCTTGGTATATATGGAGTATCTCATTATCCCTCATTAAAAGATTTGTGCAATCAAATGGTATATTATAATTTACTGTCTGAATTATCCAATACTACATCATAGCAGGAAGGACCAGAGACACACTTTTGAATTACATACATTTTATTAGCAGCATCTTTACACAACAGTTGCGACGAATAACAAGAATGATGTATGAACCGTGGCTGACAAGAACACACACTGGAAAAAAAGTCAAAGAACTTTGTTCTCGCAGAGGTGGTGTTCAACTCCCATCCTTGGTAGTGTGGAGCATGGGGGATGTTATAGGACAGAGGAGCTTCCGATGTGATGGGATGCGGTGTAACCGGCTGTGTCATAGATGCCATGAGGGAAGGCCTTTTGGACTGTTGCTCTGCAAGGGAAAAGGAGGTGAGGAAAGAATGTAATCTCAGTGCCCAAAAGGGGATGGAGGGGATGACGTGGATGGGATAAAGGAATGTGAGGAGAGGGGGAGTGGAGTGGGTTGAAGGTATGGAGAGAAGAGGGATGGCAATGATAAGCTGCCCGATGGTGTCAATGGAGGCAGTAATGTTGGCCTCATCTATGGAAGGATGTAAAGAGTAAACATTTTGGAAGGGTAATGTGGGAAGTGTTAGGGTCATCGAAGGAGCAGGGAGGGTTGTGGAGAAGGAATGGGTGTCATCACAGATCTGGATCAGAGGATCTTTGGGGGTGAAAGGTGAGATGTTGATGGAAGTTGTAGTGGCAGTTGGTGGTGCAGGTGAGAGATGAGTGACTGGAACGAGCACATGAGAATCATGTTCCGAGCACAACACTGGGGAATCACAGGAGCACTGGGACAGAGGGTGGTTAGTAGGGAATGTAGGTATTGGTGCACATTGATCTAATGATGAATCACCACACTCAAGTGGAATAGTTTCATTGGATGGTAGCTTATGCGTCTGGTATCTTCAATTGTCCAAGCTGGTTTTAAGCTGTGCAAGGGTACAGTTTGTGGCTTAATGTTGAGAAGAAAAACAAAGGTGTTGTTAGAAACTGATAGTACCTTGTGAGTTTTTTTTCAACAGAGTAGCGTAAACACTCCATGGTTCTTCTGTTCACTTTCACTAAACTTCTATGGATCGACCGACAAGTACTTGTCGGTGCAGTTCGACCTCCGTGTCTACATTCTGCTCGCGACTCATTTCAAACCTGCACACACAAACGTGACGCACAATAGGTAGGATTCCAATTTCTCGCACTCATATCTAAAATATCCTGTGAGACGGTAGAAGGCCAAGTGGTTCTAGAATTTACACAGAAATTCTTGAATCCCTACAGTATGATCAAGAGAACCCACAGCAACGCTTCCACCCAGCCACTGGTGTGACACATGAGCCCCACTTTCATAGTGCGATGTCAGTGTTCCACAAATCTGTTACTTTGGGAATGATAGGCAGTGGTATGGAACTTGGCAACACCGCATAGATTACAGAGCTTAGTGAAAAGGAACATTTCAAATTGCCAACTGTGATCTGTAGTGATAGCTGAAGGGCAACCGAAGTGAACCAGCCAGGTATGAACGAAACCACGGGCTACTGAGTCAGCTGATATTTTGGTGAGGGGGACAGCCTCCATCCACCTACTAGTCCAATCAGTCATCAATGGAATGTATGTCAGGTCAAGATATATGTGGCAAAAACGTCCTTTTGGGATGTCCAAATGTCTGAGAGGAAATAGCGCATGTCGACAGACCTTTCTATGTTAGCAGGGAATGCACATGTGCCTAGATGCAGCAGTCACTTTTGATGTTCAGCCAAAGAAAACACTTGGTAAGCAGGCACTTGTTGG
Organism: Schistocerca americana; assembly: GCF_021461395.2. Classification (NCBI taxonomy): domain Eukaryota; kingdom Metazoa; phylum Arthropoda; class Insecta; order Orthoptera; family Acrididae; genus Schistocerca; species Schistocerca americana. The sequence continues at coordinate 28,269,526 of NC_060124.1, forward strand.
CTTTGATGCCCAGGTGGGTAAGGTCATGAATAGAGTTGAAAACTGTGCGTTGCAGGGCAGAAGGAACTGTGGGACACAGCATGCCAGTAGAAGTGTCATACCACCCTGGAGTTGCTGATCTAGGTAGGATTTGGGGTTCCACTGTAAGGGACTTAGACAAGTCTTGTAACAAGTTCTGTATATCAGGGTTTTGTTCCTGCAAGTGAGCCAATTTGTCCAGGTCAAGGGGCAAAGTCATGGACTGATGACCACAGATGTTAAGTCCCATAAGAAAAAAATAAAAAAGGGGCAAAGTCATGGAGGTAAACTTGAAATGTAGTCTGTGACGATATTGTCAGATCCTTTGATGTAACAGACATCCATAGTGTACTGAGAAATGAGATCCATATGCTGAGAATGATGAGGGGAGGGTCGGCAGCAGCGTTACATAATGCGTCCATGAGATGGTAATGGTTTGTAAAAATGGTAATGTCGCGACTTTCAATGTCTTCTTGGAAATATTTCACTGCCTCGTAAATGGTTTTTAACTCCCTCTCAAAAGCAGACCATTTGCACTAGGAGGAGGACAGTTTCATGGAGAAGAAGAGAAGAGACTGTGAAATGTTGCCTGTATGTTGCTGAAGCACAGCGCCGGCAGAGGAGTCACTTGCGTCCATAGTAATAGAGATCCACACAATCTGTGACAGGGTGTGCAAGTGTAACAGTGTTGGAGAATGTGATCGTGAGATTTTCAAAAGCTTTTAACATAGCATCAGACCAGTTCACTCTACATGATCCAGAAGTGTTCCTGCCTACTAACGCCTCTGTGAGAGGGGCTTGAAGTGAGGTGACATGAGTTGCAAGGTGCCTGAAAAAGTTTACCATACCTAGAAACTTGCAAAGATCATGGTAGGTTTCAGGTCGTGGTAGGACAGATATGAAGGTGACATGATCGAAAGTGGGTGAATGCCCTTGGTGGTATCTTCATGGTCAAGGAAGGTGCAGTGAAGTTGTGTTTTATCATGATTAATGTCAACACCATTGTTTGTGGGGACTTGTAACACATGCGATAGGTGTTTCTCGTGTCTGTCATGGGAAGAGGGAGGGGTAAGGATGTCATCCAGATATGCATAGCAGAGAGGCACAGGGAAAAGTAGAGAATCAATAAAGTGCTTCCAGTTTTGGGTAGCATTTTTTAATCGTTAAGGCATGAAACAAAATTCGAATAGGCCAAATGATGTATTGATGGCCATTTTCGGGATGTCATCAGCATGCATAGGGATATGATGGTAGCCCTTGTGGTAGTCTCTAAACACACATGTGCCATGCAGCTGTTGCACATAGTCTTGGATGTGTGGAATGGGATAATTGTCCATTATTGTGCATGCATTCAGTTATCGGTAGTGTCCTCATGTCAATAGGTATCGTCTTTTTTAGGGACCAGGTGGATAGCTGAAGAACAGTTACTAGAAGATGGACAGACTATACACGTCTAGCAGTTCCTGTACAGTGGCCTTAGTGTGGCGCTGTTTGTTAGATGTCAGGGGCCTCTCCTTGTAATGGCCTTCTGTGGTCACTAACCTTGACAGGTAGTGTTTGAAATAGCCACGAAGTGTGAAGAGGGGGAGGAGGTATCGCATGCAACATTCATATGTGAAGTCATTGATTTGTCAAGTCTGTGGAACAGCAGCATCGTCTGGAGTTGCAGCAGGTGGAATTCCAGCTGGAAGAGCATTGACCATGCGCTGTGCATGTGTCAGGTTGTCGGAAGCATCTGCAACCAGCAGATGGAGCGTGCTGTTGCTGGCGCAAATGGCGTTGATGTCACAAGATTGGAGTAAGAGCTGAACAAGGGAGTTGGCGAGTTGAGCTATCAGAAGTATACACTCAGATGGTAGATGAGCGAGCATGTCACAGTGGGACATGGGGGCTGTAGACAGCGGAGCGAAGGAACATGGTATGTGTGCGCCAGAAGTAGCCACACGAAGTGTACCAGGTGAAGGTAGGATGCATGATGGAGTGAGATCTTTTGGGATAATGCCTGTATCTATGCTGGTGTCAGTCAGAGAGTGGATGTTGGTTGAACTGTTGAGCACGTAGAAGCGTTCAGATGTGAGGTGACTGTTGGATGATGATTGATTTTGAAGGCCTTGCCCTGGTGAAGAAGCGCGATGTAGTGCCTATTGCAACCCACGTGGCAAGTATTCCATTGACAATTACAAGTGGTATCCCCTTAATTGTGGGGAGCAGGATATGAAGTCCCAATGTCCGCCACCACACTGTGCTGGGAGGTGTCGAGGGTAGAAGGTGAGGAGTGGGGGACAGGGAGTGCAGGTAGTGGGGATGGTCAGCTGCTAGGTGACTGCACTGCTCTGTAGTGTGATGCACGAGAACTCACACGACCCACTCTGGGTACGCAAGGAGGAGGGAGGGGGTAGCCACATCCGAAGCGGGACTGCCATCGTAGGAAGCAGTATCTGGTCTTCCAAAAGTGATGAGCTGGCGGTGTCGCAATACTTGATTTACGCAATCCGTGTGCCAAAGTCTATGTTAGTGGTTCTGTAGACAAAGATAGAGCTGTAGCTAGATGTCATATGGAAGCTGGACAACCTAAATGACCCATAAGGCAGTGTCTGTTAGTATGTTAGGATCAACAAGGGCATGTAGGTGGTGAGGGCATCTTGTCGCCAATTTGTTCTGCATGAATTACATGAGGAAGATGCTCGATGATGATCTGCCTTGTATTTGAGGTACCTGGGCAGAGGAGGTGGGGTCAGGATGATATCTCTGATAAGTTTCAGGTCGGCATGAAATTATCCAGTGAGACATACAAAGTGTGCTTCATCACCAGTGATACTACAAATTCCAGAATAGAGTCCATGAGAGCAAACAAAAACAGAGCTATTCTTGTTGAGTGGAGGCAGCTCAGGGAAGCAGCAAGGGGGCGGCCTGAGCAAGCATTGGAGCACAAAACTGTGTTGTAGACAAGGGCAGTGTACTAAATGGAGTGAGGGTGGCGTGTGACAGCAGTATGGTGCCCGGCGCCTCGGTCATAGTGGTGGAGCAGTTCAGGACATCACACCTCACACACACATCTCGGCAAGACACGACTGGCGATGACTCAGAAGATACGACTGGTGCAGTTGGAATGACCTTGGCCATGGGACCATGAAAATTTCGGAAATGTTTGAACTGAATGAATGAGGTGGCACTGCATGAAGGCTGAAAAAAGACACCTGTTTTGAGTAGTAGATGCCCGTGTGCTGCAAAGTCCGATGTGGTGATAAGGCACTGGGATACTGTTGGAGTACCATTTGCTTGAATGGTCCTAGGAAACATTATTCACAACAAACGGCTATAGTCACTGAGGAAAGTGAACATGATGTGGAATTGCTTAATAATGGTATCACTGTTGTGGGTTCTCCAATACTATGCCATAGTAGAAAGTACTAGAGGTACACTTTTGAGTTATATACACTTTTTAATGTCGTCTTTACAAGAGCTCATGATGAGTAACAAGAACAACATAGGAAACATGACTGACAGTAACACACAGGAAGGCAAGGTAAAGAAGTTTGTTCTCACAGAGGTTGTGGTTGACTCATACAGAGTCGACTGCTGTTATGACTTTACTTACACATTGTGCATTTCTAGATGTATATTACTACTGTTTATTACAAGTTAAACAAATATCCACTGTGCTCATAGCAGATGGGCATACTACACATTTTACAGAAACTTTTTGTTTTCTTGTTTTTACTTCTGTTACACATGAAATATCTTGAAGATTTTGGTTGTTTTGATGGTAGTCCATGTACTGCAGTTTTATTATTGAATTTCAAGATGTTTTCTGTGTCATTCTGTAGTTGCAAAGGCAAGTTTTTAAATAAGTGATTGAGCGTATGAGTGTGAGCTAATTGTAAACCAAGTTCTTTCAAAAGCTTTTTTCTAGCTGGCTTATTTGTGTTTTTAGCTGTATTAAATAACACACATGAATTAATTCCTGCTGGATCAAGCATGCCATTATATATAAAAAAAACCCTCAATGCCCATATTCTGGTCTAATGTGCCACTGAATAATTATGGACTACTTGGTCAATAAATTGACCCCATCCGTAGTGTAATTGTAACAATAAATTACGAATCCCGTGTCAAAAAAAAAGTTCATCGTTTGAAGTGATCCACGAATCAATCCAATTTGTGACTTCTTCATGAGATCAGAAGTGTTGGTCAGCCAGGCCATGCGCCATGAGATCTAAACAGGTGATAGTCAGAGGGAGCAATGTCTGGAGAATACGGCGGGTGGGGTAGGACTTCCCATTTTAACATTTCCAAGTACGTTTTGACCTCTTTTGCAACGTGGGGTCACTTTATCGTGCCTCTCGCTGTATTGCGGCTGTTTGTCTTTTAATACTCTGCTCAAACGCATTAATTGTGTTTGATAATGAGCACCTGCGATTGTTTCACTTGGTTTTAACACGTCATAGTGCACAACGCTGAGCTGGTCCTGCTAAATGTAGAGCATGATCTCAGAGCTGTGAATATTCGGTTTGGTCGTCAATGTGGAAGCATGGCCAGGATATCCCCATGATTTTTTGTGTTTAGGGTTATTGTAATGAACACATTTTTCCTCCCCGGTCACAATGCGATGCATATCCCTTCTGTTTTTGCCTCTGAAGCAACTGTTCACTATAGTTCAATTCTTTTATCTTGGCGGCTCGCGCATGCCCGCCCAGACGCTGGAGATTGCTGCGTTGCCAGTTGCACACGACGCACGCGCCAATAGAAGCAGCGCCATAGTATAGCATAGTTCGCAAGCTTACGTGTAGGGGGGGAGCGCGCAGTTCATGAAGTAAAGCCACCACGGCCGCATTAACCCTTTCGCTGCTACAAGGACATGCTCCCTGCATTCCGCGCTGTGGGCGATTTTGTCACTGCACTGCTCGCCTGTGCAGACACATTGTGTTCCGACTGCTTTGACACTCTATCATTCGATTCCACAAAAACTATTTGGCTCAAAAATTAGATTTTTACATATCTTCTTGACTGATACCTTCCCCCCATAAATGGCTTAATTTTGTTTCGATGTTCAACGCAGTTATTATGCAGCATTAAATATAGTAAACCTTTGCACGAAATTTTGAAGAGTTTGCAGAGGTAAAAGTCCATAGAGTATACTTTCCGTATGGTCGATTTTAATTGCCACAATGTTGAGAATGAAATGTGGTCAAGATACCTATATATTTCATTTAATTTAAGTACCACATAAGTGTCGTATGTAATGAGAAATATTCCACCTTTCGCGACTGTAACAAAAGTTTTACTTACACTGGGCACGTTTGGCTTTATTTTAAAGCACTTCAATCAATCAAAAGGAAGTAGACAAAATACATCAAACAAAACTGTGGACTTACAAAAACATTAGGACTTGAATATACCGTCTGTCAGTGAAGTGCTCAGAGCTATGTCAAATATAATTTAGTGTGTGGCACACACAAACAGCATTTATTTGCTAAAACACTGATGAGCCAACACAAACGTTGAATATTGTGCTACCGCAGCACAAAACTACGAAAGGTGACTTGGCAATGGAGGACACAAAATACAGTCCTCTTATGATGCTTCAAAAGAGAGAAACGCGTCCGGTCTAAATAAGTCGCTTATTACAGTTGCAGAAGAGGGATATATTGCAATACCATTGGTAAAATTGCGACTGTGGAACAAAAACAAGAAATAGAACATGAATACCATTGTGTATGTGCCATACCTTTCACCGATGGAAGTGCTTTAAAATAAAGCCAAACGCGCCGTGTGTATATAAAACTTTTATTACAGTCGCGAAAGACGGAATATTTCTCAATATTACATACGACACCTATGTGGTACTTAGATTTAATGAGATATTGTTATACAGTAAATATTATATGAAATTTAGGTATCTTGTCCACATTTCATTCTCAACATTGTGGCAACTAAAATTGACCATACGGAAAGTATACGCTATGGACTTTTACCTCTGCAAACTCTTCACAATTTCGTGCAATGGTTTACTACATTTAATGCAGCACATCGAAACAAAATTAAGTCATTTATGGGGGGAAGGTATCAGGCAAGAAGACGTGTAAAAATCAAATTTTTTGGCCAAATAGTTTTTGTGAAATCGAATGATAAGCGTGTCAAAGCAGTGGAACACCATGTGTCTGCACAGGCGAGCAGTGCAGTGATGACAAAAATGGTTCAAATGGCTCTGAGCACTATGCGACTTAACTTCCGAGGTCATCAGTCGCCTAGAACTTAGAACTAATTAAACCTAACTAACCTAAGGACATCACACACATCCATGCCCGAGGCAGGATTCGAACCTGCGACCGTAGCGGTCACGCGGTTCCAGACTGAAGCGCCTTTAACTGCACGACCACACCGGCCGGCAGTGATGACAAAATCGCCCACAGCGCGGAATGCGGGGAGCACGTGTCTGCAGCAGCGAAAGTGTTAATGAAGAGACAAAGCTCTAGAAATTTCAAAAAATTGCATTCAAACGAATATAATTCGTGAAGTAAGGCACTCCAATATCGTTTTTTAATAAAGAAAATATTAAGCACTACACAAGATTTGAACTCATAACCTTTCACTTGGCAGCCCAACACCTTGACCGTTCCGCTTTCTCAGCTCGATGAACAGTGTAACTCCACAAGGAGTCTAACACCTCACGCAACTACTTATAAACAATGTTGGTATGATTATGAAATACTCACGCTTCGTCGAAGTACAATAGGAAATAAACAATTACCGCTGTTCTTTATTGCGAAAAAGCAGTTCGTGAGATTGAAACAAACACCTTTCCTTGCTATCGCCTGAATTAGGAGTCTTATTGCTTGTTTGGTTTAATTAATTAATAGAATATGAAGCAATTGGTATAAAGAATGCTTTTTCCAAACTTTCTGTAAAAGAAAGTCTGCTATCAAGAGATTGCTTTTGTTCTATTACTTTATTTCTAAAACTGAAGGCACTCGTCCCTGCTCTGCACTGCTGTCGAGATCTGACAACGTCGTTCTCTGTTCATTGGCTGACTGTGTTTTGTGACGTCAGATGCGCAGACCGAACCTAAACTCGGCCGCCAAGATATATGACGCGCACTTTAACACACAAACATCATTCAATGTCTCTTGGTTTCAGCTCACATGGGACCCAAGTTCCTTCTTTCTAAATCATGCCCATAGCCTTGAGACGTTTTGAAATGACTTTTTGTGTCACTCCCACTAATCGTGGCAATTCTTCTTAAGTTTGTCGTGAGTCTTCACTCAGCAATGTCTCCAGTTCTGCATCTTCGAAAACATTCTCCCTTCCACCACTATGCCGGTCTACGACATTAAAATTACCGTTCTTGAAGCATTGAAACCACTCACGACACGTTCTTTCACTAATAGTGTCCTTACCATACATACTTGAGAGCATTCAATGAGACTCAGCCACTGTTTTTTTCATATTGAAACAAAACAGAAACACCTCCCGCAAATGACGAGAGTAAGGCTCATAAACTGACATTTTCAATCAAGAACAACTTTATGACACAGACACAAATCGACTAATGTTTGCATGAGGTTATGTTGATTGAGGTCCAAGCTAACTGCCTGACGTCTGCGATCTGTTTCTTCCGACCGCTACTTATCGTTGACGTCACCTATCGACAAACGGCGGAAGCAAAGTTGTACACCTTGTATTTTTTATGCATTTCATCCACCAATGGGTATGAAGTAAAATATTTATCCATTGTGAAGTTTCTATTTGTTCTAGAAATTTAAGTAGATAATTTTTTAACAGTTTGACCGGCTATAGGTTCACGGCTCAGAGCATCTTGTGTACCAGTGTAAGGTTGTGCACTTATCATATATAAAGTTTTAACATCACATGTAGTATTAAGTTTAATCCTGTACTTATTGGGCTTGGACACTATGTAAGCCCTAAATGGGCAGTATCCTCAGAAAGCTAACAGCTACTCATCAATTATGCAGTAGGCACGAGGGACATTTAGGTACAATTATGTGTAAAATCTTCCCAAACTTAGTGAATTGAGAATACTTATCTTCTTTATTTCTTAAAATTTTAGCATCAAAATAAAGACATGGAAGTAAAAATATAAGCTGTCATCTGCCCATAATAGCTCTGTATATTCTTGACTCTTCTGTAGAAAAACATGTCACTCATAGAAAACTGAGACATTTTTCTGAACCCAGAGATACACAGGATGTCAATTAGTGCAAGTACCTCCTTGAGATCAGTGTCATCTACACATCTCGTTTGTTGTGCGTAACTCAGTTTTTGTCTTCCAATTTCTTGGTTTGTATAAAACACTGTTTTTCCTAGTATTTCTTCAGTGCAGAAGATTTTCCATGTTCTGTCTCCTGATGTACATTTCTTGCTTGCACATGAGCTCCAGATATTCTCAAAACTGTATTATGGCACTTAATTTTGCTTGAAGGAGATTTTAATGTACTCCATTACGACCATTGTGAACAATTATAATGTTTCTCTGTACCTGGCTTACTTCTTCATCAGATAATTTATCATTGTGTTCTGATAAAATTTCAATATTATCCTCAACTTTGCTCACAGTTTTGTCCTCTTGATTCAGATTCGGCTAACTATTGTTGAATAGTATTTTCGAAGTCAGTATCTACTGGATTTACTGTTCTTGTGCTCGCTGTAACTGCAAGAAAAAGCGTGCACAATAATTTTTTTCTGATCATACATGTATACACAGCTATTTGGTTACCCCTTCACACTTCCAGACTGGAACAATGAGACTGCACCTGTGAGCTTATAACCCCATGGGGAGAATAGCCAGCCCACGAAATGCACTACCAGCCTAACAATAACACTTCTCTGTGGAAGTAATATTTTCTGATTTTCTGGGGTAACAGGCTACGCCTGTATCCATTTCAGGGTTAAGACATTATTGAAAACATTGTTGAAACATTGCCAAAACATTTTTACACAATTGCTGAAGGAATACACACTCAAAATACCTGAGACTGGTTTGATGCAGCTCTCCATGCTACTCTATCCTGTGCAAGCTTCTTCATCTCCCAGTACTTACTGCAACCTACATCCTTCTGAATCTGCTTAGTGTATTCATCTCTTGGTCTCTCTCTACGATTTTTACCCTCCACGCTGCACTCCAATGCTAAATTTGTGATCCCTTGATGCCTCAGAACATGTCCTACCAACCAGTCCCTTCTTCTTGTCAAGTTGTACCACAAACTCCTCTTCTACCCAATTTTATTCAATACCTCCTCATTAGTTATGTGATCTATCCATCTAATCTTTAGCATTCTTCTGTAGCACCACATTTCGAAAGCTTCTGTTCTCTTCCTGTACAAACTATTTATTGTCCATGTTTCACTTCCATACATGGCTACACTCCATACAAATACTTTCAGAAACGACTTCCTGACACTTAAAGCTATACTCAATGTTAACAAATTTCTCTTCTTCAGAAATGCTTTCCTTGCCATTGACAGTCTACACTTTATATCCTCTCTACTTTGACCATCATCAGTTATTCTGCTCCCCAAATAGCAAAACTCCTTTACTACTTTAAGTGTCTCATTTCCTAATCTAATTCCCTCAGCATCACCCGACTTAATTTAACTACATTCCATTATCCTCGTTTTGCTTTTGTTGATGTTCATCTTATATCCTCCTTTCATGACACTGTCCATTCCGTTCAATTGCTCTTCCAACTCCTTTGCTGTCTCTGACAGAACTACAATGTCATTGGCGAACCCCAAAGTTTTTATTTCTTCTCTTAGATTAGATTAGATTAGATTAGATTAGATTAATACTAGTTCCATGGATCATGAATACGATATTTCGTAATGATGTGGAACGAGTCGAATTTTCCAATACATGACATAATTAGGTTAATTTAACAACATACTTAAGTTAATATAACTACTTTTTTTGTGTTTTTTATTTTTATTTTTTTTTATTTTTTTATTTTTTAAATATTTTTTTTCTTAATTTATATCTAAAAATTCCTCTATGGAGTAGAAGGAGTTGTCATTCAGAAATTCTTTTAATTTCTTCTTAAATACTTGTTGGTTATCTGTCAGACTTTTGATACTATTTGGTAAGTGACCAAAGACTTTAGTGCCAGTATAATTCACCCCTTTCTGTGCCAAAGTTAGATTTAATCTTGAATAGTGAAGATCGTTCTTTCTCCTAGTATTATAGTTATGCACACTGCTATTACTTTTGAATTGGGTTTGGTTGTTAATAACAAATTTCATAGGAGAGTATATATACTGAGAAGCTACTGTGAATATCCCTAGATCCTTAAATAAATGTCTGCAGGATGATCTTGGGTGGACTCCAGCTATTATTCTGATTACACGCTTCTGTGCAATAAATACTTTATTCCTCAGTGATGAATTACCCCAAAATATGATGCCATATGAAAGCAATGAGTGAAAATATGCGTAGTAAGCTAATTTACTAAGATGTTTATCACCAAAATTTGCAATGACCCTTATTGCATAAGTAGCTGAACTCAAACGTTTCAGCAGATCATCAATGTGTTTCTTCCACTTTAATCTCTCTTCAATGGACATACCTAAAAATTTGGAATATTCTACCTTAGCTATATGCTTCTGATTGAGGTCTATATTTATTAATGGCGTCATACCATTCCCTGTACGGAACTGTATGTACTGTGTCGTATCAAAATTCAGTGAGAGTCCGTTTACAAGGAACCACTTAGTAATTTTCTGAAAGACAGTATTGACAATTTCATCAGTTAATTCTTGTTTGTCAGGTGTGATTACTATACTTGTATCATCAGCAAAGAGAACTAACTTTGCCTCTTCATGAATATAGAATGGCAAGTCATTAATATATAATAAGAACAACAAAGGACCCAAGACTGACCCTTGTGGAACCCCATTCTTGATAGTTCCCCAGTTTGAGGAATGTGCTGATCTTTGCATGTTACGAGAACTACTTATTTCAACTTTCTGCACTCTTCCAGTTAGGTACGAATTAAACCATTTGTGCACTGTCCCACTCATGCCACAATACTTGAGCTTGTCTAGCAGAATTTCATGATTTACGCAATCAAAAGCCTTTGAGAGATCACAAAAAATCCCAATGGGAGGTGTTCGGTTATTCAGATCATTCAAAATTTGACTGGTGAAAGCATATATGGCATTTTCTGTTGAAAAACCTATGGAAACTCTATGGATTTAATACCTACTCCGAATTTTTCTTTTGTTTCCTTTACTGCTTGCTCAATATACAGATTGAATAACATCGGGGAGAGGCTACAACCCTGTCTCACTCCCTTCCCAACCGCTGCTTACCTTTCATGCCTCTTGACTGCCATCTGGTTTCTGTACAAATTGTAAATAGCCTTTCGCTCCCTGTATTTTACCCCTGCCACCTTTAGAATTTGAAAGAGAGTATTCCAGTCAACATTGTCAAAAGCTTTCTCTAAGTCTGCAAATGCTAGAAACGTAGGTTTGCCTTTCCTTAATCTAGTTTCTAAGATAAGTCGTAGGGTCAGTATTGCCTCACATGTTCCAATATTTCTACGGAATCCAAACTGATCTTCCCCGAGGCCAGCTTCTACCACTTTTTCCATTCGTCTGTAAAGAATTCGCGTTAGTATTTTGCAGCTGTGACTTATTAAACTGATAGTTCGGTAATTTTCACATCTGTCAACACCTGCTTTCTTTGGGATTGGAATTATTTTATTCTTCTTGAAGTCTGAGGATATTTCGCCTATCTCATACATCTTGCTCACCAGATGGTAGAGTTTTGTCAGGACTGGCTCTCCCAAGGCTGTCAGTAGTTCTAATGGAATGTTGTCTACTCCCGGGGCCTTGTTTCGACTCAGGTCATTCAGTGCTCTGTCAAACTCTTCACACAGTGTCGTATCTCCCATTTCATCTTCATCTACATCCTCTTCCATTTCCATAATATTGTCCTCAAGTACATCGCCCTTATATAGACCCTCTATACACTCCTTCCACCGTTCTGCTTTCCCTTCTTTGCTTAGAACTAGGTTTCCATCTGAGCTCTTGATATTCATACAAGTGGCTCTCTTTTCTCCAAAGGTCTCTTTAATTTTCCTGTAGGCAGTATCTATCTTACCCCTAGTGAGATAAGCCTCTACATCATTACATTTGTCCTCTAGCCATCCCTGCTTAGCCATTTTGCACTTCCTGTCAATCTCATTTTTGAGACGTTTGTATTCCTTTTTGCCTGCTTCATTTACTGCATTTTTATATTTTATCCTTTCGTCAATTAAATTCAATATTTCTTCTGTTACCCAAGGATTTCTACTAGCCCTTGTCTCTTTACCTACTTGATCCTCTGCTGCCTTCACTATTTCATCCCTCAGAGCTACCCATTCTTCTTCTACTGTGTTTCTCTCCCACATTCCTGTCAATTGTTCCCTTATGCTCTCCCTGAAACTCTGTACAACCTCTGGTTTAGTCAGTTTATCCAGGTTCCATCTCCTTAAATTCCCACCTTTTTGCAGTTTCTTCAGTTTTAATCTACAGTTCATAACCAACCGATTGTGGTCAGAGTCCACACCTGCCCCTGGAAATGTCTTACAATTTAAAACCTGGTTCCTAAATCTCTGTCTTACCATTATGTAATCTATCTGGTACCTCTAGTATCTCCAGGATTCTTCCATGTATACAACCTTCTTTTATGATTCTTGAACCAAGTGTTAGCTATGATTAAGTTATGCTCTGTGCAAAATTCTACCAGATGGCTTCCTCTTTCATTTCTTACCCCCAATCCATATTCACCTACTATGTTTCCTTCTCTCCCTTTTCCTGCTCTCGAATTCCAGTCACCCATGACTATTAAATTTTCGTCTCCCTTCACTACCTGAATAATTTCTTTTATTTCGTCATACATTTCATCAATTTCTTCATTATCTGCAGAGCTAGTTGGCATATAAACTTGTACTACTGTAGTAGGCATGGGCTTCATGTCTATCTTGGCCACTATAATACGTTCACTATGCTGTTTGTAGTAGCTTACCTGCACTATTTTTTTTATTCATTATTAAACCTACTCCTGCATTACCCCTATTTGATTTTGTATTTATAACCCTGTATTCACCTGACAAAAAGTCTTGTTCCTCCTGCCACCAAACTTCACTAATTCCCACTATATCTAACTTTAACCTATTCATTCCCCTTTTTAAATTTTCAAACCTACCTACCCGATTAAGTGATCTGACATTCCACGTTCCGATCTGTAGAAAGCCAGTTTTCTTTCTCCTGATAATGACGTACTCTCGAGTAGTCCCCGCCCAGAGATCCGAATGGGGGACTATTATACACATGAATGTCACACAATTGTAGAAGACTTTGTGGAGGAACTGAATCTGAAAATCATTGGTCTCGTAAGCCACTGTTTCATTTCAAAACGGGTTCATATCTGAGGTACCTGAAAAAACATCTTGAAGGTAGTGAAGTGATTATTTTAATGGATTTTTCACTGAACTATTAATTGTTGTTCAAGGTGCTGTTCAAGGTTTCATTGGTAGAACAGCCAAGCCACATTACATCCTATTGTGGTTTACGTTGGTGGTAAAGAACTACAGAATATATGCATCTGTATTATTAGTGACTGTCTTCATCATGATACCATTGCATTCATATGCTCATAAATAAGTCAGGTTAAATAATTGAGAACAAGGGCTGGAGGAATCAAGCAGGTTCTCTGCTTTAGTGACAGTTCTGCTGCCTGGTACAAGAATTTTATCGATTTATGTCTGCATGAGAAGGACTTTGGCATCTCTGCTGAATGTAATTTATTTGGAACACAACCATTGAAAATCTCCTTGTGAAGGTAGTGGAGGAACAACTAAAAGACAGCTCAAGCTATTTTGCAGAGGTCCCAGATAACCAAATATGGATGCCTGTTGACTGTTTCAGTTCTAAAATGACAACATTTCAACATTATCTTCTTTTATTATATATAAAAACATAGATGAGGTGACTTACCGAACGAAAGCGCTGGCAGGTCGATAGACACACAAACAAACACAAACATACACATAAAATTCAAGCTTTCGCAACAAACTGTAGCCTCATCAGGAAAGAGGGAAGGAGAGGGGAAGACGAAAGGAAGTGGGTTTTAAGGGAGAGGGTAAGGAGTCATTCCAATCCCGGGAGCGGAAAGACTTACCTTAGGGGGAAAAAAGGACAGGTATACACTCGCACACACGCACATATCCATCCACACATATACAGACACAAGCAGACATATTTAAAGACAGTGTGTGTGTGTGTATATATATATATATATATATATATATATATATATATATATATATATATATATATATATATATATATATATATAAAAAAAACAAAGATGAGGTGACTTACCGAACAAAAGCGCTGGCAGGTCGATAGACACACAAACAAACACAAACATACACACAAAATTCAAGCTTTCGCAACAAACTGTTGCCTCATCAGGAAAGAGGGAAGGAGAGGGGAAGACGAAAGGAAGTGGGTTTTAAAGGAGAGGGTAAGGAGTCATTCCAATCCCGGGAGCGGAAAGACTTACCTTAGGGGGAAAAAAGGACAGGTATACACTCGCACACACGCACATATCCATCCACACATACAGACACAAGCAGACATATTTAAAGACAAAGAGTTTGGGCAGAGATGTCAGTCGAGGCAGAAGTGTAGAGGCAAAGAAGTTGTTGAAAGACAGGTGAGGTATGAGTGGCGGCAACTTGAAATTAGCGGAGATTGAGGCCTGGCGGATGATGTGAAGAGAGGATATACTGAAGGGCAAGTTCCCATCTCCGGAGTTCGGATAGGTTGGTGTTGGTGGGAAGTATCCAGATAACCCGGACGGTGTAACACTGTGCCAAGATGTGCTGGCCGTGCACCAAGGCATGTTTAGCCACAGGGTGATCCTCATTACCAACAAACACTGTCTGCCTGTGTCCATTCATGCGAATGGACAGTTTGTTGCTGGTCATTCCCACATAGAATGCGTCACAGTGTAGGCAGGTCAGTTGGTAGATCACGTGGGTGCTTTCACACGTGGCTCTGCCTTTGATCGTGTACACCTTCCGGGTTAGAGGACTGGAGTAGGTGGCGGTGGGAGGGTGCATGGGACAGGTTTTGCATCGGGGGCGGTTACAAGGATAGGAGCCAGAGGGTAGGGAAGGTGGTTTGGGGATTTTATAGGGATGAACTAACAGGTTACGAAGGTTAGGTGGACGGCGGAAAGACACTCTTGGCGGAGTGAGGAGGATTTCATGAAGGATGGATCTCATTTCAGAGCAGGATTTGAGGAAGTCGTATCCCTGCTGGAGAGCCACATTCAGAGTCTGGTCCAGTCCCGGAAAGTATCCTGTCACAAGTGGGGCACTTTTGTGGTTCTTCTGTGGGGGATTCTGGGTTTGAGGGGACGAGGAAGTGGCTCTGGTTATTTGCTTCTGTACCAGGTCGGGAGGGTAGTTGCGGGATGCGAAAGCTGTTTTCAGGTTGTTGGTGTAATGATTCAGGGATTCCGGACTGGAGCAGATTCGTTTGCCACGAAGACCTAGGCTGTAGGGAAGGGACCGTTTGATGTGGAATGGGTGGCAGCTGTCATAATGGAGGTACTGTTGCTTGTTGGTGGGTTTGATGTGGACGGACGTGTGAAGTTGGCCATTGGACAGGTGGAGGTCAACGTCAAGGAAAGTGGCATGGGATTTGGAGTAGGACCAGGTGAAACTGATGGAACCAAAGGAGTTGAGGTTGGAGAGGAAATTCTGGAGTTCTTCTTCACTGTGAGTCCAGATCATGAAGATGTCATCAATAAATCTGTACCAAACTTTGGGTTGGCAGACTTGGGTAACCAAGAAGGCTTCCTCTAAGCGACCCATGAATAGGTTGGCGTACGAGGGGGCCATCCTGGTACCCATGGCTGTTCCCTTTAATTGTTGGTATGTCTGGCCTTCAAATGTGAAGAAGTTGTGGGTCAGGATGAAGCTGGCTAAGGTGATGAGGAAAGAGGTTTTAGGTAGGGTGGCAGGTGATCGGCGTGAAAGGAAATGCTCCATCGCAGCGAGGCCCTGGACGTGCGGAATATTTGTGTATAAGGACGTGGCATCAATGGTTACAAGGATGGTTTCCGGGGGTAACAGATTGGGTAAGGATTCCAGGCGTTCAAGGAAGTGGTTGGTGTCCTTGATGAAGGATGGGAGACTGCATGTAATGGGTTGAAGGTGTTGATCTACGTAGGCAGAGACACGTTCTGTGGGGGCTTGGTAACCAGCTACAATGGGGCGGCCGGGATGATTGGGTTTGTGGATTTTAGGAAGAAGGTAGAAGGTAGGGGTGCGGGGTGTCGGTGGGGTCAGGAGGTTGATGGAGTCAGGTGAAAGGTTTTGCAGGGGGCCTAAGGTTCTGAGGATTCCTTGAAGCTCCGCCTGGACATCGGGAATGGGGTTACCTTGGCAAACTTTGTATGTGGTGTTGTCTGAAAGCTGACGCAGTCCCTCAGCCACATACTCCCGACGATCAAGTACCACGGTCGTGGAACCCTTGTCCGCCGGAAGAATGACGATGGATCGGTCAGCCTTCAGATCACGGATAGCCTGGGCTTCAGCAGTGGTGATGTTGGGTGTAGGATTAAGGTTTTTTAAGAAGGATTGAGATGCAAGGCTGGAAGTCAGAAATTCCTGGAAGGTTTGGAGAGGGTGATTTTGAGGAAGAGGAGGTGGGTCCCGCTGTGACGGAGGACGGAACTGTTCCAGGCAGGGTTCAATTTGGATGGTGTCTTGAGGAGTCGGATCATTAGGAGTAGGATTAGGATCATTTTTCTTCGTGGCAAAGTGATACTTCCAGCAGAGAGTACGAGTGTAGGACAGTAAATCTTTGACGAGGGCTGTTTGGTTGAATCTGGGAGTGGGGCTGAAGGTGAGGCCTTTGGATAGGACAGAGGTTTCGGATTGGGAGAGAGGTTTGGAGGAAAGGTTAACTACTGAATTAGGGTGTTGTGGTTCCAGAATGTGTTGATCGGAATTTTGAGGTTTTGGAGGGAGTGGAGCTGGAAGTGGGAGATTGAGTAGATGGGAGAGACTGGGTTTGTGTGCAATGAGAGGAGGTTGAGGTTTGCTGGAAAGGTTGTGAAGGGTGAGTGAGTTGCCTTTCCGGAGGTGGGAAACCAGGAGATTGGATAGTTTTTTGAGGTGGAGGGTGGCATGCTGTTCTAATTTACGGTTGGCCTGTAGGAGGATGCTCTGAACAGCCGGTGTGGATGTGGGAGAGGAAAGATTAAGGACTTTTATTAAGGATAGGAGTTGACGGGTGTGTTCATTGGCTGAGTTGATGTGTAGGTGAAGGATTAGGTGGGTGAGGGCAATGGATTGTTCAGTTTGGAACTGGTATAGGGACTGATGGAAGGAAGGGTTGCAGCCAGAGATGGGAACTTTAAGTGTGAGGCCTTTGGGGGTGATGTCAAATGTCAGACAAGCCTGAGAAAATAGAATATGGGAGTGTAATCTGGCTAGGGCGAAGGCATGTTTGCGGAGGGAATGTAAATAAAACTTAATGGGGTCATTGTGGGGGTGTTGTGAGGGTGACATGGTATTAGAAGGTGGAAAGTGTAACATGAGGTGAAATGAAAATGAAAATAAAAATATATGGGGAGAGATAAAGGTGAACCGGAAAGAAACTGGAGATCTGGAATGAAAAAAGGCGAATAGGTGTTGGTTACAGCTGGGCTAGCCTCATTTTCATAATCTGCCACCACAATACCACTCCTTTTAATATACTACACGCAGTTTTTTCGAAATTTTCCCGAATATCTCCGTCCTTTAACGTGTTTTGGCGGCAACACAACCACCTAACCTTTATGCACATCGTTGTCTACCAACCCTAGTCCAACATAGCCCAGCTGTAACCAACACCTATTCACCTTTTTTCATTCCAGATCTCCAGTTTCTTTCCGGTTCACCTTTATCTCTCCCCATATATTTTTATTTTCATTTTCATTTCACCTCATGTTACACTTTCCACCTTCTAATACCATGTCACCCTCACAACACCCCCACAATGACCCCATTAAGTTTTATTTACATTCCCTCCGCAAACATGCCTTCGCCCTAGCCAGATTACACTCCCATATTCTATTTTCTCAGGCTTGTCTGACATTTGACATCACCCCCAAAGGCCTCACACTTAAAGTTCCCATCTCTGGCTGCAACCCTTCCTTCCATCAGTCCCTATACCAGTTCCAAACTGAACAATCCATTGCCCTCACCCACCTAATCCTTCACCTACACATCAACTCAGCCAATGAACACACCCGTCAACTCCTATCCTTAATAAAAGTCCTTAATCTTTCCTCTCCCACATCCACACCGGCTGTTCAGAGCATCCTCCTACAGGCCAACCGTAAATTAGAACAGCATGCCACCCTCCACCTCAAAAAACTATCCAATCTCCTGGTTTCCCACCTCCGGAAAGGCAACTCACTCACCCTTCACAACCTTTCCAGCAAACCTCAACCTCCTCTCATTGCACACAAACCCAGTCTCTCCCATCTACTCAATCTCCCACTTCCAGCTCCACTCCCTCCAAAACCTCAAAATTCCGATCAACACAATCTGGAACCACAACACCCTAATTCAGTAGTTAACCTTTCCTCCAAACCTCTCTCCCAATCCGAAACCTCTGTCCTATCCAAAGGCCTCACCTTCAGCCCCACTCCCAGATTCAACCAAACAGCCCTCGTCAAAGATTTACTGTCCTACACTCGTACTCTCTGCTGGAAGTATCACTTTGCCACGAAGAAAAATGATCCTAATCCTACTCCTAATGATCCGACTCCTCAAGACACCATCCAAATTGAACCCTGCCTGGAACAGTTCCGTCCTCCGTCACAGCGGGACCCACCTCCTCTTCCTCAAAATCACCCTCTCCAAACCTTCCAGGAATTTCTGACTTCCAGCCTTGCATCTCAATCCTCCTTAAAAAACCTTAATCCTACACCCAACATCACCACTGCTGAAGCCCAGGCTATCCGTGATCTGAAGGCTGACCGATCCATCGTCATTCTTCCGGCGGACAAGGGTTCCACGACCGTGGTACTTGATCGTCGGGAGTATGTGGCTGAGGGACTGCGTCAGCTTTCAGACAACACCACATACAAAGTTTGCCAAGGTAACCCCATTCCCGATGTCCAGGCGGAGCTTCAAGGAATCCTCAGAACCTTAGGCCCCCTGCAAAACCTTTCACCTGACTCCATCAACCTCCTGACCCCACCGACACCCCGCACCCCTACCTTCTACCTTCTTCCTAAAATCCACAAACCCAATCATCCCGGCCGCCCCATTGTAGCTGGTTACCAAGCCCCCACAGAACGTGTCTCTGCCTACGTAGATCAACACCTTCAACCCATTACATGCAGTCTCCCATCCTTCATCAAGGACACCAACCACTTCCTTGAACGCCTGGAATCCTTACCCAATCTGTTACCCCCGGAAACCATCCTTGTAACCATTGATGCCACGTCCTTGTACACAAATATTCCGCACGTCCAGGGCCTCGCTGCGATGGAGCATTTCCTTTCACGCCGATCACCTGCCACCCTACCTAAAACCTCTTTCCTCATCACCTTAGCCAGCTTCATCCTGACCCACAACTTCTTCACATTTGAAGGCCAGACATACCAACAATTAAAGGGAACAGCCATGGGTACCAGGATGGCCCCCTCGTACGCCAACCTATTCATGGGTCGCTTAGAGGAAGCCTTCTTGGTTACCCAAGTCTGCCAACCCAAAGTTTGGTACAGATTTATTGATGACATCTTCATGATCTGGACTCACAGTGAAGAAGAACTCCAGAATTTCCTCTCCAACCTCAACTCCTTTGGTTCCATCAGTTTCACCTGGTCCTACTCCAAATCCCATGCCACTTTCCTTGACGTTGACCTCCACCTGTCCAATGGCCAACTTCACACGTCCGTCCACATCAAACCCACCAACAAGCAACAGTACCTCCATTATGACAGCTGCCACCCATTCCACATCAAACGGTCCCTTCCCTACAGCCTAGGTCTTCGTGGCAAACGAATCTGCTCCAGTCCGGAATCCCTGAATCATTACACCAACAACCTGAAAACAGCTTTCGCATCCCGCAACTACCCTCCCGACCTGGTACAGAAGCAAATAACCAGAGCCACTTCCTCGTCCCCTCAAACCCAGAATCCCCCACAGAAGAACCACAAAAGTGCCCCACTTGTGACAGGATGCTTTCCGGGACTGGACCAGACTCTGAATGTGGCTCTCCAGCAGGGATACGACTTCCTCAAATCCTGCCCTGAAATGAGATCCATCCTTCATGAAATCCTCCTCACTCCGCCAAGAGTGTCTTTCCGCCGTCCACCTAACCTTCGTAACCTGTTAGTTCATCCCTATAAAATCCCCAAACCACCTTCCCTACCCTCTGGCTCCTATCCTTGTAACCGCCCCCGATGCAAAACCTGTCCCATGCACCCTCCCACCGCCACCTACTCCAGTCCTCTAACCCGGAAGGTGTACACGATCAAAGGCAGAGCCACGTGTGAAAGCACCCACGTGATCTACCAACTGACCTGCCTACACTGTGACGCATTCTATGTGGGAATGACCAGCAACAAACTGTCCATTCGCATGAATGGACACAGGCAGACAGTGTTTGTTGGTAATGAGGATCACCCTGTGGCTAAACATGCCTTGGTGCACGGCCAGCACATCTTGGCACAGTGTTACACCGTCCGGGTTATCTGGATACTTCCCACCAACACCAACCTATCCGAACTCCGGAGATGGGAACTTGCCCTTCAGTATATCCTCTCTTCACGTCATCCGCCAGGCCTCAATCTCCGCTAATTTCAAGTTGCCGCCACTCATACCTCACCTGTCTTTCAACAACTTCTTTGCCTCTACACTTCTGCCTCGACTGACATCTCTGCCCAAACTCTTTGTCTTTAAATATGTCTGCTTGTGTCTGTATGTGTGGATGGATATGTGCGTGTGTGCGAGTGTATACCTGTCCTTTTTTCCCCCTAAGGTAAGTCTTTCTGCTCCCGGGATTGGAATGACTCCTTACCCTCTCCTTTAAAACCCACTTCCTTTCGTCTTCCCCTCTCCTTCCCTCTTTCCTGATGAGGCAACAGTTTGTTGCGAAAGCTTGAATTTTGTGTGTATGTTTGTGTTTGTTTGTGTGTCTATCGACCTGCCAGCGCTTTTGTTCGGTAAGTCACCTCATCTTTGTTTTTATATATAATTTTTCCCACGTGGAATGTTTCCATCTATTATAGTGATATCATTAATTATCTTCTTTCATGTTACACAAAAAGAAGTTTAACGAAATTAGTTTGATCAGGAATGCCATACAATTGCTGGGACAAGAGAAAATCGCTAGTTCAAGTCCATTTGTTTAAACAGAATTGGCGTAAGCAGAGTTTCCAATGATGCTGCAGCATTCACAATTCATGCATTTGAAGCAAGTGAAGAAATTCTCGTTGTTTCAGTTATGTTACATCTCGGACAGTATGTTGCTTGTATTTATGACAGTGCTTGTTGGGTGGGAAATATATGTGAAATTTCATTAGAACAATAAGATTCCTGGCCAGCTTCATGCATCCCTATGTGCCGTGGTCCTGCCTGTTCCTTTAACTGGCCGTCTACTAAAAATATTTGCTGTATCCCAGAGCAACATATGTTTAAAATCATAAAAGTACCATCCACCAAGAAGGCAATGTGTTTATTCAGAATCTGAATGAAGGCTTTATTGGCAATTTATATGTTTTTTCTTCTTCCTTCAGTTGCATCCATAAGCCACTCCGAACCTACAGTGTCTTAAAAAGTTAAAACAAATTGCAATTCCTTGGTAAATAATGCAGGAAACCAAACATATAAAATAAAGCAGACAGAAATGCTTTGGGACCTTAAGGTAACAATTAAATTTCAAACAGTCACACTCAAATCACCCTCCCCTCAACCCCCCCCCCCCCCACCCACCTCCCCATCATTTACACAAGGACATACACATGGTGCATACACAAACGTATTGGTTAAAATTTAATTCAAACTTTTAAAACCAATTCAACTAGCAAATGTCTAAATTCTTTGTAAACAGGAGGATTAACAAATGAGAAGGAAATATATCCTGGAGATCCCCACATTTGCAGTATGATAATTATACGAGGTGGTTGTTGGTAACAGACTTAGTTGAATTTCGACCTAGCAATGATCCTCACAAACTTTCTCCTATTACCTCTATCAGGTGCAGATCTTTGGTCTCCCACATCTTTTTTCATTTGTTTTTGGCCATGTGTCTAACTACGGCAATGACATCCATTGGGATGAATCTCTCTTATTTGCTATTTGTCATTGCGTCCTTAACCAATGGTCAGCCTTCTTACTCCCCACAGTCTCAACATGGCTCTTGATCTATACAAATGATACCTCCGTACCGGTGTTGTGCATCTCTGATACATCAGCAGCTTTTTGGTATGGTAAATAACAACTCTCTCTGTCCTTTCCAATTGATATTAGTGTTTGCACCATGCAGCGAGGCCATAAGTATCATAATATATGTAGTTGCTGTGACCACACCATATCTTAGTGCCCATTCAGTGGCTAGGAGTTTGGCTGTGTAAATTGATACCTCTTTCAGAAGGTGAAATAGCTCCCTTTTTTATTCTTAATATCTACACAAATGCAGCACTTGGTCATTTTTCAAGCAGGCTTTATAAATAGCTATTGGTGGGACTATTGAAGTTTAGATATTTAACACATCTTTTAAAGAGAGTTTGGAACTCACCCAGTCATATGGCTTCAATCATTTTGAATCTATGTTGTGAGGATATACCGACTGTCAACATACTAGGTGAAATGGTTAATCTGTTCGTCTGTAGCCTGTGTCAGGAGTGATGTACTGTTTTGCTTGAATTACTATTAATGGCATCCAAGGAAGAATCAGTAGCATAAACACACAGATCATTGTCGTATTTGAGTATGCAATTTCTGTGTGACAAGGTACATTGGAGGTCACTGGTATAAACATTAAACAGCAAGGGGGAGAGATCTGATCCTTGTGCCAACCATGTGCTGGTCGCCCTTAGTCCGATAGTGGTCTGATCCAAGAACATTTTATTAACCTCCTTTCCTGAAACAGGGCCAGAAGGGTTGCTGACAAAGCTTTGAAATATCTGTAAGTTTCTGAGCAAGAATAGGTAGAAGTCTTTGTTGTATACTTGACTTAGGTCTGTAAAAAATTCCATTAAATATTTATTCATGGACTAACACAACTGGATGTCCACTGTCAGATGCAATAACGTATCTGACTATGAGTGGCAGTCAGTTGTATGTGTGGGCATTCTGTACAGTGTTGATAGGGACCAGAGAGGACTCAGGGTGATATACTGATCCCTCTGACCAACCAGTTTGAGGTGCTGTCTTTCACAGAAATTGGAACTGAGCAAGTGGGACTTACTTCACCTATTGGGAAACCTGCTTTGCACTGCATCAAGAGAAGGCAAAAAGGTCAGGAGTCTATTAATCATCATCAGTTGAAATGTATGGGGAATAATGCTACCTCTTAAGGAAACGACAGCAAGGCACAGGAAGGAACACCAGGTGCACTCAGCTTTATGCGTGGGGGCCTCATTCCGCATGTTGAAGAGGCTATTCTCCCAGCTGTTTAGGGAATGGGGTGTGCAAACTGCAGATTGTGGGGGACGTTGGAACAAACAATGCCTGTTGTCTGGGTCCTGAGGTCATACTTGGATCATTCCAACCACTGGCAGAGATGGTTGAGAAGACCAACCTTATGCAAAGGGTGTCAATGAGGCTCACAATTTACAACATTGTACCCAGAACTTATCATGGCACCCTAGTTCTGAGTTGAGGGGAACGACTGAACCAGAGACTTAGAAGCTTCTGTGACAAGTTAGGCTGGGACTTCTTGGACTTGCACTATAGGGCTGAGAACTGTAGGGTCCTCTAAATGGGTCAGGTGCCCACTACACATCAGAAGCTTCTACTCAAGTAGCTGACTGTGTGTGGTGTGCACACATGAGTTTTTTAGATTAGGTGACTCACTATCCAGACCAGACAAGGACAACTCAAGGAGAAAAGCAAGTATTCATCCAAGATTCAAAGGAATGCGTGATTTCCAAAAAAACATTTGACTCAGCACCATGTCTACACCCTATCATCAAAAGTATGATTGTGTGGGGTACGAAGTGAAGTTTGTGACTGGATTGAGGTTTTTTCTTAAGGGGATTCAGCAAGCTGTCTTTGATGGAGAGTCATTGACTGATGTAGAAGTAACCTGTGTGCAACAGGGAAGTGTATTTGGACCCTTGTGGTTTATGTTGTATATTAATGACCTTGCAGACAATATTAACAATAACCTCAGACTTTTTGCAGATGATGCAGCTACCCACAATGAAATACTGTCTGAAAGAAGCTGCATAAATACTCAGTCAGATCTTGATAAGATTTCAAAGTGATGAAACAATTGGCAACTTGTTTTAAAGCACCTGAAAAAATGAAAAAAATGAAAAAAGAAGATATCCTATGGCTGTAGTATCAGTGAGTCACAGTTGGAACTGGTCAACTCATACGAATAGGTGGGTGTAACACTTTGTTGGAATATGAAATGGAGTGATCACATAATCCCATTTGTGGACTTTGGTTTATTGGTAGAATGTTGGGGAAATGCAATCAGTCTACAAAAGAGATTGCTTGCAAATCACATGTGCGACCCATCCTAGAATGTTGTTCAAGTGTGTGGGATCCGTACGAAATCGAGTAAGGGGATACTGAATGTGTACAGAGAAGTGCAGCATGAATAGTCACAATTTTGTCTGATTCATGGGAGAACGTCACAGAGATGCTGAAGAAACTGAACTGGCAGACTCTTAAAGATGATGTAAATAATCCCAAGAAAGCCAACTTACAAAGTTTCAAGAACTGACTTTAATAAGTGATGACTCTAGGAATACATTACAATCCCCAAGTGCCGCTCCCGTAGGGATTGTGAGGACAAGTTTAGATCAACTGCAGCATGCATGAAGGTGTTTAAACAATCATTCTTCCCATGCTCCATACATGAATAGAAAAACCTCTAATAACTGGTACAATGGGATGCACCCTATGCCATGCCCTTCACAGTGGCTTGTAGAGAATAAATGTAGGTGTAGTACTGTTGTGTCTTGTTCACAACATAAAGCTAGTTGAAAATTGAGTACTAGTTCATAAAACTCTACATACCATTCTAAATGCCTTTTAACCAAATGTTACAAAATTTTATGTACATAGGATAACAGTGATATCGGTCTGTATGAATAGAATGTGTCATCCCTTTCTTTTTTTGGCATGATACGTATCATTGTCATATCTGCAATCTTAATGCGATTCTTCCACAGAGTGATTGAGAGGTTAATAACATGTTTACATTGTGCGTTATTTGCCCCAGGTGCTGTATTTTTTGATGATTTGATGGCTATTTCTAGCTTATTTAATGTGAAAGGTGCATAAATTGATGGTCATCGTTTTTGACTTGGTCAGTTTCAGTTATGTTCTCAAGCATTGGCGAGGTTATTCTGGGCAACATTTACTCCATCATTAGGTGGTTTTGTCAGTGGGGAGGGGGTGGGAGAGAGCACATTATTGGTATTACAGAACCATCGAATTTGTTTCTAGATCGTTGGTGTTATTGTGATTTTATGATTTAACTTATTACAGTCTTCTGCCCAATTGGGTCTTTTCTTTTCTTTATGTTTTCTTTTCACCTGAGCATGACATGCTTTAAGCTGAATCAAATTTTTCTCAATGCTAACTTTTTTGTATGCTTGTGGTGCTTCTTTTCTTTCTAAAACTGCAGGTTATCATTCCTCATCCCACTGTGAGACTAACTTCCCCATCCTGCACTGGCATGTGTGATGTGTGGTATCAATGTTGCCACTGCCATTTCAGTAACCCGTATCAACCCTTTGTAGTGTTCCTCTGCATCTTCTGATTCAACGTAAGATGAGAGCTCTTCCTCTGCTGCCTCACAGTATTTTCCCCAGTTGTGTCTTTTCATATTCCAGACACGTATACTATGACATCGATGGTAATTGTTAGCATTCCTACACTGTTTATATATCAGAAAGTGGTCTGAACCCTCAGTGTCTTGCAAAACCTCCCATGTGTCAGGCGGTGTCAGCTTAGGGGATGCTAAGATCACATCTACTGCCGATGTGCTTTGCATGGTTTTTCGTGGGAGAACTATCATTCAGGATTACCAGGCTATAGGCAAGTACTACCTCAAGTGCAAATGTGCCTCCCCCCCCCCCCCCCCAGCCCTCCTGTGTCTGTTCTAACACTTCCCCATGTTGTACTATGGCCATTGAAATCTCCCCTGATAATTGCTGGGTAGGTGATCTTAGTCATCAAATTATGGAGGGCATGTCTGCTGCCACCAGCTTGTCTGGCTCAGTATACTACCCCAAGGGATGTTTCAATGTTGTTTATTTGTGTCAAAATAGAACATAACACGAAGGGGTCATTTATAACATCTGTAGTTAGTCGATTAAAGTCCACACCATTTTTGATTAGTATGACAGCTCCCCCCAGTCTGTCTTCTTTGTCTTTAAGTACCATATTATATCCTGACGTATAGAACTTCTCGTTCCATTCATAGCACACAAATTTTATATTCCTACAACAAATAGCACAAACTTTACCTTTTAGAGTGGAGCGACAGAACATCCCAAAACAGAACTCTGTGTCATTCATTATTATCCATTATTTTGTAGAAGATTAAAGGAATGTGCCTCAGTAGCTCATGCAATACAATGCAGATCCTTTTGGATTGCACCTGACTGAGCCTTACTGATGATTGACATACATATCTCACATAAATTGCCAACGAATTATCCCCCTGCTTAGCTGGGTGGTAATGTGCTCACCTCCCATGCAAGCGGCCCTGGCTTTGGTCCCCAGCTGTGTTGGAGATTTTCTCCACTCAGGGACTGTTTGTTTTGTTGTCCTCATTATCATTTCATCCTCATCACCGGAGCACAAGTCACCTAATATGGCGTCGAATGAAATAAGACTTGCACTTGGCGGCTGAACTTCCCCAAATAGGGGCCTCCCGCCCAACAATGCCATACACTCATTTCCATTTTTTTTGCCAATGAATTTTGCACTTTCAGGTAATTTCTGTCTGTGGAAGCCTCAGTGAGAGGCTTGGTCTATTTAGGGATGGTCTTCTTGTCACTGCAAATGCAATGACCATGGGTGGCTAGGTTGCATGTAAGGGACTTCCTGGTGTCGAATGGGAGGCAGCTGTCGAAGTGGAGGTAATATTGGTGAGTGGTAGGTTTGATATGGACAGAGGTACTGATGCAGCCATCCGTGAGGTGGAGGTCAACATAGTGGGAGGTGGCTTGCTGAGTCGGAAGATGAAGTAAATGGGGGAAAAGGTGTTTTTCTGGAGGAATGTGGATAGGGTGTCCTCATCCTTGGTCCAGATTACAAAGATGTCACCAGTGAACCTGAACCATGGGGGAGGATATATTTGGTGATGGTGACCAGGAAAGATGTTGTAGGGCTGGAGTCAGTTGGGTGTTGGTAAAGGTAGTGTTCAGTAGCAGCAAGGCATGGGCATTGGGAATGTTCGTGTAGAGGTAGGTGTCATCGATAGTCTTGAGGATTGAGGGTGGTGGTGCAGGAGCGGGAACTGTGGGGAGTTGGCAGAGGAAATGATTGGTGTCTTTTTTATATAGGATGGTAGATTATGGGTAATAGATTGAAGATGTTGGTCTGAAAGGGCAGACATTCTTTCTATGGGGACACAGTAACCAGCAACAATTGGGCATCCTAGGTGGTTGTGTTTATGAATTTTAGGAAGCACATGGAAGGTAATAGTAGGGGAGGGCATGAGGAGAGAGGTAGGCTCAGGGAAAAGGTTCTGGGATGAACCTAAGGATTTGTGGAGGGACTGGAGATCCTATTGGATTTCTGGAATGGGTCACTGTGGTAGGGCTTGTAGGTGGACAAGTCTGACAACTGGTGGAATCCCTCCATCAGGTGATCGCTGTGTTCCATAATGAACTGCTCAGTGCGGTGGGAGCTTGGTATTTAGATAGTTAGATGGAGGAGTAAATTGAGTCAGTCAGGGTTCAATATTGGTTTTGGATTGAGCCTGATAGGTAGAGCTACTGGCGAAAAAGTGTTTCCACTGTCAGGGACAGGAGAAGGAGAGGACTTAAATAAGTCTAATCTAACTAGGAACACAAGGAAATGCAGATCTTTAAAAAAGATAAAATTTATTGAGCCACAAACTGACATTAACAGAATACAATGAAAGTGGTTTACATGTCTTGAATACAGTTAACAACTGAAGGCCTGGAGGCCCATGCATGTCCAGGTGTTGCTGGTGTAGTGCTGTGCACCTGGTGATGGTAGTCAGTGACTGGGCTGCCCTTGGTGGTCATATTGTGTAATTGCAGGTATGCCATTTGAATGTTGGTGCACACTATGCGTGCTACAGAGGCCTGACTTATGTCCACTGTGGGTGGTAGGTGTAGTACCTGCCTGGTTACTACTACACTCCTTCCCTGCAGTAGGGGGTTGTGGGGGGGGGGGAGGGGGGGGGGAGACCAGGCATCACTATCCACAGTGGCGTGACCGAAGAGACATATGTTGTGATGACAGGGGCAGCAGCCAGACTCACAAGAGGTTCGTGATCCACACAGACTGGCACTGTGGAGCAAAGAAAGGGGGGCGAGAGCACCCCTGCCGTCCGTGGACCCTGGAACAACCGATGGACAGGACCACTGATGGGGGTGGCACCCATCTGAATGTTAGAGCCTACAACAATGGGTGCCGGCACATCCAGATGACAGTGGAACTGGAGAGGAGAGGCTCTGATTACAGAAATCCAGATTCCATTGATGCTAATGGTGGCATCTGCTCAAGGCAGTGGGAGATGCCAGAAACAGTCACAGGAAACAAACCCACTGCCATTGCTAATGAAAACCAGCTGCTAGGGTAGGCAGGCACGAGCAGGCTTGTTTGACCCTCAAAGCGACCAGGGCTGATGAAGGACTAGGCAGCAGGACCATGGCATGATGTGGGGGCCTTGCGCCCATCCTGGGATGCAACTGGTTCCATTGTAATGCCGTGAGTGGATCACTAAGGGCATAGTCCATGCACTTGAGAAAACAGGTCTAATCAATCTCAGTGATGTTAAATGATTCAATTCAGTTTTGACCTGGTCTTGTATAGCTAATGGCACTGGCCATCACTGAAAGAAGCGAAGGCAGGTGGAAGATTTGAGAGTGATCTGTGCTGTGAAATTGTTTACACAACGAAACCTTGGGGCAAACAGAACACAATGAATCCAGTTCATAAGAAAGCACTTGTTCTGACTGCAAATGCGCTGCATCCACAATAGAAAAACCAAAGTAGCAAAGGTACCTAGCCCAAAAAAATTTCCAGTACTAACATTATTAATCACCAGGTACACAATGGAATGGACAACTGACTTGTAAATGTGTCAGCTGTGAATTGGCTTAGGATAGAAATCTGCTGTTTGTCGTACCTTACAAACTGGTGCTCAGCAATTGCCAGTATTGGGGACCTTAGTCTGGCCTATGTCTGTGAGTTGATTAGGAACATGGCAGCCCATCTGTCAATTTGTAGGATTAATGGTTTATCCATCACCTGAGCTTCAATGAAATGTTTGTTCTGGCCTACAGAAAATTTGTTGTGGCCCGCAGAAAACAGCAGACACAGTGAGAAAATATTGTGAAAATCAGTGTTTCTGCAGGTGGGGGTGGGGGTAAGGGGGAGGGTATAGAGATCAACATACTGCTGTGTGACTGTTTTTTACATTTATAGCAAGAGACCCATCGCTTGGGGCAGGCAGCCCGCTCTTGCTGTACAAAACGAGGGGCAAGAAGGAAATAGTATTTGCTGTTCCTACTGCCAACAATGTTTTTGTCTGTGTCGACCTGGTTGGCTTACTTGTACTGTGGCTACCTCCTCTTCCCCCAGCATGCTAGTCTCTGTGCATAGGGGCTGTGCATGTCAACAATGGCAACATCACTCAAAGTCTCTCATCGGTCGCCTGCAACACAGGATACCTCGAGTGACTCTGCAATATTTAAAACCTCTTCTAACATAGGTTCCGTAGACTGAAGGGTACATTAAAGCACCTCCTTATCTGGGGCTGAATGAAAGATTTCATCCCTGACCATGGTGTCTGCATAAGACTCCTGAGCCTTAGCTGTGACTAATCGACACTTATGACTGAAACTGTTGAGCACGGCTGCTTATGCTCGATATGATTGCTGCGACTGTTTACGACATTGGTAGAATTCAACACATGCAGCAACAACGCAGTGATAGGAGGACAGCGAACTACACATATCAACAAAAGAAAGTGCTGCTGATCTGAACAGAGGAGCCAACTGGCACAGTCAGTGAGAGGATATCCACAATAAGAAAAGAGCCCTAGAGAACTCCATGTTGACCACCTGGAACACCACAAAGTGTTGGTGAAGCTGCTTCTTGTAAGCATCCCAGTCTTCTTTGGATTCATCATAGGGAGGGAACAGCAGCAGGTGAACAACTGGTGCCTGAGAATGGGTCAGCATAGCTGAAAACCAACATGACCATATGGACCTGTGGTAGTTGCAGTATTGATTGGAGTAAAGCATTCCTATAAGAGCTAAATGGCAGCGAAATCACAGAACGGAAACACATGAAAATTCTGTCCTCAATGTCATGACAGAGAAACCATAGAACAGAAATACACGAAAATTCTGTCCTCAACATCGTCACTTGTGTTCTGACTAGGAACACAAGGAAACACATGGCCATAAAAGAGATAAAATTTATTGAGTCACAGAGTAACATTAATAAGAATATAGTGAAAGTAGTGTACATGTCTCAAACACATTTAACAACTATGGGCCTGTACATACCATTATAAAGACACTACCAATGTTAGGTGTCGATGGTGTAGTGCTGCGCATACATGACAGACCAGTGGTGGTGGTCAGTGACTGTGCTGCTACCGGTGGCCACCTCAGGTAGTCGCGGCTATGCCGTTTGAGTATCAGTGTGTACTATGATTGCTGTAGTTGCCTAATTTACATCTGCTGTGGGCAGTAGGTTAGTAATTGGTGGGTTACTACAAATCCCATCCTGATTGAAGTTGGGAGTGGGGCAAAAGATAAGACCTTTGGTAAGGACTAATATTTCTGTGGGACCGACACTTTTGGAGATAGGTTCATGAGTGTGTTGAGGGTCTATTTAAGCTCCAGGTTTTGTATGGTGGTTGGAGGGAGATGTTTACCAATGTTATTATGTTTTAAGTGAACTGGATGTTATTGTACAGCTTTTGAAATAATATTCTGGCTGCCATTAACTGTATTTACTCCACAACAGTTGGCACTTGTAAAGTCTATTAGTACTTCTTGCATAGCTGTTTCTGGCATGGCTGATTGTTAACAAACAGAACTTATTACTAATAACTTATTACTATTACTAATGCCATACCTTATTACTAATAACTTATTACTAATAACTAACCATACAAGGCTAACAAAACTACTTCAAAATCTTGTCGGGTGCCATCACCAACAATCAGTCTTTCCTTCTTAACCCATCCGGTAAGTCTCCTCTGATACAGGGTTTCGGGCAACTTTTCTGAACTCTCCCCATTTCCTAAACCTCGTCTGTTTGTTCTCTTCAGCCCTTCTAACAGAAGAAGGAGCCACTGGCTCCAAAAGCTTGCACATTTCTTTAACCTTCAAATGTGTTTTCTCTTGCCACAGCTTTGTAAGCAGATTTTTTATCAATCCATTAAATTATAAAACAATTTCACAGACATTCTGTTGATGTAGCACCTATCCATTATGTCATGGATTACTATGGTTTACTAAATAAATCACTTTGTCATAATTCTGTTACACACATGTTCCATAACCAAAGTCCACCAAAATACTTTTTCTCTTTTTAAATTAATTTATCAAAATGTACCCTTGCCCTTGGTACCTATTCTGTGGCTATAGTTATGTGCTTTCCTTCTTTCTGTTCCTCACGTTTATTCTGATGAGTGGATTTTAAAAATTCAAAAAACATTAGATTTTTGTTGAATTTTTTCATAGTTTGTTTATTAAAGATGGTGTTTTTTTTTGTTGTAGGCAAGAAACAGGAAATAAAAGAACAGGAAGTACTCGTTGATGAGGGACCAAAATACACAAAAGAGCAACTTCATTCTCTTGTAAGTGTGTGAATTGAGATGGATCAACAATTGCTTTGTGCTTTTTCCATGACCAGTGTTACATATGTTATTTGTTGCAGGTTGAGAAAGTTAAAGCATTTACTGTGTTATATGGTCTTTCTGCATCAAACTGGTCAGAGGAGGTGTACAGTGTGATAGAAAAATTTTTCACAGAGAAGTCTGAAGATGTGCTCAGCATCTATTTTCATGGGACAACTCTCTGTGCCAGCTTGGGTTATCCAAACTTTCGTGTTCGTGATCTTACTTATTTTGTGAAAGATACAGCGAGTGAGATTTCACCAGAAAACTTTTTTGAAAGTGTCACATTTGGTACCATAAACAATGGAATTGAACTGTCAATGTTGAATATAGTTGGCAAAATATATGCTCCCCCATTCTTTACTGCAACCGCATGGCCAGACAGTATCCTTTGACTAGTTTTTTTGTTTACTGTTACTTAGTTTTACTGTTAAGTTATATTTTGTTCCAGCCATAGAATGGCAGTTTTGTATTTGAAACTGAATATTGAAACAAAAGACAGGGAGTAGTTGTTAAAGCATTTGTATTGAAGGTAACAGATAAGTGTAATAATTGCAGTGATCTAATCTCTGACTTTTCTTCCTCTCCAGGTAGGTGCAAATCACTTTCTGTATGGTTACCTCAGTAACTGAAACCCAAGTATTTAATGTATTGCTGGTTGGCTTTTGTCTCAGGATCTTCATCTCACATTTAAGACTTCTGTGACTTTTCGCCAGCACAAGTGACTGCCGTTTTGAAAAGGTCACCTTCCATTGCTGGTGGCAGACACACCAACAATGAAGGGTGAACTTTTGACAAGCACTTATGCTGGCAAAACATCAGAAAAAGAGTTAAACAAACATCGGCCAAAGATACTGAGAAATAAGTCAACAGGCAATACGTCAACAAGTGGCCACAAAATCATGAACGTTTTTGTCCCAAGTATAATAATTTTTAACTACTAGAATTTATTCTTTGTACTTCGTGCCCTCAACCCCTGCCTCCTCTCTCTCTGTCCCCCATTTTTTAATTTAAATTTTGCACAAACAGTGTTATAATGTGTGAGTTACAAATACACTGTCACTGTCAAATTCTCTGCTTAGTTTCCTCACATGCAAAATTGTGTTCTTAACACAAATATACAACATTAGTAGCTGTGTCATTCTCAATGTGAGTATTGTCCATAGGTTTACAAATAAGACACATTTATCTCAGAAGATACGGCTTCATTTGCCATTTGCATTATTTGCATTTTCAGTAAATTTTAAGTAATGTAACTCACCTTACAGACATTATCTGTTCATAAATTTATCTACGGAGTTGAAGGAGTTGTCATTAACATGATATCAGTAAACTGCAGGAACATCCATGGTAAGGTCACAGACTCAGAATCATATGTTAAAGGTAATGACTCATAGATAGTATTGAGAACAGAAAGTTCATTGAAATCAAAAGTGAATAGCAACAAAATTCTTTATTCAGATTTGAATATTTATTGTAAGAATAGGTTAGACACCAAAGGTGGTGGCATATTTATTGCTGCAATGTATTCAATAGTATCTGCTCAGGTTATCACTCATTCTGAATGAGAAAAGTGTGAAGTTATCCGTGGAGTACTAAAAGGAATCCTCTAAATTTTGGTTACACAATAAATCACGTAAATCTAAAGGCTTTAAATTCAACAAAATACTTAGAGATTACAATTATGAATAATTTAAATTGGAATTTTCACATATATTATGAGGTGGGTAAAGCAAACCAAAGACTGCATTATATTGGCAGAACACTTAGGAAGCCCATCAGTTCTACTGAATAGATTGTTTACACCAGGCTTGTTCACCATCTTATGGAGTATAGGTGTGCAATGTGGGATCTGCATCAGAGGGGATTGATGGCGGACATTGAAAAAGTCCAAAGAAGGCCATCTCATTTTGTATTATCACAGAATAGGGGGGAGTGTGCCACAGATATGATATGTGAATTGGGGTGGTCATCATTAAAACCAGGCATTTTTTGTTGTTGTGGCAGGATGTTGCCATGAAATTTCAGTCACCAATTTTCTCCTCAGATTGCGAAATATTCTATTGGTGCCTGGCTACATAGGGAGAAATGATCACAATGACAAAATAAGAGAAATTAGAGTTCACACAGGAAGATTTAAGTGCTTGTTTTTCCTACATGCCATTCGATATTGGAACTGTAGAGAAATACCTCAAAGGTAGTTCGATGAACCCTCTGTCAGGCAGTGAATTGTGAACTGCACAGTTATCATGTATATGTATATGTGGATGTAGATGAATTAATCTGTGTGAAGTTGAGTATCAAAGGTGGGCCAAAAATGGTTTTTGGATGCCTTTATAGATTGCCTGTGTCAGGAGCTGTAGTGTTAGAGCACTTCAGAGAGAATTTTCTGTATGAGTTTCCTTATCGTGCTATTGGGAGTCATGTGATCACAATTGGCATCAGAGGCAGGAACTCATGGGACATCGTTCTGAATGTCATGTCCGAAAATTACTTTGGGCAGATAGAGAACCAACTTGTGAAGATCACATCTTAGGCCTCCCATCCATTGTCAATTAGGTCTTAAAGGATGGGTAAGACCCACTGCAGATTAATAATCATGTTAGAAAACTGCTGTGTAATCAAAGAGAGCTTCAGCACAGATTCAAGAGAAGTCTAAACCTACCTGGCAAACAAAAGCTGAAGAAAGCAAAAATAAGCATAGGGAGGACAATGATAGAAGTGTTCAATGATTTTGAAAGGAAAATTTGCCAGGTGATCTGACTAATAACTGTTTAGAGGTTTTGGTCTTAGTGTCTTCAGTCTGAGGACTGGTTTGATGCAGCTCTTCATGCTACACTATCGTGTTAAAGCTTCTTCATCTCTGTATAAGTGGTACAACCTACTTCCTTTTCGAATTGCTTATGTTTTCATCTCTTGGTCTTCCTCTACAATTTTTACTCCCCACACTTCCCTCCAGTACTTAATTAGTAGACCTTGATGTCTCAGAATGTGTCCTGTCACTGATCCCGTGTTTTGGTTGAGGTATGCCAATAATTTCTTTTCTTCCTAATTCTGTTCAGTACCTCCTCAGTGGTTATTTGACCTGCCCGTCTAATTTTCAGCATTCTTATGTAACACCACATTTCAAAAGCTGAACTGTTTATCATTCACATTTCACTTCCATACTTGGTTATACTCCAGACATATACCTTTACAAGACTTTGAATACTCAATTCTAACAAATATCTCTTCTTCAGAAACACTTTTGTTGACACTGCCAGTCCCTGTTTTATATTCTCTCTGCTACAACCACTATCAGTTATTTTACTGCCCAAATAGCAAAACTAATCCACTACCTTAAGTGACTCTTCCCTAATTTGCTCAGCAATGCCTATCTTCTGTTACCATTGTTTTGCTTTTTTTGATGTTCGTCTTATACTTTCATTTCAAGACACTGTCTGTCCCATTCAACTGATCTTTCAAGTTCTTTGCTGTTTCTGACACAATTGTGATGTCACTGGAAAATCTCAAATTTCTTATTTCATCTCCCTGAACTCTCAATTCCTTCTCCAAATTTCGGGGATCACACTGGCACTGAAATGGAAAATGGTGGAGAGATCCCTGAAATACCGAATTCAGTCTTTCAAAATCGTTTCACTGTGCAAGATCATTTATACAGTCCCTGCTTACAATCATTGTAAAGACATTGACATGG
Organism: Schistocerca americana; assembly: GCF_021461395.2. Taxonomy (NCBI): domain Eukaryota; kingdom Metazoa; phylum Arthropoda; class Insecta; order Orthoptera; family Acrididae; genus Schistocerca; species Schistocerca americana. Next base: position 28,305,562 of record NC_060124.1, read on the forward strand.
CAAATATTGAGATAAATGATCATGGACTAGAAAAGCTACTACCATTGCTTAATAGTAGGAAGGCATGAGGTGAGATACCTATAAGATTCTACAGAGATTATGCAAAAGAGCTTGCACCTCTTCAAGCAGCAGTTTATCATAGTCGCTGGAACAACAAAAAGTACCCACTGACTGGAATAAAGCACAGGTCATTCCCGTTTTCAAGAAGGGTTATAGGATAGGTTCACAGAATTACAGGCCTCTGTTGCTGAGGTCAATCTGTTGTAGAATTTTAGAACGTGTTTTATATCACAAATTAAGATTTTGTGGAGAATGAAAATCAACTCTATAAAGATATATATGAATTCTGCAAACAGAGATCTTGTGAAACTCAGCTCACTCTCTTTCTCATGAGATCCACTGTGCTGTAGACATTGGTGCTCAGGTTGATGCTGTTTTAATAAACTTCGGGAAGCATTTGACACTGTCTCGCAGTGCAGTTTAGTGAAAAAAAAAATGAGCTTATCAAGTATTGCACCAGATTTGCAACTGGATTTAAAACTTCCTTGCAGAAAGAGCTCACCACATCGCTCTTAACAAAACTAAATCAGCAGATGTAAAGGTAATTTCAGTAGTACCCCAAGGAAGTGTGCTATGACGGATACTGTTTACAATAGATAACAATTATTTTCATAGTTTATTAAGTGACAGCCAGTTCCTTGACATTAGCTGTATCAGGCATAGATTCGCTACCCAACAGTGACAATATGAAAGTTTGTGCTGGACCGAGACTTGAATCCGGGTTTCCTGTTTGTTGTGAGTGATCACCTTAACTACTTCAGCTAACCTTGTATGCTCCCCAGACTGTGCGAAACTTTCATATGTCACACTGTTCACATCCTTATATCATAGCCCACTTAAATTCATCAGCTAATGCTTGGAGATCTGCTGGGATTCCCACAACAGGGAGAATGAGTCAATGAGGAATTGTGACCAATGTTTGTTACCAACATGTGCAACACAACTACAGTCATGTCTGTAAGAAAAGACATTGTTAACGATCCACAGCTGTACAAAATAATAAGAAAATTATTCACTGATTGTGAGTTCATTGACATCAGCTGTATTATGAATAGAGCTACTATGCGGTCCGGCACAAATTTTCTGTGTCACTACCGGGTAGTTGATCTATACCTATTACAGCTGATGTCAAGGAACTCACAGTGAATGAATAAATTTAAAAATATTTCGTACAGCTGTGCATCATCACATTATTTGTTCACCCATACATGCATCTAAATATGTAAATGATCTAGTAGAACATTTTGGAAGCTCCATAAAGCTGTTAGTAGATGATGCGGTTGTGTGGAAGAAATAACAATGCTAGAAGACTGCAAAGGACTGATCAGTGATGAAGGAACTGGAAGTCGATCCTGAATATATATAAATGTAACATATTGCACGTATAAAGGGGAAGAAATCCACTACTGTACAACTACACCATTGATGACACATTTCTGGAAACAGTGTCTGCTATAAAATATCTAGAAGTAACCATATGGAGCATTATTAAGTCGAGTGATCACATAAAAAATAGTAGGAAAAGCAGTTGCCAGATTGAGATTCATGGGAAGAATCTTAAGGAAATGTAACTCATCCCAGAGAGAGAGAGAGAGAGAGAGAGAGAGAGAGAGAGAGAGAGAGAGAGAGAGAGAGATGATCCAAAGAAGAGCAGCGCATGTCGTCACAGGATCTTTTAGTCAGCCATTTTATCACAGCGTCGTTTAATCAGTGAGAGAGGGTTACGGAGCTGTTCAACAAACTCTAATGACAGACACTACAAGAGAGGCCTTCAGCATCATGGATTGGTTTAATACTGAAATTCCGAGAGAGTATGTTTTGGTAAGAAATTTTTTATGGTTATAAAAAAAGAAAAAGAAAAACAAGGAAATTATGTAGCCCAAGGTAGCATCTTCCTTCAGCACATTTATGGAATTCCATTTCAACAGAATAATGCATATTCGCATGGTGATAGGAATGTTTAAGGTTTCTCCACAAAAAAGGTACTGCTTCTTTCATGGCGTACCTATTCACAGTATATGTTGCCCCTTGAATTAGTCTATGATATCACTGACTAGAGACTTGGTGAAAATTTCCAGTACTCAGTCAGTTGACTTTTGGACTGAAATAAAAGTTATCTGGTTTGCTAGAACTATGTTCAAAGGCTGTTTGACAGGGATCTTGTATATGAAGAGACACTTATTGCAATGTACTATACTAATGAGCCAAAACTTATGTCCACTGCCCACCTTGAGACTGAATACAACGTGATGGTGTTGTGACCACGTGGTGTAATGAAGAGCATGTAAGCAGAGCAGAGATGAATAGGGAATCATTCTAGTCATGATGTATGCCACAAATGGGGAAAGCCTCTGACATAAGTGACTTTGGCAAAGGGCAAATAGTTATGGCCCAACTCCTCAGATTGAGGGGGAAATAGCAAGATGGCAGGCTGTCTGTTCACTTCTGCCATGAGAATCTGTGGAAAATGGTTGGAGGAGGGTGAAAACATGAGTAGGTGACAAGGCACTGTGGACAACCATGCCTCATCAAGAAAGGCTTACCAGCTCTGTAAAGTAGGATAGGCTGTCATCTGTGACAGATATGATGACTAAGTACAATGCTGGTGCAGGCACAACTATTTTGGAGTGCACATTGTTAAACATGGGGCTCCATTGCAGATTATAAATAAATTAATAAATGGTTTATTTGTCCATAATAACTTAACAGTCATGGACATAGTCAGTTTACAAACACAAGAACATTAAAAAAGTTTAGAAGTGAAGATAAATTATACACAATAACATTAAAAATCTTTGAGGGGTTACAAACATTTATCAATGAACAGTTGCTTTAATTTTGTCTTAAATGTTTCCTTTTAACAATTTTGTATTATTTGGCAATCTGTTATAAAAATGTCTTCCAGCAGAAAATGGACTATGATCTGTTACTCTTTAAATTTTATGTGGTAATCCTCTGTTTTTCTTGTATTATAATTATGGATTTCACTGTTGGTTACACTATGCTCCATATTTTCTTTTACAAACAGTATAGTTCTGAGAACATACAATGAACACACTGTTAGTGTGTTATACTTAATGAAATATTCTCTACAGTACTGGCGCTTACTACTATTAGCTATTATCCTAATTGCTCTTTTCTGGGCTCTAAAAGCCCTGTCCATATATACTGTTGGTGCCCCACCCCAAATCTCGATACCATATTGCAGGTGGGAGTGTATAATTCCAAGATAGATTTGTCTTAAAACAGGTGGCACTATTATGCTAGAAAGGCATTTTAGGAGGTAGATGTTACAGGATTTTTTTTACACATGTAGCTGATGTGCTCCTTCCATGTACGATGTTCGTCTTCTATCCCAGGAATTTATGTTTATCAACTATTTCAACTGATAGCTCGGGTTCTGAATTCACTTGTTATGATTTATAATTTAGCAGAAACTCCATCAGAATTGTTTTGTCCTTATTTAGTGCCAGTTTGTTTCTGGTTAGATATTCTGTGATGAGGCTAATGTTCTCTGCGTTATTTTTCACTGTTAACTATTTTGTAGAGCCCCAACTTATGAAGGAGGTATTATCAGCATAATTTATAATTTGAATTTTGTGGAATTATTATATTATTGATGTACACAATAAACAAAAAAGTCCCAAAAATGCTTCCCTGAAAGACTCCACAGTTACGAATTTTATAAGATGATTTTACTGTTTGTGTATGTCTCCCAGTTGTATAATACAGCTTTACACATTGTCTCCTGTCATTAGGGTAGGATCTTAACAAATCTAATGCTACTCCTCTGACTCCATAAGTTTCAAATTTACATATAAGAACAGAATGATTTACAGAGTCAAAAGCCTTGGATAGGTCTAAAAAGGTGCTAATAACTTTGTTTATTCAGTACCACTTGCAAAAATGTAACTACAGCTATTATTGTAGACTGACCCTTCCTGAAACCATGCTGAAAGTTTTTTAGTAGATTGTACTTACAGAAAAATGATTCAAGTTGATCAAGAAGTAGCCTTTCCAACAGCTTACTAAGTATTGATGCTGTGGTTATTCCCTTTTTATGCATCAATCTTATTCCAGTGACTTTTAACAAGTCAGGAAATGACCTCTGATTGAAAGAGCTGTTTATTAAACATTGTAGTGGCTTTATTAATTGATTACTGCATTCTTTCAGAAATTTTTGCCAAGATGTCATCCCAGCCACTGGATGAATTTGCTTTTAAGTTGGAAATGGTTTTCAGGATTTCCAGTTCTGTAACACACCTCAGGAAGAATGAATTACTAACATTACTGGGATTTGGCACCCGTGGTTAGTCGATCACTTCCTCCCTACTCATTGTACTAAACTGGTCTATGAATCTCTCACATACTTCCTTTGGGTTACTCAGCAATTTTTCATTGTCACTTATTATTATGTTATTACACACTGCATTGTCACTCCCTCTTTTTCCTTATGTACTATACTTCACGTTGTTTTGGTGACATTACTAGTTTGCCTCATCAGTTCAGCATACATCTGTGCTTTTAATGTCTTAAGTGCTTCCTTGTAGATTTTTTTTACAGGCTTTATATTTAGATTGGAAGTGCTGCAGTTTGGGTCTCTGAAAACAATATATAAATCCTTCATATCTTACTTTAATTTTATCATGTTAGGGGAAAGTTTAAGATTGGTGGAGCTGTCAGTTTTATTTAGTATTACAGGCTTTATATTTAGATTGGAAGTGCTGCAGTTTGGGTCTCTGAAAACACACTTGATTAAGACAATGGGTTAATGTTGCATAAAATTTGTCCCACTTTTCATTAATATCTTCTATTTCATATAGGCCTACCTAATGCCAATGTTTGTGTGCCAGGGTTTCCTTTAATGTACGATAGTCAAGCTTTCTTTTATAGGTAAGTAGGCCCCCATCAGATACTATTTCTTTGTCTGTATGAAGCTTTAGGACTAATGCACTATGATCTGAAATGTGATTCTCAACAGTTCTAACTACAAGGTCTTCCTTTCTGAAGTTTGTAATAACATGGTCAATACATGTCTGAGAGTCACATGTAATTCTTATTGGCATTGAATTCACATGGGTGTAATTATAGGACTGTAAAATATCAGTAAATCTAAGATAATTTATACTATTAGTTAAGGAGTCTATGTTCACATCCCCTACTATTATAGTCTGTTTTTTATGAGGTGAGAGTTTGTCAACAAGTCCCTCTAAATGACAGAAAAATTCTTCTGTGTACTGTTAGGGGTCTGTACAGGCTAGCTATTACTGGCATTTCTATGCTTTATTCTTATTGCGTCTATTTCAAAAACAATCTCACATGCAAGATTGTCCACCCAATAATGTTTTTTGCACTGGACATTATTTTTGACATAAATACCAACATCCCCACCTTTTCGTTGTTTCCTACAATGGACACTGACCATTTTATAATTACTTAAATTAATGCTACACATTTCTTCAGGTTTGCACCCTAGTTCATTCACAAGATAAATGTGAGGACTACTAATACTTAAAACTCGTCAATTTTTTGTATTTTGTTGGTAATATATTGGACATTTTGTGATACTATTTTGAATTTGCTGTCACTTATGATGTTGTTGTCGGGTAATTCGTCTTCTCTTATACATGGTGAAGGCTTTGCTAGTATTGCAGATACTGATACGTTCCCTTGTTCAACGTTTGAATATGTCAATTAGTATTGCAGTGCACATAGAATCATTGGGATTGGACTGTAGATCAGTTGAAACATGTTGCCTGGTTGGATGAATCACATTTCTAGTTACACTAGGTTGATGGTTGTGTCTGAGTATGCCATCATCGAGGTGAGTGGCTGCTAAAACACAGAAGCAGGCCTGGGGTACCAATATTATGTTGTGAGGACATTCATCCGGCATCCATGGGACCTGTGGTAAGAATTGAAAGCACTGTGAAAACTATACACTGTGTGAAGAGTATTGTGGACCACCTGCATCCCTTCATACTAGCTGATGTCTTCCATGAAAGTCATGACATCTTACAACAGAATAACTGTCAATGTCACAAGGCTGTATTACAGTGATAGTACATACTGTCATTGATATCGTGGCCACCAAATGTGCCTGATCTGAATCCATCTGGAATGCTATTGAGTCCAACTCTGCACCCACAAACCATTGGCTTGTAATTTATGGGAATTACATAACTTGCACATAGATATTGGGTGCCTCATGCCTCTGACACAGACCAAGGATTTGTTGAATCCATACCATTCAAAATCACTGCTGTATTGTGTTCTATAGATGAACCAGCATGCTATTATTGTTTTGGCTAATCAATGTATATGTTGGTTATGTTTATTTCCTCTGTAGAATTTACCATTTATATGCATCACTTCAGGTCCACATATGGAACAAGCTTCTGTGTGATGTCCCTATTTTTACATAAATAATGGTTATTGAACAAACTAATTATTCCCCAATTAATGTTTGTGCCCATGCCACAGTTTGCTACAGTTTTCTGCCAGTTTTACTGATGGACACTGGACATGCAGTAATTCATTTAATAACAAATAGTCATCTTAATGGACACTTACATCATACAGGTATCACATTGTAAAAAGGTTTAGAGGAAAAGTATGTACCTCATCTCTGTGTTGAAACTGGCAAGCAAACTCTTCCCATTCAGCTACAACACACACATAAAACCAGATTCTTTTTTGCTCACCACCACTGTCTTATCTTTTAATAGGGTGAGTATTCTGCCCCATCACAAAAGCTATAAAACTTAAAGGATCGTACTGAGGTACCACTGAAAACAGTGGTGACATCTGTACCAAGAAAATGATATGAACATTCATAAATTGTCCTTCACCTTCAAGGTGTGCTATATACTGATGGGTTAATAGCTGTTGAGAAAAAGACAGTTGTTAGCATGCAACCTCTGGGATTTTGCTACACCCTAGTAGTATAAGTCTTACTCAAGCATACTGGCCCTCTGTTTGGGTGTACATTTATTTTGCTAGTGGCTCATGAAACTTCTACAGATCATCCTCATGCAAGCAAAATACCTCCAGTGGTGTGGATATCAGATATGGTGTACACCCAGTACAACAAATGAGCTATGGTGGCCGGTTCTCCCAACAAAATGTCATATACACACATCAAAACAAGTTTTGCATCATCCCAGTTCCCAGAACTCCTGAAGATAGATGTTGACTGTGGACACAGACCCTTTGACTGTTCAGAGATGCCACTAAACCTGCCCAAAGATGTAAACAACCATGCATGAGTAGTGCCTATTAGACGAAGGGGGTCTGACAGGCGATCAGTTCCAGTCATTCCACCAGGAAGGAGGTACACGGCTCGTGTTGTCTGCAGTTCAACCATGCCTAGACGGTCAATACCGTGGTTTGGTCTCAATGTTGTTCGGACATGGAGGGGACACAGATAGACAGGAACTGTCGACGACATGCCTCGCTCAGGCCGCCCAAGGGCTACTACCGCAGTGGATGACTGCTACCTATGGATTATGGCTCAGAGGAACCCTGAAAGCAATGCCACCATGTTGAATAATGCTTTTCGTGCAGTCACAGGATGTTGTGTTATGACTCAAACTGTGCACAATAGGCTGCATGATGTGCAACTTCATTCCCGATGTCCATGGTGAGGCCCTTCTTTGCAACCATGACACCATGCAGCGTGGTACAGATGAGCCCAGCAACATGCCGAATGGACTGCTCAGGATTAGCATCACGTTCTCTTCACCGATGAGTGTCGTATATGCCTTCAACCAGACAATCATCGGAGACGTGTTTGGATGCAACCCAGTCAGGCTGAACATCTTAGACACACTGTCGAGAGAGTGCATCAAGGTGGAGATATCCTGCTTTTTTGGGGTGGTATTATGTGGGGCCATGTATGCTGCTGGTGGTCATGGGAGGTGCCGTAAAGGATGTACGATACGTGAATGCCATCCTCTGACTGATAGTGCAACCATATCGGCAGCATATTGCCGAGGCATTCGTCTTCTGGACGACAATTCATGCCCACCGTTCTGCACATCTTGTGAATGACTTCCTTCAGGATAACGACATTGCTCGACTAGAGTGGCCAGTGTGTTATCCAGACATGAACCCTATTGAACATGCCTGGAATAGATTGAAAAGGGCTTTTTATGGACGACATGACCCACCAACCACTCTGAGAGATCTATGCCCAATCGCCGTTGAGGAGTGGGGTAATCTGGACCAACAGTGCGTTGATGAACGTGGATAGTTTGCCACGATGAATACAGGCATGCATCAATGCAAGAGGGCATGCTACTGGGTATTAGAGGCACCAGTGTGTACAGCAGTCTGGACCACCACCTCTAAAGGTCTCGCTGTATTGTGGTACAACATGCAATGTGTGGTTTTCATGAGCAATAAAAAGGGCAGAAATGATGTTTATATTGATCTCTATTCCAATTTTCTGTACATGTTCCGGAACCGAGGTGATGCAAAACTTTTTTTGATGTGTGTATTATTAAACAATATAATTGTAACAGAATACAAATTTCTGCTGGGAACCTGTTTTGGTTAGGAACTGTGAAGGAGGTTCTTTGTATAAGAATTTTTGGAATACTTAAAAACATCAAATGATTGAGAAGCAAAATTCCTCTGATGGAGATTACAATCTCATGTTGGGTAACCAAGCTTCTAAGTGCAAAATACCTTGATGGGTTTGTGACACAGCTACACACTAGTCTTAATTGTTTCCTGCAGACCTAATAGACACAGATACCAATCAAATGAAGAAAGAATAGGAGACAGCAGGAATCATTGTCATCATCCATATACTAAGAAATAATATAAAATGTGTTAATGAAGACATGTAAATTTGTGTTATGTTCAATTCACCAGCTCTTCCAGAATACTTTACAACGATCATTATTCACCTTAGAATATGACTGTATGACATTTAAAATGCCACTGTTTTGTCCAGATTAACATGAAGTTCAGGAAATATTTACTATATGACAGAGTGTGGAAGCAGTACAAAGTATTACAACTACCTAACTTCACAAATTATTTTGCCATGACAGTGAAATGGAGGTTATGTATCCACCCAAAGACAAAAAGTGATGCTGTCAGGAACACATGTACCTAAAAGTCCAGCTGCATAAACAGACCACTGCCAAAGCCTTTGTCTTTCGGCAGATTCGCATCTCATCTTTTGTAAGAAAATGCCTTATCTCAGAAAACCAATAAAGGTAAATCTGGTAGTACAACATGCAATACTGTGGGTCCATCATCTCTGATAAAAGGAAAATATCAAGTGGAAGGTAGTAAGAGAAAGAAAAGAACACTGTTTCCCATGCTTTGTTGTTCTTAATGACGATGAAGTTTTCCAACCCCTCGCTTACTACCCAATGTGATAGAAACAAAAGGGGACAGTAAAAAACCCGCACTCTTAACATGGATTATGTACTGTACCAGAATATTAATGGCTTTGTAGTGGATTTGGTGGAAATGAGATGCTTGGCACATTGTAGATACCTGTGCCTATGCCTGCAAGAAACACAGTTTAAAGGGTCTTGACACCTCTGTGGTACTGGATTATAGCTTCCACAGGAAGGATACTCAATGGTGTTAGAGTTAAAGGTGTAGTGGGAGTTTTAGTTAATGACAAATATTCCTATTCTCTCCTTTATTATAAGCAGTTGCTGTAGCAGTGCTTGTGCCAGAGAGAGCAATACATTTATGTATCTGCCCTCATAATGTAAGTTAGTAAGCAAGGCGCTTTACTGTCTGATCACATAGCTCTCCATATCGCCTCTCCTTTGTAGATAGTTCAGTGTGCATAACGTATTTTCTGGAATACAAGCAGTTGCTGCTGTGGTACATGTGCGGGATGGGGCAATACTGTTTCCTTATCTGCCCTCCTAATGTAGGTTTAGTCAGCAAGGCACTCTACTGTCTAATCACATACCTCTCCACATCACCCCTCCTCTGTAGAGATTTCAGTGCATATAACAGTTTTTTTCCACCTCAAATCAGTCTTCTGACTGATTTAATGTGGCCTGTGGTGAATCCCTACTCTGTGGCAGCCTTTTCATTTTGGAGCTGCTCTTGCACTTTATGCCTTCGACTCTTTATTAGATGTATTCCAACCTCTTTCTTCCCTTGCAATTTTTACAATCTACTACCATGGAAAATATTCCTTGATGTCTTAACACATCCTATCCCGTCTTCTTCTGAATATTTTCCGCATGCTTCTCTTCATTGATTCTGTGGAAAACCATCTCGTTTCTTATTAGTCCACCTAATTTTTAACATCCTCCTACAACACTGCATCTCAAATACTTCAATTCTTTTCTTTTCTGATTTTCCCACAGTGTGTGATTCACTGCCTTACAATGCTGTAATTCAAACGTATATTATCAGAAATTTCTTTATCAGTTTTAGGCAAGTGTTAGATACTAGTAGACTTCTTTTGGGTGGGAATGCCCTCTGTCATGCCTTATTTTTCTTTTGTGGTTGCAGAAGTCCTAACCTCCTACTTTTTAGTCCCAAATCTTTGAATCTTTGAATCCACAGTGTGTGGTCATGAGACTCCTCATTCCATTCAACATGTCCTCCAGTTCCTCCTCACTTTCTCTGCCAATTGCAATTTCAGTAGCAAATCTTATCATTCTATCCTTTCATCTTGAATTTTAATCCCACTTCTGAATCTTTCTTTTTATTTCCGTCTCTAGTTTTCAGGTGTGTAGATTGAACAGTACTGGCAAAAGACTAAAATCCTTCCTTATACCACTTCTAATATGAACACTTCATTATTGGTCATGTATTTCTATTTTTTCCTCTTCATTCCTGTGCATGTTATATATCAACCAGTATTCCCTATAGCTTGCATCCATTTTCCTGAGAATTTTGATCACCATCCAGCATTTTGCATTGTTAAACACATTTTAGGCCACCAAGTCCTGTGAATGTGTTTTGATTTTTCATAAGCAAGAAGAGGTATTTTAAAAACTCAGAAGTCTCACAGACAGGTATACTTTGAAAAGGTTTGGGTTGGAAGCCTCTTAAATATTCTTGGTATGGTTTTTTTCGTGTATCTCTCCTGTGGAAGATATATGCAGCTGTTACTGCATCCCCCATACACAGTCCATTCACAGTAATGTGACCACAGCTTGTGTTCATTGTCAGCATGTAACAACTACTTACAGATGGCACATGGCAACACTAGCAGCGCAGTGTATATAAATCATGTTTGGGGGATGCGGAAAACAGTGCAGTTGTTGTGGTGTGGAAATGGAGCGATGTATATGACAGTTGTTTATCTTCCCTTTCTCGCTTTTTTTAAAAAAACTGGAGGCCTATGCAGTGATGTAGCAAACATATCTGGTGCCTGGGGTATGACACTTTATTGGTGGTCCCCCCATCACTACCCCCTGCTCACCTTGGCACTCGGGGTACAACACTACATTTTCTTGGTGCCCCATAAAATTTACTCTAATAATACTATAATTTCTGAAAAATTTTGCTTGATGTGTAGAGCATTTGGCACCCCTCTGCAAGTAGAGCATGATAGACTCCTGCCGCGCCCCCCCCCCCCCCCCCCCATATGCCACTGGTCCTATGTATGAACGTGGTTAGGGACAGTTTTGTTAATGGGACACTGAGCTATTTCACATTTGCATTATTAAGCTAAAGGAACATACTATTGGCATAAGAATACTGTACTCGCATAGGTTTCTGATAATAAATAAAACATGGAAAATTACATTTTTCTCGGATGGTTATTTAATACTGTGACAACAGCTGCCATTTACATGGATGTTCCTGTTCATTCTGTCTTATATACATTTGATTCAGCCCAGCCACAGGTAAATCATATGGTATCGAAGGCACAACAATTGCCCAACCACACGTGTTGTTTATCAAGTAACTTTTATCCACTACAAAGATTTTTGTTTAGGCAGGACCACCTTTAAACTGGGTCTGGGCATGAATGAGCATGGAAGAACTGTCCACCTTGGGCACACCAAGAACCCACATGGTCTACTGCAGGACTCAAGGGACCTGCCTGCTTGCTACAACACTCAAACTATCTGACTGATTCTGGTTTACTTGAACTCCAGATGTGGGAGACATCATTCCATTCCGACAACCCCATTCCCTCTCCCCAACCCTCTGTCCTGAACTGTCACAATGCTTACCACCTCTGAATCTCTGGCCTACTCTCTGTGACACCTCCCTCTTTATGTTCGTCCATACTTGCCCTCGCTACAGGTGAATCCCTCTCATTCTTGAGTCCGAGTGCCCTGTCCTTCCATTTAATCTTCCCCAACCTTCCTCTCTCCTCCCCAAGAAAGGAACTATCAAATTTGAAAGCTGTGAAGTGTCTCTCTGTTACTATTTTGTGTGTCTTTCAGCAGTACCGCACATTTCACCTCCTGAAGGTCTGTGATTGGTAGCAATAGCTTTTCAGAATTCTCCATCAAATTTTTATTTGATACACTCATATTCATTAATTAAAGACATTCCCCCATTTCTTTAAGAATCAAACTCCCAAACATGAAACATCATACCACCCAAACTGTGTGTCAAACAATGATATAATTTGCAGGGGCAGTCAGTGGTATATATGGATTATGTGTGCAAAATGTGTTACAAATAGAATTAACAGTAAAGAAGTAATAAATTAAAACATTGTGCCAGATGCTGAATTTTTACTGCATGAACAGCAAAAATGTAATAAGTGTTAAACAATTTCATTTTTGGGGGGTGTCGGTGAGAAAAGGTTTTGTAGAGATTTGAAATTTCATGTGAAGCGTGTTGGAAGTCACTAAGTTCTCTCTTTCTCAAATACAGGTTGAATATAGTCTAGGTAATCTGTGCACTGTCAGTTATGCTGACTCAAGACATACACACAGTCTCTAACTGTAATACTTGACTTAATTTTATTAAACTTACGATGTTGATCCACAACATGCTGACTGACAACTTCATTCAGATCACAGATGACATAAGCACTTCGAAAACGATAACACAGACCAACGGCGTATTGTAGGGGGACCCACTAAGCCCTTTACTTTTCTGTATTGCCACATACTATGTTGTTCAGATGATAAGAAATGGAGAATGTCAAAACCTATGTATAAATATAATAGAGGGAAACATTCCACGTGGGAAAAATATATCTAAAAACACAGATGATTTGACTTACCGAACGAAAGTGCTGGCAGGTCGATAGACACACAAACAAACACAAACATACACATGAAATTCAAGCTTTCGCATCGAACTGTTGCCTCATCAGGAAAGAGGGAAGGAGAGGGAAAGACGAAAGGATGTGGGTTTTAAGGGAGAGGGTAAGGAGTCATTCCAATCCCGGGAGCGGAAAGACTTACCTTAGGGGGAAAAAGGGACACGTATACACTCGCACACATACACATATCCATCCGCACATATACAGACACAAGCAGACATGTCTGCTTGAAAATGGAAATTGACACGGGAAAAACTGTAAAGATGACATTCTGCAGTGGAGATCGGGAAGCTGTGGAGGACAGAATATACCTTGGGACGGGACCTCTTATGACAATCAATAGCTTCAAATATCTGGGACTGACTCTGTAAACCACTGCCAGATCATTCTGAATACATGTAAAATCATGATCAGCAGCTGCCACAAAAGCCGTGTTTGACATCAAGGCAATATCCAGACTGTCACTGAAAACAGCCATGGCCTCATGGCCTTGTTTGCCGCAAAAATAGTTCCCATCACAATCTATGGAGTAGATATCATTTGGGAAAAGTTGAGTCTAAAAATCCTAAGGACTCTGGAAGCAGTTAAATCACACTTCTTGAAAGCCACCCTAGGTGTTTCAAAACAAAGAGTCGAGGCTAGTATATGAACTCGCCAGGAAACCCTTTTTCATAGAGGAACTGCGTATGAGGCTCACATCTACCGACAACTCGAATAAACTCCTACATGAAAGAGAGAAGAAGAGAAGGGAAATTTGGCTGACTTTTATGCAACAGAAGCCATGACAAACAGATCCTGGACCAACACAAAACAAGAACTCCGACACCTGGTGAATTCATTAGCAGTGCATGGATACCACCACAAAATATATAAGAACAAGATTTTCCACGACCGTGGCAGCGACTATGTGTGTGAATTGTGTGACCAACCCTGTGACTGTCACGATGTGACCAGCTGTAAAAAACGAATAAAATTACTGGTAGAACTCTGTAAATAATAAACAATGGGAACACTGTGATATCACAAAGCTATGTAATTTATGTAACTTATGCATAACTTGTGCTCATTTATTCTAATAATTGTATCAAACCTCTAACATAATACTATAGTTCTTATTGAGTAGACTATGATAGCATTTTAAATTTAAATTCTGTGAATAACTGTATAAAATACTGAAAATCAAAGTTTTGTTGTCTCTGGAAGCCATAGATAGGCAATCTGCAACTGAGACTGTGCCCTGGATTAGCTGTTTGGCGGCACAGATCCCACATGCACATCAGTCACAGTGTGGTCGCAGTAAGTTTCTTTGTAATGTTTTCTGCTTATGCAGTTATGAATACTGAAAAAGACACATATATAGGAAACAGTATTGTCATCGTTTCATTGAAATTTTCTGCGGTTGTAGAAACTCATGTTTGCTAAACAATATTTATTCTGGTATTATCGAGCATTATATTTTTTATCTGTTTTTGAGGTGGATGGTTTGTATTATCGTGTCTGTTGAAGGTGCAATAGAACTGAAACTACTGAAAAGCTTTCTGATGGAGAAAAATCGTAATTTCAGTTTATTTCAGTAATGAATGTTGCTGCCTCTTGTTCTTCATACATTCCAGAAAATTTCCTTAATAGTGCTCATGTGTCAAAAATGACCTCAGCTCTCACTTGCATGCTTTTCTTGCTGATTTGACTGAATTGCACTATAAAATGATGGGCCTCACAGTCATTTACATACCAACTGAAGGATCTGATATTGACGTGGAGACAGCCAGCAAGGATAAAGAACTAATTAAGAGGTTAGAAGGTAAGAGTTATGAGTTATTTAATAAAATACTGTTGTATAATTAATTGAGAGATACATTACAGCACAGCTGAAAGTCACAATGCATACACAAATAATAGATTGCATTTATAATTTTGATGATACCTGCAAAGAACAGGAAGTTGATAAATTGCTTTCCAGGTGAAACTGTGCATAGTTATTGGAAACATTAAAGGGTAAATGTTGTTACAACAGATGTGTAACATATGTTGATTATAATATGTGCTGTTATTTAATTTTAAGGCAGATTTCAAAATTAGGTAATTGTGTCTCATACAGGTATCAGAAAGGGAAAAATTTCTTTACACATGATGAATGTAACTTTTCACATGCTTAGGTAATGTCTGGAAGAGATTCTCTATGTATAGGATTCTCTATGTATAGGATTCTCTACATATAGAATTGTTCATAAATACCTCCAGTGTTCCAAATGGTTCAAATGGCTCTGAGCACTATGGGACTTAACTAACTTCTGAGGTCATCAGTCCCCTAGAACTTAGAACTACTTAAACCTAACTAATCTAAGGACATCACACACATTCATGCCCGAGGCAGGATTCAAACCTGCGACTGTAGCGGTCGCGCGGTTCCAGACTGTAGCGCATAGAACTGCTCGGCCAACCTGGACAGCCCAGTGTTCCATAAGACAACTGTGTGATAACTGCAACACATGCAGAAAATAACACAGATCAATATAGACAGAACATCTTGTGATGCAGCAAATGTTAGTGCCAAATTATGCAGCAGTGGAGGCAGGATATGGAGTTAAGTCAGGTTACCATTCGGGGGGCACTGAAGATGAAAAGTGTCATGCTGGAAAGCACGTCAGATCCAATCCTGAGGCAGTTTGGCATCGAGGTAATCACAAATGTCTGAAAGAAAGTGTGATGGAGCACAGGCTTTGTGCAAAATGAAGTCTCCATTGTGTTTCTGTAATCGTGGCATAGCTCATTGCTGCAGCACGTCCAGGTACTAAAAACCATTCACAGCAAAAGACATTACTCTTATAAGAATCAAGAATGTGTTCTGCAATCTCATTGGAAGTTCTGTGCCCAATCAAGCATGTTATGATGTTTCACCTCTCCGCACACTGAAAACTAAAGTCAGTGAAAAACTGTCTACCTCCAGTAGCTATTGCAAATCATTGCGAAAGTCAGAACAACCTCACTTTCCTGAGTAGTTAGCTCACGTATCAACTTTGTTTGGTGTGGTTTTACACACAGATTTTTGTGTAGGATGCACCATCAGTTGACTGTGGTATCTGCATTTCTCTGCTCACACATGTCATCAATTTCTTTGGGCTCTTGATAGATGATTACCACACAAGCTCCACCTTCTCTGCTATCAGTCTTTGCTGGCCTGTTTTCTTTGCACCACCTAAGCAGCAAGTCTCATGGAATGTATTGTGCCACCCATGGATTGTTTTGTGTGTCAGAGCTTTTTATTTGGTACAAAATTGTCATTTTATCATCAAAATTGACCCAAATTTAGTGAATTCAAGGACATAAGATGCACGTCTCTCCCTATTATACCCTATTTTCTGACATGTCTGCTCCTTAGTGGTGTGCTCTGCAGCTACACTGCACTGCATATTACGAAATGAATCTGGGAGACATACTCCATCCGCTGATATTTGTCATGTTGTCTTGTTGTTCTCGCACAGTTGTTTTCTACTACTGTGGATGTCCATGTGAATAACCTTGTATTTATTAAACCTAGCGCAAATCAAATGGGGTTTGCTTGTTATGATATTTCTTGATGGAAAGTTCAATTTAAAAGGTAGCTGCAGCTTTTTACCATATTCCAGTTTGCTAACTTCCAAAAAGCTTACAGCGTGGCAAGTTTGTTGTCTGTCAGGAAAGTTGTCTCCAAAGTGAAACTACAGTATGATGTATCTAGTAGTAGTAGAGATCGGCAGAAACAAAAGATCACAGAAAGGAAGGAAAAAACTGCTAGCTTTTCAAGCAAGAAGTTGTTTCAAACTTATATATTGTTTCTGCCAGTAAAGGAATCTTTTGTTATGACCAGAATGAACCATATTTTCAATACTTTTTATTTGTGTCTATCTTTGCTGCCATTTACAATTTTGTTCTATCGGCGGATGTAGTTCCTTAGTTACCTGCATCCCATATTGCTAAATTATGTAATTATCTTGTTACTGCAGAAATATTTGAAGTGGGTTTAGTTACATAGGACATAGCTGTCATTGTAATGAGACACTGATCTGATGACTATTGTTTCTATCCAACAGGTGTGGTCATGCACTGGAGCCGACAGATACGTGTTGCCTTGGGTGACCAAAATCAAGTTTCTCCAACTGAGCAACTGTGCCCAAAAGATGAATTCCAGTTCTGGATATATCGATGTAAGAACTCAATTATATTTACAGTTTACTAAATTTGATTAAGGAAAATGTTAGATAAGGAAGTCTGTGACCCAACAATGAAAATTATGGCTTTCCACCAGAGATACTTAAGAAATCAAACTATGTTGGAAATTTTAAAATTAAAGATTATTTATTCAGTAACTCTCATAGAGATTGAAGAGAGGAAACATTAGCATAGGAAAACGTAACTTTCAAACACCAAGGGGTTGGGGTTGGGGTTGGGGTTGGGGTTGGGGTTGGAGTTGGGGTTGGGTATGGGGTTGGGGGTGGGGTGGGGGGTGGGGGGGGGGGGGGGCGAGTGGCACTATAGATATGGAGCAGATAAAGATGAAAGTTAACAGAAGTGAACAAGAGATAGTAGCAGGTGTAACATTAATGACAAAGGACATATAACAAGCCACTGAATACGCATCTCTGCCTTAGAGGACAGTTCTTATATACATTGGTTGATCTATAAATCATTGAATATCAGCAAATAATAACAACTCAAAAAGTTTTATCACCCTTACATTCTAACTTAGAAAATACCAGATGTACATGAAAGACCCCTGGGAGGGGTCCTGGAGTCACGCGGCACATTTACCGGCTCTTGCCGCTGTGTCTGCCGATTGTCGCTAAGCGTTGTTCTGGGACACCAGTGCTTTGCGAATTCCCCCTACATGGTGCAACTCAGTGTACTGGTGTTTTCTTCAGAGTTTTTTTGTCAAGTTTAATCATTTCAAATATTGTTGTTGGACATCATTATTGCAAATGCGCAAGGCTTTCCCTGCCCGTATATCCCTGGTCCCAGTCCTCAGACAGAAACATCGTGCGCATGTCTTTTATACTGTGTGATTGAGTGTTCGGGTGTTTTGTTTTGAGTTTCCATTCAGTATGGTACACATGAAGAACCAACGAGTGTCTCTTGTGTTGAACTATGCATAAACAGAATCTTATATGTAATGCCGACTTGAATTCATACAGAAATCTCCCAGTGTGAATGTTCCCAATTATCTGACAATAGGCAGATTAGTGAAAAATTTCGAGAGACTTGATCTTGTAAATGATGGCCTGGAGAACCTAGTGTTTTAGTTGAAAATAAATTAGACTAGAGAGGGGAGGCCTCAGAAAGAAGTCCGAGAAAATGTCTGCACCGTTTGGCACTTCACACTGATGTGTCAAGAGCGTCCGCTCACAGAGCTGTGCACAAACTGAAAAACCATACAAAATAATGGTAGTGCATCAACTGAGTAACTCAGACAGATACTGTTGCTCCATGTCATTATTGCAACTGGCTGTCGTAGTCTGTGCACAATAGGGAAATTGATCCTGAGATGCTTTTTTGTGATGAAGCATGTTTACATTTGTCAGGGTACATAAATTCTCAGAACAGTCGATCTTAGAGTTCCGTAACTCATCATGAAATACATCAGTAACCTCACCTTGATGTGAAAACAGGAGTGTGATGTGCAATTAGTACAAGACAAAGTATTGGACCAATCTTTTTCCACAAAACAATACTTTCTGACAGGTACGTAAACAATATACTGCATTTTTTTTTTTTTTCGAGAACTGACACCTAATGCAGGACAGTGCAATACCACAAATTGCCAATGCTTCTATGTCAGAAGTATGAAATGTTTTTGATGATGGGGCTGTTGACTAGACTCCACATCTAAATCCAAGTGATTTTTATCTTTGGGGAATGTTAAAAGACAAGGTGTATGCAACCAGTCCCCACACACTCAAATAGTTCGAAGACAGGGTTCGGCTAGTCATTTCCATTTCGACAGCTGAAATTTGTCAAGTGTTTGCTGCAGCATTGACTGGCGGATGTGGTGGCGGTGGCCGGTGGCTGTGCTGTGTGATCCGTGAATCCCTCCTGAGCATCTTTCGTGAGACACCCTATATTTGAAAGTGGATGTGAATCAATTTAAGTAACATAAGTGGCACTAGTGTGGAGTGTGATTGTGTCAAACAGCAATACACCACATAGAGTGATGGGTGATTCTGTTATAGGTGGTCTATTATGTCCTTGGGAAATGAAGTCATTTACCCAGTGATATCATTGTTGGCAAGAGATACATAACAGGCAATAACAACGTGCTGTGGCTGTAAATGCTTTTGCATTTAAGCAGCAAATTGACGTAGTTAGTTACACAGTATTGTTTCTTCAGTTACAAAATACATCATTTGAACTCTTGTTGTTGCATTAATATTTTTTTTATTGTTTCTGGCTCTCCTGCAATTACTCATAGCTGCTCATTTGTGTGTTGTTGGGTGCCCCAGTTTCCTCTTTTTGAATAGTGAACACAGTAATTTCAGTGTCTGCTGAATACAGCCTTTATTCTTTCACCCTATTTTCCCTTTGATGATTTTAAAGATATTTTAAGAAGTTTAATTGATTCTCTAATATAATTCTTTTTCAGACAAAAATCTTCTTGGATTGGACTACCAGCTTCAAAACAAAAATGTAAAGCATACTATAGAGATATTAATGACCTCTCAATGTACTTACATCAGTCAGTTCATGTCAGTGATGGGGGAAATAACGGTAATTTTCTTTGTTCTATTATTTTATTGTGGAGACATATTTATCATAGGGAAACTAGCTCTGAAGAAAAGTAAACAGTTTAAGTAAAATTGTATAACTTTTACAACAGATTAGTTGTTATTATAACAAAAAAATCTAATAGAAATTATACTGATTCACCTTGTTACATTTACAAGAACATGTTTCATACTTATTTATTGTAGCATTATGATACTTTTGGGGCTTGCACCGTCCCCTCCACTACAATTGACTGCAGTAACTAACCTAGCCACGTGTTGTCAAACATTTCTATTTTAGCTAGAAATAACCATGATTTTACTTTACCGTAATGAAAGTGACAAGACTCTCTTGGTAATATTACACATGACAGTGTGGAGATCAGTGCACTAAAATAAGATATTAGTAAAATTTTTTCTTTATATGATCTTAAATTATTCAGCATAACGGTTGCCTGTCCATAGGGAGACACGCTACTTTGAATTAATGTCAGTGTAAATTTTGCCCTCTTACAAACAAAGGATTGAGGTGTGAAATATGATGAGGAATGTGCAAACAACCCAGAAATTTCAATATTTGTTTGTTACGGTAGTATACTTAGAAGCACTGAAATATCAGATTAATTTTGTCCTATATGGAACCTCTAGCTGATTAGCTTTAGGTAGGTTACTTGGGTTAGATTACTGCACCCACATTGACATATACTGTGCAACACTGCACATTTTTATTGCAATTATTCAGAACTCTACAAGATTTTATCATTAATTTATCTACCTGTGTCTTCAGTGCTGATATTCCTCATGTAATAACAAAGACAATAACACTGTTACAATGGCACATCAAAGGAAAAAAGCAAAAGCTTATTCATGCACATTTTAATTTATCACATTTGCAGAGAAAATATTTGGCAACGTGACATTAAATATATTATGATTTTTCCTTGCCATGTGATCTACTGTTTCAGATTCTGACAAAATTTTGATTTTTTGTGGGTAATTCCAAAAATTCTTAGCTCTAATTGTACAGTATTTAACCTTTAGGAGCCCTATAAGTCAATACCTTCGAAATTTATGAGTAGAATGCAAAAGTTTTCATAATTTTTGAGGTGATGACTTTCACAGGATAGTTAAGCTACATCCTGAGAGTTGGTACTCTATTCCAATGGTTTGGGTGGTATAAGGTACACAGGCTTAAAGAACTTTTGATATAGTGTTTGTTGCATCAAGTGCACTAAGAGAGATCAAGAAATTTCGTCTTAAATGAAAATTACTCACAGTTCAGACAGGATTATTTCCTGTAATAATTGTTACAGAAAGCTCTGCTTCTGGGAGTTTGTGATCTGTTTCTTTGATTGTTGCAAATAAACTAAAAAATTATGGTAAATATGTTTTGCCTGATAAAAAACTGAGCACAGTATGTTGAATAAAACTGACTTAATAAGTTGGCAAGTACTTGTGACTGACCTCCTTCTGATGATGTGCATGAGGGCACATGTGAAACACTGGGCACTAGTATGACCACTCTGGTTTAATGCCTTAAAATAAAAAAAAGATTAGCAAATGTGACTTGAAAGTTTATCATTTGTACCAAAATTTCAGACCCAGTAGAGAATAAGCCATAATCCAGAGTTTAAACTTTGAAGCCATATCAGTGTGTTGTCTCCATTTATGATCACAGCTGATGGATTCATAACATCTGTGAAATTTCACACAAAGAACACGATGCTGTGATTACTTTCATGCATTCTTATGGCCATAGGAGGGAAACTTACCTTATCCTCAATCAGCTTATTCCAAAAAAGGCTGTCAATTTCTGAAGCATTACAATTCGCCAAATGAGCTTTTCCAAAAATCATCAGGTATTGCACTGTTTTGAAACACTCGTTAAGGCACCGAAAGGCCTACTGACAGGAAACTGACACATGTGTAATTGACAAAGTAAACGATTTTCCAAGGGCCACTTTGAAAGGGATTCAAGGCTTCTGCAGTGTTCTGAGTGCATTGCTCCTGTGATGATACTGTTATCTGAATAATTAATGCAGTATCCAATACCCTGCAGTAATTGTGGAGAATTTTTTCAAAAGTTGATAAATGCTCAATTGTTCAAAATTAACGATTTTTTTTTGGTTATGAATTGAGCTTGTTCCCATGAACAACCTGTTGAAATGGTTTTGTCAAAATATAATGCGTTTTGTTGTTATAGGATGTTCAACTACAAGCTTTTGCAAAACTTGATGGTTGTTCTCAGCCAGTAAAAGCAAAACTTAATAAATGCAAACTGTGGTTTACTTCTTAGAGATCTCAAGTGAGAATAAAAATGTAGGATGTCGTCAATGTCAGTGATAAAGTGAAAATGTTTTCTCCAGATCCAACATTACAAATAAATCAGTGGTTTACACAACAATGTTAACTCCTGATTATGGAATGTAAAGAAAGAAGCAAAAAGCAAGAATACTGTTTTGCTAAAGAACAGCATAAGGAAAAGAGATGTACAGGCAGACCTGTATATGCTGCAACATCTGAGGCAACGTCAGGGACATCCAAAGACAGATAATTGTGGCATGACATTTTTAGGATGACGTCCCACTTCCAAACTTCAGAGACGATGAAAGATGCTCACGATGTTTAGCTGCGAGTAATTGTTGGGACATTCCACTGTGGGAGATAATATTAACAATACCTGAGCATGGAAAAACGGCTCGAATCTATCACTTCTACAGTGTGAAATGGTGAGTGAACATCTCCACCTGCAGTGTGGGGCCACTTATTCCTTGGCGGCAGGCTTTGAAGGTGCTTAGAAGATGAGGAGAAAGGAGAAGAAAGGTCATGGCTATAATGGATGCTGTGGCGATTGACTATTGAAGTGGCTTATGTAAAACTTACTTCTTTCTTGCTTTTGCACAAGCTACATATGCTTAAGATGATCTTCAGCCCACTTACATATGTGATTGTTTTATTGTGAAAGGAATTGTGAAGAGAGAAAGTTTAAAATACAGTTGTTTACATCCTTCAAGAACCTTGGGGGCCAATTAATGCTCTTTTTCAGCCTCCATCCATGAATAAGAGATTTAAGTTTTGTGAAGATTGCTGGAACATGGTTGGTTGGAACTGACTGACAGGTCCACCTCAGTGAACATTGAGAAAAGGTGTCTGGAACAAATCTTATTAAATAAAGCTACTCTTATCAAATATCTTGAGGGTTACAGATTGCACACAAGAAATGAAACAATGAAGCCACATCAAAACCATCACAGTTCCATTTCACAGACTCCCAAAGAGAACAAGATCTGGAGAATAATAATCACTTAGTAACAAACCACAAGTTCCACAAACTGTGCAAAAATGTTCTGTGCAATTATGAAGGAGGAAAATCTAAACTTGGTTAAAGTATGTTTTGTTTTTTACTTGTCTTGAAACAGAAGGAGTGAAAGGCTACAGCCAAGTAGCCTCTGCTCTATTGAATTTTCTCAGAAACCTTGAAGTGTATGTACTAAAGCTTTAACTACGGTATTTTACAAATATGGGTGGATATGATTATGGAATTATTGAAATTTATGCTTTGGTTAGCGTAAATTGTAATGGATGTAAAATAAGCTTAAGTATATTCATATATTTGTAATAATTCAGTAATTGAAGAAATATTTGATTATTAAGCAGAATTTCTTCAACTTAATGTATCCCAATTATTCTTGATTTTTTTATTTTTAAATATGAACATGAGACTGGTTATTTTTATTATTTAAATATCACATACAACCATTAGTATGTAGATTAATTAGAGGTATCACTTCTTATCATTAAATAAAAGTAAATGAATTAAGTATTTCACACACGCCACTTTTTAGCTTATTTTGCTCTTTTTTACCTTTTATTGCTTGCAGTGAAGGTCAGTAGACTTGTAGTGTGCTGAAAAGTGTTTAATTTGTGTTTTTGTAATCTCAAGGAAATTTCTAACTAGCTTTTCTCCTCATGAGAGATTCAGAATGATTTAATTTAATCTCGTGAGTATCGCGTTGGCGTTGTAAGAAAAAATATAGTAGAAAGAAAAATCTATAACATTCATAAATTGAGAATTTGTGATTGCTACTATGAAATGAAAATAGAAATGTTAAATTAAACAATTATTATTTAATAAAGTAAGTTTTTTTACTGAAATCTAACATTTTGTGAATAATTCTCACAATTTTGAACATAACAAAGAATTGTGCCGTATTTCGGTGAAATAATTGGAAAACACAATAATCTTAGCACAACTCTGGAGCAAAAGAATAAAGTATTCATAATAAGATCATATCAGTAGTCGCAATTGTCGATAATAATAGAATGATTAAATAAATTCCTAACAGCAATACAAGTTTAGTTCATTTGAAAAAAAATGGAAGAACATAGGAGCCTGATAGCGTAAGATGCTGTTGGAAAGGCATATGATTAAAGAAAATGAAGAGGAGAGAAAACGACGGGTGCACATTCTTATATAGAACAAAACACAGATAATAATGATATGCCAGTCACATTATTCTGGGCGTACATATTTGCTGACTTCCAGTGCAGTTCATTGACTTAGTGCTTAGGTTATATCGTTAAATCTTAATACTCTGATAGAAAAAGAAAATAGTATGTTATTACGTCATGGGCAGGGCACAATATTATATGTTCCAGGCAAAAAATGGTCCAGTTCATTTAATTTCTAACTCCTGAAAATAAAAATACATTAATGATGTGATGTGCACTCTAATAAATAGTCTTCTTGGAGGAAAGCAGAAAATTTAATTAGCTGGTACATTGTTCCTTATTAGTGGTCACATCTATAATACTAACAGAGTTTGGTAGAGTGGATGAAGACACCAGAAAAAGGAAGATATTGTTTCACTGACACATTACTATAAAGTGCTGGAACAACATGACATCATCAAGATATTAAATAATGATTGGGAAGCAAAGGATCTCAAGTCCAGTGAACTGAAAGCCTTTCAAAATACTGCTAAGTGAGTAACGGTGTATGAAAAGTCTAAGAAGGTATTTCCATCAATATTGGACACTTATAATGGAAGTCCTGTAGAGGTTGAGGTACGGAAATCCAGGAAGTGAGGAAACCAATAGCACTTGCTGCTTTGTTGCACTTTTCTTATCAAATATTAATGGAAAAGTATGATACTAAAGTGGTATACTTTAGTACATTATTGTATTTCTATCCGAAATGAACAGTAAAGTAACTTAACTTTGTAATTAAAGTTAAATATAAAAAAGAAATTAAAATTTGAATGGGTATATTAACAAAACTTTTTAATTTACATCTTTGAATTATCAACATTTAAAAAATACTTGGAAACTTTGTCCCTCTATTCTGAAATAAACAATAAAAATATTAGTAAAATAAAGCACACAGCTGGAATTATCTCTACAAAAACTATATATATTTTAAGTTATCTCATTTATGTTATTAATAGTTTGATATGATATTAAAAAAAGTGTTTTCTCAAAAAATTACTTTTTTGCATTTACTAAGTTTTGAAAAAATGCTCCTCAAGTGCTCCAAGTATTTTTGGAAGATGGCAAGGCCACTCTTCATCATCATCATCATTGGGTTGTCTGCCTTGCAGCAGGTTTTGACTGCATAGCCCGCCAGGCTTCTTTGTCTTCTGCTTTCCTCTTCACTCTTTGGTACTCTCCTTTTGGCCTGCTGACATCATCCAGCATCTGGAACCTTCTTCTGCCCTTCCCTCTCTTTCCTGGAATGAAACCTTCGATTGCCTCTACTAGAAGGCAATCTCTTCGTAGAGTGTGGCCTATCCAGTTTAGCTTCCAGTTCTTCACCGTCAGCAGCATCCTCCTTTCTTCTCCAACTCTCCTCAGTACTTCTTCACTCCTGACTTTATGAGTCCAGCTGATCTTCATTCTACGTCATATCCACATTTCACAAGCTCCAATTCTTCTCTCTGCACCATACAAGGCCACCCTCCATATTAAGAGCTTAACCAGTTGCTTCCTTAATTCCTTGTGTAAACAACTATTCTCTGCTTTTGAAATGCCTCTTTCGCCAGAGCCATTCTCACTTTGATATTGTGTTAGCAAACCATGTCTTCTTTAATCCAACTTCCCAAATATTTGAATGCTCTTATCTGTTCTATGATTTCTGACTACAACTTAATTTTCACTTTTCTTTTCCTTAGGCCTATGACCATTCCTTCGCTTTTCTTTTTATTAATTTTTATACCATATGCTGCACAGGCTTCATTCAGGTCATTTAGCATCGGAGTCAACGTCTTTTGATTCTCTGCGAGGATCACCATGTCACCTCGAAATCTTATACGTTCAATTTTTTGCCCACCTATCCTGATGACTCTTGTCCAATCCAAATAGCTTTCCAGTGTTTCCTCCAGATAGATGTTAAATAGGATCGGTGAGAGACAGCAGCCCTGTCTAACACCTCTCCCAATCTTGCTGCCTTCAGAGATCCCATTACCTATTTGTACCCGAGCTTTTTGAGTCAGGTACAGATTTGCGATCAATCTTCTCTCCTTCCACTTTACCCCCTTCTTTTTCAAGATACCTACAGCTTATTCCACTGCACTCTATCAAAGGCCTTTTCGAGATCTATGAAGACAGCATACACTTCTTTGCCCTTTTCTATGTATCTTTCACTGATGGTTCTTAGAAGTCCAATGGCATCTCGTGTTCCTTTTCCCCTTATGAAACCATATCGTTCTTCACCAAGTGTTTCTTCCAGCATTCCATATAGCCTACTGTTCAGAATTCGAAGAACTACCTTTGCTCCCTTGATGTCAGGCTGATTGCCCTGTGGTCTTCACACTTTTTGGGATTATTAGTGTTTGGAATTGAGGCTATTATACTCACGAGAAAGTTTTCTGGCCATTTCCCTTTAACATAGATGTAGTTGCAAAGAGAGGTCAACTCATTTTCACCTGTTCTTTTAAATTCTTTAAGATTTCGGCTGGGATGTCATCTACACCACACACTTTGTTGTTTTTAAGTTCTCCTAATGCCTTATTTACCTCTGAACCTAGGATAAAATCTCTCTTTTCATCTTCATTTACTGATTCTTCCTTCTCAGTCTGCAGATTGGAAGGTCTTTGATCCACTTCATAGAGATTTTCAATATATTCTTTCCATCTATTCTGAGAAGCATGTGGGTCACTGAAAAGAGTTCCATCTTTCCCTTCTATCTCCTTATTTATTTTGTTCTTCCTTCCCTGAAATATTATTTCCTTGGCTACTCTATACATCTTTTCGCACTTGCCTCTTTCTCCAGTGTCTCAATTTCTGAGCAGATTTCTCTCGTCCATTAGTCCCTGTCTTGATCAGATACTCTTCCCAGCTCATTGTACAGTCTTCTGTATTGCCTTCTTCCTTCATCAGTTTGTGCATTTTTCCATTTCCTCCTTTCTGCCATCTTCAAGATCATTTCATCGGTAACCCATGGTTTCCTTTTCTGCTTGCACTTCACCAGACCAACAACATCTTTACTGGCTGCCTTCAGGGTCTCTCTGAACTGGTTCCACTGTTTGTTTATGCCTTCTGTCTTTCCTCTAATTTTCCACTTGTCTCGGAACTCTTCTTCAAGCTTTTTGGTTATTCCTTCTTCCTTTAGAGCACCCGAGTTAAACTTCTCTCTCACTTTACCTACCAACATTCTTTTCAATCTAACCTGCACATCTGCTACAACCATGTTGTGGTCAGAGTTAATATCTACTCCCGGATAAGCCTTGGCATTTCTCATGCATGTCCAGAATCTACTCTGTATTAGTATATTTCTGCTATTATCTATATTCGATGTCCATGTTTACCATCTTCTTTTGTGATGTTCAAAAAACACGTTTCCAACTATCAATGAGTTTTCCTTACAAAATCTGACCATTTTCGCACCTCTTTTATTTCTGTTGCCCAATCTAAACTTTCCAACCAAATCTCCATCTTTCCCTTTGCCAACAACCATGTCCAAGTCTCCCATTACTATGATGCACACCTTTTTCTTCTCGCTCTCCACCAGTAATTCAGTTCTGCTGTAGCACTCTTCAGTCTCACCGTCGCTGTGTTGGCTGGTTGGCATGTAGACCTGTATCAGAACTACATATTTCTTGTGACCTTTCAACCTCAGCATCATCAATCTGCTATTTATGTATTCCATCCTCATTATCATTTTTTACTTTCTTCTTTTCCATGATAGCTACTCCGTTCATTCCATTTTTTTCCTCACCTGATAAAATAGTTTGTAGTCATCACTCTGTAAAACACCATTGCCTCCGTGTCTCACCTTGCACATTCCAACAATATTTATACTGTTGTGCTCCATCTCTTTTTTCATATTTTCCAATTTTCCATGTTGTAAGAGGGTGCCAACGTTCCATGTCCCAATCCTTAGCTTTTCCTCTTTCCTTTTCTTTATCTTTACACTTTCAATTAGCCTTGATGTACTCCCCTCCTGGAGATCTGATTGAGGGGATGTTTTACCTCCGGAATCACATACAGTTCCATGTCAAGTGCACCTTGGAAATGGTAATTTAGTAGCTTCCCATTGCTTTCCACATATGATACCAGCTGCCCACTCTGGATCAGATGCTGTTTTCCTCACTGTGAGTCAGACACTGCAGCTGCCTGTTGGTCCACGGGAGGTATTTGATTTCCCTCCTACCACCCCAATCTGCCACCTGGGGACGTGCCCTCTAGGGGTTTCAGGCAAGGGCACCGGCAGCCATAAATGGTAAACAGTTGTACTGGTATAGTCCAAATGACTAGTAATTGTTCTCATGTCTTATTGAATGGAAGTTGTAGATAAAGCTTTTTTTAAATTTATTTTTGAAAAATATTGTCCCGGTGGCTAATCTCATTAACAAACTCTCTCTATGAGGCATTGGATAGAAATCAATGCTGGACTCTGCTTTGATAGTGGCTTTTAAATCACCACGGGTGTGTGACTATCTGTTAGAGTTTTAATGACAGCTGTAAGCATCACCCATTGACTGGTTGAGACTGGAGAAATGATGCCTAGGTCCCAAAGTCATCAGAGCTCAGCCTGAACAGCATCTCTAACAGCAAATAGCAGTGCAAGATCTAGAAAATTTTGACACTTCTGATGGTTTCAAAGAGGTGTGAGCCGTAAAATTTTCTGCACAACCCAGCAATACTTTGGGAATCTCCTTGTATGTATCATAAAGGGAATTGAAATCAGAAAATGGCACTGCTTCTGACACTAAATTGGTGAGGTCCACTATTTTGAAACCAAATGCTGTGAAGGCGTCTTAAACAGAAAATGTTAACTACTATAGGAAATTGCACTAGTAAGAAAGTTAGTACATATTGTGCATGCTCGTAGTTAATTGTAAGTGACAATTATCTGAGAAGATAAATTTTCCTTTGGCAGTAAGACATGACTTGTCACTGAGCCCTTTCTGGTGAAGACAAGCCGAGCCACCAGTACTTGTTCTCATCAATTAATGACACAGCAGCTCTGATGCCTAGCTGTAAGTCTGTGGCTTGGCAATAATAGTAGGGGGCCAAAATCAACTTATGTGGTGCTGGCAGAACTGCATGTGATGCGCCCTGACAGTGTGGAGTGGTGTCTTGTCACTGGACCACATTGACACAGGATGTCGGCAAGCAGCTTATTGACACAGCTGCCAGGTGTTTGACATATGCCTGACACCATGTGGCACAGTGCAGGCAACAGCATCATTAACGGTGGCTGCCGCTGTCCAGGCACAAATGGAGCATCGTCAGCTCACATGATGAATGTATTAATGTCAAGGAGGGAAGACATTTCTGAACCGCCCACTTAATATTTAAAAAAGGTTTACTCATCACTGATGAGGGTTCATTTAAATTGACTTACTTAAGTCTCTCATGAGACACTGGCTCTCCATTTAACTGTGATCTCGGGTAAGACTTAGTTGTGTAGAAGGTATCACCAGCTGGCTGTTGTTTGTGACAGTGACTAACTACTTTTGATGCTTGAATACTAACTACTTTTGACACTTGAATTTTGTTAGGGAAAGTATGCTGAGCATCAGAAGCAACCTCAAAAGATTTAGCAACCTTAAGAACTTCACTAAGACTACGATCAGATGTGGCCAATGCATTAGCTATGACTTCCATGTTCTAGGATATAGTTTAGTCAGCACAAGTTGATCCCTGACATTTGCAGTCGGCTTGTCATGACTGTTTTGCACACCTACCTCAACCAAGAACATAACACAATTTTTAATTGTGTCTATGGCAGTGCCTCAGTGTTGTGACAACTCTGTTGATGACCTATGTTTCCACTTGCAACTTTTAATGCTTCACAATTGAAAGCTGACAACGTCACTATGAGCTGTCAGGAATCTTCGTACACTGTCTGTATTCTACGGGCACAACATCATGTATCCATGATTCTACACAGAAAACTTTACAATTTTAACAAGTGAAATCATCCTGGTGTGCAAGACATTACAACTGAGCTGCACATGTGACTCTAAAACTGTCCGTGTTGTTTGTGACAGTGATTAAATTGGAATCTAGAGGCAATATATTTTTCAGTTGACTGATAGAAGGCAAGAGCAATGCATTTACTGGGTACCAGAAATACTACAAGAAAGAAAGTACAGTTCAAAACATCAGAGGTATACCTCCCAGTTCTCTGCAACCTCATTAAAGCAGGCATTCTGTGGTGGGGTCATAACTGCACAAGAGCACCTGTTCTTGTTGTCGATTTTGTGTTCCTGGTGCTGTTGCCATTGCTGCTGCTCCAGTGACAGCTGTAGTTGCCAAAATTCCTACTTTGGGCCCATAGTGCTGGCACTGGGTATTAATGTATTGCAGACTGTACAATACGCCATACAGACTGGCCTTTTTCCCACTTTTCTGTCCATGTATGATGCAAAAACACAAACCATACACACAGCTATAGTTGCTGTAAGCTGCACAGTGAATGTAAACCAATAGAGAAACCAAGACAATCCAGTAACAAAGCAGAGTATTAGTAGTTGCAGCAGGATGATGAATAACTAGGAACTTTTTACAACTCATTTCACAAGTAGTCTGGGCAGTTGGCGACGTTAGCAGCGCGCAGGAAGATGCAATCCACATGACATACCACTGTCATCCCCAGCAGTCACTGGTGGGAACTGTCGTAGCTGTGTGTAGCATCTTTGCATTGTTACCTATACCTGCTGTAGGCAGATATACTTAAGTTTTCATTCTTTCTTGTGTGCCTGTTGAGAGTGCTTCCACTACTCAGTGAGTTGTCTCCTTTACTCCTAAATCATTTACACTCTGTAAGAGCTTCCCTTACGACAATGATAACAAGATATGTTTCTTGTTGGCTATCACTAGTTTAAGAAGTATAATGAAAAAAGTAGCATGAGTGTGAAACATGGACCTTTATATGTGACACTGGAATTTTTAGAATTTGTTACTGTGTATTAAATAAAAAGAAATAACCTGGTCTTTACAATAAGGTGGGTCACTTACAGTGAGCTTTTATGTGTCTCATTAGTGTTGTGAGTGTGAAACATATTATTTGCTTTGTAACGCCATTACATACTTAAAACATTCTCTGTCCACAGAAAGCTATAATGGAAGCAAAATCAAATATTGAGTTCCTTCAGATTTTGAACAAACCATGTGAGGAACTGGATGAACTAGACTCTCCTGGTTTAGTCCCACTTCATTTGCCACATATCTTGAATTTGATCCGTGTGATTTGGATGAGATCCCCATTTTACAATACAAGGTAGGTTATTGATGACTACTTTTCAGAGCATTCACATATTATTCTTTCTTATGAATGTAAAACTGTGTTACACAAATGAATAGTGTTAAAATGCTTACCATGTATGTAATATGATCATTGAGAGAAAAGTATACAGGGTATCACTAAAGTCCCTTTACAAGCTTGGGGGACATGTTTATTACACCAAAACAAGGAAGAAATGTCTAGTGAACATCGGCACTAAAATGAGTACCTTAAAAGTTATGAACACTTTTTCAGTAGAAGAGATGTGGTTCACAGTATCAAAGATGAACAAGTGTTCATAGCTTTTAAGGTATGCAATTTAGAGCCCATGTTTACTAGACTTTTTTTCTTGTTTTGGTGTAAGGAACCTGTCCTCAAAGTCGATAAAGGGATTTTACTTACACTCTGTATATTATTCTGTAGATATATCGTGAGTTAATATCTTATTTCACAAAAACAATTCTGGTGATGCGAAAAGATTATTTATTAGCTGTGGCTCTTCATATAAAAGTTAAATAAGACATAACTGTAAAATATTTGCATGGAGAGGGTGAAAGGGGGTGGGATTGGGAGCAGGGAGTGGTAAGACATCCACTGCATGATATGTGGTAATGCCCATTAAATAATGTTACTTAGGTAGTTATTTGTATGTTTCATGGATCATAATTGCAATCTCTTGCTTCACTGGGTAATTATGTTACACTTTCTCATTGAAAATATGGGAATATGAATGTCCTTTACAATATCTTTAATTACCTTTATTTTTTTGTAATTATGGTAATTCATTCTTTAATGTATGTTTAGTCTCTGCATAAAATAAGAGAACGGCAACCACTCACCTATTGGGGATTGATGTGTGAAAGATAGGGCCACATAACAAGAAACACTATTCACACTAACTTTTGACTTCTTTCTCTGTTTATAGTAAATGTACACAAATTCAGATGCACAACCATGCAGACAGCCAAAAACACACTCCCATGGTCACAGCAAGACTGATTATTGAATTTTGTGTGGAGTACCTCCAAGAACCTTGTGTCACAATCTTTTTAATTAAATAGGGATACTAACCACTGTCTCATTCCAAAAATGACATTCATGTTTCACAATCCTTCTCAGTATGAAACAAATGAGTCATACCACCATCATAACACAAAAAGGAAATGTGACATACACTGTGACCTGAAAAATTTGTCTGTGGTGTAGAAAGGTGTGAAACACAGAAGCACAAAAATCTTCAACATACTATCAAGTGTCTACAAGGTAATAATGTATTATTTAAAAATAAGCTAAAGCTTGCATGAAAAAAGTTTCTATTCTCTAGATGAATTCTTTGGAAGAGATAGGTAAGATTATTTCCCATGTATTTCTATGTATTCTCACTTTAATGTATCTTGCTGCTTTAATTACAGTACTGTGTAATCTGTAAGTCAAGAACATGATGTTTTTTTAATTTTTAATAACTGTTAGATAATATTTGAAAATTATATCTTAACCTCTGTTTGTGAGTGTAATTGGAACTTACTGATTGCTATTTTCTAATTTGTATTTGTAATCTTTGTTTGTGGTCCTTAATAATAGGCTTTTTACACTTCCATGCATTAGCATGCAGAAGTGGATCTATGGAATATATATTGCAATGAAATAAATAAAATAGAATATTGAAAGTCATTGCCTGAGCTGAAGTAGGGGGAGAGGGGATAGAGAAGGATGCAAGGAAGGGATACCAGGAGAGTTGCAGATCTTTCCACAGGTGACTCAGCAGCTGCACAACAAGATGCAAGGAGAGCATAGGAGAGGTAAAGAAAGAGGGAAAGAGGGAGAGGGTTTGGGGAGGGAGGGGGAAAAGGAAGTGGGAGTGGAGATGAAGAGGGAGACTGGAGAGGAGAGAGAAAGGGAGAGGGGTAAAAAATCTGGGGTGGGGGGAAGAAGAGTGGTGGGAGAAGGCAGTGGTAGTCATGCTTAAGGCAAATAGTCTGTGTTAGTTGCACCCAGATCAAAAAATGTGGAAGTTATGTATTTTATTATCCAGTGCAATTTTTATGGAGTAAATGGAGAGTAATTTGAAACAGTGTTGGGTTTATTAATGAATTTACATCTCCATGCAAAGTGACAGAGCTACACTTCCCACAGATGAATATAATTGTAAAACTGTTCTTAGTTGTGCATTCATCTTTCAAACTTTTAACTCTCTTGATGTCCCTTAGCAGTTGTTCCAATAATATTAACTTTAGTTTTTTAAAGTTGTTTATCAGCTATGATATGATGTTTATTGTTTCACAAATTTTTGTAACCTGAAAACCGATTCAGACCTTGCCATTCTTCCCTCAAACAAGGGCTCGACCACAGTGGTGATTAATCATAGTGACTCTGTGGCTGAAGGTCTCCATCAACTTCCCGACACCTCTGCATACAAACCTTAGGAGCATGATCCCATTCCAGAAATCCAGCATAACCTGCTGCAGTTTCTCAAAGCCTTAGGCTCATCCCAAAACCTGATATCTGAATCCATTTCTCTCCTCACACCAGCAACCCCGTGCTCTCCTACCTTTTACCTGGTCACCAAACTCAACCCACATGTCTCCCTACTGTTTGTCCCATTGTAATTGGGTACAATGCTCTCACAAAATGAACACCTGCTCTTGTTGGCCAGCACCTCCAAACTGTTGCCCACAACCTCCAGTCCTACATTCAAGGTATTGTTCACTTCCTTCACTGCCTCTCCACAGGTCCTGTCCTGTTATAACCAGACTCCTTGTTGGTCGCTGTGAATGCTGCATCCTTGTACACCAAGAGCCCTTATTCCCAACGCCTTGTGGCCATGGAATAACGCCTTGTGGCCATGGAATATTACCTTCTCATTCTCCTGGTACCAAACCCACCATTCATTTCCTAATCCTACTAGCCAACCCCATCCTGAATACAGTAAATCCATTTTCGAAAGCCAAATGTATAAACAAATCTGTGGTACTGCCATGGGTACTTGCGTGGTACTATCCTATACCAGCTTACTTCAGGGCCATCTGGAGGAATCCCTCCTATCCAGTCAACACCTAAACTCCCTGTCGAGTTCAGATTCATTGATGACTCGTCATCATCTGGGCTCATAACAAGGACAACCTTTGGGCTTTCCTCCATGACTTCAGTGATTAAAATGGTTCAAATGGCTCTAAGCACTATGCGAATTAACATCTGAGGTCATCAGTCCCCTAGACTTAGAACTACTTAAACCTAACTAACCTAAGGACATCACACACATCCATGCCCTCCAATGCCTACTCCCAAATCAACTTTACCTGTTCCTTCCCGACTCAATAAGCCACTATCCTGGTGTCGATGTCTGCCTCTCAGATGGTTCCATAAATGTGCCTGTTAACATCAAGCACACCAACCACCAACAGTACCTCCACTTTGATAGCTGCCACTCGTTCCATGTTGAAAAGTCTCTTTTTTACAGCCTTGATTCCAAAGGATGCTGCATCTGCAGTGGAAAGCAGGAGTTGGTGATATATACTGATAACCTTTCAAGAGTCTTAATTGACAGACAAACTCAGCTTATAGACAGACAACATCCTAACCAGCTCATCCACAAACAGATCTATGCCATCACCTCCTCTGACACCAGTAAACTTGTTAACCAGCCACTGACCAGCATTCCTCTGATCACCCAGTATGTGAAAAGCTCAACCACATCCTTTCACAGGCTTCTGAAAGATCTGCATCTTTCCCGCTACCCCCTTCTTGCGTCTTCCCTACCCCATCCCCACCTTCATCAGACCAGGCAACTGCTTTCAATAATCAGTAATCAATAATTAGTCTTACCATTACTGTAGGAGTGTGTGCTTGGCTGTCTGTGTTGTTATGTGTGTGAATATGTGTATGAGGTCTGTTCAAAAAATTCCGGGACTTTGTCCACAAAATTTTTCTATGTTTACCTTTTACTTACTGTTCATGATCTCCTTTGAAATACTGACCTCCACAATTGATACACTGCTTCCAAAGCAGTCTTAGTACACATCTTGCTGGATCGTGTGATGCACCATCTGCAAATTTTCTTTTATTTTGTCTATCATTGCAAATCTTTGTCCTTTCAATGGTGTTTTCAACTTCGGAAATAAAAAAAAGTCTGCGGGGGCCAGGTCTGGAGACTACAGAGGGTGAGGCAAAACAGTGAATTTTTAAAAATTTTTTTTTTAATTCAATTTAATTTAATTTTATTTTTTTAATGTGATGAATGTGCAGGTGCATTTCATGATGCAACAGCCATGAATTGTCTCGCCACATTTCAGGCCATTCCCTTCTCACATTTTCTCGCAGGTGTTGCAACATGTCCCGATAGTACCATCAATTAACAGTTTGTCCCCATGGCATGAATTCGTGATGAACTAATCCTTCAAAATCAAAGAAAACTATCAGCATGTCTTTGACATTTGACCTGACCTGATGAGCTTTTTTTGGGTTTGGAAAGCCTTTCCCGACCCATTGTGAAAATTTCACCTTGGTCTCAACATCAAAACCGTAGACCCACATCTCATTATCAGTTACGATTCTTTTAAGCAACATCTCATTCTCATTTGCATGATCCAAAAGTTGTTTACAGATTGTGAGGTGAAGATCTTTCTGGTCATGACTCATGAGCCATGGGACGAACTTGGAAGCAACATTATGTGTCCCGAGATCCTGTGCTAGGATTTAATGACATGATCCAACCAAAATGTTACATTTTTCTGCAAATTCCTCGGGCAGTCAGCTTTTGATTGGTATGTACCATTTCATTGAGATTGCTGACATGTGCATCATCAGTAGACATCAGAGGGCATCCTGAATGAGGGTCATCTCTAACTTTCATTCCCATTTTTAAACTGCATGAACCTTTTGTAACACTGAGTAGCTTAGGCACTCATTGCTGTAGGCTTCCTGTATCATTTGGTGTGTCTGTGTAAGGTTTTTCTTGAGTTTCACACAAAATTTAATGCAGGCACGTTGCTCCTGTAACTCTGCCATCTCGAAATTTGCAAACTGTGCAACAAAACATTCTGCTCAGTACAGCACTAACAATAACTAACAGACATACAACAATGAAGCTTCTGGCAGTTACACATTAAACACAAGGCTTGTACAGGGATGCCAACTGCATTTCCCCCCAGCACACCATTTGTCCAAAATTACGAATGTTCCGGAATTTTTCAAACAGAACTTGCACTTTTACTAGAAACAGAACAAGAGCTTGGAAGCTAGCGTGAATAGTGTGAATAGAGTCCACTGCCGGTGAGTGGGTTGCCTTTCCCCTCTACATTTACATTGATTAAGGTTGCCAGATTTCAGTGATTTATCAGCACTGTCATTTTTTAAATAATTTTATGTACTGCACATTTTCTTCATAATACACTTAACACAATGAAAAGGAGTACTTTTCAGTTGAGCGTGCAAATCTGAACATTTTTTCACCAGACAATTCTGTCTTATAAAAATCACTGCAACTTTCGCCATAATTGAAATAAGTGTAAAATTCGTTTTTTATTATATCAACTGAACATCTGTTTCGCTCATCCCTCCATTGAATGTTCATAATAGAGAAAACTCTCTCCGTGAATGCATTTGAAGTAAATATATTCAAAACAAATGTAACGAAAACTAGAACACTGCATTGTTTTGATGCGCCAATCATTTTTATAATGTAGACTCATCTCTTCTGTGGTATTGTCATAGCATCTAACTTTGCTTTCAAATCCTCATTCCCTTCCTTCCAAAACAAATCAGAAACCATAGCGAGCCCTGAACGTACATTATCTACACAAAGGAAATCAACAATACAAAGTAATATGGCTAATTTCAAAATATTTTGGAACTGAGGTTTTTTTTTCATATGATATGCAATCCATTAAGGATAAAACATTTCTGTCATCAAAATCAAACCATGTATTTAAATATTTCAGACAAACCTTATATGTGTGTGTGTGTGTGTGTGTGTGTGTGTGTGTGTGTGTGTGTGCTGTGTTCGCATTGGTATGTTGATAGAGACACTAACAAACACAAACACACAGACAAAATTCAAGCTTTCGCAACCCACGGTTGCTTCATCAGGAAAGAGGGAAGGAGAGGGAAAGACGAAAGGATGTGGGTTTTAAGGGAGAGGGTAAGGAGTCATTCCAATCCCAGGAGCGGAAAGACTTACCTTAGGGAGAAAAAGGGACAGGTTTACATTCACACACACACACACACACACACAAATATCCATCCGCACATATACAGACATAAGCAGACATATATGTCTGCTTGTGTCTTGCCCAAACTCTTTGCCTTTACATTACACTGTATTAAACAGTAGCCAGTTTGGATTTCAACAGGGTG
The DNA here is from genome assembly GCF_021461395.2 of Schistocerca americana. Classification (NCBI taxonomy): domain Eukaryota; kingdom Metazoa; phylum Arthropoda; class Insecta; order Orthoptera; family Acrididae; genus Schistocerca; species Schistocerca americana. Next base: position 28,343,672 of record NC_060124.1, read on the forward strand.
AATCAACAGTGCAAGCTATTTTCTCCTTCACCCATCAAATCTTAGAACCTTTTAATAATAAATTATCTCTTGTTGTGACCTTTCTAAGGCCTTCAATAGTGTTAACCATGAAATCCTTGCAGCAAAGGCTGAACATTATGGTATAAGTGGATCATCTGGCTCATGGATAAATCCTGCCTAAGTAGCAAAAAGCAGAAGATCATGTTGCACAACTCTGAGGAGCACTCTGTGTCATCTAACTGGGGCTGTATTGGCTGTGGTGTTCCTCAGGGATCTATACTTAGCTCCCTTCTCTTCCTCTTCTTCATTAATAGTCTTCGTTGTGTACTAGCTTTAAAGCTCATTTTATTCTTTTTGCTGATGACACCTCCATCCTCATCAACAAAACAGCCAACCACAATCTTGAGGATTCGGCCAATATCGTCTGTAATGAAGTACTTAATTGGTTTGAAAATAATGTGATATTAAATGTTAATAAGACCCAGTTTGTTCATTTCCAAGTAAGTAAAAAATTGGAGGGTCAATTAAGTATTAAATGTAATGGTAGTGAGTTACTACAAGTTGAGTCATCCAAGTTCCTGGGTGTTTGTACTGGCAGCAGTCAAACATTCTTTATTTTTTCCACTGTCTGTGACCGAGACACCTCAAAAAATGTTCATTTTAGTTACTTCCATGCACTATTGTTGTATAATGTAATTTTGTGGGGTGATCAGCCACTTTCCAAACAAATATTCATTGCCCAAGAGAGAGTCATTAGCACAATGAGCGGACTAGCTTAGACATTTTTGTAGAAACATTTTTAGAAAATTAGGGATACTGACAACTGCGTGTCAATATATATATTCCCTGTTATGTTTCATTGGTAAAAATGAGCAACTATACAAAACCAATGACTCATACCATACCCAAAACACCAGGAGGAAGATGGGACCTCCATTATGACGTAAAAAAACCTTAGTGTTGTACAAAAAGCAATCCACTACATGACCTGCAATGTGTTCAGTGCTCTCCCACCATCACTGAAATAACTTGTCCACAAGCTTGCCAGATTCAAACAACAGCTCAAACACTATCTAATAGATAATTCCTTTTATTCAGTTGAAGAATATTTCAATTGTGTTAATTCTAATTGATTTTCTTTTAATTAAATCTGATGTACTCTTATGCATTACGATAGTTGGAATCATTGTTAACATTACTATGGCATTTGTGTAGCTATTAAGATCTACCCTTATTTTAATTTTTTTAATTGCAATTTTGTCTATGTCTATTAATGTGTATTTTGTCTTACACCTATATCTCCTCTTGCGAGATGGTTTCTTATGTGTTCCTTTTGTATAATTTATAATAATCTGACACATCCATGCGAATATCCTACTTATTGGATTCATGGGATCTAAATAAATAAATAAAATAAATGTATGGTTGTAATTAATAAATTGCCAATTATGTAAAATTTCTTATAAAATTGGAAATGACATTTATGTCTTATTGTTTACAGCAGTTAGCTTACTTTTATTTCTTTTGATGTATAACAAGGGACATATTTTATTTACTCACCATGAATTATTAATAGTCCTTACCCAGTAGAATTGCTTTAAATTGGAAGCCTCTGGTCAAATAGTGTATTTGCTTCAACACCTGCTTGATAACCTTCAGATTTTACAATACCGTAGTGAAGAAGCAGCAAGAACTCTGTTGTTGAATATGTTCTGACTGCATGCCTGACAAGAGGATAATTATTGAGCGGTATAGGTGGCAGATGTGTGAAACTAGCCCGCTACTACCCCACAGCTGGTGATAGTGATATATGTGTGTTTAGTTGTAGTTGTTTTTTTGTGATGATATTTGAGAGAAATGACACATCATGTGTTTACAGTTGTGGGCCCAGGAAAAGACTTCTTCTCATAATATCATGAGGGGTAGGAGAATTCATGATCAGTTTTGTGCCTCTTCTGTGCTTGCACCTTTGACAGAGGCCTATTTGGCTACTCTCTCTGTACAGCCTCACTGTTAACCATTTCATATGAAAAAGTTCTTCTCTTAGAATCATGGAACCTATGGGTATTATATTTGAGGTGGGTAGTCGAAGAGCCTGTATAGATAAACAATATTGTACCTAGTAGCTAGTCCAGAAACAGATTTCCTGGTCTTTCTCTGTCTCTGGAACATCAAACCTATAGCCACTGTGGAACAGCCACTGATCATCATTCCTCAGTACAACAAAGAACTTGAAATTTCAACATTATTCATCTCCACAATATTGACTATCTTTTGTCATGTCCTTAATATCTTAGTCACCCACACACTCTTTGCTATGTTTCTGTACATTCTTATGTTAATCCAACTTATAATCTTGTGCCACAAAGGTAATTCCCCTGTGGATGGCTAGGTACAAAAGCTGTCTTATACATTCATCAGCATCTTTTACCTCAGTCAAAATCCAACAATGAAAAATCCATCATGGGATAATGACAGACTAATGTCTAATTCTAATGAAGACCTGTTTGGCTGGAAGGTTTGTTTGACAGTCTTTTTGTTGTGCCTATCTGCGACGCAGCATCTGCGCTATATGGTGTTTACCTCAGTCAAGTCATAAACTATAAGAGATAGATCCACATGTGAAAGCAGTCACACTATATAAGGGCAGTGCTGCAGTTATTGTTTAGTGTTGTAGTGTTGTATGTGAATGACAACTACATTTTGGCTGCAAAGAGAGCAATGTGTGAAGCCTTCAGTGACTAATGTAGCAGAATTTTATCTAATGATCTGTCACAAAATAAAAAGAAATTGTGTTCATATGTAAAGGTTGCTAAAGGCTATTAGTGACACCAAAGTTAGTGTCTAATCACTTGTGATGGGGCAGGAACTGACATTGAGGGTAGCAAATCAAAAGCAGAAATGCTTAACTACATTTTCAAATGTTCCTTTACAAAGGAAAATTAAAGAGCACTGCCCCAATCTCTGAATGGATGAGTGAAATACATGTTAGTGTCAGTGGTGTTGAGAAATAGCTGAAATTGTTAAAATTGAACAAAACTCCAGTACCCAAAGGGATCCCTAATAGATTCTATACTGAATCTGTGGCTGGTTTAGTCTTTTTAACTATAGTTTATTGTACATCCCTCAAACTAAAAGTCATGCCCAGTAGTTGGAAAAAAGCACAGATCACACCCATTTACAAGATTGGTAGCAGAAGTGATCCACAAAACTATCATTCACTGTCCTTGACATCAATTTGTTGTAGATTCTTGAAACTTATTCTGAAAACTCAAGCATAATCAGATATCTTGAACAGAATGACCACCAACTAGCATGGATTCCGAAAGCATCAGTCATGTGAAATCTTCCAAAAAGCATTTGACTCACTACCATATCTATGTATGTATGTTTGTATCTCTGTATTGTATGAGACAACAAGCTAAATTTGTGACTGGATTGAGAATTTCTTGGTAGGGAGAATGCACCACATTATCTTGGATAGAGAATCATTAACAGATATTGAAGTAACTTTAGGAGTGCTCCGGGGAAGTGTTTTAGACACTTGCTGTTCATTTTGTATATATCTGACGTAGTACGTGATATTAATAGTAACACCAGGCTTTTCGCAGATGATGAAGTTATCTATAATGAAGTACTGTCTGAAACAACCTGCACAAATATTGTCAGATCTTGATTAGATTTCAAAGTAGTGCAAAGATTGGGAACTTGCTATAAATGTTCAGATATGTAAAATGGTGTACTTCACAAAATGAAAAACATAGTATCCTCTGCCTATAGTATCAGTTAGACGTGGTTGGAGTCTGTCGACTCATAGAAATACCTGGGTGTAACACTCTTTAGTGATGTGAAATGGAAAGATCACATAAGTGCATTTGTGGGTAAAGTAGATGGTAACCTTCGCTTTGTTAGTAGAACTAGACTTTTCCCCATAGCTTCACCCATGTATGCATTTGACACATATATTGAACACACTTCCTCCTCCCCCTCTCTGTGTCTCTCTCTTCCTGCCTGTGTCTGTTCACCTCATCCTTCCTTCCACCCCTCTCGGTCTCCTCCTCCCCACTCTCCTTCTTTGTTTATCTCCTCCTCGTACTATCTTTGTCCATTTCCTCTACCCCCTTTCTGTGACTATATCCTTCTCCTCCCTCCATATGGCCATTTCCTTCTGTCCTCCTCCCCTTCTAGCTTTCCATCTCCACCTCCCCCTCTGCCTTTTCCACCTGCTCACTATCCGTCTGCATCTTCCACCTGCCTCATGCACTTCCCTCTCCTCCCCTCCCTCTGTCCATTTCCTCTTCCTCCTCACTCTGTCCATAACCTCCTCTCTCCATCTCAACCTCTCCCCACCCATGTTCGTCAGTACATGCAACCCCCGCAATAAAGTTCATAAAGCAGGTTGATACTACTCCCTTGTCATGCCAGTCACGCAGGACAGGCTACACATCAGGGGCTTGAAATCATTTATTTGCCAATGAAATACAGGCTGCCATGCAAAGCAGGTCGATAAATCAAACTGATACTACTACATTACCCACTTGTCGTGCAGGACAGCCTACATGTCAGGGCCCAGAAAACCTTTTTTTACCCCTGACATGTTGGCTGTCCTGCAAAACACATTGATACTATTATTGCACGAAATTCCTGTCATGCAGGGCAGTCTGCTTGCCATCGGCCGCAACAAACCCATTTTGGTCCTTATCTCCTCTCCTATTGGAGCTAGGAGGCTGTAAACCCCTCAATGCTGATATCCATGAGGCCTACTGTTTCTGTGCCAAATTTGGTTGAAATTGATACAGGTGTTTGGGAGAATATCTCTAACACACACATTCTGATTTATAAGATAACAAATACTGGGATAATACAATCAGTCTACAAAGGAGATTGTTTACAAATCATTCATGCAACCTGTCCCAGCATATTGCTCATCTGTGTGGGACCCATACCAAATAGGGCTAACAAGGGATGTTGAACGTATACAGAGAAAGGCAGCATGAATGGTCACAGATTTGTTTGACCCATGAAAGAGTTTCACAGAGCTAGTGAAGAAACTGAACTGGCAGACTCTTGAAGATAATGTCAACAATTCCAACACAGCCTACTTACAGTTTCAAGAACTGCTTTTAAATGACGACTCTAGGGAAATACTACAACTCCCTACATATTGCTCCCATAGGGATCATGAGGACAACATTAGATTAATTACAGCACACATGGGGCAATTCGACAATCATTCTTCCCATACTCCATACGTGAGTGGAATGGGACAAAGACTGTAATAACTCGTACCATGGGACATACCCTCTGTCGTGCATTACACAGTGGTTTGCTGAGTATAGATGTAGAGAATGTAAGAGAACCTACAGAACTAAATTTAGAATGGCAAAAAGAACAGCATACGAAAGATACATTGAAGGGGCTCCTAATAAGTGCAAAGCTGCATGGAATGTTGTTGCACAAGAGCATTGCAGGAATGAACATAGCATAGCTCTTGACCCGGATAAAGTTAATCGTTTTTTCATGGACTCTGTAAGTGATATCAGTAACAAAATTGAAACAACAACCACTAATGCAAGTGATCTACTTAAGCAACAACAACCTGCAAACATACCTTTAAATGGAGCACAATCACACCCACTGAGATTACAAAGGTAGTGGCAAAGTTCTCAAACTCCAAGAGCATGGACTACTCTTGGTTGTCCAATTACATAATTAAAAAAAAACAGTGCATATAATTAGTGAACCATTGGCCTTTCTGTTTAATAGGTGTCTAGAGTTTGGAGTCTATCCTACAACTCTGAAAATATCGAAAGTTATCCCAGTGTATAAAAAAGGGGACAAAGATGATCTCAAAAATTACCGACCAGTTTCAATAGTTCCCATTTTCTCGAAAATATTTGAATCTCTTATTTATAACCAACTAAACTACTACTTTGAGTCGCATAACTTACTCTCTAATAGTCAATTTGGCTTCCGCAAGGGAAGAAATACCACCACTGTTGTTCTTTCAATTGTGAATGAGGTAATAACTGCCTTCGAGAATAAAAATGTGATTTAAGTAAGGCATTTTACTGCTTTTCTCATGATATCTTACTTGCTAAACTCAAATTCTATGGCGTACAAGACTCTGCGTTGGCAGTAATTGAATCATACCTAAACAATAGGAAGCAGTTTGCCTCTGTCAGAAACAGAAACTCACAATTGCTAGAAGTTAAGACAGGAGTCCCACAAGGTTCTGTCCTTGGGCCCTTCTTTTTTATAATTGCAGTCAATGATTTACCTCATTGCATCCCCAATATTGTTATTTGTTATGCTGATGACACAACTTTGCTTGCTCAGCACGAGAACCTATCAGTTCTGCAAGATATGATGCAAGATGGCATGGAAGCAGCTCTAAATTGGTTCTCATCAAATACACTGCTTTGCAATCCTGATAAAAACCAACAGATTATACTAGGATTGTCAAAAGAGGTAGAGGTGAAAGCAGTTAAAATTCTAGGAATTCATGTAGACTCTTAAGTTAATGTGGGAAACACACATCAACCATACCTGCACAAAATTGTCTCGAGTTACGTATTTAATGTGGAAACTGAGACGCCTGGTGGCAAAAGAATATTTAAGAGTTATTTATTTTGGACTCTTTCAGTCACATACAGAGTATGGACTGCTGATATGGGGACAATCTCTTCACATCACTGAAGTTCTAAAAATTCAGAAGAAAGTGATACGGGCAATGAGCAATTCTGGTAGATCAGAGTACTCCCGGCCACTGTTCATTCAACTGAAAATATTAACAGTTATTAATCTTTATATGTACACCTCAGCATTGTATGCAAAAAGTAATATAGCAGATTTTGAAATGAGGGAAAGCATACACCACCATAATACCAGAGGCAAAACAAAATTAGACATACCTAGACACAGGCTGACAAGAACAGGGAATTCCCATTTAATCAATAGTCTAAAAATATTTAATAAACTTCCATTTTCTTCTTGGTCATCTCACATAAGTAGATTCAGGAGCAAGCTACTAAATTGGTTACTAATGAATCCTTTTTACAATATAACAGAATTTATGAATATAAAATCAATCAACATTAATGTTTAACGATTTCATTATGTGATGTCACTGAATGTATTTACCTTATGTTATGGTGTATGTTATCATCTATGGGCACTATTTGCAATGCTCATTTAGCTTTAAGGGGCTCCGGAACGCTCTATACTTGCAATGTTAAAATAACGCCTATAAATTACATCTTTCCTCACAAAGTATTTGAGGTAGGAAGTTGAACTTTTTACAGATTATTTATTGGAATATGGGCTACAACTTAACACAGGGATTTTACAAAATTTTAGTTCAGTTATTAAAGATGATTTTTTTGCAATTGTAATGAAAATTCACAACATTTTTTGCAATTTTTTATTTATATATTCAAAAATATACAGTTTTTTTGGAAAAAGGCTGTGTTAAATTATGCAGAAGGTACTGTGTAACATTTACTGAAAGTTTGAAACAAATATGTTTGGAAGATCCTTAGAAAACATGTAATTAGTATGAGAAAATAAAAGTTTTGGGAATCGAGCGACAGATATTGGATTAACTTTTTAGTGCATTCCAGGTCCATAGGATGGATTATCTTCATCCTCTGCAAACTACTCCTGTTTACTCTTGCTTGTATTTCTAGACTCTTTACAGCCCTGTCTGCAGCCCAAAGGCGTTCCTTGTCTAAAGCAAGCATCGCTCGTTGTTGTGTTCGTAGATTTTGCTACCATTTTCTTCAGTTGCAGTTACTGCAACACTGTTCCAAAAGGTGGTCATGTATGAACACTTATCACATTTCAGTTGTATTTCACTAGCAAGTCCTACGTGCTTTATTATGGAGAGTTCCAGACCAACTTCACTACAATGAATACATCTTACACAGTTTGAAAAAATTCCTTTGAGAACCGACATATCAAATATTTCATTCACATCCGATTCGCCCATAAAACATTCATAGTTTTCACTCATTGAACCAAGCTTCTTCTGTGAAGTATTTTCTTTCCCACTTTGACTGCTATGGGCAGGTAAACTTGAGAGATTAGGTTCACTCACTTGGTTATCGTCTTTATTGTTTACAGTAATAACACATACCTTTGGCTTTCCAACATTTCTCCTGTTCTTAAAAGCCTTCAGAGGATTTCTAATAACTTTACTTTTACTCATTATTATACTTCAACAAAACAGAGACTCAACAAACAGAATTAATTACAAATACTTTCGAGATAACGACAGAGTAAATAAACATGAAACAATTGACAATCACACCAGCGATATATATTGAACCATCACAGGTTAGCCACAACACATACTTTATCTCACATCACTAAAATGTACCTGATGAACACGGACGTTAATAATAACACCATCTGACAGCAGTTTAACAGCGCCACAGTGGGTCACGCCCATGTAGAACACATTTCAAAAAAAATTTAAAAATAGTTGTAGTCTTCGGAATTGAATAAATTATATATCTATTAAAAGGTAATAGTCTGCAGATTCAGAAAACGCAAAAAAGTAAAAATTGAACTTTTCGTGATTTTGAGCCTTTCCGGAGCCCCTTAAGGTACTATTCAAGGAAAGTGTTATATGATATCCATGCCTATTCCACCTCAGGTGGTCAATGGTGAATAAAGAATCTGAATTAGATGTAAACTGCACCACTCATCAATCTGCCACAATTAAGTGATTGTCTTTCATCATTTTTGTTAATTGTACTTGATTTGGTGTTTCTTGTAATTTTTCTATCATCTACATGCAAAACAAGACTAGTATCTGCTAATATTACTAATCAAAGATTATTAATATACTGAAGAAAAGATGAGGGCTCTTAAGGTGGACTCTTGAAGGACACTATGTGTAACTAGTTCCCAGACAGTTGAAGAGTTATAGCTTAATATAAATCTCTTTCCTATTGTGAGATCCTTTGTTTAATGTTAGAGAGGTATTACTTTAACCATCTGTGCAAGTACCTAGAACAGAACATAAAATTTACCAGTAGTCTGTACTTTGTTTTTTGTTGAATTAAGTACATAACATCAGTAAACTTCACAGTGTTCTTAAAAGTAAAAATGTAAATGTAGATATACAGGGTGTTACAAAAAGGTACGGCCAAACTGTCAGGAAACATTCCTCACACACAAATAAAGAAAAGATGTTATGTGGAGATGTGTCTGAAAACGCTTAATTTCCATGTTAGAGCTCATTTTAGTTTCGTCAGTATGTTCTTCCACCTACGCTCAATGGAGCACGTTATCATGATTTCATATGGGATACTCTACCTGTGCTGCTAGAACATGTGCCTTTACAAGTACGACACAACATGTAGTTCATCCACGATGGAGCTCCTGCACATGTCAGTCGAAGTGTTCGTACGCTTCTCAACAACAGATTCGGTGACCGATGGATTGGTAGAGGCGGACCAATTTCATGGCCTCCACGCTCTCCTGACCTCAACTCTCTTGACTTTCATTTATGGGGGCATCTTGTCTACACAACCCGGATACCAAATGTAGAGACTCTTCGTGCACGTATTGTGGACGGCTGTGATACAATACGCCATTCTCCAGGGCTGCATCAGCGCATCAGGGATTCCACGCAACGGAGGGTGGATGCATGTATCCTCGCTAACGGAGGACATTTTGAACATTTACTGTAACGAAGTGTTTGAAGTCACGCTGGTACGTTCTGTTGCTGTGTGTTTCCATTCCATGATTAATGTGATTTGAAGAGAAGTAATAAAATAAGCTCTAACATGGAAAGTAAGCGTTTCCTGACACATGTCCACATAACATATTTTCTTTCTTTGTGTGTGAGGAACGTTTCCTGAAAGTTTGGCCGTACCTTTTTGTTACACCCTGTATATTATAACCCATCTTTGTAGTTATGTCATCATTTATTCTGGTTGACTTTTCTTTCCTGTATATCAACTAATTTAGTTTTATATAAATAAGGTTGTTTGTTTAACTGATCACAGCTTAATATGTTGGGATCTTCTTGCTCACAGTAATAACAGAATACCATTTTGGTTAACAGTTGTTACTCCCAATATTAATGTTATGCACGACAAAAAGTTATAGGCTTTAATGAAAAATTTTAAGTCATTTACTATTCATTATTTTTTTATTTAGTTTTTATTGGTCTCTGATACCATTGTGCTTGTCAAAATTTTTTTGTGTATGTGAGTTTCACCCATAATGATCTTTAATGCTTCATATGACGTGCACTGTGAGAGTGTGCCAGTTAAAAACTGAGGATGGTACTATTAATGTTTAGTGTTGTATACAACTGGTAATACAGCCAAGCTGTGTTTTCCATCAAAGTCCATAGACTATGCACCGTAGCTCTTGATTTTGCAGTGAGCAGTGATAAAGACAGTTAAGAATATCTTGGAGTTTTATGATGAATCATAACTTCATTTTCCCAGTTAATCTTGCAATTTAATCAAAAAAATTGTATTTGTTCTTTTTACTGTCATACATTGTGTTACAGAAAAAGTGTTGCTTGATTCTTATGTTAATTGTTTATTGTCTGTATTTGTATTGTTTTTGTAAAATTGATCTTTATTTTTATTGTTATTGTGAAATTGATAATTAAGTCTTTCCTATATCTTTGAAGGGGGAAGATTACAGGTCTGTGCCGTGCTCTGAGCAATCAGATAATTATTAAATGCCAGCGTTCAGTAAACCTGGATGAAATATTCTCAGGATATACTAGAAAAGGAATTAAAACGTTAGAGGCCTGCATCTCATGCTGTGTAAAGTACAGATTTATTTACGAAAAAGTAAGTTGTATTCTAATTTTTTTCAGTTTCCAGTATTACTGATTCTCCTTTCAAGTTTTTCTAGATTATTCCACTTCTGGGTTTAGATTGCTGAGGCCCACACGGAATATTCTAAATGCCAGTGGGATTTAGATAAAGCATCAATATTCAATCATGTTGATTCATTCACCCAAAGATGCCGAGACATGGTGGAAGTATGTGAAGCCATGAGAGTCTTTGGGAGGTATGGTAGTTTTGTACATAAAGTCATTTGATATTTTGTGTGGAGAAGTTCCTTGCTGACTTTTTGACTCTATTCAGGATGGATGAGACAGAAGTAATACCAAGGCCCATGTTTGGAGGGACAGAAGGTCCTGAGTTTGAAGCCACATGTGATAAAGTTGAGAGCACTTTCCGCTGTAGTCTCCAGGCAATACAGGATGTAAAACATACAATATTGGAAGTGCAGGCAACATCATGGTACAGTGATATTATCAGGTAAAAACCAATGGAGTTACAGTTTTTTAGTGTATATTTTAACTAGTTTTAGGTTTTGGTTTCTAATGTCAACAGATGTGGTTCATTCAAAGTGCTTGTGTAACTACAGATGCTTTTTACTTAAGTTCTTCTGGTACTACAGTTGTTTTATGTTCGAAAGATTCTTGGAGAAAGATTTGACCATGACCCTGCTTGTCTGTGGTTTACACATTTGCCAAACAGTATCAGCAATTTAGGTTTGAGTATATTCATGATTGTTTCTGATTATTATTTTTTTATCAATCACCACTTGTCTCTTGAGTGATTATGAAAAATGACATTAAGTTAGCTCATTTTTTTAAAAAATCTAGTGGCATTTGAGTCTTAACATTTCATATAGTTTATTGATGGGGTCATACACCATCAATTATACATCAGTTGAGGGTAAGGTATTGGAACAAAACTGTGTTTCCACCAAATTCTTTTTCTATTCACAATAACAGTATGAGAGTAGTAGCTGTGCAACAAATAAAACAGAATTCTAGCAGTTTTAATTCTACTGTTTTCTTGTTGTCAGCTATGGAGTTGCCAAGGGCCACCTGCAGCTTCTTTGATGGCCAGATGTGTTTTGGACTGAAATTACCAAGCTATAACTTTCAATACTCAGATACATCTCCTACTAAATGACTTCTTACAAATTGTGTCCTACTGTCTCTTGCAAAATTGTTAGAAAAATTAACAGAATGTGCATCACCTACGAGGGGCGTTTGGAAAGTCCGTGAAAAAATAAAAACTACTTACGTGTTTGGGTTAAACATTTTTTATTATTCAACATAGTCTCTTTTTAGACTTTATACACTTTGTTCAATGCTGTTCTAATTTGTTGATACCTTCCGAATAATAGGAATTGTCCAAGTCTGCAAAATAGCTATTATTTGCTGCAATCACCTCCTCGTTTGAATAAAATCTTTGTCCCACCAGACATTCCTTCAAACTGGGGAACAAATAGTAGTCCATGGGGGCCAAGTCTGGATGATAGGGGGGATGTGAAATGAGTTGGAATCCTATTCAGATTAATTTTGCGACCACAACTGCTGAGGTGTGTCCTGGTGCATTGTCATGTTGGAAAAGGACTTTTTTGTGGTCCAGTTGCCGGTGTTTTTCTTGCAGCTCGGTTTTTTTCTTGCAGCTCGGTTTTCAAACGGTCCAATAATGATGAATAATGAGGATCATCCCTTGCGAATCCCAAAAGACAGTCGCCATAACCTTTCTGGCCGAAGAAATGGTCTTCGCCTATTTTGGTACAGATTCTCTCTTGGTAACCAATTGTTTAGATTGTTGTTTGGTCTCAGGAGTATAGTAGTAATGTATCCATGTTTCATCCACAGTGACGAAACGATGATTAATGTCCTGTGGATTCTTCCTGAACAGTGCAAACCATCCTTGCAACAATTCACATGATTCCGTTTTTCGTCAAGCATTAGCAGTCGTGGAACCCACCTTGCGGATAGCTTTCTCATGTCCAAATGTTTATGCAAAATATTATGTACCCGTGCATTTGAGATGCCCACAGCACTAGCAATCTCACGCACTGTAACTCTTTTGTAATCCATCACCATATCATGGATTTTATCAGTGATTTATGGAGTCATAACCTCCACAGGGCTTCCAGAATGTTCAGCATCACCTGTGCCCATATGACCACTCCGAAAATTTTGAAACCACTTATAAACTGTTCTAATCGAAGGTGCAGAGTCACCGTAATGTTTATGAAGCTTCTCTTTAGTCTCCTGAGGCGTTTTGCCTTTCATAAAGTAATGTTTAATCAGCACACGAAATTCTTTTTTGTCCATTTTTTGACAATCACTCGACTTGCTTGATTCACACGAATGCCAAACAATAAATAGAGCAATACGGGTGAAACTTAGCATGCATTCTTTCCAAAGATGCTACTAACTAAACATGACCTCGATACGTGCCGGTGGTGCCATCTCTCGGACTTTGCATGGACTTTTGAAATGCCCCTCCTAATGGGTGATAATAGAAGATATTTTTAAAAATGTGGCTGTTTACTTCAAACCAAAATTATTCCTGTTAGCCGTTTCTTGACTTCCAGTTATCCACAGTTGTTTGTAAGAGGTAAAGTTTCTCAAAATAATGTTATACAGAACAATTGTTTCTAAATATGATTCTTGTAATGCTCTTATTCAGACATAGACACATGCAACAGTGCAGTTTCTCAAAATAATGAGAAATTTTGTTATACAGAACAATTGTTTCTGAATATGATTCTTGTAATGCTCTTATTCAGACATAGACACATGCAACAGTGCATCAAATGATATTTAAAGTGACCTGTGTCAGTGATTTCATAAAAGTGGAGAAATAAGAATACAGTATCATGAAATTATTAATTTATTCACTTATTTGGCATACAACAAATATCCCCATTTATGCTGCAACAAGTTGTATACATTGAAATATCTTCTTATGAAACACATGAATTAACTGATGTAGTATGAAAATAGTAGAATTACCAGTTTAACAACAGGCTTTCTATCTGGCTAAAGTAAATATTTTGATCGAAATACTGTGAAAACAGAATTTGAATGATAAGTACAGCCTGGATGTACAAGTACAATGGGAACAATTATTTCCCACAAAGTGACGGAGGGCAGGAGAGTACTTTTTTTGGGGGGGGGGGGGGGAGGCAAATATGAACATCAGTAAGTATACACAGCCTGATGAAAAAAGAAAAATACCCGGTGTTATTTACTGTTTTATGAATATGTGATCTTGTCCTTTATATGTTTATATTAATTCCTGTTTATTGTCGATCTGAAGATGATCTTATAAAAAGATCGAAACTGGTCACCACATTAAAAAAGTTATGTGATCAAGACTGCTTCCAGTTTATTTATAATAATTACAGATCACTGTTTTTCTATATAAGAAGTATGTTCTTTAAAATGTTAAAAACACCCAGAGGAGAAAATGAAATGAAATAAAACTTCACGGGTTGAAAGGGGAAGTGATGTCATTTCAGTGATAACAGAACCAAGCCAAAGTTACAAAGAATGTTGCAGCATGAGCCCACTTATCAGTATGACTTTGCACCTCCTCTGGCTTAAATACCTGCACTGATTCATTTGGAAAGGGTGTCATAAAGCCATTGCATCCTTTACTGAGGTAAGTTGGCTAGCAACTGTTGTAACTGGCCACTGCAGTACCTCAAAATCACACACACAATTTGTTGAGACGCATGCCATTTGTGGATGAGCATTGTCCTGTTGAAAACTGGCTCTATGATATTGCTGCATGAGAATAACACATGAGGAACTACTGTTATGTACCAATGTGTCGTTAAGAGTACCACAAGTCACTTCCACCCAGGACACAAAGTCGTAACACACGGCACCCAACACCATGACACATCGTGCCTCTCCAAAACATTGGAGAAAGACATCTCATCCTGTGGCCATATTCTCTGAAAATGGGCGGCTGGGTAGTGCAGAACTGTAATTCATCCCTGAACACATTGTAATGTCATCCATTAGAAGCTTTTTGTGTTGTGATGTTAATGGCAGCCTACACTTGGAATGGTAATTTTCTAGTCTGGCTGCTGCTAATATCCAACCAAAGATGGAGGATGACACAGATTACTTGTTCTTGAGTGGTAGGTGCAGATGTGAAGGAGTTACAATGAGCATTGTGCACTGTACAGTGATTCGCCCATATGGTGGACATACATTGTTAGCTGGAATTTGGTTGATGAGTATGCCAGGCCTCACATTCCCATGTAGTCCACCATCAGGCCACTGTCACATCTGAATGATCCACAAATCTAGGCATTGCACGGTTCAATCAACTGGTCAAATGGAGACTGAAAATGAGGCGCCTTTCAAATCCTGTCAACACTTTCTCTTGTGAGCGCAAGACATTTCCACGTCCTTCATGTTGATCACTCAGTGTCTGCTGCTGTTCATGCCCCTATTGTACCCTACTAGGCCTGGTAACAAAACTAAATTTGAACATTTTCATACCCACCCATGTTGTGTTCAAGTACAAAGTTACGCTGACATGTGCACCAATGGAGCTTATGTGGTATGGTAGCCCTCTACCTTCCACCACTTCATTTTGGAACTACAGCAGTTGGATTCAAAGATATGGGTGTCAAAAGAGGTCATCACAGTGGAAGTGTACTAACCTGATTGTAGACTAAAGTTCCATGGTGATGCAGCAGAATTGAAGTTTCATAATCTTATAGTATCTTAGATGATGGCATCACAGTTCAGCAATATATGGAACATTAATCACATTCAAGTGATGTCCATTTTATCTTACACTGTTCTTTATATTTCACAAATATCGTGCTAGCACTTAGATACTGTGTTTATTCTCAGTGGCAGTACATGTCGTAAACAGTTCATGACAGACTTAAAACTCTTGTCTGCACACTACATTCTAAACTTTTAGAAATCAAAGTTTGTAAAACAATAGTCAACTATGTACATTTCTCATAGTGAATCCAGAACACTGATTTGTACACACAATTTGATAAAAATATATTAGTGCATCAGGCTGCTAACTTTCGTGGATATGTAACCCAACTATTGCAACAGTTTCAGAATCATAGATGTTGCTTTTGTAACTTCTGGTTGTAAACTTGTTATATAATTTTACTCTTGTGATTGCTGGGCATGGGCAGGGTACTCTTCACTATATAATGTGAACCGAGTGAGTGCGAGCTTTCACATAGGTGATGACTGTGTGCTTCTTGGATGCTGACAGAATGTTTTTGGTTGGAGTAGAGTAGATATAGACTGGTGTAATGATAAGTTGTGATTTTATTAATTAAATATTATTTTAAAAACCGGTGAAGGTCAGAATCATTAGTAGTAGAGTTGATTTGTTGAATTCAACCATAATCTGATTTAACCCTTTAACTGACAACTATGTGTGAGACTCGTGGTCAGGTATTCGGACCAAATGTGGGTATCACAAGCTTGGCCTTTGGTTCATATGTCAGGCAAAATGTAAACTTCATGAACCTGACCTGCAGCACTTTGGTTGGGCCAAATGAAAACATCACAGTCGTGGCCTGTGGTACAACAGTTGTGACTTGTGATGTGCCCCACCACATACAGCACAGGCCAGGCTCATGATAGATTCTTATTATCACACTCAGTTACGTTTTATTCTTGGTCATGTTTGCACATTGAAATATATGTTCTTGAATGTTAGGGACGTATCCGCACAAAATGTTTTCAAAATGTAAATGTGATGAGAACAGTGAGCATTATGTCAATACTTCTGCAACCAACAGTGACAGTAGTGACATCGTACATCCTGTATGACAAAAACACAGGCTATTAGTTATTGAGGATGATAATGCTGATGAAGATCAACTACCAGTGACTCCTGGCATAAAAGAGGCAACCGTACATGAGGTAGGAGTAAATAAAAGAGGGCTAGATATACAGGGTGGAGCAGAGGAAACACATGTTTTTCACTGTTGAATGACTGGGACATGGTTCGATAAAAATAATAAAAACATGCATTAATTGATAGATTTTTTAATGCAGTTTTGAAATATACATACTTTAATTAGGCTTGAAAAATAATGTCTTGGAGATGACGTCCTTCTTGCTGGATACAAATTTGGATCCTCTCCAAAAAGTTACCCATGGCTCCCTGCAACATTTCATGGAATTCTTCAGGTCATTGATTGTGCGAGGCTTGTTCATGTAGACTTTTGATTTTAAATACCCCACAAAGAGAAGTCGCATATTGACAAATTGAGTGAGCGAAGAGGCCAGTAAACATCACCATATCTCGAAATAACGTGTCCTGGGAACATTTGTCAAACCACTTCCATGGGTGCTCTTGCCATGTGAGCTGTGGCACCATCCTGCTTGATGCCTTTCAAGTTCAACACAGCATGTTGTTATCAATGGAGAGACGTCTACAGACGTTAAAGTAACCTCTGGCGTGCCACAGGGGAGTGTTATGGGACCATTGCTTTTCACAATATATATAAATGACCTAGTAGATAGTGTCGGAAGTTCCATGCGGCTTTTCGCAGATGATGCTGCAGTATACAGAGAAGTTGCAGCATTAGAAAATTGTAGCGAAATGCAGGAAGATCTGCAGCGGATAGGCACTTGGTGCAGGGAGTGGCAACTGACCCTTATCATAGACAAATGTAATGTATTGCGAATACATAGAAAGAAGGATCCTTTATTGTATGATTATATGATAGCGGAACAAACACTGGTAGCAATTACTTCTGTAAAATATCTGGGAGTATGCGTGCGGAACGATTTGAAGTGAATGATCATATAAAATTAATTGTTGGTAAGGCGGGTACCAGGTTGAGATTCATTGGGAGAGTCCTTAGAAAATATAGTCCATCAACAAAGGAGGTGGCTTACAAAACACTCGCTCGACCTATACTTGAGTATTGCTCATCAGTGTGGGATCCGTACCAGATCGGGTTGACGGAGGAGATAGAGAAGATCCAAAGAAGAGCGGCGCGTTTTGTCACAGGGTTATTTGATAACCGTGATAGCGTTACGGAGATGTTTAACAAACTCAAGTGGCAGACTCTGCAAGAGAGGCGCTCTGCATCGCGGTGTAGCTTGCTCGCCAGGTTTCGAGAGGGTGCGTTTTTGGATGAGGTATCGAATATATTGCTTCCCCCCTACTTATACCTCTCGAGGAGATCACGAATGTAAAATTAGAGAGATTAGAGCGCGCACGGAGGCTTTCAGACAGTCGTTCTTCCCGCGAACCATACGCGACTGGAACAGGAGAGGGAGGTAATGACAGTGGCACGTAAAGTGCCCTCCGCCACACACCGTTGGGTGGCTTACAGAGTATAAATGTAGATGTAGATGTATATGTAACTGCAGTTCCTCCCTTTACACAAAAATAAGGTCCAACAATCCCCATCTTTGAAATGTAGCACCACACTGTTACTTTTAAACTGTGGAGAGGTCTTTAGTGTAATTCATGTGGGTTCTCCGGCGTCCAATCCAAACAAATTGGAACATTGACCTAACTGTCTAGAATATGTGCTTCATCACTCATGAAGACTATAGCATCTGCATCGCCCATTATGCGACAAAACTCTCTGCGCTGCACAAAATCCCCTTCACTAAGCTGCTGGATGATCATTATCTTGTACGGGTGAAGTTTATGATCATCGTGTAAGATGCGATGAAGTGAACGACATGACATACCCAGCGCTACAGCCTGTCATCTAGCTGATCGTTTCGGACTAACAAGAACTGCTGTTCTCACTCGGTCTACATTTTCCAGAATATGAACTGAACGGGGAAGACCAGGTGGTTTATTTTTCATCACAGATCCAGTACTTCTAAATGCTGCAACCTGTCGGAGTACAATATTTCGATCAGGCACTGCACCTCGACGTCCCACTCTAAAATTTTGACCCAAAATATGTTGCACTGTGACTACGGAATCATTGTTTGTAAAGTACTGCTCGACAATGAACACACGATGCTCTACACTCCAATGCTCCATAGTGACTGAAACTGCATTGTATTGGCAGTCTGCCAACATTCGTTCGAGGTCAATACCCCCTCTCATCGCTTCATACTAGCAGTTCAAAAAACACGTGTTTCCTCTGCTCCACCCTGTATTTAATGTAATATTTGATAACATGGTCTGGGAGAATATTGTAACCAATACTAACCAGTACGCAGAACAAACACAAACCAATCCAAACAGAATACAAGGACTCAATAACAACCGGTTTCCTGTGAATTGTAAAGGAACTAAAAGATATTTTGTGTTGTCTATAAGAATTGCACGGATGAAGAACCAACTGAATTGGTCGAAGAGGGCTGTTACAGAGGCACCCATATTTCGAAATACAGTGCTGCCAAAAAGATATCTGCAAATTACGAGACATTTGCACTTTACAGACAATGATCTGGTTACCATCACAGACAAATTGAGTAAAATAACACCTGTGATAAAGTATTTGAATCAAAATTTAAAGAAGTTATACAATGAAATACAACATCACTATCGATAAATTACTCGGGTAATTTAAAGGCGATGTATCTTACAAACAATGCAATTCATCAAAAAGGGATCAATTTGGTATTAAATTTTACGAATTATGTGAGTCAGATTCAGGTTATTGCTACGACTTTAAAATATATACAGACCACAGTAAGATAAACTGTGATATAGCACCTCCAAAGCTATCACAGTCAGTGTTATTATGCCTGGGTAATTGATGCTTTTTATACTTTTTATCAAACTTGTGTATGACGCTATCACATGATTATAAAACAAATGTCATTGGCACAATATTTTCAAATAGAAAGAATTTGCCAAAAGATTTCTGTAAACTAAAATTAAATAAGATGGAATACAGAATAAGGAGCTGCAATCGGATACTCGCTGTGAAGCTATATGTTCACATTATGTGATGAAAAACATGAACCAGTAGAAATGATTGTACAAGGATGTAATTATGCTTCAAAACCAAGTGCTTACAACAAGGGAATGAATGGAATTGATTGGCAAGACCAAACACTTGCAAGCTTCCCAATCATGAGGAAATATAGGAAAGAATATAAAAATATTTTCTTTTATGTGTTCAATATTGGTATTTTCGATTTGTACAAAATGGTTCAAATGGCTCTGAGCACTATGGGACTTAACATCTGTGGTCATGAGTCCCCTAGAACTTAGAACTACTTAAACCTAACTAACCTAAGGACATCACACACATCCATGCCCGAGGCAGGATTCGAACCTGCGACTGTAGCAGTCATGCGGTTCCGGACTGAGCGCCTAGAACCGCTAGACCACCATGGCCGGCGATTTGTACATTTTGTGCAGATATTGGTATTTTCAATTCATATATTCGTGCAACAAAACAAATAATGGGGGTAAGAACAGATTTACATTGATTATAGGTTTGAAATAGCCACATCATTACTGGAGAATATACCAGATTATACAGGACAGGGATGAGTACTGTACAGAGATTTACAAGAGAGACTGCATGTGAAACACTGGGCCCATTTTCCTAAGCACAATGACCCAACTGCATCAAAATCGATGCCATCAGGACTCTGTAAAGTTTGCATGAAAAATAAAAATTGTAGTGAAACAGTTTGGGCGTAAAGAAATGTAAAGTTCACTTAAATTATTACACTCCTGGAAATTGAAATACGAACACCGTGAATTCATTGTCCCAGGAAGGGGAAACTTTATTGACACATTCCTGGGGTCCGATACATCACATGATCACACTGACAGAACCACAGGCACATAGACACAGGCAACAGAGCATGCACAATGTCGGCACTAGTACAGTGTGTATCCACCTTTCGCAGCAATGCAGGCTGCTATTCTCCCATGGAGACGATCGTAGAGATGCTGGATGTAGTCCTGTGGAACGGCTTGCCATGCCATTTCCACCTGGCGCCTCAATTGGACCAGCGTTCGTGCTGGACGTGCGGACCGCGTGAGACGACGCTTCATCCAGTCCCAAACATGCTCAATGGGGGACAGATCCGGAGATCTTGCTGGCCAGGGTAGTTGACTTACACCTTCTAGAGCACGTTGGGTGGCACGGGATACATGCGGACGTGCATTGTCCTGTTGGAACAGCAAGTTCCCTTGCCGGTCTAGGAATGGTAGAACGATGGGTTCGATGACGGTTTGGATGTACCGTGCACTATTCAGTGTCTCCTCGACGATCACCAGTGGTGTACGGCCAGTGTAGGAGATCGCTCCCCCACACCATGATGCCGGGTGTTGGCCCTGTGTGCCTCGGTCGTATGCAGTCCTGATTGTGGCGCTCACCTGCACGGCGCCAAACACGCATACGACCATCATTGGCACCAAGGCAGAAGCGTCTCTCATCGCTGAAGACGACACGTCTCCATTCGTCCCTCCATTCACGCCTGTCGCGACACCACTGGAGGCGGGCTGCACGATGTTGGGGCGTGAGCGGAAGACGGCCTAACGGTGTGCGGGACCGTAGCCCAGCTTCATGGAGACGGTTGCGAATGGTCCTCGCCGATACCCCAGGAGCAACAGTGTCCCTAATTTGCTGGGAAGTGGCGGTGCGGTCCCCTACGGCACTGCGTAGGATCCTACGGTCTTGGCGTGCATCCGTGCGTCGCTGCGGTCCGGTCCCAGGTCGACGGGCATGTGCACCTTCCGCCGACCACTGGCGACAACATCGATGTACTGTGGAGACCTCACGCCCCACGTGTTGAGCAATTCGGCGCTACGTCCATCCGGCCTCCCGCATGCCCACTATACGCCCTCGCTCAAAGTCCGTCAACTGCACATACGGTTCACGTCCACGCTGTCGCGGCATGCTACCAGTGTTAAAGACTGCGATGGAGCTCCGTATGCCACGGCAAACTGGCTGACACTGACGGCGGCGGTGCACAAATGCTGCGCAGCTAGCGCCATTCGACGGCCAACACCGCGGTACCTGGTGTGTCCGCTGTGCCGTGCGTGTGATCATTGCTTGTACAGCCCTCTCGCAGTGTCCGGAGCAAGTATGGTGGGTCTGACACACCGGTGTCAATGTGTTCTTTTTTCCATTTCCAGGAGTGTATATTGTATTGATTGATAATACACAAGGTTGTAATTTTTACATAATTAAACCAGTTAGATCTTCCACATGTACTTACACTGCTTAAGTCGTGCGCAATTGGTACAATGTCAGACTGATTTGCGGAACCATGGAATGGCTCAAAGGCCAGGTGATCACATTTAGATTTTGGATCCAGGCTGTTGGAACTTAAATCATACGTTATGGGATTAACTAAATGTATTAAAATTCAGGGTACCATTTGATTAATACACTGTATGCTGTCATGGTGCATTCTCTGTTTTCATGTAAGATTGCCATGTTTGAAATTTACCTAATTTACTCAGATTCATAATCAGAGTCTTAATTAGATAATCAAGGGCATTTTCAGGTTTAGAAAAATTATAGGAACAAAAGTATAATGCCAGGTCTGGAAATCTAACTACAATGTCAGATTGCGAAATCTAACAAGCATAATGGCATGAATGGGAAAAGTAACTTAGGGTGTGGCCAAACTTAATTACATATATCTTTAAAATTAATGCAATAGATTAAAAAAAAATCCACTCATCAAGCAGTGGCGGGAGAAAACATACAGTAGATTAGGAATGAGCAAGCTTTTGGAGCCAGTGGCTCCTCCTTCTGACAGAAGGGTTGAAGGAGAGGGAAGAGGGATGCAGGAAAAGGTGTGGTGAGTTTAAGGCAATGGGGGGAATTCAGAAAAGTTCCCGGGAGCGGAAAGACTTACCTTAGGGGGAAAAAGGGACAGGTATACACTCGCACGCACACACATATCCATCCGCACATATACATTGGAATGACTCCTTACCCTCTCCCTTAAAACCCACATCCTTTCGTCTTTCCCTCTCCTTCCCTCTTTCCTGATGAAGCAACCATGGGTTGCGAAAGCTTGATATTTGTGTGTGTGTTTGTTTGTTTTTTATTGTGTCTATCTACCAGTGCTTTCCCATTTGGTAAGTCACAGCATCTTTTTTAATATATTTTCCCCATGTGGAATGTTTCTTTCTATTATATTCAATTAAATATTCAGTATGCTTTCAATTTGCCCACATAGCAAGTTACAATGGTCTCCCATGACCAGTTCATGAGTGCTGTTTACTGATCAGGGACTTTTATAAAAAACAATTAATGGCAGAGATAGAAAAGATTTAAACAGGAGTTGCACACTTAATTATGGATGTCTTTAAAGCATTACATAAATAACCAAGCACTTAAGGCTAAATTTGCCATCAGACTCAAAAAATTAGATTGAAGAGTGTGAAAGTGCATTAACTGAATAGTAATGTAATGCCTCTCATTTCAGGTTCAGAAATCAAGTAAAAGAGCTTGAAGTTATCTTAGAAAATTTAGTAATCAAAGTTTTTGAAACCATCAAGAATGTTGAGGAAGGTATTGAGGCATTGCAAGGATTTTACCATTATTACAAACGACCAGCCCTCAAACAGTTATTTGAAAAGAAGACAGCAGAGGTAACTCATTTGCATTCATCTAAAATGCACAAATTAATGTAACAAGAAACACAGAATGTTAGTAGTTTTTTAAATATAACAAATAGTTTAAAAGTTGAATTCTGAAGTACAGATACGAGTAGAATTCTGTGTTTGTATTATCAGTCATTAGATGAAGATCTTGTTTCTTTCCCACAGTTTTTAATTCTGGCATCTTATGGTGTTTTAATATATTTTACTGGAAACTATAATTAAGTGCTAAAACATTGATATCATTATATCCTTTTCACCATGTTCACTTTAGTTTTAATTTCCCCTCCCTCTTTCCCTAAATAGAAATAGTTTGTTTGACTTTAATTTCAGTCCCAGTATTTTCAGCGATCAGATACTGTATTCATATTGTCCTGTGATAAAAAGAATAACTATATCATGTCAAGCTTAAGAAGTATAACTTGCAGTGAACTGAGAGGCTCAAGTGTAAGAGCTTCATGATTAATAAAGTTTCAGAAGTGAATGCTTTGATATTTGTCCTGCAGAACATAAGTCTTATCATGTGACTGCTTCTAGCAATAAACTAATTATCTATTGCTTAAATGATGGGGTACAGTCATTTTGAAAGCGTTAGTTCTGGACAGAATAACATAAGCAGTATTACCAGTTGGTGTATGGAATACTAGCTCCTTTTATATGTTTGTAAATACAAGTAAATGTCCATAAACTAGACAAAGAATCTAATATTGTATGCTTATAACATTGATGGTGCAATTCTGAAGCCTTTATGTTGTTTGCATAATTGGGATAATACCAGGGTTGGTTTAATCTTTTCTTGGCCCATAACACTGATAAACAGCAAGATGTGTATTCAGAAATAGGTAGTCATATTTTTTATGTTTTATTTAGTTCCGTATAAAATGTGAACATATAATTCAATTGTATTTCTCCAATTTAAGCACTAACTTGCCTTTTATAAACAAGAACTGTCTCATCACAAAATTAAAACAAAAGTTTTGAACCACTACCTGATTGAGCTATCCATACACATTGAGCTGACCTTGGATTTGATGCCACTCCACTACATGCCGAAACTGGCACAAGGTTGGACATAATGTCATAACTGAATAGGGTATTTGATTTAATGTAAGTTAAAATTCTGCATGCTTTTGCCTAATGGTTCTGGTTCTTTAAATAATGTATTCAGAAAATATGACCAAACTCCCTAATATGACCAAACAGTGTCATTATCCTCTATCAAGGCTTATCTTTTGGATGGAACTTGGCTATTGAGATGTGGTACATTTTTCCCATGCCAAAAATTCCTTGAATTCCTTGACCACAAATTAGGGATTGTTATCTGCAATAGCTATGTTGGCTTAACCACTTAACCAAAATAGTGCTTATGTAGGCAATTAATAATGGTTTTGTTACTGCTCTCTTAGTAGGATAGAACATCATTAGCTCAGTTCAGTATTGCAATATTGCAGTCTTGAGGCAGTGATCCACAAAGGTTCACAGCAACCAAATCCCATAACCTCTAAGAAATATGGTACACAATTGTGTACCAATATTCAGTGTCCACTTTTACTCTCTGCCAAACCTTACAATTTATAAAAGATCCTTAATCCTTTTAACATATTATGAATTGTTGGTGTTTCGACAAATTCATAGTACATTTGCACGGGCCAAAATGCCCTGCATGTATTTATTCTGCATCAACACTTCTATTAGGTTTTCCAGGATATATACATATAAACATTATATTTAATTTCCTTGGAGTGTTTTTTTAATACAATTTCTGTATGGGTCCTCCAAATGGTGCTTAAGCAAGTCCATCTATTTATTTATTTATCCATCCATCTACAGATCATCTCACAATGATTTTGTATTTGTCATCGTAATACAATCAAAATAAAAAGCTCAAAATATACACAGATTAAACAGGTATTATGCTGTTGCCTGGTCTTTGAATGGAAGCTAGTTCACTAAACAGTTTCATTATTTCCTTTTCTTATCTTGTCACAAATAAAAATACACAATAATAAAGCTCCCTTTTTGACATCTTCTCTGTATGTTAAACCCTTGGGAAGAATTAGGTACAGCATTGTCCTGAGACCTGAAGCCATAGGTAGTAGTGGGTGCAGAGAATGGTAAGGTACTGGGCCAGCAAAATTTTGGTTGCATTTAACAAACTTTATTTTCAAAAACACAAAAAACAACTTTAGATTAGACCTAAACATCAAAATTTTGTGGACACTTTTACCAAAATGACAGTACAATTTAATCATGCAAAACCTTGGCAACATAGACATTACTTCAAATTCACAGCTGTTTGAATCAATTCAGAGTTTGTTACAACTGCTGAACATGCAGGCAAATACTAGAGTGCGTGCTAGTTTAGATAAGTGATCACCACAGTGGTCAGGGTGAGTTGGAGTGAATGAAATTATGTCTTAAAAATAAATAAATATACCACATTATATATTAAAGCATTCTGGGAACGGTTAATGGTAGAATATCTATTTAGATGACTGACCACAAAAAATTAAAAATAGACAAAAAATACAAAGAAAATAAACAATGACTTTTTTTATAAAAAAGCTGAGAGATAGTTAATATTGGAGTTCAAACAGACAAAATAGCAAATAGTGGTATTATCTGTAAAAGAGTTTCACCTTATTACTCAGCCTCTAACAAGAGCATTTACATGAGAGAACAGCCCCAAGTGGCGGTAACAGAGTGAGAAGCCGTTAACCTTTGCCTCAAAAAATATACAAACAAGTACTATGGCACTAAAATTAACTGTCACGCATGTCAGCATCTACATAAACCTTACGGAGCAATAGAAATGAGCCTAATTCAGGTGTAGCAAAAGCATGTAAATGAAAGACAGTTCAGTAAAGAGACATTAGTGTGAGACCACGGTGGCCACCATCAATGGAACAAACCCATCATTAAATAAAATAACTCTTACTCACTGAACTCATTAATTATTAGATGGAAATACGATAAACGAGGGGTGAGTATGAACACAGAGAACAGATTTTCTTATTTTAACCAAGTAATAGGTATAACAATTAATTGACAGCAAGAACAGACACATTTTACCCTGTAAAATAAACCATTATTAGAATGCAGTGCATTTATGGTACATGCCACCTTGAAGCTTACCAATCAACACTGAAGACAAGAATTTTAATGCTTATAGTTTCAATGTCCATGTGCAACTATCTGTTACATGTTACCAATCAAACACCACATTCATTTATACTTAACTTTACACAACATAAACAAGCTTAGTGATGGCCTGAAATAAACTGCAATTAGATAATTTCCACTTCAAATAACACATAACAGTAGGTGATAAATGGTTTATTGAAACCATGCAGAAGTTCAGTCAAAAGAAGGCAAGTCACGTGACATGAGTGAAGAGGTGAATCACACAACAAAACATCTAAATTTTTGGCCACTTGCCAATAAGTCTTGAACAGGACAAAAACAACAGAATAGAACATGTACTGGTGACTATAATAAGGCAAGACACCCGCTACAGATAACAGTCTAAACATTGTCCCACAGTTAGCCATTAGGTAACCAGGGTGATGGCTTACAATCCACACAAACACTTAAAAGTTCACCAAGACAGCTGCTCGTTGTTAATCTCAAGCAGTAACAGTTAGCCTTTCAATGGTTGATTTGTTGAGCACATTACAAACAGTAACGGCATTAAGGATACATGGTACTTATAAATGGTGAAAAATTGAAATTTTTTAGGACTTTATTAAATTCTGTAGCCTTTCCTGATTACATTGACATATACATTACAGGGTTTCAAATGAAAAATTGCCTGTATGTACCAAAATTTTAAAGTTACGGTCATGTATGCTGCCCCCCCCCCCCCCCCCCCCCCCCCCCCCCCTATTACTGTTACAGAAACCAGTATTATTTCGAAAATAGCTGTGAACTTCCTGTTTCCAGCAATTATATGTATGATATATTGTATATGTTGGTAACAGTGCAGGTTTCTAGTGTCTGTAAATGATTATCTTTGCTAGCATTTACTTTTGCTTTGTTGAAGTAGTTTGTTTATGTGTTACTGAATGTTTGTTCCCCAAGTGCTACATACATTTGTGGAAGAACATATCCTTTAGTGCGCAGTAAATAAGAACTATGCCATGCATCAAGAAATTCAATAAAAGGAAATTCCATGGTAACCAGTTCACAAACAAAGCAAGCCACACTGTTGAAAGTAACCTATGTATTAGTTCTTCAGGGAAGAAATTCCGACATGGCACACCTCTTGGTGATTCAGATTTTTGTGTTAACAGTGATGCTGTTTGTAGTGGATTTGTTGTTGTTGATGTGGGCATCTTATCTTCTTTGATAAGGGAAGTGGTGAAATGTAAACAATGTGATGGTGTAGGCTGTCTAGAAATAACTCAACATCGAAGTAGCAGGAAGTGTTTAGCATCAAAATTAGTTGTTCTGTGTAGATCCTTCAATAAATCTACCTTGAAAATGACTTTGAACATTGTGCATAATTCATTTGATGTGAATTTGAAGTTAGTGTATGCACTGCGTGCAGTAGGAAAAGGAAAAAAGGCTGCTCAAATGTTTTGTGGTTTAATGGACCTTCCTCCTCCTCCCAGTAGGTTCAGCAAGTACGTAAAAATACCTTTAGGTGCCTTGATGGTTGTGTCTAAAGCATCTATGAAATGTGCGAGTAGAAGAAACTGTAAATATTTGTGGAACCAGGGACATTGCTGTTGCACTTGATGGGACATGGCAACGTCGAGGACATCGTTCCTTGAATGGTGTTGTAAGTGCTACTTCTCTGGAGAATGAAAGTTGTTGATGTTGAGTGCTTATCAAGCCAAGCTAAAGTTTTCCAGGCACAAAAACGTGCAGTAAGAGTTATATGTGGTGTGAACTCAAGAACATCCTGCAGAAGCCTGTTTAGGGAACTAGGGATATTAATTACTGCTTCCCGATATATTTATTCCTTAATGAAATTTGTCATTAAAAATATATCACTTTTTCAAACCAACAGCTCAATTCATGGAATCAATACTAAAAATAAGAATAATCTTCACAAGGATTTAAAGTCACTAACTCTTATACAAAAAGGTGTGCATTATTCAGGAACACACATATTCAATAACTTGCCAGCAGCCATAAAAAGCTTAACAACCAATGAAATTCAGTTTAAGCAATGAATTTCTCAGTGGGACCAAAAAGTGTTGGTATGTTGATAGAGACACTAACAAACACAAACACACACACAAAATTCAAGCTTTCGCAACCCATAGTTGCTTCATCAGTAAAGAGGGAAGGAGAGGGAAAGACGAAAGGATGTGAGTTTTAAGGGAGAGGGTAAGGAGTCATTGCAATCCCGGGAGCGGAAAGACTTACCTTAGGGGGAAAAAGGGACAGGTATACAGTCGCACACACACACACATATCCATCCGCACATATACAGACACAAAAATGTATGCTCGTGTCTGTATATGTGCGGATGGATATGTGTGTGTCTGTGAGTGTATACCTGTCCCTTTTTCCCCCTAAGGTAAGTCTTTCCGCTCCCGGGATTGGAATGACTCCTTACCCTCTCCCTTAAAACCCACATCCTTTCGTCTTTCCCTCTCCTTCCCTCTTTCCTGACGAGGCAACAGTTTGTTGCGAAAGCTTGAATTTCATTTGTATGCTTGTGTTTGTTTGTGTGTCTATCGACCTGCCAGTACTTTCGTTCAGTAAGTCACATCATCTGTGTTTTAGATATATTTTCCCATGTGGAATGTTTCTCTCTCTCTCTCTCTATATATATAATGGAAGGAAACATTCCACGTGGGAAAAATTATATATAAAAACAAAGATGAGGTGACTTACCGAACAAAAGCGCTGGCAGGTCGATAGACACACAAACAAACACAAACATACACACAAAATTCAAGCTTTCGCAACAAACTGTTGCCTCATCAGGAAAGAGGGAAGGAGAGGGGAAGATGAAAGGAAGTGGGTTTTAAGGGAGAGGGTAAGGAGTCATTCCAATCCCGGGAGCGGAAAGACTTACCTTAGGGGGAAAAAGGGACAGGTATACAGTCGCACACACACACACACACATATCCATCCGCACATATACAGACACAAAAATGTATGCTCGTGTCTGTATGTGTGGATGGATATGTGCGTGTGTGCGAGTGTATACCTGTCCTTTTTTCCCCCTAAGGTAAGTCTTTCCGCTCCCGGGATTGGAATGACTCCTTACCCTCTCCCTTAAAAGCCACTTCCTTTCGTCTTCCCCTCTCCTTCCCTCTTTCCTGATGAGGCAACAGTTTGTTGCGAAAGCTTGAATTTTGTGTGTATGTTTGTGTTTGTTTGTGTGTCTATCGACCTGCCAGCGCTTTTGTTCGGTAAGTCACCTCATCTTTGTTTTTATATATATATATATATATATATCAATATAATGGAAGGAAACATTCCACGTGGGAAAAATTATATATAAAAACAAAGATGAGGTGACTTACCGAACAAAAGCGCTGGCAGGTCGATAGATACACAAACAAACATAAACATACACACAATATTCAAGCTTTCGCAACAAACTGTTGCCTCATCAGGAAAGAGGGAAGGAGAGGGGAAGACGAAAGGAAGTGGGTTTTAAGGGAGAGGGTAAGGAGTCATTCCAATCCCGGGAGCAGAAAGACTTACCTTAGGGGGAAAAAAGGACAGGTATACACTAGCACACACGCACATATCCATCCACACATACAGACACAAGCAGACATATTTAAAGACAAAGAGTTTGGGCAGAGATGTCAGTCGAGGCAGAAGTGTAGAGGCAAAGAAGTTGTTGAAAGACAGGTGAGGTATGAGTGGCGGCAACTTGAAATTAGCGGAGATTGAGGCCTGGCGGATGACGAGAAGAGAGGATATACTGAAGGGCAAGTTCCCATCTCCGGAGTTCGGATAGGTTGGTGTTGGTGGGAAGTATCCAGATAACCCGGACGGTGTAACACTGTGCCAAGATGTGCTGGCTGTGCACCAAGGCATGTTTAGCCACAGGGTGATCCTCATTACCAACAAACACTGTCTGCCTGTGTCCATTCATGCGAATGGACAGTTTGTTGCTGGTCATTCCCACATAGAATGCATCACAGTGTAGGCAGGTCAGTTGGTAAATCACGTGGGTGCTTTCACACGTGGCTCTGCCTCTGATCGTGTACACCTTCCGGGTTACAGGACTGGAGTAGGTGGTGGTGGGAGGGTGCATGGGACAGGTTTTGCATCGGGGGCGGTTACAAGGATAGGAGCCAGAGGGTAGGGAAGGTGGTTTGGGGATTTCATAGGGATGAACTAACAGGTTACGAAGGTTAGGTGGACGGCGGAAAGACACTCTTGGTGGAGTGGGG
The DNA here is from genome assembly GCF_021461395.2 of Schistocerca americana. Classification (NCBI taxonomy): domain Eukaryota; kingdom Metazoa; phylum Arthropoda; class Insecta; order Orthoptera; family Acrididae; genus Schistocerca; species Schistocerca americana. Next base: position 28,374,426 of record NC_060124.1, read on the forward strand.
AGGATTTCATGAAGGATGGATCTCATTTCAGGGCAGGATTTGAGGAAGTCGTATCCCTGCTGGAGAGCCACATTCAGAGTCTGGTCCAGTCCCGGAAAGTATCCTGTCACAAGTGGGGCACTTTTGTGGTTCTTCTGTGGGGGATTCTGGGTTTGAGGGGACGAGGAAGTGGCTCTGGTTATTTGCTTCTGTACCAGGTCGGGAGGGTAGTTGCGGGATGCGAAAGCTGTTTTCAGGTTGTTGGTGTAATGATTCAGGGATTCCGGACTGGAGCAGATTCGTTTGCCACGAAGACCTAGGCTGTAGGGAAGGGACCGTTTGATGTGGAATGGGTGGCAGCTGTCATAATGGAGGTACTGTTGCTTGTTGGTGGGTTTGATGTGGACGGACGTGTGAAGTTGGCCATTGGACAGGTGGAGGTCAACGTCAAGGAAAATGGCATGGGATTTGGAGTAGGACCAGGTGAAACTGATGGAACCAAAGGAGTTGAGGTTGGAGAGGAAATTCTGGAGTTCTTCTTCACTGTGAGTCCAGATCATGAAGATGTCATCAATAAATCTGTACCAAACTTTGGGTTGGCAGACTTGGGTAACCAAGAAGGCTTCCTCTAAGCGACCCATGAATAGGTTGGTGTACGAGGGGGCCATCCTGGTGCCCATGGCTGTTCCCTTTAATTGTTGGTATGTCTGGCCCTCAAAAGTGAAGAAGTTGTGGGTCAGGATGAAGCTGGCTAAGGTGATGAGGAAAGAGGTTTTAGGTAGGGTGGCAGGTGATCGGCGTGAAAGGAAATGCTCCATCGCAGCGAGGCCCTGGACGTGCGGAATATTAGTGTATAAGGACGTGGCATCAATGGTTACAAGGATGGTTTCCGGGGGTAACAGATTGGGTAAGGATTCCAGGCGTTCAAGGAAGTGGTTGGTGTCCTTGATGAAGGATGGGAGACTGCATGTAAGGGGTTGAAGGTGTTGATCTACGTAGGCAGAGATACGTTCTGTGGGGGCTTGGTAACCAGCTACAATGGGGCGGCCGGGATGATTGGGTTTGTGGATTTTAGGAAGAAGGTAGAAGGTAGGGGTGCGGGGTGTCGGTGGGGTCAGTAGGTTGATGGAGTCAGGTGAAAGGTTTTGCAGGGGGCCTAAGGTTCTGAGGATTCCTTGAAGCTCCGCCTGGACATCGGGAATGGGGTTACCTTGGCAAACTTTGTATGTGGTGTTGTCTGAAAGCTGACGCAGTCCCTCAGCCACATACTCCCGACGATCAAGTACCACGGTCGTGGAACCCTTGTCCGCCGGAAGAATGACGATGGATCGGTCAGCCTTCAGATCACGGATAGCCTGAGCTTCAGCAGTGGTGATGTTGGGTGTAGGATTAAGGTTTTTTAAGAAGGATTGAGATGCAAGGCTGGAAGTCAGAAATTCCTGGAAGGTTTGGAGAGGGTGATTTTGAGGAAGAGGAGGTGGGTCCCGCTGTGACGGAGGACGGAACTGTTCCAGGCAGGGTTCAATTTGGATGGTGTCTTGAGGAGTCGGATCATTAGGAGTAGGATTAGGATCATTTTTCTTCGTGGCAAAGTGATACTTCCAGCAGAGAGTACGAGTGTAGGACAGTAAATCTTTGACGAGGGCTGTTTGGTTGAATCTCGGAGTGGGGCTGAAGGTGAGGCCTTTGGATAGGACAGAGGTTTCGGATTGGGAGAGAGGTTTGGAGGAAAGGGTAACTACTGAATTAGGGTGTTGTGGTTCCAGATTGTGTTGATCGGAATTTTGAGGTTTTGGAGGGAGTGGAGCTGGAAGTGGGAGATTGAGTAGATGGGAGAGACTGGGTTTGTGTGCAATGAGAGGAGGTTGAGGTTTGCTGGAAAGGTTGTGAAGGGTGAGTGAGTTGCCTTTCCGGAGGTGGGAAACCAGGGGATTGGATAGTTTTTTGAGGTGGAGGGTGGCATGCTGTTCTAATTTACGGTTGGCCTGTAGGAGGATGCTCTGAACAGCCGGTGTGGATGTGGGAGAGGAAAGATTAAGGACTTTTATTAAGGATAGGAGTTGACGGGTGTGTTCATTGGCTGAGTTGATGTGTAGGTGAAGGATTAGGTGGGTGAGGGCAATGGATTGTTCAGTTTGGAACTGGTATAGGGACTGATGGAAGGAAGGGTTGCAGCCAGAGATGGGAACTTTGAGTGTGAGGCCTTTGGGAGTAATGCCAAATGTCAGACAAGCCTGAGAAAATAAAATATGCGACCGTAATCTGGCTAGGGCGAAGGCATGTTTGCGGAGGGAATGTAAATAAAACTTAAGGGATCATTGTGGGGGTGTTGTGAGGGTGACATGGTATTAGAAGGTGGAAAGTGTAACAAGAGGTGAAATGAAAATGAAAATAAAAATATATGGGGAGAGATAAAGGTGAGCAGGAAAGAAACTGGAGATCTGGAATGAAAAAAGGCGAAAAGGTGTTGGTTACAGATGGGCTATGTTGGACTTGGGTTGGTAGACAACGATGCGCATAAAGGTTAGGTGGTTGTGTTGCCGCCAAAACATCTTAAAGGACGGAGAAATTCGGGAAAATTTCGAAAAAAAAAATATATATATATATATATATATATATATATATATATATATATATATATATATATATATATATATATATAAAAAAATAAAAAAAACAAAGATGAGGTGACTTACCGAACAAAAGCGCTGGCAGGTCGATAGACACACAAACAAACACAAACACACACACAAAATTCAAGCTTTCGCAACAAACTGTTGCCTCATCAGGAAAGAGGGAAGGAGAGGGGAAGACGAAAGGAAGTGGGTTTTAAGGGAGAGGGTAAGGAGTCATTCCAATCCCGGGAGCGGAAAGACTTACCTTAGGGGGAAAAAAGGACAGGTATACACTCGCACACACGCACATATCCATCCACACATACAGACACAAGCAGACATATTTAAAGACAAAGAGTTTGGGCAGAGATGTCAGTCGAGGCAGAAGTGTAGAGGCAAAGAAGTTGTTGAAAGACGGGTGAGGTATGAGTGGCGGCAACTTGAAATTAGCGGAGATTGAGGCCTGGCGGATGACGAGAAGAGAGGATATACTGAAGGGCAAGTTCCCATCTCCGGAGTTCGGATAGGTTGGTGTTGGTGGGAAGTATCCAGATAACCCGGACGGTGTAACACTGTGCCAAGATGTGCTGGCCGTGCACCAAGGCATGTTTAGCCACAGGGTGATCCTCATTACCAACAAACACTGTCTGCCTGTGTCCATTCATGCGAATGGACAGTTTGTTGCTGGTCATTCCCACATAGAATGCATCACAGTGTAGGCAGGTCAGTTGGTAAATCACGTGGGTGCTTTCACACGTGGCTCTGCCTCTGATCGTGTACACCTTCCGGGTTAAAGGACTGGAGTAGGTGGTGGTGGGAGGGTGCATGGGACAGGTTTTGCATCGGGGGCGGTTACAAGGATAGGAGCCAGAGGGTAGGGAAGGTGGTTTGGGGATTTCATAGGGATGAACTAACAGGTTACGAAGGTTAGGTGGACGGCGGAAAGACACTCTTGGCGGAGTGGGGAGGATTTCATGAAGGATGGATCTCATTTCAGGGCAGGATTTGAGGAAGTCGTACCCCTGCTGGAGAGCCACATTCAGAGTCTGGTCCAGTCCCGGAAAGTATCCTGTCACAAGTGGGGCACTTTTGTGGTTCTTCTGTGGGGGATTCTGGGTTTGAGGGGACGAGGAAGTGGCTCTGGTTATTTGCTTCTGTACCAGGTCGGGAGGGTAGTTGCGGGATGCGACCTGGTACAGAAGCAAATAACCTGATCCACTTCCTCGTCCCCTCAAACCCAGAATCCCCCACAGAAGAACCACAAAAGTGCCCCACTTGTGACAGGATACTTTCCGGGACTGGACCAGACTCTGAATGTGGCTCTCCAGCAGGGGTACGACTTCCTCAAATCCTGCCCTGAAATGAGATCCATCCTTCATGAAATCCTCCCCACTCCGCCAAGAGTGTCTTTCCGCCGTCCACCTAACCTTCGTAACCTGTTAGTTCATCCCTATGAAATCCCCAAACCACCTTCCCTACCCTCTGGCTCCTATCCTTGTAACCGCCCCCGATGCAAAACCTGTCCCATGCACCCTCCCACCACCACCTACTCCAGTCCTTTAACCCGGAAGGTGTACACGATCAGAGGCAGAGCCACGTGTGAAAGCACCCACGTGATTTACCAACTGACCTGCCTACACTGTGATGCATTCTATGTGGGAATGACCAGCAACAAACTGTCCATTCGCATGAATGGACACAGGCAGACAGTGTTTGTTGGTAATGAGGATCACCCTGTGGCTAAACATGCCTTGGTGCACAGCCAGCACATCTTGGCACAGTGTTACACCGTCCGGGTTATCTGGATACTTCCCACCAACACCAACCTATCCGAACTCCGGAGATGGGAACTTGCCCTTCAGTATATCCTCTCTTCTCGTCATCCGCCAGGCCTCAATCTCCGCTAATTTCAAGTTGCCGCCACTCATACCTCACCTGTCTTTCAACAACTTCTTTGCCTCTACACTTCTGCCTCGACTGACATCTCTGCCCAAACTCTTTGTCTTTAAATATGTCTGCTTGTGTCTGTATGTGTGGATGGATATGTGCGTGTGTGCGAGTGTATACCTGTCCTTTTTTCCCCCTAAGGTAAGTCTTTCCGCTCCCGGGATTGGAATGACTCCTTACCCTCTCCCTTAAAACCCACTTCCTTTCGTCTTCCCCTCTCCTTCCCTCTTTCCTGATGAGGCAACAGTTTGTTGCGAAAGCTTGAATTTTGTGTGTGTGTTTGTGTTTGTTTGTGTGTCTATCGACCTGCCAGCACTTTTGTTCGGTAAGTCACCTCATCTTTGTTTTTATATATAATTTTTCCCACGTGGAATGTTTCCTTCCATTATATTGATATATATATATATATATATATATATATATATATATATATATATATATATATATATATATATATATATATAACTTCTTCACCATTTCAGTGCAGTAATGTGTTCATTGTAAATAAGTATTGTAGTAGTTCTATTACATGTTTATTACCTCATAAATAAGAAGAAAACCTTTTTTATTTTAAATTCAGTGCTTTAGTGTTTGTAAATTGATTCTTTCATATAGTTTTCAGTAAAAAAAAAAGATCATCATTCCACTTGGGACCTGTGGAAGGTACATTAGCTTATTTGTTTCAGTTGTAAATATTTGTCATGTATTATTGTTTTTCTGTCATGTTCCACATCCTGGAGGACCTCCTCACTATGGATCAATTGGAATGAAAGTTAATATAATCTAAGTACTGCCACACCTGCCATGGTAACACTGAAGGACATATTGAACATCAGTGTTCTAAGAATTATGATGGTTACAGTGGAGGTATGGAGTGTGATGGAACTCTAAAAATATTTCAGAGGGTGGCTCCCATTTATAATGTTAGATATACGAAGTACCTAGGTGATGAGGACTCTTATTAAAGTTTTCAATAAAATTAAGGAGTTCAATGTTTATGGTGATACCTTGGTAACAAAATTGGATTGTTGTGGACATTTGCAAAAGAGTATGGGTGCTAGATTGAGGAAGCTATGAAGAGAAATGAAAGGAAAGTTGCTATCTGATGGAAAATCTCTGTCTGGCTGAGGCAGATTGACAGAAACTGAAATATACTTTCTTCAGAGTTATTATGGACTGGCCATTAGATGAACTGCACCTCTGAATGATGTTACAGCAATGAGAAAAGCTGTATGGGCCACCTACTTTCATAAGTTGTCGACACATGACCACCCTGTTCACAGACTTTGCCCTAAAGGAGCAGATTCTTGGTGTGGTTACCAAAAAGCAAAAGAAAGTGGTCAAATATACCATCATAAGTATTCTCTTCCTAAGCCTGTTATGAATGAAATAAAACCAGTTTTTAGAGACCTGAGTGACCCTGTATTGCTTAGTAAATGTCTTCATGGGGGCACTCAGAGTACAAATGAGTTCAATGTTTATGGTGAAACCTTGGTAACAAAATTGGATTGTTGTGGACATTTTCAAAAGAGGATGGGTGCTAGATTGAGGAAGCTATGAAGAGAAATGAAAGGAAAGTTGCTATCTGATGGAAAATCTCTGTCTGGCTGAGGCAGATTGACAGAAACTGAAATAGACCTTCAGAGTTATTATGGACTGGCCATTGTATATGGGAAAGATTACCCAAGAATGTTTTTGTAGGACTAAATACATTAAAAGTTGGTGTACTAGATGCAGCAATATGTTTCAATGATGGACTGACAGGAAGGTTGGAAGTCTTGAATAATTTAGGCATAAAATATTTCTCTAATATGAGCTCAATTTCTTGCGTGTGACAGACAGTGGGTGCATGAAGCTGAAAGATTCACTCTTCAAATTACCAAAGAAGCAAGAACTGCTAAAAGGAATGCCAACAGGAAGCTTGAAGGTGAAGAAATGCTGCAGGATGAAGACTACACTTCAGGAATGTTCTGAGACACAGTTTAATTGAACTCATACATTCAGTCACAATTTCTCGCAAGTTGTATTTTTTAGAATTCAGTTACAAATATTTCCTAAAGTTTATAAAGCATTGCTCTAATTTTTTTCTGTAAATTGCCAATAGTCCATACTTATGCAGTAGGCCTAAGCTTTATTGCAGAATCAACTAAACCATAGAAAAAATAACATTTTTATTAGGAAAAACATTATAAAAATTAAAATGTAAGATGTGATATTTTTTTATTCTTGTAATTCACATAATAGGTGGAATTAATTGGGTCTAGTACCTCAGCCATCATGTCATGCATATATGGTAAAAATTTTGTCTCCTTCAAATTTATAACATTGTATGAAATGGTACCTCAATTTGGGGAAGCATTTTGGAAAAAAAATAGCATCATTTTCTTTGTAATTTTTTAATAACCCTACGCTGGTTAAAAAAATATTCAAAATACTTCTAATTTGTATATAAAGTGTGCTGCATTACCTGATATAAAAAAATCAGTTTCAGTTACCACTGTTTCTTTCCACTGTTTCTTTATAAGCTCTAAGAATTCGATATGGCTTCACATAAAAAGGGTATGTGGTTTCTTTTAGGATAAAACAGATTCATTGTGAGTACCCCAAAATGGTGTGATTACCAACGCATAATATGTTTCATCACCAGATTGAATGACAGTTACGTAAGAGCTGAGCAGGGTTTGGGACTAGCGTGCAAATCTTTAATTGTGTAGGCAAGTTGCATTCATTGTAGTGTTTGATATTACACACTCACACTTTTGCCTATTGGAATAAAATTTTTACATATGAAGTAATAGTGTGGATATTGAAGCTAATTATGTTGTCAAAACAAATTAAGTGAAAGTAGGAACAAGTTAATTATTGACTGTGGACAACAGGAGTTATTAATAAAGCTGAATGAAAAGTGTTGTTCAGATGTATATTAAATATTTTCAACAGTTCAAAATGCTGAACTTACATTAAGTGTGTGTTATAAAGAAAAAAATAAATCCAAACATATAAATTAACTTCAGCAATCTTTTATAAAATAATATAATAAATATATAGATTGGATAAATGCACCCAGTACCATACAGTCAATCATAACATGAAAATGCAGGAAATGTTATTGTTTCAGTGTGCCTTAATGTTATAACAATCAGAGGTTGATCCACAAGTAAGGGAGTTGGTTAACCATCTCAACTGTGAATGCATTTAATCTTGATCCATTCCACAAAAATCTTGAGTCCCACAAAGTTTTAAAATCTTGTGACCACGCATATCTTTAAAATTTACAAGTGTTGTTACCTGTTAAGAGTAAAATTGTGTTAAAACACAAGAAGTGCATCTACTAAGTGGCTGAACTGCAAGATGTCATCAGTGAGAATGGGGCGGTCTACATAATTTCATCTCCTCCCATAGACACGAGTCATTGTCATACCATTTCCTTTGAAATTACAAAATGATTTATCATTCAAATACACCTAACTAGTGGACCCACCAATGCTTCACAATTGATAAATATGTATGGGAATTGTATATACTTCAGCCATCTGAAATCTGTGTTTGTCCTATTCCCATCACACACCTTGCTAGTTATCACTGATGCTACCTCCCTCTTAGTAACATTGCCCATGTACATGGTGTGTCTGTCTCTGAAGATTTCCTATCAGCACCCACCTGATTCCAAACGTATGAGATCCTTCCTGCTCACTGTAATCAACTTGGTACTTACCAATGCACTGAGGAAGGTGGTGCAACGGTTAGCACACTGGACTCGGATTTAGGAGTATGACAGTTCAAATGCACGTCCGGCCATCCTGATTCAAGTTTATTGTGGTTTCCCTAAATCGCTTCAGGCAAATGCCAGGATGGGGTTCTATGACCTTGCTGTTTGGTCTCCTCCCACAAATCAACCAATGAACTTACCAACAACTACTTTATGTTTGAGAGGCAGAACACTAGCAGATCAGGGACACAGCCATGGGAACCAGGATGACTCTTACCTGTGCCAACTTTTACACAGGTCACTTGGAGGGGGCATTTCTGGGATCCATAAGCCTTCAGACCTTGGTTTGGTTTAAATACATTGATGACATCTTTGCCATATGAACTCATGCTGAGGCTGAGGCATTAAAATTTTTCTAATCTATAAATACATTCTCCCAATTAAATTTTACATGGCCCTATTCTGAATGCCATGCCACTTTTCTTGACATTGATTTCGTCCTCACTGAAGATAAGCTATGTGCTTCTGTTCACATTAAACCTGAGAACAAACAGCAATACTTACATATTGACAGTTTCCATCCTTTCCGTGTCAAACGTTCCCTCCCGTACAGCCTTGGCATTTGAGGCAAATGTATTTTTTCCAGATGCAGACTCTTTACAGCAATACACCTCCCTTCACACCTAGCCCTCAATGGACATAATTACCCCACCAGCCTAGTTCAAAACAGATTTCTCAGGCCATCACATCCAATCCTGGTACTGCTAACCCCTCCAAAAAACATCTTAGGAGTACACCTCTTGTCACTAACTATTATCTTGGTGTTAAATGTATTAATCAGCTACTTTGACAAGGCTATGACTTTCTAAAATCATGCCCTGAAATGAGGTCCATTCTGTCTGTTATTTTGCAATGGACTGTTTAGTGTACACAATTTGTGTGTTGGAAAGCATAAATCTTAATTTCTGCTGGGTACACTCTCTTACTTAACTTTGTGGTCAAGCAGGCTAAGTTGGGATGAGCAGATTACTGTGCCACTTGGACTTTTGTGAAAAGTGGGATGAATTTCTCTTCACACTTTCCAGTCCCTAGCAACCTCATGTCAATCTCCTGGTATTGAACACAATATATCTGACAACTGTTCTCCCACCTCTGCTATGTCACCTACCTTGACATAAGAGCTTCAGCTCTTTTGTTCATCTCACATCTTATTTCAAATCCATTTGGCATCTGTTCCTGTTTGTGTCATCTCACACCGTTTAATGCCAGCAAACTGTAATGAAAACGCTTGTTGATGCATTTTAAACAGTGATAGTATTCGATTGTTTCCCCACATTTAGAATGGTCTTTTGACTACAAGCTTTATTCATATCCTTGTTTAAGCTTAATTGCACAGAGGACTGTTGAGACATCACCATCAGTCATCAACTATCAATTAAGTCAGATACTACCCTTACATGTCTTCTTATTAATGAACAGAATCTTGTAGTTACCACATTTTTTAAAGGAGCAGCTCTTTAGAGAAATCTATAATGGCCCCATTATTCATGAAGAAACCAGTTCCTAGAATTACAGAAACAATAAGGCCTTTCAGAGCCAACACTGGATGTCCATGATCAGCTATAATTTAGTTGTAAGAGGAACTGTTTTGAACCCATGGGGTTTTATAAAAAAATTGTGTTAGGTCATGATAATTTCATATCTTTGTTATTTATGAAATATAAGAGTTTAAATAACTTTCTAAGGGAATTTACATTATCGATAAGGGGACTAGGTTAACCATCATGGTGCATATTGTGAGGTTTTCTTCTTCTTCCATATATTTTATTTTTGTAGTTTTTAAAGTGTGTCTATTCCTTGGCCACCATAAGGATTGATTTGCTGGTATTAAATACTAGAGAGAAATGAAAAAGGATGTCAGGCATTGATTTCATCTTCTTCATAGTGAGGAATCAGGTCAATTTTTGGGGCTATGGAAGAAAAGTGTAACATTACTCATTCTGTGAGGTTAAAGGCCAATTCTATTTTGTGGTCCTGGTCAAACATCTTCCACAGAGGGGTTCCAAGGATAAAGGATGGGTAGGGTTCCTATCGTTTGGAGTCATATCATCTGTTCCTCTTTGTCTTTTGGAATATGTCTTCTGTTCTCCTTTTGCCCTGACTATCTCGTATTCTTCCTTTTCCTTTCATTCTGAATTCATTTTGAGGGAGCTTCTAAGATATCATATATCCCCTGTCTGTGACATAACTCTTTCTGTTTAGTTTCTTGGTTTGATGCAACATTTTCCTGAAGAAAGACAGATCTAATTTGTCTTCTCCTGGTGGATGTCGAACTGAGCAGACACTTCCAGAGGCATGACCACATTTTTCTAAGACTGGCTAAAAAACACTTTGGTGTGGACTACATTAATTACCAGACTATTCAGTTATTTTATATTTTGTTAGTAGAAGCCTAAAAGAAAGCATATTCAGGTGAGGTTAGGAAAACAATTCTTCCACCATTCACGCAGAAGATTCATCTGTCCTCCTGTCCACTAAGCCAGCATTCTGCAACCTTTTATTACTCACTGTACATCGAGACACGCCTAGACTCAACTTGGCACACCAAAATGCCTGTCCCCTCAAAATCATCTGGACCTTAATATAATTGTGAGTTATTACACTATTATGTAATCAGTTATTATTGTAAAATAGGAGTAGGCTCATGCATTTATTAATGACTTGTTAGCTTTAGCTCACTGTAGGAAACAGACGTTTCTAATACAAATTTTAAGGTAAATAACTCTGGTCAACCAAAATATATTCAAAAGTACTTTCAAAAATTTTAATCGTGGTGTTCTGTTATCGGCCAGTTCCTCTTGTAAGCCTCAACCTAGGTTATTTGGAATATGTTTCAAATTCTTGAAAGGGTCATGAACCTAGTCAAAATCTTCAACACTCTCTCCAAAATATTATTGTATTTTGTGAGAATTCGAGGTTGCAGACAGATCATGTTGATATCTTGCCACAATATTTTGGCTGGCAACCGTTCAGCCATCTTCAGATGTCTGCTGTTGGAGACTGCTAGTTTACGGTGTCAGCTTAATAGCAAAAATTGGCGTGGGGACGCATGCGCATTGGCAGCCATCACTGGAATGTCCTCTATTGAAGTCCACACCCTCTGCAAATAGTGTTCCATCTGTGGCACACAAGTGTAAGTGTAAAGGTAAAACTCTGCTGGAGTGCGTGCTCGTGGTGGTAGAAACAGTCGTCAGATGTCACCAGATGTGTCATTATGAATAAAATGTTTTCTTTCAGAAGAAATTAAAGAGATCAACGGCTACCTAGCCTTGTCCAGTTGAAAACTGCCATTATGATTTATAATACCTTGTGCTAGATGTATTTCCATAGATTCTTTAATTACTGAGTCCCAAAAGGACCTAGTGGAGCCAGGATTTTGTGGCAGAATAATCCATAGTGAGTCCTGTAGTAATAGAATGCTCAGCTACGGCTGACTTACTGGGCTGCAAAAGGCAACATCTGACATTTGCTTTTAGTGCTGTGAGTGCACATTCTGACAGAGGGTGGACGTGTAGTTTCACCTTTACACATGGGCTTGCATGCCAGAGATGGAATAGTATTTGCAGAGGGGTTGGACTTCGATAGAGGACACTTCTTTGATGGCTGCCAATGTGCATCCATCTCTGCACCAATTTTTGCTATAAAGCTGACACCGTGAACTAGCAGTCTTCAGTGGCGGACACCTGAGGATGGCCGAATGATTGCTAACCGAAATACTGTGGCAAGAAGTCAACACAACCCAGCTGCTGTCCCGAAACCTCATAGTATATATTACTAAATGTTCTTTAATTAAATTCATCTAGTCATTATTGTCGTTGAGAGGCTACCTTGCATGGTCCAGTTCCAATTATTTGTATCCACAAATTTAACTTATTGATAAATCCTTGAATATTATTCATACTGGGCACAATATTTTCATTTCTACCTTGCATTTCTCTGTTTAGTTCGTTTAAGTGCACAAAAATATCAGAAAGATGTGTCAACTCAGATTCCCATTCATCATCTGCAATTAAATCTGTATACTAATGCCCTCAATAGTCAAAAACCCAAGTACCTCATGTCTTAAGTTCAGACATTCATGTTAGCACTTTACCTCAAAATAACCATTACACTTCTCTATGCAGCAGAGGTGTAGTACACCGTGATTCCATTTCTTGACATAAAACCTTAAAAAGCCACATATTTAAAGACCGTAAGTTGATGACTTTCATGGCTTTTAGTACTTAGTCCATCACAATTTTCAGTGGAGATGGCAGAAATAGTGGCTTCATGGTGAGTGAGACAATGGTTGGTTCAAATAATGGAAACACCAGGTTTGAATAACAACAATACTAGGAATAGGATAGAGTACTACTCACCATAAAGATGACCCGTTGAGTTGCAGACAGACACAATGAAGGCTTTTGCTGATCGCCACATGTGTAACAGTCTTTTCGTTGTGCCTGTCTGCACAATAACAGGTCATCTTTTCAATGGTCAGTTCATAAGTTAGGATTTACTTCACATACTTTACCCATGAATCCTTTCACTTGCTCTGTCATAGAAGCAGCTCCGTCTGTGCAGACACTAATACAATCCTCCCAAGTTTGTTCATTACGGACCAAATAGTCATCAGTCACACAAAATATTTCAGTTAGTTCTTTGTAAAAAAGAGAAAAAGCTTTCAATTACATCAGCATCACCATACCCTATATAGGAGAGAAGTTGTGCATAACTGCCAATGTCAGTGGGACAGTCAATCCAACATAAGAACTAATGATTGTTCTTTATTGTCTCCTTCGAAATGTCATCGATGTCACAGGACGTGTCACTAACTCGGTGGCTGAATGTCTCAGCAGAGAGAGAAATTTTTGAAACATCAGTAGCATCTTGTGAAAAAAGGGACTATTTCTGCCATTCATTTACAAGTGAGCATTAACAATGTTTCTGCTATTGTGTGTGGTTTTTTCAGCCATTACTGTAGCTTCGGGTTCCTTATACCTAGCTTCATGTACTTTTTGTGAAATGCGTCCTGGTATAGTCGTGAGATTTGATTGTTCTTTATTTTATTCTGAACACTTAACGAAAATAATTCACTTCTTTACTTAAGAGAGAGGAATGTTTTTTCGCAAATGTCATTTCACTTTACTGGGTGTACCAGCATTACTGAGTTTTTCACCACAGACAACACACTCGGGTATTGGGCATATTTCGTCACCATACCAAAAAAGGTAAATAATTATCACTGTATTGCCTTTGAACAACTTTCTGTTTCTTTTTTTCAGGCTTGATAGTTTCCCTACTTGCAGTCGAGTGCGGACCACTCTGTACATTGAACTTACCCATATTGGGCAGGGAATGATTTAACAATACTCTAACTGAAAAGACTGGTGTGACAGTCACAGTGTTCAAGCCACTGCAGAACATGACTATGATAAAACTGAACTGAAATGCTCGTTAACAATTGAAAATCTAGGGTGAAATGACAACAATGTTGTTGAACTGAAATATTGTATTACTGTCTAACAGTGTATGTGTCTTTTGGCAGCAAACAAAAAGAGCAATAAAGTTTACAAGTGGTCAAAAATTGGAACAAATATCGAAACAATGCAATAATGAGAATAAGAAAGGGAAACTTTTACTAATTTCTAGAAATTTGGGGTAAAGCAAGAGAAGTGGTGCTACAATGTACACTCAGCCTAGTGGCAAGAAGACAATTAAGATAAGCAAAGTATGGCAATATTGAGTAAATAAATTACATTTAATTTCTATGAAAATATAACATATGAGCATGTGTTAAATAATTAAAAAATAAACAAGCACCTTCTTGTTATTCTTCAGTTTCTCCTAGTGTATTTGTTGATGGAACAGTCCACGGGTGTACTGCCAGTTCATAGTGTCCAATGGGCATAATATTTCAGTAATCAGACATGTCGCCATTGGCAGGTGGCACTGATGAACTAAGCTCCTGGGATGCTTGGCCAACTTACTTTCCCTCCCCTTGCAAGCCATCCCTTCCGCGAATTGAAGTAAATAAATTACATTTAATCTCTTTAACAACATAAAAATTTGTGGTGTTCTAAAATTGAAATCCTGTAATTTCTTACAGTGCTATGTAAATGTTCGCATCACACCCTTCACTTTGTGTGGGCACACCAGTGTGTCATGGCCCTGTGGTTGCAGAACACTGTGCTAGGCAACACAGGTATCATGACAACCATTGAAACTTCTGGCAGATTAAAACTGTGTGCTGGACCGAGACACAAACTTGGGATCTTTGCCTTTCGTGGGCAAGTGCTCTTGCAAGTTCTGCAAGGTTTGAAGGAGAGCTTTTGTGAAGTTTGGAAGGTAGGAGGTGAGATACTGGCAGAACTAATTTGACATCCTGCTATTTGGTAGATTGTTATGAGGTATGGTAGATTATTATGAGTTAAAAAGACTACTAGTGGGACATTTCCATGTGAATATCCTTGGTGGAAGGTAAAGTACTTGAAAAATAATCAGCTATGTCCAAACTAACTCTTTGAGCAGGTGTCATATGATGAAAATGTGATGAACTGTGATGTCAAGTGTCAATTGAATGTGTTTATTAATTAGTGATAAGCTTGCAGTGCCACAGGAAAGAAGATTACAAAAAAAATTAAAGAAGTTCCACGTAAAGCCAGCCTAATGAAGTCAGATGCTGACCTTTACAGAACTGTGCCAAAATAAAGTTCCCAAACTGTTCCCTGTCACTCCTATTGTACAATTACTGAACTGAGGAGAAGTACTGGTACAACAACCATCACATTGAGTCTATTGCAAATTCCCTCAACTATCCTTTCAATCCACACCAGCACCACATAAAAAAACTGCTGCAATACACATAGTCTTTCTGACTGAGCTGCCCAATCATGACGTATGACCCATACTCATTTCTTTAGTTTTACGAAGTTTTGGGTTCTATTCCCAGTCTGTCACACAATTTTGGTCTGACAGGAAGTTGCTTAGCATCTGTTAGTGCTTAAATTGGAATAGCATTTTATTAGACATTTCCTTCACATATTGTATGGAAGTATAATGGTATATATTAAAGAAATATGAGTACCTGTTGTTGCTTGAGACCCCCCCCCCTCCAGTTCACCTGTGCAGTGGGCCTCACGCGACCTTAAAATGGCTCCGAAGTAAGTTTGTTAAGTAATTGCTACTTCCATTCATTTTTAACATGCTGCACTTGCAGCTTAATTTAATCTACTGTGCCTCCCTATCTTTCAATAAATCCATGATTGTTACATAAAGTACATGAATGATCAGAAACTGGGAGAAGAATGTAAGAAACTTGTAAGCGGTGAGTATGATACTTCTAACATTTGTGGCTTTAGCTTTTAACACTGATAGTTTTCTTTTGAACATGCGTACTTACGTTGTAACTCAAGTAGGTCTCAAACCTGCTTCTGGAAATTGAGGTTGGTTGTGCTTAAGGAATGGTTTTTCTATAACTTTACTGAGTCAGCACATTTATATTATGTATTTATGCACAAATGCAAAAAAGTATTTGTGAAATTACAATGGAGTTTGAAATTTAGCAAAGTTCCATCTTCAGAGTGTCCATCAACCATAATAAATGCTTCTGCAGTAATGACACTGAAACATTGTGTGGTGACACTATTGCTTCCAAAGCAGCAGGCATTCAATTGTTAAGGTAATCTGTCTTGCAGAGAATTTGGAAATTCAAAATGTAAATAAACACTCATTTTTTATCTTTCAGAGTATACATCACTGCTGTTATAAGTATACTTTTTCAGTAGTAAACAAAATAAAAGTGATTAACAGTTTGAACTTGCTTTAAATTTCAGGTCTATAACCTTTTTGTAGATGATATGCTAGTTGCTAAAAAGAGGATGGTGTCGAATGAATATAATATTCCTGCTTGTTATGCATACTTCTCTGGCCGGGCAATGATGTACAGGATGACAAAGAAACGACTTGATCGCTTAATGAAGGTATACATAGATAACTGATATAAAAAATAATGTAACATTCTTTCTCTTGTGTGTGAGTTGATATTACTATTATGATGAAGCATAACTAGGTATCTGCTTCTACTAGCTATCCGTTCCTTGTTACTTAAAATACAACATGAACAAATTTCTTAATGATGTGATATTTGAATGGCACATATTGCCGTAGTCTCCCATGCAAATTTGACTCAGAATTAATCTTTACACTGTGGCATTTATGAAAAAATTTAAAAAAATAAAAGATTACTAACAGAATAAAATGGATTCTTTCCTGTCAATCCATAGGGGCTGAATATTAATGGAATTAAGCTCTTCTGGCTTGGACTCGCATTCAGGAGGATGATGGTTCAATCCTGCGTCTGGCCATCCTGATTTAGGTTTTCCATGATTTCCCTAAATCACTCCAGGCAAATGACGGGATGGTTCCTCTGAAAGGGCACGGCCAACATCCTTCCCCATCCTTCTGTAATCCGATGAGACCGATGACGTCGCTGTCTGGTCTCCTTCCCCAAGCAACCCTCTTCTGGCTTGTTAATTACTTTGTTTGCCATATGTAATGTAACAGGTTTTAAACTCTTGTCTAGTATTACCCTCCTGTGGAGGCTACCAGTTTTTTTTTCTTCCTCTCTCCTTTTTTTTCCAATATATAGAGTCACCGTCTATTTCTGTGCCAGTTTTGTGTATCTGTTTAACTGTAGCGTAATTTTGGTTTCTCTTGGATTATTATTCGGACAGTATAAAAAAAATGGTCCATGTTTATGTTAAAAGTCAGATTATTTTGTACTTAAAATATCTGGGGCAGTTATGCACAACACACTGTGAATTGACTGTCCCAGTATGATTTGGTGTTCCAAATTATAGAAATTATTTTATATAATTATGGCATACATATTCCACAAATGTTGTAATGTGAAGAATTCACTTTGGTGTGGAATGGTTCAGTACCTAGAAGACAAAAATGATGACATAAGCAACAATATGAGTATACTATTAGTAATGCACATGTATATATTTCACTTTTTCTCTTTACAGTCTAGCAATAAAAGTGTACACTATTATTGTTACATGTGATACAATACTACATTTACATTTTTAATATTATAACATCAACATCAGCTAAATGACTAGATACTATTTACCTTTTAATTCTCTGCACATATTAATGGAAATTTAAGTAGTAGAAATATTTTTTTTATTTTTAAAAGAGTTCATCTAAACAGAACAGTGAAATGTCAAAATGAATACTTTTTTAAATTTCATTTGAATAAAGATTTATTGCCTCTTAACATTTAATATTATTGGGCAATACAGTGAAGGTTTTAGTGCCAGATTATAAATCATTAAGTTCATAGTGGGGACCCACTTCCCTTGCAGTGGAATGTGTTACAAATAATTTCTCTTATTCTGAGTCAAATTTACAACAAGGTGCACATGTATTCAAATTCAGGTTTTTTAAACCTCAAAATGTGATTTTTGCAGGGATACCACATGTATGATTATAGTAGCTCTTTACAAAAATGTTAAAATTGTCTTTGAGATTGTTGTGTTAGCACCAAAGATTATACCATAACACATTATCAGGCAAAAAGTAGTTGAACTATATTGACTTTGAAATTACGGAGAGCTCAAAATAGGATTAAATTAGCAAATATTTGCAGATGACACCCTTTTTTAGTGTCAAGAGAAAATGATGTCTCTTGTTGTTTCTAATGCCAGTGTGAGCATAGTAAATTAAAGGAGTATACTTGCTGTATCACATGACTGTTGTATGCAATTTCTGTGTTATTGTGCTTTGTATTGAAGTCAGTAAAACTTCTTTTATTCCTTGTTGGTAGACTGAATACTATCCACCTGCCTGTACATCAGTAAACATTATGTAGCTATAGTGTTTTACTGACGTGCAAAGGCTGATACATTGAAACAAATAGGGAAAACAGCAAGGGCCCATTAATAGACCTTAAGGTGCAAGACTAAGAGATACATAGTTCAAGGCATTCAGCATTATCTGTTGCTTTCTGTTTTCAAAGTATGACTTTAACCAATTGCCTGCAAGTACTGTGATTCCATAATGATAGGCCACTGAAAAGGTCAGTTATCTACACCAGAGAAATAACTATAAACTACCATCATAGTAACAATCAGACTGTGTTCCTTTTCCAATAGATAATAAATGCAGTAATATTAAATTGAATACATTTTATAAATTTGTAATGCATACTTTTTTCAATGATAGTATATACCCTAAGGAAAAATGATCTGGACAGACAACAAGTGTCCTTTTGTAATTTTCAGTTACTGGACGATGCTGAGTGGATGATACCTTGTGCAATTGGTGAAAAGACACACTCACAGTATGAAAGCATAGTGAAATGGACAGAAAATCAAGTGAAAGATCTTTATCACAAATGGATTGACACACTAGATGAAGATGTCAATGCTAGGCTGTGTCGGCCTCTGATGTGCCACAGTTTGATAAATCCAGGTTTAATTGAGTGCAATTTTGATGGGTAAATTTCTTTTATGAATGTCCTTGTTTGTAAATGTGCATTGTTAACCATACTTTTTAACTTTGTAATCTAATAAGAAATGACTGCAATGAATTTTCTGTAGTTAATAACTTTCTTATATAAGTGCTGATTGATTATTAGTTGTACATCTGGAAGTAGGCTAAATATGGGTTTATGAAAGGAAATTAGCTTTTATTTAACGTCTGGGCACAAACCGCATATAAACTAAGTAAACAATCAAATGAAAGAATTATGTACCCTATGATTAAAATCATACTTTGAAATGTTTGTTATTACCTACTGTTTTTGTAGAAACTTTAGTGATAACATATGTCATCATGATCATCATCAGTATCATTTGTAGGCAACTGATGTCCACTAACAGATAAAGGCGTCCTGTAACCTTTCCCATCCATTACAGTTCTTTGTGATACATTTCCCTTCAGGTCATCTAATGTTACCTATCCACCTTCCATTAGGTCATTGCTGTGGTCTTGTTTTATCTGTTGGGATCCAGAAAAGGACTCCATAGGTCTATCTAATATCTATCCACCTGGCTACACATCCTGCCCATTTCCATTAAATCTTCATTAAGTCATAACTATGCTCATCACTTGTCTGATCCAATTGTTCATTTTCCAGCCTATCCCACTAATTCTGGACATGCGTATCTCAATTGCTCATTGATGTGAACAACTCATTTTTGAAAGGGCTTGGTTGATTGATCCATGTCTCTGGTTCATCAGCTGAAGCTGATAATACAAATTGATTTCAAACTTTCTGATTTAAGATAATGGAAGTCAAAACATCTGTGTGGCCTCATTTGCTCTATGGACATTCATGTAGTTGGCTGCCATTTGATTGTAATAACATGAAGCACGCAATGTCACTCATGTGCACACAGTTTTCTGTAGTGCCTGTCCTAAAAACTCTCTCCCATCTGGCACAACCCCCATCCCAACATAGTCCACCTTCCAAAAAAAAAAAAAAAAAAAAAAAAAAAAAAAAAAAAAAAAAAAAAAAAAAAAAAAAAAAATAAATAAATAAATAATCAGTGGGTGCTCTTCTTCCCTAAAAATTACATTGTACTAGAGCTTTCCTGTGAAGTACAGACTGTTTGTGAAATATCCTTTAGCTGAATAGTGTAACTTGCAGTACTGAGATATACAATAACAACTATTTATTAACATGACAAAACACATACAGCTTCTGAGAACTAATGTCCAAATATCTTGATAACAGAAATGTCAATCCTTGATAGTGCCTGTCAGGTGCACACTACAGTAAAATGCAGAGACATTGAAGTGGTGTGGAGAAGGAAGAATAAGTAACAACACAGTCCCAAGAGGCTGGGAGCTTGAAGGCAGTCCACTGATGAGCAACAGGGTGCTGTTATGACACAGTCCAATGTGGCGATGGGCTCGTGGGTAGTCACATCCAGATACTGCAAAGTGGTGCCCTCAGGAATGGCTGATGGAAATGCAGCTCCGTACGAGGCTCACAGCAAAGGCGAGACGACATCTCGGCCGACGGCAGCAGTGGTAGGCATAGTCTGTATCGAAGACTCGTAGCAGATGTTGATGGGTTGGAGCCCGGAGCGCAACTAACTTCCCAGTGGTGGAGAACAAACATAAGTAGGCATCTGTGGAAGAATACGTAAGCGGGGTCACATGGACATGTGACCAAGTGTATGTGGATATGTGCCTGTGAATGCTGCTCTGTGGACCGCAACCTGCACATCCCGAAGTTGTGCAGCTTGCCCCATCCCCCACCCTGTGACCCTCAATGCTGTGGAAGCTGCAAGAAGCTCAGTGGTAACAACTCAGT
This sequence comes from Schistocerca americana, assembly GCF_021461395.2. Taxonomy (NCBI): domain Eukaryota; kingdom Metazoa; phylum Arthropoda; class Insecta; order Orthoptera; family Acrididae; genus Schistocerca; species Schistocerca americana. The sequence continues at coordinate 28,395,049 of NC_060124.1, forward strand.
GACTCTTCTGTTGACAAACATCTGCTGAGGCGATGCAGAGGCCATATTTAGCCCACGAAGCATATACACAAGTGTGATGGCCGAATGTGCAGGGGCACAGTCCTGCCTGTACCACAGTTTGTATGATGACATGGTACTCGACAAAGTATCACGGTGGCCTAATACTGATCTCTCGTAATAAATATAAAATAAATCCTGTGCAATGGGTATTGACATTTTAGTCATCAAAAATGAAGTTCCTGAGCATCTGTCTCTGTATGCAGTCCAATGCTTCAACTTTTCATTATCTGCACTTAGTACACCCACTCTTGTTATCAGTTAACACATCCTGAACTGTATATTTAATCTGTAATAAGGAGACATTTGCTCTCATGAGAATGTAATCTTGGGTTTTGCAGCAAGGGAACTCTACGAGGGGCGTTTGAAAAGTTCATGCAAAAATAAAAACTACGTACCTTTTTCTTATTTTTCAGCATAGTCTCCTTTTAGACTTATACACTTCGTCCAACGCTGTTCTAATTTGTTATCCCTTCTGATAATAGGAATTGTCCAAGTCTGCAAAATAGCTATTAGTTGCTGCAATCACTTCCTTGTTTGAAGAAAATCTTTGTCCCGACAGCCATTTCTTCAAATTGGGGAACAAATAGTAGTCCGAGGGAGCCAAGTTTGGAGAATAGGAGGAATGCAAAACAAGTTGGAATCCTATTTCTATTAATTTTGCGACCACAAGTGCTGAGGTGTCTACTGGTGCATTGTCGTGATGGAAAAGGACTTTTTTGCGGTCCAGTCGCCAGCATTTTTCTTGCAGCTTGGTTTTCAAACGGCCCAATAATGATGTATAATATTCACCTATAATAGTTTTATCCTTTTCCAGATATTCAATGAGGATTATCCCTTGCAAATCCCAAAAAACAGTTGCCATAACCTTTCCGGCCGATGGAATAGTCTTCGCCTTTTTTGGTGCAGATTCTCCCTTGGTAACACATTGTTTAGATTGTTGTTTGGTTTCAGGAGTATAGTAATGTACCCATGTTACATCCACAGTGACGAAACGATGCTTAAAGTCCTGCGGATTCTTCCTGAACAGCTGCAAACCATCCTTTCAACACTTCACACAATTCCATTTTTGGTCAAGGCTGAGCAATCGCGGAACCCATCTTGTGGATAGCTTTCTCATGTCCAAATGTTTATGAAAAATATTATATACCCATTCATTTGAGATGCCCACAGCACTAGCAATCTCATGAACCTTAACTCTTCTGTAATCTATCACCATATCATGGATTTTATCAATGATTTCTGGAGTCGTAACCTCCACAGGGTGTCCAGAACGTTCGGCATCACTTGTGTCCATATGGCCACTCCAAAAATTTTGAAACCACTTATAAACTGTTCTAATTGAAGGTGCAGAGACACCGTAATGTTTATCAAGCTCCTCTTTAGTCTCCTGAGGCGTTTTGCCTTTCATAAAGTAATGTTTAATCACCACATGAAATTCTTTTTTGTCCTTTTTTTTTGACAATCACTTGACTTCCTTGATTCACACGAATGCCAAACACAAATAAATATAGCAATACGGGTGAAACTTGGTGTGCATTCTTTCCAAAAATGCTACTAACTAATCATGACCTTGATATGCACCATTGGTGCCATCTCTTGAACTTTGCACGGAGTTTTCAAATGTCCATTGTTCATTGTCATAAAAAAACAGCTGCACTCTGAAGGACAATGCAGATAGTGACCATTGTCGGCAGGCAGATAGGTGGTAGCACACACATGAAATGATTACACTTTTCGTCTTAGAAGCACCAACACCTTGGGATGTACGGCCACAAAATGTACAAGCTAATATGGTGTCAGGCCTCTATGGTTTTGAATACAAGCATAAAGACGTGTGGTGTGGAGTTGTACAGGTCTCAGATGTTGTACTGTGAGACTCCATCCTATGCCGTTTATACGAAAGCATGCAGACCCTGCAGATTGACAGGTGGAGTTGGAAGTCCTGATGACATGCTCCATGGCATCCTAGACATTCTCATCAGTTGGGTAGAGATTGGGCTATGCGGCTGGCCATGACCAGTTTCTGCAGCTGCAAGGATGCTCAGGCGGCAGCAGTATGAGGATGAGAGTTCTCATGTGGAAATAGGACACGGGCACAGACATTCAAGAACAGCAGAGCTGCCACTTGCAAGCCCTCGTCCATGCTCTAGGTGGCTTGTCGCAGAGCCTGTTAGCAACACAAATGGTGCTTGGGCACCATAGGACAATTGTCCCCACACCGTCACACCAGGACATGTGATGGGAGACCACAAACTGCTCATTCTTGCACTCTCCACTGCACCTGTAGACACAGATTCGGAGGTTGTAACCTCCAAGATAGAAGCAGACTTGTCACTACAGATGATCTGCTGCCAGTCTACATGGCCCCATGTCCATCATTGCCAATATTAGATGGGTCGGGTGTGATGCTGTGGGGGTGAGTGGGAGGCTTCATAATGGTTGGTGTGCGGTGAGCCCTGCATCATCCAGCCTCCTGCCAATGGCACCAGTACTAACACGATGTTGTAGACAAGGCAGGACAGCCCAATGAATGGCCATCGTATCTCCTTGCATGTGGCTCCTTGTGTCGGACATTCAGATTCTACATGTCATGTATGTGAGCCTTCCTGTGTCCATTACCACCAACAGTGGGCAACAGCACTGTCTGTATGACCAGTGTGGTGCACAGCACATCGATAGGACCACCGAGGTGCTTGCAACCCCACAGTGCAGTCCCTCTCAAACTCATCCATATGGGCAACCAACTTTTAGATGTGGTCACAAGGGCATAGTGCATGTTCAGGTGGCGCTTTAGTGATGCTACTCACTGCGTACTGTCCAGCATGACCATTTGCGGCTCTTTTCTATCAACTGATGTCCATGCCACCATGGCCCCCACATGTGCTACCTGAGTGCATGGCCAACCATGCCAAAGAAGCCATTAGTATAGCTGTTACTATGCAACATACCTACCTAGTGGATCGGTTTAGTGCTTCTGGGTGCAGCTCTTTTTATGAAACTGTGTGTAATTACTGAAACTGTCATGTATAATATTATCTTCATAGCGAATCTAATCATTACTATGGACACTTGAATTTCTCTTAATAAATTTGTAACACTTACGCACTATAGAAACTGTGATCTGTCAGACAGTTTATACCTGCATCCTCACTTCATATATGTTTACTGACATATGTTATGCAGACAAATTGCTGCAGTTCCGTGTGGTTTTTTTTTTTTTTTTTTCTTTTTTTACGTTCCAATTTGTTGTTGCTTTAACTGTGTTCAGGTGTCTTGTATTATAGTATCGATTATGAGTAATATTGTTATTTTCTTTGTTGTCCTGGTATCACAGGTGTTGTTGTAGTAGTGTGCTGATTATTGTTGTGTTAGTATTTACAGTAGAGTCCCATTAACACGAACTAATTGGGACTGGACCTTGGCCGGATTACCGATTTGTTCGGATTAGCCAGAGTTACGGTGACGGGTTTCTAGAATGAAGTATACCAAGCAGATAAGCAGGTACACCATGGTAACAAATGGGAACAAGTGTGGCAACAATGACTCAGTCTGACTCCATGTCCTTGTTGTTGTGCATTGTTGAGACCTTCGTAGTTTCTGAGGTCAGTGCACTGGCAGTTGGCTCACAAAGCGTTTGGTTATGCTAGTTATTGATCGCTGGCACACATAACAGTTGTATTGTATTCGTTGAGGTGTAGCGGTGTACGTATTTTTGTCATGAGTAAATGGAAACATACAATGTTAACTCTCAAAGAAAAACTGAATGCTTTGAAGCAGATAGACAATGGTGAGAAAGTATCTGAACTGGCAACAGAAATGGGCATTGGTAAAGCAACGATTTGTGATTGGAAGAAGAACCAAGTGAAGCTTGAACAGTCCTGTGCAACGTCTTCTGGAAATTCAGCAGACTTTGAAACAGTCCCAGTATGATGAAGTGGATGAAGCTCTTTCCCTTTGGTTTGTGCAGGAAACAGAAAGGGCAACTCCTTTGAGTGGAGGTCTGGTTCAGGAGAAGGCTGTTTACCTGAACAAGTTAATGAATGGTGTTAAGTCCTTTAGTGCGAGTATGGGTTGGTTGGACAGATTCAAAAAACGTCATGGAATCCATCAGCTAACAATTACTGGAGAGAAGCTTTCTTCTGACCATGATGCAGTGAAGGAATACTTGGGTGAGTTTGAAAAAATGATAAGAGAGGGAAAGTAGTATCCCCAACAAATTTATAACGCTGATGAGACTGGCCTTAATTTGAGGGTATTGCCAACAAAAAGCCTGGCATCAAAAGCAGAAGACCATGCTCCTGGTTTTAAAATGTGCAAAGTTTGTGTGACTTTATTAGTGTGCAGCAGTGCTGCTGGTAATCACAAGCTGCCTTTAATGCTGATCAGCTAATCTGGTAGGCCCAGAGCTTTTAAAAAATGCAACATGCAGTTCCTACCCGTATACTCTCGCAACCAGAAAAAATCGCAGATGGATGGTAAGCTGTTCAAAGAATGGTTTCATGGCCAGTTTTTTCCCTCTGTTTGACAGTTTTCTAAGGAAAATCATTTGTCTCCCCGTGCAATCCTTTTCTTTGATAACGCGCCATCTCACCCCAGCACTGAGGAATTATGTGATGGAGAAATTGTGGCGAAGTTTTTTCCTCCGAACGTTACACCACTTCTACAGCCAATGGACCAGGGCATACTGCAAACATTAAAACTGATTTCCAGAAAACAATTTTTAAGAATGCTGATTCAAGATGATAGCATTTCTTTAGTGGACAAAATAGAAAAGACCAATGTGAAGAAGGATGCTGTTTATTGGGGCACTGAGGCATCGCAGAATATTTCAGAAAATACTCTGAGAAAGTCGTGGAGAAAACTGTGGACATCTCTTGAATTACAGGACCACCTAATTAAAAATGAAGAGGAAAATCTACTACAAATGATACAGACAGTCCCTGGATGTGAAGAAGCTAGTTAAGGAGACGAAGATGAGTGGATGGCAGCGGATGGAGCATGTGTGGAGAACCTTACTGATGCTGCTGTGACTCAAGAGCAGGAAGAAGTGGACTGCTCTGATGGAAGTGACAATGAGCCTAAAAGTGACAAAGAAGAGCTGGTGCCACACAGTGATGCAGCAGAAGCCCTTGACCTCGCGTTACGTTATTTGGAGCAACAGCCCACTGCTACACCTACTGATTTGATGTTTATGAGACGATGGTGCAACTATGCGTCATATAACGGAATGTCTTCATTACACCAAAAAACAACGAGTTTTTGTCATCTAAAAGGTAGGGATAAAATTTCCACTGTATTTTAGTAAGTTTGACATCTTTTCTTTCATTGTTATGCATTGTTTAAACCTAATGTTTTCGTGTCAATTCTTCTAATATGTGTTTACTGTACTGTGTAAATTAAAATAGTGTGCAGTTTACCACAAGTTTTCCATACTTAGACTAACATTTTTCATCTTCAGATTAACCGAACGTTCGGATTACCGGGGTTTGGATTAGCAAGACTCTGCTGTATTTTGTTTGGATTAATTATTGTGTCAGTTAACAAAAATGAGATAATGCAGTTTGATTTGTGATGCGTAGATACAAATAATAGAAAGAAAACTGCAATAGATTTAAAACTTTTGCTTATTTTCTATCCAAGTTTGTCAACATACACTACTGGCCATTAAAATTGTTACACCAAGAAGAAATGCAGATGATAAACGGGTATTCATTGGACAAATATACTAGAACTGTCATGTGATTACATTTTCACGCAATTTGGATGGATAGATCCTGAGAAATCAGTACCCAGAACAACCACCTCTGGCCGTAATAACGGCCTTTATGTGCCTTGGCATTGCATCAAACAGAGCTTGGATGGTGCGTACAGGTACAGCTCCCCATGCAGCTTCAACACGATACCACAGTTCATCAAAAGTAGTGACTGGCGTATTGTGATGAGCCAGTTGCTGGGCCACCATTGACCAGATGTTTTCAATTGGTGAGAGATCTGGAGAATGTGCTGGCCAGGGCAGCAGTTGAACATTTTTTCTATCCAGAAAGGCCTGTACAGGACCTGCAACATGCGGTCATGCATTATCCTGCTGAAATGTAGGGTTTCGCAGGTATCAGATGAAGGGTAGAGCCACGGATCGTAACACATCTGAAATGTAACATCCACTGTTCAAAGTGCTGTCAATGCGAACAAGAGGTGACCGAGATGTGTAACCAATGGCACCCCATATCATCATGCCGGGTGAAACGCCATGCTTCCAATGTGTGTTCACCACAATGCCACCAAACACAGATGCAACAATCATGATGCTGTAAACAGAACCTGGATTCATCCGAAAAAATGACGTTTTGCCATTCGTGCATCCAGGTTCGTCGTTGAGTACACCATCGCAGGCGCTCCTGTCTGTGATGCAGCGTCAAGGGTAACCACAGCCATGGTCTCCGAGCTAATAGTCCATGCTGCTGCAAACGTCGTCGAACTGTTCGTGCAGATGGTTGTCTTGCAAACGTCCCCATCTGTTGACTCAGGGATCGAGACGTGGCTGCACGATCCGTTACAGCCATGCGGATAAGATGCCTGTCATCTCAACTGCTAGTGATATGAGGCCATTGGGATCCAGCACGGCGTTCCATATTACCCTCCTGAACCCACCGATTCCATATTCTGCTAACAGTCAATCGATCTCGACCAATTTGAGCAGCAATGTTGCGATACGATAAACCACAATTGCGATAGGCTACAATCCGACCTTTATCAAAGTCGGAAACGTGATGGTACGCATTTCTCCTCCTTACACGAGCCATCACAACAACATTTCACCAGGCAATGCCGGTCAACTGCTGTTTGTGTATGAGAAATCGGTTGGAAACTTTCCTCATGTCAGCACGTTGTAGGTGTCACCACCGGCTCCAACATTGTGTGAATGCCCTGAAAAGCTAATCATTTGCATATCACAGCATCTTCTTCCTGTCAGTTAAATTTTGCGTCTGTAGCATGTCATCTTCGTGGTGTAGCAATTTTAATGTCCAGTAGTGTATATGTGACAGACAGCTGTGTGATTGACATTTGCTCTCTAGAATCTTCATTTTGTGCAGTTATTTGATAACTGAGTAAAAATAATGTAGCTGTTTATAAGGTTACTACTCTGGTGATATTGCTGAAAATCCTCAATGGCACATGATAGAATGAAGTCTCCCACTCTAAAATAGCTTTAACTGGTGGTCTATCAGTTCAGTAACAGGAACAACAACATTGATTTAAGTTGGATATCTTATCACATTCATTCATATTAAAGCACACTTTAGCTATGACCCATTCACAAACAGTCCTCTCTATATCAGTAATTGTGTGCCAGCCAGAAAATGTTTATTAACTGCTTTGTACTCAGTTCAATTTCCTTCACTTGAATACTATTACATCAAATTAAGTAATGCCTGCAGTGAAGTTCACATAGTGGCAATGTGGTCAGTATAGATTTCCATTTTGAAGTCAGACAAAAGCTGAATGCAACCCATTGTTACATTTTGTGCTTGTCATATTATGAACCTTCACAATGAAATTTGGTTTGTGTTATATCTAGGTGCTGTTCTTTTTGTGCATAAATATTGTTGGAAGGATTCCTTGTCATTTACCTTTTTAACACAAGGATGTCTCTGACAAGATTACTGGGTACAACCTTTTTTGGTAATTATGTCAATTAACATAGAGCTGTTAGCTGGGTAACAGCTATCTTCAGACTGTGGAACAAATATGTGTTGGGGGACATAAAGACAAGTGTAAGGATAATCAGCATAACTGGTAATTATGTTTTACTTTATAATAATATAAGGGTCATATTTGCTAGTGGTGCTGTCCTATTGAATCACATAAAAGTAACGATTAAACGTATATCAGGTAGCTGCAATATTGATAGTCAGATGAACAATGAGAGCGAATCAGAAAGACTTTGCCCCTATTTTTTAAGCCAAATTACAGCTGTAAATCCAAAGTCAGCATATCCATTCTCAGCGGTGGATCTTTCTTGTACTGACCCAGCCATATACGTTGGTACTGCCATGGCTTGGGGCTACTGTCAGATGTTGAAGAGGCAGTTGTGCTTCATGCATTCACGCCGTATGAGTAGCGAAGTGTGATTTGTTTTCTGTGGGGCAAGGGACAAATGCCCATTGAAATGCACATGGAAATGCAGCCCGCATAAGGGGAAAAATCTTGTTTTGAGCAGTGTGAGGTGAAGGTGTTGTGAGTTTGCAGAAGGCCATGAAGATTAGCATGACAGTGAGCCTTCTGGGAGGCTGCATATTTCACTGACTGACAACAACATTTCCAGCAAGGATGTAGTGGTAAAAATGTAAATGTCGTGTGACTAGGGTCTCCCGTCAGGTAGACCGTTCGCTAGGTGCAAGTCTTTTGATTTGATGCTGCTTCAGCGACTTGCGTGTCAATGGGGATGAAATGATGATGATTAGGACAACACAACACCCAGTCCCTGAGCAGAGAAAATCTCTGACCCCGCTGGGAATCGAACACGAGCCCTTAGGATTGACATTCTGTAATGCTGACCACTCAGCTACCGGGGGCGGACTGATGTAGTGGTGAAAGAGGATCTGACTGTATGCCTTGAGGACAGTTCCCTAGCTTGGCATTTCGTATGGTCATGTTTACATAATCCACAGTTCCTTAGGGTATCAGAAGTTTTCATGTCAGTGGGTCTCTAAGTAATTGGATGATATGATGAAAGGTAAGCAAATGATTACTTCAATGAATCATCTGCAGTGGTATGCCAAGGAGGATGACAATTTAATGGATCACATTGTTACTGGCAGTGAAACATGGATACAGCATTTTACACTGGAATTTTAGCTGCAGAGCACGGTGTTGAAACATCCGGGTTTGCCTTCTGTTCATTGCATTCTGTTCAATGCCCTCCGTTGCAAAAGTGATGTTAACAGTCTTCTGGAATCACTGTCTACCCCTCCTTCTGGATTTCATGTCACTAGGTGCAATCATCAATGTCAACAGTTATTGTTCCACACTGTCACATCTGCAGACTGCCATCAGGAAGCAGTGCTGATGGATTCTTGATGTGGCCAACAAGACAATGTGGGGCCATATGTGGCAGTCAGAACCCCCAACAGTGTCCAGTCATTTCACTGGGAGAGTGTGGACCAGCTATGATACAGGCTGGACATCGCCTCTAGTGATTTACACGTTTTCAGTCTGTTGAAGAAGTTCCTGGTAACACAGTGATTCACATGTAACAATGAAGTGAAGACAGCTGTCCAATGGTGGTTTCACAGAAATTCGGACAAATGCTACCACAAAGTCATCACAGATTTAGTGCTACAATGGGGCTGATGTCAGATCCCATGTGCGGACTCTCCAATTCGAACTTGTGTTTGCTTGTTACAATGTATCCCTCTGGGATGGATTGCCATTTCTCATGTAAAATTCTCAGGCTCACAATTTCTCTACTATATTCAATGTCTCAATTAAAGAATTATTTGGATAGTCAAGTTTATCATCACTTTCAGAAAAAATTAGAGAAATAAAAGTATAAAATCAGAGCTGGGAATTAAACAAGCTTAACAGTTCAAAGAAAATGACAGTCATCTCATGTGGGTGACCGGATGGGGGTTCTGACTGCCACACATAGCCCCGCATTGTTGTGGACAACAACCATGTCGACCACATTGAGAATCCAGCAGCGCTTCTTCCTGATGGCAGTCCGCAGACGTGACAGTGTGGAACAAACAATAACTATTGGCACTGATGGTTGCACCTAGAGATATGATATCCAGCAGTGATCTCAGAAGACTGTTAACATCACTTTTGCAACAGATGGCGTTGAACATTTTTTTAAAAATTGCCAACAACTTTTTGATTAATTACTTTTCAGAAAATATAAATTGTTTATTGGAAAAAGTAAGATTTAGGGGTATGCAATGAGCTAGATCTTTTTGTGAATAAGCAGTTATTAGCACACACCACATTTCTGTGATCACTTGATATTGGAGCAACTTAAGTTACAGATTTCTCTTAAAGCAAAATGTTTTATGGAAAACTAACTGTGCCGTGAGAGTTAGCAGCACTCAATCTACTGACCTATAAATTTTAATAAAGTTCTGCATAGATAGGAATTTTGACATTTTAAGTAAACAAGGTACATCTGACATCAGTCTAATAATTAAAATAAAAAAATCCGGTATCTAAATAAAAGTGTAGAATGGTAACAAATGGAATAATTTCATCTTGCTTCATTTTATGTTGAACGCACTAAATTCACAAAAACATCTCTTTTGAAACTGCACCTTCTAACAATATAAAACACATCAAAGAAATTGAATATTCAAATCATGTTGTGCATAATTATTTGGTATACAAGACCAAAGCTGAATTGCCTCGATATAGTTCAGTCCATGTCTTTCTTTTTAGCTCTTTGTTATCTTTTCTTCTTAATTGTGGTGCCTTTTGATTCTTCTCAGACTTCTGATCCATTTGTTCGTACATTGCAGTTAAAAATTGTTACATCATATTTCTAATCTCTACCAAATAACTTCTGAGATTTCAGTAGTATTAATAACATGGGTACTATCTCCACACAACATACATAACCTCATTTACATTCTCGTCTCAGTATGTCATGTTCAAACTCAGAATCCAAACCAGCAAGACTGAGAAACATTATTTCAAAGTGTCTTAACGTGTTTCGGTTGTTTATCTCTGTACTTCGGAACTCAATGCACCTCCAATGCAGGCCAGTGTTCAATGACATACTCATTTCTGCATCTGAGCAGGTATTTTCTCTGACAAGGTTCCTACCATTACCGTCCCATGTTGAAAATTTATGTCATCCTTTGATAAGAGCTCACCACGTGCAAATAAAAATAATAACATTGCTTAAGAACTGCACTTTTACCTATGACATTTCATTTTATAATTCTCAGTTGTAAGTATCATTCATCCATAAGAAAATGTAGAGATACGCATCACTCCTCTTGGGCAGTGTGTATCACCACAATTGATGTACTCCAAAGAATTCATCCCTTTACTATGCTAAAACACCATGGATCATAAGGCTTTGATAGCTGTTATAAAACAGCTGATTTAATTTTTGCTAGCTGTCCCAGTAGATGCAACATCCACTGAGTGTGGAAGACATGCCTCATTCTTAGGTGTCTTCAAAATGTAGGGGAAGATGAGAAAATACATTCTTAAAAAAAGAACAGACAGTTTCCTTAGTAAATATGAGTTGACTGTACTAATTCTTTGAGGGTTCCACTTTGACCATCATTTGGCTGTAAGACACTAATGATGCATGCCAACTGCATTGTGGGAGGTTCAGATCACTACACGCTGCTCTTCACTAATTTTCTCTTTAACTTCATCTACCCTTTTGTCTTTTCATCTTCTGTAATCCTCTTACACAGTTAAGGGATCTAATATTCTACACTCATATCCAAAAAATATCAGATTTATTTTCTATGATGACATAATCCTCCTAAGTAGTCCCTGACCAGATATCTGAATGGGGCACAATTTTAGCAACAGAATATTTTGCCCTGAAGGATGCCATTATCATTAAATCAAACAACACCTCTGCATGTCCTCAGGAAATACCATGGTTGTAGCTTCCCCTTTATTTCAGCCATTCTTAGTACTAACAAGCAAGCCTGTGTTGGCTGATGGTACAAGCTCAGAACCATCAGTCATCCAGAGAGTGTAGAATTTGTAATTACTAAAATGCTTGCTGACCCTCTTCAGGAACCCCATGTTAGTCTGGCCTCTTCACATGTAACCATCTGATATGGTTGCACCTGCAGCACTGCTATGCATTTCATTGAGAAATTCAAGACACATGCTATGGAAAGGTCCTTAGTTGGTGGGAAACAATATTGTTTTGTTATTTGTGACTATTGGAAGAAAATATTATTTCTTGCGTATTTAATTGAATATGATTTTTCTTTTCTGTTCATGTATATTCCTCTAGAAAGCTGATTAACATCTGCCATGAAGCAAGTTACTGGGAATTGATGAAATTTCCAGTTCCATCTCATATAACAAAGATATATAACAAGTGGCATGATTTGAAGATACTATATGAAAGCATAGTAACAATTGCTCAGGGCTTCAACAAGATAGTAACATGTAAGTCTTTTCTTTCTTTCTACATGGTTTGTGTTATGTATTTAATGACCAGCACTAATTTGTTAAAACCAGCTCAATACAAAGATGGAATAAATCTATGATAATCAAAGCTAATATGTTACTGTAATGCTATTTAGCATTTGAATTGCTGTACATCTTGTGTTGTTTCATATCATTTTCAGCTTTATCTGATTCTGAGCGGTTACTCTTCAGAGAATCAATAAAGGCTTGCAATAAGAAGATTAAACCAGGACTTACATCATTAAAGTGGAACAGTGACGTGTCTGATATGTATATTTCAGAATGTCTTACATGTATAACAGAGGTAAAATATTACGAATTATCAATGTCTCTTTGTGGTAAAATGCTTTACTAGAATTACTGCAGTACGTTTTATACTAGGATTTGTGTTGTAGTTCCACGATATGTTATTGTTCAAATTTTTCCAAACCAGATGGTGCAATCGATTATTCAAAGAATCTGCTAATTAAGAAATTGAATCAATTAGAGAAATTACAAATCGAGGAATTTTACATGTAACCCAGTAATCCACTGCAGAGGTATACATTTTATCAACCGTACAGTTTATCTAACCTTACCAATTTTGCATCTAACATACACTTAATGAAAATTGTTGGGTGATTCAGTAGAATTGCTTTACTACTTAATCTGACCCTTAAATTATTACAAAGTGAAATGTACTTGTCAATTTCACTAATTATTCTTGCACCTGTCTTTCTATATCACCACCAGACAGTAGGTCAGCAGTCTGGAGCTAGCTATCAACCAGCTAACATCTCTATGTCAGTTTGTATAATTACCGAGCATAATCACTTTGTCAGCATACTAGTGACAAAGTTTGTATACAGTAATCATGTTAGTGCCATGTAAGTAGTGCCATAAAAGTACATGATCAGAAAAATTGTTAATTCTTTTGTACTTTTGGGTCTCTCCATGAAAAGTGAAGGTTTTGCACCTTTGTTTAGTGGCAACTCAACAAAGTTCAAATCATCAAACCTTTGCTGTATGTAGTGTCATATTCAGGTTTATCTGTTCTTTTTTTTTAATTTATTTATTTTCATGTTAATACTTCAATTTAAATTGTACAAATCTTATGTCTGTAACCATGGATTACCCTTTTGTGGTTGAGTTTCTGGCAGAAATTGTACTGGAGGTCACTATCACACGAATGGAGATACCTGTGTTTACTGGTATTAGATAGAGATGGGGGATCCGCTCCTGAACTAATTCATAGAGTTGAATCTTTCAAAGGAGTGAACAATCAGTGATTCAGAAAAAAAGAACGGTAGCTCCAAATGTTTCCCACAGCACAGAGAGAGAGAGAGAGAGGGAGAGAGTCGGAGCAGACCAGTGGGGCCTCTGCTGGTCAGAGCACACTGCACGCCACACAACACAGCCAGTGCCGGCCTCTGCCCTGCTTCTGCCTTGGCTGCCTGCATTGTGCAGTGCCCCATTGGATTTTGTGTTTCACATATGCCATGCCCTCTCTGTGCTTCCTCTGCCGCGTGCAGTGTCTGGCGCACCTTATCTTAGCATAGCACTCCGTTGGCGATCGTTTCAGTCGCACGTCCTGCCCTCTGAGCAGTTGATGCGAGCAACAGAACAGAGAGCCTCCTAGCGGAGAACATAAGAACTACTTGCAACAACCTGCTCGCAAGAGAACGGACGATTTGCCTCCGAGCGGGTGAGTGGTGGCCGTTCACCGCTCCCCTCACCCTCGGAACTCGCCCACTCAACGCTCACCCCACCATTCTCGACTCTAGCCAGAGCATTGAGCAAAGCAACTCAGGTGTCACTCTGGTCTCTGCGGTCTTAGCTCACGCAGTAATACAGCTCGCGGCTCGACTTGCTTGACTCAGCGCCTCTGCATCGGAGTTCGTCTCTACTGGATATTGTTCTTCGTAGTAATACCTTATGTATATTACATAATTATGTTATGTGTACATCATTTGTTTTTATTTTATTTTTATTTGTTTAAACTGATCAGATTAGGTTCCTGACGGCTCCTCTTACTATAGGATTTTTTATTATGGTCACTCGAATTTACACTTTAATTACGAGCGAACCGATAAACGTATAGCAAAAGTGATACACCAATATTTTCCTTGTTTTATTCTGCGGGAGGCTATATGCAGCACTTTGGTCTTACAGTCAAATTTATATATTTTTTCTTATTGTAGTACGGATTTTGCGATTTTAGGCGTCTTCGGAAGGAAATGTTCACTTTAAAAATATATGGCTTATGATGTATTTGTACGAGGTTAATGAAATTTTAATACATTATAGCCAAATATATTGTTAATGTAAATCTCAAGTTAACAACATTTTCCAATCACCCAAAAAACCACGATAGTGCAAAATAAATCAGTAATCAAAAACTTTGTCATATCGTGGAAATTTCAATAAACAATACAAAATTCTTACTAATTATCTGTGTTACTTCAAAATAGGATCAAATAAGATCAAAATACAGGTATACTACTGGAATAAACCAAGTTTAAAGGGCAATGTGCCTTCCATTTATTTTCTGTTGTGAATGAGTGGTGAGTCATGAAAAAGAGCTAGTTCATTTCAGGGAGTGAACAGTTCTGATCCGATCTCTGAAAAGAACAGTTTTGCCCATCTCTAGTATTAGAGGGGTAGGTTTTTTGGTTAGAGTCAGGAATCAGGCGCTGTGTAGTAAAAGAAATTAAAACAACAAAAAAAGCCCCACAAAATACTTAGGAATGTACAGAAAAGTAAGATTAGCTTATTTCATCAGAATATTAAAGGAATGAGTAATAAGGCGGAAGAGCTTCTTGTGTGTTTGGAAAATTGAGAGCACGAAAAGATGGGCGTTGTGTGTCTTTCTGAGTATCCCATAACCACAAGGTTAGGGAAGTTAAGTATAAAAGTTAACACTCTAGCATCTTAAACAGGTAGAAGTAATATGGGAAAAAGAGGAACTGTTACATATTTTAAGACAGAACAAAAATTTAAAAACATCCAAGTTAAGTAGATTTTGAAGTGATCTGCACATACAAGTGTGAGCTTGTGAATTAATACTAAAAATAGCTCACTTTTAATTTTAAGTGTGTGTGGATCTCCACTGGGAAGTTTTGAACTGTTTATGAGGCAAATGCATACCTTACAATGCTCTCTATCAGGTAGCAGCAAGCAGTTAATATTCTGTGATGATTACGATATAAATTTTCTGAAGGATTCTGATGGGAAAAATTATCAGTAAACCTTATTTGAATCGTACAATTTGATATCAGTAGTAAACTTTCCATTGCAGCTGGATGAATACAGTAAGATCGTAATTGATAATGTTTCCTTTGATGAAGTTCAAAGCAAGGAAATGACTGTATACCCATTAACAAATGCCCTCTCTGATCATGACCCATGGTTAGGATATATAAGATAGTACCTTACAGCATAGATTTTCCTAAGTGGAAATTATTTAGAATGATTAATTATTCCCGGACAAACATTTTTAAGAATAGTTTACAAGAGATGACCTGCGATGAAATTTGTAATGAGCCAAATCTGATACAAAATTTAATCTATTCCTTGATAAATTCAAATTGTTATTTGAAAATAGCTTTCCACTGAAGTTAATGAGAAATGACATTAAACAGCCATGTAAAAAACCATGGATTGCTAGAATGATTAAAGTATCTTGTGAAAGGAAAATGGAAATGTATCTGTTGGTAAGAACAATCCTGCAGTCACTGCACACTACAAAATTACCCAAAATTATCAAGAAAAGTTTTTAACATGCACATTATCTCAGACATGGTTAATTCCAACAACAGATGTAAGTGTGAATAACAATAAAAAACACTCAATACATAATAACCATTCAAATTATAAAAATTGTAACAATTAAAAAGGTCGATAATGTTGTGGTGTTTCCAAAAGCCACCTCAGATGCAGTTGCAGCCAGGTCTAAGCACCCAAAGATGATAGTGGCCCCAAGTGTTTGAGATGTGCTTGTGTGTATGTGTGCGTAATGTTTTTAATGTCTGATGAAGGACTTAAAGGTCTGACAGCTGAATTTTCAAGCATTGTTTTTCATTTTGTTTATATGCAACACATCACCTCTCATAAATACATTCTTGTTTATTGCTGAAAAACTGATGTGACCTATCTACACCTACATGTGCCTGAGGCTCATCAGTTTCTAATTGAAGCTACAGGTTATTATTTTCCACATTGACCACAGAGCTGTCAGATGAAGTTCTTATGTGTTCCTTCTGTTACCTGTTGCCACTTCCCATCTCCTTTATTGTTCTCCCTCCTTAACCTCCATAACTTTCTTAGACTTTCCTAATTCAGCCTGAAGGTCAGCAATTTTCCCTTCATGTTGCGCTATCTTCCTGTTTCTGCTACATATCCTACAAAGCCACTTAAGATCCTCTTTACTTCTCCAATTCCCACACTACTATAGTGAACCCAGTAGAAAAAAAACTACAGCCTCTTTCATACCATACCCCAGAACTAACAATTCTACAGCAGCCAGAGGCATTGCTCATGATAAAATAATACTTTAGTATGAAAAGGCAGTCAGACTACTGTTAACCAAGAAGCATGTTTACAAAAAATCAGCCTACACGTAACTGTGTAAACAAACTTCTTGTGCAAAGTTTATAAATCAAACAAATTCTTATAATTTACATAATGTTCCAGGAATTTGAATGAAATAATGAAAGGATATATTTTACTTAAATTGATGGAAAGAGAAAAGAACAATTGAATGAAATTCAGTAAATTAACTGCATTAAAATGTAAACAAAAGTACGACCCTAGCCCGACTTTACGATCTTTTCAAGTTTTCTGAAAGAAGATGTAAAGAAAACTGGAACCTTTAGTAATAAGCTTGGGGTACACAAAGTTTTTAAAACTTTAAAAGAATGAAAAACTCATGTCTCACCTGTGCGGAGCTGCACTGCATGCCAAAGCAGTCAGCTAAGCACTGTCTGTACATTGTTTTGTGCTAAACGCATGAGCTTTCAATTATTTAATTTTAATTCTTGTTGATGATCTTGTTGCCATAACTGGTTCTCCATTCCAGATTGAATATGACAATATTTTTAGCTCAGTCTCCTACTTATTAGCTGTCAAACAGCATTACTAGGAATAGGCCTGATAAAACTGAAAAAAAGGCCACTTTAAATCTGAAGCTTTGTTATTTAAATTAAATAAATAAAAA
Source organism: Schistocerca americana (assembly GCF_021461395.2). Lineage (NCBI taxonomy): Eukaryota > Metazoa > Arthropoda > Insecta > Orthoptera > Acrididae > Schistocerca > Schistocerca americana. The sequence continues at coordinate 28,412,465 of NC_060124.1, forward strand.
CTCTTCATCAGCAGAAGGATGAGAGGCAAGAAGTTAAAAGAATGATGTGCATATGCTGAAGGGATGGAAACATTCAAAGACAGATAAAAGTTACAGGAAATTGATCAGAGGCAAGATGATCTAACAATCAAGAATGATATATTGGAATATGGCTAAAAATGAGGTGATAGTAAAAGCGGATTAAGACGAAAAAGTGTGAGATATATGTGGAGAAAACAAAAGATAGAAGAAAAGTACAAAGGGAGCACAAATCCGAGAACTGTCAAGTTAAGGATGTGGAAAACAAGAGAGTACGAGGTGTGATCAAAGAGTAGCAGGAATTTTTTAATTTGGTGGCTTTATAAAACTGATTTTGAATTTTTTTTATCTTGATGGTTCACATGTTCCTGATGTATGTTTGCAGTTTCAGCTGTTTTGTATATTTGGTTTATTGTTGACAGTAGAAAAGTTTATACTTTTCTAGCGTGGTCGGCAAATTTTTGCTTTCGAAGAACGTGGTTCAAATAATTTGCACTAAACTTTGCATGAAGAAAGAAATAAAGTGCAGCACAGCTTTTGAAATGTTGACTGCAGCTTTTGGCAAATGTACTATGACTGAGACAGTAGTTTACAAGTGGTACAAACATTGAGAACAGGGTCTAGAAGACATTGAAGATGACAACTGCCCTTGGTGCCCTTTCATGTTAGTTACTGCCAACAGTGGGGAAGAAGTAAAGGAAATGGTGCTGGAAAATCACTGAATCACCATCAGAGAGTTTGCTGATGATGTCGGCATATTCTTTGGCTTATGCTAAGCAATTTTTTTTTGATATTTTGGGGATGAAATGTGTAGCACCAAAATTTGTTCTAAAATTGTTGAATTTCAACCAAAAACGATGTTGCATAGACATAGCTCAGGAATTGCTGAATGATCTAGAACTTCTAAAGAAAGTTATAACAGGTGAAGAAACATTGTTATTTGGGTATGTTTTCAAAACCAAAGCCCATTCATCTCAGTGGGTTCCTGCCTTATGATCATATGGATGATACAGAATACTAACTGGAAGATTATGGACCGACCTGTCCATGGCAGTGCTGGAGGCAGAAATCTGGTTGAAAGACATACTTCCCACCTCATATTATTTTTGTTTCTCTTGGTCCTTGGTGTAGCAAATTTGTATCATTGAGTCTGTCCATTTGCGAACCTTATTTCTGTATTTTGGTTTCTTAATTTTATTGACCACATTTTCTGTTCTCTTGTTTATCATGCTGTATCTTCTCTTTCTTCGTTAACTTTGTTCCCAAACTTTTCCCAAATATTATTTGCCTTTATTCAAATTTGATTGGAATATGTGAGTATGCAAATAAGGATTGTATGGTTTGTTTGCATACACAAGTGAAGTTGGAGTGCCAACTGTTCAATGCAGTATTATGATAAATAACAGACTACTGTGATGAAGGTAGGGGGTTTTTCATCTTTTTTTCCTGAAAAGAGTTTCAGGCCCACTGTGGGCTGTGTTTGCCAATATTTCATTATCAAATTTAAATTAAATTATGGTCTGTTATTTCTGTTGCTATGCACATGTTCTATCATATTTTGTAGTACCTACACACATAAAAGATGTAGAGAACAAATTAAAAAATGTGATAAAGAAAAGTCAGTCCTCTAGTCAGTCACAACATCCATTTCAGTGAACTGAATTCTTTTTTGGATTTAGATATTTAAGTGATCTCCTGATTTTAGACCTGTCTTTACATTCATCACCAACTAGTTTGTTTTCTCACACATTTGCTCACTTGTCATACGTGTGTCTTGGTGAGATTCTGTCACTAAGCTAATCTAATTAGTCCTGGGGTGTAACATATCACTCTGGCAGAGTGATGTGTCACACTAAGTCTACACAGCTGACTAGTGATGGTCATGATTGTTGCAACAACACACTAGTTTACTAATTGAGAATGGGAAGCTGTTTCTGTGTCTTTGTTATCCGTTTTGCATGGAACGTTTATATGGATCGATGCCACATGTCCACAAGGTGGGACAGTGATTGCAGTGTTACCATGATTTGCGGTAGATGCTTTGGGTTTGTGTAACCTCCATAAGTCAATATTCCAGTTTCGAGTAGCACAGTGCATCACTGAGGAAACACATGCACTGTGACATGCTGAATATCGCCACAGAACAGAAGATCTTTAAAAAAGAACTATCAAAAATGTCATTAGTCAAATGTACGATGTATGTATGAGTGATGTATTTCTGTTGCTAAATGTTGAAATATGATAAGTGATTGTACATGAAGATATAGTATCAGCATTTGGTAAAAGAAGTAGTATGTTGTATTTCTTTATAAAAGTTAAAAATTAGTGAAGTTTATCTGATTACAGAATAAACAGAGCTGGAACAAAGTTCAGTGAGTTGTGCTGACTCAGTCCAAGAAGAAATTTTTTTTTACAGTTACAGCAATTCAGAACTTAGATAACAAAGTTGAATCTGAACACACATATATGAAAGGGATATCATTGCAGTCACAAGATTGATTCATGATTGGTGGCTCTCTTTCCAATTGTAGAACTGCTAATTACCCATTTACTCCCAATTTTCTTTTTCAAATACAATATAAAAAGTGAAGTGTCCTCTGCACTCTCTCATTTATTTCATTTTCTCTTGCCTCTGACTTGAACAAAGCCAAAAGTGTGATAATTTAGACCTTCTTGTTTAAAATTTGTGCATGTGATTTTAAAAGGTGCTTTACAGAATATGTCATCTTGCTTTATTAGCATGACTCATAAGACATGGGGACATATTGATTTTAATTGAATGTGTATTTTTTATAGCTTCAAGACTTTGTTGATGATTTTAAGAAATCAAATTTGGAAATTGTAAGGATCTGTGAAAAAGTTTGTGATTCCCCGCTAATATTAATTGAGCCAATGAGGTCTTTTGAATTACCAGAACTGAAAGATCATTTGAATCATTACAGGTGAGACCCCTTTTCATTCATTTTCTGTAGTTTTTTATTTTTTGATATTTTCAAAACATGTTTTGGAGGTCATATTCTTCTTCAGAATATGCTGTCAACTAGATAGGAACACATGCAACAACAGATATCTTTGTGTTCTGTAGTCTGTTGCACTGCACCAAGGACATCATTACTGCCTCTAAAATTTGGCCAAGAATCTGTCAGTCATTGTCAAAATGAGTCACTGAGTGACTGCTTCGTTCGAAAGCGTACTTATTTATTTTTTGAAACTCCAGAACCATGTGACTCGATGGGAAGATCAAATTGCTTGTGTCACAGAGATATACAGGGTGACACAGAATGAGTAGTGGCAGCCATGGGCAGGTGGCAGCACTGTGGGTTCATGACAGTTAGTAAGTAAACAGTCCGCCATTTCAGTAACCATGGATCAGTGGAACAGACAACATCATGCGTTAGCCATAAAAATGTTTTATAAAAAACAGTGAGAGTTTGGTAGCGGTCCAGAGGGAGTTTTGATGTTTTTATAATTTAGGACATCAGAAATCCCTAACATTCATGTTGAGAGTCAGCCTCGAGGCACAGACGTCACGATGCTGTTCTGTCAAAACACGCGATAAAATGTTGGCTTAATAACACTGAAATGGCTGGATGTGCCCTCAAGAAGAAACTAACAGACCAAGAAGTGTGCATTCTCCAGAGAACATTGATGTTGTTTGTGAGCCCACGACATTCAATATGTAAGCAAGCAGCAGTGGTTGGAATGTCTCGGGAGAGTGTTTGCAGAATTCTTCATCTTGATTTAAAATTTCATCCGTACAAACTACAGATGGTGCAACAATTGAAGGACAAAGATTACCAGTTACGATTAGGATTCTGTCAACAAATGATAACAAAAATAAACAGTGACAATGAATTTCTAAACAAGTTGCGGATGTCAGATGAGGCACATTTTCATCTCACAGGTTATGTGAATAAACAGAACTACCATTACTGGGCAAACACAAATCCTAATGATGTTCACGAGTGCCCTTCGCACGCTAGTTAAAGTGCCAGTATGGTGTTTTGTTTCATCACTTTTTCGAAATGAACAGGGAAACACAATAACTGTCAATGCCGATAGGGTTCAACAGGATGGAGTGACATCACACACTGCATGGCAATCAGTGACATATGTGCGAGAATTGTTTGGCAACCGTGTGACCTCAAGATTTGATAACACTCCCTGGCCCCCTATATCGACAGTTTATCTTTTTGTAATTTTTTCTTGTGGGGCTACCTCAAGAGCAAAGTCTACACAACTCAATCAAGAACCCTGGATGAGTTACAATAGAGAATTTGGGATGCAATTCACAGTATCCCAGCTGAGATGTTCCAGCAGTCAATGAGGAATCTCAACAGCAAATTTCATGGATGTATTTGTACAGGAGGGTGCCATCTAAAGGATGTAATTCAAAAAAAATGATAAATGCCATCACTGTTTCATTAATGTCAAAGTTGTAAGGTTTCAATTTCTATGAATGCAATTTCTTTGCTTCATTACTTCTAGTTTTATTGGATTGTGGAAATGTTCCGGTTTTTTCTGTGTCACCCTGTACTAACACAATAGTGAAAGTCACTGATGAAATTAACATGTCAAAGATAAAATATTGCAAGCACTAAGTATATTAAAAAAAATACAGCATTAACCAACAAACTGCATATACAGAATGTTGCATAGTTTTAATTCAAATTAGTAGCAGATGTCAGAATGCCAGGCAGCAAATACCATAAGTAGTTGTCTCCTGCAACAAATGTTGGTTTTTGTTTAAATTTAGTCACCAATTTTAATACTACTACTGAACTTCAATATATACAGGGTGTCCCAGCTATCTTGTCCACCCAAAATATCTCTGGAACAATAACAGCTATTGGAAAACGACTTTCACTGGTATCAATGTAGGGCTGGGGCCCATAAATGTACATATTTGGAAACTTTCTAAAACGAAAGCACATGTGTTTTTTAACACAAACTTATGTTTTTTAAAATGGACCTCCTGTATTTTTTCTTCAGCAAACCATAGCATGACAAAGCACTTACACAATGGCGTTGATTACATCGCAATATTCCCATTACATCCCGAGATATTAAGGTGCGAAGTTGACGCTTGAAACACCCAACATGCACTGCTAGCGCATGTCCTGAGGCTCAGGCGTGAGCCCCATGCTGCCCGTAATCGCAATGTGATTGACATGTGTAATCACACTTCCATACTTATCAAGAGGTCTGAAACGAATAATACGGTCTGCTGCCATCCTGCTGCGATTACGGGCAGCATGGGGTTCACGCCTGAGCCTCAGGATGTGCACTAGCAGCGCATGCTGGGTGTTTCAAGCGTCAACTTCGCGTCTCAATATCTCGGGATGTAATCGGAATATTGCGATGCAATCAACGCCATTGTGTATGTGCTTTGTTATGCTATGGATTCCTGAAGAGAAAATATAGGAGGTCCATTTAAAAAAAAAACATAAGTTTGTGTTAAAAACACATATGCTTTCGCTTTAGAAAGTTTCCAAATATGTTCATTCATGGGCCCCAGCCCTACATTGATACCGGTGAAAGTCGTTTTCCAATAGCTGTTATTGTTCCAGAGATATTTTGGGTGGACAAGATAGCTGGGACACCCTGTATATTGGATACCTACATAAGATTGCACTGTCTGTTTGGGTAGATTAAGTATGACAGAAATTTTTTGGTATGTGAAAAACACATGATATATGTGAAAACTACTTTATTAACAATGTAGAGGGTGTGGGTATGCTCTGGTGGAGGTTGGTGGTTTGGGGGTGAGTTCGAAACCATTTGGAAGTTGTATAATCCCTTTATTACATGCTGTAGTTCATGGTACAACTGAAACCCACATCAGGTGCTGCTGGAAGGTGGACCTTGACCCATGGACCATGGCGGCAATGCTTTGCAGTAGGACTCGGGCCACTGTTGTGCTTAGCTTATGCTGTGTCCTGCATGGCCAAAAGTGATGGGCTGATGGCGACTTGTGCTGGCAAGAGCCCAAGTGGCTGGATGGCTAGGAGGGCCCCATTCCTGCCCTCGGGGCATCAGATGCCAGCTGGACCCCACTGGCATGTAGTCCTCTTGCTATGATGGTAGAGCAGTGACGACCTCACATTGAAGGCCGCCACTATGACAGTTGATTACCTGATAACTCACTGCTTTGACCTATAGCCAGCCTGTCTGGATGGCCGGTAGTTATTTGCACCAAAATGGGTTTGTTGTGTTGCAGTTACAGAAGGCATATATACCACTTGCCAAAGTGCTGTGTCAGAGTATTGCTGTAAGTGGTCTACTGTACAGTATCAAGCCAATCTGCTTGAAATTGTGTTGTTACAACGACTTAATCAGCCTGAAATGTACTCTGAGCTGGACTACAGCATTCTTCCAAAATCTCATAATAAATTGTGCTACAATTTCAAAGTTGTTTATACCTAGTATAGAACATTATAAAGAAACATTCTTAGTTAGTTCTTTTACGGCTTTCCGAACACCGATCTGCAGCGGTATGAAACCCCAGTGCATTGTTCAGAGTTCAGGGTACTTGTTACTTAACCCATTGGTTGCCCATTGTCACCTTGCTGACACACAGGAGCCTCTGAAACATATGCAATAGCACAAGTACGACTCTTTTTCAAAAATAATAATATTTTCTTAACAATTTCATTCTGAATATGCTTTGCCTGTGTGTAAGATTCCTCCTCCACATAATAAAACCTTTGCCAAATGTTTCTGTTTCTTTGTACTTCTGAATGAATTTGAGAGGCCTATTTAAACATCTCTGTACCATAAATTTTGATTCCCACTAAAAGATAAAGTTCTTTAAACCTTGAATGCTACACATGCCATTCACGTTTCATGAACCTAGGTGTGACTATTACAGCTGCCTTTGGGGAAGCACTCTTGTAGTTATGTACAGAATCTCATAGAAAGGTAAAATTTTATTAGACAGTTTATCGATGTTTATACTTAATTTATGGCTCCTGAGCATGCTCAAGTCTCACTCCTCTCACTTTTTGCCTTTCACACTTCTTTACAAGTTGCTTGTGGATTTGTTTCAAAATCAAGGGACTTTCTGTTATTTCATAAAGGACATTCCACCGACTTCAGCAATGGTTTGCACTCTATCTGATTGCCTGTGCTTAAAGCACTGGTGATGGTGTGTAATAACTCATTCAGTATAATGTCGGAAGTGTAGTACCAACACCAGTCATTTGGTATTCCTGTTACCACAATATGTCCTACAAATCTACTGTATCAAACCCATTATCCATTCAAAAGGGTTAGCTTGAAGAAAATATCTCAATATTAACAAGTCTTAACATCTTCCCATGCCAAAAATTCTCTGAGATTTTGTGCCACATATCGTGAGACATGCGAAAGTGACACTTTTCTTCTTCACTCCTTTGACGACAGTTTTTCTTATACCCTCCAAGGAGGTCTGTTAATAACTACTGCCAACAAGTGTTTCTCTTATAGGGCCATCAAGATATTTAGCTTTGTTCAGGTATCATTTTACAAACTGCGTTTAACCACCTTAACAAGTATTATAAGGTTACAACCTCCATAGTTCTCTTGTTGTCTTTTTTGTGAGTTCCTTTTGTCCATTATTTGGCTTTGAAGGAATTCTCAAAGTCAGTACAATGTATAAATTCCCACAAATTCATCGTAACGTATTGGCCACTGTGACTTCTAAATGTCTTTATGACATTATTCTCTTTATTCTAATGACCAGGTACAGAGCCTTTAAATGCCTTAGAGAATATGGCAGGATGTTGCTCTCCAGTTAGTTAGAATGTGGGAAAGAGGTTTCTTCCTTATTTTGGTGGTTAATTTCTCCAACAAAGTACTATTATTACTATTTTTGTGAGTATTTCTGCTACTGGTTTTTGAATCCTCTCAATATTATTTTCAGTCTTGTACTGCTGGAACTGAACAATGGCCCTACCTCTTCCCCTAAACTAAAAAAAATGTTTGTTAGTCATTTCTACCACTTCCTTTGTTTTCCGAACCTCATGTTGTACCCTGCGCACTTCTCTTTCTATCTGTTCCACTCTGTTAACGAAGTTCTCATTATGTATTACCTATTCATGTAGGTACTCTATTATAGTGGCCACTAGATCCCCTTCATCCTCCATCTTAATAACTAGTTCCTTAATTCTAGTAAACCTGTTCTAACCTTTTTTTGAAAACATGCATTCTTATATTCCTGCAACTGCTTCATAAATGTATCATGTGTATTTTTCCATGGATTGCATCTACAAAGTAATTATTTTATCATGTACTACTGCTGCCATGATTTAAGCTGTAAAAACTATCATTAATACCATAGAAACTGATACTCCACAACTATTAATATACATTTTTACTACCAAAAACCGTATTGGTCACACTTTACTACTTAAAATTCACTATCACACTGAGGTAACCAGATAACAATAAGAAGAGACTGTGTTGCTACTCACCACAGAGTATGAAGCGTAACTGCTAAAAGCAAATCTGTCATTTAAAAAACAGATTGTTTCTGCATGTGTTAAAATTGAAGCTGCAATGGTTTCACTACCATTCAGCATATGAATATGTGTTCTTAATGTTACCTTTTATATCTATCATACTTGACATCTCAAAACTTTATCTATAATGTGGACCACATTATTGTCTCTCTGGGCAGTTTTATGCAAGGATACTGGAGACTAAGGTATTGAGCACCCAGGAATATTAATGTGTCCACCTTATATTGCTGGATGGCTCATCATTAACTGTGCATGATGTGTGTGTTATGTAACTGTATAGTGTGTATGGCGGTGCTGAGAGCTTGTCCACCGTAGTTTCCTGTTGTTATGGATCGTTAAGGAAATGAAAAGGTGGAATATATTGTAACCATCACCAACAGCCATAAACATTTATTTAAGGAGGTTATGAGTGTCCCACTTGTGTTAAATTTGCCAATTTCGTGACCTATTTTCTCAAGAACTACTTCATCCAACTTAATGAGACTTTCGCTGGTTATTTATACATGCTTTGTGTACTTACACTCCTCTGGTTTGGTTGTAGTATATATTCTAGAAGTTAGAATTTTTTTTTTCTGTTGTTTTTTTTTTCTTTTGTCACATATTTTCCTTAAATGTGTGTGCATTTCACTGGAAATATACAGCCAACTTCTACCATTCTAGAGGTACAGTATCACAAGTGTATTATAAATTAACTGTAAAAAAATCAAGAGTCTTGTCTTCTATAGGTTCTGAGAAAATGGGTCATTTTCCTGAGAATTTTTTTTTTTCAGAATTTACAGTTATAAATTAATTTAAATTAAACCTCACATTTTAATAAAGACAACAGTTGAAGCATGGCAGCACTGTATTCTTGTATGACCTTCTACATTGTCTGCATGCATCCTCTTCTTCCTCTCCAAAAAACTGGCCTCCTTGGATGGTTTTCGGGCTGTTAGCTCAGTTTTGCTGACTTAATCCGTGTGAAGTTCCTCCAGTACAGCTTGTGTATTCCCACTAGTCTTCTCTTCCAGCTCCTCCAAGACTTTAAGTCTGCCACAGTATTACAATAATTAAGTGTGATGCCAGCGACATACACACCGAGCCTCACTGTGTGGAACCCCATAAACATATTTTTAGGTTCTCTTGTCCAAAGCACATTGTTGAATGACTCATTTCATATTTTGGAGATGCTGAGATGTGATACGCACAACAAAAAGATTCACACAATTTTAGCTTTCGGCCATTAAGGGCTTTGTCATCAGTAGACACAATACACACACACACACACACACACACACACACACACACACACGCAAACGCAACTTGCACACCCGTCTGCAGTCTCAGATAGCTGAAACTACATTCCATCCTGGATTTTCCATTGTTTGATCATTTCATATTTTGTGTTTTTCCTGTCAGACATTTCTTCAATAGACCTGGACTTTCCAAGCTCTATAAACTCTTGTAGACTCAGGCAAAGAGTTCTCATGGGTAAACTTTTCAAAAGTTACAGGTGATTCAGCATTTTTGTGATTACATCACTCGCCTGAATGAGGGTTGTGGACAGGCTTGTCTTCTGTTCATATTTTATGGAGAAAGGTTGCCTATGGAGAAAGGTTGCCTACACAGCCTTTTTCATCTCATATAGGTTATTTTACTTGACTTTTTATGGCTTGACCATAGTATTCTGGCAGTTGATTGATGGTATTGTCTAGTAGTTGACTTCTGATTGTCTTGCCATCAGACAACGGTTTCTTCAACAGCTCTGCATCCTCTGTTGTACCAAGAATATCACATGCACAATTTAAACAGGAATCACAACTGTTATGCCAGTCCTACCAACTTATGCAGCAATGTCTCCATTAGAATTTAAATCGTACTACAGCCTTCTATACCTTATAGGTATTGAGATATTAATTTTTAACTGACCAATGGTTTATTATATCCCAAAATAATGTGCTATACAACTAAACCAAATTGTACCCTAAATTAACAAGCAAATTCCAAATAATGTTTCTGCATAAAAAACAAAAATTAAAATTTTCCATTGGCCATCAACACAAAATCAGTTTTCTGTAACAACAGAAGAAAATGAAGACTTTGCTAGCTTCCAAAAGAAGTGCTTTGATGAGCTAGAGTCCAATAACACACACACACACACACACCCCTATGCACATACATTGAACCATCTGTGGACACAATGCCACGGTTGTGCTCTGCAAATGGAGTGGGGAGGGGTTGGTCAGGTGGATAGAGGGAGAAAGAGTTGGGAAGCAGAAGGATGTGTGGGGATGAGTACCTTGGCAGCTCGGAGGGAGGCAGCGGATGTGTGGGATAGGAGAGAAAGAGTTGGGAAGCAGAAGGATGTGTGGGGATGAGTACCTTGGCAGCTCGGAGGGAGGCAGCGGATGTGTGGGATAGGAATGTGGGAGGAAGGAGGACAGGTGCACAGGATAGGCATGTGAAACACAGGTACGGGAGCTGGAGTGGTGCCATCTCGATCCTTCCCTTCATCTCCAGCTTTTCTGGACTACCGAGGTGGAAGTGGTCCTTGTAACATATCCTTTGCTTCTGTAACCGGTCTGACCTCAATCTCCACAAACTCACAGTCTCCAAACCTATACCCAACAGTTGCCCCTCCCTCCTCACACCCTATACCCAACAGTCCCCCCCCCCCCCCCCCCCCCCCTCTCCCCCAGTCGTGTCACTTCCTCCCAGTTCAAACTTCCACAGAGTTTCATCATGCACTGCCCCTCACTGGCTCCAGTATTTGAGTGTCACCTGCCTAGCCCATGTATCTGCCACCCCTCCCTCTCACATTCCTAATGTGCACACTTGCTGCCTCCTTCCAAGCCACTGGCTACCCATCCCCAAACCCTTCTTCTGCTTTCCATCTCTTCATTCACCCAACTGGTCTGACACACCCCAATCCAGCAATCCACCTGCTGAACTGCAACCTTGGCACTGTGTCTCCAGCTGGCAGAATGTACATGCATCTATGTGTGTGTGTCTGTGCGTGTGTTTGTGTGTGTATTTGTTGGTACTCTAGCTTGTCAAACCTAGGAAAGTTTTCATTTTCCCTTGTGTGTGCCTCTCAATGACAAATATTTACCTAATTGTGCCAGAACTTTCCTATGTACACCGAGAAAAAGTAATAGTGTGATGTACATGTACAGACAAACAAATGATTACAATTTCAGAAAATTTGTGTGATGTCTTCAAGAGAAAGAGCTTCACAAATTGAGCCAGTCATGAGAAGTTGGCCTACCTCTGGCCCTTATGCAAGCAGTTATTTGGCTTGGAATTGATTGATGGAGTTGTTTGATGTCCTTATGAAGGATATTGTGCTAAATTCTGGCCAATAGGTGCATTAGACTGTCAAAATCTTGAGCTGGTTGGAGGGCCCTGCCCATAATGCTCAAAATATTTTCAATTGGGGAGAGATCTGGAGACCTTGTTTGCCAATGTAGGGTTTGGCAAACATGAAGATGAACAGTAGAGTCTCTTGCTGTGTGCGAGCAGGCGTTACTTTGTTCAAATGTAAGCTCAGGGTGGCCTGCCATGAAGGGCAACAAAATGGGTTGTAGAATATCATTGATGTACCACTGTGCTGTAAGATTGCCATGGGTGACAACCAAAGGGGTCATGATAGGAAAAGGAATGGCACCGCAGACCCTCACTCCTGACTGTCTGGCCGCTGTCCAGGGTGTCTCCAGACATTGCTGGCCATTGCGGCTCAGTTCTAAATGGGACTCATCCCTGAAGACAATTTCACTCCAGTCAATGAGCTTCCAGGCCAGAGACATGTCTGGAGATGCCCTGGACGGCGATGGGATACCAACCTGACTGTTGCCTGCCATACTACCCAACAACCAAGAGTGATGGTCTGGGGTGCCATTCCATTTCATAGCGGGACCCCTTTGGTTGTCATCCATGGCACCCTTATAGCACTGAGGTGCATTGGAAATATTCTATGCCCTGTTTTGTTGGCCTTCATGGCAAGCCATCCTGTGCCTACATTTCAGCAAGGTAATACCTGCCCGCCTGTGGCGAGAGCTTCTACTTCTTGTATTCATTCTTGCCAAACCTTTCCTTGGCCACCAAGGTCACTGGATCTCTCCCCAATTGAGAATGTTTGGAGCATTATGGGCAGGAACCTCCAACCAGTTTGAGATTTTGACAATCTTTTCGCTAGTTGGACAGAATTAGGCACAATGTCCCTCAGGATGCATAAGGGCCAGATGTGGACCATCACATAACTGACATGCTCAATGTGTGAAGCTCTTTCTCTCAAATAAATCACCCAATTTTTCCGAAATTCTTATCATTTATGCGTCTTTACCTGTACATTACATCTACCTATTTCCATCCCATTCAGATAATTCCTTCCTTTATTTTTGCATTTTTTCTTACAATGTATTTTTCTGTAACAAAAATTTTAACTGTCCATTAGTCCATAAAACCAAAAAAATAATAGTTTCTGATTTAAGTAAATATGAATCCAAGCAAGCCTACTTCATTGTTCTTGCATAGTACATTCATAATGTTAAACACAAATAAGACTCACAGTGGTGAAAACCATATGATCATTAAATAGAGCCACTGTAATAAGGTCTACCTTCTTATGGAGTGCAGATAATAGGCATGCAGTAAATTGAAAAGCATGGCAGTCACTTTCTAAATACAAATCCATTTCCATTCCAGTTGAACAGCAGTGGTGCTCCTGATTCACTTTGTAGTAGCAGAGTCAATTAATAGCAGCTATCGAAGGAAGACCTGAGGGCAGGCCAGCCAGTTCGCAGCCTTGTATTGACCCATTATAGAGTTTCATGTGACCAGTCTATGATATGAGCAGATGAAACAATATGGAGGCATCCTCACTGGATATGGGAGATGTTATCCATATCTTCTAAGAGCCAGAGAGAGAGAGAGAGAGAGAGAGAGAGAGAGAGAGAGAGAGAGAATAATATGAATTTCTCTCTCTCTCTCTTTCTTTCGTATATTTTTCTGAGAGTGAAGTTTACATTGCTTTCAGGTTTGTCTTCTTTTATACCTTCATTGCTCTCTGCATCATCATGTAATAAAGCAACTAAAATTCATATTCACTGTAGATGTCAAGGGTGAATAAATGCTAAGTGGACACTGGACATTGTGTGGTAGCTGTGTCTAATCAGTTTCTCCATGTAGTGAGGTATCATCAATGTCATTTGTCTTTGTCATTAGCAGTGTCAATTATAGGAGTTTGTGAAGCATTGGTTTCTTCATTAGTGAAATTACACAGTGATGAATTTCTTTTATTTCTGACAATGGTCAAAAAACTTTTGGTTCTTAAGACTACCAGCTATGGTCAACAGTGGCCATTTTCAGATCTGCAGCAAAACATGGGAAACGAAATAAAACTAGTGAACAGATTGCGCCTAGACCAATAAAATATGCCATAACAGTTATTACATCCGTGGATGTGAAAGCATGTGCTTAAAATGTGATGAGTCATACCTGCTTTATAACATGTCCAAATATAATAATATCCTCACAAAAGCAAAATCAGCTTAGCATTGTCGCATGTATTTAAAATACAGTGTAAACAAGGCCACAGTTCTGGCAGAGTCATTCCTCCTCTATAGGTACTGTTCATAACAAACTGTAGTACAGTAGCTACGTAATATATTTGTGCCGTTAGCTCGTTAGTTGTTGCTGCTTGTAAGTCTACACATATGTGTCAATTATAAAGTTGAACAGTATGCAATAAATGAGGAGTAGAATACGTAAAGTCTATAGTGGGATTGCCATATGTGTAAGATATTACAGTGATAAAGTGTAATAATTAGAAACAAGAATAAAGTTAAATTTAAAATTGTCAAAAGGAAATGATTGAGTATAATATATGATGCTGAGACGCTCTTGTGGTCATTTTAGACAAAAATAATAGCAAACATATGAACAAGTTTATGGAACTAATAAAATAACGTGAAGTTGATAGAATAACTAGGGAAAGAAGGGGAAAGGATCAAAACAGGAGACTAAAGTAAGCAAACAGCATAGCCACTAGAATGCAGCATAGGCGAGAAGTCGGAGGAACTTAACCACCAGAGGGCCTCACGTACCCTGCAACATGCTGTTCTAAGAAAAGTATAATAAAATATTGTAACATTTACTTCATAAGGTTATCTTGCTAATCAATTGTATTACATAAACAGGGAAGGGAGAATCAAATGTGAGAGTAAAATATGTGCAATGATGTTAAGTTGATTTTTGTGTGTATTTTGTCATGATGCCTCTAAGACTTTATTACATTAGGACATGTTATAAAACCAGTATGCCTGATCACATTTTAAGCACCTCCAAGAAAGTGATAAGTTTTCTTTTTCACTAGTTGTATTTCATTTCCCATGTTTTGCTGCAGATCTGAAGACAGTCATTGCTGACTGAAACTGGCAGTCTAAGGACCACAGGTTTTGTGATCATTGGTTGAAATAATAGAAATTCATTCTACACCTCCTTTTTTAATCTGCAACCATGTTGCAGCTTGTGACACAGTGATGAATTACTGAGGGCAGTAATTCATTGTATTCTATGGGCTGGTATTCTATGGGCTGAAACAAAGTGAAGTGT
The DNA here is from genome assembly GCF_021461395.2 of Schistocerca americana. Classification (NCBI taxonomy): domain Eukaryota; kingdom Metazoa; phylum Arthropoda; class Insecta; order Orthoptera; family Acrididae; genus Schistocerca; species Schistocerca americana. The sequence goes on from NC_060124.1 coordinate 28,427,575, forward strand.
CAGTTCACACCTTATATTATCTAGTATTACTCCTCTTCGTGTTTTATTTCATTGCTTGTCATTTCTTTACAGTCTGTTTGCTTCTAGCCATCACATCATTTGGCTGCAGAATACGTGTTACCATGTTCTAGCCTTCATTGTGTCAAAGCAAAAATTGGCTTATAATAAGACTACATAAATATTTACACCTATTACTTCATTTCATTGTTCACTATGTGAAGTGTAATCCATGAAGTGAATAGTGGATGTCACATGAAAAAAATTGAAGCTACAGTGAATTTCTGGTCTTGTTAAATGAAATATGTGCATGTGAGATGGATGATGCTAACCCTTCCTTCTGCCATACTCAAGGCTATTATGTGATGTCAGCATGATATTAATTTATGATTAATGTCTCCACTTGATACTAATAACTTTTTATGTGCTTTTCAGGGATGGTGTAATTCAAGTTATCAGCAGTTATTATCAAGAAATAATGCAGTATCTAAAGATTGTGTATGAGGGATTTGGTGAGCACATTGAAATGGTGAGGCATGTTATGTTGCAGAGTAAGCTGGGCAAACTGTTTCTGTGCATACTACTTAATTAATCTATAGAAGTTGATTTCTAATAATGAATAACAAATTTTCTCTTTTTTAGGTTTTAATGCTCATTTTATGTAATGTTTTTAGCTCAAGAATTATTTATACCCATTGAATAGAGCTAAACATTAATTAATTTAAATGGGTAATGCTGATTTTATGTAATGTTTTTAGCTCAAGAATTATTTATACCCATTGAATAGAGCTAAACATTAATTAATTTAAATGGGTAATGTTGTTCTAATTGATGATTTTGTACAAAATACATGTATCTTCTGGCAGTATTAACAATAGTGGTATAAAAAGGGAAATTCATTTCAAAAATTTACTAAATTTGCAACTTACCTTCAGGATGTGTTACAGTCAATGAACATGTATAAAATGAAATAATGACACTACTCGTAGCTTTCAAAACTACAGGTTCGTTATGGCAGAATACAAGAAATAAATGGTAGTTATTTTGCAAGGATGTGTTTGGAGACAGGTTACTCAGAGGAAAGTTTGAGAAGGATCCATCTTGCCTGCATACGATAAAAGGCAAAGATGAATAAAAAGGCTTCAGACACCAATAGAAGCACACCAGTAAGTACTGTGCCTGTCACATCAAAGACAGTTCAGAGTGGTAGAGGAAGAAGTAAAAATCCATATAAACAAAATGAAAATAGCAAGTGGAGAGAATAAGATAAATGTAAGCTGAAGTCAAAAGAAAACGAAACACATGAAAAAAACATAAGTAAACCATTTCTTAGTTCAAAAGTACATGCAGTAACTGGGTACCTCTTTCGATGCTAGTCAATTGGCAGGATGAGCATTACTGTAAGGGAATTTGATTCTACAGCATTATGACAGGGCGAAAAACACTAAATAAATTACTTTTTCTCTCTCAATATGTGGGCAGGGTGGGTTCTTCCTTGGTTTGGGTATGAGGTAGAATGAAACAGCATTTTTACATAAGATAACTTTTATTGAAAGTTTTGTACAACGGTTTCCTTACTGTATTGTCCTGGCTGGGAGAGCGACAGCTGTGTCATTGGTGAAGCCTTCTGCTTGTGTGAGCGGCGGCGTCTGATAACGCGTGGCAGGGTGTATCTCGTGTCACCGTCTCACCCAGTTTCCTGGAGATGCGCCTCTGTTTAATTATTGAGAACGAAGTCGTGAATCGGATGGTGATACCTTGGATGTGGCGTCCCAGTGTTTCTCTTCTCTAAGTTGCTGCATCTGTCCATGTTGTGCGTTGGCCAGCGGAGCGGCACGGCAAGGGAAGGCGTGTCCCGAACTCGAACAACGGACTCCAGCTTGCCAGTCTTCGGCTGTCAGATCTTCATCACCAGCTCACAGGTGACTGCTGATGTGAGGCCGTCTCCTTCCTGTCCTCATGAGTCACCCGAGTACGTAAAAATCAGTCTTCAAATACCTTCTGTCTTCTGGCGGCAAGGCTACTGCTTGCTATTCCATTACAGTGGCGGACTTGGTGCTTCTGTGTACTATGTAGTCTCTTCCTGCATGACGGTCTTCAGCTCCGAAACTGAACTGAAAACTACTACCGTTGAGCCCACTGCGTCTCGCGTATTTATTCACTTCAGTTCACTGGAGGTGAACGACTTCACGGTCATTGTCTCTTCTGTCACGCTGAAAAGCTTCTCGAAGAATCTACTTAACGTTGGTCATTGGCTCTTGGAATGTAGGCGAGGGCCTTTGATCACATGTGACAATTGAGAAACACGTGAGCTGGTCGGGCGATGTCCTGACGTCTGAATCGACAGCTTCCGCTTATGTGGGGAGGGCAATGGCTTCTCCTGCACGTGCTGACTTCATGGTCATTGCCTCTTCTGCTCTGCCCGCTGTGTGCCAGAGTGTAAGTCTTCTAAACTAAACTAAGTTTTTCATTTATTTTCTAATTTCTACTTCACTTCACATGGATTTCTCTAATTTATTTACCTATCTTAAGTACCACTCAACAATGCCATAACTGTTAATACATTTATCTCCCTGAGAAACAAGACAGTCAATCCCACTATTGAAAAATGTATGTGGTTGCCTACGGAGTCATGATTGTACCTATGCGTGCACCTCTTTATCCAAAGCAAATGAACTCTAATAACGTGGAAATCACATTGGGAGAGATCAGTACTGTATGAAGGATGTGTAAGAGCTCCCCAGTAAAACTTCTGCAGTGCAGTCAAAAAATTTTGTCAACATGTGGACGGTCACTATCTTGAAACAGAATGATGCTGCCCATCAACTTTCCTGGGCATTTGGACATGGTGGAATGCTTCAATTTTTGCAAAGTGTCCATGTATCATTGTGGATTAGTTGTGGTCCAGTAATTGATGATTTTGTATAAAATACATGTATCTTCTGGAAATATAAACATGGTGGTATAAAAAGGGAAATTCATTTAAAAAACATTGGGGCCATGCATTCATGGTCATCATGACTTTTCCGGAGCGGACTTACATTACTTTGGATTTTTTCGTTGAGGGTGAATCCTTGTATTTCCATTGTTGGCTCTGATGCTTACTGTCTGGGTCAAAATGGTGGCACCATGTTTCATCTCCCACGAGAATAAGGAATGGGAAATGATATTCTTCGTAATGATATTGCTCCAGGTGCCACAGTGATGTCAACTTCTGTTCAGATTCTGTTCCTCTGTCAGGCGGTGCGAACCCACTTCACAAAGATTTTCTGGAACTTCAGATGCTCTGTCATGATGAAATGAGCAGTACTGTGACTGATGTCCAACATGAGCCAAATTTCTTATGGCAGGATCCACAGCAGCAATGATAGAAGGTGTAATTACAATATGAGCCTGTCCTGCCATTCAGTGACATCTGACCTTCTTGAAATTGTTTATTCCACACAAACACATGCACATTTAATGTATTGTGTTGCAGTGATTTGAGAATTTCTGTGTAAATCCTTGAACCACTCAGCCTTCTACACGCGATATTCTGGATTTTAGTGTGGGATGGTAGACCCCTACCAACTGCATGTCACATGTTTGTGTGTGCAGGTTTAAAATCAGTTGCAGGAAGAAAGTAGATGCGGCGGTCAGACGTCACTGACAAGTACCTGTCGGGCAATCCATAGATGTTTTAGTGAGTGTTTAAGGAAGAACCATGGAGTTTATGTGCAGCTCTGTGCTTATTGTGTCATTGACTATTGTTATTAAAACAAGAACAGTTGAAAAAGTACTCTTGTAGACCCTTGACGCAACCTTGTTAGAGGCAAAACCAATTTTATGATTCATGTTAAGAAAGATCATGGTATCCGAGCCAACTTTCTTTTAACTGTAACCCAGCTTGTTTCTAAAGTCTGGCTGTATGAGAGACTTGCAGGAAGTTACACATTCATGTGGAAAGTGAAATTTTTATTGTGTATGGAGATCAAATATGTCATTAGTTGATGAAAAGTAAAGTTTGTATGTCTACTTGTTTCATAAGTAGAAAGAGTCTAAAAATTCCTGTGCCTAGCGTTATTCGATGGAGAAGAAGTCAAGAGGGTTTCCAGCAGCCGGCTATTCAATAAAAGAAGAGTGGCTTTAAATTCCAAGTAAGTCATCTCGTAAAGAAGTGGAAGGCGATTGGGGGAATAAGCCAATATAACCGAGATTCACACTCACACTTTAATTCATCAGAACATTATATTGTTTGCCGTACACAGCAGACTTTTGGGCATCAATTTCACTTCCTAACACTACTGAGGTCAAAAACTGTGCTACACCTTGCTGGTCATCTTTCATGGCATTCATAGTGAAGTTGGATGCACACATGGCTAGTTGACCTCAAGCTGAGCATGTCTAACAGACAAATGGCACCGCAATGAACCTTCGCACTGTTCCTTTCTGATTTCCAATAGAGGACATTTCTTACCGAAGTCCACATGCTCATTATATACACTCCTGGAAATGGAAAAAAGAACACATTGACACCGGTGTGTCAGACCCACCATACTTGCTCCGGACACTGCGAGAGGGCTGTACAAGCAATGATCACACGCACGGCACAGCGGACACACCACGAACCGTGGTGTTGGCCGTCGAATGGCGCTACCTGCGCAGCATTTGTGCACCGCTGCTGTCAGTGTCAGCCAGTTCGCCGTGGCAGACGGAGCTCCATCGCAGTCTTTAACACTGGTAGCATGCCGCGACAGCGTGGACGTGAACCGTATGTGCAGTTGACGGACTTTGAGCGAGGGCGTATAGTGGGCATGCGGGAGGCCGGGTGGACGTACCGCCGAATTGCTCAACACGTGGGGCGTGAGGTCTCCACAGTACATCGATGTTGTCGCCAGTGGTCGGCGGAAGGTGCACGTGCCCGTCGACCTGGGACCGGACCGCAGCGATGCACGGATGCACGCCAAGACCGTAGGATCCTACGCAGTGCCGTAGGGGACCGCACCGCCACTTCCCAGCAAATTAGGGACACTGTTGCTCCTGGGGTATCAGCGAGGACCATTCGCAACCGTCTCCATGAAGCTGGGCTACGGTCCCGCACACCGTTAGGCCGTCTTCCGCTCACGCCCCATCATCGTGCAGCCCGCCTCCAGTGGTGTCGCGACAGGCGTGAATGGAGGGACGAATGGAGACGTGTCGTCTTCAGCGATGAGAGTCGCTTCTGCCTTGGTGCCAATGATGGTCGTATGCGTGTTTGGCGCCGTGCAGGTGAGCACCACAATCAGGACTGCATACGACCGAGGCACACAGGGCCAACACCCGGCATCATGGTGTGGGGAGCGATCTCCTACACTGGCCGTACACCACTGGTGATCGTCGAGGGGACACTGAATAGTGCACGGTACATCCAAACCGTCATCGAACCCATCGTTCTACCATTCCTAGACCGGCAAGGGAACTTGCTGTTCCAACAGGACAATGCACGTCCGCATGTATCCCGCGCCACCCAACGTGCTCTAGAAGGTGTACGTCAACTACCCTGGCCAGCAAGATCTCCGGATCTGTCCCCCATTGAGCATGTTTGGGACTGGATGAAGCGTCGTCTCACGCGGTCTGCACGTCCAGCACGAACGCTGGTCCAACTGAGGCGCCAGGTGGAAATGGCATGGCAAGCCGTTCCACAGGACTACATCCAGCATTTCTACGAACGTCTCCATGGGAGAATAGCAGCCTGCATTGCTGCGAAGGTGGATATACACTGTACTAGTGCCGACATTGTGCATGCTCTGTTGCCTGTGTCTATGTGCCTGTGGTTCTGTCAGTGTGATCATGTGATGTATCTGACCCCAGGAATGTGTCAATAAAGTTTCCCCTTCCTGGGACAATGGATTCACGGTGTTCTTATTTCAATTTCCAGGAGTGTATTATGTCTCTTTTCATTTGTCTGCCTCTTATAATTTATTGTCAACAGATTAAAGGGTAGAATGTAAGGGGAAGAGAAACAGAAAATATCTAAACATTCTGAGAAGCAACAGTGGGAAGAGAGAGAGTGGTAAAGGTGGGTCTGATATAGGCAGAATTCAGAGTATGGCAGCATGAAAAGATATGTTGAAGAGCAAGTTAGCAGTTCCAGGCTACAGGGGAACTGGTTGTAATTGGGAGTTTCTTAAGTACTGTTGGAGAGTGTACTCATCAACTGGTACTGCATTTCTCAAAGATAGGCAGTTTGTCTTTGTCCACTGGTGTGGTCTGCCAATTTGATGATCATTTTTATGTAGAAAGCTCTACAGTGATGAAACACTAGCTGGTAAATGATTTGAGTAGTTTTGCACTTCATCATCCAGACCCAACTCACTAACTATGTAGCAGGCTTTGAATTGTACCTGTTTGGGGAACAGTTCTAACATGAATCCTAAAGTGATTCCTCCCTCCTCTGATAACCATTGTCTGCAAGCATTCAACAAAATCCTCTCTTCCAGCATCACCTGCATATTCTTCCTGAGAACTTCCAGCATCACCTGCAAATTCTTCCTGAGAAACATATCCAAAACAGTAATTTTTATGGCAGCGATGTCCCATGACACCTGTGATATTTAAATAGACCAATAAATATTCCACTGCAGTGATACTTGACCAAGGTGACTATGTGGCAGTGGGGGTGCCTTGTGTCTGTCCCAAAACACTTGACCAGTGCAGAATTGAAATTTAATTTATGACTTTCCTTTAATTTTTAATCTTTATGCTTATTTATTATCTTTCTATCAGATAGTATATACCGTGTTAGACAACACACACATTCACACAATTGCAACTGACACACATACATGACCATTGTCTCTGGCCACTGAATCCAGATTGCGAGAAAATGCATGTGATGGGAGATGGAGATGGAGATTAGGAGGAGGCTGGAGCAGGGAAAGAGAGGGATAACACAGTAGGGGTAGGAGACCATAAAGTGCTGTGTGTGGGAGCATACGGGCATATGGTGGTAACAGCAGAGGACATCTAGGTGCAGTCAGGAGGGCAGATGGTGGTGGGGAGTGGAAAAGAAGAGAAATGAAGAAACTGTTGGTGCATTGGTGGAATAGAAGGCTGTGTAGTGCTGGAGGGGGAGAATAGAATAGATAGGTGGGTACAGGACAGTGACAAGGTTGATACAAAGGGGTGGAGGGTTTACAGGAATGTGGGATTTATTTCAGGGAGAGTTCCCATGTGCACAGTTCAGAAAAGCTGGTGTTGGTAAGAAGGACCCAGATGGCACAGACTGTGAAGCAATCATTGAAGTGAAGAACGTTGTGTTGGGCAGTGTGCTCAGCAACTTGGTGGTCCAACTGTTTCTTGGCCACAGTCTGTCGATTGCCATTCATCCAGGCAGACATCTTGTTGGGTGCTATGTCCACATGAATTACAATTTAGGCTTTGGATTTTATATGTGCTATAAATGTGAGTATGACAGCTATTATTGGCATGGATTGTGAGGAGAAAAACTCTCAGTACGTGTGTAAGAGATGAATGAGGAAACAAGACAGCAAGAAAATATTTGTATATCCAATACATTATTATACGAGTATAAGGACAAGCAATTATATGTATGTTACTATATCAGCTAGGCACCATGTCTATCATGAACCAAATGGTATTCTTATTTTTCATGTTGTCAACATGTAAGAAAATATTGATAATAAAGATGTATAAGACTTCATTCATTTATTGATTGTAGAATTGTAATTGTACAAAATCAGTAATAAAACTGATATCACATTTAACACTACTTTGGTTCTCCTGAGAGGTTTTAGATTTCTACAAAGTTTGTCTCATTTATTGTGCATTTCAGATGGAGGCTCAGTGGTCCAATTATGTTCTGCGCATGGATTCAATGTTTGAGGAGGCTTTGCAACTCTGTATTAAAAACTCTCTTGGAGTTATGTATGTTATACTTCATGGAGATGGTACTATTGGTCCACAGCCATTGATTAAAGTAGACGCAATTTTGATGGACAAAAAGGTAACTGACTACACTCACTTCCTAGTTCATTACTTCATACCAATTATATTTGTTGATGACACCTAAAATACAATTCAGTTTAAGTATCATTTACACAACTACAGTGAAAGAAACAAAAATAACTTTTGTATAAGCTATGCCTATTTTCGAGGTACAAAGTGGATTATTGTATTCATGCCTACAAAATCCATCCAGAACAAATTCAGTATCCTTAAGGCATTAAAAGACTGAAAACCTATGATATTAGTGGTATGCTTTTGAGTGTTCAACCTAGATGTTGATATCATTTTTCTGGACAGAATTTCAACATCTGACCCAGTCATCTTTTCAGGTGCTGTTAGCTATATTATTCTACATAATTTCTGCCTGGACTCAAAGATTAAATATTTATTTATCATTACTAATGGATCATAATTAAATATTTATCACTACTGCTATAAATATGTATAAATAGAAGCTCCACACCAATACTACTTCACAGTTTGGTGGGAGACTAGGCAGCAAGTCATGTAATAACAGTAGTTACAGCACCTGCAGAAGATGACTGTGTCAGTTGCCGAAATATTTTACAGAGAAATTACACCTCAGCTAAAGACCCAAAAGCACACAATTAATCAAACATGCTGAGAGAACCTGACAGTATTATCAATTTCTTTTAAAGTACCTTATGACATATTTTTACAAACTTAAATCTTTAATGTTGTTTGTTAAATATCAGTTTCATCATACAAAAATGAAGAAAGCATTAGGAGATAAATAGTTGCTATTTAATATGACGTAGGAAGCAGCAGCAGCCGTTTTTAATGTTTAAGCTTTTAAGCTGATTACACGGTGTTAAATTAAGCTTGTGGAAACACAAATAGCATATAGTAGTGCAGTAACAATTTATTGTTAATACAATCCACAGGTTTAATAATATATATATATATATATATATATATATATATATATATATATATATATATATATATATATATAAACTTACCAAACAAAAGCGCTGGCAGGTCGATAGACACACAAACAAACACAAACATACACACAAAATTCTAGCTTTCGCAACCAATGGTTGCCTCGTCAGGAAAGAGGGAAGGAGAAGGAAAGACAAAAGGATATGGGTTTTAAGGGAGAGGGTAAGGAGTCATTCCAATCCCGGGAGCGGAAAGACTTACCTTAGGGGGAAAAAAGGACAGGTATACACTCGCACACACACACATATCCATCCACACATACACAGACACAAGCAGACATTTGTCTGCTTGTGTCTGTGTATGTGTGGATGGATATGTGTGTGTGTGCGAGTGTATACCTGTCCTTTTTTCCCCCTAAGGTAAGTCTTTCCGCTCCCGGGATTGGAATGACTCCTTACCCTCTCCCTTAAAACCCATATCCTTTTGTCTTTCCTTCTCCTTCCCTCTTTCCTGACGAGGCAACCATTGGTTGCGAAAGCTAGAATTTTGTGTGTATGTTTGTGTGTCTATCGACCTGCCAGCGCTTTTGTTTGGTAAGTTTCATCATCTTTCTTTTTAGATATATTTTTCCCACGTGGAATGTTTCCCTCTATATATATATATATATATATATATATATATATATAAAAAAACTGAATCTTGTTTGTTGGTGCACAAACAATGTTCTTACATTGAATCCTCTTGCTTGTCATCAGGAACTAAGAGAGAATAACGAAGTTCTTGAGAGAAACAATGTAGATGAGAGTGCACAAACAACAGTTTGTCAGTACTAAGGATATTTTTGAAGGGGAGATAATTGATAAACTAAGAAAATTGAATGTCTCATGCAGGATAATAATAGCAGTGTAGCCAATGATGAACAAATAACATTCCAGCATTCTACTTACAAATTTAAACTATAGTTACACGCATTGCAACAGACACGTAACAGTTAGCCATGGGGACGATAATGGAGGTTTTGTGACAGAAGAAGAGGTTTCAAGTAAGCAGTGGAGAGTAAGTCTTGATAAAGTTTTGTGTCTATGCTACTAGACAGAGGTTTATTTCACCTCACAATTAATGGATCCAGCAAACAAGAGATAAAGTGTTGCCATAAGAAATACATTATGTAGTTATAAAGCACTTTCCAAATAAGGTTCAATAATTAAGTCCACCGCCATTGTAAGAAACAAGTGAGGGTTGTAGGCTTGTGGTCCATCAGGTAAATTGGCTCAGTGAGAAACCTTTTATCAAGGAGTCACATTGCTTATTCAAGAGTTTGAGGCAGCATGTAGTGTTGCACATTGTATAGTTGTTACAAGAACACTATTATGCTCCTCCAGGAATTTGATGTTCTGTGCTAGAGGAAGCAGGTCAGGTGCTCAGGTAGGCAGCAAGAGTCATCTAATGACATTCTTTAAGATATGGCTGCAAGTCACAGGTGTACCGGTAGTTGGTCATAGTGTTGGTTCACCTGATGTCAGATGATTCAATGACAGAATGGTGGCAGCTGGTGTGAGTGAGGGAGGGAGACTGCGTCGTTACACTATGAAAAGAGTTGTAGCTCAAAAACTAAACAATTTTGTGTGCTGTTACAGATGCTTATGTCCCTCATATTTATCAACCATAGGTATACAGTTTCCATTCCCATTTTTGTTTAGAGGACACATTTTTCATAAAAAGCACTCTGATTTGTTCATAGCGGTGTACCATAAGCTACACACATATTGATGAGACCACTTCCACTAAATATATAGCATTTAATAGCCAAAGTAGTGGAAGGTAGCAAAGAGTGGGAAATGACTGATCTGTATAAGCACCTCAGCATTTAGCATGGGATATGTGTCAGACCCAAGTGATCATCACCTTGGGATATGTTTGGATCACTGTTGTAATGTACACAATACTAGTTTTCGTCTCCAGAACATAGTTTCTGGATTCACAGTGCTTTTGGCACAGCGATAGCAATCGTAATTTTTAGCAAGCTATTTTAACTGGTTGTACGCCCCACAGAGGCATAGTCAGGATTGGAAAATGATGTAGGCTTGTAAGTCATATGTGGTACTCAGGTTTAGAAAAAGAAATCATATAACTTTGTTTGCTCGTGTGTGTGTGTGTGTGTGGGGGGGGGGGGGGGGGGGGGCATTACATGGCAAGGATTCACAAGGGGGTGAAGAAGATAACTTCAGCAGCCACAGACTATTCTCAAAGGAGAAGGGAAAATTGAAAGGTGAAGGAACTAAGCCTTTTAGCGTCTGTGTCTGGAAGATATGTTTGTCAGTTGTCGATGTCAGAGCCCTCAGTGTCCGAAGTCAGGTGAGCCTGTGATGTCATTTGATTGGCAAGGTGACTTTGCTGATGACAGTTCAGTCTATTCCGGCATGAACTGGTCAATTGTTGTCATATCAGCTAAAAGGTGATGGATGAAAAGGCGACTTCGTTGTAAAATTTTAATATCCCCCCCTCCCTAAAAGAGTTCACCGTGTGTGTGTGTGTGTGGGGGGGGGGGGGGGTTGATTTCATTTAACAATTAAGATCTTGGAATGTGAATATAACTTTTACATTACCATGTGATGACTGCAGTCATCAACACAGAACTGACAGTGGCGGCTTTACAAAGGTAGGTGAAGCTAGTTTCAGAGACAGCTTTAAGGATTACTGAATACAGAGGGAGAATGGAAGCATTGTAGGTCAAATTTATTACAAATTAAGTCCTTTAAGTAACATTGTAGCTGTTCAATTGATGAAGGAAAAATGGCAAACCTGAAAATATATTAATGTGCAGAAGGGGCACCAAATCAGCTACTTGATAAATCTTTCTGATCCTCAAACAATTTACACAATTGTGAAAGCAAGATAATTAAGTTCAGTTAAACTAAACAGGAAGATTGTAAAAATAGCTCATGACAATAAAACAACATCAAACAAACAAATAAGGACAATAATAAAGGGGTGATGTTTGAAAGTCACTAAAGTAGGCAATTCATAAGACAAATATAAAATAATAGTTTTGATTAAAGATAACAGTTATTAGTTTTGCACTGGGACTTGGCCAAGACGTGTGGTCAGCTGGAGTGGCTACATGGGTTCTACTACAGAACTTGCTTGTGAAACATCTCATTCAGAATAGCAAGCAGGATGAAAATCGCTGCGGGAACAGTTATATCAAGTAAAATATGGTAGAAAACTGTAAAATGGGCAGCAACTCTATCTAGTGATTTGTTGCTGCTCCTGTGCCATCAGGTTATCCAAAGACTTGAATAATTCAGTGTTGCTAGCAGTCGTGTTCTGGAGGGTTTCAGTTCTCTTCAAGTACAAGATGTTCATTTAAATCAGTATTCCAAAATATCAACAACTGAACCATTTTAAATCAGTTAAACATTTAGGATTGGAACACAAATTGCAGCTCCTCAAAATTCTGAAACAAATGAGTGGAAATGAAAGCAGTGTAATAGAAAAATTGTGTGTATATTGATGTTGACATAGATCATGAGTATTTGGCAACTGTAAACTGCATGTTATAACCATAGTCAACTTCAAGTGCTTTCTTTCTCATCATTGTCGATCCAGAAAGAAAGTGCCTTACAAAACACAGCACACACCTGAATAAAGGGGCAAATCATCAGTCATTCTGAGGATTAGTGTTCCTGAAAAGTGTTTATTGTATAATGGTTCAAATGGCTCTGAGCACTATGGGACTTAACATCTCAGGTCATCAGTCCCCTAGAACTTAGAACTACTTAAACCTAACTAACCTAAGGACATCACACTCATCCATGCCCGAGGCAGGATTCGCACCTGTGACCGTAGCGGTCGCGCGGTTCCAGACTGAAGCGCCTAGAACCGCTTGGCCGCCAGCAGCCAGCTATTCTATAATTATTTTAGGAATAAATACATGAAGCATTGTATGAAGTATTGATGACATCCATACTACCGTTGTTGTTCTGCGAATGAGTAAATAAATAAATTGTTGTTTAAAATAATTAAAGTTAAAACAAAGTTACCAACAAATAATAAGCAACTTCCCTATACTGACACTCCAGCCTTATAGTTTCGTATTTCTGTTAACGAAGTTGTCTGTCACATCCAGTGGTGTAACAGATACTGAATGACGAATGGCAAGAGGTCTAATCCATTTAGTCTTTTGTGAAAGGATAAAACATAATTATCAACCAAATTGAACAGATACAGCAGCATACATTATTCATTTTTAGAACTTTAAATGCTTATAATAGATAATGTAATAATGGTTATGTAACTTCATGTGAGACAATAAACTTTGAAACTTGCCTGTCCTGTTGAATTTTGCAGGTATACCTTGATTCTCTTTAAAGTAGAGAATGACCTCTCTGGTGTGGATGTAGTTATAGAAAGTGTGGCTGATGTTTTCAGAAGCTTGTTGCTATTTGGATACTTGTATTTATTGCATAATTGCAGGATTTAAATAGCAGATGAAGATCTGGAATCTTCATGGCCCAGAACTCTTCTCATTCTTCACTATTTGAAAGTACTTCACTGGTTGAAACTGGGAGCAGCAAAGAAAATCCAGAGGGAAATTTCTTATGTTCTGTAAACTTCAACTCTATTGTGACAGAATTTAAAAATGGTGTAAAGAGTGCCACTTAGTGTTACTTTTCAGGATCACACATCAAGTAGTTTGGTCTCTTGTTTTGGATCTTAACCACCTGGGAAACTAAGATTGAGGTGTCCAGCTGCTGACAAATTTCAGTTGCTCTCTCAAAAAAGTCCTGAAAGTTTTTTTAGTGTCAGACCTCAGAATTTCCAATTCTTTTTTAGTGCCATAAGCTACTTTCGTGGCTTCTCTCAACCACAGTTTTTGTTTCTGAAGAATTTTGCTTTTTATACAACCAAATCCAAAGACCTTAGCTATCAGTTAGACAGGGGGTCAAATTCACAGTACAGAATGGAACACATTAAAAAATTTTCCTCTGTAGAAATCAGTACTAGCATCAAATCTTTCAGTCCATCCAGTTGCACAAAGGTCTTTCAGGGTTCTTGGATTAGATGATCCATCATGATTGTTTATGCAATCTGTAAAAACATCTTTCCTTTTTGTGTACCTAAAAAAATTATGTTGTTGTTGTTGTTGTTGTCTTCAGTCCTGAGACTGGTTTGATGCAGCTCTGCATGCTACTCTATCCTGTGCAAGCTTTTTCATCTCCCAGTACCTACTGCAACCTACATCCTTCTGAATCTGCTTAGTGTATTCATCTCTTGGTCTCCCTCTACGATTTTTACCCTCCACGCTGCCCTCCAATACTAAATTGGTGATCCCTTGATGCCTCAGAACATGTCCTACCAACCGATCCCTTCTTCTGGTCAAGTTGTGCCACAAACTTCTCTTCTCCCCAATCCTATTCGATACTTCCTCATTAGTTATGTGATCTACCCATCTAATCTTCAGCATTCTTCTGTAGCACCACATTTCGAAAGCCTCTATTCTCTTCTTTTCTCAGCTATTTATCGTCCATGTTTCACTTCCATACATGGCTACACTCCATTAAAAAAATTATGAACGGGCTTAAATTTGAGACATTGAGCTCAACAGTGGACACAGAGTGCAATAGGGTGTGTTACTCTGACTTCATCTTGCAGTCCTTACAGCTTCCCTGACATTGGTGGAGTACTATCATAAACTTTACCTCTTAGATATTGTGTACCTATTCCAATTTCTTTGAGCTATTCTAACAGATAAGATGCTACATATTTTCCAGATAAATCTACTGTTTGTAGGAAGTCTTCCCTTAGCAATTGTGATTGCTAGTTAACATAACCAAATACACTGAGTAGTTATTGATAAAATTATTTGGATGAATAAAATCTACTCGCCAAGTGGCAGCAGAACACACACAAAAAGACTGTTGTGATTGGCAAGCTTTCGGAGCCAGTGGCTCCTTCTTTAGACAGAAGGGCTGTCACCCTTCTTCCTTCCCCTTCAACCCTTCTGCCTGAAGAAGAAACCCCTGGCTCCAAAAGCTTGCCAATCACAACAGTCTTCAGTGTGTGTTCTACCGCCGCTTTATCTATCCAGTTATGCAGAGTAGTTTGTAACATCCCACTGATATTAGCAGTCTTGTGAAATAATACAGAAAAACACTTGGATATGTTTACTTTTTTTTCTTACATTACATGATTCAGTAATTTCATTTGGTGTGGTAGGACTTGTATGCAACATGGAAATGAAGTCCCATGCTTCTTGACAGAGCATAGGGGAATGATACAGGAGACCCACATCACTGTACTAGGCAAGGTACTAATGGAGGTGGTTTGCCATTGCCTTCCTCTGACTGTAATGGGGATGAATGATGATGATGAAGACGACACAACAACACCCAGTCATCTCAGGGCAGGTGAAAATCCCTGACCCCGCAAAGAATTGTTCCCGGGACCCTGTGCTCGGGAAGTGACAATGCTACTGCCAGACCACGAGCTGCGGACAGGACTTGTGTACTTATTCCTTTTTTGATGACTTTCTAACTCGATGTCTGCATTGGCATGGAATCTTAATTTAGCCCAAAGGTTTCTTCAATGTGGTCTAGTAGTTCCTTGGAAAGAATTATTCCAAAATCCTTCCTTTCTCTTAAAGCAGGTTCTTGTCTACCACATAAATAACATTTTTAATTATGAGTTTCAAATTCTTCCTATGTTATACATGTTTCCTTAGTTCTCATGATCATTTCAGCTGTCAACAGATGTCTGAGCATTCTTTTTTATAGATAAAAATAGATCTGCATAAAGAATGTAATTTTTATAATACTGATATATCAAAATATTATACTGCATTCTTCTGACTGTTATATTTCTTTTTATACATTGAACCAAGAGGTTGAAAATTCATTCCAGCCTCTAACCTTTAAAATAAGACACTAAATTTGCACTAAGTCGCATCATCAATAGCAATGTGTTGTAGCCACATCCATTTAGACAACCATCTATGTTGAAATCTGAGGATTTATCCCTTTTCCTGATTATGTTTTCAGTCTGGAAATGTGTATGTTTCTTCTGAATGAGTCATATATTGCTTAATATTTTACATCTGTCAGTATTGCTTAAGTTACTTCTATCAACAAACACATACATGTCATTTTTTACAGATGGAGTTGGTAATGGAGAAATGCTAGTACAGTCATACTTGTCTTCTGAACTGACTACATCAGATCAAGAGCAAGAAGTGACACTAGAGCTAGCTTGCTCACTTTAAGGTGTTCGTTGGGTCATTCCAGTTTTGCAACTTTACTTTGAATAATTAATTTAATTTACACTTGCAAAAGTCTTTTTTAAGCTCTTGAGTGATGATTGTTCCAGAAAATAGGCAATAAACATGTGAAATGTGCAGTATTGAAATATTGTGACACTGTGTGCATAAAATAATCCTAAATACTGTTTATTAAAGTAAAAGAGAAGAAGTAGTCTAAGTAAGATTATTTTTTAGAATATGTGTTTTCTAATATATTATCTGATAAGTGAGAAATTACATAGAATGAATTGATTAAAATTCCACAGACTGATTTGGTAATACTACAGAATATAGGCCCATTCAGGAAAAGCAAATCATCACAATTTTTTATTAGATAGAAGGCAGAAGTTGATATAAGTTTTTGGTGCTATGATAAGCCTCGACTTTAGTGGAGTGTGAGGCGCGTAGAAAGTAGGAAGGAAAATATGGTTGCCACATTGAGGAGCAACATAAGAGGGGAATGTTACCAGTGTGCTGTACAATGATGCCACCCAAAGCATGCATGCACTCATATAAAGAGCAGCTATGGTATAAATTACACACAGAAGTAATGAGGTTTGGTGAAAGTATATCATAGAGTTGATCATATTCAAACATAACTGTACTCATTACGCTATTCCCTTCTCACTCGATGCACACAAAACAAGTTCATCATGCTACTGTAGTGATTCAGCTGTTAAGTCACTGAAATTTGCACTGTCATAAACATAAGACAGTTCACACAAAGTGTATCGACACATACTGACAACAAGGAGGGAGCCAAAGTTCAACTTCAGACATCATTCCACTTCTTGCTGCTGTGTTCAACAGGCACTGTTTAATCTCACATTCATTACAACTAATAATAGCCATATTTTAGTGTGAGCACATTTAAAAACACTAAAGAAATAAAGGAAGAAACTATAATGGCTCTGGGAGGGGACTTTGGACCCCTCTCCCTGTCCCCCTCCCCCTTCCTCCCCTGCAAACCTATGACCCTACTTTTTGTAAACTGAAACTGATAAGGTAGGGTGTGTACTGTGAGAGAAGCTAAATTTCAGAATGAATAACAGGATTGGTTCAATAGTGTCATTCAGAGTTTGTTTCAGTTGCCCTGAGTACCAAAATTTATGTCGCAGTATATGTTCAGAATAGAAGCCTGGAACTTGTTACCTGTGTAAAGTTAAATTCTGATTGGAATGGTGTATGGGGCAGTGTATATCTAGCTGCACATTATGCTGTGAATCAAAGATAGCTTCATTTGACTATCAGTTGGTGACCAGTTGTATCTATTAAATAAGAGACACAGTTGTCTTCAGTATAATCCAAGAAATAATGGAGTCCACAAAGAAAGCTCTATTAATTGGAAACTGGGCACAAGGAATGGTGCTGGGTTGCACTTATTTAGTGGTGGTTGAACAATTGGTGGTTTGGTTGAGTAGTGAGTGTGATCTCAGTATTTCCTCAGAGCCCTTCAAAACAACGAAGCCACCTTCTCCATGATAATGGCTTGTGATATGCACTCTTGTAATTCAAGTTTTCAACTTCCATAAACTTTGAACATAATTTTGCCATATCAGACAGTGGTGAAAACAATTTAGTGAGAATGTCTGAACATAGCTAAATAATACAAACACATGACAGAATCATTCAGTAGTAGAGGCATATAATAAAATGTGGAGGAATAACTAAGAGAGCAAAACAAGGCTGGTTAATTATGGGATAACAGGGAGCATGCAACATACAAATGCAAAAGTAGTGACACATTAGTAGCACAGGGGCCTGCTAGTCATGTCAAACTAAGATATAACCACATTAGAACACAGAGTCATGTGCAGTGGACAAAAGACGTCAGCTGTATGGCTGACATTGTTTGATGAAGTCCAGGTGTCCACAACAGGTAGGCTATTTTCCATACCAACAATCCAGTGGGGGATAAGGTCTGTAAGGCAGTACTGATATTAAACAAGCATGTTTAAAAACCTATAAGGCACAGAGGCAACTTTAGAAAAATGGCACAAATGCCGCACTTAAGCAAAATCTTCTAGCTGTCAGGGCCTGATTGTGGCAAAAACACTGTAGAATCATCAGCAAGGCTACGCAGTAGCTTTTGTAGGGAGCACATTGTGCTCATGTAGGAGCGATCTAGATGCTTCTACAACAATAAACTGGTAGCCAAGATCGCAGGAATTCTTTTTATTCCATGATTACCGCTTTCGGTGAAACTAAAGCCGCCATCATTGGATCTAAGGACACATACAGGTTACAACATCAAAGAAAACAATGGTGATATTAATGGTTGCCTATAACACACAGGCCTTACAAAATTATCATAAGGAGCACATAGGCATCCAAGGGAGATGACATTATAAATGTTGAGTGTCTCCATCACATACAAGTGCAAGCTAGGTAGTACCGCAACTCCGGCTCTGTTCTTACACAGTGTAAGCCCGAACAACAGGGACTTATATGCATCGAGAATAGAAAACAGTGCATTGGGAATGGCTACATCTACATCTACATCTACATCTACATCCATACTCCGCAAGCCACCTGACGGTGTGTGGCGGAGGGTACCTTGAGTACCTCTATTGGTTCTCCCTTCTATTCCATTCTCGTATTGTTCGTGGAAAGAAGGATTGTCGGTATGCCTCTGTGTGGGCTCTAATCTCTCTGATTTTATCCTCATGGTCTCTTCGCGAGATATACGTAGGAGGGAGCAATATACTGCTTGGCTCTTCAGTGAAGGTATGTTCTCGAAACTTTGACAAAAGCCCGTACCGAGCTACTGAGCGTCTCTCCTGCAGAGTCTTCCACTGGAGTTTATCTATCTTCTCCATAACGCTTTCGCGATTACTAAATGATCCTGTAACGAAGCGCGCTGCTCTCCGTTGGATCTTCTCTATATCTTCTATCAACCCTACCTGGTACGGATCCCACACTGCTGAGCAGTATTCAAGCAGTGGGCGAACAAGCCTACTGTAACCTACTTCCTTTGTTTTCGGATTGCATTTCCTTAGGATTCTTCCAATGAATCTCAGTCTGGCATCTGCTTTACCGACGATCAACATTATATGATCATTCCATTTTAAATCACTCCTAATGTGTACTCCCAGATAATTTATGATATTAACATCTTTCCAGTTGCTGACCTGCTATTTTGTAGCTAAATGATAAAGGATCTATCTTTCTGTGTATTCGCAGCACATTACACTTGTCTACATTGAGATTCAATTGCCGTTCCCTGCACCATGCGTCAATTCGCTGCAGATCCTCCTGCATTTCAGTACAATTTTCCATTGTTACAACCTCTCGATACACCACAGCATCATCCGCAAAAAGCCTCAGTGAACTTCCGATGTCATCCACAAGGTCATTTATGTATGTTGTGAATAGCAATGGTCCTATGACACTCCCCTGCGGCACACCTGAAATCACTCTTACTTCGGAAGACTTCTCTCCATTGAGAATGACATGCTGCGTCCTGTTATCTAGGAACTCCTCAATCCAATCACACAATTGGTCTGATAGTCCATATGCTCTTACTTTGTTCATTAAACTACTGTGGGGAACTGTATCGAACGCCTTGCGGAAGTCAAGAAATACGGCATCTACCTGTGAACCCGTATCTATGGTCCTCTGAGTCTCGTGGACGAATAGCGCTAGCTGGGTTTCACATGACCGTCTTTTTCGAAACCCATGCTGATTCCTACAGAGTAGATTTCTAGTCTCCAGAAAAATCATTATACTCGAACATAATACGTGTTCCAAAATTCTACAACTGATTGACGTTAGAGATATAAGTCTATAGTTCTGCACATCTGCTCGACGTCCCTTCTTGAAAACGGGGATGACCTGTGCCCTTTTCCAATCCTTTGGAACGCTACGCTCTTCTAGAGACCTACGGTACACCGCTGCAAGAAGGGGGGCAAGTTCCTTCGCGTACTCTGTGTAAAATTGAACTGGTATCCCATCAGGTCCAGAGGCCTTTCCTCTTTTGAGCGATTTTAATTGTTTCTCTATCCCTCTGTCGTCTATTTCGATATCTACCATTTTGTCATCTGTGCGACAATCTAGAGAAGGAACTACAGTGCAATCTTCCTCTGTGAAACAACTTTGGAAAAAGACAAAAAGTTGCATAGTGCGAGATCCGATCCGGCGACCTTTCGATTATGAACCACAGCGCTTACCGCTGCGCCACTAGCCACTAGCCCGAATCTGGATTTGTGTAATAAAATCTAAAAAAGGACAACTGATTGCTGCACTCTATAATTTATAAGCCACATAACAGTCGCTGAGTGCACCCACTTTCTGAATGGAAGGTAACCTGACTCATGGATTTTTTTTTGAAATGGCATTAACTTTTAATTAATACTGTTGGACCAAAGCATCATTTAAACTTTATTTGATGTTTTTCTACTATTGTAAACGTAAACAATCCAGTACTGTTCCAAATGTTTGGTTGTAAGACTGTGTTTTTGATCACTCAAAACATTTTTATAAGCAGAAAAGGGCCGTTGTACATCAACTGAGGTAACTGGGCAGTATTTGAATTTGCATGCTATGTGGGCACTTATTGTTGAGGAGTTCACTAGAATAATTTTATTCATTAACTGAATAGATTCATTCAGCGCCAAACCTTAAATTTTGAGGTTTTTAATACTTGCAGATATATTTGAAAAATGAGTGCTGATCACAGCAATGTATGTTTTAATACCAGAATCATTAAAAGCTTCTTTGCACTGGCAAACTGCCAAAGCCTCTGCACTCTCAAAGTCATTTACTACCCTCTATTGGCCTCAGAATGTTCATTGTAAAACAAAACAGCTTTGACCTACATACCCCAGCGAGTTACCACTGGTTTGGTAGGTAAAGCCACATTTGGTAGTTTTCTTTGTAGGTCTTGACGCGAGCAGGAGCCTTTAGAAACACTTTCTTTGTGGATGAAATCAGTTTATTCACATTCACAAGTGTGGAACATACTTCTTCAGCAAGGCGATTTACTCCATGAGCAAAGAACATCACATGTATCAAATTGGGATAAAATACTCAGAGGGCTTTTTCGTGCTTTGATCACACAGGGAACAGCATCTGAAATAAACACAAACACCCTTTCATCTGCAGAAGATTGGGAAATATTTTTCTAATACCCTCATTCACAAAACTGCTTTATTTTTTCAAGTTCTTTGCAGACCACTAAATAGGAAGAAGAAGGCTCTTCTTTTAAAGTACCAACTATTAATTCTGCATGTTATGGCCACAACTGTTTGTAGTTTCATCAACTGAAATCAAAAAATAATGCTGTCTTTGAGTTCATTACGTATTTCTTCCAGAAAATTTACATAAATTGTCATTATGTAATTTTTATGCAATGTTGATTCATCTGATGTCTTTTGATTTAAGCAATATTTGCACAGGAAGCCTTTGAGGATAGAGTTTGTAAGTTTGTAAAGAGGAATATTGCTTGCAATGAATTCTTCACATAGATCCATGTTAAACTGACTTTCTTGGTTACCTTTGGACAAATCCCTGCTAATGCAACTTGCTGTTGACAGGCTGGTGTATTTGAAACTTGTTTTTGCACGAAAGATTTTTCTCGCAAACTCGACAGTATAAAACAGTTCCATCGTATGTAAATGTTCCAGGATTGTCAGCTATCCATGAAATGACATTTCTTCTTTTCGGGCCACATGGCGCACAACACTTCACACACTACACATCATAAACATGTTCACCTGTGCACAAGTAAATAGAAAGATAAACTGAAACAATGGACATGTGATTATAAGCTTGCGTAGTTTAATTTGCTTATTGCCGACATGTACGATATGACAGTAGGGGGGTTAACTGAGGGCGACGGTGCAGGAGCATTGACTCTGTTTGCCTTTTCCTGTTCCTCTTCCTAATGATTTTGCTAGGCAGTGGTCTCTCAGTTAGCGATTGCACGCAGTTCTAGGTCGCGGTCAATCTGTGAGACATCAAAACTAGATCGAGCTAGAGACCGCCTGCCTAAATTTTTAAAATATTCTAAACATAGAGTGAAAATATGCATCGTCACTAGTTTTTTAGTCTCTATTTATAACATATGCATTGAAATGACAAATTTATGTAAAAGAAGTGAAAGAAACCACCAGCACACATTGAAATTAAATTTATTGCAGTACGGCCCCTGTAATCTGTTACATTTGGGACTGGGGTATGGATCGGGATGCAAAAAAGGCCAGATTATCAGAAAGTACAGAATAGCACAGATGTATGTAAAACAAACAACCTCTGAACTCAAAAATGGCTACTTTACACATGTTTATTGATTTCTACAGTAAAAACATTGCAATAAACCACACAAAAGATGTCATTTTTACATATTGCTAATGACCAATGCTGTACAGTATGTATTTACTGTACTACACTGTATGTACAGGACATATGTAAAGTAGTGTAAAAATTGAAGGTAGCCTAAATGCTAGTAAAAAAATACTGTGAAGAAAGTCAGTTATAAATTTTTGTGTAGGTGAAATTCTGTACTTAGCTGCAGAGTTCCTCCATTTCTTGATCCACAAAATGTCCATAAGTGTTGCAGTTGAGTTCTGCTAGATGTGCTGAAGGGCAATATCAGAAGCATTCTTGGCATTAGTGTGTGAAATTCGAGTAGGGTATTTATCAACACCACTCTCTGAGTCCTCATTCACAGTTTCTTCACCATTTTTTTTCCAAAATAGTGGCAATAATCTGCTTATCACTGAGTTCTTCACTGGTTTCATAGTCTTTGTCATGTTGTCCAATCCAATCCTCAATTTCAGTGGCAGGGACATTTGGTTGTTCAGTTGGACAGTTTGTAGATCCATAATAATGTCCTGTGTGTTGTTGTATTGTTCGCCTTTGATATGGTCACTTTCAGGCTTACATCAAGATTTTCGCAGCTTGTCAGGTTTTAGTTCCTCCCATGATTCAGCAGTCGTGTAGATAGCATCTTTGACATTAAGGGATATCATAGCTACAAGTATGTTAGAACTTCTTGGGACATTTTTTGAATTGAGCTGATGTACTATCTGCAATACCACCTCTTTAGCCATTCTATCACTATCTCATCCATTGGTTGAATAAATGATATGCTATTTGGTGGAAGGAAGATAGCCTTTATGTCCCCTTTCACTAAATCATCTTCAGATGGATGTGATGATGCGTTATTTAACAGCAATAGAGTATGAACAGGAATCTTTTTAGTTTCAAGTCTTTTTGAAAGGCTGGAACAAACTTCCAGTCAATCCAACATTGCAGTCCATCCAAACAAATTTTTGAATGTGGTAATAAGCCAGCAAGACACATAAGTTAGTAATGTTTTCAATGCCCTAGGATTCATAATGTGTACCACCAATGTAGCCATGATTTCATTTGATGCAGCAAGCGTTTTGTTTGGCAGCATTTTCATGGTTTAGACTTGTCTCACCTATGTTATGGACTTGGCAAAGTAACAGTTTATTTTCTTTGACAGTTTTGTGAAATTTCACAGAAAAGTCTGCAAAAGCAGAGTTACTAAATGCCGCTTTGCGAAATTCTTTCACTAAAGAAGACAAAGTAGATATTCTAGAATTCGAATCAAGAACAGCTGCCAATATGTAAGTAACTTAGAAGTAGATATCCTTGGAGTAGAGAAGCAACTTAAATCACTTAATAAAAGCAAGTCTTCTAGTTCAGACTGTATACCAATTAGATTCCTTTTAAAGTATGCTGATTCAGTAGCCCCTTATGTAACAATCATATACATCCGCTCACTCAATGAAAGATTCGTACCCAAAAACGGGAAAGCTGCAAAGGTTATACCAATATTCAAGAAAGATATTAGGACTGATCCACTAAGTTATGGGCCCATATCATTCACATTGATATGCAGCAGGATTTTGGAACTTATATTGTTCTGAATGTCATGAATTACCTCAAAGAGAGTGGTCTATTGGCACACAGTCATCTTGGATTTAGAAAACATTGTTCTTGTGAAACACAACTAGCTCTTTACACACACGAAGTGCTGAGTGCTATTGACAAAGTATTTCAAATTGATTCCATATTTCTAGTTTTCCAAAAGGCTTTTGACTCTGTACCACACAAGTGGCTTGTGGTGAAATTGCATGCATATGGAATATCATCTCAGTTATGTGACTGGATTCATGATTTCCTGTCAGAGAGGTCACAGTTCATAGTAATTGATGGAAAGTCATCAAGTAAATCAGAAATGATTTCTGGGGTTTCCCAAGGTAGTGTTATAGGGTCTCTGCTGTTCTTTATTTATATAAATGATTTAGGAGACAATCTGAGCAGCTGTTAGGTTGTTTGCAGATGACGCTGCACTTATCGTCTAGTAAACTTATCGGAAGATCAAAACAAATTGCAAAACAATTTAGAAAATATATCTGAATGGTGCAAAAATTGGCAATTGACCCTAAATAATGAAAAGGCTGAGGTCATCCACATGAGTGCTAAAACAAATCCGTTAAACTTTGGTTACATGATAAATCACTCTAATTACGGCTGCAAATTCAATTAAATACCTAGGAATACAATTAAAAACAATTTAAATTGGAAAGAACATGTAGAAAATGTTGTGGGGAAGGCAAACCAAAGACTGCATTTTATTGGCAGAACACTTAGAAAATATCTGAGATCTACTAAAGAGACTGCCTACACTACAGTCATCTATCCTCTTTTAGAGTACTGCTGCGTGGTCTAGGTTCTTCACTAGATAGGATTAAAGGAGTATATTGAGAAAGTTCAGAGAAGAGCAGCACACTTTTTATTATCGTAAGAAAGGGGAGAGAGTATCATGGGCATTTGGTATGGACATCATTAAAACATAGACATTTTTCATTGTTGTGGAATCTTCTCAAGAAATTTTAACCATCACTTTCTCATCCAGATGTGAAAATATTTTGTTGATGCCGACCTGCATAGGAAGAAACAATAATCATGATAAAATAAAGGAAAGCAGAGCTCACATAGAAAGATATAGGTGTTTGTTTTTTCTGTGGGCTATTCGAGAGTTGAATAATAGAGATATGTTGTGAAGGTGGTTCGATGAACCCTCTGCCATGGAGAGTTGAATAATAGAGAATTGTTGTGAAGGTGGTTCGATGAACCCTCTGCCATGGACTTGATTTGCAGAGTATCCCTGTAGATGTATATATAGATGAGAAAAGTCCTTAGCCATCTTGGAATCAGCAGATGGTTTTTCACCAGGAATTGGAATGCCAAGACGGGATTTTTAGCAATGAATGCAGCCTCAAAAGCTGCGAACTGACTTCTGGCTCCTAGTTTTTTGTGCATATGTATTGCCTATTCTTTTATAGTGGGCCCAGATATTGGGGTTCGTTCCTTCTTTCCTGATGGAACCACATCCACAATGTGTTGTCAAGCAGTTCAAGTTTGGGCTTTTTCAATGTTTTGTGATTATTAAGAGTGTTTTTGCCGCCTGTCATCACTGTACATGTCTTCCTAATTTATTCTCCAATCTTTTATTGTTGTATCGCCTACATTGAGTTTCTTGACAATTTTTTGGAGTGATTCCTCTTTGTCTTGTCTTTATGACACTGCTCAATAGTACAATGTCATAAAACAACCAAGAAGTAAGAACTAAAAATTTCATAGTGCAGTACTGTACAAAATAAAAGGACAACATCAGAAATGATACAAGAGATGACGGAGCACTAAAGCAGGCAAGTGACAAGAACTATTACTTGTAAACAACAATACAGTAAACAGAATGCTGCAACGGATAGTGAGTCACCACCACAAAAATTAGAGCAAGTTCGGCTTGAGCATGGTTGGATGAACTAGGGCAGCGGATCAGCTAAGGGTGGACGAGAGGGTTCTACGTAATGTCTTTTGTAGTGGTATATTAATATATTTGTTAGTAAATACAACAAGTCTTAATATGCCCAAGTCTTGCCAACGTCGTGCTGGTCATTGTTGATAGATGATGCTCAGTGTCTAATGGGTTGGTATGGAGGAGATTTGTTTTTAAAAGAAATGTACAGTGTATGCTGCAATGGGTCGTTTACTAGCACATCAGAAACATGGAAACACGTTTATAAATAGATATTTCATTTTGTCTGTCAAAAGTCCTCATTTTGCTTTACCAGTGTCAGCTATTTGATACTGGAGGAGTTTTGTACTAATACTAAATATAATGGAATACTGGCTACATAAATGAATATGCAGTTTTCATTGAGAAATTCCAGGGGCAATACCTTTCCATGGCTGCCAGCTATTACAGTTTGTAATTGTTGTGGATTTAGCATCTTAATTAGGGAGTTAAGAGAAGTTACTAAAAATTATGGAAATAGACATTTTACAATTGTGTTAAGAACATCAGAAAAATAATAATTTACATTTCACTAATCATGTGCTAAAAATTACTCTTACAGTTGTCTGCAACTCGCTTGGAAATAAATATTATGCAAATACTGTACATGGTTGTAGAAGAGGTTCCAGTAAAGCCACTTGCCATTATAATGTCAGTGATTTCGTAGCTAACTTTGAACTGCTGCCTCACTTGTGTCTTTTTTATTGTCAATTAGTGTACTTCGTTTCAAGATTTGAGCATCCATTTTTACCACAAACAGAAATGTCTCTTCCAAAATTGAGCAGGACTGCAACTTACATGACAAACCATTGCTCTCATTGTTAGAACGTGGTTTGTTATGTCAGTTTTAGCATCATAAAGCTGGGAGCCAGTGAGTACACTCTCCCTTACCATGTGGACTCTGACCTGGGGCAGTGAACATTGTGGAGAAGTCCTGCTCCATGAGGCACTGTTGGAACAGTCCGAGCTAATGGTTTACAAGATTTGAATTGAAACCTATTACACATTTGTAAAACCCTGAAGAAGGAATGTCTCATTAATTTGGTGAACCTAACATACTCGATTAATTAATCTAATTGCCTTGCAGAAGGTAACAAACCATTTATATCACCATTGGATGCAAACAAATAACTGAATATTGTGCTCATTCATGAGTTACATCCTCTTAACAAACTATTCTCTTTACAGATTACGTTTACAGTTTCTTCGTGGATATTACTGCTGATTTTGGCTATATTGTTGCTTGATGTGTGTCTTTTTTTATATTTTGGTCCACACTTTTGAAAAGTGATGCTTGAATGGGTTGATGTGGATAAATTTGGTGGTGGTGATCAGGAGAGCAGTCAAGGTGAGGAAGAGGAGGACAAAGAGGATGGGGGGAGTGTCAGCAGCAGGAAAGAGACAGTCACAGCAGAAATACCTTTTTTACAATAAAAAACCTTTTGCCAGTCTTAAAATTCAGGCTACCACGGTCAGTAACTCATTATTTGGCATATTTTTCTCACATAGGTTGTGCAGAAATCCACAGATTTCTGGATGGATGTATTTGATGACTTACAGACATAATGTATTTGTTTTTTCTAATGTAAGTGCCCCATCTCATTTTGAGCACTTCTTTGCAACTAACAGTTTCTTAGCTTAATGACATTGTTTAAAACAAATTTTACTGTTAATTGTATTTTATTGCAGATTACCTTTGATCCTTCAGTTAACAGTATATCTCGTTTGTTTAAAAATGTCTTGAGAAGTTTGGTGGACAGCTTGGCATGTTTTCTACGCTTATATGAGAAATGGAATATTACCTGCCAAGACAAACTTCCATATCATGTTGTTATACAGCAGAATGAAGAGTGTTTGAAACTTCAAGCACAACTGAATCAAGGTAAACTCTTTTACATAAGGTATAATAGATAAATAAGATAGGATCTGGAGAATCAAATAATTGGAGCAGAACCAATAGATATAGTATATTGATTCTAAGCACAGAAAATATCAAATTCTAAGTCCTTAACATGAGTGAATCTTTCTTCAGGACAATGTGAAAAGATGTTAGAAATACCATCAGTTAATGTAGGAAGGAAAGAAACCACCCTGAACAACTTTTCTAGAGAGAAGGACATGACATATACACAACATGTCAAAATTATTTCTTATTGTTATTAACTATGTGTTGCTGGATGATGTGTTTTTAAGTGGATAGAGTGCATATCAGAGTCTCTGCAGACTGTATTCAACTTTTGTCTTCTCTGATCTTCTACTACTGTGACATAGCAGATACTGAGAAATTTCAAAGTATTGAGATAAAGAAATACTATGAACCTGGTGTTTAGCTCGTAATGAATAATATTTTACTGAGATCGTGTAACATATACTCATTATTCATCTGGTGATGGTACAGGAGACATATCATACATATAATTCCTTGTATAAAATTATAGGTAATGAGATGGAACAATAAACTAAAATTAGTATTTTTTTTCTGAGAAGTAAGAGTTATAATTATCATAATAAAACTAATGAACTTAAGTTATCAGTTTATCCTCAACAAACTCTTCCACCAGGTATTAATAGTTCTCCATTGGAGTATCATGCAGTTTCTTTTCTTTTGACCCAACCACAAGTTCAGAGTTCTTGTGTGATATGTGATTTATTCATCTCATTATGTTCAATTTTCAAATCATTTGATTTGATGTACAGGAGACATGTCAAGGTTTACAAAAATAAACTTATTTTCTATTTTTAAGAGAAATACAAAAGTTTACATTATATTTTACATTTCTAAGTTACAGCTACACAAGTAAATAAAATAATACATGTAATACAATCCCTGTGTTCAGACTGTGAAGCTATCCTCAATGAATTCTTCGACAGAATAATAACACTTTTCCACCAGAAGATTAAAGAGCAATCTTTTCAGTGAACCAAGCTCTCTCTTAAATATATTACTGCCTTTTATTTTACTGAAAATTTTTAACCCCATATACTCTGGCGTTTGGGCATAAAGTTTTAAACAATGTGTTGGAAGCTTGAAATTATCTCTGTGGAAAGTGCTGTAGTTGTGGTCAAAATGGAAAGTGTATAGTGTATGTTGATTTTTGTATAAGAACACCACCTCCTCATATATGTAAAGTGTGGGGGTAGATAGTATTTTTAAATTTTTTAACTGTGGTCGACAGGATTCCCATGTTTTTGCAACACACATGTTTCTAATTACTTTCTTTTGTAATACAACGAGCCAAGTGGCATTTGCTGAATTTCCCCAGAAGATTATGCCATAATGAATAACTTACTCAAAATAGTAGTGATTAACTACCTTTTTGGTATCCATGTTTGTGGCACCTGACAAAATACACATTGTAAATGCCAAGCTGTTCAGTTTATTTGCTAAGTAATCAAGGTGTACCTTCCAATTAAAATTTTTATTAAGATTTAGGCCTAAGAACTTCACATGGTTTGCTTCTGTGATATCCTGATCATTACAAGTTATCTTTTTTTCAGTCCTTCCTACTGATTTAGCTTCAAATTGCATCATTTTGGTTTTAGTTACATTTAGTTTTAGTCCGTTTGGATGGAACCAAGATTCGAGTTTTTCTAAAGTATTTTTGGCTTTTTCTGGAATACTTTCAGATAACTTATTTTCAATTAGAACTGATGTATCATCAGCAAATAAGACTGAATGAACATCAATAGCACGTGGTAGGTCATTTATGTAAAAAAGAAACAGATAGGGACCCAATATCAAACCTTGTGGGCTCCTTGGGGAACTGTTTTCCAGTCTGAGGAGTAAGTGGTTCCATTTGAAGTTAAAATTACTCTTTGTTTCCTATTTGACAGGTAAGAGCTAAACCATTTTAAAGCAGTGTCCCCAATTCCATGCATCTGTAATTTGTGGAGGAGTAATGCATGGTTCACTGAATCGAAAACTTTAGTTAGTTCACAGAATATTCCTGTGACCTTTTTACCCTTATCTAATGTGGAGCATATTTTTTGGATAAACTCATTTATAGCATTCACAGTGCTCTTACCATGTTGGAATCCAAACTGGTTATTAAAAATTATATCATATACAGTAAGAAATTTATTAATTTGTTTTGCTGCAATCTTTTTAAACACTTTAGAGAAGACCGGCAAAAGAGAGATAGGGTGGTAATTTCCCATATCTTCTGTCGATCCTTGTTTGAATAGAGGTTTGATATCAGCATATTTCAATGCATTTGGATGGCATCCCTGTTCAAAAGATTGATTCTAAATAATTGAAAATGGTTGAGAAATAATATCGTTCACACACTTGATTACAGATGTGGTTATTCATCCCATCTATGTGAGGTTTTGTTTTTTAGAGGAAATATTTCCTTTTCCACGTCCCTTTGGGTGATTTTTTCAAATTGTTTCAAAGATGTGTTCTGGCTGTTTTCCAAATTTGTGATGCCTTGATAGAATGTCATATCCACATCTGATCGTACTACATTTAAGAAGAATGCATTGAAACAATCTGACATCTGAACAGGTTTTACTATAATTTAATTTTCACATCTAATTTTCAAAATCTCATGAATTTTTACTTTGGCTCCTAATTCAGACTGAATAACTGACCACACTGCTTTTGTCTTATTTTTGTGTTCTTGTATGAATTTATCACTTGCCATTTTTTTAGCTGCCACTACAACTTTCCTAAATACAGCTTTATCCTGTTCGACATAAGTAACAAAATCCGGATTTCTGTTTGATTTTAACTCATTGTGGAACTCTCTCTTTCTGGCACCAGAAATTTTTATTCCTGTTGTAATCCATTTGGGTTTACCATTTACTTTCTTTTGCTTAGATCTACGAAGAAATGATTCATTAAATTCCTCTAAGAAACAATTTAAGAATTTGTCATAGTTTATTGAGCTTGAACTATTGTTAGTCTGTTGAAGATTTTCATTTCCATGTATTGGTGAATCTTAGCATATAATTTTAGTAGATGAAAGGGAAGCACAAAATCGTCTTTATATCTTGTACTATATAAATGATTTTCCATGAATAA
The DNA here is from genome assembly GCF_021461395.2 of Schistocerca americana. Taxonomy (NCBI): domain Eukaryota; kingdom Metazoa; phylum Arthropoda; class Insecta; order Orthoptera; family Acrididae; genus Schistocerca; species Schistocerca americana. The sequence continues at coordinate 28,458,622 of NC_060124.1, forward strand.
AAATATATCTAAAAAGAAAGATGATGTGACTTACCATACGAAAGCGCTGGCACGTCGATAGACACACAAACACACACATACACACAAAATTCTAGCTTTCGCAACCAACGGTTGCCTCGTCAGGAAAGAGGGAAGGAGAGGGAAAGACGAAAGGATTTGGGTTTTAAGGGAGAGGGTAAGGAGTCATTCCAATCCCGGGAGCGGAAAGACTTACCTTAGGGGGAAAAAAGGACGGGTATACACTCGACATCGACAGATGGACGTCTCTGCCCAAACTCTTTGCCTCTGTAAATGTCTGCTTGTGTCTGTATATGTGTGGATGGATATGTGTGTGTGTGTACGAGTGTATACCCGTCCTTTTTTCCCCCTAAGGTAAGTCTTTCCGCTCCCGGGATTGGAATGACTCCTTACCCTCTCCCTTAAAACCCAAATCCTTTCGTCTTTCCCTCTCCTTCCCTCTTTCCTGACGAGGCAACCGTTGGTTGCGAAAGCTAGAATTTTGTGTGTATGTTTGTGTTTGTTTGTGTGTCTATCGACGTGCCAGCACTTTTGTATGGTAAGTCACATCATCTTTCTTTTTAGATATATTTTTTTTCCCCACGTGGAATGTTTCCCTCTATTATTTTCCATGAATAATTTTACATTGCTGTATAGCACTATCTCTTTCTCTAGCAGTAGTACACACATTCCTACACACAACCACACAGACAAAAAAGCACTCTCCCTTGACCATGACAGTTGTAGATTTGTGTGGAGAAGGCTGTTGAAAGTTTCAGATTTTTAAAAAATAATAGGAAGTGTGATTCCCTTGTTACACAGCAGCATGTTTCAATTACTGTTTGCTGGAACCTCAGCATACATGACAAATTACTGAACTTATAACCTCAGTATACATGACAAATTACTAAACTTATACCTGAATAATTTTGTTTTTCAGTTATAGCTTCTGAGTTTAGGAAGGGCTGTCATGATTTAGCAGCAAAGCTAGAAAGCTACTAAATAAAACCTGCCAGTTCTTTAGTGTCATTACAAAAAGTATTCAATTACTTCACTTATACCATTGTGTACCTCACATTGAGGCATGTAATCATTTGTTTTCCATATTTTAAGAATGAAGGAGTATTTTAGTAGGAATCTTATTTCTAATTGTTATTGGGATTTGCAGTAGATGATTTTGACTGTCTGTGTACCAGATATGGCAGTTCCCTTCCATTTCCAACTCCATAATGAGTCTGACATTGAGATACACTGAGTATAGAAATTGTAGCAAACTCTCTCATACTGTGTGAGATATAATATGTAGAATATGATATGAGTTCACTCCTATCTTTATTGTAGTGGCTACAGTTAATTACCTCACTTGTATTGCTACTCTGACCAGATATTGTGTTCAGTCTGTCTGTAGGTTTCTTCATTGCTTTAAACAAATATATCACTGGAACAAATGCTGCAGCTGATTGATGAGAACTTCAATGAAATGATTTATCTATGTAGGCACAATCTTATTTTAAAGTATTTTCCCTTTGACAAATTGCCAATGGCTTCTGTCTCGGGTTCTCCGGCCGATGTTCATGTAATGATTTTACTGACGTTTCGCCAGCACAAGTGGCTGGCATTGTCAAAGCTTCACCCTCCATTGCCGGTGGTGATCTGGAGCCAAGCTCGTGGCCGCAGACTGTATGTACCTAGTGCGCCAACATCCGAGGGCTTCTCTGTGGTCATTTCCGGTGTGGTTCTCCTCTTGCTACCTGCAACGGTCGTTCACTGCAGTACGGGAAGCCAGGATCTGTTTACCTTAAGGCTTTCCTCTTTCTTGTTGAAACTGTTCGCGTGTTTATGTATTTCTACAGCTTCTCTGAACAAGCGCGTGTGATAGTGCTTCTCTACAGTCAGAACTTCCTTGTCGGTGAATTATATTATGTGGTTGGTCTTACTCAGTGCGTGCTCTGCCACGGCTGATTTCTCCACCTGCCCCAACCTGCAATGTTGCTTATGCTCTTTGATCCTGGAGTTAATTGATTTGTCCAGTCATTCCGACATAAACTTTCCCACATGTGCATGGTATAAGGTATATTCCCGACATTGCAAGTAGGTGCCTTTTCTCCTTCGCTGATCTAAGACACTCTTTGATCTTCCTTGTCAGTTTGAAAATCGTCTTTACACCATGTTTGCGCAATATACGGCTGATTCTGTCCGTCACTCTGGGAATCTATGGCAGAAAGGCCATATCCGACATTTCTTTTTCTGATTCCTTACTTCGCCGAGTGCTTGGCTTTGTTACACTTATAATATAATTTATGGAGTACCCATTGCCCCTCAGAACACTTTCCAGGTGTTGCATTTCTCGTCTGAGGTGCTGCGGCTCACATATTTGTCCTGTCAGGTATGGCCTTTCTGCCATACATTCCCAGAGTGACGAACAGAATCGGTCATATATTGCACAGAGATGGTGTTAAGTCAATTTTCAAACAGACAAGGAAGTTCAAAGAGTGTCTTAGATCGGCGAGGGAGAAAAGGGACCCACTTGCAATGTTGGGAATATACCATGTACCATGCACATGTGGAAAAGTTTATGTCAGAATGGCTGGACGATCAATTAACACCACGATCAAAAAGCATAAGCGACATTGCAGGTTGGGGCAGGTGGAGAAATCGACCATGGCAGAGCACGCACTGAGTGAGACCAACCACATAATAAAATTTGCCGACACGGAAGTTCTGGCTTTTTATTTTTGTTGCTCTATCACACGTGCTTGTTCAGAGAAGCTGTAGAAATACAAAAACACGAGAACAGTTTCAACAAGAAAGAGGAAAGCCTTAAGGTAAACGGATCCTGGCTTCCCGTACTGCAGCAAACGACTGTCGCAGGTAGCAAGAGGAGAACCGCACCGGAAATGACTGCGGAGAAGCCCTTGGACATTGGCGCGCCAGGTACATATAGTCTGTGGCCGCGAGCTTGGCTTCAGTTCACCACCGGCAATGGAGGGTGAAGCTTTGACAATGACAGCCACTCGTGCTGCTGAAACGTCAGTAAAATTATTAGATGAACGTCGGCCGAAGAACCCGAGACAGAAGCCAATAAGCAGTTTGTCAACAAATGGCCATGAAAGCCTTAACAATTTTGTATTTTCCCTTTGATGGGGACTGCTGGAATCAGGGCAGCATAGCCATGGGCAGTCTTCTCACATGAAAATTCTATGTGTATGCATTGCTCTGAAGAGGAAACATGGAAATTAGTAAGGAAAATTGTCAGAATGTAAATAACCAGCATTGCGTACTAGTATGTAAGTGCTTGTGTGTGTTTGTTTTTAGCTTGTGAAGAATGTCTTCAAAAACCTAGCAAAGTTTTTATTCTATTTGGGGTGTGTGTGCCTGTCAGCAACTTAGCACATGTACCATTCAACAAGTGAAAACACTGAAATCTGCCGATCCCCCCCCCCCCCCCCCCCCCCCTGCCCAATATTTTTATTATTCAGAGGGCACAAAAACAATTTGGCCACACATGAAAACAAATTAGAGGATTTCCTGTAATACCTATATTCACTAAATTCTTCTGTTCACTATGGAATCATAAATGGATGTGGACTGCCATTTCTACCCACAAGCAGTCGACACCTTCCAGTTAGTGACGTGGTATACTCAGCCTGTTGGTACATGGAGTTCATACTGTGTCGGATGGTGAAAATTTAGTGACCAAATTGGAACCGCTGAAAACAGCATTCTGTGGGAAGGGAAATATCAGTCAGCAGATCTGCTGTGCGCAGTTGGACACACATTTGAGAAAGAGGTTGAAAAACCATGAGTGACACTCTTTCTGGGGAATTCTATGGATTCTTGACTGAGTGGAAGTCAGTTTGTTATATTTATTTGAAACTCATACGTACTTGAATGATCTGTATTAGAGATGGAGTACTGCTTTCTTCCTCTAATATCTTAAAGTTAAACATCTTTGTCCTTTGTGTAGTTTGTGGGAAGATAAGAGTCTAATCTGGAGTTCAAATTGTGGGGCAACTTAAATTTCTTGTATTTCAAAAGTGTTCCTCACAGTTGATGCCCAATGGAGTGTGAGGGAGAAAAGTTCAAGACTAGGAGAATCTGAAGAGCTAATGTTTAGATGAGAGTTAAGAACTTACGGATCCTCCAAATTACACTTTCTTCTACAAAAGCAAGGTTGTTACTCACCATATAGCGAAGATGCTGAGTTGCAAAGTGGCCTCAATTGCCTGAGACTGCAGTCATGTGTGTGAGTTGTGTTTGCGTGAATGTGTATGAGTGCGCCTGTCATCTAATTTTGACGAAGGCCTTACTGGCTGAAAGCTATATTTGTGACAGTCTTTCTATTGTGCCTATCTGCAACTCAGCATCTCTGCTTTATGGTGAGTAGCAACCTTCCTTTTCATAATAGTGTTACATTCCATCCTGGATTTGCCATTTTTGATTTCTTGTGCAAAAGTAAGTTAAGGAATAATTATCACACTGCAGTATTGTGTATGGCTATTTTGTTTTGGTATGCTATTGTCTTTTTCATTACTATAAATCAGTGTTTGAAAAGGTGTCAACAAATACCACTATCAATCACAAAATTTGTTGACTTTTTAAATTGTTTAATTAGCAACACATTTCAAGGTTAGAATTCATCATCAGGCTACTGTGACTGTATAAAAGTGTTTAACACAAGTGCATAAAAATATAAAAGTTTCTTCGTGTAGACTTGGCATGTGCTGTGATCATCCTGTGGAGAACAAGAAGGATAACCTACCAACAGACAATGTCTCTTTGTTGGTCTGCTGTTCGTATGAATTTTTTTAAAATACTCACTCCTTTTGTTCTTGTGGGAGGATAGTCACAAGAAAATGAACAGCAGACCAGCATACAAAGAGATGCATTTTATGAAGTTATGGATACAAAATAGAAACCAATGGAAAACCAAAGAATAAACAAAACTAGCATTTATGCCAACAATGAATAACATGCATTTCAACATCTCAGACTCTGAACACTTTGCATCATGATATTTTTCACTGTCACTACAGCATTCCCCTCCACCATTAATTGTAGCATCAGTTGAATTGCAAATGACAATGGTGCAACAACTTGCTTTGTTTCAATCATTGATGCGTCACCGGCATCATTGCTTGACAGTGGTTGCGGTGCACCAGTGCTGGGATGTGGAGTTGGCAATAGGGCTGACATGTCCATGTTGGATTGTCCAGGTGCTTTGCCCAAACTGGTGGAGGTAGTGGAGTAAAGGAGCTTTAACCTATTGTCTGAAATTGTAGTTGGGAGTCCCCCACAGTGTAACTTAAACTGCTTGTCACCTCAGCTGAGCACGTTGTTGGGTCCATGTAAAGGTTTATGCACGGCATCTTGCTGAATAGTAACCTGCATGCATATTGGCAACTCAGCAAAAACAAATGAATGGCAAGATTGTTGTATTCAACTTGCTGCCAGATACAGTTTCCGTATGCTCGACCACAGCTTAGTAACAAAGTTTGATGCTTCAGTAACATCACTTGTAGTGCTGCCGAAGAATTCACAGGATACATGAATTTGTACTCCATACATCAGCTTGGCTGCTGTGGTTCCTGAATTGTCCTTTATAGATGTGTGGATGCACAGTAGAACAGTGAGGACCAGTTATGTCCAGTGCTGCTATCTGTGACAACGTAATGGTATTTTCACCTCACGATGTAGGCATTCCACCAATCCATTTGCTGATGGGTGGTACTCTGTGGTTCTAATCCTCTTTGTGTCCAGTAGTGCAGTGAGAGCTTTGTACAGATATGAATCAAATTGTCTACTCTGATATGTGCTGATACATTAGAGGAACCCTGAAATGGGAGATCCACCCATGGAAAAAGATGGTAACTATTGTCTTTGGTGAGATATCTGCCATGGGGAAAACCACTGGCCAGTGTATAAATCAATTAACTTCAGTAAGACAATAGGTAAACCCTTCAGGTGGTGGTACAAGTTCTATTGTATCCAGATGGATGTGTTCAAATTGTTGATTAGAAGGCATAAATACACCGAGCAGTACATGGACATGTTGAGTAATTTTATTGTGTTGGCAGGCAGTGGATTGAAAATCATAACTATTGCATTCTGCACCTAAACTTGGCCACACGAAATCTTGTTTGATCAGAATGAGATTTTCACTCTGCACTGGAGTGTGCGCTGATATGACACTTCCTGGCAGATTAAAACTGTGTGCCCGACCGAGACTCGAACTTGGTCCCGAGTTCGAGTTTCGGTCGGGCACACAGTTTTAATCTGCCAGGAAGTTTCATATCAGCGCACACTCCACTGCAGAGTGAAAATCTCATTCTGGAAACATCCCCCAGGCTGTGGCTAAGCCATGTCTCCGCAGTATCCTTTCTTACAGGAGTGCTAGTTCTGCTAGGTTCACAGGAGAGCTTCTGTAAAGTTTGGAAGGTAGGAGACGAGATACTGGCAGAAGTAAAGCTGTGAGTACCGGGCATGAGTCGTGCTTTGGTAGCTCTGTTGGTAGAGCACTTGCCCGCGGAAGGCAAAGGTCCCGAGTTCGAGTCTCGGTCGGGCACACAGTTTTAATCTGCCAGGAAGTTTCTTGTTTGATCAGTTTGGTGGTGTTTTGGACCCCTGGATGTGAGAGTGTGACAGTTGATGCAGTGAAGCAATGGCTAGTTGGAAGAAAGAAGGCCATACTCTTAGTGAGGATACATCATAGTGTATCCATGTGTTTTCTGTTGGTAGCTGGATATGCCGCTTTTGTAGACCAGGAGGTTGTGCCAAAATCTCCTGTAACTCTGGATTTAGGTGTTGTGCTTCTGTGAGTGCTTCATAATCCATGAAGCTCATGATCTTTTGGAAGGAATATCGAATGTAGATCGGCATGTTCTTTTCGCTGTTGATGTGTATGATGTTGGTAGAGTCTCAACGGCTGCCAGCATTGATTCATCCATTGTTGCAGTACTGCACCCACTGCTGTCATGGAAGTGTCGACCATGAAAGGTGCTTGAGAAACTGGATGTTCCAATATGTAACATTTGCGATAATGGATTTCACTTTAGCAGAAGCTGCTAGCTTCATTTGTCCACACTACTTTGTCACCAGATTTATGTGGCTCTTGTATGAACTCGTTTAATAATATTGCTAAGCGCTAAGAGGACATGGTTTCGAGCAAAGGAGCGATAAAAATTCATGATTCCCAGGAACCATTGTAACTCACATTTTGTTGCCGGCTGTGGATGATTGACTGTGTTGTTGTTGTGGTCTTCAGTCCTGAGACTGGTTTGATGCAGCTCTCCATGCTACTCTATCCTGTGCAAGCTTCTTCATCTCCCAGTACCTACTGCAACCTACATCCTTCTGAATCTGCTTAGTGTACTGATCTCTTGGTCTCCCTCTACGATTTTTACCCTCCACACTGCCCTCCAATGCTAAATTTGTGATCCCTTGATGCCTCAAAACATGTCCTACCAACCGATCCCTTCTTCTAGTCAAGTTGTGCCACAAACTTCTCTTCTCCCCAATCCTGTTCAATACCTCCTCATTAGTTACGTGATCTACCCACCTTATCTTCAGCATTCTTCTGTAGCACCACATTTCGAAAGCTTCTATTCTCTTCTTGTCCAAACTGGTTATTGTCCATACATGGCTACACTCCATACAAATACTTTCAGAAACGACTTCCTGACACTTAAATCTATACTCGATGTTAACAAATTTCTCTTCTTCAGAAACGATTTCCTTGCCATTGCCAGTCTACATTTTATATCCTCTCTACTTCGACCATCATCAGTTATTTTACTCCCTAAATAGCAAAACTCCTTTACCACTTTAAGTGTCTCATTTCCTAATCTAATCCCCTCAGCATCACCCGATTTAATTTGACTACATTCCATTATCCTCGTTTTGCTTTTGTTGATGTTCATCTTATATCCTCCTTTCAAGACACTGTCCATTCCGTTCAACTGCTCTTCCAAGTCCTTTGCTGTCTCTGACAGAATTACAATGTCATCGGCGAACCTCAAAGTTTTTATTTCTTCTCCATGAATTTTAATACCTACTCCGAATTTTTCTTTTGTTTCCTTTACTGCTTGCTCAATATACAGATTGAATAACATCGGGGAGAGGCTACAACCCTGTCTCACTCCCTTCCCAACCACTGCTTCCCTTTCATGCCCCTCGACTCTTATAACTGCCATCTGGTTTCTGTACAAATTGTAAATAGCCTTTCGCTCCCTGTATTTTACCCCTGCCACCTTCAGAATTTGAAAGAGAGTATTCCAGTTAACGTTGTCAAAAGCTTTCTCTAAGTCTACAAATGCTAGAAACGTAGGTTTGCCTTTTCTTAATCTTTCTTCTAAGATAAGTCGTAAGGTTAGTATTGCCTCACGTGTTCCAACATTTCTACGGAATCCAAACTGATCTTCCCCGAGGTCCGCTTCTACCAGTTTTTCCATTCGTCTGTAAAGAATTCGAGTTAGTATTTTGCAGCTGTGACTTATTAAACTGATAGTTCGGTAATTTTCACATCTGTCAACACCTGCTTTTTTGGTATTGGAATTATTATATTCTTCTTGAAGTCTGTGGGTATTTCGCCTGTCTCATACATCTTGCTCATCAGATGGTAGAGTTTTGTCATGACTGGCTCTCCCAAGGCCATCAGTAGTTCTAATGGAATGTTGTCTACTCCCGGGGCCTTGTTTCGACTCAGGTCTTTCAGTGCTCTGTCAAACTCTTCACGCAGTATCTTATCTCCCATTTCATCTTCATCTACATCCTCTTCCATTTCCATAATACTGTCCTCAAGTACATCGCCCTTGTATAAACCCTCTATATACTCCTTCCACCTTTCTGCCTTCCCTTCTTTGCTTAGAACTGGGTTGCCATCTGAGCTCTTGATATTCATACAAGTGGTTCTCTTCTCTCCAAAGGTCTCTTTAATTTTCCTGTAGGCAGTATCTATCTTACCCCTAGTGAGACAATCCTCTACATCCTTACATTTGTCCTCTAGCCATCCCTGCTTAGCCATTTTGCACTTTCTGTCGATCTCATTTTTGAGACGTTTGTATTCCCTTTTGCCTGCTTCATTTACTGCATTTTTATATTTTCTCCTTTCATCAATTAAATTCAATATTTCTTCTGTTACCCAAGGATTTCTATTAGCCCTCGTCTTTTTACCTACTTGATCCTCTGCTGCCTTCACTACTTCATCCCTCAGAGCTACCCATTCTTCTTCTACTGTATTTCTTTCCCCCATTCCTGTCAATTGTTCCCTTATGCTCTCCCTGAAACTCTCTACAACCTCTGGTTCTTTCAGTTTATCCAGGTCCCATCTCCTTAAATTCCCACCTTTTTGCAGTTTCTTCAGTTTCAATCTGCAGTTCATAACCAATAGATTGTGGTCAGAATCCACATCTGCCCCTGGAAATGTCTTACAATTTAAAACCTGGTTCCTAAATCTCTGTCTTACCATTATATAATCTATCTGATACCTATTAGTATCTCCAGGATTCTTCCAGGTATACAACCTTCTTTTATGATTCTTGAACCAAGTGTTAGCTATGATTAAGTTATGCTCTGTGCAAAATTCTAACAGACGGCTTCCTCTTTCATTTCTTAGCCCCAATCCATATTCACCTACTATGTTTCCTTCTCTCCCTTTTCCTACTGACGAATTCCAGTCACCCATGACTATTAAATTTTCGTCTCCCTTCACTACCTGAATAATTTCTTTTATCTCGTCATACATTTCATCAATTTCTTCATCATCTGCAGAGCTAGTTGGCATATAAACTTGTACTACTGTAGTAGGCATGGGCTTTGTGTCTATCTTGGCCATAATAATGCGTTCACTATGCTGTTTGTAGTAGCTAACCCGCACTCCTATTTTTTTATTCATTATTAAACCTACTCCTGCATTACCCCTATTTGATTTTGTATTTATAACCCTGTAATTACCTGACCAAAAGTCTTGCTCCTCCTGCCACCGAACTTCACTAATTCCCACTATATCTAACTTTAACCTATCCATTTCCCTTTTTAAATTTTCTAACCTACCTGCCCGATTAAGGGATCTGACATTCCACGCTCCGATCCGTAGAATGCCAGTTTTCTTTCTCCTGATAACGATTGACTATTGCCTTGATACTCTCCTGTGAAGGCCATATTCTGTGGGTGTTAATTGTGTAGCCCAGGAACTGCATCTCTATTGCTCCAAAGACAGACTTTGCCAGGTGATTGAGCAAGCCGTGCATGTGAAGATGGTTAAAAAGTTGGTGTAAATGTTCTAGATGTTCTGCCTCTGAAGTGGACAGAGGTATCAGTCAGGTATAGTCCGACTGTTAAGTAGACGATAATCACTACAGGGTCACCACCCATTACTTTTCTTTGACACTCCATGAAGAGGCAAAGACCAGCTGCTACCAGATAGTCAGCAGGTTCCTTGCACCAGCATGAAGGTAAACAATTGTTTCGCTGCTTTGAACCTATTGAGTTTCAGACATTGTAGTTAATGAATGAATTGGCATGCGTGGTGTTGTCAGTATGTGATGCACTCTATTATACTGCACTTGTGCAAGCATGAGCAACTGTTGCGTAATTTCTGGAAACTGCCTAAAAAGTTAATATTTGTGAATCTCCTATTATCAGTCATACCCCAGCACAATCACTGTGACAAAATAGATCATGGCTGCTTAGTCTGCTCATCGTGTCCTGAAGACGACAGTGATGAAGATCTGGGAGCAGCCCAAAAAATGATAAAAAGTCCGCTCCTAGTATTGGGTGCACCACATGACCAACTATAAACTACCATTCACATCTGTTGTGGAGACAAAAGGTGAAGGCTAACATTACCTGTCTGTACATTTGCATGGTGGAGTTACTGGCAGCAAAATGATGGTAGTCGTCATGACTATGGTGAGGCTGGCGGCTGGCCATGAAAATATGCTCATCTGCTCTTGTGTCCACCAAGAATGGCTGTTTCATGTATTGTGCAGTCCCAGAAAGCCGATGGCTGTCATTTGGAGAGTCAGTCACCATCATTACTGACTTCCTGTTGCATTTCCCATTCAGCATGATGCACTTCACTTCCTTGCAGCTGTACCAAACCATCTGTGGTAGCAACATAATTTTGTAACTAATGGCTAACAATTGTAACTCATTGTTGAGTAATGGCATCGTGGTTGGCTGGTGCTTGCTTGGAAACTGCAACTTGTGTAGTAAGTTTTGCTAACTGTGCTTGAAGTGACACAAATATCGCCATGGTGATATTATCTGGTTGTGGGCCGACAGCCTCTACTCTAGCAGATGGATACATCTCAACAGTGCAATCAGCTGTCTGTGTAAGCACATCCAATTCTCCCATGCACACATTGAGTATCTTTTATGCGACAACCAAATATTTCTCAGAATATCATCAGTGACTGCATTAGTTTTCAGTGTTGACAGATCACATAGCAACTGCAAATGTGAGTGATTGCCTAGTTCTTCTGTCCGCAGTGACTTCTCTAAATCTCTTGGTTTATGACTGACATGCGCTTGGTCAATACACCTTTAAGTGCTGTATACCACTCTGTAGCTGGTGTCGCATCTAGGATGTTCTTCATATTAGTGGTCATCTCTTCATTAAGTGTTGCAGTGATGTAACAGTATTTGGTCTTGTCTGCTATAACATGTGCCAGAACAAAGTGGCTCTCTGCCTTGAAAACAAAAGCACGGGATTTTTTTGCCAGAATGGAGGTTGCTTCACTGCAGTGCAGCTGACTACCATGCTTTCAGGCTCCTAATCTGCTGTTGTTGCTGCTGCCCTTGGTAAAGTCTCATATTCTATGTAAATCACGGAAGAAATAAGCGGTGCGACTGTTACACCTTTATGTTGCAGTGCGAGGGGTTTATGAACAAGCTGTAGTTGACAGAATTGCTTAAACTTGTCAGATGGTGCAGTTGAGTCTTTGTTGTGTTGTGTGGCATGGTTGTTTCTTACTAGTCTCATTGTGTCGAGTGCATGATCATATTGGAGTCGCTAATAAATGTTGAGTCGATCGTATTGGAGTTGCTAATAAATGTTGAGTCTTACAACAAGATATTTATTTCCAGCATAAACAAGTGTAGCATACAGAAATGTGAGTAAGTGATGTCTCTGATACAACATAGCAACAAAGAAAAACTAAAGAATAAACAACACTTGCATACATACACTGTCACTGCATTCTCTTTTTCCACAGAATGACCACAGCTCATGCCAAGACTACAAAAAAAAAGTTTAATATCTATGTGCACTTGTGTTAAATGTTTTTATACTGCCACTGCAGCCTGATCATGAAATCTAACCTCGAACATGTTACTAATTAAATAATTTAAGTAGTCAACAAATTTTCTGATTGGTAGTGGAATTTGTAAAAACTTTTCATATTTTTGAAACAGTCATGGTTGATTAAAAGTGAGTATGTCCTTAAATGGATGTAATTGTTGAAAAATATGCAGTTTTTTTTAACATGGACTATATAGTGATATAATGTGTGATTTTTCACATACACAAAAAAAGTCAAATGATCGTTATGTTGTGATCATCATTAGGATTTGAGTGTGACACTTACATAGACAAACATGAAGCTGCTCTACTTTTCTACAAATTTAACTTTAAGCATCTTATTAATTTTTGCAACATATACCAATTTATAAAAAAAATGCTTTGTCTTCTCCAGTCATTGTTTGTGTAGAAAAATTGGAGGTGTGATATAAGTGTTAATAATTGCCTAGAGAGAAAGAGAGAGAGAGAGAGACAGAGAGAGAATATCATTCTACACTATGTGCTTGGCAGTGAATCTATTTATTTTTTTTCTCACTTTCAGGACTTAATGCACTAAAATAGGTATTTGTCTCTGATTTTTATTTAATAATACAGTTGTTTTGTAAGTCATAGATTTAAATTTTACTCAATCATTTTCATTGCATTAATTATATTTGTCATAATTCTGCAATATAGAGGTCGAGACCAATATAAACCATCTCTATGAATACGTGAATCATTGGAATGTTTATAAATCAGTGTGGTCTCTTGACAAAGATTTGTTTATAAGTCATTATGAAAATGACAAACGCTCAGCAGAGGCATTTGACGCTGACATTAGCAGGTGAGAGAAATACAATTTATGTGTGTGCTATTCTGCTTCATATCAAGAAAGCATTTTTTTTGGACCACTTGGATAGTGAAGAAATGTTCCTTTGGTATTTCCCATATCTCAGTTGGGATTATCAATTTTAATGAGACTAAGTTGGATTTAAAGTTCTTTGCTTTCTTTTGTTTAGCTTGAAGATTTCCACGTTATTAATTTAGTACAATGAATACATAGTTTAGAGTCCAACAGACTGTGTTATCATTCTTGTGGAATACTGTTGCCAGCACAAAAAGGACTTGTCAGGAGCTTGTGCCATAACAAAAATGGCTTCTTTTGTATTTTGTATGATACCTGAAAGCCCTGAATGGAGTGAAAACTGCAATAGCAGTAAAGATAACTGTTCATTGTCTAGTTTATGTGTTAACCAGTTGACAGTCACATAAACAAGATTTGAATAGAAGTTTCATATCAGCGCACACTCCGCTGCAGAGTGAAAATCTCATTCTGGAAACATCCCCCAGGCTGTGGCTAAGCCATGTCTCCGCAATATCCTTTCTTTCAGGAGTGCTAGTTCTGCAAGGTTCGCAGGAGAGCTTCTGTAAAGTTTGGAAGGTAGGAGACGAGGTACTGGCAGAAGTGAAGCTGTGAGTACCGGACGTGAGTCGTGCTTCGGTAGCTCAGTTGGTAGAGCACTTGCCCGCGAAAGGCAAAGGTCCCGAGTTCGAGTCTCGGTCGGGCACACAGTTTTAATCTGCCAGGAAGTTTCAAGATTTGAATAATTTGTAAGCTTTTTGACAATGTCCTTTGCCGCAGCTAACTAACAAAAACACACACTTGTATCACATTGTCCAAACCAGCTAAATTGGCCTGGCACTGCTACCAGTTGAGCTGCATCACAGGGATAATGTACCTTGCAAAAGGACAATATGAGCTTGTGTGTGTGTGTGTGTGTGTGTGTGTGTGTGTGTGTGTGTGTGTAACCTCCCAGGAGGTTTGTTGTTTGTAAGCTTAGCAAGGATTTCAGTCTTGTTTTAACTGGTGAGAGGGCACCTTTATTCCTTCCATTATTTCTGTTGTATTATATAATGGAATGGAAGAATCTTTCCTTATCGTCCTGGAAATTTGAGGTTATTCATAAATACCCTACAAAAGTACGGAAAAATGAGACGTATCACTGGATAGAGAAGCTCTGCAAGTTTCAATTCGCAATGCATGCTGGGCGTACTGAGTACACCACTTGAGGGCAGGTGTGTGAAGACACAGCATATAATGGGGTGATGTCTGCAATTTGTGTCCTTCAATTCGCTAAATGTTAGTTGCAATGGTTCAGTGACTATTTCAAGCCAAATATCAAGTAAAAATACCAGCAGATGAAACAGTTCATAGGTGGTAGTACACATTTTGTGAGACGGGCTGTCTATGTGCTGCAAAGAAACCAGGCTGGCCATAATTGTTGGCCAAGAAGGTTGAAAGGGTTTGGATGGTGAGGTATTGGTTCTTGATAGAATTGTGATTAATAAATGTCCTTCTTAAAGGGCTCTCACATGCTCAGTATTTATTTCACAATAATATCATGTCAATATATTGTGCAAAAGTGCAAGGCTAAGAATGGAACAATATTATTGCACAGTAACAATATTATTGCACAGTATTTATGCTTGGGACAATGACTTTGTAGTGAACATGTCAATGCTTGATGAAGTAGACTTCACATTTCTTGTAACAGCAGTTGATAAAAGTTGCAAAAAGAAGAGCAATAGGAAGTGGAAATGTGCAGAAAAGGGTTCAGAAGGTCTTCTTCACCTGCCCATACTAAAATGCTAAGAGAGCTTGCAGCAGAGGCAGATAACTATCACAATTTTTTAGGAATGAATGACGAATCTATCAGCGAATTAGTGAACTTCATTTCACTTTATGTACACAGAAAAAATGCTGTTTACATACTGATTGGATTTCACTTCCCGTAACCTGGAAGCAATCTAAAACCAGGAATAGTGACCATTATTGTAAAGGACTGCTAGTGGTGTTACGTATTTTTGCAGTAAATAATTCAGGCTACCGAAACAAACAAATAAGCAGTTGCAGTGTTATTTCCCTGCACTTTAAAACATTTGTCAAATTTTTGTCAACTAATCACCAAATGAGTATTAAATATATACTCAAACCACTCCCCTGACTGCACTTCAACAGACGATTCTTTTCATCTATCTTTCCTGATATATTCAAATTTGTATGATGTTATTGTAAAAGTTGTTTGATTGTCTGCAATTAACAAAATCTAAGCAGGAATTGTCGTGCACAATATCACCCTTACATGGCAGAATATATTGGAAAAATATATTGAATGAGCTTCAATATTTTTAAAGTTCTGCAGTCTCCTTCATTATATTGCACAAATCGTCATTACTATTCTAAGGCAGTTAAAATCATTGCACAATAATCAGTATTGCACAATAAATTTTGCACATGTGAGGGCCTTTTTATGTTAATCTTTGAAATAATTTTCATGCCATTCAACCAATGAGTATTATTACATGATTAAATAATGGTAGGTGTTGTGCAGAAATTCTGTACCATTATGTATGCCATCCCATATAAATGAGTAAGTGTGTTTCTATCTTCTAATAAGTCAGCAAAAATAATCAAGCTTTGAAAATGTGATTGAATGGATAAAAAATCTACTCACTAAGCTGTGGCAGGAGAAAAAAACATGTAAAAATTATGGAAACATGCAAGCATTTGAAGTCATTGGATCCTTTTGTCAGAAGTTTGGTACTGAAGGAAGAGGCATGAAGGAAAAGGACTGGAGAGGATTAGGAAATAGAAAGAGCTCTGGAAAAATCCCCCCTCAGGGGAGATGTACTAGATGGGTCAGGGGAGACTTACCAGACTGGATAAGAAGAAATGTCTTTCTGCTCACCCTGTCCAGTAAGTCTCCCCTGACCTGGAATTCTGGGCGACCTTTCCAAACTCTCTACATTTTGTAAACCTCACCAGCCTTTTCCTTCACCCCTCTTCCTTCTCCTTCAACCTTTTCTACCAGAAAAAGGAGCCACTGGCTCCAAAAAGTTTGCAAATTTAATTCCTTTATATGTGTGTTCTCCTGCCACCACTTGGTGAGTAGATTTTTATATGTCCAATTACATTACATGAACTGACCAATTAGTCACAATACCCTCTTAAATCCATTAAGTATGGTAAACTTAGTGCAAGCTTGACTATTTATAGTACATTTCACCCAATCACCTTAAATTTCCTTTATCAAACCCTGTTCCACACTAGTGTTACCATCCTGTAGAAAACAGTACAAACCCATACCAGCTGTCGCCAAACACCATCGTTTGAGAAATCAAACCTACAAAATTTCATTAGAAAAATAAACCTTAATCTAGAAACTCATCATTGGACTATCACAATCATTAATTTTGATCAGTAGGCTTAATCTAGAAATTTGACAGGGATTGACACCACCAGTAAATCAGAGCTTGTCTCTCCTGCTGGGAGACTCACAGCATTGTCAGCACTAGCATTACCATTTATGGTGGACACTCTTATCTGAGCAAAATTTGGTCCAGAAAAATATTGCTTCCCCTTGCAGATGAAGTATACGGAGACCATGGTAATTGTTTTAAAATCTCCACAAGTCTCCACTACTTCACACTACTTCAGCATACACAACTATAAGTGCTGCCCCCCCCCCCCCCCCCCCAACAAGGACACAAAAAGTCATCAGGCCACAACAGATTTCTATTCATAAGAGTATTCTGGCTATGAGGGCTACAGCACACTTTGATCATCCTTAACCTTTGTGACATCATATGCTGTAATTCACCCTAAACACATGACATCACAATGAAGCCATCATTATCAATGACATCATTTTGATGCAGTTGCTGATATCAACCATGACGTGATGGGATGTGTACTGCAAGAGTTTGATTATCATATTGGTGATTGCCACATCACAAATCGTACCATATCGAATGGCTGTAATGTGTGTTACAAACTTGCAGAGTTGCTTTCTCCATTGATATGCTTCATTTTTGTTTATGTCTTGTGATTTTCATGCAGGTGTTTTCTGAAACCCTGGACATACTTATGAATAACCCTTTATATTTAGCTACAATTTGAAATTAATATCTAGCATTCCCAGTAAAAGAGGTAACATTTCTTTAAATTGTTTTATAACCATGTGAAATGTTTTGTTAAGGGTATTCTTATGCTATGACCCAACACTTATATTTTAGAAGTATTTATTTATTCTCAACAATATTATGGGAAAGATAGATTCCTATTCACCATAAAGATGACCTGTTGAGTTGCACTCAGGCACAATGAAAGGACTGTTATACACTGAGCATTTAGCCAAAGGCATCTTCAGAAAGGAAACACACAAGATACACACATACACATTCACACAAGCAAGCACATATCATGCACACATGGCCACTCTGGCCAGAGCTAGCTGTCATGCGTGCATGAGCAGTAATGCGTGTGTGAGTTGTGCTTGCTTCTGTGAATGTTTGTGTTTCTGAAGAAGGCTTTGACTGAAAGCTCATTGTGTACAGTCTTTTCGCTGTGCCTGTCTGCAATACACATCATCTTTACAGTGAGTATTGTTGATATTCCAGCCTGATCAATTCATTGCTTTGTTTATTCCCACGATTTTTACAGTATTAACTTTTTTTTGGTGATTTGATTGGACCATCCATGAACTGTCTTTGCTATCAATTATTAATTCAAAATGTCTTTTCACTCAACCTGTCCAGTAAGTCTCCCCTGACCCACAATTCTGGGAATACACAGTAATGTACCCCATTTGCAAAAATAGGGATAAGAGTAGAGTGTAGCTAGGTAAAAGACTAAAATGGAATTAATACATAAGTAAATGAAACAAGAAGATAAGATGACATGTTTCATACTTGGAAAGAAATGTTCATTCAGAAAGACAGTCAGCTGATTTATTTTAAATTCTTTCATGCTGTTGTCTTACAGAATTATCTTTTAGGAGAATGTACTTAAAGTAAATAAAGCACTGACTCATTAAAAGTGAGCAATAATAATTGTGAGTAGAGTGAATAATAGCACATGTTACTGATACCACTACAAAGATCTTGGAATTTTTACTCTCACTTACTAATACGTTATCCCCTTAACTTATTTGTTGCTCATGATTGAAATCAGTTTCTCTTGAATTTGCCTTTGTACAATTGCTATATAACATGCCTTGCTGGCTACTTCGTGAGTTGCTGGTGCTCAAAAATGCCTTTAAGGTGACAAAGATGACATTATCAACAGCTCACCGAGTTTGAACGAGATCATGTAATAGGGCTGTGAGAAGCTGGATGTTCCTTCCACAGTATTGCAGAAAGACTTGGCAGGAATGTAGCCACTGTATATGATTGCTGACAGTGGTGGTTGTGGGAAGATCATCGTCATAAGAAGACTGGGCTCCGAACAGCCACATGGCACTACAGACAGAGAGGATTATCGTGTTCAGCATATGACTGTGATGCACTGCAGTTCGTCTGTGATGCACTGTGCATACTGCAGTTCGAGCAGCGGTTGACACCACAGTCACACAATGAACTGTTACAAATTGGTTATATCAAGGACAGCTCTGAGCCAGATGCTCTGAAGTGTGCATTCCACTGAAT
The DNA here is from genome assembly GCF_021461395.2 of Schistocerca americana. Lineage (NCBI taxonomy): Eukaryota > Metazoa > Arthropoda > Insecta > Orthoptera > Acrididae > Schistocerca > Schistocerca americana. The sequence continues at coordinate 28,477,385 of NC_060124.1, forward strand.
CCAAACCTCCACTGGTTGTGACTCAGTAGTGTTAAGTGAGAGCTCATTGGAGGGCAGAGTGGGGGTTAGTTGTGTTTCCAGATAAGAACCAGTTCTGCCTCAGTGCCAGTGATGACCATGTGTTGGTTACTAGGAGGACAGTTGAGTACCTGCAGCCAACCTGTCCACCAACTAGACACACTGGACCTTCACCTCGGATTATGATCTGACGTATGATTCCGTATGATGGCAGGGGCATTCTCTTGGTTACCCCAAGCACCCTGATTGCAAATTTGTATGTCAGGCTGTTATGCTGCCATTCACGAACAGCATTCAGGGGCTATTTTCAAACAGGGCAATGCTCGCCCACATACCACAGTCTAAACCAACAAGCTGTACAGACCGTTGACACGTTGCCTTGGCCTGCTCGGATCACCATATCTGTTCCCAGTTGACCATGTATGGGACATCATTGGATGACAGCTCCACCATTATCAACACCTAACATTAACCATCCCTGTATTGACTGACCAAGTACAACAATCAGGGAACACAGTCCCCTAAATTGACATTAGCACATGTATGACAAAATGTTCGTATACTTGCATTCGACATTCTTACAGTTACAGAGGTTATTAATGTACTAGCATTTCACATTTGCAATGGCTTTTCTCACACTTACATTAAACTGTGATCTACACTAACCACTTAAATATGATACCTAGACAAATGTATTCCCAAAATTTCATTATTCTACATTACTGTTAGTGTTTGTTTTTTTACCCCTTGAGTACACATACCTTCAATTATTCCACATACCTGAAGGTACTCCTCTGTGAAAGAATATGCTGAACATGATGAATGAATAATGAAACCTTTTCTTTAATTATTTCTTTACTTACAATTTTAAGAGACATTGTGTGACTAAATGATTTCCATTAGAAGCAGGAGTAACAGAGTGAAATATTGAATTTACAACATTATTAACTTTGACTTTATATCTTGGCTAGGAGAAAGGTGCTCAAGACAAAAAGTAAAAGAAAAATTGAATAGCTGCTGGGAACAGAAAATGGATACTGGATTAAAAGCAATGAAAGATGGCAAACTCACCTCAGTTCATTGGTACTTTTGTAGGATGTTGTGAAAACAAAGAATGCCACACTCTGGTTACAAGAATTTTCACTTCCAGTTCCTGGCAAGAGATTTGTCAGACTATCCTAGGAATTGCTGGTCATACATAAAGTCAATGAATGGACCCAAAATTTCCATTCAGCCCCTCGCGGCTATGTCGGATTTTGAAATTGAAGACAACTGCCATAAATCAGATATTTTTGATTCCGAATGTAAAATTTTATTTACACATGAGGATAAAAATGTGGCATTGTTTGACTACCTCACAGATTCACTAATAAGAGATGTTGAAATGAGCACCCCAATGTTTAAAAAACAATTAAAGACTGTTTAAAGTTAACACTGTACTGGGCCTTGATGAGACTCCAGTCACACTTTACACTGACTACGTTGTAGAATTTCCACCGCTTCCATTGCTCATATTTATCGAGAATATCTTGCAAAACAAATGGTTCCATAAAACTGGAAAAGAGAACAGGGTAAAAGTTCAGATGCACAAAAGTTCAGGCCAATATCATTGATGTGTGTCTGTTGCAGGCTCCAAGAGCATATTCTGAGCTCGAACATTGACATTTCTGGAGGAAAATGAAATTTCTCTCAAAGAAAAAAATATCACTCATGTAAAAGAAACACCTGTCTTTATTCACACAAAGTATCACACAAAAATTACAATACAGGGGGCCTGGTAGATTCTGTCTGTCCAGATTGTTGAGAGGCATCCCACTCTTTATCACATTGTCAACTACTAAACTTTGCATATACATATTTGACTAAATGGATATTGGATTAGTAAATCTCTGTACAATTTAATGGATGTTGAATATTCAACAGAAATGACAGCAGAATTGGTGTGCTCCAAGGAGGCATAACAAGACCTCCAATGTTCTCAATTTTTAAATGGTTCATCATAAAGTGCAGAAAGATTTGAACAAAGTTTCCACTTAGTGGAATAAATACACTTCTCTGTAAATATGGATAAGTGCAAGATAATGCTTACAATAAAGAAAAGGAAAATTAGTGGAGGACATCTTGAGCATATTACATCATATACATCTACATAATACTCGACGAGCCACTGTACTCTATGGTGGAGGGTACCCTTTATCACAACTAGTCACTTACTTTCCTGTTCCACTCACAGATAGAGTAGGGAAAAATGACTATCTATATGTCTCCGTATGAGGCTTAATTTCTCGTGTCTTGTCTTTGTGGTTGCTACGTGAAGTGTATGTTGGTGGCAGTAGGATCATTCTGCAGTCAGCTTCGTGTGCCAGTTCTGTAAAATTTCTCAGTAGTGTTCTTCGAAATGAATGTCTTCTTTCCTCCAGGGATTCTCAATTGAGCTCCCGAAAGGTATCCATAACACTTTCATGCTGATCAAACCTACTGGTAACAAATCTAGCAGCTTGCCTTTGAATTGCTTCAATGTCATCTTTCAGTCTGCCCTGGTGTGGACCCCAAACACTTGTGCAGTACTCAAGAATAGGTCACACTAGCACCCTATGAGGAGTCTCCTTTACAGATGAACCACACTTTCTTAAATTCTCCCAATGACCATTCACCTTCCCTACCACAATCCTCACATGCTCAATCCATTCCATTTCATGTAGCATCACAACATTATGCCCAGATGTTTAAACGATGCGATTATGTCAAGCAGGACACTGCTAATGCTGTATCTGAACATTATGGGTTTGTTTTTCCTATTGATCCACATTAACTCACATTTTTATACATTAAGAGCCAGCTGTGATTCATCAGACCAAATAGAAATTTTTTCTAGGTCATCTTGTATAACCTACAGTCACTTGTCTTTGACACTTTTCTGTACACCACTGCACCATCAGTGAACAACTGCAGATTGCTGGCCACCCTGTCTGCCAGATTATTTGTGTATGTAGAAAATAGCAATGGTCCTATCACACTTCCCTGGGGCACTCCTGATGTTACCCCTGCCTCCAATGAACACTCGCTATTGAGGACAACATACTGAGTCCTATTGCTTAAGAAGTCTCCGAGCCAGTCACATATCTGGGAGCCTAATCCGAATGCTCGTACCTATGTTAACAGTGTGCAGTGGGGCACCGTGTCTAATGCTTTTTGGGAATCTGGAAATATGGAATCAGCCTGTATCCGTTCATCCATAGTTTGCAATATATCGCATGAGAAAAGAGCAAGCTGGGTTTTGCATGAGTGATGCTTTCTAAAGCTGTGCTGATACATGGACATGAGCTTTTCGTTCTCTAGGAAATTTATTATATTCAAACTCAGAATATTCTCTAGAATTCTGCAGCAAACCAATGTTGAGGATATTGATCTGTAATTTTACAGGTCTGTTTTTTTTACCCTTCTTGTATACAGGAGTCACCTGCACTTCTTGCTTGGTACTGTGCACTGGTCAAGAGACTCACTATAAATCCAAACTAAGTAAGGGGCCAGTGATGTAGAGAACTCTTTGTAAAACCAAACTGTGGTTCCATCCAGACCTGGGGACTTATTTGTTTTCAACTCTTTCAGTTCTTTCTCTATGGCAGGGAGGCTTATTACTGTGTCATCCATATGGGACTCTGTGCAGTGGTTGAACAACAGTATGTTTTTTACCATTCTCCTGGATGAACAGTTTCCTAAATGTGGGGTTTAAAACTTTGGCCTTCCTTTTGCTATCTTCTACTGCCAAACCATGCTGATCAATGAGTGACTGCTAGGGAAGCCTGAGACCCACTTAGGGATTTTACTTAGGACGAGAATTTTTTCAGGTTCTCTGCCAAATCTTTAGCCAAGGTATGACGGTGATACCTGTTGTGTGTTTCACATATAGATCTTCTCATAGACATCTTTGCCTGTTATCATTTGTGCGTCCTCCTTTGAACTGAGAGCACAACAGCCTTTGCTTCGTCAGCATTTTCCAAATTTCATTATTAAACCATGTTGGGTATTTTCCCTCCTTAATCTGCTTACTAAGCACGTACTTGTCAACAGTACAATTTACAATGTGTTCAAAATTCGCCCATAATTCATCTGTGGTCATCATTCTGGAATTAAGTGATTGCTGTTCATTGTCTAAGTGAGATGCTAGCAACTGCTTATCTGCTCTTTGTAGCAGAGACACTCTCCTAGCCCTCTTGACTGATTTATTAACTTTGATAACCATTGTCACTATGATGACATCATGATCACTTATCTCCATTTCTTTACTGATGCCATCAACAAGGTCTGACCTGTTTGTAGCTACAAGGTCCAAGATACATCCATTGCATCTAGGCTGCTAAACTAGCTGCTCAAGACAATTTTCGGAAAACATGTTCAAAATTACTTCACAAGACTGTCTGTCTGTACCCCTGCAATGAAGCCATATATGTCCCAGTCTCTACTTAGTAGGTTAAAGTCACCACCAACTAGTTTTACATGATCTGAGTATTTATGCGCAACTGACAATAGACTTACTTTGAATGGCTCTAGAACGGTCACAGTGGGGTCGGGTGTTCAGTAAAAATATCCAACAATTAAGTTGTATATTTAAAAACAAAGATGATATATAAAAACAAAGATGAGGTGACTTACCGAACAAAAGCGCTGGCAGGTCGATAGATACACAAACAAACACAAACATACACACAAAATTCAAGCTTTCGCAACAAACTGTTGCCTCATCAGGAAAGAGGGAAGGAGAGGGGAAGACGAAAGGAAGTGGGTTTTAAGGGAGAGGGTAAGGAGTCATTCCAATCCCGGGAGCGGAAAGACTTACCTTAGGGGGAAAAAAGGACAGGTATACACTAGCACACACGCACATATCCATCCACACATACAGACACAAGCAGACATGAAATATATGAATACATATTTCATGTCACAAAGTAGCCAGCAAGGCATGTTATATAGCAATTGTACAAAGGCAAATTCAAGAGAAACTGATTTCAATCATGAGCAACAAATAAGTTAAGGGGATAACGTATTAGTAAGTGAGTGTAAAAATTCCAAGATCTTTGTAGTGGTATCAGTAACATGTGCTATTATTCACTCTACTCACAATTATTATTGCTCACTTTTAATGAGTCAGTGCTTTATTTACTTTAAGTACATTCTCCAAAAAGATAATTCTGTAAGACAACAGCATGAAAGAATTTAAAATAAATCAGCTGACTGTCTTTCTGAATGAACATTTCTTTCCAAGTATGAAACATGTCATCTTATCTTCTTGTTTCATTTACTTATGTATTAATTCCATTTTAGTCTTTTACCTAGCTACACTCTACTCTTATCCCTATTTTTGCAAATGGGGTACATTACTGTGTATTCCCAGAATTGTGGGTCAGGGGAGACTTACTGGACAGGTTGAGTGGAAAGACATTTTGAATTAATGATTGATAGCAAAGACAGTTCATGGATGGTCCAATCAAATCACCAAAAAAAAGTTAATACTGTAAAAATCGTGGGAATAAACAAAGCAATGAATTGACCAGGCTGGAATATCAACAACACTCACTGTAAAGATGGTGTGTATTGCAGACAGGCACAGCGAAAAGACTGTACACAATGAGCTTTCAGTCAAAGCCTTCTTCAGAAACACAAACATTCACAGAAGCAAGCACAACTCACACACGCATTACTGCTCATGCACGCATGACAGCTAGCTCTGGCCAGAGTGGCCATGTGTGCATGATGTGTGCTTGCTTGTGTGAATGTGTATGTGTGTATCTTTCATCTTTCCCTCTCCTTCCCTCTTTCCTGACGAAGCAACCATTGGTTGCGAAAGCTGGAATTTTTTGTGTATGTATGTGTCTGTTTGTGTTTCTATCGACCTGCCAGCGCTTTCGTATGGTAAGTCACATCATCTTTGTTTTTAAATATATTTTTCCCGCGTGGAATGTTTCCCTATTATATTCATATCAACAATTAAGTTGATTTCACGTAGAGCTGTTACATGTGACCAGATAACTTCACAATCACACTCACTTTCAACTTCAGTAGAGACAATATTTTTGTTGAATGCAATTAACACTCCCCCTCCCACGGCATCTGATCTGTCTTTACAGTAAACATCCCAAGACTCAGTAAATATCTCAGAGCTTTTTACTTCGGGTTTTAGACAGCTCTCAGTCCCAAAAAAATTGGACGTTGGGAACTCTCCGGGAGAGCAGTAAATTTGGGAACTTCGTTATGAATACTTCAATAATTTAATGATAAAATTTTTACAATTGGACTGTCTTTACAATGAAAGCGGTCTGATTTCCCTATATATGCATCTTGACTGGCCAGTGTTCATGAGAGTACCTTCATTCAGGGGTAGTGAGAAGTGGTGTGAATGGGATGATCATGTAAGATCAGTGTTAGGGAAAGTAAATGGAAGACATAGATTTCTAGGAAGAGTTCTGGGAAAGTGCAGTGCAGCTGTGAAGGAAATTGCATAAAAAGGAACATATAATATTCTCTGTTATTTCAGACCCTGCTTAGCATTGAAACCCTGTTTATTCTTAGTTTGGTACATTGTTGACACATTGCAGAACTTTCATGGACACTTTATCTGTGGCTCCAGAGCAGTTTGAGTCTCAGGATGCACAATCCTCAACCTATTTGGTTGTGTCTAGTTTGAAGCAGGTTATACTATGCTTGATTAGTGTTTTATTGTGAAAATCTGGTCTTCATATTTTTCCTCATTTTGTGGCAAGCATATTTATGCTAATAATTGTTTAAAAGTACAAAGTGTTGAAGATTTTTGTGCCTATAACTTCTTGTTTTTGTATGAATGGCAAGCCATGGCAAAAAAGTTGAAAGATAAGAAGATACTGGTGTTACTCCTGGAGGATTTTCATCTGATTTTGATACACCAAATGAGAAACTGATGAGTGTGTGTGCATGGGGGGGGGGGGGGGGGGTCATATTCTTGAAGAATTGAAGGAATTTACAGGCCAAACAAACAAAAAATGACACCATCCCTATACCAGTTATCAACAGATTAGTTCCACTTATTCTCCAGAATCTGAAGAAATTCAGTTTCAAGATAGCAGTGATAAGGAGAGGAATCTTCCATTTCTTTTTGAAAGAAAGAAGGTATTTTCACTATCAAATGAAATTAAAACCCAAAATCGTGGAGCTCATGACCAGATTGTATTGCTAGCCATGGAAAATGCTAAAAGTGTGGCGTTTTCGATATGGAGTCAAGACCCCATTCAGTGTCTTCCCAGTGTAAGGTCTTTTTATGTCACTGAGAGGAAAAATGTTTTTATCAATACACTTCTCATGGCATAAGGTTTGTTGGTGGCTGTACCTTTATGACCTTGCAGGGATCTCATGTCCCTGAAATAAGAGGTCCAAAAATATATTTTTATGGTTTTCTTCCAACTAAGACAGTTTCCAACCTACTGTATTGACATTAAAAAATTGAGAATTGTCAAAGTCAAAGAATAAAGTCCAGACCACAAAGGTTAAATGGGATTTCTTGGAACAAAGACAATGTATTTCTCAGGAAGCCTGTTGGGTAAATTTAGGGTTCCTGTATTTGAGGAATATTGTGACTTTCCTGCTGCCATCAACATATGTCACGCATAGGGGTAATGAGAATAGGGTAAGAGAGATTAGGATAGAGGAAAATAGGCAGTTATTTTTCTTTTGATCATTATGAAATTTAAGTAGGACAGAAAATAGCTAATATTGCTACAAAAAGTGAAAAATCAAGGATGGAATGACAATATTACGAAAAGGATAGATCACTATTCACCACAGTGCAGATGTTGAGTTGCAGAGAGGTGCAAAGAAAAGACTCCAGTACATGGTGAAAAGCCATCTGTCTTTTTCTTAATATTGTTAATATTGCTACAAAGTACTATCTGCCATGCACTGTGCAATAGCTAGTGAATGTTGTGTAGCAGTGTCTCTTAAAGCAAGTGTGATGTCAGTTTTTGAAAGTCTGGATTGCTGCGTCATCACTTGCATGGAGTATTTCCAAATATGGTTTTTATTTTTAAAAAGGGGTATGTGTTTTAGGTTCTGGAGAAAGTAATTCTTTTGGATTTCCATCTGACATTTCTCTTTTTCCCAACACCGCAGGACTATATTGTACCCTGATCTTTAGAGGAAATTTCATTAGTTTATTGTCTCGTTTTGTGAAATCCAGTATATGGCCAGATCTAACATAACATTGTGTTCACTTTCTTAATACACTAAGGGCAAGAACTAAGTCATAATAATTTTCAAAATAAAAAAGTCCTTCCTCATTGACTTAGGAAACAGGACAGAGCATTTTACCATATGAGAATATGTTGACTAGTTCAGTGATAAGAAAGATCTCAACAGTATTATGCACAATACATTCAAAATTGGCGTTATCACAGTACTAGTTTCCAAGCAAATAATGAAGATAAACAGGAGCCATTAATTCCTACTTGCTCCAGTGCTCTCTACTTTCAAGACATGTGTTGAGCACCATAATTACACACAATTACTACAACCTGAAAAATCAGCTGTGGCAGAGCCTTGTCTAACTGAGGGACAAAGAGTGATGTATGATGAGAAACTGGTAGTTACTCCTGAATCTCTCTGTTGAGACTAAGTTTTAAAGGAATTAACTGAAATTAGACTGGCTGATAATATTATAGAGACATATGTTATCTTTGAAGTAAAATATGGAATTGTGTATCATTGAAAATTAAAAAGCAATGGCCTTTCAAGTGGTCTGCAGAGGCATATACTTCATAGTGATTCATTGTTTCTGCCAGTTTTCACCACAGGGATGCTGAACTCTCACTTTGCAGTATTGGTCAACAGAGACAATTTCTGTCACAGGTGCTTTGGTTCTCCAAGGTGTACAAAAGGTCTGCTGTTCATAGTAGGAAACAACTCTGGTGAGATTTAGCAAGCAGCATTCTCACCTGAAGATGGTGACAAGATGAACTGCTGAAATATTGTGTCTAAATGACTGTATGGTCTGGCTACAGACAAAAAAAACTATAATCAATTAATGCACCAGAAAATTAACATGAACAGTGACTGCTGCTGTTTGGAAATGTAGGACTACAGAAATGATGCATGTAATCAAGGAAAATAAGAATAGGAAAAATTTTGTGACATTGGGCTTATTTGCCAAATTGAATTAGGGCCAGCAGTAGTGAAATATGAACAGTATGTGAAAGAAACAAGATCAGTTGTGTTAGAGCAATGATATGTCCAGTATTCATTTTGCACATGTTTAATTCACATGCTTATCTACATGAACCGTTATTCTGCTTATCTATTCTTGAAGGGTATAGCACACTGACAATTTACGTAAATTTTTGTTTGAATGACCACTTTTCAGTCAACACCAAGTCCTGGCCCTGATTTGCTCAAAAAAGTGCAGCCACATTGGGTAATACAGTGAGATGAAATGGGTGCTTGCAGTGACCTATCCTTCCACTCCAGGATTCTTACTTCATCTTAAGAAGTGTCTAATACTTAAGTGTTGTAACAGACAGTGTCTGAAATCAGATCCATCTTGTAGTATTGTGATAGTACCATTTGTAGTGTTCGAGAATTTCTGTGTAAATTCTAGAACCACTCAGCCTTCTACCGTCTCGAACACACAATATTCTGGATATGAGTGTCGGATGGTAGAATCCTACCTACTGCGCGTTACATATTTGTGTGTGCCGGTTTAAAATCAGTCGCGGGAAGAAAGTAGACGCGGTGGACAAATCGCACCAACAAGTACTTTCGAGCAATCCATAGATGTTTTAGTGAGTGTGTAAGGAAGAACCTATTGGGTCATTGACTATTGTTATTAAAACAAGGACAGTTAAAAAAGAATTCTTGAAAGCTCTTGACATAATCTTGCTATTGGCAAGACTTATTTTCTGATTCATGTTAAGAAAAGTTATGGTATCTAAGTCAACTTTCTTTTAACTGTAATTCAATCTGTTTCTGACGTTCGGCTTTATGAGAGACTTATAGCAAGTTACATATTTATGTGGAAAGTGAGAGTTTTATTGTGTATGGAGGGCAAATACATCATTAATTGACGAAAAGTAAATTTTGTATGTCTACTTATTCCATAAGTAGAAAGAATCTAAAAATTCCTGTACCTAGCATTATTTGATGGAGAAGAAGCCAAGAGAGTTTCCAGCAGCCGGCTAGCTAGTAAAGAAGAGTGGCTGCAAGTTCCAAGTAAGTCACGTATTAAAGAATTGGAAGGTAGTTTGGGGGTATAAACCGATATAACCCAGATTCCAAATCACTCTTTAAGTCGTTAGAACATTAGAATGTGGCGACCTGTGTGAAAGGACTAAGAAAACAGGAATTTTAAGTAAAAAACGAAAGAAGAAGCTGTTACATGTTGCCATAGCAACCAAACGTAATAAGACAAGGGAATTACTCCAAGAAATTGGAATATATTCAAGCACCATGTGGAGCAAAATTTAAATGGAAAAACAGTGAAGGAATGAAAAATTCACAACAATAAAAAAGCAAAGAAGATTTTGACATATTTGTCTAAAAAGAAATATGCATAGAATGCTTCAAACAAGAAGATCCACTGCAGGGAGTATACAGCTCTAACAAACATCGCGGGGACACAGGCGCGGAAACCAACATACATCCAACGCCGCCGGCTGCAGCTGCTGTTCACCAGTGCTGACCTGCCTCCACATCCGCTCACCTACGCAATGCGAATTCTGTACTGGGTGAGTGTGAAACAAAACTTGATCACTTTAGTATGAAGTGGTACAAGATGCCGTTGAGTGAACTTTTATTATGTAATTATCATATTTAAAGTTGGTTTAAAATGCTCACAAGAGCTAAGGCATATAAAAGTATGGAAAATATACAACAGGTTGGGGAAACTGAAGACCTAGCTATGACCATGAAAATTAGCAAAAAAGTGCCTGACTGGGCTGAGTTGATAAATTTAATCAAAGCTCAGAGTCTTAAGTTAAACTCCTTAAGTTCTCAATTAAATACCCAGAGTGAAGCTTTGAGTGCTCAGAGTGAAACTCTAAAAATTCAAACGACAAATTTAGGTTTGTTGAACACCAAAGTCGACTCTCAAAGCAAAGAATTTAGTAATCTATGCGATGGCATGGGTGCTTTGAAGACTGAGTTCAACGCAGTTAAAAGTAGATTTAAAGAATGAGTTGACAAATTCTTTGACCACTCATATAAAATATATCTTTGCTGACCTTAGTCAGAAACAGGGTAACACTTTTCAAGATTTATCGAAAAGGTTAGAACTTAACATTGAGAACAAATGTAATAATGTAGAATATGAACTTATTGAAAAGTTGGAATCTTTTGAAAACGTGTACAGTATTAAGTAAAATGATGTAAGGCAGGGGTTGAATACTTCGAAAGAAAGTGTAGAGAATCATAATGAATTAATGCCAGTCAGTCAGTCGCAAATTACAGGTGTCAGTACATGGGTAGATAATGTAGGAAGAAATTTCAAAGAGAAAATAGCTAACTTTGATATAAATGTAATTAGTTTAGTGGAACAATTTGGAGAAATTATAGATCATAAAGTTACCGAGAGAATAACATCTGGAAATGTATTGTCTATTCCTTTATCCGAACTCAGTGATACCAGGAAGGGTATGGACGACCTGTGGAGAGAAATTAAGCTTATCCAAGATAAAGTAGAAAAAACGGTAACTTCATCTAATGTTGTATTAACTAGTGAAGCGGTGACTGATTTGCAATGAGGAGCTAATTCTGGGTTATCTAGACAATTCCATAAATTTAAGCCAGACGGAGAGGTACATCCAACCCATTTCTTAAAAAGATTTAATCAAGCATTACCAAAAAATTGGGAACATTCCAAGAAGATTGAATTTGCTTTGAGGTATGTTCTAGGGGAAGCCTCAGAATGGGGAACAGTAAATATTGAAAATTTTTCCTAGATTTCAAAAGAAATTTAAAGAGAAGTGCTGGTCTGCCAGTGCTCAAGAAAAGTTAATATCAGATCTGTGGGACCCAAAATATTATAATAATACTTGGGGTACTATAAGGAAATGTTTCGACTGGAATTTAACACTACTAAAAAAAGGGGGGGGGGGAATACAATGTAAAGGATGTAAAATTGTACATCCCCCATAGATGTTAACATTCTGAGTTAATGGGCAGAGTAATGAGCACCGGATCCCAAGTTGTTTTCGGTGTTTTTTCCAAAATAGTTTTCCTGCACTGAATTCCTTTAAAATCTAGAACCATTCTGTAATCTTATTGCTTAGAAAACTGGATATGACTGTAAAATAGAGAACAACTTAAGAGAATCACAGAAAAAATTGATATCTAGACAAAAGAACTGAATAGAGTATTACAAATCAGAAACTGCTAATTGGAGTAATCTCCAAACTTCAGTGCTATGTCCTCCTTTCAGTCTGCCCTGTCCTCGCTCGTATCACAGTATGAACACATAATCGTTATGGGCGACACAAACATCGACTTACACTTAAAATCTCCCTCTGCAGAAAAACTAAGGAGACTGTTCCACTCCAATGATATGAGTTTAACAACGCTGGACCCAACCCATCACATGCCACACAGCCATACACTCATAGATATAATAGCAACAAAGTGGCCAGATAAAATAATTCATGCCAGTCAGACATCCGCTCCGGGACTCTCTGCTCATGATGTGATATTCTTAAATTACTCAATGCATACTACCAAAGAAAAATCTCACCTGGCAACCTACAGAAACCTAAAAAATGTTAACTATGACGCTCTTCAAAAGGCCTGCTCAGACATCCCTTGGCATGATATAAGCAATGAATTGAGTTTAGACGGAAAAATTCGGGAATTATGTCGCAAAATTATTGCACTGTATGACAAACATGCTCCTCAACATACTGTCAAGGTAAAGAGAACTCCCGCTCCGTGGCTCACCACTGAATTATGCCAGTTAATGAATAAACGTGATGCTGCACATAGGGCCTTTAAGCGTAACCCAGCTCCCGAGGCGTACAAAGCTTATAGGAAACTCAGAAACAGAACCAAGCAAAGCATGAGGAATGCCAAAATCAGACATGCCCGCTCTGTCGTATGCGGTATATCGAAACCTGCTGCACTGTGGAAAAAGCTGCGCAGTTTCGGTATAGGGAAGCGAAGATCTGACGCTGTTTATCAAGCGTCTTCAGAAGAATTAAATGATTTCTTCTCAACAGCTGTAAATTGCCACACAGCGACAAATTACCAGCCCGAAGATATCAATGTCTCGAGAGACAAGTTTTTCCTAAAACATGTCACTACAGGCAAAGTACACAAGGCAATTATGAGAATCTCTTCCGAGGCAGTAGGAAATGATGGAGTGAGCATTGGCATGATTAAGAACATCGTAGACACTATTATTCCAGTTATCACAGACATCTTCAACCTGTCTCTTGTCAGTAGTACATATCCTACTGAGTGGAAGCAAAGTTTAATTCAACCTATACCCAAGACTGACAACCCTAAGTCGCCAGGTGACTGCAGGCCGATCAGCATACTACCTGCAATATCTAAAGCCCTAGAATACATCGTCCATGAACAGCTGACGGATTACCTCAAAACTCATAACACCCATGATAAATATCAGTCAGGCTTTCGAAAGCACCAAAATACAGCAACTTCATTAATCAAAGTAACTGATGACATTAAACATGCTATGCACAGACGTGAAGCTACCATCCTAACACTGCTTGACTTTAGCAAGGCTTTTGATACAGTTGACTTTGATATATTACTAATTAAAATGAAACAGCTGAATTTCTCAAACAGCGCAATACACTGGTTCAACAGCTACCTCAGAAACAGAAGTGAACAAGTCATTTGTGGGTCGGAGAAGTCATCATGGAAAAACACGCGCTCTGGAGTTCCCCAAGGCTCCGTCCTTGGTCCATTATTCTTTTCACTGTACATTAAAGATATTTCTTCAGTGATTCACTCCTGCAACTACCATCTATGTGCCGACGACATCCAACTGTACATAAGTGCAAGCCCCAAGAACATTGCTGATGCAGTAGCGAGTATGAACACAGATCTGTGCTCTGTTTCTCAATGGGCACAGAACCTGGGACTGAAACTAAACCCCAATAAATCCCAGGTCATTCTTATATCTCATCCAAAGTTAATCAGCCGTTACTTTCGAGAAACAGTCCCTCAAATACTCCTCAGTGGTACCTAACTACCATACCAAAAAACAGTAAAAGACCTTGGAATAATCTTGGATGAACACCTAAACTGGGAAGAACAAACAGTCACAGCTTGCCAGAAATCACTCTCCTCCCTACATGCAATCCAAAAATTTAGAATAACATTTCCAACCGATGTTAAGCAAAAATTAGTCCAAACACTAGTCTTGCCTAATCTTTACTACTGTGATGTATTTCAACACGGCACAAATAGTGAATATTCGAGATGCCTCAAGCTAGTGATGAATGCTTGCATTAGATACGTGTGCAATGTACGGTTGTATGATCATATCAGTCCTTCATACTCCCAGCTAGGTTGGATACGCCCACATAAGGCACGCGATCTCCATGCGACATGCCTACTTCAGCGATTTCTTAGCCACTGGTGCCCCCAATACTTATCTTCTTACATTAAACACCTATCATCATTCCACAACCGCAATACCAGATCGGATACACCTAGCGTCTTGGCTGTACCCTTACATAACACAAAATCTTTCTCTGTGTCATTCTCCATCTCAGCCATACGACTATGGAACGCGCTTCCCTGTGATCTGCGTCTTATCCAGAACCACTCAACATTCAAGAGGGAACTCTAAACTTACATCTTAGGGACGGTATAGCCACCATTGTTGTGCCCCTCTCATCTCTTTCTTTCTCCTCTCCATCATAGCTTTGAATTTTACCATTCTATTTCTCTTCCTCTAACCTAGCTACCTCTTCTATATCTCTTTCACCCCATTCTATCATCTTATGTCACTGCTTGATAAGAATAACTCATAAGCTGCAAGAACATAACGAGAAAATTCCCAACTAGCAATAGGACTGACATTCACAAAAAGAAAAATATGTTTACTTTTATATACATAGTCATTACTATTATTATTATTACTCTTGATTGTTATAATTATCATTGTACTACTGTTATAATCTCTATTTTTTCTTCTTTAACATCAATACTGTATAACACGTTATATGTCCTTAATGTTCTGTACAAACTGAAATTCGTTCAATTTGAGTATGCCTGGTTAGGTGTAAGAGAGGGCCTGAAGGCTCTAATCTTGCCAGGTAAAATAAATGCATAAATAAAGAAATAACTGAACAACTGTTATACCATAGTGTATAGATTTTCTATTTTGTATAGACATTTTATGAGATGTGATATACATGGGAGGGATTGTATAAATTTTGGAAGGGGTGGGTATTGTAACTAAATGCATGATTTACAAGAATAGATAAATCATGGCTAACACAAAACACACATCACACCTTTCAAACAACCCTCACAAACAAGTGTGCCTGATTTTACATTTGTCGTTTCAATAGGGTTGCTAGGATTTCCTTCGAGAACCTCAAAGGGTGAAAGTGAGACAAGTCGGTTCTGTAAGGGACGATTTAACACCAGACCTCCTCCAGCATCTCACTCAAGTACCTGAGGGGTAAGGGTCCTAGGGAAGGGGTTTGGAAGGGTTTCCTGTCTTTGGGGCTATCTTCTTTTCTTCTTAAATCCTAGCATCCACATCTATTTTTTTCTTTTCTTACTTCTCATTGGAGGACCTGTCTATATTTTTCCCTCTTTTCATGTTCACAAACTTCTATCGCTGAAGTCCTTCCTTATTTCCATGTTTACTAGAGACCTAAATCTTATGTTTAGATAAAAAGGCTGAAAAATCAAGACTACACAACACATCCACATATACACAAATATACACTTCTACACAAACATTAAATTACAAAAGACAAAACTTGTCATGATGTGAGAACTGCCAGGTGTTGTGGGGGAAGATGTGTGTACATGTGGAGATATGCACCTATATATAGGAAGCTAAGACAGTTCTACATCGAATGTACATAAGAAGAGGTGCACGTAAACAAAGAACAGTGACAGTTCTAAATAGATATTAGAATAGGCACAATGAACTCAGGCGCAAAGAGAGACAAAGGCATATAAGTTTATGGAACGAAAATACTACAGCAAACAACTATAAAGTATTAATGAGTAATGGATAAATAAGAAAGAGAAGTGAGCAAAGAAAGAAAACAAAAGTAGGAAAGCAATTAGTCACGATGATCATTGAGAAACGTCAATGTCATAAGTACTCTGATGAATTGAAGGATAGTAGGACATAAAAAGTATATCTAGACATAGTATCTGTTGAAAATATAGAAGTTGATAAGCAGAGGAGGACTCTAGAGAGTAAATTATATATTAAAGAATGAATGCGAAGTTTGAAATATATTTATATCTTTAACAGAAGATACTTTATTATGGTATACTTAGAAATGTATACTAGGGTAGTGAACTGTGAGACCTACTCAGAAAGGATAAGGGGGGCCTACTTCATTCACTAAGTAGAAATGGTAGACATACCTACTTGGAGATAGGATGATCTATGGCCTAAAAAATAGGGATCTTTTGTAAGGAGCATACCTACCAGAATGGAAAGAGGAAGCGCTGTCATAAGGTCAACCCACAAGCAAGGAATAGGTGCTGATCCTAGGAGAAGGAAACAGTGTCATGGCAAAAGTCACAAATCTTACAAGATATGTAGGATATGTAGTGATTCGAGAATTTCTGTGTAAATTCTAGAACCACTCAGCCTTCTACCGTCTCAAACACACAATATTCTGGATATGAGTGTGGGATGTTAGAATCCTACCTACTGAGTGTTACATGTTTGTGTGTGCAGGTTTAAAATCACTCGTGGGAAGAAAGTAGATGCAGCGGACGAACAGCACCGACAAGTATTGTCGGGCAATCCATAGGTGTTTTAGTGAGAGTGTAAGGAAGAACCATGGAGTTTATATGCAGCTCTGTGCTTATTGTGTCATTGACTATTGTTATTAAAACAAGAACAGATGAAAAAGAACTCTCGAAAACTCTTAACATGAGCTTGCTATAGGCAAGCCTTATTTTCTGATTCATGTTAAGAAAAGTTATGGTACCTGAGCCAACTTTCTTTTAACTGTAATTCAATTTGTTTCTGACATTTGGCTGTACGAGAGACTTACAGGAAGTTACATATTTATGTGGAAAGTGAGAGTTTTATTGTGTATGGAGGGCAAATACATCATTAATTGACGAAAAGTAAAGTTTGTATGTCTACTTATTTCATAAGTAGAAAGACTCTAAAATTTCCTGTACCTGGCATTATTCGACAGAGAAGAAGTCAAGATAGTGTCCAGCAGCCAGCTAGCCAGTAAAGAAGAGTGGCTGCAAGTTCCAAGTAAGTCACCTATTAAAGAATTGGAAGGTGGTTTGGGGGAATAAACCGATGTAACCCAGATTCAAACTCACACTTTAAGTAGTTAGGACATTAGACATTCTAGAAGCAAAGTAATTTATGATTTCATTGTTTTTCCCCTTGAATTGAACTAATATAAAGCTCACAGGTTTTCAACTGAGTTAGCCCACTGAAAGGTCCAGTACATCAAGGAATGTCTCTCATCCAAATGTTGCAGCTTTTCAAGAATTTTATTTTAGTGCAGTATAATGTTCTTCGCAGCTTTTGGCAGTTTTAGTGCTCCAGAACCTAAAATACATAAGCCTTTTTAAAATTTAAAGCCGTATTTGGAAATACCCCATGCACCTGGTGACACAATAATCCAGACTTTCAATAACAAACATATGATATTAGTATTATAAAGACCCAAAATGAGTAATTGATGAAACATCTGCCTGTTTTGTAGGCATGAGAAACCATCAAGAAAACCTCTTGTGCACATTTACATTGCCACTAACTGCCATATTTATAGCAGAAATCGAATTCATGTCTTAAAAATTTAATCATCACAAATTTTTTCTATTTAGTTGCTTCTTTAACAAAGTACTATATGCTCAATGTTGGTATTAACATGCTTGAGCCCTGTTACCAGCAGTATGGTGTGGTATACAAAAATCTTCATCATGGTCCTGATGTCAGCTGATAGTGTGTGCAGTGAATGGTGGTTTTGTGGAATGAATTAACACTACAGCCCTACCCGTTTACATTATGAAATAATTATTAACAAGGATGTTTAAACAAAACATTATTGTACACTAGGAATAAACAAATTGAGGTTGCGCTATTTTAAATGAAATTGCCTTGTATTCAGGATGATGGAGACCCTAATCCACATCTACTCACTCTGTGGTTTCCCTAAATTATTTCAGGCAAATACCAGGATAGTTCCTACCATGGATTGACTTACCTGTCCCATCCAAGTCAAATGAGACATGTAACTATGTGTACTCCTCTATGTATTAATAAGACTTTTGTTCTTAAATTGCAATACCATGAGATGTCCAGTATTCTTGTAAAAATGATAAACAGGTGAATAAAACTAGTACCATTACTGCTACTAAAATTGCATAAAAAACATGGAAATGATTTGCAAGTTACCTGTCAACTGATCTCCGAGTTTAACTATTGCTCTGCATCACGGCTTGAGTCTCCATCATGGCTTAACAACTCATTGATTTTGAGAGTGAGTACTTGCACCTGTTCAGGCTCTTATTGACAAGCAGAGAAGTTGCGGTGCAGTGGAGAGTGAGGGAAATGCATAGGCACCATGTGGTCATGACAACACGGGGTAAGCGCCAACTGTGGAATAGGCGAGGGTCCTTTGTGACAGTGGTGCAATCTAATAGCAGCAGTGGTGAGTCAGAATAGTGTAACACTGACAATATCTTTGCATCTTGATTAACAGTGTGAGAAATATTATCAGTTAACATAAAAAGATGAGTTCACAAAGTGGTTAGTGTATCATAAGACACAGAATACATACAGAAACTTAAATCTGCAAAGATATACACATCTTACCACACAAAAGTATACAGAAACAGAAAATGTGAAAGTC
This sequence comes from Schistocerca americana, assembly GCF_021461395.2. Lineage (NCBI taxonomy): Eukaryota > Metazoa > Arthropoda > Insecta > Orthoptera > Acrididae > Schistocerca > Schistocerca americana. The sequence goes on from NC_060124.1 coordinate 28,496,467, forward strand.
CTGTATATGACAAGAGGTTTTAAAACCTTAAAAGGAAGCTTTCTGAAGGGGTGGAAGAAGAGGAAGAAAAATCAAATGTGTGTGTGTGTACTGTTCAGATGGGACACAAAATTGCACTACTAGTCGCAAAATCCTTGCACTTTTTCACAAATGATGATTTAATAGAAGAATGCGTGGTAGTTGCAGCTGAATATTTACACTGCTTCAGGGAGAACAGTTTTGTTTGGCGCCACTATCAAACGTAGCAACCTGATCACACAATGGTTGTGGCAGACAACATTCAGAGGTAGCTTGCAAAATCTATGTAAAGAGTTTATTGCACATTCTTAGTGCTCTATGAAAGAGTAGATATCACAGGCACACATCTGGATGTGAAATTGTTAGGAGTGTTGAAGGAAGTGTAGGAAATATACCTTTTCATAGAATTTATGATATGAATATAATAGAGGGAAACATTCCACGCGGGAAAAATATATCTAAAAACAAAGATGATGTGACTTACCATACGAAAGTGCTGGCAGGTCGATAGATACACACACAAACACATACATACACACAAAATTCAAGCTTTCGCAACCAATGGTTGCTTCGTCAGGAAAGAGGGAAGGAGAGGGAAAGATGAAAGGATGTGGTTTTTAAGGGAGAGGGTAAGGAGTCATTCCAATCCCGGGAGCGGAAAGACTTACCTTAGGGGGAAAAAGGACAGGTATACACTCGCACACACACACACACATATCCATCCGCACATACACAGACACAAGCAGGGAAATGTCTGCTTGTGTCTGTGTATGTGCGGATGGATATTTGTCTGCTTGTGTCTGTATATGTGCGGATGGATATGCGTGTGTATGCGAGTGTATACCTGTCCTTTTTTCCCCCTAAGGTAAGTCTTTCCGCTCCTGGGATTGGAATGACTCCTTACCCTCTCCCTTAAAACCCACATCCTTTCATCTTTCCCTCTCCTTCGCTCTTTCCTGACGAAGCAACCGTTTGTTGCGAAAGCTTGAATTTTGTGTGTATGTATGTGTTTGTGTGTGTATCTATCGACCTGCCAGCGCTTTCGTATGGTAAGTCACATCATCTTTGTTTTTAGATATATTTTCATAGAATTTATTAGTTTATGTGACTGCAAATGGAGCACATGTCATGTTGCAAAATAAATCAAGATTTGTAGTGCAACTGAATGGGAAAATGAAAAAGCTTCCAGTACCGAATTCACTCTCATCTGCAGCTTGAAATGACTGATCTCCTATACAACAGGGAATATGAAGACAGTCTAGATTTCTCTCAGCATTTCCCTCAAGATCAATTTCCTCATTTGCACAGATCTCCACATGGCTTGGTCGATAATGATATGACTACCATGAAGCTCTCATTCCGAAAGGAAGAATGTCAGGTAGGCAAACAAGCAGATTCAAGTCACTTGTTGGTAAGTATTGCTGGAACATACATGCAGTAATAGGAATATGTTATGTATCACTGACATCTTGATTACTGCTTCCCAGCATTAATATTTTTGAATTACAGAAATGGCAACTAACATTAATCAACTCTGAACTCTCCCCCCTCCCCCCCCCCCCCCCTTTCTGAATCCGCCCCTCTCCAAGTGTATCACCGACTGTCCTTTTGTGTTGGTGTACTGCAACTTCTCTTTACTTTCTGGGTGTATTTAATTCCCTTTTCAATGTTACTTTTCTTTTTATTTATTTTTCTCAAATTTTCAGCCATTTGTTGTCATTACCCTCAGCAATTTGTCATTTCTAATGGGTATTAATTATAATCAAATTTCTGTAATTGCCATCACAGTTAGCCATTATTGCTGTATAATTTAAATATTCACTATCATTGTCTGTCAACTTCTTTCCTTCTCCTGGTCAGCACTGAAAGCAATATTTTCTTTCCTCCACCAGTTTAACTTTTCTCTGTGTTCTGTCTCTGTGTCCCCCTCCCCCAAAGAAGAAACTATTTCAACATTCAAAAAGATGGTTTTCCAATGTCTGGTTTTTAATTTGAGTGGCTGGCAGCTCTACTTCAGCTTTTCTGTAGTCCAGAAGCAGCTGCCTTTTTAACAAGTGTATGAAGACCTAAGGCTTTTTTACTGAAATGAGGGTCTACTTTAGATGGGGGCACAACACAAGCACACCAAAGAAGTAACTCATAACTCGGACTGTAACATTTTTAGGCAAGATAAACATTCTTAAACCACAGACTTATGGGCTATAAACTAGAATTCAACCTAACAGAAATTTAATTTACCCTTTACCAACCCTAATACACACATTACCATTAAACTTATAACAGAATTTATACTTTCTTTTGCAACAACAAAGAGTTGTTTGTTTTTTCCTCCCAGTAAATTGCACTTTCAGGAGTTGTTGCTCCAGTTTATATATGCTGGAAAGAAATTAAATAGCCACACTGAAACGGGATAAATACACTGAAGAGCCAAAGAAACTGGTACACCAGTCTAATATCTTGTAGGGCCCCCACGAGCATGCAGAAATGCTGGAACATAGTGTGACATGGACTTGACTGATGTTTGAAGTAGTGATGGAGGAAATTGACACCATGAATCCTGCAGGGCTGCCCATAAATCCGTAAGAGCATGAGGGTGTGGAGATTTCTTCTGAACAGCACATTGCAAGGCGTGCCAGATATGCTTAATAATGTTCATGTCTGGAGAGTTTGGTGGGCAGTGGAAGTGTTTAAACTTAGAAGAGTGTTGCTGGAGCCACTCTGTAGCAGTTCTGGACATGAGGGATGTTGCATCGTCCTGCTGGAATTGCGCAAGTATGTCAGAATGCACAATGGACATGAATGGATGTGGGTGATCAGACAGAATGCTTACATATGTGTCACCTGTCAGAGTCATATAAAGACATATCAGGGGTTCCAAATCACTGCAACTGCACATTCCCACACCGTTACAGAGCCTCCACCAGTTTGAACAGTCCCCTGTTGACATGCAGTGTCCATGGATCCATGAGGTTGTCTCCATTCCTGTACTCGTCCATCTGCTCGAAACAATTTGAAATGGGACTCGTCCGACCAGGCAACACATTACCAGTCATCAACAGGCCAGCGTCAGTGTTGACAGACCCAGGCGAGGCATAAAGCCTTGTGTTGTGTTGTGCAGTCATCAAGGATGCACGAGTGGGCTGCCAGCTCCGAAAGCCCATTGTTGAATGGGTTGCACGGTGACACTTGCTGATGGCTCAGCATTGAAATCTGCAGCAATTTGTGGAAGGGTTGCATTTCTATCATGTTGAATGATTTTCTTCTTCAGTCTTCGTTGGTCCTGTTCTTGGAGGATTTTTTTCTGGCCGCAGCGATGTCAGAGATTTGATGTTTTACCGGATTCCTGATATTCATGGTATACTTGTAACTGGTTCAGATGTTTGTTGTCTATAAGGCATTGCCGACTACAGCACTTTACTCTGCTTGTTTACATTTTCTGTATTTGAGTGTACCAGTTTCTTTGGAGCTTCAGTGTAGTTTCTAATAGTGTCAAGTCATCCCACAGCTGCAGCAAAACATGGTGCAAGTGATTGCTCTTCATCATCACCACCACCATCACCACCATTGTTATCACCACATACTTCAGTTTTTTCATTCACCACAGCACAAAATAGCTTTGCTACATCTATCTGGGATGTGCACTAAATTGTTATCAGTAAAACCCAGAAAATTTTTGCTGTAAAAATAATGAAATTTAGAGCAATAAAGGTATTAACCAGCAGAAAATGCTGAACGATTGTTCCTATACCCCAGAGTGCTGTTCATAACCTCTGCTGCTGAGAAGCAAACATAATTTATATTTCATCAGTGAATTACTCATTTTAAGTGAAAAGGTAAGTGGACATCAGTGTGAAAAAAATTAGACAGTCATGTAAATGGTCAGCATATTTTTATATTTTTCATTGAAAAATTGCTCTAGAATTGTAAAACTGATTCATACCATGTCATAGTGAGATATTGCAATTACGATCCATGGAACAGTTTTCTCATATGTAATAAGCACCATCTCTATACAGTTTTGACATAACAGTTCAGTTTGTATACAGGCCCTAATCTTCTTAAAACTATTAAAATGCATTAGTAGCCGATTTCCATAGGTTTTGAGTACTTCTAATTAAAACTTATGATTTCAGATACACAGAAATTGCTAACAATGTACAAATGGAAGATACAATTTCATTTGTTTACTTCTCTGAAGTTAATGCAGCTGCAGTAAAGAAATCTATCATTATGCACTGTGTGGAATGGCAGAAGAAACTGACAGAATTGTTGTGCCGTACAACAAATGATATGATTTTAGATTTCTACAAGTATATAGAGGATTATTCGAGAAAGTTAGTATCCACATTATTCACATACCTATAATAGACTCCTGTTTCATTTCGTTATTTATATTTCGTTACTGAGAATGTTATTGATTATGTGGACTTCATCTCAGATATGTATCAGCTGCACACCTTTTACTCCGATATTGTGTATTTGAACTTTATTCTATGTTTTGTAGTTGCAAAGTGACTGTTCGTAAGCCCTACAGAGTCATTAAAAGGGTTAAAAGATGATAAACACAAATGGACTATCAAAACAGGTGATTCTGATTTGATAATGACCTGTGATGACCTTTATAGTGTTGGTGTCACAATATTGATGTTGTGTCGATGGTAAAACTTGGTGACCAGCTGCGGATTAAGTAATTTGAGTTGTGTATATAATGTATAGATGCAATGTAGATAAGGAGCTGATTGTTATGGGTGTAAATGAGAGGAAAGAGGGGGGAGGGGACATTTAGGTGTGGGTAGTGTGGCAGGATTTGATATTCTTTTGGAGGGCACACAGAGCAGTAAGATGGTGTCAGCTGTTTGGGGTATGATGGAAGTGAGATTAGACAAAAGTTTATTTGTGAGAGGAAATCTACTCAAGTATTCAGTCACCATATTTATAGAATTTGAAAATTCTATGTACAGATTGGCAACTTGCTTTAAATATTCAGAAATTTAAATTTGTTCAGTTCAAAAACTTATTAAGTTTGAAGGGCCTGTGTTAACTGAGAAACTTAGGAACTCAACCAAACATTCTGATTATTGCTCCTGTAGGAATACAAGAGACAAGGTTAGATAGACTAATTATAGTGCACACATAGGTGTTTAAGTAGTCAGTCTTCTTGCTAACTGTATGCAAATAGGAGGGGAGGAAAACAAAGTAAGTGGTACAAGAGGAAGTACCCTCTGCAATGCACTTCAAAGAAGTTTGCAGACTGTGGATGTAAATATACATGTGGAGTACACTTATAGAACACAGTATACCTTGAAACTTAGTCAGTAGAGCACTTGCTAAGATCTCCAGTTTGAGTGCGGTCCAACACACAGTTCTAACCTCCCAGAAATTTCTTATCTCCACACACTCTACTGCAGAGCGAAAATTCTGGAAAGTGTGTCTGGCTTTGATTGCTGTAACTGGAGCTTGTTTATGTCCATTTTGATTTCAGTGTTCCTTGAAGAATGTATTCTTGAAGAGCATTCTTTCATCAGATTCATAGTTCCTACCTATGTGTCTTGCTCTTGCCAAGTGCTCACTTTGACATTAGAATTAACTTAATACTAGTCTGAAGTGGGTATGTTTTTGTTTTCATGGCTTACCTGAAGGCTTTCACAAAAGACTTTTTTGTCTCTTGTAGGTAACTTGATGTTAGTGCAAGAAGTTGTAGCATTTGCACTTTATACTCCTGTGACAAGTTTGAGACTAATCGAGCTATTTTATATCTTCTAATACTGAAACATGGTTCATAAAATTCTTGTTTATAAGCAGTCCAACTGCACATGAGTTTCCTTCACTTTCAATGCATAAATAAAACAATTTCTAGATTTAACAGAGTGCAGTGTTCATCTTTAAAGCATTCTTCCCTTAAGCCAACAACACTCCAGCGAATGCTCATCAAGTTCTCTCTGATTTACTGTATCTTTCAGCATGTAGCAGTAAGCAACAGTTATGGGTACAGGTATACTGTGTTTGCTGTTTATGATAAATGTATTTCTGTTTCTGAGACATCAAAGCTACTTTCAGAGATCTAAATGTGAGCTATACTTGAATATTTGACTGTAACATCACTTAGTACACATTTCTACAGTACTTACAGGTAATGAAACTTAACTGCTACATCTGTTTCACTGTTTACAATAAAACTGTTGGTTGAATAAGTAAGGGATGCCTGCTTTTGAGTATCTGATGCCAAGATGGTATGGGTCAGTAATTATTAAGCTTCTGTCCTGAATTATGTTCTCAGCTGTTTCATGCACTTTTATTTATTAATACTTAATCAGCTCTTATCTTGGTTAATTTCATACTGTCAGTTTCCACAGCCTCACAAAATTTTAGACAATCTTTGATTTATTTTCCACTACTGTTGCAGTTTTCACCACAGTCCTTTGTTGAATGGTATACTACAGAAATGGAGGTACAAATCACACTGATTTTCTTACAGTATCTTAAAATACTGGTACGTGTATTTAGGCATACAGTCCTTTGTTGAATGGTATACTACAGAAATGGAGGTACAAATCACACTGATTTTCTTACAGTATCGTAAAATACTGGTACGTGTATTTAGGCATACCGGTATATATTCTGGGATTCTTTATGAAGATCTGTTCTTCATTTCAAAAAAATTGAATGATTTGTACCTCTGTTTTTACAGCATATCACTTTATAATATCCTGAGGCAGAAAATAAATGAGGATAACAGTCTAAGATGAAAATGTCCTTTATGTAACACCTATTCAGCAGATGTAAAGACCTATTTTCTACATGAGCCATACTTTAAAAGTATCATAAATAAATTATATGCTTATGTTATTATCCTGGTCTTCAATTTTTATTTAATATATTGTCATTAGTGATATTAAATCATTTCAATGCCCTCTCCATACAGATTAATGCATGAACCACAAGACTTAGATGAGCTTGATAATGCAATGAGGCTGCATGCACGTCTTACTGAAGAAGTACAAAGCAAAGAGAAAGAATTTCCTGTTATTAACACAAGATTTCAAATCCTGGGTAAGTGTGATTATATGCCATCAAATTTTTGTAATGTGAGTCAAATGTTGTCTATTAAATGACCTACTTGAATGTAGGAACGTGACAATCAAGTTATTAACATAGCAGTAAATAATTATTTCCAACAGCTGATATTATATGAGTTGAATGTTGAACTTTCCTTAACATAGACCAGCAGAATTAAAGCTATGTGTTGTGTCTCAAACTGTCAATCAGTGAGAGAATTTGCTGCAAGTCTCAGTCCAGCACATAATCTTTCAGGAAGTTTCACAACAGTGAAAAGACTGATACAGAATGAAAGATTCATTGTGAAACCAATTTCTTTTCCCTTCTTTTTTTCTTTCTTTTCTTAGAAACTTAAAAACAGATGTCACTGTGCACGTTATCTTACTTAACTTTCTCAAATTAATATAGGGGTCAAACCATCCAGTTTTAAGTGACAGAATTCCCACATACTGCCTTTTCCCCTTGTTATTGACTAACCCATTCAAAAATTCAGTTCACAGCCTTTGCTGGTTTACTTGACCCCAGCATTCTGACAGCAACATACGGTAACTTTGAAAATTGCCAAATCTATAAAGAAACATAAGTACTGATACACATATGCCTTTACTGTTCCTTCCAAATTACTTGAGATAAATATAATTCTTGCTACATCAATCAAGTTCATTATAAAATTCTCTCCTTAAGTGCAACAAAGAAGTCAACTACAAAGTACCTCCCTCCAGCTGAAAAAGATTTTATACATGTGACACCCATACATGACATTTCCGTGCGAAATGACATTTACTGTGTTTCAAAAGTTATACTTTTTCTATTCCGCCCTTGATTTATCATTCCAGTTTGCCATCTTATATTATTGACCTGCGGAGTGAAGTGTGTGTTTTCCTCATGTCACTTCCTTGTAATCTTATGTGGCCTCCAAAATTACATTCTACTGCTTTGACAGCATTTTGGAATCTAGTCTTCACATCTGAAAGTCTATCAATAATGCCCTGTAATAATACTATTTGTCTTTTGATATAGCTATTCATAGCATTATTAGTGCTTTCAGAATGTTGATCTAGGTCTCCCATTTTATTCCACAACATTGACAAAGACTGTGTGACTACCATCAAGTAGATTCTTTTGCTCGTATCACCCCAGCTGATTTCGGACACCCACAATTTCTAGCAACATGAATCGGAACCACCTTCACTGGCTTACAGTTTCATTGTGTCAGTAGTGGTTAAATGATCAATAGAAGAACAATTTCACCAGCTTTCCACACTTGCATTTTGCGGTCTTCTCCATCTCATGTATGCTGAGTGTTGTATGTGTGTCAATATTGTTGTTGACTGTTACCAGTGACTGCTGTGTCTGCTGTTTGCTGTAACCACTCAGTCACTGACTGCTGCTCGTAACTGATGTTCTGTTTGTTTGTGATGCTATATTGCTGTCAGCTACAGGCTGCTGTCAGCTATGTCTTTCCATAGTTTGCTCATATAGCACACATGACCTGCACTTTTGACAATATATGCACACTGCTACTGCTGAAATAGTACCCATTCTGCCACTTCCTACTCTTTGGGTTTGCCTGAGCATGAAGCAGACCTTGACCTTACCCCCAGTTATGATGTACTACTCATCAGTTGATTATGTGGCTGGAAAATATATTGTTATGTACAAAGTTTCATTCCTTTTTTTTATATTAGGATAGTTGACTGGTCTGTTAATTACACTGATCTAATCCATGTGATTTACATGTTGGGGGAATGTATGCAAACAGACACCATACACTGAAATTTGACAAGTATTTGATAATGTCTTTGTAAGGTGTCAGACTGCTTTTGCTGCTCATTGAAATCATATCTTGGATTGAGTCCTGCATTTTTTTGTGTATAGAAAATTTTAGCATTGATTCTTAATTTATTTTATTAATCTGTGTAAAAACACAGCTACAGTTTGCTTTGTTGCTATTAATGAAACATGAATAAAAGTGAAAGATGATTATTACAAGTTATTATTTACACTGAGAATTAATTTGTGGTTGCTGCTTAGTTTTCCCATTACATCAGTTGTTTTCTGCCAACAGTAATAATTCTTTTTTATTTTCAAATATGTGCATAACATTTTTTTTATTTTTTTACTAAATTGATCAAGTGCTATTTTAGTAGCACACCACCTTGTTATTGTTTGGGAAATTATAGCGTGAATTCTGTTTTTCTAATGTGTAGATTGTCCTATACATATGAAGAGAAACATGAAGGAATATTCTGCATCCATAAACTGATGAATGCACTTTTTTCCCCACAGAACGCCATGAAGCTGATATCCCTTTAGAAATGAACAATGGTATTAAATTTCTACCAAGTGCATGGGAGCAGTATTGTGAGCTGTTGTATGGTGAAGCTACAGATTTAGTGGAGAGAAATAAGGTACTTAACAACTGCAATAAGTTGTCTTATATGAATACCAAATAAAAACCAAAAATATCATTCACAGCTGAAAGAAATGTTAAATTTTGATATGTCATACTTTTGACACTTGAAAGGAGGTGATATTTTGGAAAAGGAACAAGATCCTCAGGTTTAATAGAAACACTGTTGTGTTTTAATTTAACTAAGTTATGTATTTTTTTCTGTCATTAACATGATTTATCTGTTAATCTGAAAGTGGGAGAACTCTGCCCATATATTCCTAGAGACATGATTGTACATGTGCACCATAAGTAAAGCAGTCACCAATCCAAACATTGTTTTGTAGATCTGTAATATTAAAGTGTAAGTTCATGTATAATCTTGGATGAATGGCCTTCAAAAGCAAGTACACAAATAGCACTGGACATGCCTCATGGTAATTTCATATACCGTAAGTGCCACTGTGACTATTGGGAGATGGTGTCATTTTGCACAATAGATCATCATTTTATTCTGCACCAAATCTGATGATTAAGGAACTTTAGTTTAAAATAGTGACATATCAACTGATTGTAAATGTAGAGGAAAAAAGAGCTCTAACCACAAGAGTGAAGTAGCTTTCAGTACAGAATAAATTAACCATGAATTAAATCTGCTTTGTCTAAACAAACGTCTTATCCTAAAGCAGAGATGTTGAGTTACAGACAGGCACAACAAAAAGACTTCTAAACAAATAAGCTTTCAATAAAAAGGCCTTCTGAATTAGACAACATACACATACATACATATAAAAACAAAGATGAGGTGACTTACCGAACAAAAGCGCAGGCAGGTCGATAGACACACAAACAAACACAAACATACACACAAAATTCAAGCTTTCGCAACAAACTGTTGCCTCATCAGGAAAGCGGGAAGGAGAGGGGAAGACGAAAGGAAGTGGGTTTATATTTAAATATGTCTGCTTGTGTCTGTATGTGTGGATGGATATGTGCGTGTGTGCGAGTGTATACCTGTCCTTTTTTCCCCCTAAGGTAAGACTTTCCGCTCCCAGGATTGGAATGACTCCTTACCCTCTCCCTTAAAACCCACTTCCTTTCGTCTTCCCCTCTCCTTCCCTCTTTCCTGATGAGGCAACAGTTTGTTGAATTTTGTGTGTATGTTTGTGTTTGTTTGTGTGTCTATCGACCTGCCTGCGCTTTTGTTCGGTAAATCACCTCATCTTTGTTTTTATGTATAATTTTTCCCACGTGGAATGTTTCCTTCCATTATATTGTACACATACATACATTTACACAATTGCAACTCATACACACATGACCACTGTCTCTGGCTGTTGAGGCCGAACTGTGAGCAACAGATTACCCCTCATCATGCCTTGAAATGAGGAATGGCATACCCACTGTCCTGCCCATCCCTCCCACAGTGGTATTCCACTATCCCCCGAACTTGCGCAGTATCCTTGTCCATCCCGACTCAACCTCTACTCCCAAATGCCTCATGGCTCATATCCCTGTAATAGATATAAGATTTGTCCCATTCATTCTCCCACCACCAGCTACTCCCATCTGATCATAAGCATCACTTATCCCATCAAAGGCAGGGCTACCTGTGAAACTTGTCATGTTATATACAAGCTAAGCTGTAACCACTGTGCTGCATTCTATGTGGACATGACAACCAATAAGCTGCCTGTCCACATGAATGGCCATTGAAAAGCTTTGTCCAAGAAACAGGTGGACCCCCCAAATGCTGAGCATGCTGCCCAATACAGCATTCTTCATTTCAGTGACCGCTTCACAGCTTGTGCTATTGGAATTCTTCCTGCTAACACCAGCTTTTATAAACTGCGCAGGAGGGAACCCTCCGTGCAGTATATCATGTTCCCGTAACCCTCTTGGCCTCAGCCTTTTTTAGTCACTGTTCTTCCCTCACCTACCCCCTTCCCTGTTCTCAATTCAGCACTACATAGCCTTCTGTTCCTCCAACACACCCACAGTCATTTTACTCCTCTCATTTTGCATTTTCATTGCCCCACCCCACCCTTCGTGTAACCTCCAGACTGCACCTAGCTGCCTTACCCTCTCCCCACCTCCTCCCTCGATGCTCCCACAAACATCACTTTGCCATATCCCACTCCTACCCTGCTATCCCTCCCCATCCCTGACCCATCCTCCTATTTACTCCCATCACCCAGATTGCTTCTTCCATCATGCTCGCAGTCTGTCCTCGCCAGCCAGAGAAGTGGTCGTATGTGTGTGTGTGTGTGTGTGTGTGTGTGTGTGTGTGTTGTCTAGTTCAGAAGAAGGCCTTTTGGATCTTTTTGTTGTGCCTATCTGTAACTCAACATCTCCACTGTATGGCGAGTAGCAATCTATCCCCTTGATAATGTTGTCATTATTCCATCCTGAATTTTCCATTGTTTGATTTCAAACATCTTATCCCCATGCCTGTAGGTCAAAATGACAAGGGATACTTCTGAACTCAAAACATGCTTACTTGAGCTTCTTGGCCAGTTTATATATGCATTTACTCCAATTTAACTGTTACCCAGCTTACAAGAGGAATTTTATACACATTATTTCATTGGCATATGTCCATTAATTACTACTTGTGATATTACCAAGTCAATTTAATTAAGTTGAAATTGCATAATATGAGTCTTTCTGAGATTAAGACTTAATTTTTTTACTGAGAATCTGTTGCAGTCTTGTTGATAATATAAAAGAAAGAAAAAATACTTTATTGAAATGTAACTTTGTAATGTTTAATTGTATTTTCAGGAGAGATTTCGTTCTAATCTTCTGGATACTGCACAGACTTTCCAGAAAAATGCAACTCAACTTCTTGATACTTTTTTGACAACTGGACCATTTACATCAGCTTGTAATGCAAAAGGTACTAACTAAAAAATAATAAATAATTATATACATTTTGGAATTTTCTTTTGCCTGGCATTTGAAACTGATTTACAGAAATTTATTATTGAAATTTTCTTGATTTCATAGTTTATAGCTTGCTACACTTTATGCTTTACCCTACCATTGTTTCTTTATTTAGATGCTCTTGCTTTACTCCGTACCATAAGAGAAGGTTTAGAAAATCTTCGTGCAACTGAAACACAATTAAAAACTGACCTGGGAATGTTTAAAATTTCACTATTGGACACACCAGAACTGGCAACACTGGAAAAGGCAAGTTATATCAAGTTATGTATAGTATTCAGTCTTAGAAAATGGAAAACACACACATGCGCGGGTGCACACACACACATACAAACACACACACAACTTATTTATGTGTAAGGAAAACACATGGAGGCAACATTTTTTTTGTTTTTACAGTTCCGGAGTGTATCTTCTTAATTTGCAGGAATTAGCAGCAATAGAGGTTGTTTGGGAATTGACAAACCAATGGGATGAAGCATGGGAGTCTTACAAATCAGGTTCATTTTGGACTATTGAAGCAGAAGAGATGGAAAATACGGTAACTACTTGATATTTTAATTACTATAATATCATATTGTTTGTGAAACTATTTTCTCATGTTGTTTTATTTATTTAGAAGATTTGCCTGTTTATTCATAATTTGCTATCCATTACAAAATTACATTACATTATGTATATCATTTCACTTGAAAGATTATTTTCAGAGATTTATACACATAAAATATCACAGCTATTTCCCACTATTTTGTGTATGGGTACAGCTGCGACTAAATTGTCATGTGTGTGTTTGAATACAGCTGCTTTGTTGTTTTATTCATATATGCATGTAATAGTCCAAAGTCCTAAATGATTGTAGGACTCTCAGTAAAATGATAGCCAGTGTATTATTTTGTGGATAAAAAAAATCTAGTAACAAGAGATATCAATTACTTGTTGGATTAATCTGAATCATGATGGCTTTAGAACAATTTTAATTGATTAACGCTAGGGGTCTTCAGACTACATATTATGTGAACTGTTGGCCGAGATATTGACATTAAACAACAGCTGTGCCAGAGCTATAGAATTCAAGCCCTTCATGCGAGTCGATTCTCCAATGTTTTAGCTTTGTCATCTGAGCTTTTTAGCAGGCACTGTTTAGGGACACTGTATTTGCTCCATAGTTATTAAGTGCTTCAAAGTTATTGTAATGCTTCATATGATGAACACAAACTAAATCCATAATTTTAAATTACAATGAGAGGAATTAGTATTTAAAATTTTTAAGTACTGTGACGGATACCATATGACTTGGTGTAGTTCAAATATTGTAGGACTGGCCAACTGTATTAACGGATAAGTAGATCCATATGAGTTTATGAAGCTGATATGTAGAAGTTTGGTGCTTTGCATCACATTGGTGATGAACATTCTACTGAATTTAGTCTGAGTGCTTAAGATAAACAACTGTCAATATAGTGATTATGTGACTTATCAAGCATAATAACTTATAATATTCTCCTTGGGTTTAGTGTCAGCTGAAAAACATTTGAAAATACAGTCAATAGGTCTGTCTTTCTAGAGATTTTCCAGTTACTCCCTTACTCAGTGAAATATTTTTGTCCACTATAAGACATAATCTAGGGAAAAATACAAGAACTACACACTATCCACAGGTCTAATGTTTATCCTCTACTACAGTACTTGGCCACCTTAGTACACGTTATTTAAACAGAATAATAGACCTCACTGACTATCCTTGGTCAAGCCATAGATTGCCCTAAGATCCTTAAAACTTCAGCCAAACATAAGCTTATTAAGAAAGAGCTCGCCATTAGCAACCTATACACAAAACAACAACTATGAGGGCAATTCAGAAAGTAACAGGAAACCATCATTATTAAATGTAATTAAAATGTCAGGCATTTGAAACTCCCAGGAAGTGAAAATGCATGCTTTGAGAAAGTTACAGCGTATACCAACAGATGCCATGACAAGCTGAATAGGAAAGGCAGTAGAAACAAAATGGCCATGTCCCTAGCTGTGTGCACATAGAAGAAGAGCAAGCAGTAATATGATTTTCAATGTTGAGGGGTGGATGTTGTAAAGTTATGGAGATAGCTGCATTCATGAGAGAGGAAAGTAATAGTGGGTAGATGCCTTTCAAAGTGGATGTACATCAGTTACAGCATGGCTGTTGTTGGATGTTCTGAAACCATGATTCATGAGAACCAATGTATTTCTATAGAACCTCTAGCCAGGGAACTGAATATCATTGTCGGACCCGCTCTTGCCATTATTAGTGAAGTTTTCAAGTACCATTTATTGTGTGCACAATGGGTGCCTGGATGCTTATTGGTGAATACAAGATGATGGGTGTTCAGGCTCCCACATCATTTCTGGTGTGATATAACACTTATGGACATGACTTTCTGACATTTATTGTCACAGGAGATGAAACCTGAGTGCACCACTGTGAACCAGAAAGCAAAGGACACTCGCCAGAATGGTGACATTTATCTTCTCTGGCCAAGAAGAACTCAAATCTCAGACCTCTGCTGGAAAGGTCCTTTCCACCCTCTTATGGGATATGTGTGGGTCGATTTTGGAACACTGTCAGCAAAGAGGTGAACAGTGCCTGTTACATCCCCATGTTGGAGAATGAGCTAAAGCCAACAGTACAAAGCCGTCACAGAGGACTTCTGTCTAGAGGCACCCCTCCTTCACCATAACATATGCCCCCACACTGCCACTACAACTCTTGCTGTCATTCGGAGATTGAGATTTCACATCTGACTTACCAGAATCTCCTGAAGATGGCACTATGGCACTTTCTGGATGATGACACCTGGCTGAATAGTTGAAAAATATTCAAATTTTACTACCTGGGGCTCAAAATCACACAAGTTGTTGCTATGTGCAAAAACATAGCTCCATGGACAATCAGGTTAAGTGTTAGTGGTCACCAGTAATGACAGAGGTGCTTCTTCCCTAGCTTGATTGTTATTTGTTCTACTGAGTATCTTCCTCCCTACTCTTAATACAATGGAAAAACCATGGAATAATTGCCAGGTAAAGGTGTATTTCAGTAACTGCTGAAGAAAGTTATGATAGACATCATGCATTAGTTTCTGTATCACAAGAACTCACTGCCAACTATTGATCCCAATTTTGTAAACTATTGCCATTAAAAGACTTCATCATCATCATCCATTAACCTTTTGCTGTTGCCTGAGTGTGGTACAAGGGCCTTTTCCATCTTTATATGTGCAGGTGTACTCCTTTCCTCTCAACTTGATGGCACTCGACGATTCTTCCTTTCAAACTGTGTTACTTAAATGATCCACCATTTTCTCTGCTGGTCATTAGGTTTCTTCCCTATACAAAAGACACTTTCCTATTACCTATACCTAAAACTTGTACAGAGCTCACATAAATATAACAATAGGTCCAAGTGTGATGATCTACAACTGGCAGCACATACATAAGCTGATCACTTTTGACACTGTAAATGATTATCTTGTCAAGTTATCCTAATTCACAGCATCACTCTCACTCTTTGTTGACAATGGTCCCAGTTCTGAAGGAACCAGGTGGGTTGCCTGCAGCCACAACCATGTGGATGGCCAGGACGACCACAAGAGACAGAAGACAGCTTCCTGGTTCATTCTGTTGTGGTTTCAAACTTGTGTAGAATGAATATTGAACTGGGAGAATGAACTTCAGCAACAGCAATAGGTCTTCCAACTTAGCTCTTCTCAGAAGAATAAGTCCATCATGAAGCTGAGCAAGTCACCTGGGTATGCCTCCTATCCTATGCAGCCATGCAGGGTTTACCTTACAGAATTGTGTGTCTTTATCTAATGTATCTCTGAAAAAGAAGGCCTCTCACTCTGCCTTTCTGTACTGCACCCATCTCATTTTGAAGCAGTTTATTTTTTATTTTCTGTGTCTATTTTTCTGTTGATAAAAATATCAACAGCTGGTTTTGTTGAAACATAATCTCGTGGTAACATCTCAGTGGTGTGAAAAGCAGACCTGACATTGTCAAATAGCTGCATGCAGTCCTTGGGAACAAATATAAACAGAGTTTTCTTTTTTGTCTTCTCAGTTTGAGGAAAGTCAGATAGCTGTACCCTGATACTAGAAATTTGTAATCAAGGGCTTCAGTTGATGTATTAAAGCCAAAAGCACCCCATTGTTGTATTTATGATCTGCCCACTGGAGTTGTCATTGTAGGAAGTTGGATGTTTAATGTCTGGAGGCAGTGGATGACCTTACCTCACCAGACGTGAACCAATTTCCAAAGGCCCACATGATGCAATATTTTTAGACCACATGTACATTTGAACTTGAAGTGTGTTCTAAACACGTGTTCCTAAGTTGAATATCCAAAGCTGCATCTTGTAGTACATTAGGTTAGTGTTCTGCTTTGGTGAAGACAATGTCTTCTATAGATTTGATGTGCAAAACTTTGTTGAAAATGGCAAAAACAATGAAAGTACTGCTCCAAAAAATGTATGTGTTGTTGATGAAAAATACAAAAGTGATTGAAACATAGGAATAAAGTAAGTGTTATGGCAGACAGTCATACTTGTGGACTTACTCGTCTTCTCCATGAACAGCCCATAGTATATGCAAGTGACTTCATAAAGCCTGGCACACCTATGTCCAAAGCCTGTAAACACGCATTTTCCACAGATGTAATAAGTTTATCCTCAGAAGATTACGTATTACTTTGCTATGGGACAAGTGTTGTAAACAAAAAAGCAGCTTGCAAAGCAAAACTGGAATTTAAAAAGTGCTTAGGGCAGCTGATACACAAAAGTTTTCATGCAGAATATCCTATGCTGATACAAGTTGTGACTAAAAAAGGAAATTACTATCACAGCAACATTAGCTGCATATTCCACACATCGCATGGGTTACACCTTAATAGCCTAGGGAAAATACTGCTTGCAAAATATATAAATGACAATATCAACAATAGGAATTTAGCACCCAAAAGCAAAATCATCTTAAAATGATCTTCACGTAGCACAGCTGAGACAACACCAACATCTCCACTATCAGCAATGCCAGGAGAAAAAAACCTTGTCTGGCATGCAGTAGGAAGGAACCTCAACATTTTTATGGTGAGTCACACAAGGGAAGTGCAGTGTAAGGCATTGGGGCAGCCAGATGCCAATAGTTAAGAATTTTGTGTGTCCAACCAGCCAAACAACAATGCAAAAAGTGGGTTTTTCTTGCATATTAATATATTAATATACAGTTACTTAAAAATAAAAGAAACAGAATACTGATTGGAAGAATTAAATTGTGACATTGTGCTAGTAAATGAACACTGGTTAATGCTTAGTGAACTTGAATTAAGTGTATCTTATCGATACCAATTAACAACATGTTACTGTAGAACAAATTTGGAGCATGGTGACGTTTCCATCTTTATCAAAGAAACAAATAATTTAGAATATCAAGTTGAGGGAATATTGAATAGTTGTAGGTAAACAACTAGAATTCACTTAGATACAGATTTATTCACACTTAGCTTCTACACAGATACAAGTCCGGAGGCTAACTGCCGTTAGCGTCCAACATCCTGCCTCCAAAGCCCTCTCCTCAAAGATAGCACACTTATGCACAGAACAAATATCGATATTTATGGTGCTACACCACATAGCCCCCCCCCCCCCCCACTCCACACAGTATGGAGTACATCCCTGTGAATGGGGGGGGGGGTGAGAAGTTAAGTTAGGAAGGTAACGCACAGTTCTTCTGCGTCGGGCGGAAGCGGTCGACTGGTAGGAGACCGGGAGGTGAAACCCGGTACGTCGACGGTGAAGTCAGCAAGCGACGCCGGCGGCTGAAGACGACGTCCCGTCCTGGAGTGAAGGTGTAGCACTTCGTCAGCCGGCAGGCGGAGAATCACCTTGCCAGAAGGCCTAACAAAGGCACGCAAATTGCCACACGCAGCACTTCTGCTCAATTTAAAGCGGCGCACCACACGAGATTCTGCACTTCCTCCCTCAATATTGTCACACGCGAGTACCACACACACCGTATCGCCATCTATGACAACAGATAATTTATGTATGTCATCAGGGTGCACATGTGTTGTGAATTCTTGGATGGCACCTGTACGAGCAATGGTAGGGAGGCAGGGAGGTGTGGGAAAGCCATGGCAGGGGGAAGCATCTGCTAAGAGGGGGGTGGCAGGTGCACTGGACTGCGCAGGAGACAACCTCGGGCGATCAGCTGACAGACGAGGGAGCGTGATGGAAGGCAACGAGGAGCCAGCGTGGATTGAACGGCGTGACAAAGAGGTGTCACACGAAGATGGTAACACAATGGTAGAATCCGAGTGGTTGGCAGTTCGACTGCGAGGGCTGTGAGGAGTGAAGCCCCGAAATGATTGGCCACTCGAATTAGATGAACGCGAAGAAGGAGCAGTGCTCGGCAGAGAAGCACGCTGTGGAGAATCAATACCCGAATGCATGGTGTGGGAAGATGGATGGCCGCTCGAAGCAGGAGTGGGAGAAATAGGGGCAGAATCAGGGAGGTTCAGCTGAGGCTCAATGAAAGCTGGTTTCACTCGTTTGAGTGAGACCGTGGTTACAGAGCCTTTTATGAGGAGATCCATGTTATTCTCAGAGCGTTTGACGACCTTGTAAGTACCTGTGTAGGGTGACTGAAGCGGGGCTTTGACTGAGTCGTCTCTGAGAAACACATACTCACAAGAGTCTAGCGTGCGTGGTACGTACACGTGTGGAGGCGTATGAGCAGCCGGAGGTGGCGGCTGAATTTTGCTGCAGTGCAAGTGCACCAGCTCGAGAAGTGAAGGGAGTTCAGAGGGCCATGGAAGTGGGGACTAATTCTCCAGGCAAAACCAGAGGTTGGCCATACACAAACTCGGCTACGGAACCCTTGAGGTCTTTCTTGAAAGTCGCACGAAGGCCAAGAAGCACGAAGGGCAGTGCCTCTGTCCATAGTGAGTCATGGCAACGCAGGGCAGACTTTAAGGTGCGATGCCATCGCTCGACAAGCCTATTGCTTTGGGGGTGGTATGCAGAAGTATGAATTTTGACAATACCACACATTTTACATAAGTCAGAGAAAACTGAAGACTCAGATTGTCGCCCCTGGTCAGTGGTGAGGTAAACAGGTGAGCCAAATCTAGAGATCCACGAATCTAAGAATGCTCGACTTACTGTCTCAGAGGTAATGTTTGGAATAGGCACAGCCTCAGCCCACCGAGTCATCCTGTCAATAGCTGTAAACAAGTAACGGAAACCCTCGGAGGGGGGCAAAGGGCCTACGAGGTCGACATGAACATGGTGAAACCGGCCTGGCGGTTGGGCAAAACAGCCAACGGGTGGAGAAGTGTGCCTGGAAACTTTGTTCTGTTGACACACCATGCATGCCCTTACCCAAGACTGACAGTCATGGCGCATGTCTCTCCAGACAAACCGTTCAGCTACCAGACGGGTGGAAGCTTTGACACCGGGGTGTGCTAGTGTGTGTAGTTTGTCAAAGACCTGGCGTTGAAGGGGCTTAGGAATGAATGGCCGCAACGTACCAGTCGATTCATCACACCACACTAAGTCAGATATGCCAGAGAAAGTAGAGCGTACCGGTTGGAGAGAGGAGCTGTGGTCTGAAATTAATTGCATGGTATCGGGGTCTCTCGATTGCAACCGAGGTAGGTCCGTTAAGTCAATTAAGGTTGTGACAGCACCAACACGCGAGAGAAAATCAGCGACCACATTGTCCGCTCCTCGGATGTAGTGAATGTCATTTGTAAATTGCAAGATGTAATCGATGTGACGAAAGCGTCGTGGGGGCGGATCAGCCGCAGGATTTTTTATGGCAGGAAGCAATGGCTTGTGATCAGTGAGCACATAGAAATCTTGTCCCTCAACATCAGTTCCGAAGTGTCTTATGGCCTCGTAAACTGCAAGTAATTCTCTGTCGAATGCTGAGTATTTCTTCTGCGCGTTGTTTAGCTTTTTTGAGAAAAACTGCAGGGGGGTCGTAACATCGTTGTATGTCTGACTCAGTACTGCGCCGATAGCGTTGTCACTAGCGTCAGTAGTGATAAACATTGTGGCGTCCGCCCGTGGGAGAGCAATAGTGACAGCGGAGGCCAACAGCTGTTTGAGTTCATTAAATGCCTTGTCCATGTCTGGTGTCCATGGTACCTGGCGGGTGCCAGAAGTTTGTGGGCCAGCGAGAGCATCTGTGAGAGGAGCCTGCACCGCAGAAGCGGCTGGCAAATGTTTCCGGTAATAATTAACTGTTCCGATGAACCTGCGTAATTCCCTATAGGTCTGAGGGCGTAGCATCTCGAGAACAGGCTTGATCTTGTCCTGTGGTGGTGTCAGACCGTCCGATGACACAACATAACTTAGGAATGTGACAGATGACTGGTACAATTGAGTCTTTTTATTGTTCAGTTCAATACCAGCGGCTGCTAAATTATCTGTCACGACTTGAACACGCTCCTCACTCTGTTCCAAAGTAGAAGCAAAAACCAATATATCATCCATGTATATGAAACAAAAGTCTAGATGGGATAAAGTTTGATTGATGAAACGCTGCCACGTTTGGGGGCGTTTTTCAATCCAAACAGCATAAATTTGTATTGGAACAGCCCGAAGGGAGTGGTTATGGCAGTCTTTTCAATATCCTCCAGAGCCCTAGGAATCTGACGAAATGCGTGCTTACAGTCCAAAACAGAGAAGTACTTTGCACCTGCGAGCGCATGATTGAAGTCTGCAATGTGTGGGACCAGATATTTGTCAATGATGGTACGGGCATTTAAACGCCTATAGTCTCCGACCATACGCCAAGTACCGTCTTTCTTTTGGTCAAACAGGATAGGACTAGCCCAGCAACCGGAAGAAGGTTCAATTATTCCCTTTTGTAACAGATCGTCCAATTGTTCTTTTGCAATTTTCATAAATTCTGGCTTGAGGCGGCGTGGGTGTTGCGATATGGGCTGCCCATCGGTTAGACGTAACCGATGAACTGTGCCATTAGTGACTACTGCAATATGTGGCGCGGCACGACAGTCAGATGTCCGTGAAGCGGAGCAGGCAGTGGTGGACGGGCCAAGCTGTGGCACTGAGGGCACGGAAGTACAGGTGTGCCACCCGCTCGTAGGCTGCGTAAAGGCCGCACACGTGTTAACATGGGCGAGGTTGGTACACTGGTCCTTGGTAGCGGCCCATGCCGCTACGAGCGCTGTAGGCACGAGTGGGTGTGGCCGAACAGCAGATGGCCGTAGTTCATTGCCACGAGCTTGGCAAGTTAATTGTCCATTCGGAATGCAAGGAGCATGAGCACTCGGGCATACCCTACCATTACAAAAGGGGGTGCTGACACAGCGCGGGCACGGGAACACCAGTTTGGCATGGACTGACCTTGTCTGTAGCCGATGAGTCGTCTGCTTGTAGTGCCGCAAGGCGTTGTTGTGTGGAGGCCAACTCGTGGTGTATGTCGCGGAGATGCAGCAGCATTTCCGTACGTTCCATCCACAACTTCGAAGACTTGGCGCACTCCACTAGCCACTTGTTTGTCCAAGATTGCAGCTCCAAGGATAGGTTTACACACTTCTTAGCACAGCACACATGTTTGGTGTTAGCCGAACTGTCATTCGGCGAAGCGAAAGGAATATGCTTGTTAAGGGGGGGGGGGGGGGTGGTAAAACACAGTATTTTGCACAAAATCTAGTGACAACTGATAGTGCTTGAGGAAATCAATTCCGAGAATAGGTTCTTCAATTGTTGACACTAGAAATGTCCACTCTAGCTTGCACTCGGGCGAAAGTTTCACTGTATACAAAGTGGAACCCGAACACTGTAGGGTAGACAAGTTCACTGCACGAAGTACTGTTTTGTGTGGTTGCACTTTATTGGTTGCTAAGCGAACCGGCAGCAAAGAGACGTCTGCGCCAGTGTCTACCAGAAAACATACACCTGATCGTAAATCGCGAACATAGACTTGACCACACTTACTGTTATTGTCCGAAACGGAGTGCAACGTGGGATGGTGCCTGTTGTTTACATCGCAGGAGGTGGCACCGTAGCCTACCTGCGGTTGGAGTTTGGGTAAGAACACGGTGACTGGCATTTGCGAGCTTGCTGCCCGAATCTCACGTGGAAGAAACAGTCGGGGTCACCAGTGAGGGAATATTGAATAGTTGTAGGTAAACAACTAGAATTCACTCAGATACAGATTTATTCACACTTAGCTTCTACACAGATACAAGTCCGGAGGCTAACTGCCGTTAGCGTCCAACATCCTGCCTCCAAAGCCCTCTCCTCAAAGATAGTACACTTATGCACAGAACAAATATTGATATTTATGGCGCTCTACGCCACAAAGTAAAGTTATAGAGCTAAGTATTCTATGTATAGAAGCAGTTTTTGAAGTGTCAGCAATAATGATACCAAGTCAAGAACTAATAGCTGTATCAGTGTGCCACTCCCCTAGTAATAACACGGAATTATTCATAGAAAATCTCAAAAAATTGAAAATAATGCTCTTAAAATATAAAAATTGCTGAGTTGTGATATTTTTTTATGTTAATATAGACCTTATGTATAACACCAAATATGTGAAGCACAGATTAGACGTATTAAGATCTTTAAACTTATGATGTCTAATAACAAACCCACCATGCTGAAATAATATAAACTACAACTTCCTGTCAAATAAAGCTGAATTTGGAGCTTTAAACCTCAGGATAACAGGTCATGCCGAGCTGCGATGTAGGCACCCTCTAAATAACAAAACAGACAGTTCGTCAACTGAATAGGAAGAGTAATTAGACCAATCGGTGAACATAAATTGAATCAGTTAAAAACCAATCTTAATCACATACACTGGTGTACAGTACTCACTAATAGTATGCCTGGCAATGATTCAACAGAGAATTTTTTAGAATTAGTAGTAGAAAATCTTTACTCATGCCATACCAAACATAACAAAAAACACACAAAGCATAACTGGAGCAATAAATCTCAAGATCAGGGAAACTGATACACAACACACCAGAGCAACGTGAAGGAAGAAATGATGGTACACTATGACAGATTGCAACAGAATCAAGGTGTGAAGGAAACTTAACAGTAGTGAGAAGGGTGTATACATCAGAAATAAGTGTAGCCAAGAGGAAAACTGATGACAGATAATACTCAATTCTACAGATAAGTGTAAAGCAGCATGGAAAGTTCTCAAACTGGAGAAAGCTCTGAAATAAACACAACAATATTCCAATTTAACCAATCACCGTAAATGCACACTTTACCAGTTCTCATTTAAACAATAATCTCACTGAAGCTGCAGTTTTGCATCCAGCTCTAGATATTAAGCATCATGATGACTTCTCTTGGACTATTCTATCCTACAAACAGGTTAATGATGCAATTGCCAAGCTTAGCAACTCAAAGCAGAAGACTGCTATTGACTTTCAAATTATCTATTATAAAATATAAAAAAGAAATTCTACTGCACCTAACCAACATAATCAACCGGATGCTACATGAGGGAATCCTCCCAGAATGCCTAAAAATAACAATTGTAAAACCTATACATAAGAAAATTGATAAAGCATCTCTTGATAATTATGATCCCTTCTCACTCATACCAACCATATAAAAATTATAGACTGTTGTATGCACAAACAGATGAACCAGTACTTCGAGAAAAATAATTTACTTAGCTCCTTACAATATGGTTTCAGACCTCATCTTTCCACCGTCAAAGCAGTTGAGACCATCACCACAAAAATATATGAGTCTATTGAGGTTAATAAAAAACTTGTGTGACTCTTTTAGATTTGAAAAAAGGCTTTTGACACTATGTCCCACAGTGTACTTGTCAAATAGCTCCAGTACTACAGAGTTGGAGAGAATGCTCTTTGCCTTATTGGGTCATACCTGTTACAAAAGGCATTCTTCAGGGGTCAGTAACGGGTCCATTCCTGTCCATTGTCTCTCTCTCTCATTTTTGCTGTATCAGGCTGGTTTATATGCAGATGATACAACTCTAATTTGATGACCTAGAGGAGCTAAGAGCTGTTATATAGTTAAAATATAGGAATGGACCAATGTGCTAACTGGTCCCAGGAAAATTTTTACAAATTAATAACAATAAAACTGAAGACATTGTTTTTAATTTAAGTGTCTCCAATGAAGATTAAAAGTTAATCAAACTTTTAGGTTTCCACGTACATCAGAAACTCAGCTAGGCGAGTCATAGAGAAAAATTGTGCTCAAAACTTTCTTGAGGGATTTATCTGCTGTATGAACTGAGGAATAATGTAAGAAAAACCGTGCTACTATATGCATATTTTTCATTTTTCCACTACCACCTTATCTATGGGCTAATAGCTCCAGCTCGAGAACTGTATTTAAGTGGCAAAAAAAGCTGTTGGATCAGTAGCAGCACTTACTCCAAGAGAATCTTGTAAAGATCACTTCAAAGAGCTCAGTATTATGACAGTCCCGAGCATCTGTTTGTGTAATTGCCTTCTCAGTGTAAAAGAGAATTTAAATAATTTTAACCTTAAGATGTCTGTACATGAGAACAACATAAGAACTGGACGATCAGTTGATATACCCTACAGTAGGCTAGCTAAGGCTCATAACAGCCACAGATATCTAGGTCCCAGATTTTTCAACAGAGTCCCAAAAGCTGACCACTCTGTTCCCTATAATACATTTAAGACTGTTGTGGCAGAGTGGTGTGAGAAGGAAGCATACTACTTGTGAGCTAACATCCCAAAGATATTCTGGCTCACATGCAGTCCCGCTTTGTCGAAATGTCTTGGCTCAAACTTGTCTAGGGGTTGAACCACATGTGTCGCATTGCACGCCCTAAATTAGACACTTCTGACCTTTTGGTTAAATTGTCTGGTTGATTGCAAGTTTATGAGATACAAAGTTAACATAACATATAATAACAGTAATAATAATATCGGGAACTAAATTAATGACCCATAAATGGTGTATGTCTCACAGTTGCGATTTAGTTAGGATAATGTTTATTCAGAAAGCAAACTAATAGCAAAACTGGTCGTATTTAGCATTACTGTTACACTTGAGCACGTATCCATTTGACACAGATCTATCATTCACAATCTCATCACGAAATACAAGTTATCTGCACAAAAAGTTGAGTTCCCACCAGGCACGCAGCTCCTCACTGCTCAGAAACTAAGTCCCGTGATAACACACAATACAAAATTCGTTTCACTTCCTAGCTGCCTAAAGACCAACTGTCCGCTTTCACATCTCAATTCAAACTGTACCCTTTGGTGTCTCCAGCCGATCTGTCTGCTTTTGCATCTGCACCGGCACTGTGTGCCCGTCCCCGGCCGCGTTTTCCCGTGTGCCGAACATCTTCACTCAACTGACCAGGGCAGTTCTCTTTCCTGAGGCCATCCATCTGATTGACTACTGCTTATTCTACATTATTTTATATTTTAACATATTTAAATAGTCGAAGCTTGACCACTTTCACCTTCTAAATAAAGTAACAATAATATAGATTACCTAATAAACATTAAATTTTTTTACGTAAAACCAATACAGTTTCCTTCTTAACTTTGAATGTCACAGCCAGTAGCCTTGCACCCATGTGCTTACTGATAAATGAATAAAGAACAGAAGTAACTATTATGCACTAGACTTTATAACAAATATTCTATTTTGTAATGATTCAATAAGGTGTCTTGCTGTCATCGTTCAGTGTGTTTTGTGTGGAGGAAATGATGACCTGATGCTTCACTGAAAATATTGATAGTTTAAATTTACTATATCTTTTAAACAAATGAAGTTACAGAGTTGATATTTACAACGTTTGCCATTTTAATGATGTGCTTCTATATAAAATGTTGATCATTAAGATTGACCAAAGCGTTCAGATTTTAGCATATAGGTCTTTTTTACGAAACTTGTTAATTTCACTTTAACAGTAAATCCTAAACTATTATAGATATGATCAGTATTCAAGTTTTATTGGGATCACCATGAAAATTTATGGAGGATGGTAGATTAAAATAACTGTGGCTCAATTCCCTGAATTACTACAGAATTAAATAGTTTCCATGAATGTTTCCCTTTATGGCTGATCTTAGGTCCACCATATTTAACACTGCTATGTCTCCTCAGCCACAAATGGCTTCTACGGGGTTTCTCACTGAAGTAGGTTCTTGTCTGTCTCACTCGTACACTACAGCACTTAGGGATTAATAGACAATAGACATCTCCGAGTTCCCCATCTCATGGTGAATCTGTGCCCTTTGTGGCACACAGTCCTCGATGACAGGGTTCGTTTCACAATTCCTGTAGGCTCACTCTTTCGGCCATGTATTTAAATGAGAGGGCAGTGCTCGTTAACTCACACACCTCCACTTCATAACATGTTGGCGTGCCAGATATGTTATGAAGTAGCACCCACATTTACAAGACAATAGACAATAGACATTTGTGAGTCTCCCATCTCGTGGTGAATCTGTGACCTTTGTGGCACACGGTCCTTGACGACAGGGTTCATTTCACCATTCCTGTAGGCTGACTCTTTCAGCCATATATTTAAATGAGAGTGCAATGCTCATTAAATCACATACTCCATTCAAGATTATGAGGAATCAGAGTTAAGTGACATAAGGTTCTGACTACTGTCATATTAAATTGTATTCACTGGTTAAAAGGTTCCTCTATAAAGGCTCTTTATAATTTGTACAGAAACCAGATGGCGGTTATAAGAGTCGAGGGACATGAAAGGGAAGCAGTGGTTGGGAAGGGAGTGAGACAGGGTTATAGCCTATCCCCGATGTTATTCAATCTGTATATTGAGCAAACAGTAAGGGAAACAAAAGAAAGATTCATTGAGGTTCGCCAATGACATTATAATTCTGTCAGAGACAGCAAAGGACCTGGAAGAGCAGCTGAACGGAATGGACAGTGTCTTGAAAGGAGAATATAAAATGAACATCAGCAAAAGCAAACGAGGATGATGGAATGTAGTCAAATTAAATCAGGTTATGCTCAGGGAATTAGATTAGAAAAATGAGACTCTTAAAGTAGTAACTGAGTTTTGCTATTTGGGGAGCAGAATAACTAATGATGGTCGAAGTAGAGAGGATATAAAATGTAGACTGGGAGTGGCAAAGAAAGTGTTTCTGAAGAAGAGAAATTTGTTAATATTGAGAATAGATTTATGTGTCAGGAAATCGTTTGTGAAAGTATTTGTATGGAGTGTAGCCATGTATGGAAGTGAAACGTGGACGATAAATAGATAAGACAAGAAGAGAAAGCTTTTGAAATGTGGTGGTACAGAAGAATGCTGAAGATTAGATGGGTAGATCACATAACTAATGAGGAGGTATTGAATAGAATTGGGGAGAAGAGAAATTTGTGGCTCAACTTGACTAGAAGAAGGGATCAGTTGGTAGGGCGTATTCTGAGGCATCAAGGGATCACCAATTTAGTATTGGAGGGCAGTGTGGAGGGTAAAAATCGTAGAGGGAGACCAAGAGATGAATACACCAAACAGATTCAGATGGAAGTAGGTTGCAGTAGGTATTGGGAGATGAAGAAGCTTGCACAGGATAGAGTAGCATGGAGAGCTGCATCAAACCAGTCTCTGTACTGAAGACCAGAACAACAACATATATAGTTTTCACATTATATATAACAATGTGTTGCTGGTGTAAATATCATGAACTTCATATGCAAATAATTACACGAATAACATGTAAAGCACTTGAAGGTGAATAAATTGTAAATTCTAAAATGTGATCACATGCAGTAAATTCTTTCCTGTGAGTGAGTGATACACACGTGTTCTTAGCTGCTCTTGTTTGCTTCACGTGCTTTAAGCACAATTTCTTCTCTAGCAAAAGTTAAGTTTTTGTTGAGGTTTCTGTGCCAGATTTAGTTCAGTCATCAAGTCTATTACATGTATTACAAGTGTCATTTTGTAGTTTATAAAATCACTCATTTTACTCCCAATTAAATAAAGGCCAGTAAATGCATACCGTTACTGGAAAAACATTGTCTTATTTGCGTTCTCTTATATAAAACTGTTACATTTTGATATACAGATAATTCAGGAGATAAATATTTGCTGCTTGGGTTTGTGTATCAGGTCTGGCTTATTGTTGAATCAGAATTTTAATGATGTGTATTTTTGCTTTTAAACTATATCTCTTCTGTATTACTGCAGCTTTTTGACTTAACTTTTTTGTTATCAGAATGAATATCAACAGTTATTTCAGCAGCTCTTATTCTTTTATCATACAGTGATTAAAATACTTCTTCAGTTTCTAAATGATGATAAAGTTTTTTTTAATGTAAGTACAATAATCAGGTATCAGGAGTTGCTGGTCTCAAGCTCCCTACATTATTTAAAAATTGATTGGTATACATTTTTTAATTATTAACTTGTGCATCCATGGAATGTGGTATTTTGAAGTTTTTCCAGTACTGCATGTGGCATAGATAGCTCCGTGGTGTACATCCTGTGACATAGGGATGTCTGTTGTTGAACTCTGCCCAAGGAGTACCTCACACAAATAATAAAATGCAAACCAAATATTTCAACATACATACACAGCATATCATCTAGATAAAAAAACCTTTTTTTGGGATTACTTTGATCATATGTAATAAATTGTTAGAACTATAACAAAACTACTTGCTTTCACACATGTCCATTTACACATGACAAATGTACAGAAAATTTTACGACTTTAATGTTTATGATGAAATTTTGAAATTCAGTTCATGTACATTCAGTGCCTGCATAGGTTACTGTGACATGAGTGGTGACTTTTGTAATTAGGGAATCTGTCGGTATGTTTCCACAACAAATTCTGCACTTCTTCTAAAATATTGTTGCCTGAAGAAAGGTTTTCCATTTTCGTTGTGTTTTATAAATCGGTGGTAAACCAACAGTTACTAATGGTAAATGTTTTAAGAGGAAAATCCTTACGCACCCACTTTACATCAAGGGGTGTGATCACTGTGATTACTTCATGAATAAACTTCCATCAGCCTTCAGAAAATGTCATATATTGATAGTGAAAGGATTTATGAAAATGGGTGATGGTTTTTTCCGGAACAGTTTTTCCTGCCCCGAATTTCTTTGTGTTTTCCATTTATTTGTTTTCTGTGATTCTGTATTTTTCTTTCATTTATGTCAAAATTTCTTTCCTGTGTTTTGTAGGAGACTTCCTTAATTTGTGCAGGACAGTTTGAAACTGCAATATCTTGGGTTTCATAATCAGACTCTTTGGTTGGAGGTTATTACGAGAAGCAATTGTTGTCAATAAATATTTTCATTCTAGGAAGATGTACATGGAAAGATGTAAAAACATTGCCATCCAAATTAATTTACAATCATACACAACTTTGTTGTAAAATTATTTTTATAGTGAATACTGGGATAGGTGTGTTACACAACACTATGCACTGAAATGCCTCAGCAGGAATTTTTCAGTGAATTTCAAACGGGTACGTGTAACTAACACTAGGCCTGCTGTATTTTTTTGGGTCAAACATAGGACATATTACCATTTTTATTGGGTCCAACCCAAAACATATTTTTGAAATTAGTTAAAGTAGTTTACTGACATTACTTTTTTCAGGAATGGTGTTCGTGTACAGCAGTGTGGTTGAAAATGTAGCCTCTTTAGCAGCATATTCTTGATCACCTTTACTCCTATCTATGGGGTTTAAAAAAATTCTTATGTTTGGTGAAGCAGTAGCATTAACAGTCGTATGTTTAGCTGTTTCACATGGTGTTTAATATGACTCTTTCCTTCATGTATAACAGAAAATTCCCCAGTACATGTGTGCACTAAATATGTTGATTGTTACTGTCATTCACAATTTCAAAAAATTGTATTCCTGTTGCAGGTAAACATTAAACACACACTTTCTTTTGTCCATTACTGAATAATGAGCCATAAACAAATAAGAGCAAAAGTGATCAAAAATGTTTAGATGACTTTCTTGACACATGAAAACAACATAAATGCAGTGCCCGTGTTCTGTTGCCAAATGACAAAATGAAAATTCACCTGTCATAAAATTCTCAAACTTCAGACATTTTTGCAACTTCAGACATTATTCCAGTATTCTTGGTAGAGCAGTGTAAGTGACTGCTTCATAAAAACAGACTCCTTTGTGGAATGCCAGTTTTTTACAAAGTAAAATACTGTACTATAACACAGAATGAAGTGTCTGTGCACTGTAAAATTACTGTATAAATGTCTTTTTTCAACACTGTAATCATTGTCTTTTGTTCCATCTTCTGTATGTATATCTACACAATGAGTTCCTAAATTATTCTGCGTCATTAATGAATACTTGTTGTCTGTATTTTGTCTTGATCTTCGTCACAAATCAGAACACAAAAAAACATTCACAATTAACTTTTGCCTTCTTTTCATTTATTCCGCAATGGATATCAACACAGATAACAGAGACAATGAGAGTACTTAAAAAAGCTCCTGCTAGATCACAGCATTTGTCAATGTTCACGTGTATCCCTATGTATTTGGAGAGAATGGTTATATTTCATTCCTAAAAAGCACTTAACTCATTTTCAAAAAAATTCTGTCATACTGTTGTGGTTTTCAGCCCATGAATTGTAGAAAATTTTATTGTAAGGAATGGCTTCTTTATCTTACAGTGACTAATATCCTCTGGATCATAGTACATACCAGTCAGTTTTACAACAATAGATTACATTTTGTCATATTATATTAATCTTTCTAGAAAATGCAGCAAGTGAAAATTACTAATTATTCTTAAATAATCCTTTGTTCTTTCAGAACCAGTTTATATTTTTAAATGGTTAGTTAATTACTGAAGAGAATGAAATCCATTAAAATAATGTTTGCACCTTCACACAACATTTTTGTTCCCTTGGTTTCAAAGGCTATAACTGCAAATATTTATCATCCCAATGATACTAGTTTTTCTTCTAATAGTAGAAGTATTCACTAGTTGACAAGCACACAAGATAGAATGAAGACTTTGCTTGCTTTAAGACAAATACCCCTTTCAAGTCAAGAACACATACAAAAAATGTTGTGCCTATCTGTGACTCAGCATCTACACCTACATCTACATCCATACTCTGCAAGTCACCTGACGGTGTGTGGCGGAGGGTGCCTTGAGTACCTCTATCGGTTCTCCCTTCTATTCCAGTCTTGTTTTGTTCGTGGAAAGAAGGATTGTCGGTATGCCTCTGTGTGGGCTCTAATCTCTCTGATTTTATCCTCGTGGTCTCTTCGTGAGATATACTTAGGAGGGAGCAATATACTGCTTGACTCCTCGGTGAAGGTATGTTCTCGAAACTTCAACAAAAGCCCGTACCGAGCTACTGAGCATCTCTCCTGCAGAGCCTTTCACTGGAGTTTATCTATCATCTCCGTAACGCTTTCGCAATTACTAAATGATCCTGTAACGAAGCTCGCTGCTCTCTGTTGGATCTTCTCTATCTCTTCTGTTAACCCTATCTGGTACAGATCCCACACTGGTGAGCAGTATTCAACCAGTGGGTGAACAAGCGTACTGTAACCTACTTCCTTTGTTTTCGGATCGCATTTCCTTAGGATTCTTCCTATGAATCTCAGTCTGGCATCTGCTTTACTGACAATCAACTTTATATGATCATTCCACTTTAAATCACTCCTAATGCGTACTCCCAGATAATTTATGGAATTAACTGCTTCCAGTTGCTGACCTGCTATATTGTAGCTAAATGATAAGGGATCTTTCTTTCTATGTATTTGCAGCACATTACACTTGTCTGCATTGAGATTCAATTGCCATTCCCTGCACCATGCATCAATTCGCTGCAGATCCTCCTGCATTTCAGTACAATTTTCCATTGTTACAACCTCTCGTTATACCACAGCATAATCCGCAAAAAGCCTCAGTGAACTTCCGGTGTCATCCACAAGATCATTTATGTATATTATGAATAGCAACGGTCCTATGACACTCCCCAGCGGCACCCTGAAATCGCTTTTACTTCAGAAGACTTCTCTCCATTGAGAATGACATGCTGCGTTCTGTAACCTAGGAACTCTTCAATCCAATCACACAATTGGTCTGATAGTCCATATGCTCTTACTTTGTTCATTAAACGACTGTGGGGAACTGTATTGAACGTCTTGCGGAAGTCAAGAAACACGGCATCTACCTGGGAACCCGTGCCTATGGCCCTTTGAGTCTTGTGGATGAATAGTGCGAGCTGGGTTTCACACGATTGTCTTTTTCGAAACCCACGCTGATTCCTACAGAGTAGATTTCTAGTCTCCAGAAAAGTCATTATACTCGAACATAATACGTGTTCCAAAATTCTACAACTTATCGACGTTAGAGATATAGGTCTATACTTCGGCACATCTGTTCGACGTCCCTTCTTGAAAATGGGGTTGATCTGTGCCCTTTTCCAATCCTTTGGAACGCTATGCTCTTCTAGAGACCTACGGTATACCGCTGCAAGAAGTTCCTTCGCATACTCTGTGTAAAATCGAACTGGTATCTCATCAGGTCCAGTGGCCTTTCCTCTTTTGAGCGATTTTAATTGTTTCTCTATCCTTCTGTTTATTTCGATATCTACCATTTTGTCCTCTGTGCGATAATCTAGAGAAGGAACTACAGTGCAGTCTTCCTCTGTTAAACAGCTTTGGAAAAAGACATTTAGTATTTTGGCCTTTAGTCTGTCATCCTCTGTTTCAGTACCATTTTGGTCACAGAGTGTCTGGACATTTTGTTTTGATCCACCTACCGCTTTCACATAAGACCAAAATTTCTTAGGATTTTCTGCCAAGTCAGTACATAGAACTTTACTTTCGAATTCATTGAACGCCTCTCACATAGCCCTCCTCACACTACATTTTGTTTCGTGTAATTTTTGTTTGTCCACAAGGATTTGGCTATGTTTATGTTTGCTGTGAAGTTCCCTTTGCTTCCGCAGCAGTTTTCTAACTCAATTGTTGTACCACGGTGGCTCTTTTCCATCTCTTATGATCTTGCTTGACACATACTCTTCTAACGCATATTGTATGATGGTTTTGAACTTTGTCCATTGATCCTCAACACTATCTGTACTTGAGACAAAACTTTTGTGTTGAGCCTTCAGGTACTCTGAAATCTACTTTTTGTCACTTTTGCTAAACAGAAAAATCTTCCTACCTTTCTTAATGTGCTACAGAAGAATGTTGAAGATTAGGTGGGTAGATCACGTAACTAATGAGGAGGTATTGAATAGGATTGGGGAGAAGAGAAGTTTGTGGCACAACTTGACTAGAAGAAGGGATTGGTTGGTGGGACGTGCCCTGAGGCATCAAGGGATCACCAATTTAGTATTGGAGGGCAGCGTGGAGGGTAAAAATCGTAGAGGGAGACCAAGAGATGAATACACTAAGCAGATTCAGAAGGATGTAGGTTGCAGTAGGTACTGGGAGATGAAGAAGCTTGCACAGGATAGATTAGCATGGAGAGCTGCATCAAACCAGTCTCAGGACTGAAGACCACAACAACAACCTTTTTTAATATTTCTATTTACAGCTGAAATCATCGATGCAGTAACCGCTTTATGATTGCTGATTCCTTGTTCTGCGTTAACTGTTTCAAATAGTTCGGGTCTGTTAGTCACCAGAAGGTCTAATATGTTATCGCCACGAGTCAGTTCTCTGCTTAACTGCTCAAGGTAGTTTTCAGATAAAGCACTTTAAAAAAAATTCACTGGATTCTTTGTCCCTGCCACCCATTATGAACGTTTGAGTCTCCCAGTCTATATCCGGCAAATTAAAATCTCCACCCAGAACTATAACATGGTGGGGAAATCTACTCGAAATATTTTCCAAATTATCCTTCAGGTGCTCAGCCACAACAGCTGCTGAGCCAGGGGGCCTATAGAGACATCCAATTACCATGTCTGAGTCTGCTTTAACCGTGACCTTCACCCAAATTATTTCACATTTGAGATCTCCGTCAATTTCCTTTGATACTATTGCACTTCTTATCGCTATAAACACGCCTCCCCCTTCACTGTCCAGCCTGTCTCTGCGGTATACATTCCAGTCTGAGTTTAGAATTTCATTAATGTTTGCATCTGGTTTCAGCCAACTTTCTGTCCCTAGTACTATGTGGGCATTGTGGCTGTTTATTAATGAGAGCAGTTCTGGGACCTTTCTATAGACACTCCTGCAGTTTACTATTAGCACATTGATATTGTTATTCCCTGTTGCATTTTGCCTACTCCTACCTCGCCGCGTCTCAGGAGGCATCTTGTCGGGCCTAGGGAGGGAATTCTCTAACCTAAAATAGCCACATGTGCACTCCACACGTACTCCGCTACCCTTGTAGCCGCTTCCTGCATGTAGTGCACGCCTGACCTTTTCAGGGGGACCCTACATTTCTCCACCTGATAGCGGAGGTCGAGAAATTTGCACCCCCGATCTCCGCAGAATCGTCTGAGCCTATGGATTAAGCCTTCCACTCAGCTCCAAACCAGAGGACTGCGATCGGTTCTGGGAACGATACTACAAATAGTTAGCTCAGATTCCACCCCGTGAGCGAGGCTTTCCGCCTTCACCAACTCTGCCAACCACCTGTATGAACTGCGGATGACCTCCGAACCCAGACGGCAGGAGTCATTGGTGCCGACATGAGCAACAATTTGCTGTCGTGTGCACCCAGTGCTCTCTATTGCCGCCGGCAGGGCCTCCTCCACATCGCGGATGAGACCCCTCCCAGCAAGCAGACAGAGTGAACACTGACCTTCTTCCCTGACCTTTCCGCTGTTTCCCTAAGGGGCTCCATCACCCGACTAACATTGGAGCTCCACATCAGTAATAAACCCCTCCCCCTGTGTGCCTGCTCGGACCTTGCTGATGGAGCGGCCACGTGTCCACTCACAGGCAGAGCGGGCGATGCCACACGGCCAGCCTCCACATTGACCCTCCGCCTCATGCGCCGTGAACGCCACTGAACCTGCCACTCCCCTTGGGGAGAGGGTGGCCCAACCATGCCCGGTACCTGCGAAGATGTCTCGACAGCAGGGATAGTGGGTGAATCCTGTAACACCTGGACTGTACCATGTGGCACACCAGACTCCCCACTGCCACTACACTCGGAGGCAGCAGCCTGATGATGGCTGACCGCAGCCATCATTACGTTCAGCTGTTCGCGAACAGTGGCCGCCTTCTCCTGCATCAGTACACAGCAGTTACACATCCTATCCATCCTAAGAAATCAATATACTGTAGAGAGTTAATCAACTTTTAACTAGACTGCTAATTCACTAAAGGTGGCTGATAGTTGACTAAATTGTGGTTACTAGACACTTCTTGTAGAAAACAATGAAAATAGCACTACCTGTCTCTGGATTGTATTCAAAACAAACCCTAGCACTACTGGCACTATGGCTGACTAAAGGGACTCTCTCTGACTGTATTCAAACCAAACACGAAATCTATGGAACACTATTACTAGCACTCGACAATTATAGCTTCCTAAAAGCAAAAACACAAGGAAGAAGAAGTGAGAAGTAAGAAAGATACAGTTAATACTTAAATTAACATAGCTCGCTGCACAGCAGACGTGACACAGACGGCAGTTACGACGACACAGAGCATCTCCGCTCTGTGGTGAGTACATTCCAAGTACACATACATACACGCATGTGTGTGCATGCACACACTGTCACAAACACAAACGATCACTCTCATATAGGCTGACCTTGTGTGGACAGTGCATCTGTAGTGATGAGAATTTTCTTGCTCAGTATGTTGTAGGTCTCACAAAGTCTGCCACTAACATGCACTACCACCAAACTGAGAACACAAGTAAATTTTTTGCACCATATCCTCACGCATTCCCAATCCTCTCACCATCCACAATATCCAGCTGCATAGGAACATTCCTTCCTCCTCCCCTGTCACACATCATCATCCCAGTCTGGAACAACTAAGCTGTGTCCTTCTCAAGGGCTTCAACTATCTATGGTCATGCCCAGAAATGAAGGTTATCCTACTCAAAATCTTCCCACCCCTCCACTGCCCACCAAACCTACACAGTATCCTGGACCATACTCATGCCATTCACACTCTCAGACTTTTGCCATATTGTTCATATCCCTGTGGAAGACCCAGGTGCAATACCTGCACAGTTTACCCATCCAGCACATCCTACTCCAGTGCTGTCACGGTCTTATTCTGTCCCATCAGAGAGAGGGCCATCTGTGAAAGCAACCATGTCGTATAACAGTTCTGCTGAACCAACCAACTGTTCACATGAATGAATGGCCACCATCAAACTGTGACCAAGAGCAGAGCTGCCCACTCAGTGGAAAATCATGCTGGTGAGTACAGCATGCTCGATTGCAATGGCTGCTTCACAACCCATGCCACCTGGATTCTGCTGCCACCTCAGGAGCTTTTTTGAATTACATTGTATGGGTGTCATCCTTGTAACACATTGTTTATTCCCATGGTCTGTGTGTTGTGTTGTGTTGTGTGTGTGTGTGTGTGTGTGTGTGTGTGTGTGTGTGTGTGTGTGTGTGCGTACTTCTATGATTTGGTGAGTTGTTATCTTCACTCCTGAATTAATTACATTGTGCAAGAACTTTCCATATCATATTTAATCATTCCTGTGTTTCAATTGAAATTGTGACACAGTAATGCACATTCTTTCACATTAAGTTCAATAAGCATGACAGTAGCTATGTATCTTGCTTCTGCATGCATTTGACATTACTTTTGCATTTGCGTGACATTCCTTTCAAATGACTTCATATGTGACATTCCTTTCAAATGACTTCATATGTCCTGCTGAAGGATTGTAAACATATTCTTTGTCTGTCTGCACACTGCTTCTTATTTGAATTTTTTTCGCTGGCTGACATATGGCCTTATCTGTTGGGTGTATTTTATGAAATACAAAATTGTGACTAAATGTGACACACTGTACATTTCACAGTAGTGGAAGCTTGGGAACAGACAGGAAAAAGGCAAGGCTACCAACAGAGAAAATTTAGGTACCAATCTTCACATACTCATTTGCAGCTACAACTTCATTATAATGAGATTAAATTTCACTGTTTTTATTCCTTCTACAACTCTGTCACTCACTGTTTCATTCAGGAAATGATTCTCATATTGTTTCAGGGAATGAATCTCAAAAACTCAGATTAATATTTCATAAAAAAAAACAGGCAAACATGCTCTGCTTGCTAATATTAATCATGCCAATTTGTTCAAGATATTGCCCTTACTTGTGGTGCATGCAATGTGGCATATTACTTAGCGTTGTTGGTTGCCTGCAGTGCTACAGATCACCAGTTAAAACCTGAGCACCAGCAATTATTTGTTATTTAGTATTTATCACATCTGCAAGTTCCTGAATTATACTATGTTTGTAATGTTTGTATATTCTGGAATGTTTTATGTTTGTATAAATACCAGCATTCCAGAATATTTGATGTTTGTATAAATAACTGTTCTCTCCATCCAAGAGATCATTTCTGCTGTGGCTGTAAATTGGTGTTAGTAATGAATGTGCTTTCAGTTTTAAGTGTTTTATTTCATTGACAACACTGTCTCTGTATCTTGTTCAGATGCCAGTACTTCAAAACATCTACAGCACTACGGCTACAATTAGGCAACATGTAAGCTGTTGCCTACATGGACAGGAAACGGAATACAAGTCGTACATCATTGCTAAGAACTGTATATCCTGATCCAGAGAAAATAAGAGCACCAATTTTCCAACTGTGCAGCCCATTTGTGATATGAGAAGTTTTCACAGAATGCACGTGTGCTGCTGGTGATTTCGTAAAGCACTTCTATACCAAGGCACATGGCTTGCAAGAACTACTGCAGGGAGATGCCAAATTTTCTTGAAATGAGGAATCAGGCACTAACATATTCTTGAGTTCTAGCATCGTATCATGAGAATGCCAAGACGTAACTTCACTCAAGCTAGTGGATTTGAGATGGGGCAGTTCTAGTAGCCAGTTGCCTAGCCACAGTGATCACACTGATTCCCGTTAGATCATTGAAGTTTAATGTCCGCACCCAGTAGCTGAGTGGTCAGCATGACAGGATGTCAATCCTAAGGGCCTGGGTTCAATTCGCGGCTGGGTCGGAGATTTTCTCTGCTCAGGGACTGGGTGTTGTGTTGTCCTAATCATCATCGTTTCATCCCCATCGGCGCGCAGGTCGCTGAAGTGGTATCAAATCGAAAGACTTGCACCCGGCGAACAGTCTACCCGACGGGAGGCCCTAGTCACACGACATTTATTAATTATTGAAGTTTAATGCTGTTTGGTCTGGCTTGCAGTTGGATGGGTGACCATCTGGGTCTATCGAGCACTGTTGGTGAGCAGGGTGAACTTTGACCTTGTGAGACCAATTGAAGAGCTACTTGATTGAGAAGTAGTGGCTCTGGTCAAGAAAACTGACAGTGGCCAGAGAGCAGTGTGCTGATCACGTGCCCCTCCATATCCACATCCAGTGTCACCTATGGGCTGAGGATTACCTGGTGCTCGGTTGGTACTGCTGGGCCTTCAAGGCCTGTTTGGATGGAGTTTAAGTTTCACAGCTCTAGTTTAAATTCAGGTAGGTGCTGAGAACATAATAGAGTATGCCTCAAGATTATCTCCAAGTCCGAGAAGAACTACTGCACAACTGAGAGAGTGCCGTGCAGTTATTTGGGCCATCAACAGATTCTGTCCATATTTTTTTGGTAAATCATTCATCACTGTGTTGGTTCACCATTCTGTGCACCGGTTGAATAGCTTGAAGTCAGTTCATCTGGTGAGGTGGACACTGAGCTTTAAGGAATACAATGTCAATGTGGTATGCCAGATGGATGCAAACACTAGGACAATTATTGTGTGTCAAAGAATCCTGTGGTGGAACGCAGCTACATGTATGAAATCTCAGTCATTCTACATTAAATGATATTATTGCTGAACAGAGGTAAGATCCAGCATTGTTGTATATCATAGAAGCCTTGAAGAGTGAGGAATCAAACAAAGGAGGATTCCAGTTAATAAATGGAACATTGTATAGGAGGGACTATGATCCGATGGGGCAAAAATGGTAGCTTGTCACCTCAACTCATCTGCTGCCAGCGATCTTGAAGTATTTTTATGATGCTCCAATGGGTGCTCACCTGGAATTCATGAAACAGATGCAAGTATTACTGGGCAGGTCTCTACCAATCCGCTGGACTCTATTTCAGGGTGTCTATGACCCGGAACAACCGGGAGATGCGGGAAAAACCCGGGAATTTTTTCATACAGGAGAAAACCAGAAAAAACCCGGGAATTTTTTTGAATTCCGGGAATATTTCATTGTTTTTGTTCTCAGTATAATTTTTGTAATTTTGACTGGTAAGAACCAATACTCTATAGAGGATATTACTGTATCCTGCTACTGCAGAATAATACTGCAGCAATAAAACATGATCAAGACAAAAAATGAAAATAAAACTTAAATTGCAAAGGAAATGCAGTGCTCATACAAGTGTCTGCCAACAGCAAAATGTGTCAAAGGCTTTAGGAAGACTATGCAATGCTTTGTAACAACAAGTTGCCTCCCATGAGCATGATGTCACAACTGTTAACATTATTTTATTTATTTATTTATTTATTGTTCCGTGGGACCAAATTAAGGAGAAGTCTCCATGGTCATGGAACGAGGCAATACATGAAATTATAACACGATATTAGAAACAGATAAAATGAAATATTGAAAAACATATTCACGTGACAAGTCGTAAGTTTAAATGAAGAAAATCAACAATGTAACACTGGAATTTGCTTAATTTTTTAGCTCTTCCAGGAGCTCCTCGACAGAATAGAAGGAGTGAGCCATGAGGAAACTCTTCAGTTTAGACTTGAAAGAGTTTGGGCTACTGCTAAGATTTTTGAGTTCTTGTGGTAGCTTATTGAAAATGGACTCCTTTCTGCACAAGAGTCAAGGAAGTGCCTTCTACATGCAGATTTGATTTCTGCCTAGTATTAACTGAGTGAAAGCTGCTAACTCTTGGGAATAGGCTAATATTGCTAACAACAAACGACATTAAAGAAAATATATACTGTGAGGGCAATGTCAGAATTCCCAGATTTTTGAATAGGGGTCGACAAGAGGTTCTCGAACTTACACCACATATAGCTCAAACAGCCCGTTTTTGAGCCAAAAATACCCTTTTTGAATCAGAAGAATTACCCCAAAAAATAATACCATACGACATAAGCGTATGAAAATATGCGAAGTAGACTACTTTTCGTGTTGAAGTGTCACTTATTTCAGATACTGTTCTAATGGTAAATAAAGCAGCATTTAATTTCTGAACAAGATCCTGGACATGGGCTTTCCAC
Source organism: Schistocerca americana (assembly GCF_021461395.2). Classification (NCBI taxonomy): domain Eukaryota; kingdom Metazoa; phylum Arthropoda; class Insecta; order Orthoptera; family Acrididae; genus Schistocerca; species Schistocerca americana. The sequence goes on from NC_060124.1 coordinate 28,537,286, forward strand.
AACAGCTTACCATCTATCCGAACGCCTAGGAACTTGAACTGTTCCGTCTCGCTTATAATATGCCTATTCTGTCTGATCAAAATATCGGTTCTTGTTGAATTGTGAGTTAGAAACTGTAAAAACTGAGTCTTACTGTGATTTAGCATCAAATTATTTTCCACAAGCCACGAACTTATTTCATGAACTACATTATTTGTTACTGTTTCAATATTACACACAAGATCCTTCACTATCAAGCTGGTGTCATCAGCAAACAGAATAATTTTTGAATCACCTGTAATACTAGAAGGCATATCATTTATATAAATAAGAAACAGCAGTGGCCCCAGCACCGACCCTTGGGGAACGCCCCACTTAACAGTGCCCCATTGGGACTGAACATCACTACCACTCTCAATATTGCGGGGAATTACCGTCTGCTTTCTGTTCTTAAAGTAAGAGGCGAACCAATTGTAAGCTACTCCCCTTACTCCATAATGGTCCAACTTCTGCAGTAATATTTTGTGGTCAACACAGTCAAAAGCCTTCGTTAAATCAAAGAAAACACCTAGCGTTCGCAACTTTTATTTAATCTGTCCAAAACCTCACAGAGAAAAGAGAATATAGCATTTTCAGTTGTCAAACCATTTCTAAAACCAAACTGAACATTTGACAGCAAATTATGTGAATTTAAATGCTTCAGTAACCTTGTATATACAACCTTCTCGATAACTTTAGCAAACACCGATGGCATAGAAATAGGTCTAAAATTGTCAACATTATCCCTGTCTCCCTTTTTATAAAGTGGCTTCACTACCGAGTACTTTAATCGGTCAGGAAACCGACCACTCCTAAAGGAAAAGTTACAGATATGGCTGAGAACTGGGCTACCATACATAGAACAATACTTCAGTATTCTGCTAGATACCCCGTCATATCCATGAGAGTTCTTGGTCTTTAGTGATTTAATTATTAACTCAATCTCCCTCTTGTCAGTATCATGGAGGAGCATTTCAGGTAACAGTCTCGGAACACTTTTTTCTAAGAACGCTATATGATTCCCTGTTGGGACTAGGTTTCTATTTAGTTCACCTGCTATATTCAGAAAGTGATTATTAAATACTGTACATATATGCGACATAGATCGCAGTTACAACTGGGATTTGTTTTAGCAGTTACAACTGGGATCCTGGGATCGTGCGCATGCGCGGTTCAGTAGTAGCTCCCGAGAACAATTTTACTGGCGCGCCCAAGCTGCCAGAGTCATGCATGCAGCAGCAGCCCTGGATATAGGAGTGGGGGGGGGGGGGGCAAATTCATATTCTTGAGGAAAGAAACTTTATTTCACAAAGCGCCTAGCAACCAGCGCACGTTGATTATTCGTATGACTTTGAAACGTGTCCTTGTCAGTTTTTGAACACTATTGAACATATTCTAAGTTGATTTCTGAATGAATCACAAGTTGATTTGTGAATGCATGCTTAGTGTACGTGATGTCTCTGCCAGTGGAATCCTCGTCACATCTAGAAATAAACTTTTCTGCAGACAAATGGGGCTATACGAGCTGAGCAGAGTACATCTAAACGAAAGAAAGCCAACCACTGTCTGATTGTGTGGTTGACTGGCTTTGCAAATGATAAGTGTTATTATGATTACCAGTGATATCCATAGATTCAGACTACCAGAGTGCGAATAAATGACTAACAGGAATAACTGGTAAGAAAGATTACATATTATCTTCTTGATGTATCCAAGAAAATGAAAATTTGACAGAAAATTTTTGCCCAGATCACTATACTAGTAAGGGCCAGTTGTACAGTCTCTGGCTAGCAGCCACCTTAAGGTCTATTCTGGAAGTAGCGCGGAAAACGCGTTGTACGAACAGGTAACAATGCCTAACTGGAGAATAATCATGGGCTAACTAAACTGGTGATACTGGCAGAGTTAGTAAAGTTAACCGGCGAATAAGCTTTGACATTGGCAGGAATAGATAGATACAGAATTAGTGGTGACAGGACTGTTTGTTAGAACGAGGAAGGAGAAGAAATGGGGTCATCACTTAAATTATGGAAGAATATGACGATATCAAATTTATATAAAAATTTCGCTCTACTACTTTTCGATCTCATGCTTGAGAAACTTGAGCGTATGAATGAAGTGTAAAACTATTTACTAACGTAAAGCTTTTTGCTTGTAGTAGGCCTAATAGGCCTTTTCTGTTGGTACTTTGTGAATTATATTCTGCAGTGTTATAAAAATGACCATTTGTGCCAAAACAGTCTCGTTTATTTGGCGAGTGTTACAATTGTTGCAGTTTTAGAAAGGCCTATTTTGTTTCATCTAGCAGACAGTGACAAAATACACATAATCAGGTCGAGAAACCACACCAGTCTTGGGTCCTATTTGTATTAACAGTTTTTTCAGTATTAGACAATGACATATTGATTTTTCATGTAGCAAAACGTTTGACGAACTTTGATGAGGGAACAGATTCTTTCACAGAAAGGAAAGCATGCCATGTAAAGCTGTAACAAGATTAGACAGAAAAAAATCTAGGAGCTAAGGATTGAAGAAATGTGTACTGTCTTGCTTATCTCTTGTCTTTACTGGTTTTATGTATCCTATACTTCCTTTTATTGCACACAAAATAACAAAGATGATGTAACTTACCAAACGAAGGTGTTGGTATGTTGATAGAGACACTAACAAACACAAACACACACACACAAAATTCAAGCTTTCGCAACCCACGGTTGCTTCATCAGGAAAGAGGGAAGGAGAGGGAAAGACGAAAGGATGTTGGTTTTAAGGGAGAGGGTAAGGAGTCATTCCAATCCTGGGAGCGGAAAGACTTACCATAGGGGGAGAAAAGGACAGGTATACACACATATCCATCCGCACATATACAGACACAAGCAGACATATATGTCAAACCGGCCGACTGGAAGCAGGAGAGGCACTATAGGATATTTTGATTTCCACTGTCCTGAATATAGTTTGATGGCATCCATTACAAAATATACACGTTTCAATTCCACAGACCGAAATACAGTGACATGCGATAGAAGAATGCTGTGTGAGGTGTGGCACTGCACTCTGGCTCACTTAAGATCAAATAACATGTCTTACAATTCCTCAGACACATATGTTTTATCTATCAGACTCTTCAAAAGATGTGCGCTACTAAATGAACATATTTTTGAAAATGCGATTTAAAAAAAAAAATTTATGTCCTACCTCAAATGCTCGAGGGACACCACTATCTATTATTGCCCCGGTTCGGAAATATCGTAGATAGGGGTTGATGCGCAGAGCAGTCTGTTTGTGAGTTATAACAGGGAAGTGGGTAGTCTCCATGTGACCCATGTTTACATTTAGTGGTTTTGCTGTTTCCTCTTTGTCTACTGCACTCACGTCAAATGAAAACAAAATTGATATCTGGCCGGGAGCTACAATGTGAATTAAAATATATTCACATAATTATGGAAAGCTAAAATACATTATTAGTTTCACATCTTATTTTATTTCCACCTTTCTAACAGTCAAGCAATAATTGGCATTCAGAACAATGGAGTTATTTTTAAGGTTTGCTGAAGAAATTTTCTTTTATTGATCTTTTCCGCTGAGGCAGTCGATATATATGAAATAAAGTGGTCCACACTATTGGCTAGTTTGAACTGTTCGGTGCATTTCAAGTGTACGTTTCCATCTTCTAGCACTTATGGCATTATGTCATAACAAAGAACGAAACATGAAATAAAAAAGTACTGGTACTCAAGGAAATTTACATCCCGGAAACCACACTGAAAAGCTTAATATCAGGTCGAGGCCTACTTCACTAAGAATCTGCAACTCATTTAAAAATCAGATCTTTGATGACACACCATTTAGAAGAATTTAGAGCCCAGAAGCTCACACATTTATGTCATTATTAAAAAATTTACTGGCACATTTGTGTGATATATCTTAAAATGTAATACGCGCATAAAAGACCAACATTATGTGTCAAAGCTTAGCTTCTCTTGCAGCGTATTGGCCTTAAGAGACCAATATTATATGTGAAAGCTTTGCTTCTCTTGTAGCAACATTATATGTATTAATTTAAACCATTAACTTTTCCTGTTCGTGTGTTCACGCTACTGAACAGTGATGTTGCTGTTGGCTGACTACACCACGTGTCTGAAACTCTGAATATCTGCTGTCATCGGCTGGCAAGATCATGTGACATCAGCTATGACTGGCTTACAAATACGGATCGCAGTCTCATTGCAATTTCAATGCTTCGGAAAGTAACATGCGGTGTTTGGTGGAATTTGAATTTATACTTTCATAATATGAAAATATGCAGCGTTCATGTTGCTGCACATCAAACATCTTTCCAAAACGTGTTTTTTTTCCTGAGTTTCGTTTCCTAAAGCGCCGGGAAACCATAACCATTCAAAGGATTGATAAGTTATACAGTTCCGAGAGAATATATACTGTCAGTTAACCGAGAAATCCGGGAATTTTTTTTCCTTTTCCGCATATACACCCTGTATGCGATTGACTGTAAGGAAAGCCAATGAAAGAAACACATAGCACAGTGATCTTCATGGCATCTGGTACCAATCCCACCTGCAGCAGTGTCATTCCACTGAATTGGAATTAACTTTTTGTGGAGTTACCCAAAGTTGACAGATGAAAATCAGTGGACAACAGTCTTCACTGACTATCTCACTGACTGTGTTGTCACTAAATATTGTGATCTAATGAGCTCTAGAAATTGCGAAGTTCTTATGAGAAGACATCTTTTTGAAGAATGGAGCACCCTGTGTGATGATCTCTCGAAAAGCTGTTCAGCCAGACTAGTGTTAGAGAGAATTTCATGTTGCTACATGACCCTCAGGATGACAACTACCTATCATCCACAGACGAATAGTCTCACTGAATGGTTTACTAAGACACTAACAGATATGTTTTCAATATATGTTGATGCTTAATAGAGATATTCGGATACAATACTGCTCATTGAGACATATTGAAGCTTAATAGAGATATTGGGATACAATACTGCTCATTGAGACATTAGCACACAACACAGTGTAGCAAGACACTGCATACTTCATACTATTCTTTCTGCTCCACAGTCACAGGGCCAAAACAACAATTGATACACTGTTCTCATTTCAACCATACAATATTCAGGATAACCATGTGCAACAATTTATCACCAGAAGAGAAGAAGCAAAACTGCTGACTTACTACAGGCCTTGAACACCCAGGCACTACAGTGCCAAGCCTCATCCAATTAGATACAGCCCAGGAGACTTGTTTTGTATTTTTATGCCTGTGCAGCAATTAAGACTATCAGAAAAGCCCTACTTTGTGCTGTATCGTATCCTTCATTACTTATTGGATGTCACAAATGAAGTCAAAGATTACGACTGTTCATGAAGAAGATGAAAGCACAGAGGTGTCACCCATATCCTCCATATAAAATCCTATTACTGTCCACAGGTAAAAATTACTGATGGGTGTTCAGGGTAACTGAAGTCCCATTCGAATATCATGAAGGTTCAACGAGAGGAGCTACCTTGGATGCTCATCATAGTGAAGAGAATGTAACAACACAACTAGAATGCTAGGATCTGCTAGCGCCATCATTTAGCAGACCAGTGACAAGTTCTAGATCCAGGGTGCTGTAGTTGGTTCTAGTGAGAAATTCTGAAATAGCGGGTTGCTGTTTCTCCAGGAGAGATAGCAATGCCACTTGTTGTGGCATCTGCAGTGTGGTGTACCGGTTAGCATTCTGGCTGACTGTTGTTCTGTGTGTTATCAGTTCAAACCTGACTTCCAGCAGTTGTTTTTTATTTAGTATTTATCTGTTATGTTTTTTTAAAAATATCTTCTGCTTTAATGTTCATATATTCAGGAATATTCTGTGTTTGTATAAATACCACCATTGTGGAATATTCGATGTTTGTGTAAATAGCTTCACTCTCCATCCATGAGAACAGTTCTCTTCTGGCTCTTAAGTTCATGTTTCTAATGAATGTGCTTTCAGTTGTGAGTGTTGTACTTTACTGATGACCCTGCCTTCAGATTTGGGTTTGATTGTGGTTTGTGATAATATTATGAGCATATTTCATTGATTAACTAGTATGTGTGTTTAATTCACTTAAAGTCATCAGTATTGCATTTTAATAAATTTGAATTTTTACCAGGCACAAACATTATTTCGGAAGCTTACAAGGCTGTCCAGGGAGTTGCGGGATAAAAACTGGGAGATTGTGGAGAATACTAGGCAGAGAGTTGATGCATTTCGCCGAACCTTGCCTCTGTTGTCAGATCTCAAGAATCCAGCTATGAGAAAAAGACATTGGGATAGTGTCAAGAAAATAATGGGAGTGTAAGTTCTAGTGAAATATCTTTTCCAGTTAATGCTTCTTTTGCTGTTACTACACCATAGCAATTAATGTCAGTCTGCACATCATAGCTCAGACTTTTGCTTAACTAACTTGTTGAGGCTTCCATGCTCATTTGTTGGTGTATTGCCAGCTGACTTGTGTCTCAGGTGCTTCAGCTGACATTTGTTGTATGATTTTTCAAAGGATTGCACTCCACTGCGTCTGCTTCCAGCAATGAGAGATGAACCTTTGACAATGCCAGAAGCTTGTGCTGGTGAAATGTCAGAAAAATTATTATACAAACAGCAGCTAAAGACCATGAGACATGTTTCTCAACTGTCAGTATGTGATATTAATCACGTAGTGTTATTCTTAATGATCTGTCAGTGAAATGGATACAGACCGTGTTGCTGCTACTGTACTTGCCTAATCATATAGTGCAGTTGAGCCAAGTATGACAGCAAATTTTTGACAGCTCACAGTCCAGAATACCTCAAACAACATAAAATAACAAGTGTCATGAAGGAAAACAAAGTCTTTCTTTGAAGCCTGGTTCTAATAATTAATTTAGGTGCGTACATATAAAATCCCTCCATGGCAGTCAGTGCTTCCATCTCCAGTAACTATACTGGCATTAGGAAGGTGGCCAGGAAGCATTGGTATTAAACAGTAGATGTATCATCATCAAAATACAGAAGAGCATATTTTGTTATGGATCACTATCTCACTAGTAAAACAACACTGAGTAGACTGAAGGAGAGGTGATGTTACACAGAAAACGTAACTGAGAAGAATACATTGCATACAACAAAAAAATCATAACCTATGAAGAAGCAGAAACATCATCAATTATTAAAAACTAATTTTGTCAAGGATACAAAAAACCAACAAAATCTAGGTGATTAGTTATTTCATTTTTCATGAAGAATGATACCTACCTACATAACTTAATTTTTAATTACAGTAATGAAGTGATGACATGAAATAAATAAAATCCTACCAATTCAAAACTCACATTTTGCAATGTACATTTACAAGTGGAGCTCATTTTCATATTTGCCTCTGTCATTATACTTACGAAGATTAGCCATTCAGAACTGTTTCCTCCAACATGGAGATGCATAGCATAAGCCAATATGCCATATCAAAAGTATCTAACAGTTACTCAGCCACAATGAATATATTTAATTCCTAATTTGATCTAGTATGTAGTGTAGTCTTGGGAGAAAGTTTTTAATGCATTTGACCCCCCCCCCCCCCCCCTCCTTTCCCCCATTTAGCTGAACTAACCAATCCAAGTATGAACTGCATTTTCTATATCGTAATGCAATGACATAAATGTGGATGGAATTCTTTATAGTACCTTGTTAGTCATTCACCTACATTTATTGTTGTTGTTGTTGTGGTCTTCAGTCCTGAGACTGGTTTGATGCAGCTCTCCATGCTACTCTATCCTGTGCAAGCTTCTTCATCTCCCAGTATCTACTGCAACCTACATCCTTCTGAATCTGCTTAGTGTAGTCATCTCTTGGTCTCCCTCTACGATTTTTACCCTCCACACTGCCCTCCAATACAAAATTGGCGAACCCTTGATGCCTCAGAACATGTCCTACCAACCGATCCCTTCTTCTGGTCAAGTTGTGCCACAAACTTCTCTTCTCCACAATCCTATTCAATACTTCCTCATTAGTTATGTGATCTACCCATCTAATCTTCAGCATTCTTCTGTAGCACCACATTTCGAAAGCTTCTATTCTCTTCTTGTCCAAACTATTTATCGCCCATGTTTCACTTCCATACATGGCTACACTCCATACAAATACTTTCAGAAATTACTTCCTGACACTTAAATCTATACTCGATGTTAACAAATTTCTCTTCTTCAGAAACGTTTTCCTTGCCATTGCCAGTCTACATTTTATATCCTCTCTACTTCGACCATCATCAGTTATTTTGCTCCCCAAATAGCAAAACTCCTTTACTACTTTAAGTGTCTCATTTCCTAATCTAATTCCCTCAGCATCACCCGACTTAATTCGATTACATTCCATTATCCTCGTTTTGCTTTTGTTGATGTTCATCTTATATCCTCCTTTCAAGACACCATCCATTCTGTTCAACTGCTCTTCAAGTCCTTTGCTGTCTCTGACAGAATTACAATGTCATCGGCGAACCTCAAAGTTTTTATTTCTTCTCCATGGATTTTAATCCCTACTCCGAATTTTTCTTTTGTTTCCTTCACTCCTTGCTCAATATACAGATTGAATAACATCGGGGAGAGACTACAACCCTGTCTCACTCCCTTCCCAACCGCTGCTTCCCTTTCATGTCCCTCGACTCTTATAACTGCCATCTGGTTTCTGTACAAATTGTAAATAGCCTTTCGCTCCCTGTATTTTACCCCTCCCACCTTCAGAATTTGAAAGAGAGTATTCCAGTCAACATTGTCAAAAGCTTTCTCTAAGTCTACAAATGCTAGGAACGAAGGTTTGCCCTTCCTTAATCTAGTTTCTAAGATAAGTCGTAGGGTCATTATTGCCTCACGTGTTCCAACATTTCTACGGAATCCAAACTGATCTTCCCCGAGGTCGGCTTCTACTAGTTTTTCCATTCGTCGGTAAAGAATTCGCATTAGTATTTTGCAGCTGTGACTTATTAAACTGATAGTTCGGTAATTTTCACATCTGTCAACACCTGGTTTATTTGGGATTGGAATTATTATATTCTTCTTGAAGTCTGAGGGTATTTCGCCTGCCTCATACATCTTGCTCACCAGATGGTATCATATCTCCCATTTCATCTTCATCTACATCCTCTTCCATTTCCATAATATTGTCCTCAAGTGCATCTCCCTTGTATAAACCCTCTGTATACTCCTTCCACCTTTCTGCTTTCCCTTCTTTGCTTAGAACTGAGTTTCCATCTGAGCTCTTGATGTTCATACAAGTGGTTCTCTTATCTCCAAAGGTCTCTTTAATTTTCCTGTAGGCAGTATCTATCTTACCCCTAGTGAGATAAGCCTCTACATCCTTACATTTGTCCTCTAGCCATCCCTGCTTAGCCATTTTGCACTTCCTGTCGATCTCATTTTTGAGACGTTTGTATTCCTTTTTGCCTGCTTCATTTACTGCATTTTTATATTTTCTCCTTTCATCAAGTTGAATTCAATATTTCTTCTGTTACCCAAGGATTTCTACTAGCCCTCGTCTTTTTACCTACTTGATCCTCTGCTGCCTTCACTATTTCATCCCTCAAAACTACCCATTCTTCTTCTACTGTATTTCTTTCGCCCATTCCTGTCAATTGCTCCCTTATGCTCTCCCTGAAACTCTGTACAACCTCTGGTTCTTTTAGTTTATCCAGGTCCCATCTCCTTAAATTCCCACCTTTTTGCAGTTTCTTCAGTTTTAATCTACAGGTCATAACCAATAGATTGTGGTCAGAGTCCACATCTGCCCCTGGAAATGTCTTACAATTTAAAACCTCGTTCCTAAATTATTTATTATCTGAGACATTTTCAGTAGTGATTATTTTGGAGCAAATCATATTGATATGATCTGCCCAGGCCATGTGCCTATAAGGAATTTGTAATTTTCTTTCTCTTTTTGTGGTTCTCAAAACGTAAGACAGAGGTAATTTGACTGTAATTTTCATTTTCCTGCATTTGCCATGTTGTTGTCTTGCTTATATATATTTACAAAACAAAATGTTTGCCTTTTTCATAATTAGAGAAACACTTGGTTCCAGTTTTATTGAGGCTATACTTTCATGTATTATTACATGATAACTGGTGGTAAAAGCATATACGAGATGTTAAAAAAGCACTGGAGCTTTGTACACAAAATTTTTCTGCTCTCACCTTTTACTTATTGTGCGTGGTCCCCTTCGAAATATTCTCCTCCACAATTGCTGCACTGCTCATCATGCCGTTTCCACTTCCAGAACCATTTGGTACACCTCTTGCCGGATCACTCGAAGCGCCATCTGTGAATTTTCTTTTACCTCGTCTGTAATTGCCCTTCTCAGGGGACACCGCCTTAACGTAGCACTGACCGTGTGGGTGAGAAGGTTTGTGTGTTCTAGATCCAGAGGGCTATGCTGGCGGTAGCTTAGCTACCAGAAGGGTCACTCAAGCCGGACAGGCCAAAGAGGAGGAGCCAGACAAAATGTGCCCCTCAATGGCCTATCACTCCCCCTTTCGTATCCCAAACATGTCGTCACCATGTCCTTTTCCTGTCATTTCCTGTTATATATATAAGACCTCAATGGCAGTGACAGTGGAGAAAGAGTCTTTCAGAACGTGAAGCTGGCAGAAGACAAACCTTTTCTCTTTGAGTACAAAAAGAGTACCATTAGTGACTGTACCCCAGACGGGAGGCTACAGATAGTGTCTGACTCATAGTGAGCAGCTGATTTTAGGCTGGGCAACCTACTGCCTATGTGGAAAGTAACGGGAAACTACCACATTACATTCCCAAGCAGTACATGGTATGTCCCTCCATGTGAAAGATTCCGGAGTTAAAACTTCCCCTCATTCGGATCTCCGGGAGGGGAACACGTTGAGAGTAGACATTTTTGAAAGGAAGAAAGGGACAGTGAAGGGAGGAAAGATGAGGATTGGAACATGGAATGTGAGGACACTACTGCAAGCAGGAAAGCTAGAGAATGCAAAACAGGAGATGAAAAGGAACAGATTAGATGCCCTTGGTTTGTGTGAAATGAGATGGGGAGAGAATGGGGAGATAGAAAGTGGAGATTATAAGCTCTTTTACTTAGAGGAAATCAAGAGTGGTGAAAACGGAGTAGGAATTTTGATAGGGCAAAAGCTGAAGAATAAGGTAATCAAGGTACAATGTATTGATGGAAGACTGATGATGATATGACTGAAGGGTAGTTCAAAAGATTTCGTGTTAGTACATGTGTATATGCCAACCAGCCAGCATAGAGATGAGGAAGTGGAAGAATATTATGAGAAAATACAAGAACTCATGAAGGAAAATACACTCCTGGAAATGGAAAAAAGAACACATTGACACCGGTGTGTCAGACCCACCATACTTGCTCCGGACACTGCGAGAGGGCTGTACAAGCAATGATCACACGCACGGCACAGCGGACACACCAGGAACCGCGGTGTTGGCCGTCGAATGGCGCTAGCTGCGCAGCATTTGTGCACCGCCGCCGTCAGTGTCATCCAGTTTGCCGTGGCATACGGAGCTCCATCGCAGTCTTTAACACTGGTAGCATGCCGCGACAGCGTGGACGTGAACCGTATGTGCAGTTGACGGATTTTGAGCGAGGGCATATAGTGGGCATGCGGGAGGCCGGGTGGACGTACCGTCGAATTGCTCAACACGTGGGGCGTGAGGTCTCCACAGTACATCGATGTTGTCGCCAGTGGTCGGCGGAAGGTGCACGTGCCCGTCGACCTGGGACCGGACCGCAGCGACGCACGGATGCACGCCAAGACCGTAGGATCCTGCGCAGTGCCGTGGGGGACCGCACCGACACTTCCCAGCAAATTAGGGACACTGTTGCTCCTGGGGTATCCGCGAGGACCATTCGCAACCGTCTCCATGAAGCTGGGCTACGGTCCCGCACACCGTTAGGCCGTCTTCCGCTCACGCCCCAACATCGTGCAGCCTGCCTCCAGTGGTGTCGCGACAGGCGTGAATGGAGGGACGAATGGAGACGTGTCGTCTTCAGCGATGAGAGTCGCTTCTGTATTGGTGCCAATGATGGTCGTATGCGTGTTTGGTGCCGTGCAGGTGAGCGCCACAATCAGGACTGCATACGACCGAGGCACACAGGGCCAACACCCGGTGTCATGGTGTGGGGAGCGATCTCCTGCACTGGCCGTACACCACTGGTGATCGTCGAGGGGACACTGAATAGTGCACGGTACATCCAAACCGTCATCGAACCCATCGTTCTACCATTCCTAGACCGCCAAGGGAACTTGCTGTTCCAACAGGACACTGCACATCCGCATGTATCCCGTGCCACCCAACGTGCTCTAGAAGGTGTATGTCAACTACCCTGGCCAGCAAGATCTCCGGATCTGTCCCCCATTGAGCATGTTTGGGACTGGATGAAGCGTCGTCTCACGCGGTCTGCACGTCCAGCACGAACGCTGGTCCAACTGAGGCGCCAGGTGGAAATGGCATGGCAAGCTGTTCCACAGGACTACATCCAGCATCTGTACGATCATCTCCATGGGAGAATAGCAGCCTGCATTGCTGCGAAAGGTGGATATACACTGTACTAGTGCCGACATTGTGCATGCTCTGTTGCCTGTGTCTATGTGCCTGTGGTTCTGTCAGTGTGATCATGTGATGTATCTGACCCCAGGAATGTGTCAATAAAGTTTCCCCTTCCTGGGACAATGAATTCACGGTGTTCTTATTTCAATTTCCAGGAGTGTAGAAATGTGGGACTGGAAAGCAGTGGTGGGTGAAGAAAGAGATGAAGATACAGTAGGAAAATTTGGATTAGGAATAAGAAATGACAGAGGTGAATGACTAATTAGTTTCTGTAAGGAAAATTCATTAGCAGTGGGTAACACATTGTTTGAACACCACAAAAGAAGACATTACACATGGATATCAAATTTGAAAAGGAAAGATATCAGTTGGACTACATACTGATGCAAAAAAGGTTTAGGAACTGTTTGAAGAATGCCAAAGCTTATCCAGGAGCAGATATAAATTCAGACCACAATGTAGTAGTGGGAGGAATACTAGTGAAGTTGAAGTTGAAAAAAGTCTGGAGAGGTAAAGCAAAAGACAGACTAAACATAGAAAGACTCAATGAGGTAGGAAAGGCATCAAATTTGGAAAACAAATTTTTGGAAAAATGGGAAAGAGGTAGTGTTGATGAAAGTGTCAATGGCAAATGGATAAAAATGAGGGAAGGACTCATGGACTTTGCCAAAGAAGTACTAGGAATTAGAGTATCCCAAAGTACCAGGAAAGAATGGATAACAGAAAACATGTTGAAAAAGTGGAAAAATGTAGAAACTGAAGAAGGCAAAAAGAGGTACAGGAAACTGAACACTGAATTAAGAAGAGAAACTGAAGAAGCAAGGGAAAAATGGATGAAACAGAAATGTGATAAAATAGAGAAAATGGAGAAAGAGGGAAAGTATGAAATGATGTATAGAGTGGCTAGTGAGATAGTTTTTGAATGTAAAAGAAAGAGGAATAACATGGAAATAGAAAGTGCGGATGGTACTCTAGCAGAAGAACCACAGGAGATTTTGAATAGATGGCAAGAATATATTGAATGTATGTATAAGGGGGACGAAATACAAAGCGAAATTAAGACCAAAGAGGAGCAAGATGTGCATGAAGATGGTAAGGGATTCACCATCTTTGAAGCAGAAGTAGAAAAGCCGCTGAAGGAGATGAAGAATAGGAAGGCATGTGGAATTGATGATTTGCCAGCAGAACTGTTGAAGGGTCTGGGAAGCAAGGCTAGAAAAGAAATAGTCTACCTCTGTAATGAGATATACGACATAGGCTAATGACCTGAGGACTTCCTTGCAACGGTTATGATACCAGTAGAGAAAAACAGAAACACTAAAAATGTGAAGAGCACCGGACCATCAGTCTAATTTCTCATGCAGCTAAAGTGTTTAATAGAAGGCTGTATGGCAAGCTGGATAGAGGGATTGAATAGGAGCAGTATGGATTTAGAAGAAAAGGAACAAGAGATGCTATTGACCTGTTAAGAACTAGAGGGGAGAGATATATGGAAAAGGGTAGAGAAACCTTTGCTGTTTTTATAGATATAGAAAAGGCTTTTGACAGAGTTCAGTGGAACAAGCTGATGGATATTTTGAAGAGGAAAGGAGTAGATTGGAAAGAGAAACGACTGGTACAGAATCTATATTTACACCAGAAAGTAAGGATAAGAATTGGAAATGAAGTGTCAGAAGGAAGCAGCATTTGACAAGGTGTTAGACAAGGTTGTTGCCTTTCCCCACTGTTGTTTAACACATACCTTGAAGAGATTATTGCGAAAGGCTTAGATGTGAAAAGAGGAATATTTATTGGTGGAAAGAGAATAGAATCTATAAGATTTGCTGATGACATGGTATTAGAGGCAGAAAGTGAGCGGACAGTGAGTAACATGCTGAAAAATCTGAATGAAGCTTGTGTGGAATATGGGATGCAAATAAACATAGCAAAAACAAAGAGTATGGTCATCAGTACAAGACGCAGACTGTCCAATATTAAAATAGGACACTCTACCATTAGCCAAGTAAGAGCATTTAAATATCTTGGAAGCACAATAACTGAAGACTTGAGATGTCAGCGGGAGGTGAAAACTTGAATTGCCATAGCGATGGAGGCATTCAACAGAAAGAGGAGAGACTTATGTGGCAAATTAGATAAAGGAAAAGGCTTGGCAAATGTTTTGTCTGGAATGTGGCACTATATGGGGCAAAAACATGGATGCTGAGATGAGAGGATGAAAAAAGGTTAGAAGCATTTGAGATGTGGATGTGGAGGAGACTGAAGAGAATAAGCTGGATGGAAAGAGTGAGTAATGAAAGAGTACTGGAAAGGGTTGGTGAGACAGGATGTCTGCTGAAGGTTGTAAGAGAAAGAAAAAAGAACTGGTTGGTACATTCATTGAGAAGGGAGTGCTTGCTAGCAGATGCTTTGGAAGGATTAGTTTGTGGGAGAAGACTGAGAGGAAGAAAGAGATACAAGATGGTAGATGACATAAAGGGAAGAGTAAACTATGCAGACCTGAAGAGGATGGCAGAAGACTGGACAGCCTGGGGTTTTCCACTTTGGAAATAAAGAAAAAAATTGTCTGCAGGATCCAGATCTGGAGAGTGCAGAGAATAAGGCAGCATAGTGATTTTGTTTCTTGTGCAATAGTCATGTGCCAACAGGGATGAATGTGCTGGTGCATTATCATGATACAAGAGCCATGAATGTCTTGCCACATTGCAGGCCATTTCCTTCTCACATTTTCTCACAGGCATCGCAGCACATACTGATAGTACCATTGGTTAACAGTTTGTTCTTGTGGCATGAATTCATGGTGAACTAATCCTTCAAAGTCAAAGAAAACTATCAGCATAGATTTGACATTTTACCTAATATTATGAGCTTAATTTGGTCTTAGAGAACCTTTCCTGACCCATTGTGAAGATTGAACTTTGATCTCAACATCATAACAGTAGACCCACATCTCATCATGACTCATGAGCCTTGGGACAAACTTGTTGGCAACACGATGCATTCCAAGATCCTGTTTTAGGATTTTATAACATGTGGTGACTGAAATATCACATTATTCTGCAATCTCTTGGACAGTCAGTCTTTGATTGGTATCCACAATTTCATTGATATTTCTGACATAAGAGTCGTAGATAGACATCATGTATGAGGGTCATCTTTAACTTCCATCCATCCATTTGTAAACTGTGTGAACCATTCGTAACACCAAATATGGCTTAAGCACTCATCACCATAGACTTCCTGCACCATTTGGTGTTTTTCTGTAAAGGTTTTGTTGAGTTTCACTAAATAAATAAATTTTCTTAATGCAGACACATTGCTTCTCTAACTCTGCCATCTCGAAATTCACAAACTGTGCAACACAACGTTCTACTCAATACAGCATTGAACAATAACTATCAGACATGCAACAATGAAATTTCTGGCAGTTACTCATTAAACACAGGCCTGAGCTGGGATGCCAACTGAATTTCGCTCCAACAAATCATTGGTGCGAAATTACTAATGTTCCAGAATTTTGTGAACAGACCTCATAATTTATAAGGAATATGGTGAGAAGTTCTTCTGGTTCTGGTCCCTGGTGGACAAAATACTTTACCAGCTGAACTCACACTCTTGACTGATTTTGTGTGAAGTGGCCTAGGGGTCCTAGTTAACCATCTCAGGCTTTGTGTTCAGATTCTGTGTGCTTGTTTGCTAAACAAAGGAAGATGTAAAATTTCCTAGTCCCAAAATACCAATATTTTGTTATCAGGTAAGTCATAAGTGAGGGGTGACAAAATGTTGATGTGAAGTTTCAAAAATTTTGACGAATTTTGAAGTGCTAGATTTCAATGAATAATTGTGGTAACACTACAAAAGTTAGCACAATGATTGAACAGTTTGCACTATGCACAATCTCTAGTTTTATGTCGTCTGATTGGCTCAAAGTCATTGCTAAATGTTATTACCAGAAAATTACTTCTGAGTTTAAGTATCTTCATCTCTTCACATTGTTGGTTTAAGAAGCATCTCCTAGCATGATGTCATTGTTTAGTAGCTTGTTTATAAAACATGTAGCTTTTTTTATCACTGTTGGGTTTATGGTTAAGTGATATATGGGACTATTGAGGGATGGGAATAAAAAAACATTGCTACAAAAATAAGTGGCTTTTAAACCCCAGTATACAAAAGAGATGATTATTTTGGTTAACCACTCTTTAAAAGATTATTACTATTTGTGCAAGACATTACAGTTCCACAATTTCTATTTTTCCCATAGATCTACTATTATCCTGTGCAGTTTTCCCATGGAAATTACTATTTCAGAGCATCATGTCCTATGATCACACCAAAGAGAATGATCTAGCCCTTCATTGTTCTGGATCTTGGCCTTGAAGGATTACTTCCAAAACAATTTTGTAAGCTCAAAACCTTAATAAAACAAGTCTAATGAACTTTCAAATACACCCCCAACCTTATGGATCGCAATGGAATGTTGTGTCTGAGGAGATTACAGAAATAAAATGGGGTGATATAACTGTCTTCTTTGGTGTAGTCTTAGATGAGTGTCTCTCTTGGGAGCATCACATTGATATATTATGCCAAAAATTAAAAAAAAAAAAAACCAGTGATGACAATGTCAGAAGTTCTGAATTAGGTGAAAATGAAATGATTTACTTTGATTTTCTGTATCCATACATCACATATGGAACTGAAGTAAGGGGTGTGCAGCTGCCAGGCATATAAATAGGGCATTTATCCTTCAAAAAAGGCAGTGAGGATTATGTCAATTTCAGTTTAATGAGTCTTGCAAAGATATTTTCAAAGTTAACTATATAATAACATTGCCGTCAATATATGTTTATAGAAGTTCGTCAAATTTTAATTTACAAACAGTCCAGTAGTCTAAATAGAGATGTGCACATTTACAATAACAAGTGAGACTGTGGTTATCATTTGGAAAGGCATAACACGAAAGGATCAGACAACATCCCCTTTTACATGGAGATCAGGTTTTATGACGAACTTCCAAATAAAGTATAAAGCTCAAGTGGAAGCTGGTTTGCAAAGCCATTGAAGGAGTTTCTTAAAATTAAATGTTTTTGTAACATTGAGGAATTCGTTTCAGAGGAGCAGAATACTTTCATTTGCATCAGTAGTATTTGCCAGTACCAATAATGAAGGTATGTCATGGTATTGTATTGTTTGTGATAGTTCCTGTGAAGCTATGACAGGAAGTGTGAAATATCTCCACAATCCAAAACAAATATTATATTTTTTTGTGAAGCATAAAAGCTAAATAAATATTTGTTGGAAACAGCAATAAATACATGCACAACTTCAGAATGTTTTGAATAAAAAATGAAACAAGAAGATTAATCTGTAATGTTCAATTTATTTGTTTCTCTTGCATATGAAAACAGTAATCCACTTCTAAAATTTTAATCAAATTTTATTTGTGCGGGGTACTTTTCATGTTATTGCTATAAAGATTTGATGCAATCAGCAAATGATGAAGAACTGCCAAAGAATGCTTTTGAAAATTTTAATGCTTCAGGTTGCCATTTTCTTGACCTACAATTCCGAAAAATGTTGCATATTGTTGTAGACTTATTTCCTGAATACAGTGATCAGCTTTTGAATCTCTGCAAAGGTCACATGTTGTCCATTATCAAATAAGGATCATTACATTAAAATAAAGGTACTCTAATGAATCATCTACAAAAATTTCATTGAACTTTTTTCACACTTGAATACATTTTCCTTGTGAAAGTTGGTTTAAAAATGTTGGAGAAATACATAATAATCCTCTTGTTTCAGTTTTCATTCAAGATGTACTCAATTTATACATGAATTTGTTACTGCTTTCCAATAAACAGTGTCAGTTTAGAACCTGATTGTCAGAAATAATGATTTCCATGTGAAACTCTACTGAAGAATTCTATGCCTTCAGGGAAAATATCAATTTTGAAATTTGCTATTTCATAGAAATAAGAATGGTATTTCAAATTGTGATTGCATATTGCTGTTGTGTTCTAATTTTTGTCATGTTAACTGAATCATCTGTTGGTTCTTGGTAGAACAACATTAAAGTAAATGAAAAACACTAGTTTGCTTTTGTTCTACAGCATTACTTTTATTGTGTTAACCTGGTTTCAGCTTACAAGGCCATCTTCAGATGTTTACTGAGTATTGTCACCAAACAAGTCACAACGTTCTTAAACAACATTGGAAAAGAAGTTACATGTCTAGATTGAAGCAGAAACATACAGTAAGTAACATCTTTGATAGTGTGGTGGTAACACAATGAAAAGGAAAAAAATTGAACAGTAAATAAATAAAAATTGAGTAGACAGGAAAAAACTTCACCTCTAAATAGGAACACTCCTCTGAGTTTAACGTTTCCGATCGTGAAGTTCATCAAAGTGTTAGTGATCTTACTCATGATGTATTTTTGCGGCAGAACAGGAAATTATCTGTGATTAGGAATGTGAGTGCACCTCTAACCTCAACATGTAATTAACCTGTCGAACTTGGTTCTCTCGCCAAATAACAAAAAGTTGTTGAGAAAGGTTTTACGTATGCTCCTCCCCACCCTCCATCAGAAAAACAAATGCATGTTATGAAAGTACATACTGAATGTGTTCTCATGAAAGACACTACTGCAAAATATTTAGTTACCAATTCACTAAAGAAAGAAACCAGATTCGAGTGTAACATCCCGTGGGCTATTGACTTTCACACCCTCATGTCCTTAATACAGAAATTACAGCAGCAAGATATCATGCCACAAAATCTGATAAAGACAACAGTATTGTACATTTGAACAAACATAGTTATGTGGATAAAGTTAACAATTTCCTGAATACCACATGCTTCCAAGTCCTTCCTAAAGACCCTACCAAATTATTCAGAGAGGATTTTAAATATGCAATCTGTTCATTTGATATTCTCTGATTTTGGAGCAAAACAGTTAACTAATATGAACACAGTGCCTCCTAAAATGTATGGGCTTCCTAAACTGCATAAACAAGATGTTCCTATTCGTCCAGTTGTATCATCATTCACTGCTCCATCTCACAAACTAGCTAGGAAACTGGATGCCTTAATTAAGAACAATACTGCATTCAAACCAAAGCATGGTATTTCAAACTCTGTGGACCTAGTAAATAAGATAAAAGTTGTATCTGTCTCACATAGTGTCTAACATTTCTGACTTAAAGTACCGGTATGTGTGTGAATCTGAGTTATTTCAGTTTATTCCCCCAACCACCTTCCACTTCTTTATGAGGTGACTTACTTGAAATTTGCAGTCACTCTTCTTTACTGGATAGCCGGCTGCTGGAAACCATCTTGATTTATTCTCCATCGAATAATACTAGATACAGGAATTTTTAGGCTCTTTCTACTTATGAAATAAGTAGACATACAAACTTTGCTTTTTGTCAATTAACGATGTATTTGACTGCCATACACAATAAAACTCTCACTTTCAACATAAATATATAACTTCAAGTAAGTCCCTTGTACAGTCAAATGTCAGAAACAAATCAAATTACAGTTAAAAGAAAGTTGGCTTTTATACCATAATTTTTCTTAATATAAATCAGAAAATAAGTCTTGCCTATAGCAAGGTGACATCAAGACTTTTCAGGAGTTCTTTTTCAACTGTCTTTGTTTTAGTAACAATAGTCAATGACCCAATAAGCACAGAGCTGCATATAAACTCCATGGTTCTTCCTTACACACCTGCTAGAACACACTATGGATTGCCCGACAGGTACTTGTTGGTGCCTTTTATCTGCTGCATCTACTTTCTTCCCGCAACTGATTTTAAACCTGCACACACAAACGTGATGCGCAGTAGGTAGGATTCTACTATCCCATGCTCATATCCATAAAATCGTGTGTTCGAGACGGTAGAAGGCTGAGGGGTTCTAGAATTTACCCAGAAATTCTTGAATGACTACAATTGACAAATTAGTATTTTTTGATGTCTGCAGTTTGTTTTCCAATATACCAGTAGTGGATTGCATTGATATTCTGACAGAGCTGATGCTCAAATCTAATGTCAATCCTGTGAAATTGAATGACTTGAGACTGGCCACTCAGACATGCTTGGCACAGAACTATTTCCAGTTCCAAGGGACTCTTCAGAAACAATGAGATGGCTTAGCTATGGGTTCCCCTCTTAGTTTGCTGTTGGCTGATTTTTTTTTTTTTTTTTTTTAAACAGAACCTTTGGGTGCAAATTTCAAATACTGGTTTAGGTATGTGAATGATGTCCTGTGTATCTGGACTGGTACTACAAGACAACTCAACACATTTTTGAAAAAGTTAAATAGTCGACGTAAAAATAACAGTGAAGATTGTCAGCAAATCCATAAACTTCTTAGATCTCACCACTGACACACACACATTATTTCAAAATTTATAGAAAAACTGCAACTACAGACACAGTAATACCTTCTTGCTCACAACACCCCATAGCTCACAAACATGCAGCTTTCCACTTGATGGTACACCATCTCATATCTGTCCCCATGTCCAGAGATGATTTTAAAGCAGATTTAGATACAATACAAATTTATTGCCACAGTCAGTAGCTACAGTACAGTCCTTATGTGGATGATGTCCTGTGTATCTGGACTGGTACTACAAGACTACTCAACACTTTTTTGAAAAAACTTAAATAGTCGACATAAAAATAACAGTGAAGATTGGCAGCAAATCCATAAACTTCTTAGGTCTCACCACTGACACACACACATTATTTCAAAATTTATAGAGAAACTACAACTACAGACACAGTAATACCTTCTTGCTCACAACACCCCATAGCTCACAAACATGCAGATTTCCACTCAATGGTACACCATCTCATATCTGTCCCCATGTCCAGAGATGATTTTAAAACAGAGTTAGGTACAATAAAAATTTGTTGCCACAGTCAGTGGCTACAGTCCAGTCCTTGTTGACCAAGTCTTGCATAGGAAACAAAAATGGAAAATTATACCCCTCCTCTTTGCCCCATCTGCTTCCCCAACCACTATCTGCAAGAAATGGTGTACTTTACCATATCTAGGAGAGGTATCACAGATTGTAGCCAAAACAGTGAAAGCCTGCAAGTATAGGCTTTCCTTATATGTTAAGAACACAACAGCCCAGTGTATTTTCAATAGCAAAGATAAGATCCAGTTATTAGCCAACAGTGGGATATACAAAATTATCTATTCTGATTGTGAAAAGTTTTACATTGGTCAGTCAGGCAGAGACATATCAACTAGGCTGGCTGAACATGAATGCAGCTGGAGGTTGCAGAATTCTAACTCCACATTTGCTGAGCATGTACTGAGTGAAGGTCACAACTACCAGCCAGTGTCCCATGTCCTTTGCTTAGCAAACAAAGGCCATAAACTCAACCTGCTGGAAGCCCTGGAAATTAACAAACATTTACTGTAGCTCACAGTCCAGATCTAATCCTAAATGACCAGACCAGCTAAATACTTCCCCTCTCTGAAACTTCATATAATTATCTCTGTTTTTCATTACTTCCCACACTGTCTGTTCCTAAATATTCCCATTTTCCTATATTCATTAAGCTCTTTTATTTTATTGAAGTTGTCTGTGTAATCCATATGGACTATAGTTTCAATTGTTAAAGCTTTCTTTTACCTGGTACTTGTATTACTTCCCATGTTTAATATCTCATGTAGTTGTCTCATCAAATACTGTTTTTATTTTACTTGGTTCGTTTATTTAATGCAAACTCTTATGTAGTCACAGTTTTGAGTATAATGTTAATGGTTTTCCTGTTTGTGCCTTTTGTATTTGTGTATTTGTAATGATAGGTTTTTTTTTTTTTTTTTTTTTTTTTTTTTTTTTTTTTTTTTTTTTTTTTTTTTTTTTTTTTTGGGGGGGGGGGGGGGCGCACGGTGCGGAGAGACTGGAATTGTGGCAAAAATACAACATTGAAAGATTATTTGATTAAACAGAAAATTTGAAAAGTTTGTTGTAATACTTGTCTTTCAAAGACACCAAGAACGTGTGATCATGGGGATATCTTATTGATCAGTCTGGCTTCTATCACTCAAAGATAACTGTGAGACAAATACATATATTTACTGCTTGAACATTTTCCAAACATTACTAGTAATTAGTTGTGCAGTTTAGTTCATTGCTTATACATATCTTAGTTCGGTGTAACTCAGGGTAATCTGCTTCCTGCCGCTGCTGCTGAAGTCGTCGTCCCAGTCCATTTCATCTGTTAACTGGACGTAGTTACATGATTTCCATGAAATAATCCAGGTGCCAAGTTGTTTTATAGTGGTTTATTAATAACAAGCTGCACCACTTCTTCTTGGTGGGAGCCCCCTCCACATAACAGGCTGCATAGTCACAAAACCGTACTACAACAATTACATTATTATAATGGCATGCGACACAGTGGTCACGTCCGTGAGCTGTCTCCAACTGAGCTTTTCTGAGCCTTCTGCTCCCCCTATTTATATGTTCTTAACAATGAAGGTAACAAAACTATAGCACAAATTTATAAAATTAACAATTAAAAGTTCAGGTTATTATGAATAACTGTACACAAAACCTTTCATGTTTTATGCCCAAACTGGCGTATACAATATAAAAGATTTTTACATAACATATACATCACATATACAAAATAGTGAAAAATAACAATGCCAACCTAATTTTTATTAATTAGTGAATGCAAAATAATGCTAGCATATATTGGGCAAACATGACATACAAGTAAATAAATGAAATCATAAATTTTATGAAATTTAATGTATTACACGAAATCACTTATTGGATACAGTTGGAATTATGAAAATTTCAATGAGTTTCCTCTTGAAAGAGTATTTCATTAGGGTATCAGAAAAGCCATTTTTACCTTTTAAAATGCCACCACACTCTCAAAGACTGCATGTACTGTATGTTCCCTCACACTCCTCCATTTATTCATTTATGTTTATCTTATTGATATTATCCATCTTTTGATTTGCAGCTCCTTGTGTTAGCCGTGTTTGCAGTTAAAATTGTTGGATGTGAGGTCCGCCAGTTATGCAAACGGTGTTTTGCATCACTAGCGGACCTCACATCCAACAATCTTATTGATATTGCTTAAGTTCCTTATACATTCTGTAGTTACATAGATAATTCTTTCTTCTATTAATTGATGGTAACCTCCTGAAGCTGCTTTGTCAAGTACTAATTTTATTTTATTTTATTAGTTTTGTTTATTAATAGAAACTGTTATGGAGGCAAGCTGTTCCTATTTTGTGTTAAAGTTTTTTCCTGTTTACTCCATTTTTAATTATTTACTGTTCAATTTTTTACTTTTCCATTGCATTACCACCACACTGTCGAAGATGTTACTTACTGCATGTTTCTGCTTCAATCTAGATGTGTAACTTCTCTTCCAAAGTTGTTTACAAACATTGTAACTTCTTTAGTGACAATGCTCAGTAAATGTCTGAAGATGGCCTTGTAAGCCAAAAACCTGTTGACACTATAAAAGTAATACTTTAGAACAAAAGCAAACTGGCACTTTTCATTTATTATTCTAATTTTTGATTATTATATTTTATCGCCTCCAAATTTGTTGAATGTTATGTAACCTTAAACATTTTTGAAAGTAATGTATAAAGTGCATGTTTGACTATCAGCTGCTTTTATTTTAAATTCAAATATTGACCGGTTCAAGTCATGGACCATCTTCATGGATAAGGGTTAAGATGGTTTAAGCCACAACATTACATTTGTCGTTACTTAAATAATGTGTCGAGTATGTCATGAATATCAGTATACAACATTATTTAAGTAATGACAAATGTAATTTCATGGCTTAAACCATTTTAACCCTTATCGCTGAAGGTGGTCCGTGACTGCAAAGAATCACAATCAGAGTTCAGTGTTCTCTGCTGCAAACCGAAATTCTTCATTGATCGATTATATTAATTTCCATTTTTAGATTGCATGTTTACCTTTCTGCTGAATTAGAAGGAAAAGATAATAGTATACATGGAGCAGGGATGATGAGTGTGATAGTCAAATACCGTATGTTATCATAGCAATCATTAAATCACCATTGAATAGCAGTGAACTTGTATATGCGATTCAAAAATATCACATTAAAATTTGCTGTTTTAAAGTTGTCTGCATATGCCTCAATAATTGACCAACCTTTTGTCGTGCAGCCCATAAATGACTCTCCAGGCTTCAGTCAAACTACTCTCCATGCTCCAGTGTACAATAAAAATTAAAATGTAGTCTTCCAGTAAAATTAATTTCTGTGTCCTCTATGAAATTCAATGTTTTCAAATTCAGTGCAGCTGTTTCTTTAGGTTTGAATCTCCAGAAAAAATTTCTTAATGTTATATTGGATATATAGTGGACTTGATGTGTGGAGTGCAAAGGCACGCTGCGGGAAACAGCATTACACACACACACACACACACACACACACACACACACACACACACACATGCACGCTAGAACACACATCACACCACACCACACAACCACCCAAATGCACACTCCCATGACCATGGTGAGACTGTTTATTGATACTAAATTATTGAATGGGGAGGTAGTAGAGAAGGATGTAAAGAGAGGGAAGCAGGATGGAGACAGGTCTTTTGACAGATGAATCTGTGCTCATGGAACAAGCTGAAAAGAGTACAGAGCGTAGAGCACAAAGAGGAATAGGAAGAGAGAGGGGGGGCAGTGGGGGAAGAATGAGAGGAAGGTGGAGATGAAGTGGATTAAAGACGAGGAGAGGGAATGGAGAGGAGTAGAAAGTTGGAGAGAGAGGGGGTTTGGTGGGGGGAGAGGGGAAAGAGACATAAAGGGGTGAAGAGGTAGAGAGAGAGAAAGAGGGAGAGAATGCCTGCATGTGGAAGGGAGGGGAGGGAGGGTGAATGATGGGAGAAGGCATTACATGATTTGGGCAGGGAAGAGAGAAGGTTAGGGGAGGTTTGGGCCTGGGGGATTATGTGAACGCAGGATGTGCTGGAGAGACAGTTCGTTTCTGAATAGTTCAGAGAAGTTTTTGCTGAAAGGGAATATCCAGATGCCTTGTGTTGTGAAGCGGCTGCTGAAGTCATTTTTGTTATGGTGTGCAGCATATTTGCAACTGGATGGTCAAGTTTGTGGTTTGCTGGTGGCCATTCATGTGAGTATACATTTGGCTCCTTGTCATGCACACTTAGAATGTGGACGGTAATTGGAGCATGGCTGATATATAACATGGCTGCTTTCACACATTGCCCTTGAAGCCATGATACGCTATCTACTCCCAATGACCTCCTGATACCAAACCCTCCACCTCTTTTGTAATCTTCCCAGCAAATCACACTTGTCCGACAATTATTTCACTTTCAAATCCCAAATCTATAAAAGAATCTATGGTACTGCCATGGGCACATGTATTGTGCCACTTTATGCCAAAGGCCACCTGGAGGAACCCGCCCTGTCTACATCTACATCTAAATTTATACTCGCCACCAAGCGGTGTGTGGCGGAGGGCACAATACCCGCCAAAGTCATATCCCCACCTCCCACCCTCTGTTCCACTCGCGGATTGCGCAAAGGAAAATCGACTGTCTGAACACCTCAGTACGGGCTCTTATTTCCGTTATCTTTGAATGATGATCATTACGCGATTTGAAAGTTGGTGGTAATAATATATGCTCTACATCCTTGGTGAAGATTGGATTTCAGAATTTAGTGAGCAGCCCCTTCTGTTTAGCGTGTTCTCTATCTGCAAGTGTGTCCCACTTCAAAATTTCTATGAGATTTGTAATGCTCTCGCGATGGCTTAATGTACCGGTCACGAATCTGGCTGCTATTCTTTGGACCTTCTCAGTCTTTTTTCAGACCCAACTGGTAAGGGTCCCATACAAAGCTATTTCCTTTGTTGAAGGACTGCATCGCTTCAGGATTCTACCAATAAACCACAACCTAGAGTTCGCCTTACCCGTTACTTGTGTAATCTGATCATTACATTTGAGATCATTTCAAATAGTCACACCCAGATACTTGAGTGATGTTACCACTTCCAAAGACTGCTCATTTATTTTGTACTCATACATTAATGGGGATTTTTGCCTTGTTATACGCAGTAGGTTACACTTACTAATATTGAGAGATAACTGCCAATCATTACACCACACATTTATTTTCTGCAAATTCTCATTGATTTGTTAACAACTTTCATATGATACTACTTTCCTGTAGACTACAGCATCATCAGCAAACAGTCTAAGGCCGCTGTCAATACCATCAATCAGATCGTTATGTAAATCGTAAAAAGCAGAGGACCTATTACGCTGCCCTGGGACACACCTGAAGTTACTCTTGTTTCTGTTGAAGTCACCCCCTTCAGGACGACGTTCTGCTCCCTGTCTGTTAGAAAACTTTCTAGCCAACCGCATATGTCATTGGATAGACCGTAAGCGCGCACTTTTTGTAGCAAGCAACAGTGTGGAACTGAGTCGAATGTCTTTCGAAAGTCAAGAAATATGGCATCAACCTGGGAGCCGGTATCTAGAGCCTATTATATGTTGTTGTTGTTGTTGTGGTCTTCAGTCCTGAGACTGGTTTGATGCAGCTCTCCATCCTACTCTATCCTGTGCAAGCTTCTTCATCTCCCAGTACGTGCTGCAACCTACATCCTTCTGAATCTGCTTAGTGTATTCATCTCTTGGTCTCCCTCTACGATTTTTACCCTCCACGCTGCCCTCCAATACTAAATTGGTGATCCCTTGATGCCTCAGAACATGTCCTACCAACCGATCCCTTCTTCTAGTCAAGTTGTACCACAAGCTCCTCTTCTCCCCAATTCTATTCAATACCTCCTCATTAGTTATGTGATCAACCCATCTAATCTTCAGCATTCTTCTGTAGTACCACATTTCGAAAGCTTCTATTCTCTTCTTGTCTAAAATATTTATCGTCCACGTTTCACTTCCATACATGGCTACACTCCATACAAATACTTTCAGAAACGACTTCCTGACATTTAAATCAATACTCGATGTTAACAAATTTCTCTTCTTCAGAAACACTTACCTTGCCATTGCCAGTCTACATTTTATATCCTCTCTACTTCGACCATCATCAGTTATTTTGCTCCCTAAGTAGCAAAACTCCTTTACTACTTTAAGTGTCTCATTTCCTAATCTAATTCCCTCAGCATCACCCGACTTAATTCGACTACATTCCATTATCCTCGTTTTGCTTTTGTTGATGTTCATCTTATACCCTCCTTTCAAGACACTGTCCATTCTGCTCAACTGCTCTTCCAAGTCCTGTGCTGTCTCTGACAGAATTACAATGTCATCGGCGAACCTCAAATTTTGTATTTCTTCTCCATGGATTGTAATACCTACTCCGAATTTTTCTTTTGTTTCCTTTATTGCTTGCTCAATATACGGATTGAATAACATCGGGGAGAGGCTACAACCCTGTCTCACTCCCTTCCCAACCACTGCTTCCCTTTCATACCCTTCGACTCTTATAACTGCCATCTGCTTTCTGTACAAATTGTAAATAGCCTTTTGCTCTCTGTATTTTATCCCTGCCATCTTCAGAATTTGAAAGAGAGTATTCGAATCAACATTGTCAAAAGCTTTCTCTAAGTCTACAAATGCTAGAAATGTAGGTTTGCCTTTCCTTAATCTTTCTTTTATTTTATTTATTTATTTATTTATTATCATCCCAATGATCACATTTGTGATATAGGATTTGTCGGGGTACATTTTAACAACTATATAATATCTTTACAAAATTTGTATCTGTGCTGAATTCATACTAATCTATCTTATGTTTAATACAATATACAACTAATAGGTGTTTTTATAACATAATTTATTATGCACTGATGTAATTTCATTTGTCACATTAACTTAAACATATATTTTATACAGTTGCACAGAGATATTCACTTATGCTGTAATAGCATTTGTCAAGCATGTGGTTCTTTAGAACAGTTTTAAATGTATCCTCATTTTCCAGCTCTTTGATATGTTTTGGTAGTGCATTAAAAAGTTTGATGCCTTGATTACATACATGTTTCTGGCTTCGGGTCCTTGTTACAGCTTGTATGTGGAGATCTTTACATTGCCGTGTATCGTAATTATGGAAGTCTGTATTGGTTTTCATTTTGTCCTGATTTCTTTTGATCACCAACAGACATTTCAGAATGTATAATGATGGAATTGTTAAAATTTTCAATGCTTTAAAAAGGGGCCTACAATGTGTTTGAGGTGGGCTGTGGGTCATTATACGAATAGCACGTTTTTGCAATTTGAAAATCTCATTTAGACGACAATTTGTTTTTCCCCAGAATACTATCCCATTGGATGCAATGGACTGAAAATAGCCAAAATATACTAATCTGGTACAGTCATTACTACAAACTCTTGAAATTATTCTAAGCACAAAACATGCTGAATTTAGTTTTAGTGCTAAGTTCACCACATGGTCCTTCCAATTAATCTTCTCATCAATGTGCATACCCAGGAATTTTGCACACTGTACTCTTTCAAGTTGTTTGCCCTCCATGGTGGGATTTAGGTCGTCCTGTTCACTTATTTTTCCATATTGCACATAATTAGTTTTTTTTGCATTCAGTGTTAGCTTGTTAGCACTAAACCATTTTTGTATATCTTGTAGGACATGGTCCACAGTACTGTGCAATGACTGCTTCATATCACTAACTATTAAACTAGTATCATCAGCAAATAACATGATTCTAGCTTTTCTCTCTGACACCTGAATATCATTAATGTAAATGAGGAACAGCAAGGGGCCTAATACACTTCCTTGAGGTACTCCTACTGTGACCTCCCTTGGATCTGATCTTAGTTTAATTTTTTGATTGATATTTGGTGCTGTAATTTCAACCACCTGCATCCTCTTTTCCAGATAAGACTCAAACCACTTTTTTACCGGTCCTCTGATACCTATAGCTTCAAGCTTTTTCAAAAGTATGCTGTGGTCAACAGTGTCAAAGGCTTTTGACAAATCTAGATTTATCCCAACTACACTATTTCCCTCTTCCAATTTAGTGATTATTTCTTTTGTGTATTCTAGTACAGCTGTTTCGGTACTTCTCCCAGCTTGAAATCCATGCTGATTACTGTTTATCAGATTGTGCATATTAAGATAATGTGTGACTCTATATTTCATTAGTATCTCTAAAACTTTAGAGAAAGTTGGGAGGAGTGAGACAGGTCTGTAGTTTTCTATTTTAAGTTTATCACCCTTTTTCAACAGGGGAATGACTTTAGAAATTTTCAGTTTTTGTGGAAACACACCCTCAGCCATTGACAAGTTTGCTATGTGCGTCAATGGTTTCGCTATCTGATTAGCTGTTTTCTTTACTAATATTATTGGCACCTCATCTACTCCAGCTGACGTCTTGGACTTCAGACTTTTAATCACTTTTAAAACTTCTTTTTCGTTTGTTGGAACTGCCATCATACTGCTGGCTGGCTTGGGTGCTTCCATCTTAATCTGCTCCCCAAGATTCCTGCTTAATGTCTGGGGTACATTTAAAAAGTAATTGTTTATATAATTAGGCATGGCATATTTATCTACCATTTTATTCTCCTCATCTTTTAGAATAATTTCCTTGTCTTTGGTAGGTACCCCGGTTTCTTTTCTCACAATTTCCCATGCTATTTTAGTTTTATTTCTGGACTGTTTTATTTCCATATTATTACTTAATAACTTTGCATTTGCAATTACTCTGCGGTATATTTTCCTATACCTCTTTACATATTCTATAAAATCAATATTTGTACACTCCCTCAACTCTGAATTCAATTTTTTCATGTTTTCACATGATTTCTTAATTCCAAGAGTCATCCAAGAACTTGACTTTATGTATCCAGTAGACTTGACTCTGGTCAGTTTCTTTGGAAAACACATCTCAAAGTTCATCATATAAATCGATGCAAATACACTATATGCCTCATCTGTACTTGACTGTTTCAAAACATCTAACCAATTTTCATTTTCTAAGATACTTATGAACTGATGACAGCTGTCCACAGAGAAGTTTCTTTTGTAAATATTATTTACACCTTTATCTTCCTTTGACCTTAAAGGGATTTCAATGGTGCGAGCATTGTGGTCAGACAATCCTAAATCTATGTTTGTTACCTCTATGTCAGTTTCTGACATATTTGAGAAAATGTTATCTATGAGGCTATTGGAGGTGTTTGTTATTCTAGTTGAATTGTTTATGTGTGGTGACATGTTGAAACTCTTTAATATGTCCAAAAATTGCCTTTTTTGTTGACTTTCAACTAGAAGATTAATATTGAAATCACCACAAAGAATAATCACAGTTTCTTTTTTGTAAATAGTATTTAGCAACAATTCTAATTTATCAAAAAAGACTTCTATGTTTCCACATGGTGACCTATACACTGTTATGACTATGACTTTTTTCATCAGGCCATATAGCTGGACAGCACCTGCTTCAAAAAACTTTTCAATACTTAAGTTCTCTGCTTCACATCTGTTTTTAAATTCTAACTCTTGTCTAAGGTAAATACCGACTCCACCACCTTTTGCAATTTTCCTACTATAATTATTTGCCAGTTTAAATGGATTAATATGAATACTACTAATTTCTTGGTCCTTACACCAATGTTCTGTAATACACAAGACATCAGGTTGGGTGTTACTTACTGCTATTTCAAGTTCACAATATTTGTTCTTGAGGAACTGCACATTTAGAGTCATAATCTTCAGAACAGGGGAGTGAGCACTGGTGGTATTTCTCCTTTCGTTTAACACTGTTATCTTGGAGTTTCATTATGGCTGGATACCAAAAATCCTGTTGTACCACAGGGATTGTTTATACTAGCTGTGGCAGCTGATGACATTTTAATATTTACAATAGCAGATGATGATGTTTTTAGTGCTTCAGCAAATGTTGCTCTTGTTAAGGTTTTATTTTCTTCTGCTTCTGTCCTCATTTGGAGTGGGATTTTAGGGAACTTTTCTACTGTTATGCGGCTTATTTCTTCTAGTCGTAGGGTCAGTATTGCCTCACATGTTCCAACATTTCTACGGAATCCAAACTGATCTTCCCGAGGTCGGCTTCTATCAGTTTTTCCATTCGTCTGTAAATAATTCACGTTAGTATTTTGCAGCTGTGACTTATTAAACTGATAGTTCGGTAATTTTCACATCTGTCAACACCTGCTTTCTTTGGGATTGGGATTATTATATTCTTCTTGAAGTCTGAGGGTATTTTGCCTGTCTCATACATCTTGCTCACCAGATGGTAGAATTTGTCAGGACTGGCTCTCCCAAGGCTATCAGTAGTTCTAATGGAATGTTGTCTACTCCGGGGGCCTTGTTTCGACTCAGGTCTTTCAGTGCTCTGTCAAACTCTTCACGCAATATCATATCTCCCATTTCACATTCATCTACATCATCTTCCATTTCCATAATATTGTCCTCAAGTACATCGCCCTTGTATAGACCCTCTATATACTCCTTCCACCTTTCTGCTTTCCCTTCTTTGCTTAGAACTGGGTTTCCATCAAAGCTCTTGATATTCATGCAAGTGGTTCTCCTTTCTCCAAAGGTCTCTTTAACTTTCCTGTAGCAGTATCTATCTTACCCCTAGTGAGATAAGCCTCTACATCCTTACATTTGTCCTCTAGCCATCCCTGCTTAGCCATTTTGCACTTCCTGTCAATATCATTTTTGAGATGTTTGTATTCCTTTTTGCCTGCTTCATTTACTGCATTTTTATATTTTCTCCTTTCATCAATTAAATTCAATATTTCTTCTGTTACCCAAGGGTTTCTACTAGCCTTCGTCTTTTCACCTACTTGATCCTCTGCTGCCTTCACTATTTCATCCCTCAAAGCTACCCATTCTTCTTCTACTGTATTTCTTTCGCCCATTCCTGTCAATTGCTCCCTTATGCTCTCCCTGAAACTCTGCACAATCTCTGGTTCTTTCAGTTTATCCAGGTCCCATCTCCTTAAATTCCCACCTTTTTGCAGTTTCTTCAGTTTTAATCTACAGTTCATAACCAATAGATTGTGGTCAGAGTCCACATCTGCCCCTGGAAATGTCTTACAATTTAAAACCTGGGTCCTAAATCTCTGTCTCACCATTATATAATCTATCTGATACCATTTAGTATCTCCACGGTTCTTCCATGTATACAGCCTTCTTTTATGATTCTTAAACCAAGTATTAGCTATGATTAGTTATGCTCTGCGCAAAATTCTACCAGGCGGCTTCCTCTTTCATTTCTTAGCCCCAATCCATATTCACCTACTATGTTTCCTTCTCTCCCTTTTCCTACTGACGAATTCCAGTCACCCATGACTATTAAATTTTCGTCTCCCTTCACAACCTGAATAATTTCTTTTATCTCATCATACATTTCATCAATTTCTTCGTCATCTGCAGAGCTAGTTGGCATATAAACTTGTAGTACTGTAGTAGGTGTGGGCTTCGTATCTATCTTGGCCACAATAATGCGTTCACTATGCTGTTTGTAGTAGCTTACCCGCATTCCTATTTTCCTATTCATTATTAAACCTACTCCTGCATTACCCCTATTTGATTTTGTGTTTATAACCCTGTAGTCACCTGACCAGAAGTCTTGTTCCTCCTGCCACTGAACTTCACTAATTCCCACTATATCTAACTTTAACCTATCCATTTCCCTTTTTAAATTTTCTAATCTACCTGCCCGATTAAGGGATCTGACATTCCCCGCTCCGATCCGTAGAACGCCAGTTTTCTTTCTCCTGATAACTACATCCTCTTGAGTAGTCCCCGCCCAGAGATCCGAATGGGAGACTATTTTACCTCCGGAATATTTTAGCCAAGAGGATGCCATCATCATTTGATCATACAGTAAAGCTTCATGCCCTCAGGAAAAATTACGGCTGTAGTTTCCCCTTGCTTTCAGCTGTTCGCAGTACCAGAACAGCAAGCCCATTTTGGTTAATGTTACAAGGCCAGATCAGTCAATCATCCAGACTGTTGCCCCTGCAACTACTGAAAAGGCTGCTGCCCCTCTTCAGGAACCACACGTTTGTCTGGCCTCTCAACAGATACCCCTCCGTTGTGGTTGCACCTACGGTACGGCTATCTGTATCGTTGAGGCACGCAAGCCTCCCCACCAACGGGAAGGTCCATGGTTCATGGGGGGGGGGGCTGTTGTATATCATGCACAAAGAGGGCCAGCTGTGTCTTGCATGACCGCTGTTTCCTAAAACTGTGCTGGTTTCTGCAGATGAGCTTCTCAGAGTCTAGAAATGTCATTATGTCTGAACACAAAATATGTTCCATGATTCTACAACAAATCGATGTCGGTGAAATTGACCGGTAATTATGTGCATCCGATTTTCTACCCTTTTTATAGATTTCTATGACCTGGGCCTTCTTCCAGTCCCGTGGAACTTTCCGCCGTTCCAATGATCTCTGATGGATGACGGATAAGAATGGTGCTGTATTTGTAGCGTAGTCAACATAAAATCTTATGGGGATACTGCCTGGGCCAGATGCCTTTCTGCCGTCTAAGGATCTTAACTGTTTTACAATCCCAGATACACTAAACACTATGACAGCCATCCTTTCGTCTGTTCAATAATTAAAAGGGGGAATGGTGGTGCAGACCTCTATTGTAAACGAGTTTTTGAAACCTAGGTTTAGAATTTCGGCTTTCTGTTTATCATCATCAGTTACATTCCCCGTACTTGTCAGCAAGAGAAGGTATTGAATTATTTGTAGCATTTACAGATTTTATGTACGACCAAAATCTTTTGGGGTTATTTTTAGATTCTTCAGATAAAATGTTGCTTTCAAATTCGTTAAAAGAGTCTCTCATTGCCCTTTTGACAGCTGCATTCATTTCGCATAATTTCTGTTTGTCAGTGGGTTGTCAGCGGGGTAGTGACTACTGTCCAGTCAACACCCAAAACCTCTCATCTGTTTCAAATTCATTGATGGCATCTTCAAGATCTGGACTCACAGCAAGGATGACATTTGCTATTTCCTCCTTAACATCAGCGCTTACTCCCAAATTGACTTCACCTGGTCCTTCTCAGCTCATCGAGCCGCCTTCCTAGATATGAGTATCCACCTCTCAGATGGTTATTTTCTTATAGTGTGCACCAACGTCAGCAGTACCTCCACTCTGACAGCTGCCTATCGAAAAGTCTCTTCCATATAGTTTCGCCACCAGCGGATACCACATCTGCTGTGGAAAACACAAATTTTCAAAATATACTGGTAACCTTACCAGAGCACTTACTGACAAACAGCATTCTCCTCAGCTCAGCCGGCCGGAGTGGCCGAGCAGTTCTAGGTGCTACAGTCTGGAACCGCACGACCGCTACGGTCGCAGGTTCGAATCCTGCCTCGGGCAAGGATGTGTGTGAAGTCCTTAGGTTAGTTAGGTTTCAGTAGTTCTAAGTTCTAGGGGACTGATGACCACAGATGTTGAGTCCCATAGTGCTCAGAGCCATTTGAACCATTTTTTACTCACCTCATCCACAAACATATCTCCCAAGCCATCTCCTCCTCTGACACCAGTAAATGTGTTAACCAGTCACCGACCAGCACTGCTCTGATAACCCAGTCTCAACCTGGTATTGAAAAGCTCAGCTGCACCCACCAACAGGGCTTTAACTACATCTCATCATGTCCCACGATGAGGGATATCCTAGCCACATGACCCGTGGTAGTCTTGTGTCATCTACCCAACGTACAGAATTTTCTTGTCCATCCCTATTCCAATCTATTCCCAATCCTGTGTCCCAAGGATCATTACATTGTGGTTGGCCATGGTGCAAGACCTGTCCCAGACACCCACCCACCATCTGCAATCTTGTCACAGTCATTTCCTACCCAATAAAAGGCAGGGTCTAATATGAAAGCTGCCATTTTATACATCAGCTATGCTGAAATTACCTTATGGGATTCTGTGTGGAGATGGCAGTCGACCAACTGTTTGCTTGCATGAATGTCCAGTGTCAATCTGCTGCAAACCATGAACTTGACCACTCATTTGTTGAACATGCTGCACACTGTAACTCAAATGACTGTAATAATAGCTTCACTATGCAGGCCATTTGGATTCTCCCTTACAGCACGTTTTTCTGAACTACGTGGAAGGGAAATGTCTCTTCATCATATCCTGCATTCATGCAGTCCCCCTGGCCAAAACTCACTAACCTGTTCCCACTACCTCACCTTACCGTTTCCCTTCTCTCTTCTGAGAGTCTTCTTAATTAAACTTGTTGCTGATTCCCAAGCCTTGCAAAGATTATAGCTGCAATCTCAGTTGATGAGATTGTCGCTGATGCAAATTTCTATGGCCTCTCTAACACTGCTGTCTCTATATTTGCAATTCTGTGCCAAGATCCTGATATGTTCATACGTCATCGCATGATTCTTGGACAAACAGTGACCACTGACTTGTTGGGATACATCAGTTGAGTGTGCCTGTGGTGTTCTCAGTGATGGTCTTCGACAGTGTGCACTGTCTGTCCAATATATATCTTTCCACATTGACATGGAATCTGGTACAGCTGGCCTTCTGCAAACCAAGAGCATCTTTGACACTTCCCAGAAATGCTCTTGTTTTATTGCACAGGCAAAAATTTTTGTTCAGTGCCTCTTCAAGATGCATCTGATTTTTCCCTATAGTGCACCAGTGTATGGTATAAAGGCAATTACTGCCTCTTCCTCCATGACTTCTTCTGTCTCCACAGGCTGTACTGTTGTGGTAGGGTGGAGAGCATGCCTAATCTGCCATTCTTGGTATCCATGTTTTAAGAATACTGTTCTGAGGTGTTCCGGCTCCTGGGGCAGACTCTCTGTGTCTGAGATGGTGCACCCTCTTTGATGGTGCACCCCATGTACTAATGTGTTTTTAGCACCCATTGCTCTGTGAAGGATGATGGCAGCTGTCTGCATGCAAATACAAGGCAGTGTGCATTTTCTTCTGTGACTTCCTTACACATTTGGACTCCATACATCCAAACATCGAGTTTACTGTGGTGACTGAAGGAGAAGGAAGATTACCATTTGTGGACATCATGGTCAAAAGAAGCGCTGATGACACCCTAGACCATGGTGTGTATTGGAAGAAAACACACATTAACCTGTATTTGCAAACAGCTGCCACCACCCTTTGCAGAGGAAAGGGGCACTAGCAACAATAGTACACAGGGTGTGCACCATCTCAGACACAAAGAGTCTGCCCCAGGAGGTGGAACACCTCAGAACTGTATTCCATAAAAAAGGGTGCCCAGAATGACAGATTAGGCACACTCTCCACCTTACCACAACAGTACAAACTGTGGAGACAGAAGTCGTTGAGGAAGAGGCAGCCACACTGCCTTTGTACCATACACTAGTGCACTATTGGGAAAAATCAGATGCTTATTGAAGAAACATTGAGTAAAATGTGTTTTGCCTGTCCAATAAAACAAGAGCATTACTAGGCAGCATCAAAGATTATCTCCATTTGTGGAAGGCCAACATATACCAGATTCTGTGTTAATGTTGAAGGACATATATTGGACAGACAGTGTGCACCCTCAAAGATCATTACCGAGAAAACCAGAGGCACACTCGACTGATGTACCCCAACAAATCAGCAGTCACAAAGAACTGCTGGTTCAAGAATCACACAGTGGGGTGTGAACATATCTATACCAAGACATAGACTTCGAAATACTGGGACAGTGTCATTAGAGAGGCCAAAGAAATTCACATCAGGGACGATCTCATCAACCAAGCTTGCAGCTATAATCTTAGCAAGGCTAAGGAACCAGCGCTGAGTTTAATTAAGAAGTCTCTCAGCAAACAAAACAGTCTGGCGACCAGGGCAGACAGAGCACCTATATCAATGCTACCACAGACGCCAATGGTAACATCTCCTTGACTGCCGATGTGCAGCCTTGAGCCCAGACCATGGTGGAAACAGCTCATGATGCTAGGGGATATAGGTCATCTGTTCACGCTCAAGAGCTCAGTTTATCAGCACATGTGACGATGTTGACATGTCTGATTGCTGAAGTATTGTGTCCTTGGACACTATGAACTGGCAGTACACTTGTGGACTATTCAGTCAACAAATACGCCAGGAGAAACTGAAGAATTATTGTGGATGCTGTTTCCTGTTATGTGCCTCTGTGCTCCATGCATTGGTCCACTGTTGGTGAATAGTTGCCTTTCTCTCATTTTACATACACTCCTGGAAATTGAAACAAGAACACCGTGAATTCATTGTCCCAGGAAGGGGAAACTTTATTGACACATTCCTGGGGTCAGATACATCACATGATCACACTGACAGAACCACAGGCACATAGACACAGGCAACAGAGCATGCACAATGTCGGCACTAGTACAGTGTATATCCACCTTTCGCAGCAATGCAGGCTGCTATTCTGCCATGGAGATGATCGTAGAGATGCTGGATGTAGTCCTGTGGAACGGCTTGCCATGCCATTTCCACCTGGCGCCTCAGTTGGACCAGCGTTCGTGCTGGACGTGCAGACTGCGTGAGACGACGCTTCATCCAGTCCCAAACATGCTCAATGGGGGACAGATCCGGAGATCTTGCTGGCCAGGGTAGTTGACTTACACCTTCTAGAGCACGTTGGGTGGCACGGGATACATGCGGACGTGCATTGTCCTGTTGGAACAGCAAGTTCCCTTGCCGGTCTAGGAATGGTAGAACGATGGGTTCGATGACGGTTTGGATGTACCGTGCACTATTCAGTGTCCTCTCGACGATCACCAGTGATGTACGGCCAGTGTAGGAGATCGCTCCCCACACCATGATGCCGGGTGTTGGCCCTGTGTGCCTCGGTCGTATGCAGTCCTGATTGTGGCGCTCACCTGCACGGCGCCAAACACGCATACGACCATCATTGGCACCAAGGCAGAAGCGACTCTCATCACTGAAGATGACACGTCTCCATTCGTCCCTCCATTCATGCCTGTCGCGACACCACTGGAGGCGGGCTGCACGATGTTGGGGCGTGAGCGGAAGACGGCCTAACGGTGTGCGGGACCGTAGCCCAGCTTCATGGAGACGGTTGCGAATGGTCCTCGCCGATACCCCAGGAGCAACAGTGTCCCTAATTTGCTGGGAAGTGGCGGTGCGGTCCCCTACGGCACTGCGTAGGATCCTACGGTCTTGGCGTGCATCCGTGCGTCGCTGCGGTCCGGTCCCAGGTCGACGGGCACGTGCACCTTTCGCCAACCACTGGCGACAACATCGATGTACTGTGGAGACCTCACGCCCCACATGTTGAGCAATTCCGCGGTACGTCCACCCGGCCTCCCGCATGCCCACTATACGGCCTCGCTCAAAGTCCGTCAACTGCACATACGGTTCACGTCCACGCTGTCGCGGCATGCTACCAGTGTTAAAGACTGCGATGGAGCTCCGTATGCCACGGCAAACTGGCTGACACTGACGGCGGCGGTGCACAAATGCTGCGCAGCTAGCGCCATTCGACGGCCAACACCGCGGTTCCTGGTGTGTCCGCTGTGCCGTGCGTGTGATCATTGCTTGTACAGCCCTCTCGCAGTGTCCGGAGCAAGTATGGTGGGTCTGACACACCGGTGTCAATGTGTTCTTTTTTCCGTTTCCAGGAGTGAATTTTTCTATCAGGAATTTCCATTATTGTTATTTATTGGTGTTATAAGCTTTGTACATTAAAGTTAACTAACCTGGACTCTCTTCAAACTGGACTCACCTCAAACCAGTTCCATTAACATAAAGACATGAATTACAATAAAAATCTCATGGAAAAGACTGGGATAGTATGCGAGCATTGACCTGAAGAACAGTGACCTTGGCTCTTTACAGCTTGTGACCAGATATTTGACCAGCCTCTGAGGTGTCACTCACTCTCCCCTTGATCAACCATTACATGATAAGAGAAAAGTACAATTTCTGTAGTGACATAACAAACATGTATTTTGATGTCAATATTATGAAAAGGGTGGACGGGGACTCACTATATAAAGGAGATGTTGAGTCACAGAAAAGCACAGCAAAAAACTGCTAAGCATGTGAGCTTTCAGCCAAAAAGCCTTCCTCTAAATTATGTAACACACACACACACACACACACACACACACACACACACACACCTTCACCCAAGCACACATCACACACACAAGGCCACTGTCTCTGGCCACCAAGGCTGGACCATTGGCCAGAGATAGTAGCCATGTGTGTTTGAATTGTGCTTGTGTGAATGTGTGTGCGTTGTGTATCTTAAAAGAAAGTCTTTTGGTCAAAAACTCATTTGTTTAGCAGTCATTTTGTTGTGCCTCTCTGTGACTCAACATTCCTTTATGTGGTGAGTAGCAGTCTGCCCTTTTCATAATATTGTCATACTGGATTTTCCATTCTTTGACATATTTTAATGTGTAATAAAATCTGTAAAATAGCTTGTACAGAAATTGGGTTGGAGATTACAGGAAACAAGTGTCACCAACAGTTTCGTGACACTACAGTTGATGCAAGTATGGATTTAGTGTTTCTGTTGGGATAAAATTGTTTAAAAGTGACTTCTTTTATAAGAACTTGAATGCCGTTTTGTCATGGTAAAATTTATTGGCATATGACGGCAGATTGTGCACAGTGAAAACTGTTCAATCATCCTGCCAAATTTTAATAACATAACAATGAAAATAATATAAATAATGAATAATATAACAACATTATACACCCAAATTTTACTCTTGTACCACGTTATTCAATGAAACACAGCACTTCAAGCAGTGTCAAAATTTTTGAAATGTTCATTTAAGAGGCTCCTACTCACAAAATATTGAAATTTTGCTGCCTAGAAATTTATATATCTTCCTTTGATCATTTAACAAACTTGCATACAAAATCTGATCAAAATCTGAGATGACTGACTTGAGAACATTTCTGAAATAATACCACTTGACATGGATCACTCCTACTTGTTATTTATGTTCACTTACATTATCACTCTCACTTTTGTGCCTTATGTTTACTGCTTGCTTGTGATGTTCTGTAACAGTTCTGTGGTCAGCTACTGTGTGCTTTGTATCATAAAAACAAAGCTTTTAATGGCGAAGAGTTCTCGGGCTTCCAGCCGGGTGGCGGTGTCTTCAAACTGCGACGTTTCGACGAGTGACATACTCATCATCTTCTGGCGAAGTGCCGAGACTTTGCGGATGCCAGTCCCTTTATACCTGCGGTGTGCCCCCCACCACCTGGCCGTGGGAGGCTGGGTCCAGAGGAGCCGGCGGGCGGGGTGGAGGGGGAAGTGGGTGCGCCGTTCGTGTCTCCGTCAGAGCATTCTGATCGCGTCTCGTGAGCTGGACGGTTCTTGTTGCATTCCTGGCGTATTGCGGCTAATGCTGGATTCCAGGCCACGCTCAGTTGATAGCCTTCGTCCCTGTTCACAAGATTCTCGTGGACCCGTATTTCTATTGATTCTTTAATGACGCTATCCCAATAGCTCCCGGCTCGGCACAGCACCCTGGTGTTTTCGAAATCAAAGGTGTGGTTTTCTTTGATGCTATGTTCAGCTGTAGCAGATTTCTCTATCTGTCCAAGTCGAACATGCCTGATGTGTTCCTCGCACCTTTTAGAGATGCAGTGCTGCGTTTGACCGATGTACTACACACCACATTCGCAGGCAATGTTGTATATACCAGGTGCGTTTAGTCTGAGTGGGTCTTTTGCTGAGCCCAGCAGCTCTTTCGTCTTCGGCGGTGGTCGGAAGACGGTATTTATGCTTGCTTTTCTTAATAGCCTCCCGATTTTGGCTGATGTGGGCCCCAAATATGGAAGAAAGGCGAGTCCCTTGTTAACTTCCTCTTCTTGAAATTTGTCAGCCTGTCTCCTCTTAAAAGCCCTGCCAATCTGTGTTTCACTGTACCCGT
This sequence comes from Schistocerca americana, assembly GCF_021461395.2. NCBI lineage: Eukaryota > Metazoa > Arthropoda > Insecta > Orthoptera > Acrididae > Schistocerca > Schistocerca americana. The sequence goes on from NC_060124.1 coordinate 28,578,864, forward strand.
TTTTTCGAAATACCTCTCTTAGGTGGTGTAATTCATCTGAGAGGCTTTCTTTGTCACAAATGACGTGCGCCCTATGTACCAAGGTGGTCAGTACTGACTGGCGTTGCGCCGGATGGTGACAGCTGGTTGCATGGAGGTACAGGTCTGTGTGCGTCTTTTTTCTATATACTGAATGGCCCAGCGTGCCATCCGCTTTCTTCCTGATCAGTATGTCCAGCTTTTAATATTGTAACAGTATAATGAAAAGGATAGTTGCTACTCACCATATAGCGGAGATGCTGAGTAGCAGACAGGAACAACAAAAAGGCTGTCAGAAAGTGACAGCCCATGAATAGATTATTGTGTAGTTCCAGCGGGCTGTGGAATACTACTGTGGTAGGTTTTGGGTTTTGGAAGGATAGTGGTTAGGACATCCCTCACTTCAGGGCATGGAGAAAGGTTGTCAAAACCTTGGTGGAGAATGTGATTCAGTTGCTCCAGTCCTGGGTGGTACTGAGTCATGAGGAGAATGCTCCTCTGTGGCCGGACAGTGGGACTTCGGGAAGTGGTGGCTGACTGGAGAGCTGAGGCACAGAAGATTTATTTTTGTACAAGGTTGGAAGGGTAATTACGGTCTCTGAAGGCCTCAGTCAGACCCTCGGTATATTTCAAGAGGGATTCTACCTTTGCTGCCCACAGGCAGAAAACTAACATTACTTGAAATTCTGGGCATTAATAAACACCAATCAAAGAATCCTGACCTGATCCTTAATGACCAAACACAGTTCCATTACTCACCCTAATTAAAATAGCAGCTAGTTATTATTTCTCTCACCATTAGATAATAAGCTTGTTGTAACTGTTTCACACCCACATTCCACGGAAGTCTTTCTTCCCCTTCCTTTATTCGGTCTGTTCATTAGAAACACCAATCTGTCCATAAGTCATAGTAGCCTGTGTCATTACTCACTTGTAGAATATTTTTGGCTCATACATTTGCATAGATTTAATATCTGAATACACTGTAATATAAGATTTATTTATAATATTACATTATGCTTGTGTTTTGTATTGATATATTCATAAAATACGCATATCTTTGTAAAGCTACAAATTCTCGTTGAAGTTGTGTGGACTATTTGTTTCGTATTAAGTTATCGGATGATGGCCTAAGAAGCCAAAAGCCAGTTCATAATGCACTAAAAAGTAAACATTGTTGTGGAACATTAATACTTTGATATGTCTATGTTCCTCCAAGAAGCGAAGAAATCTTCCATAAATATTTCCTATTTTTATTTTCACAGTACTTTTTGAGCTTTGCAGTGTAACATTTACAAGATTTATACTCTTCTTTGGTGTTTTAAACTTCTCTCTTAAAATCAAGAAACAACATTGTCTTTTTTTTCCCAAAATTTGGGTGTGGCCACTTTTGACCAAATATCTGATCAGTGGTGTATTGATTTTTTGTAAATCCTACTTAAATCTCATCTGTTACCTCTTTTAAATATGGTTCCAATCTTTTCTGAATAATCTAGAACACTTTGTAGTTTGTGCTAATTAATGAGATGCCTCTGTAATTTCTGCATTATTGTTTTTCTCCCTTTTTAGGGACTAGAACTGTGATTACTTCTTTCCACTCAACTTGGAGTCTTTCTTCATTCCAAAAGTTGTCTCAGGTTTGTGTATTTGTTTTGCAAGTGTATTTCCTCCCATTTTAAGCAGTTCAGCTCTTATTATGCCTCTCCTGGAGCTTTGTGTTTTTTAGTATTTTGATTGTATCTGCTACCTATTCCATTGTCAGTGATGCAACTAAGGCAACTACATTCTGATATTTATGTTGTTCCTCGAGTTCTGTACTTCCATCTTCAACATTTAAATGTTCCTCAAAATATTCCTTTCAGGCTTCCATACCTTTTGCTTTTTCTGAAAATGTATTACCATTTTTATGTTTAATGCCATACATCTGCAGTACATATCATTTTCTGAAAAACATAATTGATCTGTAAAACCTCTCGCATCCCCTGTGGTTTTTTTTTCAGTTCTGCTTTTTTAATTAGATTTTCCACTTATTCTACTCTTTCTTTTTTGGTCTGAGAAAATGATTGGTTTTCTGTATTAGCATTTTCATATGCTGCTTTGCTTTCATTGGAATTTTCATCAAGGTTTTTTCCTTCAGTACTCCTCTTCATTTAAGATTTTACTCGTATTCTTCTGAGAAACATGGATTTTTCTTCCTTCTTTTTCCTTTCCCATGCACTTCTACTGCTGCTTCTTTCATGTTTGTTTTATCATTTCCCATGGGCCTTCATTGTCAAGATTGTGCTCCATTTTATAGACTCAAATCTGTTTTGGAGCTTATTGATAAATTCCATTGCCTTGCCATTATCTCTCAAATTGTGTCAATATTCTGTTCTTTTATGCTTTTTCCTCTACTCTTTTTTTTAACTGTCTTCTTCACAATATTGTTTTATTAAGAAACATGTACAGTAAATCTAACTGTCTTGTAAGGTTATATCTTTCTTGGGCAACTCAGAACTGAAGCAAGAGTTGGATGATGTGAATTCTTTACACTGAACCTATTCATTTCAGGTTATTTTATAAGTTTTAATACAGTTCTGAAACTTGTATTTTGTGGTGTATGAAAATTGAAAATTGGTGTACATCTGTTTTATAATCATGTTTCTACACTGATCAGCCAGAACACTATGACCACCTACCTAACAGCCAGAATGTCCACCTTTGGCACTGATAATAGCAGCAACACATCATGGCATGGAAACAATTAGGCCTTGGTAGGTTGCTGGAGAGATAGCACCACGTCTGCTCACACAAGTCACCTAATTCTCATAAATTCCTGGGAGGGAGACAATTAGCCCAAGTGCCACATTCAGTTACATCCCAAATGTGTTCAAATGGGTTCAGATCCGACAAGTAGGAGGACCAGCACATCAGCTGGAACTTGCTGCTGTGTTCCTGGAACCATTCCCATCACACTCCTGGCCTTGTGACATGATGCATTATCTTGTTGAAAAAATTCACTGTCGTTGAGAAACACGATGATCGTGAAGGAGTGTATGTGGTCTGCAACCAGTATGCAATATTCCTTGGCCATCATAGTGTCTTACACAAGCTCCACTGGGCTCATGGATGCCCATGTTAATGTTCCCAGGGCATAATAGAGCCACAACCAGCTTTCCTCCGTCTTAAAGTACAGTTGTCAGGAGCTATACTCCTGAAAGACGATGGATTCATGCCCTCCCATCGGCATGATGAAGAAGGAATTGGGATTCATCAGATCGTGCAGTGTGCTGCCACTGTGCCAACATCCAGTGCCAGTGGTCACATGACCATTTCAGTTGTAGTTGCTGACATCATGGTGTTAACATTGGCACATACATAGGTGGTCGGCTGTAGAAGCCCGTCTTTAGGAGTGTTCGGTGCACTGTGTGTTCAGACACACTTGTACTCTGCTCAACATTAAAGTCTGATGTTATATCTACCAAAGTTAGCTGCCTGTTTTGTTTTACCAGTTTCACACTTTCACTGATCAAATATTAAATGCTCTGAATAACTGGACATCACCCATTGGTATTTTCTGTGATCTCTCAAAGGCCTTTGATTGTGTAAATCATGGAATTCTTTTAGATAAGCTACATCATTATGGTTTGAGGGGGGCAGTGCACAAATGGTTTAATTCATACTTAACTGGAAGAATGCAGAAAGTTGAAATAAGTGGTTCATGTAATGTTAAAACAACAGCTGATTCCTCAAACTGGGGGGGCTATCAAGTACGGGGTCCCACAGGGTTCCGACTTAGGTCCTTTACCGTTCTTGATATACATTAATGACTTGCCATTCCACATTGATGAAGATGCATAGTTAGTTCTTTTTGCTGATGATACAAGTATAGTAATAACATCCAAAAACTAAGAACTAAGTGATGTAATTGTAAATGATGTTTTTCACAAAATTATTAAGTGGTTCTCAGCAAACGGACTCTCTTTAAATTTTGATAAAACACAGTATATACAGTTCCGTACAGTAAATGGCACAACTCCAGTAATAAATATAGACTTTGAACAGAAGTCTGTAGCTAAGGTAGAATTTTCAAAATTTGTAGGTGTGTCCATTGATGAGAGGTTAAACTGGAAGCAACACATTGATGGTCTGCTGAAACGTCTGAGTTCAGCTACGTATGCTATTAGGGTTATTGCATATTTTGGTGATAAGAATCTCAGTAAATTAGCTTACTATGCCTACTTTCATTCACTGCTTCCGTATGGCATCATATTCTGGGGTAATTCATCGTTGAGTAGAAAAGTATTCATTGCTCAAAAATGTGTAATCAGAATAATTGCTGGAGCCCACCCACGGTCATCCTGCAGACATCTATTTAAGGATCTAGGGATCCTCACAGTAACCTCACAATATATATATTCACTTACGAAATTTGTTGTTAATAATTCAACCCAGTTCAAAAGTAATAGCAGTGTGCATGGCTATAACACCAGGAGAAAGGATGATCTTCACTATGCAGGGTTAAATCTGACTTTGGCACAGAATGGGGTAAATTATGCTGCCACAAAAGTCTTTGGTCACCTACCAAACAGCCTGACAGATAGCCAACCAACATTTAAAAATAAATTAAAAGAATTTCTAGATGACAACTCCTTCTACTCATTGGCTGAATTTTTAGATATAAATTAAGGGGGAAAAAAAACCAACTTAAACATTAGTGTCATGCAATATTTTGTGTCATGTAATATCTTGTACAGACATCATTTATTAACCTGACACGTTCCACATCATTACGAAGTGTCGTATTCATGATCTATGGAACAAGTATTAATCTAATCTAACCTAATCTGCCTACAATGTGCTACATCTGTAATGAGGGGTAGCCGCCCAACCTCATTACGTCTGAATGTGGTTTCACCTTGGTTTCTCCACTTGCTGAAGACACTCACCACAGCACTCCTCAAACACCCCACAAGTCATGCAGATTCTAAAATTCCCATGCCAAGCCTCTGGGCCACCACAGTTTGTACTTGGTTAAATTAAAATAGATTGGATGCCTTCCACAGTCTACACATGGACAGCACGTTCACTGCCCATGTGTCTGACTAGCAGTCATTCCTTGCCAAGTGACACTGTTATCCCCTAAATGGGTTTATATTGATAGTAGTTCGATGGTCATAATGTTCTGGCTGATCAGTGTATGGGCATACAGAAAGTGAGTTATTTGAAGTAACTGAAAATCCTTATGTACTTTCTTTCTGAAAATTTAAAATGTACTGGAAAATGCATTTCATATAACATAAATAGTATAATTTTTATATCATCTGGTGTTCTAATTTTAAACCTATGCCATTCTTATATCTTCAGTGATTTCGATCAAGATTCACCAGATTTCACACTTGATGTGATAATGGAATTGAAATTTCAGAACTATGCAGAGCATATAAACGAAATTTCAAATGCAGCTGCAATGGAATTATCAATTGAAACTGTAAGTGCTATAATTTTTTATGACTTTTTGATACTTTAATTTACTGGGTTTCACAGCAGTGGATAATACAATAATACATACAAAATAATACATAAGACAATGGAATTCAATGTGAAATTTCTGCAGGGTCTGAAACAAATAACTGAGATATGGAGGACTATGGAATTGGATATGGTACCTCACAAAGACAAAGGAGTTTTCAGACTGAAGAGTATTGATGAAGTTGGTCAGGCACTAGAGGAGAATCAGGTCGCATTATCAGCAATGAAATCAACTAGGTATATAACTCAATTTACTGTTATTTTTAAGTAGTAGATTAAATTATATTCTTATTAGGGTGTGTGTGTGTGTGTGCTCATGTATGTGCACACACATTGTCCAAATTTTATATATATATATATATATATATATATATATATATATATATATATATATATATAAAACAAAGATGAGGTGACTTACCGAACAAAAGCGCTGGCAGGTCGATAGACACACAAACAAACACAAACATACACACAAAATTCAAGCTTTCGCAACAAACTGTTGCCTCTTCAGGAAAGAGGGAAGGAGAAGGGAAGACGAAAGGAAGTGGGTTTTAAAGGAGAGGGTAAGGAGTCATTCCAATCCCGGGAGCGGAAAGACTTACCTTAGGGGGAAAAAAGGACAGGTATACACTCGCACACACGCACATATCCATCCACACATACAGACACAAGCAGACATATTTAAAGACTTTGGTCTTTAAATATGTCTGCTTGTGTCTGTATGTGTGGATGGATATGTGCGTGTGTGCGAGTGTATACCTGTCCTTTTTTCCCCCTAAGGTAAGTCTTTCCGCTCCCGGGATTGGAATGACTCCTTACCCTCTCCTTTAAAACCCACTTCCTTTTGTCTTCCCTTCTCCTTCCCTCTTTCCTGAAGAGGCAACAGTTTGTTGCGAAAGCTTGAATTTTGTGTGTATGTTTGTGTTTGTTTGTGTGTCTATCGACCTGCCAGCGCTTTTGTTCGGTAAGTCACCTCATCTTTGTTTTCATGTATAATTTTTCCCACGTGGAATGTTTCCTTCCATTATATTGATATCATATATATATATATATAATGGAAGGAAACATTCCACGTGGGAAAAATTATATATAAAGACAAAGATGAGGTGACTTACCGAACAAAAGCGCTGGCAGGTCGATAGATACACAAACAAACACAAACATACACACAAAATTCAAGCTTTCGCAACAAACTGTTGCCTCATCAGGAAAGAGGGAAGGAGAGGGGAAGACGAAAGGAAGTGGGTTTTAAGGGAGAGGGTAAGGAGTCATTCCAATCCCGGGAGCGGAAAGACTTACCTTAGGGGGAAAAAAGGACAGGTATACACTAGCACACACGCACATATCCATCCACACATACAGATACAAGCAGACATATTTAAAGACAAAGAGTTTGGGCAGAGATGTCAGTCGAGGCAGAAGTGTAGAGGCAAAGAAGTTGTTGAAAGACAGGTGAGGTATGAGTGGCGGCAACTTGAAATTAGCGGAGATTGAGGCCTGGCGGATGACGAGAAGAGAGGATATACTGAAGGGCAAGTTCCCATCTCCGGAGTTCGGATAGGTTGGTGTTGGTGGGAAGTATCCAGATAACCCGGACGGTGTAACACTGTACCAAGATGTGCTGGCTGTGCACCAAGGCATGTTTAGCCACAGGGTGATCCTCATTACCAACAAACACTGTCTGCCTGTGTCCATTCATGCGAATGGACAGTTTGTTGCTGGTCATTCCCACATAGAATGCATCACAGTGTAGGCAGGTCAGTTGGTAAATCACGTGGGTGCTTTCACACGTGGCTCTGCCTCTGATCGTGTACACCTTCCGGGTTACAGGACTGGAGTAGGTGGTGGTGGGAGGGTGCATGGGACAGGTTTTGCATCGGGGGCGGTTACAAGGATAGGAGCCAGAGGGTAGGGAAGGTGGTTTGGGGATTTCATAGGGATGAACTAACAGGTTACGAAGGTTAGGTGGACGGCGGAAAGACACTCTTGGTGGAGTGGGGAGGATTTCATGAAGGATGGATCTCATTTCAGGGCAGGATTTGAGGAAGTCGTATCCCTGCTGGAGAGCCACATTCAGAGTCTGGTCCAGTCCCGGAAAGTATCCTGTCACAAGTGGGGCACTTTTGTGGTTCTTCTGTGGGGGATTCTGGGTTTGGGGGGACGAGGAAGTGGCTCTGGTTGTTTGCTTCTGTACCAGGTCGGGAGGGTAGTTGCGGGATGCGAAAGCTGTTTTCAGGTTGTTGGTGTAATGATTCAGGGATTCCGGACTGGAGCAGATTCGTTTGCCACGAAGACCTAGGCTGTAGGGAAGGGACCGTTTGATGTGGAATGGGTGGCAGCTGTCATAATGGAGGTACTGTTGCTTGTTGGTGGGTTTGATGTGGACGGACGTGTGAAGTTGGCCATTGGACAGGTGGAGGTCAACGTCAAGGAAAGTGGCATGGGATTTGGAGTAGGACCAGGTGAAACTGATGGAACCAAAGGAGTTGAGGTTGGAGAGGAAATTCTGGAGTTCTTCTTCACTGTGAGTCCAGATCATGAAGATGTCATCAATAAATCTGTACCAAACTTTGGGTTGGCAGACTTGGGTAACCAAGAAGGCTTCCTCTAAGCGACCCATGAATAGGTTGGCTCGGCGTGAAAGGAAATGCTCCATCGCAGCGAGGCCCTGGACGTGCGGAATATTTGTGTATAAGGACGTGGCATCAATGGTTACAAGGATGGTTTCCGGGGGTAACAGATTGGGTAAGGATTCCAGGCGTTCAAGGAAGTGGTTGGTGTCCTTGATGAAGGATGGGAGACTGCATGTAATGGGTTGAAGGTGTTGATCTACGTAGGCAGAGATACGTTCTGTGGGGGCTTGGTAACCAGCTACAATGGGGCGGCCGGGATGATTGGGTTTGTGGATTTTAGGAAGAAGGTAGAAGGTAGGGGTGCGGGGTGTCGGTGGGGTCAGGAGGTTGATGGAGTCAGGTGAAAGGTTTTGCAGGGGGCCTAAGGTTCTGAGGATTCCTTGAAGCTCCGCCTGGACATCGGGAATGGGGTTACCTTGGCAAACTTTGTATGTGGTGTTGTCTGAAAGCTGACGCAGTCCCTCAGCCACATACTCCCGACGATCAAGTACCACAGTCGTGGAACCCTTGTCCGCCGGAAGAATGACGATGGATCGGTCAGCCTTCAGATCACGGATAGCCTGGGCTTCAGCAGTGGTGATGTTGGGTGTAGGATTAAGGTTTTTTAAGAAGGATTGAGATGCAAGGCTGGAAGTCAGAAATTCCTGGAAGGTTTGGAGAGGGTGATTTTGAGGAAGAGGAGGTGGGTCCCGCTGTGACGGAGGACGGAACTGTTCCAGGCAGGGTTCAATTTGGATGGTGTCTTGAGGAGTCGGATCATTAGGAGTAGGAATAGGATCATTTTTCTTCGTGGCAAAGTGATACTTCCAGCAGAGAGTACGAGTGTAGGACAGTAAATCTTTGACGAGGGCTATTTGGTTGAATCTGGGAGTGGGGCTGAAGGTGAGGCCTTTGGATAGGACAGAGGTTTCGGATTGGGAGAGAGGTTTGGAGGAAAGGTTAACTACTGAATTAGGGTGTTGTGGTTCCAGATTGTGTTGATCGGAATTTTGAGGTTTTGGAGGGAGTGGAGCTGGAAGTGGGAGATTGAGTAGATGGGAGAGACTGGGTTTGTGTGCAATGAGAGGAGGTTGAGGTTTGCTGGAAAGGTTGTGAAGGGTGAGTGAGTTGCCTTTCCGGAGGTGGGAAACCAGGAGATTGGATAGTTTTTTGAGGTGGAGGGTGGCATGCTGTTCTAATTTACGGTTGGCCTGTAGGAGGATGCTCTGAACAGCCGGTGTGGATGTGGGAGAGGAAAGATTAAGGACTTTTATTAAGGATAGGAGTTGACGGGTGTGTTCATTGGCTGAGTTGATGTGTAGGTGAAGGATTAGGTGGGTGAGGGCAATAGATTGTTCAGTTTGGAACTGGTATAGGGACTGATGGAAGGAAGGGTTGCAGCCAGAGATGGGAACTTTGAGTGTGAGGCCTTTGGGGGTAATGCCAAATGTCAGACAAGCCTGAGAAAATAAAATATGAGAGCGTAATCTGGCTAGGGCGAAGGCATGTTTGCGGAGGGAATGTAAATAAAACTTAATGGGGTCATTGTGGGGGTGTTGTGAGGGTGACATGGTATTAGAAGGTGGAAAGTGTAACATGAGGTGAAATGAAAATGAAAATAAAAATATATGGGGAGAGATAAAGGTGAGCCGGAAAGAAACTGGAGATCTGGAATGAAAAAAGGCGAAAAGGTGTTGGTTACAGATGGGCTATGTTGGACTTGGGTTGGTAGACAACGATGTGCATAAAGGTTAGGTGGTTGTGTTGCCGCCAAAACACGTTAAGGACGGAGAAATTCGGGAAAATTTCGAAAAAACTGCGTGTAGTACATTAAATGGAGTGGTATTGTGGTGGCAGATTATGAAAATGAGGCTAACAATTGTCTGACGAAGAAATAATGGCGTTAAAACCTGTGGGAAGCGGCTAAAAATGATCAGTGATGTGGGAAAAACGGAAATGGAAATAAAGCGAAAGTTATTAGAACTGGCCGAAATGGTTGTTTAAAAGGTGAAAGGAGCTGTTTGTGAACTAGAAACGGTGGATATTATAGCGGCGGTAGTGCTGAAAGCGGCAAAAAAATATTTTTTTTTTTTTTTTGTTTTTTTTTGTTTGGAAGTGGGTTACGTATTATTAAGTATATATATATAGGCGGGATAAAATAGTATAGCAGATTACGGTAAAAAGGAGAAGGTGAATACAAAGTGAAACTACTTGCAAAAACAGAAAGAGGAAAATAAGACGACAGAAAAGATTTCGAAATGCAACAGTGACAATAACAAACGTAATTGTTGGATTCAAATTAATGATATCAATATAATGGAAGGAAACATTCCACGTGGGAAAAATTATATATAAAAACAAAGATGAGGTGACTTACCGAACAAAAGCGCTGGCAGGTCGATAGATACACAAACAAACACAAACATACACACAAAATTCAAGCTTTCGCAACAAACTGTTGCCTCATCAGGAAAGAGGGAAGGAGAGGGGAAGACGAAAGGAAGTGGGTTTTAAGGGAGAGGGTAAGGAGTCATTCCAATCCCGGGAGCGGAAAGACTTACCTTAGGGGGAAAAAAGGACAGGTATACACTAGCACACACGCACATATCCATCCACACATACAGATACAAGCAGACATATTTAAAGACAAAGAGTTTGGGCAGAGATGTCAGTCGAGGCAGAAGTGTAGAGGCAAAGAAGTTGTTGAAAGACAGGTGAGGTATGAGTGGCGGCAACTTGAAATTAGCGGAGATTGAGGCCTGGCGGATGACGAGAAGAGAGGATATACTGAAGGGCAAGTTCCCATCTCCGGAGTTGGGATAGGTTGGTGTTGGTGGGAAGTATCCAGATAACCCGGACGGTGTAACACTGTGCCAAGATGTGCTGGCTGTGCACCAAGGCACGTTTAGCCACAGGGTGATCCTCATTACCAACAAACACTGTCTGCCTGTGTCCATTCATGCGAATGGACAGTTTGTTGCTGGTCATTCCCACATAGAATGCATCACAGTGTAGGCAGGTCAGTTGGTAAATCATGTGGGTGCTTTCACACATGGCTCTGCCTCTGATCGTGTACACCTTTTGTTCGGTAAGTCACCTCATCTTTGTTTTTTTATATATATATATATATATATATATATATATATATATATATATATATATATATATATATATATATATATCTAAAAAGAAAGATGATGAAACTTACCAAACAAAAGCGCTGGCAGGTCGATAGACACACAAACAAACACAAACATACACACAAAATTCTAGCTTTCGCAACCAATGGTTGCCTCGTCAGGAAAGAGGGAAGGAGAAGGAAAGACAAAAGGATATGGGTTTTAAGGGAGAGGGTAAGGAGTCATTCCAATCCCGGGAGCGGAAAGACTTACCTTAGGGGGAAAAAAGGACAGGTATACACTCGCACACACACACATATCCATCCACACATACACAGACACAAGCAGACATTTGTAAAGGCAAAGAGTTTGGGCAGAGATGTCAGTCGGGGCGGATGTACAGAGGCAAAGATGAAGTTGAAAGACAGGTGAGGTATGAGCGGCGGCAAATTGAAATTAGAAATTAGCGGAGATTGAGGCCTGGCGGATAGCGAGAAGAAAGGATATGCTGAAGGGCAAGTTCCCATCTCCGGAGTTCTGACAGGTTGGTGTTAGTGGGAAGTATCCAGATAACCCGGACGGTGTAACACTGTGCCAAGATGTGCTGGCCGTGCACCAAGGCATGTTTAGCCACAGGGTGATCCTCATTACCAACAAACACTGTCTGCCTGTGTCCATTCATGCGAATGGACAGTTTGTTGCTGGTCATTCCCACATAGAACGCTTCACAGTGTAGGCAGGTCAGTTGGTAAATCACGTGGGTGCTTTCACACGTGGCTCTGCCTTTGATCGTGTACACCTTCCGGGTTACAGGACTGGAATAGGTGGTGGTGGGAGGGTGCATGGGACAGGTTTTACACCGGGGGCGGTTACAGGGGTAGGAGCCAGAGGGTAGGGAAGGTGGTTTGGGGATTTCATAGGGATGAACTAAGAGGTTGCGAAGGTTAGGTGGACGGCGGAAAGACACTCTTGGTGGAGTGGGGAGGATTTCATGAAGGATGGATCTCATTTCAGGGCAGGATTTGAGGAAGTCGTATCCCTGCTGGAGAGCCACATTCAGAATCTGATCCAGTCCCGGAAAGTATCCTGTCACAAGTGGGGCACTTTTGGGGTTCTTCTGTGGAAGGTTCCGGGTTTGAGGAGATGAGGATGTGGCTCTGGTTATTTGCTTCTGTACCAGGTCGGGAGGGTAGTTACGGGATGCAAAAGCTGTTTTCAGGTTGTTGGTGTAATGGTTCAAGGATTCCGGACTGGAGCAGATTCGTTTGCCACGAAGACCTAGGCTGTAGGGAAGGGACCGTTTGATGTGGAATGGGTGGCAGCTGTCATAATGGAGGTACTGTTGCTTGTTGGTGGGTTTAATGTGGACGGACGTGTGAAGCTGGCCATTGGACAGGTGGAGGTCAACGTCAAGGAAAGTGGCATGGGATTTGGAGTAGGACCAGGTGAATCTGATGGAACCAAAGGAGTTGAGGTTGGTGAGGAAATTCTGGAGTTCTTCTTCACTGTGAGTCCAGATCACGAAAATGTCATCAATAAATCTGTACCAAACTTCGGGTTGGCAGGCCTGGGTAACCAGGAAGGCTTCCTCTAAGCGACCCATGAATAGGTTGGCATACGAGGGGGCCATCCTGGTACCCATGGCTGTTCCCTTTAATTGTTGGTATGTCTGGCCTTCAAAAGTGAAGAAGTTGTGGGTCAGGATGAAGCTGGCTAAGGTAATGAGGAAAGAGGTTTTAGGTAGGGCGGCAGGTGATCGGCGTGAAAGGAAGTGCTCCATCGCAGCGAGGCCCTGGACATGCGGAATATTTGTGTATAAGGAAGTGGCATCAATGGTTACAAGGATGGTTTCCGGGGGTAACAGACTGGGTAGGGATTCCAGGCGTTTGAGAAAGTGGTTGGTGTCTTTGATGAAGGATGGGAGACTGCATGTAATGGGTTGAAGGTGTTGATCTACGTAGGCAGAGATGCGTTCGGTGGGGGCTTGGTAACCAGCTACAATGGGACGGCCGGGATGATTGGGTTTGTGAATTTTGGGAAGAAGGTAGAAGGTAGGGGTGCGGGGTGTTGGTGGGGTCATCCTTGTAACCATTGATGCCACTTCCTTATACACAAATATTCCGCATGTCCAGGGCCTCGCTGCGATGGAGCACTTCCTTTCACGCCGATCACCTGCCGCCCTACCTAAAACCTCTTTCCTCATTACCTTAGCCAGCTTCATCCTGACCCACAACTTCTTCACTTTTGAAGGCCAGACATACCAACAATTAAAGGGAACAGCCATGGGTACCAGGATGGCCCCCTCGTATGCCAACCTATTCATGGGTCGCTTAGAGGAAGCCTTACTGGTTACCCAGGCCTGCCAACCCGAAGTTTGGTACAGATTTATTGATGACATTTTCGTGATCTGGACTCACAGTGAAGAAGAACTCCAGAATTTCCTCACCAACCTCAACTCCTTTGGTTCCATCAGATTCACCTGGTCCTACTCCAAATCCCATGCCACTTTCCTTGACGTTGACCTCCACCTGTCCAATGGCCAGCTTCACACGTCCGTCCACATTAAACCCACCAACAAGCAACAGTACCTCCATTATGACAGCTGCCACCCATTCCACATCAAACGGTCCCTTCCCTACAGCCTAGGTCTTCGTGGCAAACGAATCTGCTCCAGTCCGGAATCCTTGAACCATTACACCAACAACCTGAAAACAGCTTTTGCATCCCGTAACTACCCTCCCGACCTGGTACAGAAGCAAATAACCAGAGCCACATCCTCATCTCCTCAAACCCGGAACCTTCCACAGAAGAACCCCAAAAGTGCCCCACTTGTGACAGGATACTTTCCGGGACTGGATCAGATTCTGAATGTGGCTCTCCAGCAGGGATACGACTTCCTCAAATCCTGCCCTGAAATGAGATCCATCCTTCATGAAATCCTCCCCACTCCACCAAGAGTGTCTTTCCGCCGTCCACCTAACCTTCGCAACCTCTTAGTTCATCCCTATGAAATCCCCAAACCACCTTCCCTACCCTCTGGCTCCTACCCCTGTAACCGCCCCCGGTGTAAAACCTGTCCCATGCACCCTCCCACCACCACCTATTCCAGTCCTGTAACCCGGAAGGTGTACACGATCAAAGGCAGAGCCACGTGTGAAAGCACCCACGTGATTTACCAACTGACCTGCCTACACTGTGAAGCGTTCTATGTGGGAATGACCAGCAACAAACTGTCCATTCGCATGAATGGACACAGGCAGACAGTGTTTGTTGGTAATGAGGATCACCCTGTGGCTAAACATGCCTTGGTGCACGGCCAGCACATCTTGGCACAGTGTTACACCGTCCGGGTTATCTGGATACTTCCCACTAACACCAACCTGTCAGAACTCCGGAGATGGGAACTTGCCCTTCAGCATATCCTTTCTTCTCGCTATCCGCCAGGCCTCAATCTCCGCTAATTTCTAATTTCAATTTGCCGCCGCTCATACCTCACCTGTCTTTCAACTTCATCTTTGCCTCTGTACATCCGCCCCGACTGACATCTCTGCCCAAACTCTTTGCCTTTACAAATGTCTGCTTGTGTCTGTGTATGTGTGGATGGATATGTGTGTGTGTGCGAGTGTATACCTGTCCTTTTTTCCCCCTAAGGTAAGTCTTTCCGCTCCCGGGATTGGAATGACTCCTTACCCTCTCCCTTAAAACCCATATCCTTTTGTCTTTCCTTCTCCTTCCCTCTTTCCTGACGAGGCAACCATTGGTTGCGAAAGCTAGAATTTTGTGTGTATGTTTGTGTTTGTTTGTGTGTCTATCGACCTGCCAGCGCTTTTGTTTGGTAAGTTTCATCATCTTTCTTTTTAGATATATTTTTCCCACGTGGAATGTTTCCCTCTATTATATTCATATATATATATATATATATATATATATATATATATATATATATATATATATATATATATATATATATATATATATATAGAAGGAAACATTCCACGTGGGAAAAATTATATATAAAAACAAAGATGAGGTGACTTACCGAACGAAAGCGCTGCAAGGTCGATAGACACACAAACAAACACAAACATACACACAAAATTCAAGCTTTCGCAACAAACTGTTGCCTCATCAGGAAAGAGGGAAGGAGAGGGGAAGACGAAAGGAAGTGGGTTTTAAGGGAGAGGGTAAGGAGTCATTCCAATCCCAGGAGCGGAAAGACTTACCTTCGGGGGAAAAAAGGACAGGTATACACTCGCACACACGCACATATCCATCCACTGTGTATATGTGGATGGATATGTGCGTGTGTGCGAGTGTATACCTGTCCTTTTTTCCCCCTAAGGTAAGTCTTTCCGCTCCCGGGATTGGAATGACTCCTTACCCTCTCCCTTAAAACCCACTTCCTTTCGTCTTCCCCTCTCCTTCCCTCTTTCCTGATGAGGCAACAGTCGCAACTGTTGCGAAAGCTTGAATTTTGTGTGTATGTTTGTGTCTGTTTGTGTGTCTATCGACCTGCCAGCACTTTTGTTCGGTAAGTCACCTCATCTTTGTTTTTATATATAATTTTTTCCACGTGGAATGTTTCCTTCCATTTTATATATATATATAATATATATATATATATATAAAAACAAAGATGAGGTGACTTACCGAACAAAGTAACAAAGTAACTGCTGGAAGTATCACTTTGCCACGAAGAAAAATGATCCTAATCCTACTCCTAATGATCCGACTCCTCAAGACACCATCCAAATTGAACCCTGCCTGGAACAGTTCCGTCCTCCGTCACAGCGGGACCCACCTCCTCTTCCTCAAAATCACCCTCTCCAAACCTTCCAGGAATTTCTGACTTCCAGCCTTGCATCTCAATCCTTCTTAAAAAACCTTAATCCTACACCCAACATCACCACTGCTGAAGCCCAGGCTATCCGTGATCTGAAGGCTGACCGATCCATCGTCATTCTTCCGGCGGACAAGGGTTCCACGACCGTGGTGCTTGATCGTCGGGAGTATGTGGCTGAGGGACTGCGTCAGCTTTCAGACAACACCACATACAAAGTTTGCCAAGGTAACCCCATTCCCGATGTCCAGGCGGAGCTTCGAGGAATCCTCAGAACCTTAGGCCCCCTGCAAAACCTTTCACCTGACTCCATCAACCTCCTGACCCCACCGACACCCCGCACCCCTACCTTCTACCTTCTTCCTAAAATCCACAAACCCAATCATCCCGGCCGCCCCATTGTAGCTGGTTACCAAGCCCCCACAGAACGTATCTCTGCCTACGTAGATCAACACCTTCAACCCATTACATGCAGTCTCCCATCCTTCATCAAGGACACCAACCACTTCCTTGAACGCCTGGAATCCTTACCCAATCTGTTACCCCCGGAAACCATCCTTGTAACCATTGATGCCACGTCCTTATACACAAATATTCCGCACGTCCAGGGCCTCGCTGCGATGGAGCATTTCCTTTCACGCCGATCACCTGCCACCCTACCTAAAACCTCTTTCCTCATCACCTTAGCCAGCTTCATCCTGACCCACAACTTCTTCACTTTTGAGGGCCAGACATACCAACAATTAAAGGGAACAGCCATGGGCACCAGGATGGCCCCCTCGTACGCCAACCTATTCATGGGTCGCTTAGAGGAAGCCTTCTTGGTTACCCAAGTCTGCCAACCCAAAGTTTGGTACAGATTTATTGATGACATCTTCATGATCTGGACTCACAGTGAAGAAGAACTCCAGAACTTCCTCTCCAACCTCAACTCCTTTGGTTCCATCAGTTTCACCTGGTCCTACTCCAAATCCCATGCCACTTTCCTTGACGTTGACCTCCACCTGTCCAATGGCCAACTTCACACGTCCGTCCACATCAAACCCACCAACAAGCAACAGTACCTCCATTATGACAGCTGCCACCCATTCCACATCAAACGGTCCCTTCCCTACAGCCTAGGTCTTCGTGGCAAACGAATCTGCTCCAGTCCGGAATCCCTGAATCATTACACCAACAACCCGAAAACAGCTTTCGCATCCCGCAACTACCCTCCCGACCTGGTACAGAAGCAAATAACCAGAGCCACTTCCTCGTCCCCTCAAACCCAGAATCCCCCACAGAAGAACCACAAAAGTGCCCCACTTGTGACAGGATACTTTCCGGGACTGGACCAGACTCTGAATGTGGCTCTCCAGCAGGGATACGACTTCCTCAAATCCTGCCCTGAAATGAGATCCATCCTTCATGAAATCCTCCCCACTCCGCCAAGAGTGTCTTTCCGCCGTCCACCTAACCTTCGTAACCTGTTAGTTCATCCCTATGAAATCCCCAAACCACCTTCCCTACCCTCTGGCTCCTATCCTTGTAACCGCCCCCGATGCAAAACCTGTCCCATGCACCCTCCCACCACCACCTACTCCAGTCCTGTAACCCGGAAGGTGTACACGATCAGAGGCAGAGCCACGTGTGAAAGCAACCACGTGATTTACCAACTGACCTGCCTACACTGTGATGCATTCTATGTGGGAATGACCAGCAACAAACTGTCCATTCGCATGAATGGACACAGGCAGACAGTGTTTGTTGGTAATGAGGATCACCCTGTGGCTAAACATGCCTTGGTGCACAGCCAGCACATCTTGGCACAGTGTTACACCGTCCGGGTTATCTGGATACTTCCCACCAACACCAACCTATCCCAACTCCGGAGATGGGAACTTGCCCTTCAGTATATCCTCTCTTCTCGTCATCCGCCAGGCCTCAATCTCCGCTAATTTCAAGTTGCCGCCACTCATACCTCACCTGTCTTTCAACAACTTCTTTGCCTCTACACTTCTGCCTCGACTGACATCTCTGCCCAAACTCTTTGTCTTTAAATATGTCTGCTTGTGTCTGTATGTGTGGATCGATATGTGCGTGTGTGCGAGTGTATACCTGTCCTTTTTTCCCCCTAAGGTAAGTCTTTCCGCTCCCGGGATTGGAATGACTCCTTACCCTCTCCCTTAAAACCCACTTCCTTTTGTCTTCCCCTCTCCTTCCCTCTTTCCTGATGAGGCAACAGTTTGTTGCGAAAGCTTGAATTTTGTGTGTGTGTTTGTGTTTGTTTGTGTGTCTATCGACCTGCCAGCGCTTTTGTTCGGTAAGTCACCTCATCTTTGTTTTTTTATATATAATTTTTCCCACGTGGAATGTTTCCTTCCATTATATATATATATATATATATATATATATATATATATATATATATATATATATATATATATATATATATATATATATATAGAGTTAGAAACATTCCACGTAGGAAATATACATCTAAAAACAAAGATGATGTGACTTACCAAATGAAAGTGTGGCAGGTCGACAGACACACCAACAAACACAAACATACACACAAAATTCAAGCTTTCGCAACAAACTGTTGCCTCATCAGGAAAGAGGGAAGGAGAGGGGAAGACGAAAGGAAGTGGTTTTTAAGGGAGAGGGTAAGGAGTCATTCCAATCCCAGGAGCGGAAAGACTTACCTTCGGGGGAAAAAAGGACAGGTATACACTCGCACACACGCACATATCCATCCACTGTGTATATGTGGATGGATATGTGCGTGTGTGCGAGTGTATACCTGTCCTTTTTTCCCCCTAAGGTAAGTCTTTCCGCTCCCGGGATTGGAATGACTCCTTACCCTCTCCCTTAAAACCCACTTCCTTTCGTCTTCCCCTCTCCTTCCCTCTTTCCTGATGAGGCAACAGTCGCAACTGTTGCGAAAGCTTGAATTTTGTGTGTATGTTTGTGTCTGTTTGTGTGTCTATCGACCTGCCAGCACTTTTGTTCGGTAAGTCACCTCATCTTTGTTTTTATATATAATTTTTTCCACGTGGAATGTTTCCTTCCATTTTATATATATATATAATATATATATATATATAAAAAAACAAAGATGAGGTGACTTACCGAACAAAGTAACAAAGTAACTGCTGGAAGTATCACTTTGCCACGAAGAAAAATGATCCTAATCCTACTCCTAATGATCCGACTCCTCAAGACACCATCCAAATTGAACCCTGCCTGGAACAGTTCCGTCTTCCGTCACAGCGGGACCCACCTCCTCTTCCTCAAAATCACCCTCTCCAAACCTTCCAGGAATTTCTGACTTCCAGCCTTGCATCTCAATCCTTCTTAAAAAACCTTAATCCTACACCCAACATCACCACTGCTGAAGCCCAGGCTATCCGTGATCTGAAGGCTGACCGATCCATCGTCATTCTTCCGGCGGACAAGGGTTCCACGACCGTGGTGCTTGATCGTCGGGAGTATGTGGCTGAGGGACTGCGTCAGCTTTCAGACAACACCACATACAATGTTTGCCAAGGTAACCCCATTCCCGATGTCCAGGCGGAGCTTCGAGGAATCCTCAGAACCTTAGGCCCCCTGCAAAACCTTTCACCTGACTCCATCAACCTCCTGACCCCACCGACACCCCGCACCCCTACCTTCTACCTTCTTCCTAAAATCCACAAACCCAATCATCCCGGCCGCCCCATTGTAGCTGGTTACCAAGCCCCCACAGAACGTATCTCTGCCTACGTAGATCAACACCTTCAACCCATTACATGCAGTCTCCCATCCTTCATCAAGGACACCAACCACTTCCTTGAACGCCTGGAATCCTTACCCAATCTGTTACCCCCGGAAACCATCCTTGTAACCATTGATGCCACGTCCTTATACACAAATATTCCGCACGTCCAGGGCCTCGCTGCGATGGAGCATTTCCTTTCACGCCGATCACCTGCCACCCTACCTAAAACCTCTTTCCTCATCACCTTAGCCAGCTTCATCCTGACCCACAACTTCTTCACTTTTGAGGGCCAGACATACCAACAATTAAAGGGAACAGCCATGGGCACCAGGATGGCCCCCTCGTACGCCAACCTATTCATGGGTCGCTTAGAGGAAGCCTTCTTGGTTACCCAAGTCTGCCAACCCAAAGTTTGGTACAGATTTATTGATGACATCTTTATGATCTGGACTCACAGTGAAGAAGAACTCCAGAACTTCCTCTCCAACCTCAACTCCTTTGGTTCCATCAGTTTCACCTGGTCCTACTCCAAATCCCATGCCACTTTCCTTGACGTTGACCTCCACCTGTCCAATGGCCAACTTCACACGTCCGTCCACATCAAACCCACCAACAAGCAACAGTACCTCCATTATGACAGCTGCCACCCATTCCACATCAAACGGTCCCTTCCCTACAGCCTAGGTCTTCGTGGCAAACGAATCTGCTCCAGTCCGGAATCCCTGAATCATTACACCAACAACCTGAAAACAGCTTTCGCATCCCGCAACTACCCTCCCGACCTGGTACAGAAGCAAATAACCAGAGCCACTTCCTCGTCCCCTCAAACCCAGAATCCCCCACAGAAGAACCACAAAAGTGCCCCACTTGTGACAGGATACTTTCCGGGACTGGACCAGACTCTGAATGTGGCTCTCCAGCAGGGATACGACTTCCTCAAATCCTGCCCTGAAATGAGATCCATCCTTCATGAAATCCTCCCCACTCCACCAAGAGTGTCTTTCCGCCGTCCACCTAACCTTCGTAACCTGTTAGTTCATCCCTATGAAATCCCCAAACCACCTTCCCTACCCTCTGGCTCCTATCCTTGTAACCGCCCCCGATGCAAAACCTGTCCCATGCACCCTCCCACCACCACCTACTCCAGTCCTGTAACCCGGAAGGTGTACACGATCAGAGGCAGAGCCACGTGTGAAAGCACTCACGTGATTTACCAACTGACCTGCCTACACTGTGATGCATTCTATGTGGGAATGACCAGCAACAAACTGTCCATTCGCATGAATGGACACAGGCAGACAGTGTTTGTTGGTAATGAGGATCACCCTGTGGCTAAACATGCCTTGGTGCACAGCCAGCACATCTTGGCACAGTGTTACACCGTCCGGGTTATCTGGATACTTCCCACCAACACCAACCTATCCCAACTCCGGAGATGGGAACTTGCCCTTCAGTATATCCTCTCTTCTCGTCATCCGCCAGGCCTCAATCTCCGCTAATTTCAAGTTGCCGCCACTCATACCTCACCTGTCTTTCAACAACTTCTTTGCCTCTACACTTCTGCCTCGACTGACATCTCTGCCCAAACTCTTTGTCTTTAAATATGTCTGCTTGTGTCTGTATGTGTGGATCGATATGTGCGTGTGTGCGAGTGTATACCTGTCCTTTTTTCCCCCTAAGGTAAGTCTTTCCGCTCCCGGGATTGGAATGACTCCTTACCCTCTCCCTTAAAACCCACTTCCTTTCGTCTTCCCCTCTCCTTTCCTCTTTCCTGATGAGGCAACAGTTTGTTGCGAAAGCTTGAATTTTGTGTGTGTGTTTGTGTTTGTTTGTGTGTCTATCGACCTGCCAGCGCTTTTGTTCGGTAAGTCACCTCATCTTTGTTTTTTTATATATAATTTTTCCCACGTGGAATGTTTCCTTCCATTATATATATAGAAACATTCCACGTAGGAAATATACATCTAAAAACAAAGATAATGTGACTTACCAAATGAAAGTGTGGCAGTTCGACAGACACACGAACAAACACAAACATACACACAAAATTCAAGCTTTCGCAACAAACTGTTGCCTCATCAGGAAAGAGGGAAGGAGAGGGAAAGACGAAAGGATGTGGGTTTTAAGGGAGAGGGTAAGGAGTCATTCCAATCGCGGGAGCGGAAAGACTTACCTTAGGGGGAAAAAAGGACGGGTATACACTCGCACACACACACATATCCATCCACACATATACAGACACCAAAGGGAAGGTGAATAGAAAGTGAGACTACTGGTAAAAGCAGAAAGAGAAAATAAAGAGAAATAAGACGACAGGAAAGATTTCGAGATGCAACAGCGACAATAACAAACGTAATTGTTGGGTTCAAATTAATGATATGCTAGAAACGTAAGTTTGCCTTTCCTTTGGTGGTCTGTATATGTGTGGATGGATATGTGTGTGTGTGCGAGTGTTACCCGTCCTTTATTCCCCCTAAGGTAAGTCTTTCCGCTCCCAGGATTGGAATGACTCCTTACCCTCTCCCTTAAAACCCACATCCTTTCGTCTTTCCCTCTCCTCCCCTCTTTCCTGATGAGGCAACAGTTTGTTGCGAAAGCTTGAATTTTGTGTGTATGTTTGTGTTTGTTCGTGTATCTGTCGACCTGCCACACTTTCATTTGGTAAGTCACATCATCTTTGTTTTTTATATATATATAATAGAAGGAAACATTCCACGTGGGAAAAATTATATATAAAAACAAAGATGAGGTGACTTACCGAACGAAAGCGCTGGCAGGTCGATAGACACACAAACAAACACAAACATACAAACAAAACTCAAGCTTTCGCAACAAACTGTTGCCTCATCAGGAAAGAGGGAAGGAGAGGGGAAGACGAAAGGAAGTGGGTTTTAAGGGAGAGGGTAAGGAGTCATTCCAATCCCGGGAGCGGAAAGACTTACCTTAGGGGGAAAAAAGGACAGGTATACACTCGCACACACGCACATATCCATCCACACATACAGACACAAGCAGACATATTTTGAAAATATGTCTGCTTGTGTCTGTATGTGTGGATGGATATGTGCGTGTGTGCGAGTGTATACCTGTCCCATTTTCCCCCTAAGGTAAGTCTTTCCGCTCCCGGGATTGGAATGACTCCTTACCCTCTCCCTTAAAACCCACTTCCTTTCGTCTTCCCCTCTCCTTCCCTCTTTCCTGATGAGGCAACAGTTTGTTGCGAAAGCTTGAATTTTGTGTGTATGTTTGTGTTTGTTTGTGTGTCTATCGACCTGCCAGCGCTTTCGTTCGGTAAGTCACCTCATCTTTGTTTTTTTATATATATATAACAAAAATAAGAAGAAAGGGTACATAAATGAAGAGATTAATATAAATCGATTATTTTCAATTAATGCCCAAATTTTGAATTTTTTATACTTTGTCTCCTGACAAAACTCTACCATCTAGTGAGCAAGATGTATGAGGCAGGTGAAATACCCTCAGACTTCAAGAAGAATATAATAATTCTAATCCCAAAGAGAGCAGGTGTTGACAGATGTGAAAATTACTGAACTATCAGTTTAATAAGCCACGGCTGCAAAATACTAACACGAATTCTTTACAGACGCATGGAAAAACTGGTAGAAGCCGACACGCGGGGAAGATCAGTTTGGATTCTGTAGAAATGTTGGAACACGTGAGGGAATAATGATCCTACACTTATCCTAGAAAATAGATTAAGGAAAGGCAAACTTACGTTTCTAGCATTTGTAGACTTACAGAAAGCTTTTGGCAACTGGAATACTCTCTTTCAAATTCTGAAGGCGGCAGGGGTAAAATACAGGGAGCCAAAGGCTATTTATAATTTAAGTGACATAAGATTCTGACTACTGTCATATTAAATTGTATTCACTGGAAAGGTTCCTGTATAAAGCCTATTTACAATTTGTACAGAAACCAGATGGCAGTTATAAGAGTCAATGGGCACGAAAGGCAAGCAGTGGTTGGGAAGGGAGTGAGACAGGGTTGTAGCCTATCCCCGATGTTATTCAATCTGTATATTGAGGAAGCGGTAAAGGAAACAAAAGAAAAATTTGGAGTAGGTATTAAAATCCATGGAGAAGAAATAAAAACTTTGAGGTTCACCAATGACATTGTAATTCTATCAGAGACAGCAAAGGACCTTGTAGAGACAGCAAAGGACCTGGAAGAGCAGCTGAATGGAATGGACAGTGTCTTGAAAGGAGGATATAAGATGAACATCAACAAAAGCAAAACGCGGATAATGGAATGTAGTCGAATTAAATCTGGTGATGCTGAGGGTATTAGATTAGGAAATGAGACCCTTAAAGTAATAAATGAGTTTTGCTATTTGAGGAGCAAAATAACTGATGGTCGAAGTAGAGAGGACTTAAAATGTAGACCGGCAATGGCAAGGAAAGCGTTTCTGAAGAAGAGAAATTTGTTAACATCGAGTATAGATTTAAGTGTCAGGAAGTCGTTTCTGAAAGTATTTGTATGAAGTGTGGCCATGTATAGAAGTGAAATATGGATGATGAATAGTTTGGACAAGAGGAGAATAGAAGCTTTCGAAATGTGGTGCTACAGAAGAATGCTGAAGATTAGATGGGTAGATCACATAACTAAGGAGGAGGTATTGAATAGAATTGGGGAGAAGAGAAATTTGTGGCACAACTTGACTAGAAGAAGGGATCGGTTGGTAGGACATATTCAGAGGCATTAAGGGATCACCAATTTAGTATTGGAGGGCAGCGTGGAGGGTAAAAATCGTAGAGGGAGACTAAGAGATGAATACACTAAGCAGATACAGAAGAATGTGGATTGCAGTAGGTACTGGAAGATGAAGAAGCTTGCACAGGATAGAGTAGCATGAGGAGCTACATCAAACCAGTCTCTGGACTGAAGACCACAACAACAACAACAACAACATACTGTGTCTCCTTTGTGTGCATTTTAACTTGAACTTACTTTCATATTATTGAGATCTACACACTCCTGTTATGAGGTTCTTCTTCCGACACCGCAAAACTTATTCTTCGTGACCATGTCAGTAATCTAATTTTCATTTATTGGACTTCTTCACCATTTGCAGGCAGCAGGAGGTGCGCGGAAGAAAATAAAAAGGCCATATATTTTTGCACTGAGATAAATTATTATTCAGATACCATGAAAGCTACTCGTCATCCGCTGATACTCGTATCCGAGTTTCCATTTCTCTTCTGAGATTTCCTTTGTCACGGTTCAATCGTGGAAGTGTCATTGATGGCTTAGCAATCCAATCCTAGCTTGGAACAGGTGGCCACAGACATTACAGCTGATGGAAGGTGGAGGACGTGGCTGAGCCTGGAGGAGTTTACGTCTCCGGCGTTTGTCATTCTCCATTCTTCGACGTTCCAGCTCAAAGTTTTGAAGAACATTTGAGGTAACTGAATGCCAGCGACTTCGATCTTCTGCTATTGTGGACCAGTTACTCAGATCGATGTTCAAGTTTTTCAGATTTTTCTTGTACTGATCCTTATAACATTTGAAAGGTGCACCTCTTGGCCTTTTACCTGTGCTCACTTCGCTGTACAGCATTTGGCGTGGAAGTCTGTCATTTTTCATCTGCAGTACATGTCCGACCCATCTGATTTGATGCCCAATGATAAGAGCTTCCATGCCATACATTTTTGCTTTCTCAACAACAGCTGTGTTGGATATGAAGTCATCCCATTTCAGGTTCATGATGTATCTTAGCTTCTGTTGGTTGAAGCATTCTAGTTTCTTCAGATCACAGCAATATAACGTCCAGGTTTCGCAACCATATAGCAGGGTGGAAATGACTATTGCTTTGTACACCATCAGTTTGGTGTACAGTGTTAGGTCTTTATTCAGGAAGACACGCTTTGTAAGATGTCCAAATGCTACATGGGCAGCACCTAATCTATTCTCCATATCTTTTCCAGATTAGCAGTTAGATGACAGTATGCTTCCTAGGTAGAGGAAATGGTCCACTTGTTCCAAGGGTGTATCATAAATGGATGTGCTGAAATCAGGAACGGAGGAGCCAGGAGTTGGCTGCGCCATCACCTTTGTCTTTGGAATATTGATGGAGAGACCAAATCGTTCGTATGCCCTGCTGAAGGGATCAACTGACAGCTGCAACTCTGCAGGTGAATGAGCTGGAGAAGCATTGTCATCAGCATACTGCAGCTCTGTCACACGAGTGGTACTGGTGAAACTTTTTGAATGGAGTCTGGACTGGTTGAATAATCATCCATCGAACCTGTACTTTAGTTCTATTCCTGCATTGTTTATGGATGTCTCGTAAAGCATAGCTGCCAGATACAATGAAAATAATGTTGGTGCAAGAACGCATCCTTGTTTAAGCCCACTTGTTATTGGGAATTCACCAGTTGTTTCATTCTGGCAGAGGACCTGCCCAGTCATATCATCGTGGAGAGCTTCAATCAAGTCAACAAAATGTTCAGGGCAGCCGAAGCATTTTAAGACCATCCACATGGCTTCTTTGGGAACTGTATCAAAGGCCTTTTCTAGATCGTAGAAAACAAGTAGTAATGGCTTTTGCTGTTCTCTGCACTTCTCCTGTAGTTGTTGTGCACAGAAAATCATGTCAATTGTCCCTCTTGAAGGTCGAAACCCGTATTGAGACTCAGGTAGTATAGTCTCTGAAAGTGTCTGGAGGCGATTTAAAAGGATTCTTGCAAAAATTTTGCCAGTGACAGAGAGTAGAGATATTCCCCGGTAGTTACCACAGACGCTTCTGTCACCCTTCTTGAAGATGGTGACAATTGTGGAGTTCTTCAAGTCAACTGGTACCTTTCGGGTTTCTCACATTAATTGAATGAGTCAGAAGAGTCTAGTTTTTAGAGGCAAGCCGCCACCCTCAATAAGCTCCATCGGGATGCTGTCAGGTCCAGGAGCCTTCCCAGGTTTTGCATTCTTGAGTGCCTTGCAAAATTCTTGAAAAGTTGGAGGATCAGCCATCCAGGGTTGTGGAGGGTGCTGTGGGACATTTTTGAGAAAATCTCCAGCGGCAGTAGAAGGATGGTTTGACAGTGAGCTGAAGTGCTCTTGCCAACGATTTAAGATGTCCTGACTTTCAGTAAGAATGGTGGAGTTGTCAGCAGCTTTCAGTGTTCCTGATGAGGAGCGGATAGGTCCATACAGCTCTTTAATACCAGCGTAGAAGCCACGCAGGTTCCTTGCATCGGAAAGATTTTGGAGTTCTGTGGCTTTCTGTTGCCACCATTTGTTCTTGATTGCTCGTATTTCACTTTGACATTTCTGCTTGAGTTCTTGAAAGTGTGCTTTCTTTTCTGCGCAGGACAGATCTTGAGCAAGGAATAGGTAAGCATCCTGCTTTGCATTGATGACGACTTGGATTTCTCCATGGTTGTCATCAAACCAGTCACTTCTTTTCCGTGGACTAAAACCAACAACATTCTCAGCAGTTTCTTTGATGATGTTCTTTAATGTGGTCCATTCTTGTTCGACATCATCTGTGGTTGCTGGAGCTTTGTTAAGTTTTTCAGACAGCATGTCCTGGAAATGTGCGTGAACGTTTTTGTTGTTCAGGTTGCTTATGTTGAATTTTCTGCGTGCTGGGTTTGGAAAGTGGGATCATGGCTTGCGATACTTTGGTACTCTCAAACGGCTGACTAAAAGTCTATGGTCAGTCCAGCACTCATCGATGTTTAGTGCTGCTTTTGTGATGAGAATGTCTTTCTTGTTACGCTGTCAAGTAATAACGTAGTCTATAAGATGCCAATGTTTGGAGCGTGGGTGCATCCATGTGGTCTTATAGCGTTTAGGCAAGCAGAATTGGGTATTGGAGATGAAAAGCTCATGCTCAGCACATAGACCTAGAAGTAACAACCCATTTGCATTGCAGTTTCCGACCCCTTGTTTACCCATGATGTCTCTCCAAAAACGGTTGTCCCTTCCCACTCTGGCATTGAAATCACCAAGTAAAATTAATTTATCTTCAGTGGAAATCATAGAGAGAGTACTGTTCAGTTGGTGGTAGAACTGATTTTTTGTGTCTTCATCACTGTCTAAAGTAGGAGCATATGCCGAGACGAAGGTGATGAAACCGTCTGAACCAATGGGTACTCTAAGAGTCATCAGTCTTTCATTAATTGAGGCAGGTGTAAGTCGAAGATCTTTCACTATTTTCGTTTTTATGGAAAATCCTGCACCATGGATGCGTGGTTCTCCTGCATCCTTTCCCTTCCAGAAGATGGTGTACGCTGAACGTACCTCACTAATGTGTCCCTCACCTGAGAGTCTTGTCTCACTCAAGGCAGGAAAGCTACTACACACATCTCATATCCAAACATGTCCTCTCTCCACTAAAACTCAAGACACAAAATGACAAAAAATTGAATGATGTCTTTATTATTTGTTCTCGCCTTCTGGCATAGAAAAATACATCTTTTGTGGGCGCTTGCAGCGGTTATCCTTGGCTTTTCCTACGAACCAATACAACATGTAAGTGTGTGCATGTGCATGCATGTACTTACGCATTGCACTCTGATAGTAAACACAAATTTGGAAATGAACGTACAGTGCTAATATCTTTTTTTTTATACGTGAGTGATGCTCAACACTTGAAGAATGGTTATCTTACTACACATACTGTTGTGCATTTTGCACCTGATATTTTGCCTTAGCATAACTTGTTTTCCTCTACCTCATCACATTGATAGTATCATACATTACCAACATTCACCATAAACACAATGTATTTTCAAAGGACGGGACTGGCCAGAGAACTACGTAAAATGACCATTACATTTTTCAATCTGCAGCCAACAATGAGCTACTGACTGCAATCAAGAAATCACAGATAAAATGCATTCCAAGGCCTCAAGCTCTAAAATAGTAAAGGGAGATCAAGCACAAGTATGATGCATTTAATTTTGGGCAACAATAATGAATTAAAAATTAAAAATCTGCAGGGAAATGGAGTAGGGACAGCAGCAGGTGAACTGCATGAACTAAGTGCAGTGCAAATTCTGGGATGAATTTGGATTGACTAATTAAAACAGCACAAGTTGATTACTTTTTTAATGGTTTGTTAGTGCTATGATGTGCA
This sequence comes from Schistocerca americana, assembly GCF_021461395.2. Taxonomy (NCBI): domain Eukaryota; kingdom Metazoa; phylum Arthropoda; class Insecta; order Orthoptera; family Acrididae; genus Schistocerca; species Schistocerca americana. The sequence goes on from NC_060124.1 coordinate 28,607,809, forward strand.
ATGTTATTTGAAAGTTAACAGTCACAAACATTATGTATGAGAATATATAGTTATGGTTAAATAAGGAATAAATGTTCATGTGACGGCAGAGGAAAAGAAAGCTAACATAATTTATTGGTAGGATACCCTTAGTCCTTTCTCAGAAAGCACTGCTTTATTTAAACACCATGTTGAAAAATGGCAAAATACACAGCAGTATGGAAACTGAGGAAACTGTGAGTTTAGTAATAAGTAATAAAATTTACTAAAAAGTTTAACCATGAAATGTAAAGCACTTTGAAATATCGTAACTGTTATCTACTGTAAGATTAATCAATTTATATCTTCACCACTTTGGTGTTTCGGGTGGATCTTCAGTGTGTTGCTGCCTTCAACTAGCATACTCACATAATACACAAGTTACAATAATTCTTTTGCCACGAATATGATGTTTCTCATTATTTTATTGGAATGAATCACATAGTTAACAGTGGGTTTTCCAGTGATTCTCAATTTGCTGGTTCCCAGAAACATCATATATACTTATAGGCTTGAAATGAATGCCAATATGGCGCCTCACAACTCTGTACTGAAGGGAGGTGATGTGCATGGGACGTAGGTGGCATTGTGCCATCTGATTGGTCAATGCTCAGACGCACACTCAGAATATCTGACATGCTAGACATTGCTCTGCACATTTGGAAAGACTCTTGAATATGCTATTCCATGCTACGACGTCAGATACTTGGCTTGCTCAACGCTCAACTTTCGGTTGCACGGTCCGTGTGCTGATGGCTTAAGGTTATTGGTATATTTTGAAAACTCCACTGCAGGTGCAGCATCGATGTGTGATAAGACTGTAAGGAAGAGACTTTTTAACATGCAGTGGGTGACGGATGTCAAAGTGGAGGTGCTGTTTAGGTTGGGGATGCATTATAAAAACAGATGTGTTTGTGGATATCGACATTGAGGAATGTGGCTTGATGAATTGAGAAGTTCCAGATAAAGAGAATTTGGGATAGCTGTCACAGTTAGCAGGAAAGAGCAAAGGTTTTCCATGCCATGAGTCCAGATCATGAAAATTCCATTAGTAAATGGGAACCAGACAATGAATTTTAGATGTTGACTGAATAGGAATGATTCCTCTCTGTAGCCCTTAAGTAAGTTTTCTCCATCATGAGAGAAAACATGATAATATACTGTTGAAAGCTGCTTCTAATCCAATTTCTTATTACGTCATTTCAGCAAGAATGTACCTTATCATCAAAAGTGAACAAAGCCTTTATCATTCATCACAATTTCATACGGTAATTATGTATCTAAGTTCGGTTTTACAGGCATCTCTATAAAATACTCTTTTAACTATTGTGAGGGCAAATGTCGACGAACCAATTCCATAATAAAATAAAAGTGCAGTTGTTAATAAAGCAGCAGTATGTACCATTATCAAAGAATCTCTGTCATCCATTGAGTTCTGCTGCATATATTTCATAAATAGTGTATGATTTAATGTGTATCAATGTTTTAAATGTACTCCTGATGTACTTCCACAATTTGTGATAGAAGTCTGAAATATATTACCGTTAAATATCAGAATTTTATGGATCATTGAATTCTAACCATTGTCCCTTCTGTACTTTGCCCATGGACCATAGTGAAATAGAGAAGTGCCAGAGAGCTTTTCTCATTAACTGTTATTGTCTAATACATGATGTTATTGTCTAATACATGATAGTTAATTTCTTTTCTCTGCAGATTTGTGGAGGCATTTGCAAAAGAAGTGGATTATTGGGAACGTACACTTTCCTTAATCATGGAGACTTTGGAACTAGTTTTGCTTGTTCAAAGGCAGTGGCTTTATTTGGAGGTAAGTAATTATATTTATCACTCTTCAATAGCAGATAGCTAAAACATGAGAAGCACTAATTCAAACATATATTTTTATGGGATATCAGCCTCTGTGTTGAGTCTGGCAAACTGTGGCTTTCTGTCCTGTTGCAACTTCTCATGATGTGTCAGATGTGTAGGCTCTTGTCTCACTCAGGTCACCACATTCCTTAATGGTCAATTACACAACCCTGGTAATGACTTTCACCAACTGTCCAAGAGAAACAAAGCATAATTTGGATACGCTATAAGGCAGACTTTGCGCTACGTTCAGTGCTACTGCAAAGGACCCAAGACTGACCCTTGTGGAACCCCATTCTTGATAGTTCCCCAGTTTGAGGAATGTGCTGATCTTTGTGTGTTACGAGAACTACTTATTTCAACTTTCTGCACTCTTCCAGTTAGGTACGAATTAAACCATTTGTGCACTGTCCCACTCATGCCACAGTACTTGAGCTTGTCTAGCAGAATTTCATGATTTACACAATCAAAAGCCTTTGAGAGATCACAAAAAATCCCAATGGGTGGTGTTCGGTTATTCAGATCATTCAAAATTTGACTGGTGAAAATGAAGTACTAACAAAATGTCAGTTTGGTTTCCAGAAAGGTTTTTCAACAGAAAATGCCATAAATGCTTTCACCAGTCAAATTTTGAATGATCTGAATAACCGAACACCACCCATTGGGATTTTTTGTGATCTCTCAAAGGCTTTTGATTGTGTAAATCATGAAATTCTGCTAGACAAGCTCAAGTATTGTGGCATGAGTGGGACAGTGCACAAATGGTTTAATTCGTACCTAACTGGAAGAGTGCAGAAAGTTGAAATAAGTAGTTCTCGTAACATGCAAAGATCAGCACAGTCCTCAAACTGGGGAACTCTCAAGAATGGGGTTCCACAAGGGTCAGTCTTGGGTCCTTTGTTGTTCTTATTATATATTAATGACTTGCCATTCTATATTCATGAAGAGGCAAAGTTAGTTCTCTTTGCTGATGATACAAGTATAGTAATCCCACCTGAGAAACAAGAATTAACTGATGAAATTGTCAATACTGTCTTTCAGAAAATTACTAAGTGGTTCCTTGTAAACGGACTCTCACTGAATTTTGATAAGACACAGTACATACAGTTCCGTACAGTGAATGGTATGACGCCATTAATAAATATAGACCTTAATCAGAAGCATATAGCTAACGTAGAATATTCCAAATTTTTAGGTATGTCCATTGATGAGAGATTAAATTGGAAGAAACACATTGATGATCTGCTGAAACGTTTGAGTTCAGCTACTTATGCAATAAGGGTCATTGCAAATTTTGCTGATAAACATCTTAGTAAATTAGCTTACTACGCCTATTTTCACTCATTGCTTTCATAGGGCATCATATTTTGGGGTAATTCATCACTGAGGAATAAAGTATTTATTGCACAAAAGCGTGTAATCAGAATAATAGCTGGAGTCCACCCAAGATCATCCTGCAGACATTTATTTAAGGATCTAGGGATATTCACAGTAGCTTCTCAGTATATATACTCTCTCATGAAATTTGTTATTAACAACCAAACCCAATTCAAAAGTAATAGCAGTGTGCATAACTACAATACTAGGAGAAAGGACGATCTTCACTATTCAAGATTAAATCTAACTTTGGCACAGAAAGGAGTGAATTATACTGGCACTAAAGTCTTTGGTCACTTACCAAATAGTATCAAAAGTCTGACAGATAACCAACAAGTATTTAAGAAGAAATTAAAAGAATTTCTGAATGACAACGCCTTCTACTCCATAGAGGAATTTTTAGATATAAATTAAGAAAAAAAAAATTATTAAAAAAATAAAAAAAAATAAAAATAAAAATAAAAAATAAAGAAAAACAAAAAAAACACAAAAAATAAAGTTGTTATATTAACTTAAGTATGTTGTTAAATTAACCTAATTATGTCATGTATTGGAAAATTCGACTCGTTCCACATCATTACGAAATATCGTATTCATGATCCATGGAACTAGTATTAATCTAATCTAATCTAATCTAAACAGTTTGGTATTAGGTAGGAATGAGTTGATTCCATCTGACTTCGGCTGATTCCTTTACTAACATTTTCTGACTGAGCTCTCATATGCTACTCATCATCCCAAGTTACAGAACCATTCTCCTATATCTCTGTCTGGTGTGGATAAAGCTTCAGTCCTTACACAAGCTGGAATTTTCTACTAACAAGGAGGCTAAGTAAGTGTTCTATGATTCTAGGATTACTGCAGTCCCAAAAGGAAATCTTTCCCAGATTAAATGTTTAAGTTATAATTTAAACTTCCACAGCTATATATCAATTTGTACTGATTGATCTAAGACAGATTTGCCCCAATTTTGTTCTCAAAATTCTGTTACTTAATGACTTCAGTGTCTGATTTGGGCACATTCTAATGGCTTGGATGATGATTTAAGTGTGAAGTAGATTTACTAACTCCCACTTCTTTTCCCAGATGACTTCCTTGAGATGCTTGGCCGACCTTCCTTGCTGGTTAGCCTGTTGCTGCAAACTCTCTTTCACTTCTTCTCCGAAGTATGCTGCTAGGTACAGGAATTTCCTAAGACTCTTTCTACTTATAAAAATTTGTAGACGTACGAAGTTTCATTTGCGTTAACTAATGATGTATATTTAAACTTAAGACATATTACAAAACCCACCCTTCACATTAAATATATACTGTTTAGTAAGTCTCTCGTGTCACCAAACATCAAAAACAAACTAATTTACACATAAGAGAAATTTGATTTAAACACCATGTCCATTATCAACATGAATCAGAATACATGTCCTCCCTTCAACAAGACTAAGACAAAAGTTTTCTCAAGAGTACCTTCTCAACTGTTCTTGTTGTTATAACAATGGTCGCTGACACAATTAGCACAGAATAACATGGGAGCTCCATGGTTTTTTGTATACTTTCACTAAAACTTCCATGGATCGCCTGACAAATATTTATCGTTGCCATTCGACCCCCTCGTCTACGTTCTTCTTGCAACTGAATTTCAAACCTGCACACACAAACATGTGACGCACAGTAGGTAGGATTGTATCATCCCACACTCACTTCTAAAATATCATGTGTTCAAGATGGTAGAATGCTGAGTGGTTCTAGAATTTACACAGAAATTCTCGAAACACTACAACACATACAAAATTGAATCCACCTGTACAGAAGAGAGACTTGCAATTCCTTTTTGAAATGTTAGACTAACTTATTCAACTCCTCTGCATAGAACTTCTTCTCATGAGAACTGAACCTATTGAAACCAACGGTCTTCTTTCATCATATTCAAACCATTGTCCACCAAGCCATTGTTTCAAGTGGAAGAAGAGTTGATGAGTCACTGGTTCTCAGTTTGGCAAACAGTTCACAGCACACATCAGTTATAGTTGAACCACGTTTTGTGAAATAGCAGTAATAGAACCATGTTCCATGAAATCAAGCAAAAGAACCCACTTTTCACTCCCGTAAATGTTAACCAATATTTTTTGAATTGAACAGGAGATGACTTAATTTTTTTCTCTTCTGGCATAATTTAGTGGTACCCTCACATTGACTGTTTTCTTGATTTTGTGTGGTTAAGGATTTCCATGTCTTGTCACCCACAAAAACATGGGATAACAAATCATCTCCCGGTTGTCAATAGCAATCTGGAATTTTTCATCTGCTTTTTTTTATTTACAGTCTGTGTTCTTTGTGTTGGTAGGCAAGCAGTTTTGGTGCCTACATTCTCTCAATTTGTGATATCAAAGATTTTCCGTGACAGTTGTATAAATAGTGGTATATCCAGTATGGGATATTCATCATCCAGAGTACGAATAATGAATCATTGATCAGATCACAGTTTGTGGTCCACTTGTATGATTTCATCAGTCTGGATACGGGGCTCACCACTCCACTATGCATTAAGCACATTTGAATGGTCAATTCTAAAGATGCAACACCACTGTCTAATCTTTCTTTCACTCAGTACTGTAAGCTCATAAACCGGGCACAACTACTGATAAATTTGAGCACTTGTGGACTCTTGTGCACACAAAAATTAAATTACAACACACAATTTTCAACTGTTAGATGCAATGATTTTTGAAGCTGTTATTGTTTGCCATAAGTCAGACAACTATTGAATCAAAAAACTAACTTCTGTGACTTTGTAAACCAACAACAGTTCTTGCCGCATTCATTCATCTATCTGATGGGCTGGTAACATTTAAGTATGAGCAAATGATCCTTACTTTTTGAATGTGTCTTGTACTACTGTACAGTGGTACTGCAGACAGTTTGGCATTGGATAAAAATGAGTTATTTCTATCTTTCACTGATTCCTCTACTAACTAGCAACAGTGACATCTCATTGGATCTAAATCTCTTAATTTCACCACTGTTTATGATAAATCTTGGAATTGTGTACAACAGCAGGTTATGGTACCATTCAGAACCTGTCAGTCACTATCTTCTTGAGTCTAAAATACACAAAGCACATGAAAGATCAATTAATTGTGATTACAAAATCATAAAAATTAATAAATAACTACAAAGTCGCTATTTTTTTCCTAATGGTAGTGATGCTGAGTTGCAGACAAGCACAACAAAGAGACTGTCAAACAAAGCTTTCAGTGAGATTGACCTTCCCCAGAACCAACAAAACACACACACACACACACACACACACACACACACACACTAGTCTGGCCTTGGCAGCCAGAGACCGTGGTCATGTGTGTGTGAGTTGCTTTTGTGTGCATGTCTGTGTGTGTGTGTGTGTGTGTTTTTGTATGTTCTAATGTAGACCTGTTTGGGTGAAAGCTATGTGTAACAGTCTTTTTGTTGCTCCTATCTGTGACTCAGCATCTCCACTGCATGGTGAGTAGCAACTTTCCTTTTCATAATATTGGCATTATTTCATCCTGGATTTTCCTCTGTTCAGTTTTTTCTTAATATATTTACTCATCTTTTGTACCAGAATACATTTCTACATTCTCTGTGTAAGCCAATGTTCATAACCAATAAATGATAATCAGTCATGCAGACCATGATGGTAAGGTCCATGGTTCATTTTGGGGGGGGGGGGGGGGTGTTAGTACAGTGCGCATTACTGTAAACTATTCATAACATAATCATTATCCAGGGATCTGTTTACTCTTTTTGTACTTCTATATTGTCTGTTTCTTTTGGTTCGTCCTTCTGATTAGCTTCAAAATTCAAAAGCTTGAGGCTAGCTGTTGCTTTTGCTGATTTTTTTTTCATCTGACTTCATTTTCTTTGCCATACAAATCACTTACTTCTGTATCATCACAGAACAATGATTAATATGTGCCTTCCCATCCACTTTCAGTCCTGTGTTAATTATCAGTGACTATAGCAATTAAACAATTTTCATTCCATTAATTATAGTACAAACTTTTTTGCAGCACAGCTAACTCTCTCCAGTCATCTTTGTTTTGGGATACTAGTTTCTGGTACACCCACAAGTAACACTGGAATTCCTTTGGACTTAACAGAAGTATCTATTCAAAGTCCTAAGGAATTTCAGCATTTTTTGTTGTTGTATCAGAATCCATTTGTGAGATCCATCTCAATGAATTTAGAAACTCTTACATGTGTAACACTGCTACTGCCATATCATAGGATTCATGCCATGTTTCAGAATAACTGCATAATTTTTGCCAGCAGCAGCTATCAGAACTTGGACTACTTATTTGATCAGAATTTTACTTCCCACTCCTGCGTATTCAGTATCATTTATATCTTCCACCATTCCCTACCTCTCTTCCTACCTCACATAAAAACTGATTATTTTGTGTTGCATCTTTCACCTGCTTTAAAATTTCTGAAAACTAATTTCTGTTTACTACTATTTTATACTGTAATTCCAAACACTATTCACTGCTGGCTTCCGTTGTGTATTTTAACACTTCTATACTCTGCAAATGCCACCATCATGCATTGACCCTACAGTTCCATGTACCTAAGATTTGCAATTCTAAAGTAATCCCCCTTTCACCAGCTGCCCAATCAGCGAATTTTGAGATAATCTCTTCTTTTAAGTTTAGGCTATCCATATGACACTACCTATTTAATGTTGCCACACTTTGCTATGACATTATTTAGAACCTTGGGAGAACAAACTATGATAAAACTGTTCCACCTGCTATGCAAGATTTATTAGAAAGGCAAAATACCACCAAACTTCAAGAAGAATGTAATAATCCAAATTCCAAAGAGGGCAAGTGGATACAGGTGTGAATATTGCCGAAGCATCTTTTCAGTAAGTCATAGCTGAAAATACTAATGTGAATTATTCACGGTGGCTTATGACATAGGAAATCAATTTGGATTTCTCAGAAATGTTGGAAGACATGAGGGAATGCTGACCTCATGACTTATTTTAGAAGACAGACTGCAGAAAGGCAAACCTACATTTATAGCAAGTGCAGATTTACAGAAATATTTTCACAGTGTTGAGTAGAATACATTATAAAGTACAACTAGTGAAAAGTTACGTACAATTTATAAAGAAACTACACAGTAGTTATGAGTTAAAGGACATGAAAGGCAAGAAGTGGCTCAGAAAGAAGTGAGATATGTTTACATTTTATCCCCAATGTTATTCAGTATGTACATTAAATAAACAGTAGAGGAAACAAAAGAGAAAACTGGAAAAGGAATTACAGTTCAGGGTGAAGAAATTCTATCATTGATGGCAAATTACTTGGAAGATTAGTTGAACAGAGTGGAAAGTGTCTTGAAAAAAGTTGTAAGATGAATATCAACAAAAAGAAAACAATGATAATGCAATTTAGTCAAATTACATCAGGCAGCTCTGAAAGAATTAGATTAGAAAACGGTACACTAAAAGCTGACTGAAGATGAATTTTTTTCTTAGTTCAGAAAATGAACTTCTATAACAAGTTTGCTGTGTTACATAACACTAAACTTGGATCAGCTGAATGAAGCTCAGTGCTGTTCTAAATTAGTTTGGGATGTGCTCAGCAACACCACTAAATCAGCTATCAATATGATTATCATTCTATGATTACCAATGTTGATCCTATATGGCAAATACACAGTACTTATCATTAAAGGTTTTGTGTTACAAAAATGAACGAAAAGAAGAGAAAGAAAATCTTCAGCAGCCACCTCCTTAACCAAAAAACATCTAGTCAGATGTCCATAAAGTGAATAAAAATAGACATTATAATCTCAGTGTATAAAGTCATTGTATACAGAATGCTGTTCACCACAGTGGCACAGAACACTATGAAAATAGGAAGCAGTGTATTCAGGTGGGTGGTCATCGTAATTATCTTTATAACCAATATCACAGGGAATACATTGTTCAGCAGAATGACCAACTGACATTGACCATTAGGTGGCATGGGCAATTTGACTGTGAAATCAAACAGTAGACATTGTTGATGTCATGTCAGGCTTTCAGTAAGCTGCTGAGCATGATGGAAATGTACTTACAGCATACCAAGGGGCGTGGATTTAGGCACCTTTCTCGGTGGACAAAAGTCTCTATATTTGCACGTTAACAAACATTGCCAGAGGTGAAAGAAAAGGGGAGGGGGAGGGGGATTAGAAGGAAAGATAGATAGAGAGAGAGAGAGAGAGAGAGAAAGAGAAAGAGAAAGAGAAAAAGAAATTCTTGGTCTGACCTGGTATTGAACACCAAGACCTTACCAGCATTCTTATGCATATGCAAAATGTATCAGTTAACTCACTTACAATCACAATAATAACAATAAAAATAATAATATTAAAAAAAAATGAAAGATATCATAAAGTTATACCAAACAAAGATTTGTATGTGCCGTGTTCTCAATGTGGTCTCAAAACAGTCTGCACATAATCTAGCACTTAACTACTGAGACATCAAGATAGAACTTTATTTAACTATCGGCCAATGTACATGACTTTGGTCACCGATTTACATGCGATTCCTGATTCTGTTTATCCATTCATGTGTAATTGTCATAGCAGTTTGAGTACATGTTTGCTGGTTGTAAATTTAATACAGATTGTGTAGTTACTACCATTTACGCCTAAAGAGCATTCTTCTAAGACATGTTCAAGTCATTATTGGCTACTGCCCAACTCCATATACTTTACTGTTCACTGCAAATAATTTACATTTCTTTGCCTTACTCTGCCACAAAGTGTCTATGAAATGCTTTAAAAATTTTTCATATTAATTATGAGTCACACCAAGAATTCTTGTGGAACCACTTGTTATTTGAATTCCAGTGCAAGAATATTATTTCAAAGTACAACAGTGTGGGACTGTTAACAATTTTTTTTTAGTATTTGTCTTTTTTCACCAAAATCCATTCTTTTGTAGTGTCACTAAGTTGTGAAGATAGCAGGTGAACTTGAATTGCTCTACGAAATTGTGCTAGTCACAGTGATCCTAGCTCTTGGCAAAATAATATGAGCTTAACATTCAGACAACACTGATTTCTGAGATCAGCTTGAACTCAGTTCATTTTTATGTTAATCTAAGGTCTACTGGTTTATGATATCAGCTTGTAGTGTATTTGACAAACCTGTATTAGTAGTCTTTAATTGATTGAGACAGGCCATAATCTGATTAAAAACATCAGAAAAGTTTCCTGGTTATACATTTGCAACTGTCTCTGTCCATCTAAACTTCTATTCTAAGACGTGGCAGTGATATGTTATTTCACTGACCACGCTCAATTCAGAAAGAAGAAATCTGTAATCTGACAAGCAGCATAAGAGAATAACTTAGGATGAGCATATCCTAACCATAGTCTTTGTTTAATCTGAAATTAAATGGTGCCGTCCAGATCAAAATCGATCAAGTGGATCATGAGTTATTTGAATTTTAATTCATGAGGAATCGTGGAATTGTGTTGCAGTCAGGTTTGGCGATTGTAATGGGAGGGTTGGTGTGCCTGGCGAAGAGACAAAGTCTCCAGGTGTGGGGGAAGTAAGAGCATCAGGAATGTTCCAAAACTTGTCACAGGAATACTAAGGTGAGAAACTAAAAGTAAGATGCAGTTTATTATTATTATTATTATTGTTAATTTTTTTTGATAAAAAAAGCAACAGGGCTTGGACTTGTCCCTGGTCTTTAACGTTGGGAGAAGCAAAGTAGTCCATCCAGATAAAATATCTTTCATAGAAGACAGAGTGACCACAAAATTATTCTGAAGAGGTTTCAGAGTGATTTTACATGGGAGGAACATGCGTGGAGCGTAATAATAACAAAATTTTGTATTGTCAGAAAAGTGACATGTCTGATATCACAGTTGGCTAAACAGTTATACACAGCTTTCGAAGGCCCTTCTTTGAGGCAGATCGCGACAGATGTTAACTGAGGTTGGACCTGTAACTGATGTCCGTTTACACCTCAGTGACATGTTTCTTTCTTTTTTGTCTTATGGCACATCTGATGATGACAATATTCCAAAACATGTAACTAGAAGAAATAATGTGAGATCAAGACAGGAGAAGATAATTTTGTGTATAAATGCACCATAGACACACATCTGTGCAAGGTCTACTTTGTCTTTAGTTATCAAGCATAATTTTTCTTGTCTATTTCTATGACAAATGAGTTCATGAAATCATCAAAAGCCTATCAAGAGCCTTTACAGAAGCCAGAGAGAGCTGTTGTTAAAAGGTTCAGTACTGTTTTTAACTTTGCTTCTCAAATATTTTTAAGAATGTTCAATGGAGGAAGATGCATCTATAGTTTGAGGTCATTTCCTTATTTCCAGTTTTAAAACTGTGTGTTGCTGCGACATATTTCAATCTTTCTGGATGTACATCTTGACCAATCAACTGATGCTGACATTCTACATATTGGCACTGCAGATATTTCGTTACTTGGCTGTGGATTGTGTACTGGTACTGGGGTTGTCCTCAGTTCACTGTAACATAGCTTCCTGAAACAGATCAGTTCACTCGCTGCAAGATGTAACAGTTTACCTTTGATCTGATCTAAGGGATTCTGTTTCACAAAAATGGCCACCATGTATGAAGTGTTACATGATTTGGTGACTTCCTCCCAGGAAATTGTTCTGTATACAGGCATCTTGCTTCTTGACTGTTGCATTATGCCTCCTCACAAATGAAATGCTTGTCAGCTAACTCAATTAGTATGTAGTCAGCTATCAAGAACCTGTAAAACTTTCACATAAATACAACATAACATAAGCAATAAGAATGTAATATTTATCTGATGACTTTGACACACCAGCAGTAGTGAAAGCTTACCCTTCATAGCAGTAAAATGTTATTGTGTTGCAAATAAGATTCCAATGGATGAAACAGCTGTGAATGTTTGCCTAAGGGAAGTTCATCATCATACTGTTTGAAGATCGCTAGCGGAATAAAGGTGCACTTGTAGTATATTTGTCACATAACGAAAGTGTTTCTCTTTAATAATAATAATATTTATTCAATGTCGAATAATCAAGTATAATCCTTAGATTTCGGGACATCATACAGATTATTCTTCTGAATATGGTAGTTTATGAAGTTACAAACTAAAGATTTGTTTGTATTAATAAATTTTACATTTTGATGCATTTGACATTTGGCAATGTACATATAATAATGTTACAAACATTTTTGTTATCAGTATTAGGTCAGCTGTGAGTTACTTAAAACTATGAACTTGGTACACTTACAAATTGCTTTTCGTAAAGATAAAATTCTCCTCTCTGATAACTCTACAAATTTGCATGATTTTTTTTTACACCGAGTGTGTAATGGCAGTAGTATGAATCTCACTGTTGATTTTGTTTTCTGAAATTTAGTTACTCTCGGTAAAGCTCAATTAAATTTCATGTGTTTTGTTAATCGTGTGTTTTCTGTGTCATTGTCTTATAATGTAATAAGCTGAATTGCGGTCATTTACATCTGCATTACTACCACCCAGTTATCAGTCAGGATGAATGGGTGTAGGCAGAAGGTGTATACAGGCAACACACAACATCCTATTGCAGAGCATACTGTACAACATGACAGTCATGATCTCGATGCCTGGTTCACCATTTGGATTCTTCCCCCCCGACACCAGTTTCTCAGAACTCTGCAGGTGGGAAATAGCGCTACAACATGTCCTTGGTTCTTGCCACCCACCTGGCATTAATTTGTGTTAATTCCTTCCATCTCAGCATTTCTTCACAGTAACTACTGCTTTCTTCACTCCATTTTAGTTTTCTACATCTGTAATTTTTTTGACTTGTCTCTTTTTTGCCCCCCCCCCCCCCCCCCATCCCTGTTACATAAAACGGACTTAGCTTTTCACTCTTGTGTTGTTGTTGTGGTCTTCAGTCCTGAGACTGGTTTGATGCAGCTCTCCATGCTACTGTATCCTGTGCAAGCTTTTTCATCTCCCAGTACCTACTACAACCTACATCCTTCTGAATCTGCTTAGTGTATTCATCTCTTGGTCTCCCTCTACGATTTTTACCCTCCACGCTGCCCTCCAATACTAAATTGGTGATCCCTTGATGCCTCAGAACATGTCCTACCAACCGATCCCTTCTTCTGGTCAAGTTGTGCCACAAACTTCTCTTCTCCCCAATCCTATTCAATACTTCCTCATTAGTTATGTGATCTACCCATCTAATCTTCAGCATTCTTCTGTAGCACCACATTTCGAAAGCTTCTATTCTCTTCTTGTCCAAACTATTTATCATCCATGTTTCACTTCCATACATGGCTACACTCCATACGAATACTTTCAGAAATGACTTCCTGACACTTAAATCTATACTCGATGTTAACAAATTTCTCTTCTTCAGAAACGCTTTCCTTGCCATTGCCAGCCTACATTTTATATCCTCTCTACTTCGACCATCATCAGTTATTTTGCTCCCCAAATAGCAAAACTCCTTTACTACTTTAAGTGCCTCATTTCCTAATCTAATTCCCTCAGCATCACCCGACTTAATTAGACTACATTCCATTATCCTTGTTTTGCTTTTGTTGATGTTCATCTTATATCCTCCTTTCAAGACACTGTCCATTCCATTCAAGTGCTCTTCCAAGTCCTTTGCTGTCTCTGACAGAATTACAATGTCATCGGCGAACCTCAAAGTTTTTATTTCTTCTCCATGAATTTTAATACCTACTCCGAATTTTTCTTTTGTTTCCTTTACTGCTTGCTCAATATACAGATTGAACAACATTGGGGAGAGGCTACAACCCTGTCTTACTCCCTTCCCAACCACTGCTTCCCTTTCATGTCCCTCGACTCTTATAACTGCCATCTGGTTTCTGTACAAATTGTAAATAGCCTTTCGCTCCCTGTATTTTACCCCTGCCACCTTTAGAATTTGAAAGAGAGTATTCCAGTCAACATTGTCAAAAGCTTTCTCTAAGTCTACAAATGCTAGAAACGTAGGTTTGTCTTTCCTTAATCTTTCTTCTAAGATAAGTTGTAAGGTCAGTATTGCCTCACGTGTTCCAGTGTTTCTACGGAATCCAAACTGATCTTCCCCGAGGTTGGCTTCTACTAGTTTTTCCATTCGTCTGTAAAGAATTCGTGTTAGTATTTTGCAGCTGTGACTTATTAAGCTGATAGATCGGTAATTTTCACATCTGTCAACACCTGCTTTCTTTGGGATTGTAATTATTATATTCTTCTTGAAGTCTGAGGGTATTTCGTCCGTGTCATACATCTTGCTCACCAGATGGTAGAGTTTTGTCAGGACTGGCTCTCCCACGGCCGTCAGTAGTTCCAATGGAATATTGTCTACTCCGGGGGCCTTGTTTCGACTCAGGTCTTTCAGTGCTCTGTCAAACTCTTCATGCAGTATTATATCTCCCATTTCATCTTCATCTACATCCTCTTCCATTTCCATAATATTGTCCTCAAGTACATCGCCCTTGTATAGACCCTCTATATACTCCTTCCACCTTTCTGCTTTCCCTTCTTTGCTTAGAACTGGGTTTCCATCTGAGCTCTTGATATTCATACAAGTCGTTCTCTTACCTCCAAAGGTCTCTTTAATTTTCCTGTAGGCAGTATCTATCTTACCCCTAGTGAGATAGGCCTCTACATCCTTACATTTGTCCTCTAGCCATCCCTGCTTAGCCATTTTGCACTTCCTGTCGATCTCATTTTTGAGACGTTTGTATTCCTTTTTGCCTGTTTCACTTACTGCATTTTTATATTTTCTCCTTTCATCAATTAAATTCAATATTTCTTCTGTTACCCAAGGATTTCTACTAGCCCTCGTCTTTTTACCTACTTGATCCTCTGCTGCCTTCACTACTTCATCCCTCAAAGCTACCCATTCTTCTTCTACTGTATTTATTTCCCCCATTCCTGTCAATTGCTCCCTTATGCTCTCCCTGAATCTCTGTACAACCTCTGGTTCTTTTAGTTTATCCAAGTCCCATCTCCTTAAATTCCCACCTTTTTGCAGTTTCTTCAGTTTTAATCTACAGGTCATAACCAATAGATTGTGGTCAGAGTCCACATCTGCCCCTGGAAATGTCTTACAATTTAAAACCTGGTTCCTAAATCTCTGTCTTACCATTATATAATCTATCTGATACCTTTTAGTATCTCCAGGGTTCTTCCATGTATACAACCTTCTTTCATGATTCTGAAACCAAGTGTTAGTTATGATTATGTTGTGCTCTGTGCAAAATTCGACCAGGCGGCTTCCTCTTTCATTTCTGTCCCCAAATCCATATTCACCTACTATGTTTCCTTCTCTCCCTTTTCCTACACTCGAATTCCAGTCACCCATGACTATTAAATTTTCGTCTCCCTTCACAATCTGAATAATTTCTTTTATTTCATCATACATTTCTTCAATTTCTTCATCATCTGCAGAGCTAGTTGGCATATAAACTTGTACTACTGTAGTAGGCGTAGGCTTCGTATCTATCTTGGCCACAATAATGCGTTCACTATGCTGTTTGTAGTAGCTTACCCGCATTCCTATTTTCCTATTCATTATTAAACCTACTCCTGCATTACCCCTATTTGATTTTGTGTTTATAACCCTGTAGTCACCTGACCAGAAGTCTTGTTCCTCCTGCCACCGAACTTCACTAATTCCCACTATATCTAACTTCAACCTATCCATTTCCCTTTTTAAATTTTCTAACCTACCTGCCCGATTAAGGGATCTGACATTCCACGCTCCGATCCGTAGAACGCCAGTTTTCTTTCTCCTGATAACGACATCCTCTTGAGTAGTCCCCGCCCGGAGATCCGAATGGGGGACTATTTTACCTCCGGAATATTTTACCCAAGAGGACGCCATCATCATGTAATCATACAGTAAAGCTGCATGCCCTCGGGAAAAATTACGGCTGTAGTTTCCCCTCGCTTTCAGCCGTTCGCAGTACCAGCACAGCAAGGCCGTTTTGGTTATTGTTACAAGGCCAGATCAGTCAATCATCCAGACTGTTGCCCTTGGCAACTACTGAAAAGGCTGCTGCCCCTCTTCAGGAACCACACGTTTGTCTGGCCTCTCAACAGATACCCCTCCGTTGTGGTTGCACCTACGTTATGGCTATCTGTATCGCTGAGGCACGCAAGCCTCCCCACCAACGGCAAGGTCCATGGTTCATGGGGAGGGGGACTCTTATTAACTCATAAATGATGTTTTAGTAGTAATCTCTGTCTTGCATATTACCCTGTCTTCCACCTTTAAGGTGTCAGGTTTTCAAATCTCATCCAGTACAGGCCCCAACAATCAGTCTTTCCTTCACATCTCGTCCAGTAAGTCTCCCCTAAGCTGGGGTTCTGGGTGACTTTTCTGAACTGTACCCCCTTTCCCTAAACCTCTCCAGTCCTTTTCCTTCACCCTTCTTCCTTCCCCTTCAACTCTTCTGCCGGAAGAAGGAGCCACTAGCTCTGAAAGCTTGTAAAAGTTAAATCCTTTTGTGTGTGCATGTTCCCCTGCTGCCGCTTGGTGAGTAGATTTTTTATCTGTCCATTTCCATTAAATTGTAAGGAATATGAATTCTAAGATTTAAGTTTAAAACTGTTTTTATTAATTTATTTCTCTCTCTCTCTCTCTCCCTCCTTTCCTACTCCTCCCTCCCTCCCTCCCAGCCTCTCTCTCTCTGTCTCTCTCTCTCTCTCTCTCTCTCTCTCTCTTCCCCTCCCTCTCATAACTGCTGTGATTGAAATAAAGGCAGTATGTTTTCAAGTGTGTATCGATGAAATCAAAATTTACTGCTGGGTTGCATTTAATATTGTGTTGCTCTACACTGTGAATTGCAACAGGCTTGGATCGTGCTGCACTTGCTATCAACAAGGTGGTTGAAATGTTGCTTCTCAAACCTCTCACTCTTTGACAGTTGCCCTCCAAAGTCCTCCAGTGTACATGGTGGATTCCAGCACCAATTCACTGCATGTTTCAGTTGGTTCCAAACATACTCAGTCAAGTTCATGGTAGCTGATATCACAGGCTGCGCCATTCAATTTATTCCTTCATGCTGGAGGGATGTGTTCCCAAGGTTTGGCATGTCATGATGCATGTTAGTGTTACCATAGATGTACCATTGTTCAAGATGTTGGCCTTAGGGGTGGACAGTAAGTTGGAACACCCCTGAAATTGCCCTTGATTGTGGTGAGAGATGTCCACCATCTATACATGATACTCTCCGAAAACAAGACTTACCAGTTGAAATTATGGAACTGCATGTCTTGGACAAGCATTGATATCTGGCTACCTTCATACGCTTCTATGATGATCATTATGTGCCAGTGAACTTACCAGTCAAGAGAAACCCATGTCCATGATACTGGTTGAATTCCAGGTGTTTCCTCTTCACGCAAGCCAGTCTGGGGAGTTTGTACTATTGTTTGTGATGGATGACTAGATGCTAAATAAATCATGTGGAGATAGTTGCTTGCTGTCTATGTACAAAGAGTCCTCCCAATTGTCTTCAAAAAGGCAGAACACAGTTCTGTTAGCAAATGCCAAGATGGTTCCTCTAAAGGTGGTATGTCACATTTCCTTCCTCATCTTTCCCTATAACAAGCTTTAACTCTAACCCTAATGACATCTCTGTCAACAAGATAACCTTCCTATTTGTGGAGTGCTCTGAGCAATTTCAACCTAAACTAGTGCACGTATGACATACCTAGCACTGTTGCAGATGAGTAGAGTAGCTCTGGAACTATTCAAAGCAAACTTGATGTGCATATGATTTAGTAATTGAGGAAAAAGTGCTGTAGTGTTAGAAATACCCGGTGCTTAAAACCAACTGTGGTTACACTCTTATGAGTTTCCATTGCACTTCATAATGATCATTACCAACTTTTGACAATATTATGAAAAAGATCTAGCAGAAAGGTTAAGTGCTGATAAACACGTAAGCTTTCAGCCAGAAGGCTTTCTTCTGAAACAGACAAAAAACACGCACACACACACACACACACACACACACACACACACACACAAATGCAGCTCACACACACGTGGCCCTTGTCTCTGGTTGCTGACACCAACTTTTACTATATAAAACACATAATTAAGAGCATCACTGCTATTCTTAACTTTATCACATTTTGAGTATGTGAATCATTGATAATAATACATTGTGTATTATAATATTGCCTTTTGTTGTGAAAGTTATACATCATTATTATTGCATTGTTGTGGTATGTCCACAACCGAGAACGACAGGACCACAAAAGTTGAAGATGCAACAATATTGGGTTTATCTATAAGAGAAATGGTAGCATTAGTTACTTTCAATGTGTCTTAGGAACTAATAATGAAATTGATTCAGATGCTATATTCTATAATTGCACCAAGTACAATCAGTGGTGTTGTTATTGTGATCAATGTTGCCAAGGCCAATTATTTATTGTTTGTGGTTGGTTTAATGAATAATAGACATTGTTAGTGTACTTTCTATTACTCTGATTTTCAGAACATATTTTCTGGTGAAGATATAAGAAAGCAGCTTCCAAAGGAGACAGATGAATATGATAAAGCAACTAATATATGGAAAGACCTCATGTTCAAGATGTATAAAGAAAAGAATGCATTGCGTGCAACGACAGAGAAGGGTGAGTTTCATTTTACAGCTCTGTGGAGATTTTCAGGGTTATAATTTGAGAACTATGTTGAATAGAATTTATTTAAGTCATGGTTCTGTAAATAATTTTCTTAATTAATGTGTTGAAACAAGAAATAAATTTTATTAGAAGTAAGAAATAAATTATCTAAATGAAAGTTTTTAGTTGGAGCAAACACTAAATGGAACAAAATTGTGATACATATGAACCAAGATCCTCACTGATTATTGTGCAGAATTATAAAGGAAGAGTATAATTATGGATAATGTGTTCCCTTTCATTGCTTTTAATCCCATCAGTTAGACTACAGCATGCAAGGAAGTATTGTAATACCTTTGCCTTCTCTAATGACCTCATTTGCAATTGGATGTTAAACATTAAGCCTCCTTCCTTGTTTCAAAATACCTTTAAGAGCATCTGAAACAGCCAACCATGGCCTCTGATTTTCTACTGTGTTTGATGTCACACCTTTTACTAACACATTTGCTGATTGT
The DNA here is from genome assembly GCF_021461395.2 of Schistocerca americana. Lineage (NCBI taxonomy): Eukaryota > Metazoa > Arthropoda > Insecta > Orthoptera > Acrididae > Schistocerca > Schistocerca americana. The sequence continues at coordinate 28,627,246 of NC_060124.1, forward strand.
CAGGGACACTCAAGATTCGTAGTTTGATGTTCATCAGAGTACAAGTCCTTTATAAATGAGATAGAGCAGATGTCATCTCAGATCATATACACCATTAACTTTACAAGTGTATACTGTTGTATTTATAATTTCACAATCCCTGCTGTATAAAATAGTACCATTTTATAGAAAATGTTTGTGGTGAATATTATCACTGAGAAAGATGCCTCATATTTGTACAATGCAACATGTACTCCTGCGCCTGAAAATGTGAGGGCAGCTGGACTCTTTTCATGGTAATGTGGGCTTGGAAACTGGTAGCACAACCAAGCCTAGGTGAAAACAAAGACAAAAACTCAATGCAGAGGCACTCCAGCTGCTGATACGGAACTCGATCTGACGACTTACCTCATTGGCAGTGGAGAAGCCAAAAGTGTTAAACATATCTAACTGAAACATGTCTGCAGCATGAGACTGATTAACAACAAGGGAGGTGAGAGGGTGAAGAACAGATTTGTAAGAGACAGGAGCAGAGAACCAACATAGGATCGGACTCTACTGTTTATTGTAGCTAACCAACTCCTGTGAAACTTCTGTTGGTTGGTGGGATGGAGGGAGGGAGGGGCGGGGGAGGGGGGGGGGTGGCAAGTCCATGTACTTTTGTGTGTTTACTAAAGTCACTGCTGCTCCTGTGTCCACTTGTATTTTCAGCAGTTAACTAAACACATGTAAGTCAACAAACAATTTGTTTGGGGAGGCAGTCATTGTAGAGATACGCGTTATGTCCATTGATACTACTGTGTCTCCCTTGTTTGAAGAGGAGTTACGCATGAATGCAATGTGGCCTTTCTTTTGACATTTGTTGCAAACAGGCCAATGCTTATGGCAAGCATCAGACTCATACTAGACAAAGCGGCACAGGCAAGATGTGGCTGCAGCTTGTTGCTGCAATGGTCATAGCTGAAGGTGCCCCATGTGGTGCTGAGTCGAAGGTTGTGCTGCTGCAACAGGTTCCCTGTCATCCCGAACCCTTGCAGTGTACCTAATAGAGGTCGACTGAGCAACTTCCAATATGACTTCCAATACTCCCCCCCCCCCCCCCCCCCCCCCACATGCAGCAATCTGATTGCCTGCGGCCTGTGCTGTATTGAGCACATCAGTAAAAAGTCTGATTCTCACATTGAAGTGCTGTTTCACGGAGTTCCCTACATGGGGCCAGATGAATAATAACATCACGCACCATTTGATCAGTGTAGAATTCATGATGAGCACAGTGACAAACTTACAACAACGACTAAATCCTTGTAATTCCGCAGGTCAGGCTTTATAAGATTGGTTTGGCATTTCTGACAGTGGTAAAATTCTACACAAATCGCAATGACATGTTCTGTCACTATAATACATCAAGAGAAACTTGCACATTTCATCAAATGATAAGCTGGCCACTTCTTGCAAAGGTGCAAGCTGGCACGACAACTGATAATTGGGTGGCGATAGCCAGGAAAGAAAGAAAGCCCTACATAGGTTTGCATTGCCCATACGAAAAACCTGGAAATTTTGGAGTAACCGTGTCTCATAGGAATCCCAATCTTCAGCTGATTCATCATATGCCAGAAAGGGTGGTGGTTGCACTGATGGTCGGGTAACCTGCTGCGAACACACAGATGCCACTTGATTGACAGCTGTGGCAAGAATGAGCTGTTGTTCCACAACAGCTTTCTGCTGGGCAATGATACATCGGAGCATTTCTTCCATTGAGATGTTTGTTGGATGAATTAGCTTTGACACTAACATGGAGAAAACATAACCTGCACTCATTGCCAAGTTTGCTACAGCAAGAACAAACACGACTTATGGAACATAGTACTTTATAGATCAACACATAAGATACTTTATAGATCAACACATAAGGTACAATGAAGAAAAGGTGTGCATAACACTGAACACATTCACTGGACAACAGTAATACAAGTTACAGAATAGGCCGAGCACTCGTTGGTGATCACTTAAATAATACAGTTTCTTTGGCAGCTTACCACAGCATTCCAGGGGCCAAATCATGTGGCCTATATAAGCAGTCCTGTGGATTATGGATGCACAATCTCTGAAATTGTGCACATCGCGAGTGAAGGTACATCAGTGATAAAACATTAAGAAAATGTATTGCGGAAATGAACAGAGAAATTTTAAGGGAAGCCCAAAAAACCATAAAAAGGTTGTACATGAAGTCTGCAGTTAATTATGTCAGATATTAGTTAATGACATTTCAGAATAGGAATTTCTTATTGTATGTAATTTTGAGGAATGAGTGGCAACTATCAGTCCCATCTTTTGAAGCTCAGACTAATGTTGAGAGTTAAAACATAGACAGAAGCATAAAAAGCTTCTGCATTTAAAATGTACTAATGCATGAAGACTACAACACTAAGTGTTGTTTGTAACCGGTGGCAAAATACTACCTCCTCTCGCAACATGAGGTTTACAAATTCATGTTTCATATATAAAGATCTGTAACATAAAAAAACTTTAAGGCAGAATATAATAACTAGACAAGGAATTTAAGGTGCAAAAATAGGCTGAAAAAGTTGTGAAATTTTAGCAAAAATGTGCTGAAAACATGTGAGTTCCAAATGCAAGAATGTGTTGTGGAATGCATTCATAAGTCATCCAAACACAAACTTTCCAAAAGAATTCACTCAAGCATTGAAAAACCTATTGAAACACACCACTAAACAGACTGTGACCTACTTCAGCAACTCATTTAGAGACCTGTTTCTCTCGTATATATTTCTTCTTCTTCTTCGCGTATGGATCACTTAGGACCATGTGTAATCAACATTTGTTGGCCTTCCTTTTCACCCAGTATTCCTTCATAAGCAACGAATGGGCTAGCTTTCGTTGCGTAGACCACGCATGTTGGTTAGTTTTTCTCTCTTCTTCCTCAAAACCCCATCTGTTTGTGATTTTTCTGATTTCATTTCAGTCATGTAGATTTGGAGACCCTAATTCTCTCAGGTCTTTTTCCATCTGTTTGTACCAGTTCGGTCTTTTAGTTTTGTTCTTTAAAAATGTATGGATTTTGTGTGTTAACCTGTTTGAGTCCATTCTTTCCAAATGCCCCATGAATTGGATTCTTCACATGCATATTGTGTCTTATTTTGGAGATATTTTTATATATTTCTGCATTGGGTTTTGGATAATGCACACCATGTTTAGTTCCTGGTCCTAGGATTTTCCTCATTATTTTATGTTCTTTCACTTTTAATTCCCCTTTTAGTGTTCTGTGTTGAAGGTTTAGTGTCTCGGATGCATAGAGAGCTTCGGGTTTAATTACTGTTGTGTAGTGTCGTATTCTGCAGTTCCATGAGAGACTCTTTTTGTTATAAACGTTTTTTGTTAACTGAAATGCCGTCTCCATTTTCTGGACTCTTGATCTGACAGATTTCTTTTCATTACAATTTTCTGCAATCCATTCACCTAAATATTTAAATTCGTACCAATTTTGAGATCAGAAGGTACATCTTTGATGTCAGTCATAAATTTTGTGTTTTCAAATGAAATTTGTAATCCTATTTTTGCTACCTGTTTCTGTGCATTGGTAATGTCTTGGGCGATCAGTGCCATGTTGTCAGCAAATGCTAAACAGCCGAATTCTATGCACTTACGTTTTGGTCCCATTATGTGTGCTGGTGCACCTGCTTTTCTCGATTCTCGAACAACTTTATCAAGAGCACAATTGAAGAGCACTGGGGACAGTCCATCCCCTTGTCATACTCCTGTGTCTATTTTAAACTCTGTGCTCAATTCTCCCATAAATTTTACTTTGGATTTGATCTCCATGAGTGTTTCTTTTATGATATTTGTTGTCTTTTGATCTAGTCCAAATTCTGCTAACACTTCAAAAAGGCATTCTCGGTCTGTACTGTCATATGCTTTTTTAAAGTAGATAAATGTGATGACATAACTTTCGTTTGAATACTATGCAAATATTTCATTGAGTTTTTCAAGTTAAGGATTTGTTCTACGCATGATCAACCTTTTCTGAATCCACCTTGGTATTCGCCTAGTTTTGAATCCAGCTGAGGTTCTGCTCAGTTTAGTAGGGCTTTAGACAGAATTTTGTATGTTATTGACAATAAAGAGATTCCACGATAGTTGTTGGGGTCTGTTTTACTTTCTTTTTTGTACAGAGGGTGTATGATTGTTGTCTTCCAATCTGTGGGGATTTTTTTTCAGTTTTCTAGATTTCAAGTATAATTTCTTTGAGTTTTGCAATAAGATTTTCTCCTGCATTTTTCCATAATTCTGCAATGATTTGGTCTTCTGATGCTTTGTTATTTTTCAGTGACTGAATTATCTCTTTAATCTCCTGTAAACTAGGTGGCTTTGAGTCTGGGTTTCGTAGTGTATGACGGAACTCAGATTTTTCTGCAGGCTTTCCACAATTCAGTAATTTAGAAAAGTATTTTGCAAGAATTTCACAAATTTTGGTGTTGGTATGGGCGATTTCCCCCATGTTCATTTTTGAATTAGAGTGATGGAGGAGAGTACTTTGTTAATTTTTGTTTGAATATTCTGTAGAAATTTCGGGAATTGTTTTTCTTGAAATAATTTTCTCTATCTTACAATTTTTTGTCTTTGTGTTCTTTAAGGACTGTTCGTATTGCTTTTATGACTGTTTTCCAGGTATCTTTGAGATCTTCCAGGGTCTTTTGATTTTTGTTGCACAACCAATTTTGCCACATCTGTTGTCTGAGATTTATCAGTTGGTCACACTCATCTGTCCACCATGGGTATTTTCGTGTTCTTGTTTGCAGTGCTACAGTTTCAGCTGCTTTTAAAAGTCCTGCTTGCAGTTGTTGCCAATTTTGTGGTTTTAAATTTTGTGTTTCTTTTGTAAATTGTTCAATACCATTTATCTTTTGTACATCATATTTACTGTACATTTATATATACTGTCTGACCAAAAAATTGAAGCTACCAGAAGACATGACCTGATATCAATGTAATTTCATAAGCATGCACACCATTCTACAGGTATGTAAATTGTTCAAATTGTTATTCTCCATGAGAGGTAGAACAGCCATCAGAGTGCAGTTGTGGTGTTCAGGTTTAGTGTTTAGTGTCTGATAGCACATCACAGACATACAGCATCATCTCTCATTGATGGTATCATGCTGCCATTTTTAAAAGGACAATACTCATCCACACATGGCACACACCTCTGTGAAATGTCTGTGTGATGCTCAGGTGCTTCCATGGCCAGCAAAATCCCTGCATCTGTCCCCAACAACATCCCCACATGTATCCCCAATAGAAAATGTGTGGAACCAACTCAAACATCAACTCCATCTGGGTGCTAACATCCAGGATATCAAGGACCAGTTACAACAGTCGTGGGACAGCTTGCCTCAGGAGGGAATTCAGTGGCCTTATGACACCCACCCAAACCAAATCATTGCATGCATTCAGGGCAGAGACTGGGCAACATAAAACCGATATGTGAAGTCATACTGCAAAGTGCTTTTTAAATTTGACTTAATTTTGCAATCACTGAAATAACAACCACATAACCTCTCAACCTGTAAAGTTTGATTTTGTGTCCTCCTCCTCCTTTCTGATGGAAAAAAAATAGCAGCACCATAGCAACACCAAACAATAATTAATGTGTTGTTGTTATTGTTGTTGTTGTGGTTGTTGTGGTCTTCAGTCCAGAGACTGGTTTGATGCAGCTCTCCATGCTACTCTATCCTGTGCAAGCTTCTTCATCTCTGAGTAACTACTGCAACCTGCATCCTTCTGAATCTGCTTAGTGTATTCATCTCTTGGTTTCCCTCTACGATTTTTACCCTCCACACTGCCCTTCAATACTAAATTGGTGATCCCTTGATGCCTCAGAACATGTCATACCAACCGATCCCTTCTTCTTGTCAAGTTGTGCCACAAACTCCTCTTCTCCCCAATGCTATTCAATACCTCCTCTGGCGTAGTGGTTAAGCACTGGACTCGCATTCGGGAGGACGACGGTTCAATCCCGCGTCCGGCCATCCTGATTTAGGTTTTCCGTGATTTCCCTAAATCGCTCCAGGCAAATGCCGGGATGGTTCCTTTGAAAGGGCACGGCCGACTTCCTTCCCAGTCCTTCCCTTATCCGATGAGACCGATGACCTCGCTGTCTGGTCTCCTTCCCAAAACAACCCAACCCCAATACCTCCTCATTAGTTATGTGATCTACCCATCTAGTCTTCAGCATTCTTCTGTAGCACCACATTTCGAAAGCTTGTATTCTCTTCTTGTCCAAACTATTTATTGTCCACGTTTCACTTCCTTACATGGCTACACTCCATACAAATACTTTCAGAAATGACTTCCTGACACTTAAATCTATACGCGATGTTATCAAATTTCTCTTCTTCAGAAACTCTTTGCTTGCCATTGCCAGTCTACATTTATTAGTCCTACAGAAAAGAATGAACAAGACTCTTTTGTAGGAACTTTAATGTAGTTAAATTTTGTACTGGGATACATTTTTGCTACAGGCCATAGTTCTCAGATGTTTCAAGAAAAATGTACAAAAGTGAACTTCAAGCACGATTTTTTTTAATAACTTGAAAACCATCATTTCCAGCAAAAATTTATCCCAGTACAAAATTTAACTACATTAAATTTCCTACTAAAAGGTTCTGTTCATTTTTTCTGTAAGAATAATAATTTACACATAATGACTGAGAGTACAAAAATCTTGCTTTTAGTTTTTAAAGGTGTTGCGGTTTACATAAAACCCATATGTAGGGGCAGCTGAATCACCATGCATGTAGATGCAAAATGTTGTTAGCAAAAATCTTGAACAATTCTTGACCTATTCAATTCAGATTTTTATATGAGACTCTAACAAACATTTGGATGGACATAGACAGTATATCGATGATAAGCAATGAAAACCCCATAACTCCATTTCGCTAAATTTTACAGGAGAAGCAAAAATGGTTTCTAAGTATATAAAGTGATAGTAGCTACACGTGTAACTATATACACTCCTGGAAATGGAAAAAAGAACACATTGACACCGGTGTGTCAGACCCACCATACTTGCTCCGGACACTGGGAGAGGGCTGTACAAGCAATGATCACACGCACGGCACAGCGGACACACCAGGAACCGCGGTGTTGGCCGTCGAATGGCGCTAGCTGCGCAGCATTTGTGCACCGCCGCCGTCAGTGTCAGCCAGTTTGCCGTGGCATACGGAGCTCCATCGCAGTCTTTAACACTGGTAGCATGCCGCGACAGCGTGGACGTGAACCGTATGTGCAGTTGACGGACTTTGAGCGAGGGCGTATAGTGGGCATGCGGGAGGCCGGGTGGACGTACCGCCGAATTGCTCAACACGTGGGGCGTGAGGTCTCCACAGTACATCGATGTTGTCGCCAGTGGTCGACGGAAGGTGCACGTGCCCGTCGACCTGGGACCGGACCGCAGCGACGCACGGATGCACGCCAAGACCGTAGGATCCTACGCAGTGCCGTAGGGGACCGCACCGCCACTTCCCAGCAAATTAGGGACACTGTTGCTCCTGGGGTATCGGCGAGGACCATTCGCAACCGTCTCCATGAAGCTGGGCTACGGTCCCGCACACCGTTAGGCCGTCTTCCGCTCACGCCCCAACATCGTGCAGCCCGCCTCCAGTGGTGTCGCGACAGGCGTGAATGGAGGGACGAATGGAGACGTGTCGTCTTCAGCGATGAGAGTCGCTTCTGCCTTGGTGCCAATGATGGTCGTATACGTGTTTGGCGCCGTGCAGGTGAGCGCCACAATCAGGACTGCATACGACCGAGGCACACAGGGCCAACACCCGGCATCATGGTGTGGGGAGCGATCTCCTACACTGGCCGTACACCACTGGTGATCGTCGAGGGGACACTGAATAGTGCACGGTACATCCACACCGTCATCGAACCCATCGTTCTAGCATTCCTAGACCGGCAAGGGAACTTGCTGTTCCAACAGGACAATGCATGTCCGCATGTATCCCGTGCCACCCAACGTGCTCTAGAAGGTGTAAGTCAACTACCCTGGCCAGCAAGATCTCCGGATCTGTCCCCCATTGAGCATGTTTGGGACTGGAGAAGCGTCGTCTCACGCGGTCTGCACGTCCAGCACGAACGCTGGTCCAACTGAGGCGCCAGGTGGAAATGGCATGGCAAGCCGTTCCACAGGACTACATCCAGCATCTCTACGATCGTCTCCATGGGAGAATAGCAGCCTGCATTGCTGCGAAAGGTGGATATACACTGTACTAGTGCCGACATTGTGCATGCTCTGTTGCCTGTGTCTATGTGCCTGTGGTTCTGTCAGTGTGATCATGTGATGTATCTGACCCCAGGAATGTGTCAATAAAGTTTCCCCTTCCTGGGACAATGAATTCACGGTGTTCTTATTTCAATTTCCAGGAGTGTAGTAGAAGCCTAGTTATTGACAGATGAGAGAAATCCACGCACTTTGAAATGTCTCTTTGATGATGGAGTTACTAATTACTGGAATTAAGGTTTTTACTGAAAGATGGAGCCGTAGGGTTTTTATTGCCTACAAACGATATATTGTTATAATACATATGGATGCACATAGACTATGTATTGTTTCAAACAATAATGTACAAGTTATCAGTGAAAACTAACTTTGAGAAAGGAAATGCTATGCTATGCTGCGCCATACTCAGCTGTAAAAATGTGCAATTTTGTTTTCTTTCTCACAATCAATTTTAGCTATGTTAACAGGGCATTTAAAGTATTCGATGAATTTTTCACTTGGTCAGTTGTATGTTGCGATTTCACGAGTTAGTACTTCAGAAGATCAGTTCACACTCTTCCCACACAGTATCCAGAAAGTGATAAGTGTTGTACGTGCTACAGTTTTGTAACTGTAATTTGCACAAAAGATTAAAAAAAAACAGTAAAAACCAAACAAACGAAGAAGTCATTTTCATTTGTGTTCTATCTTTTAACTTAAAGTATCTTTGGTTACCGTTCTTGAAATTATTTGTTGTACTGGAGCTGCTACGCACTGCCATTGTACCACACTTCTTTAACTTGTTGCGATGCTTGGGTGCTAGAAGATAGCATTAATCAATTCAAGATACTAGATGATGAACTCACTTCTTCGTAAACTTGTCTGCATTTAGAACAGAATCTTAATACCTTACAACTTTGATTACAATTTGTGGTTAACAGATCTTTTGTAATGTGTAGCTCTCAACGGGTCACAACATATATGTGTGTCAGTGTAAAATTTCAAAGTCAGAGTCATATTCAACTGTTTGGGCATTTATGTTGTCAACCACAGCCTTTGCACCATGACCTCCAAGGCACTGCCAAGCCATGATGCTCAAAGAACAAGTGCTTTGTCACAGCAGGTGGAGAGGTTTATTCGCCATCAAACCTTGTCAATTTCTGGAGCTGATATTTTTTACACCTCATCAACACATATACGAAAGCAGGTCATGCACAGTGAGATGTTTCACACTTGCCAACTATGTTAAACAAAATCTCTGGTTTGCACGAAAATCTCTCATTGATGTGAGTGTTCAGAAGTGGAACATGCTATCCCATAGGATAGTCATGTAACACTACAGTTCAATTTATCATAATTTAAGAGCTCCATACCTTTGAAGAGGGTGAAGGAACTGAAATTTGTGCCCTGACAGAATTCCCAGGAACACCCCAGATTATGATGTATGTGTCAGTTCCCATGCAAATCGTTGAAGTGACTTCTTGAAATATTTGCTTGATGCCTATCTTTAATTTCCATAACTTCTTCATATGACTAAAAGGAATTCAACACAGTCTTTTTTGTGGAGAAAAGTTTCTAATGACATATTTTTGTTAGATGCAGGGATAGATGGGACTCAGAGGATTGCAAAGTAGGTGAATATGGTGGTTATTCCAGTAACTTATTGTTCATTATTCTCTGTTTTCATTTGTGAGGTGTACCTGGGCAAGCCCATTGCACTGATTTATTTGTCATTTGCCATCCAGATCTCATTTCTTGTATGTCCTTCACAATGGTAATCTTTAAGGGAAGTACATCTACATTTGAGTTAATTGAACCATTATATAACTATTTAAAATGGGAGAACAGACTCGTAATAAACTTTTTATCAACTTTTGTTGGAGTTCCCAGTATTTCAGTGTCCATTTGAGCAAAGTTCAAACAAAATGAGTAATTTAATCACCAATGTATACTAAAACTATTTCACTTATCAAGCTGAGAGTTAATTTCCATTTTGCACAGTATCTACTAATGTAACAGTGACCAAATACAAATACGAACTAAAAATGTTCTGAAAACTTTAGAACATTAATAGTTTGTCTCATGTAATGATACATGGATAAATATATAGATGCTGTATTGTGGGTAAGAGCTATTATCTATCTTGGTTTGATCATAATATACTGGAAATGGTTTTTGTTACATTTTTTCTGTTTAGGTGTTTGGGACAAATTAACTGATTTGAACACCAGACTGGAGGCCATCCAGCGAGCACTGGAAAAATATTTAGAGACAAAGCGACATATTTTCCCACGATTTTACTTTATTTCTAATGACGATTTATTAGAAATATTAGCACAAGCAAGACGACCAGAAGCCATTCAACCACATTTAAAAAAATGTTTTGACAATATCAATAAAATTAAAATACAGAAGGTAAGAACTTAGAAACAAAAGTCTATCTCTTTTCTACTACTAAATTTAAGAAGAAAATTGAGATAATTGAGAGAATAACAGTAACCATGTACTGTATAGAAGAGGTGTTGAGCATTACATTGACACATTAAGAAGACTGAATTTGTAGTGAAGTTTTTGGGCAGTTAACATAATAACACAAATCTAAATCTACGTACATATTCCGCAAGCCACCATATGTTGCGTGGGGGAGAGTATGTAGTATCAATATGAGTCATTTTCCTTCTTGTTCCACTCGCAAATAGAGAAAGGGAGAAATGACAACCTATATGCCCTAATTTCTCTTTATCATGTGTTTGTGGTTGTTATGTGTAATGTATGTTGGTGGCAGTAGAATTGTGCTGTAGTAAGCATCAAATGTTGGTTCTCTATTTTCTCAGTAGTATACCTCAAAAAGAAGATCTCCTCCCCTCCAGGCATTCCCATTTTAGTTCCTGAAGCATCTCAGTAATAGCTTGCATGTTGATTGAAACTGCCTAGCAGCCCACCTCTAAATCACTTTGATGTTTTCCTTTTATCTGACCTGGTGTGGGTGCCAAATGAGGAGCTCTCAAGAATGGGTCACACTGTTTTCTGTCTGCAGTCTTCTTTACAGGTGAACCACACTTCCGTAAAGCTCTTCCAATAAACAGAAGTTGATCACTTGCCTTCTACACTATATGCTCACATGTTCATTCCATTTCATATCACTTTACATTGTTACACCTCAGTATTTTATTGACCTGACTGTGTCAAATATCACATTACAAATGCTGTATTCAAACATCATGGAACCATTTTCCTACTAATTTGCATTAACTTAGATTTTTCTGCATTCAGAGCTAGTTGGCATTCATCACACCAGTTAGATATTTTGTCAAAGTTATCTTTTATCCTCCTGCAATCACTCAACAATGACTCCTTCCCATACACAATAGCATCATCAGCAAACGACTGAAGATTGCTGCTCACTCCGTTCATCAGATAGAATGATAGCGCTACTATCATACTTCCCTGGCGCACTCTTGATGACATCCTTGTCTCTTATCGTTGAGGACAATGTACGGTGTCTTATTGCTTAAAAAGTCTTTGAGCCACTCACATATGTGGGAACCTATTCTGTATGCTGATACTTTTGCTAACATCCAGCAGTGGGACACCGTGTGTAATGCTTTTCAGAAATCTAGGAATTTGGAATTTGCCTATTGTCCTTCATCCCACAAATATACATACAGCTACATTGTTATGGCAATTTGGCTAGACTGGACTGAGGGGTTATATATGGGTAGCATGGAGAAGAGCAGGAAGGAAGTAGGATAGAGGAATGGTCTGGTGTGGTGAATGGGGGGGTGGTGGAGAGCTAGTGGAGGGCGGGTCAGCAAGGGAACGGGATATGAATGGGCAAACTCACCCTGGAGCAGGCAAAAGGAAAGCTCATGTGGTACACATGACGTAGCAGGCATGGTGACAGCTGAATAGACCAGAGGAATAAGGAAACCATGGAGACAATGGATTGAGTGTAGATAAGACCAGTATTATTAATGTGAACTAATGATGAGGAGGAGGAAGGGGGAAGACATACAGGAATAGAGAAGAAGGTGGATTTGGAGCAGGGTCTATGAGAGATTGATGCAAGGGTGATTGTGGGCTCAAAGATTGTGTTGTAGGAACAGAAACATCCACACAATTCAGGGAAGTTGGTACTGGGAGTAGGGTATATGGGGCACAGTTTGTGAAGCAGCATTTTCTGATTCTGGATGGTCAACTATTAGCGATACCTTGTCCATTATTCTAATGTCAGGTCTTCATAGTTAGACATTACCATCCCATTCTAATTTATATGTTGAACGTCTGTGCCACATTCACACATACTATTATTTCTCCAGCTATCCCACTAATAAAGTGCAAAGGACAGCCCTCATTATTATTGAACACCACATTGGACAGGAATGGCTTAACCGCATCCTGTGTCTTGGTTTTCTGTAACCTTCCCCAATACTAATTTCACAGTTGTTCCTGCTACACAGTACTGGATCCCGCAATCCCCGTGCTCTCAATCCTGGTAGCCTATCTCCTACACCCACCTCCATCCTTATCTGCACTCTTTTCTTGCCATCAACAGCTCCCCATCAATTAACTTCAGTTTTTACACCTACTGATCGCCATTCACTCAATTCTCTCTGCTCTCTGTGATCTCTTTCTTCCGCTGTTCTAACTTGCTCTTGCTGTCTCCCTCAACTTATCCTTCCACTTCATCCGGTACCACAACCAGCTTCCATACCTGCAGCGTGATGAGCTCACTGGTGTAACATACACTGATAAGCCAAAACATTATGACCACCTACTTAATAGCATGTTGTTGTACCAATGGAACACAATACGGCAGTCATTCTGCGTGGGATGCAGTCAACAAGACCTTTGTAGGTTTCTGGATGTATGTGGCACCAGATGTCTAGGCACATTTCCTGTAAGTTACAGGCCGGTGATTTGAGGGGCACACACCTGGCGTACAATAGAGTCCCAGATGTGTTCCATTGAGTTCAGATCAGGCAGATTTGATGGCCAAAACATCAACATGCGTTCATTATCATACTTTTCAAACCACAGGAGCACAATTCTGGCTTTGTGACATGAATAGTTATCCTGCTGGAAGATATCATTACCACGAGGGAAGAGGTCAAGCATGAAGGAATACAGGTGGTCTGCAATAATACATGTGGGTTACATGTGTCAGGGCACCTTTGATTGCTATCACATGCCCTGTTGTTGAATGTCTCTTGAATAGTGATGTGGAAATGGGTTAATAATTTCCTGAATAATTAGAAAAATTGATTGGAAAGAATATTTGAAAAATTTTTGAAGATAATTGATAAATCTGTGCACAATCTTGGGTGAACTTTAACTGATACCAATATCAACAGACCTCTACTATCATTACGTTCTAGGTCAATAAACACAATTTACAATACGAACTGCTGCTTTCATTAGTGTGCTATACCATATAATCATCACAACCCTTGAAACTGTCGATCTGTCACACAGAGCACAATATTTTTAGTATAATTAAATCAATTCAGTAGGTGCCTATCAAGTCTGAGTCATTATCTTCATATTAATTCCATTGTGTTTAGTCTTGATTGTGACAGTGTCAATGCAGGAACGTTCCTCCAGATACCACGTAGATTATTCTTGTCTGCACTGAACCTCTTGATGCACGATCTTGGTGGTGAGTGAAATGATGAACAGATAGGAGTTGGCCTTATAACAGTATGAATAAATATTGCTTTTCTAATAACTTTTATAATACTTTTAATGAACAGTTAAAATACACATTTTTAACAATGCTGGTTTGATGGATCCAAGCACATGTCCATATGCTACCACTTCCCCAAACAAAAGGGTGAAGATACATGAATTAATAAATTGAAGAGCGTATTTCTTACTTTGTTTCATACAGATATATAATGATGTGTCAAATCATTGTCCTTGCCACCAAACAACTCATTAATTTACTTTTTATTGGCACCTTTGGCTTAGAGCTCTTTCAGTTTACATATTTCTTATATATAAAAAAAGAAAAGAAAGAAAAATAATATGATTCAATACACGCTGTAGCATAACACTGACTCAATAAGTCTCTGTCCAACTCAATCAGTCTCTGTCAATGGCATGGTGCATGTTTTGAGTAGCTGTTTGCCAGGATGACAGCATATCTGTACACAACCATCGACCTAGTATAACAGGAAATGTGATTCATCCAGTCACTGACATGTTTCCATTGAGCCATGATACAATCTTGACCCTGTGGCCATTTCAGTTGTAATTGATAAAGTTTTTGGTTTAATGTGGGAACATGTAAGGGTCATCTGCTGCAGAGCTCTATTTTCAATAGTTTGCTATACTGTGTACTATGAAACCTTGGGGCCTATACGAGCCTTGTACACTGTCACCATATATGGCACAAAAAGCTGATTAGCACGCTTCACAAAGCAGGCAAGCCGTCAGCGTCCACCTTCAGCAGTGAGGTGTGGATGTCCACCACCTGTCACTTACTTGTGGTTTAAATGTGCTTCAGCCACTTTTCACAGATGCTCACAACAGCAGCCTGTGAACAGCTGACCAGCTTCACCATTTCTGAAGTTCTCATTCCCAGGTGCCAAGACATAACAATTTGCCCTCTGTCAAAGCCACTAATGTCAGTGAATTTCCCAATTTGCGGCCCGCATCATTGATAGAATGATTCCCCATTCTTCTCTGGTCATCTTAAATATGTCCCTTGCCACATCACATGTCCATAACACCACCAGGTCAATCTCATGGTGGGCAGTGATCATAATGTTTTGGCTAAGCAGTGCACGTACCACTTTCCTTGTTGGCCCTCCCTCCCTCCCCCCCTCCCACCCTCCACTAGTGCTCCATCCCTTGTTTCCATCCCTCCCTTCCCCTGCCTTCCTTCTGGCAACTACAGTTTAATACAGACTCTGGAACACAGTGCAGTGCAGCATTTTTCACCTTAACTAGTCATTGCCACATTTGAAAGTATGAAAGAAAAAAAAAAGCCTACGACCACCTGGGGATCAAACTACAGACCTTTGTATTTGCAGTCTGACATTCACCTACTCAATCAGAAAACCACATGAGAATTTATGTATTTTATAATGAAGTATGGAGAAATTGATGAATGCATTCCTTTACGTACAGTGTAACTTTTCTTTTTTTCTTATATGTTGCATTGATTTTTTCAGTTGAGTGTGGCAAGTAAATATGAAGCTCTTGGAATGTTTTCTGCCGATGGTGAATATGTTGAGTTTACCCAAATTTTGGTGCTGGATGGACCAGTTGAACTCTGGCTGTGTGAACTTGGTAAGATGGAACAAATGTAACAATGGGATATTAAAGACTTTTTTTCCTTTTTTAAATTATATCTTATTTTTTATCATGTAGTGATGAAGCTATGTTTATAAAAAGGATAGAAATATAAGAGGAAGAGACTCCCTGAAAGTACAACTATATCGTATTTTAAGAATGAAATCCAAGCAGTAGATAATGTTCAGTTTTTGGATTTGCTTACCACACATTGCATTGGAAAACTCAAATACTAAACTTACTCTAGGACCTTAGGTTTACTATATTTAAATTATGCGTATTGCAGCTATATTTCATTCAAAAATGAGGTAAAAAATGTTATTTGTTTTACTTAGAATCACTAATGAGTTCATATATTGACATTTACAGAACTCAGCATGCAAATGCAATTCCCGTAGTACAGAAACATGATAAAAAGAGTGATATCTGGTGTATATTTCTAATAATTCAGTAGAATTTTCATTTTCAATCATTTGTTTTACAATTTGCTATTTTTACAAGAAAAAGCCTCGATTTTGAATTCCATTATTATTTCACACAGTATATTTAACATTCTCTGGTAATTTTTTAGGAAGATGTGTAGCCATTATCTGACTCCTTTTTGAATTATGGTTAAAATATCAGCTGCTTGTAAAAGATATTTTTAGTAATGGTGTTATAATAACGCTTTGGGTAAGTAAAGTAAAGGATATTGACAGTGACAATGACGTTAATGAGTATACGCATTGTGATTCATATGTCTTGTTGATATGTTTTACAAAAGGTAATCTGAAATGTACTCTTTGATTACTGTTTTTCTGGTTGGACTGAAGAAGAGAAAATGAAGTTGCAGTATTTTAGGTTGTAATGATATGCATTTTTTTTCCTAAAGTTGCTAGATTGTTGTTGTGAAGGAGATAATAGATTTTCACTGTAGAGATTTTCATTATTATGTGGCCTTGTAACTGGGAAAAGTAGAATGTCTTAACACTACCTTGTAAATGTTTGCCACTGCCTGTCTGAGATGAACTGCATTAATTTGGTATGTAATATGGCGTCAAGTGCCTTCCTTTTTATAATTTAATACACTTTATATGATTCAGATATATCACCTGGTATTATACAAGGGTCATTCAATAAGTAATGCCCTGCAACAGTGTCCAACCCAATTCGGCGATGTGGTCCTGGGTTCTCAGACTTGTGTGTGGGCATGCATTGTCGTGCTTGAGCAAGATTTCTGCTGGTTCCTTGTCCAATGAAATGCGTTGGAAAAGGTTCTTGAGTTTATTTAGAGTCTTCACTCATGCCTCTGAATTGATGGTTGACCCTCGTGGCATCGCATCCATGAGAATGATGCCATGACAATCCCAGAAGACTGTCACCATGGCTTTTCCGGCAGAGGGGTTGTCTTGAATTTCTTCTTTTGAGGTGAATGAGAATGATGCCATTTCATGGACTGCCTTTTTGTTTCCGGTGCAAAGCGGTGCACCCAGGTTTCGTCCTCTGTAACGATCTGTGACTGAAAGGCCTCTCCGTAGGTCTCAAAATGCTCCAACAATTCAGATGAAATAGGCCTTCTTTGAATCTTGTGGTCCGCTGTGAGCATTCATGGAACCCATCATGATTACCTCTTTGAATATCCAAGAGTCTCAGTCATTGCAGATGCACTTCCAATGCTGACCGACAGCTGTAGAGCCAATTGTCAAGTTGTGCTTTGCTGGTCAGCACGAATAATGGCATCCACATGATTCAGCATCTCTGGACAAGTGGCTGTGACAGGACGTTCAGAGCATGGCTGATCATGGAGCTCTGTTTCTGCATTTCCTCAGGCTGTAACTTTCTTTGCTCATTGCCCAACTGTACTCCTATCAACTGCAGTATCGCCATACACTGCACACAGACGTTTATGGGTGTTCATCACAGTTTCTTTTTCTGCACACAAGAATTCAATAACAGCACGCTGCTTGTAACATGAGTCATATGTAGACGCCATTTTGACACTGTGCTACAGCTCTGCCTTCTGCCAGTACGGTTCGAAACTTCACTGGCTTCATATCAAATGTGAAGCTCCAACAGGGATCTTTGTGTATGTATATTAATGGCTTTTTTTAAAAAAATGTGGTGCATTACTTATTGAACGACCCTCATGTAATCATTTGATTTGATTTATTTAATGTTTATTGACAGTTGAATCAGAAACACAGATAGTTAATAATAATAACAATAATTAGATTCTAGAAATAATTCCAGATGAGGTGTATAAAGCTATTTGAGGTATAAAGAAAGTAAATGCTCTTGGAGATAAAGGGTTTTCCATGTTAATGGCTAGAACTGGGAGAAAAGTAATTCAAAGAGAATGTGCGAGTTAATTACAGATTGTCTACATAGGAAAATAACTTTCCTATGCTGTAAACCCATTTGGTGCTATAGATTTGGTTATTGAATTCCATGCTGAGGTGGCCTTTTTTATGTCTGCACTGCTTGCCAAATGCAGGTGCCTGTGATAAGAGACGGCATTCTGGCCAATATGAAGTACTTATCATTAGATTTTTCTAAAGCTATTAGGTGAGAAAATTTGATTTATGCACTCTTACAGTCTGATTTATTTACTCGATAAAGAACTGAATTTCTTTTTCATTATCTGTTATACTTACTGAACTGCATCAAATTAAGTAAAACATTGTCTGTGCTGAGAGACAGCATTCTGGCCGATGTGATGTACTTATAATCCAATTTTTTGAAAACTGTGAGGTGAAAGAATTTGATTTTTGCACCTCTTACAGATTGATATCTTCACTTGATGAAGAAGTGAATTTATTTTCATCATCTGTCTCACTTACTGCACTGTATAAAATTAAGTAAAACATTGCATGAAATTTTAAAGAATTTGCAGAGATAAAAATGCATTGAGTAAACATTGCGTATGGTTGATTTTACCTCATACATTGCAGTGAATGAAATGTAGATAAGGTATCAAAATTTTATTTTGAGAGTGAAATGATATCTCATTTTGTTCTCAAGTTATTGGGTTTTATATCCATTGGATGGTTGGGGGACTATTGGTGATCTGTGGTTGCTGGTTTATACACTATCTGATCAAAAGTATATGAACACCCCTGGGTTGTACAATATCAGCCACTAGATGTCACAAGAGGTGGCTGTGTGCTGGTATAAAAGGAGGTGAGAAGTGCTGTGTTGTCAGTAGGGAAGCAGTAACAGCAGAGTGGATCGGTCAGGAGTGATCAATGTCTTTGAATGTCGACTAGTCACTGGATGTCACCTGTGTAAAAAACCCATCAGGAGCACTTTGATCCACCTACTGTGTTAACTGTCAGTGATGTGACTGTGAAGTAAAAACATGAAGGAACAACCACACCTAAACAAGTGGCAGGTAGACCTCGTGTACTGGTGGACAGAGACCATAGAGCGTCTGGGAAGGTGGTTGTAAAAAATGACATGACAACAGCCCCTCATAAGCCACACATTTCTGCAGTCAGTACTAAGTGATGCTTGAGGTGACACAAAGAGTGATGCCATTGGACAGTGGATGACTGAAACAAGGGATGGATATGTGCGTGTGTGCGAGTGTATACCTGTCCTTTTTCCCCCTAAGGTAAGTCTTTCCGCTCCCGGGATTGGAATGACTCCTTACCCTCTCCCTTAAAACCCACTTCCTTTCGTCTTCCCCTCTCCTTCCCTCTTTCCTGATGAGGCAACAGTTTGTTGCGAAAGCTTGAATCTTGTGTGTATGTTTGTGTTTGTTTGTGTGTCTATCGACCTGCCAGCGCTTTTGTTCGGTAAGTCACCTCATCTTTGTTTTTATATATATATATATATATATATCTAAAAAGAAAGATGACGAAACTTACCAAACAAAAGCGCTGGCAGGTCGATAGACACACAAACAAACACAAACATACACACAAAATTCTAGCTTTCGCAACCAATGGTTGCCTCGTCAGGAAAGAGGGAAGGAGAAGGAAAGACAAAAGGATATGGGTTTTAAGGGAGAGGGTAAGGAGTCATTCCAATCCCGGGAGCGGAAAGACTTACCTTAGGGGGAAAAAAGGACAGGTATACACTCGCACACACACACATATCCATCCACACATACACAGACACAAGCAGACATTTGTAAAGGCAAAGAGTTTGGGCATTTTTTGGGCAGAGATGTCAGTCGGGGCGGATGTACAGAGGCAAAGATGAAGTTGAAAGACAGGTGAGGTATGAGCGGCGGCAAATTGAAATTAGAAATTAGCGGAGATTGAGGCCTGGCGGATAGCGAGAAGAAAGGATATGCTGAAGGGCAAGTTCCCATCTCCGGAGTTCTGACAGGTTGGTGTTAGTGGGAAGTATCCAGATAACCCGGACGGTGTAACACTGTGCCAAGATGTGCTGGCCGTGCACCAAGGCATGTTTAGCCACAGGGTGATCCTCATTACCAACAAACACTGTCTGCCTGTGTCCATTCATGCGAATGGACAGTTTGTTGCTGGTCATTCCCACATAGAACGCTTCACAGTGTAGGCAGGTCAGTTGGTAAATCACGTGGGTGCTTTCACACGTGGCTCTGCCTTTGATCGTGTACACCTTCCGGGTTACAGGACTGGAATAGGTGGTGGTGGGAGGGTGCATGGGACAGGTTTTACACCGGGGGCGGTTACAGGGGTAGGAGCCAGAGGGTAGGGAAGGTGGTTTGGGGATTTCATAGGCATGAACTAAGAGGTTGCGAAGGTTAGGTGGACGGCGGAAAGACACTCTTGGTGGAGTGGGGAGGATTTCATGAAGGATGGATCTCATTTCAGGGCAGGATTTGAGGAAGTCGTATCCCTGCTGGAGAGCCACATTCAGAATCTGATCCAGTCCCGGAAAGTATCCTGTCACAAGTGGGGCACTTTTGGGGTTCTTCTGTGGAAGGTTCCGGGTTTGAGGAGATGAGGATGTGGCTCTGGTTATTTGCTTCTGTACCAGGTCGGGAGGGTAGTTACGGGATGCAAAAGCTGTTTTCAGGTTGTTGGTGTAATGGTTCAAGGATTCCGGACTGGAGCAGATTCGTTTGCCACGAAGACCTAGGCTGTAGGGAAGGGACCGTTTGATGTGGAATGGGTGGCAGCTGTCATAATGGAGGTACTGTTGCTTGTTGGTGGGTTTAATGTGGACGGACGTGTGAAGCTGGCCATTGGACAGGTGGAGGTCAACGTCAAGGAAAGTGGCATGGGATTTGGAGTAGGACCAGGTGAATCTGATGGAACCAAAGGAGTTGAGGTTGGAGAGGAAATTCTGGAGTTCTTCTTCACTGTGAGTCCAGATCACGAAAATGTCATCAATAAATCTGTACCAAACTTCGGGTTGGCAGGCCTGGGTAACCAGGAAGGCTTCCTCTAAGCGACCCATGAATAGGTTGGCATACGAGGGGGCCATCCTGGTACCCATGGCTGTTCCCTTCAATTGTTGGTATGTCTGGCCTTCAAAAGTGAAGAAGTTGTGGGTCAGGATGAAGCTGGCTAAGGTAATGAGGAAAGAGGTTTTAGGTAGGGCGGCAGGTGATCGGCGTGAAAGGAAGTGCTCCATCGCAGCGAGGCCCTGGACATGCGGAATATTTGTGTATAAGGAAGTGGCATCAATGGTTACAAGAATGGTTTCCGGGGGTAACAGACTGGGTAGGGATTCCAGGCGTTTGAGAAAGTGGTTGGTGTCTTTGATGAAGGATGGGAGACTGCATGTAATGGGTTGAAGGTGTTGATCTACGTAGGCAGAGATGCGTTCGGTGGGGGCTTGGTAACCAGCTACAATGGGAGCTGTGTATGTGGCTGAGGGACTGCGTCAGCTTTCAGACAACACTACTTACAAAGTTTGCCAAGGCAATCCCATTCCTGATGTCCAGGCGGAGCTTCAAGGAATCCTCAGAACCTTAGGCCCCCTACAAAACCTTTCACCCGACTCCATCAACCTCCTGACCCCACCAACACCCCGCACCCCTACCTTCTACCTTCTTCCCAAAATTCACAAACCCAATCATCCCGGCCGTCCCATTGTAGCTGGTTACCAAGCCCCCACCGAACGCATCTCTGCCTACGTAGATCAACACCTTCAACCCATTACATGCAGTCTCCCATCCTTCATCAAAGACACCAACCACTTTCTCAAACGCCTGGAATCCCTACCCAGTCTGTTACCCCCGGAAACCATTCTTGTAACCATTGATGCCACTTCCTTATACACAAATATTCCGCATGTCCAGGGCCTCGCTGCGATGGAGCACTTCCTTTCACGCCGATCACCTGCCGCCCTACCTAAAACCTCTTTCCTCATTACCTTAGCCAGCTTCATCCTGACCCACAACTTCTTCACTTTTGAAGGCCAGACATACCAACAATTGAAGGGAACAGCCATGGGTACCAGGATGGCCCCCTCGTATGCCAACCTATTCATGGGTCGCTTAGAGGAAGCCTTCCTGGTTACCCAGGCCTGCCAACCCGAAGTTTGGTACAGATTTATTGATGACATTTTCGTGATCTGGACTCACAGTGAAGAAGAACTCCAGAATTTCCTCTCCAACCTCAACTCCTTTGGTTCCATCAGATTCACCTGGTCCTACTCCAAATCCCATGCCACTTTCCTTGACGTTGACCTCCACCTGTCCAATGGCCAGCTTCACACGTCCGTCCACATTAAACCCACCAACAAGCAACAGTACCTCCATTATGACAGCTGCCACCCATTCCACATCAAACGGTCCCTTCCCTACAGCCTAGGTCTTCGTGGCAAACGAATCTGCTCCAGTCCGGAATCCTTGAACCATTACACCAACAACCTGAAAACAGCTTTTGCATCCCGTAACTACCCTCCCGACCTGGTACAGAAGCAAATAACCAGAGCCACATCCTCATCTCCTCAAACCCGGAACCTTCCACAGAAGAACCCCAAAAGTGCCCCACTTGTGACAGGATACTTTCCGGGACTGGATCAGATTCTGAATGTGGCTCTCCAGCAGGGATACGACTTCCTCAAATCCTGCCCTGAAATGAGATCCATCCTTCATGAAATCCTCCCCACTCCACCAAGAGTGTCTTTCCGCCGTCCACCTAACCTTCGCAACCTCTTAGTTCATGCCTATGAAATCCCCAAACCACCTTCCCTACCCTCTGGCTCCTACCCCTGTAACCGCCCCCGGTGTAAAACCTGTCCCATGCACCCTCCCACCACCACCTATTCCAGTCCTGTAACCCGGAAGGTGTACACGATCAAAGGCAGAGCCACGTGTGAAAGCACCCACGTGATTTACCAACTGACCTGCCTACACTGTGAAGCGTTCTATGTGGGAATGACCAGCAACAAACTGTCCATTCGCATGAATGGACACAGGCAGACAGTGTTTGTTGGTAATGAGGATCACCCTGTGGCTAAACATGCCTTGGTGCACGGCCAGCACATCTTGGCACAGTGTTACACCGTCCGGGTTATCTGGATACTTCCCACTAACACCAACCTGTCAGAACTCCGGAGATGGGAACTTGCCCTTCAGCATATCCTTTCTTCTCGCTATCCGCCAGGCCTCAATCTCCGCTAATTTCTAATTTCAATTTGCCGCCGCTCATACCTCACCTGTCTTTCAACTTCATCTTTGCCTCTGTACATCCGCCCCGACTGACATCTCTGCCCAAAAAATGCCCAAACTCTTTGCCTTTACAAATGTCTGCTTGTGTCTGTGTATGTGTGGATGGATATGTGTGTGTGTGCGAGTGTATACCTGTCCTTTTTTCCCCCTAAGGTAAGTCTTTCCGCTCCCGGGATTGGAATGACTCCTTACCCTCTCCCTTAAAACCCATATCCTTTTGTCTTTCCTTCTCCTTCCCTCTTTCCTGACGAGGCAACCATTGGTTGCGAAAGCTAGAATTTTGTGTGTATGTTTGTGTTTGTTTGTGTGTCTATCGACCTGCCAGCGCTTTTGTTTGGTAAGTTTCGTCATCTTTCTTTTTAGATATATTTTTCCCACGTGGAATGTTTCCCTCTATTATATTCATATCATTAATTTGAAGCCAACAATCACGTTTGTTATTGTTATCGTTATTGTTATTGTCACTGTTACATTTCGAAGTCTTTTCTGTCGTCTTATTTCCTCCTTCTGTTTTTGCCATCACTTTCTATTCACCTTCTCCTTTTTTACCGTAATCCAGTATACAATTTTATCCCGTCGACATACACTCAATAATACGTAATAATACGTAAATCACTTCCAAACCATAACCAAAAAAATTTTTTTTTCCGCTTTGCTGCTATAAAATCCACCGTTTCCAGTCCACAAACAGTTCCTTTCAGCTATTAAACAACCCTTTCGGCAGTTTTAATAACTTTTGCTTTATTTCCATTTCCGTTTTTCTCACATCACCGATCATTTTTAGCCGCTTCCCACAGGTTTTAACGTCATTATTTCTTCATCAAACAATTGTTAGCTTCATTTCCATAATCTGCCACCACCAAACCACTCCTTTTAATACATCCTCACGTAGTTTTTTCGAAATTTTCCCGAATTTCTCCACCCTTTAACGTGTTTTGGCGGCAACACAACCACCTAACCTTTATGCACATCATTATCTACCTACACAAGTTCACCACAGGATCAACATAGCCCAGCCCTAACCAACCCTTTTTCGCCTTTTTTCACACCAGATCTCCATTTGCTTTCTAATTTTACCTTTCTCTCTCCCCATATATATTTTTTCATATTTATTCTCATTTTCATTTCAGCCTCGTGTTCCACTTTCCACCTTCTAGTACCATGTCACCCTCACAACACCTTCACAACGACCCCATTAAGTTTTATTTACATTCCCTCCGCAAACATGCCTTCGCCCTAGCCAGAATACACTCCCATATTTTATTTTCTCAGGCTTGTCTGACATTTGGCATCACCCCCAAAGGCCTCACACTTAAAGTTCCCATCTCTGGCTGCAACCCTTCTTTCCATCAGTCCCTATACCAGTTCCAAACCAAACAATCCATTGCCCTCACCCACCTAATCCTTCACCTACACATCCACTCAGCCAATCAACACGCCCATCAACTCCTATCCTTTATAAAAATCCTCAATCTTTCCTCTCCCACATCCACACCTGTTGTTCAGAGCATCCTCCCACAGGCCAACCACAAATTAGAGCAGCATGCCACCCTCCACCTTAAAAAACTATCCAATCTCCTGGTTTCCCACCTCCGGAAAGGCAACTCACTCACCCTTCACAACCTTTCCAGCAAACCTCAACCTCCTCTCATTGCACACAAACCCAGTCTCTCCCATCTACTCAATCTCCCACTTCCAGCTCCACTCCCTCCCAAACCTCAAAATTCCAATCAACGCAATCTGGAACCACAACACCCCAATTCAGTAGTTAACCTTTCCTCCAAACCTCTCTCCCAATCCGAAACCTCTGTCCTATCCAAAGGCCTCACCTTCAGCCCCACTCCCAGATTTAACCAAACAGCCCTCGTCAAAGATTTACTGTCCTACACCCGTACTCTCTGCTGGAAGTATCACTTTGCCACGAAGAAAAATGATCCTAATCCTACTCCTAAGGATCCAACTCCCCAAGACACTATCCAAATTGAACCATGCCTGGAACAGTTCCGTCCTCCGTCACAGCGGGACCCACCTCCTCTTCCTCAAAATCACCCTCTCCTAACCTTCCAGGAATTTCTGACTTCCAGCCTTGCCTCTCAATCCTTCTTAAAAAACCTTAATCCTACTCCCAACATCACCACTGCTGAAGCCCAGGCTATCCGTGATCTGAAGGCTGACCGATCCATCGTCATTCTTCCGGCGGACAAGGGTTCCACAACTGTGGTACTTGATCGTCGGGAGTATGTGGCTGAGGGACTGCGTCAGCTTTCAGACAACACTACTTACAAAGTTTGCCAAGGCAATCCCATTCCTGATGTCCAGGCGGAGCTTCAAGGAATCCTCAGAACCTTAGGCCCCCTACAAAACCTTTCACCCGACTCCATCAACCTCCTGACCCCACCAACACCCCGCACCCCTACCTTCTACCTTCTTCCCAAAATTCACAAACCCAATCATCCCGGCCGTCCCATTGTAGCTGGTTACCAAGCCCCCACCGAACGCATCTCTGCCTACGTAGATCAACACCTTCAACCCATTACATGCAGTCTCCCATCCTTCATCAAAGACACCAACCACTTTCTCAAACGCCTGGAATCCCTACCCAGTCTGTTACCCCCGGAAACCATTCTTGTAACCATTGATGCCACTTCCTTATACACAAATATTCCGCATGTCCAGGGCCTCGCTGCGATGGAGCACTTCCTTTCACGCCGATCACCTGCCGCCCTACCTAAAACCTCTTTCCTCATTACCTTAGCCAGCTTCATCCTGACCCACAACTTCTTCACTTTTGAAGGCCAGACATACCAACAATTGAAGGGAACAGCCATGGGTACCAGGATGGCCCCCTCGTATGCCAACCTATTCATGGGTCGCTTAGAGGAAGCCTTCCTGGTTACCCAGGCCTGCCAACCCGAAGTTTGGTACAGATTTATTGATGACATTTTCGTGATCTGGACTCACAGTGAAGAAGAACTCCAGAATTTCCTCTCCAACCTCAACTCCTTTGGTTCCATCAGATTCACCTGGTCCTACTCCAAATCCCATGCCACTTTCCTTGACGTTGACCTCCACCTGTCCAATGGCCAGCTTCACACGTCCGTCCACATTAAACCCACCAACAAGCAACAGTACCTCCATTATGACAGCTGCCACCCATTCCACATCAAACGGTCCCTTCCCTACAGCCTAGGTCTTCGTGGCAAACGAATCTGCTCCAGTCCGGAATCCTTGAACCATTACACCAACAACCTGAAAACAGCTTTTGCATCCCGTAACTACCCTCCCGACCTGGTACAGAAGCAAATAACCAGAGCCACATCCTCATCTCCTCAAACCCGGAACCTTCCACAGAAGAACCCCAAAAGTGCCCCACTTGTGACAGGATACTTTCCGGGACTGGATCAGATTCTGAATGTGGCTCTCCAGCAGGGATACGACTTCCTCAAATCCTGCCCTGAAATGAGATCCATCCTTCATGAAATCCTCCCCACTCCACCAAGAGTGTCTTTCCGCCGTCCACCTAACCTTCGCAACCTCTTAGTTCATGCCTATGAAATCCCCAAACCACCTTCCCTACCCTCTGGCTCCTACCCCTGTAACCGCCCCCGGTGTAAAACCTATCCCATGCACCCTCCCACCACCACCTATTCCAGTCCTGTAACCCGGAAGGTGTACACGATCAAAGGCAGAGCCACGTGTGAAAGCACCCACGTGATTTACCAACTGACCTGCCTACACTGTGAAGCGTTCTATGTGGGAATGACCAGCAACAAACTGTCCATTCGCATGAATGGACACAGGCAGACAGTGTTTGTTGGTAATGAGGATCACCCTGTGGCTAAACATGCCTTGGTGCACGGCCAGCACATCTTGGCACAGTGTTACACCGTCCGGGTTATCTGGATACTTCCCACTAACACCAACCTGTCAGAACTCCGGAGATGGGAACTTGCCCTTCAGCATATCCTTTCTTCTCGCTATCCGCCAGGCCTCAATCTCCGCTAATTTCTAATTTCAATTTGCCGCCGCTCATACCTCACCTGTCTTTCAACTTCATCTTTGCCTCTGTACATCCGCCCCGACTGACATCTCTGCCCAAAAAATGCCCAAACTCTTTGCCTTTACAAATGTCTGCTTGTGTCTGTGTATGTGTGGATGGATATGTGTGTGTGTGCGAGTGTATACCTGTCCTTTTTTCCC
Organism: Schistocerca americana; assembly: GCF_021461395.2. Lineage (NCBI taxonomy): Eukaryota > Metazoa > Arthropoda > Insecta > Orthoptera > Acrididae > Schistocerca > Schistocerca americana. The sequence goes on from NC_060124.1 coordinate 28,654,605, forward strand.
CCTAAGGTAAGTCTTTCCGCTCCCGGGATTGGAATGACTCCTTACCCTCTCCCTTAAAACCCATATCCTTTTGTCTTTCCTTCTCCTTCCCTCTTTCCTGACGAGGCAACCATTGGTTGCGAAAGCTAGAATTTTGTGTGTATGTTTGTGTTCGTTTGTGTGTCTATCGACCTGCCAGCGCTTTTGTTTGGTAAGTTTCGTCATCTTTCTTTTTAGATATATTTTTCCCACGTGGAATGTTTCCCTCTATTATATATATATATATATATGGCTATTACAAATGATTGAAGGGATTTCATAAATTCACTGTAGCTCCATTCATTGGCATATGGTCACGACACGCTACAGATACGTAGAAAAACTCATAAAGTTTTGTTCGGCTGAAGCTGCACTTCAGGTTTCTGCTGCCAGAGCGCTTGAGAGCGCAGTGAGACAAAATGGTGACAGGAGCCGAGAAAGCATATGTTGTGCTTGAAATGCACTCTCATCAGTCAGTCATAACAGTGCAACGACACTTCAGGACGAAGAACAAAAACAAAGATCCACCAACTGCTAACTCCATTCGTCATTATTTCTTCGCCAGACAATTGTTAGCCTCATTTTCATAATCTGCCACCACAAAACCACTCTTTTTAATACATTTACACGCCGTTTTTTCGAAATTTTCCCGAATCTCTCCATCCTTTAACGTGTTTTGTCGGCAACACAACCACCTAACCTTTGTGCACATCGTTGTCTACCAACCCAAGTTCATCACAGGATCAACATAGCTCAGCTTTATCCAACACTTTTTCGCCTTTTTTCACAACAGATCTCCAGTTACTTTCTCCAGTTATTTTCATTTTCATTTCAACCTCATGTTACACTTTCCACCTTCTAATACCATGTCACCCTCACAACATTCCCACAATGACCCCATTAAGTTTTATTTACATTCCCTCCGCAAACATGCCTTTAAGCCTAGCCAGATTACACTCGCATATTTTATTTTCTCAGGCTTGTCTGACATTTGGCATTACCCCCAAAGGCCGCACACTTAAAGTTCCCATCTCTGGCTGCAACCCTTCTTTCCATCAGTCCCTATACCAGTTCCAAATTGAACAATTCATTGCCCTTACCCACCTAATGCTTCACCTACACATCAACTCAGTCAATGAACACACCCGTCAACTCCTATCCTTAATAAAAGTCCTCAATCTTTCCTCTCCCACATCCACACCGGCTGTTCAGAGCATCCTCCTACAGGCCAACCGCAAATTAGAACAGCATGCCACCCTTCACCTCAAAAACCTATCCAATCTCCTGGTTTCCCACCTCCGGAAAGGCAACTCACTCACCCTTCACAACCTTTCCAGCAAACCTCAACCTCCTCTCATTGCACACAAACCCAGTCTTTCCCATCTACTCAACCTCCCACTTCCAGCTCCACTCCCACCAAAACCTCAAAATTCCAATCAACACAATCTGGCACCATAACACCGTAATTCAGTAGTTAATCTTTCCTCCAAACCTCCCTCCCAATCCGAAATCTCTGTCCTATCCGAAGGCCTCACCTTCAGCCCCACTCCCAGATTCAACCAAACAGCCCTCGTCAAAGATTTACTGTCCTACACTCGTACTCTCTGCTGGAAGTATCACTTTGCCACGAAGAAAAATGATCCTAATCCTACTCCTAATGATCCAACTCCCCAAGACACTATCCAAACTGAACCCTGCCTGGAACAGTTCCGTCCTCCATCACAGCGGGACCCACCTACTCTTCCTCAAAATCACCCTCTCCAAACCTTCCAGGAATTTCTGACTTCCAGCCTTGCCTCTCAATCCTTCTTAAAAAACCTTAATCCTACTCCCAACATCACCACTGCTGAAGCCCAGGCTATCCGTGATCTGAGGGCTGACCGGTCCATCGTCATTCTTCCGGCGGGCAAGGGTTCCACGACCGTGGTACTTGATCGTTGGGAGTATGTGGCTGAGGGACTACGTCAGCTTTCAGGCAACACCACATACAAAGTTTGCCAAGGTAATTCCATTCCGGATGTCCAGGCGGAGCTTCAAGGAATCCTCAGAACCTTAGGCTCCCTACAAAACCTTTCACCTGACTCCATCAACCTCCTGACCCCACTGACACCCCGCACCCCTACCATCTACCTTCTTCCTAAAATTCACAAACCCAATCATCCCGGCCGCCCCATTGTAGCTGGTAACCAAGCCCCCACAGAACGTATCTCTGCCTACATAGATCAACACCTTCATCCCATTACATGCAGTCTCCCATCCTTCATCAAAGACACCAACCACTTTCTCGAACGCCTGGAATCCTTACCCAATCCGTTACCCCCGGAAACCATCCTTGTAACCATTGATGCCACTTCCTTATACACAAACATCCCGCACGTCCAGGGCGTCGCTGCGATGGAGCACTTCCTTTCACGCCGATCACCTGCCACCCTACCTAAAACCTCTTTCCTCATTACCTTAGCCAGCTTCATCCTGACCCACAACTTCTTCACTTTTGAAGGCCAGACATACCAACAATTAAAGGGAACAGCCATGGGTACCAGGATGGCCCCCTCGTACGCCAACCTATTCATGGGTCGCTTAGAGGAAGCCTTCTTGGTTACCCAGGCCTGCCAACCCAAAGTTTGGTACAGATTTATTGATGACATCTTCATGATCTGGACTCACAGTGAAGAAGAACTCCAGATTTTCCTCTCCAACCTCAACTCCTTTGGTTCCATCAGATTCACCTGGTCCTACTCCAAATCCCATGCCACTTTCCTTGATGTTGACCTCCACCTGTCCAATGGCCAGCTTCACACGTCCATCCACATCAAACCCACCAACAAGCAACAGTACCTCCATTATTACAGCTGCCACCCATTCCACATCAAACGGTCCCTTCCCTACAGCCTAGGTCTTCATGGCAAACGAATCTGCTCCAGTCCGGAATCCCTGAACCATTACACCAACAACCTGACAACAGCTTTCGCATCCTGCAACTACCCTTCCGACCTGGTACAGAAGCAAATAACCAGAGCCACTTCCTCATCCCCTCAATCCCAGAATCCCCCACAGAAGAATCACGAAAGTGCCCCACTTGTGACAGGATACTTTCCGGGACTGGACCAGACTCTGAATGTGGCTCTCCAGCAGGGATACGACTTCCTCAAATCCTGCCCTGAAATGAGATCCATCCTTCATTAAATCCTCCCCACTCCACCAAGAGTGTCTTTCCGCTGTCCACCTAACCTTCGTAACCTCTTAGTTCATCCCTATGAAATCCCCAAACCACCTTCCCTACCCTCAGGCTCCTATCCTTGTAACCACCCCCGGTGTAAAACCTGTCCCATGCACCCTCCTACCACCACCTACTCCAGTCCTGTAACCTGGAAGGTGTACACGATCAAGGGCAGAGCCACGTGTGAAAGCACCCACGTGATTTACCAACTGACCTGCCTACACTGTGATGCATTCTATGTGGGAATGAACAGCAACAAACTGTCCATTCGCATGAATGGACTCAGGCAGACAGTGTTTGTTGGTAATGAGGATCACCCTGTGGCTAAACATGCCTTGGTGCACGGCCAGCACATCTTGGCACAGTGTTACACCGTCCGGATTATCTGGATACTTCCCACCAACACCAACCTATCCGAACTCCGGAGATGGAAACTTGCTCTTCAATATATCCTCTCTTCCCATTACCCACCCGGCCTCAATCTCCGCTAATTTCAAGTTGCCGCCACTCATACCTCACCTGTCATTCAACATCATCTTTGCCCCTGCACGTCCGCCTCGACTGACATCTCTGCCCAAACTCTTTGTCTTTAAATATGTCTGCTTGTGTCTGTATATGTGTGGATGGATATGTGTGTGTGTGCGAGTGTATGCCCGTCCTTTTTTCCCCCTAAGGTAAGTCTTTCCGCTCCCGGGATTGGAATGACTCCTTACCCTCTCCCTTAAAACCCACATCCTTTCGTCTTTCCCTCTCCTTCCCTCTTTCCTGATGAGGCAGCAGTTTGTTGCGAAAGCTTGAATTTTGTGTGTATGTTTGTGTTTGTTTGTGTGTCTGTCGACCTGCCAGCACTTTCATTTGGTAAGTCACATCATCTTTGTTTTTAGATATATATTTCCTACGTGGAATGTTTCCCTCTATTATAACCATATATATATATATATATATATATCTAAAAAGAAAGATGATGAAACTTACCAAACAAAAGCGCTGGCAGGTCGATAGACACACAAACAAACACAAACATATATTGTGTGTCTATCGACCTGCCAGCGCAACAAAAGCGCTGGCAGGTCGATAGACACACAAACAAACACAAACATATATTGTGTGTCTATCGACCTGCCAGCGCTTTTGTTTGGTAAGTTTCATCATCTTTCTTTTTAGATATATTTTTCCCACGTGGAATGTTTCCCTCTATTTTTATATATATATATATATATATATATATATATATATATATATATATATATATATATATATATACAGGGCTATTACAAATGATTGAAGGGATTTCATAAATTCACTGTAGCTCCATTCATTGGCGTATGGTCACGACACACTACAGATACGTAGAAAAACTCATAAAGTTTTGTTCGGCTGAAGCTGCACTTCAGGTTTCTGCCGCCAGAGCGCTTGAGAGCGCAGTGAGACAAAATGGTGACAGGAGCCGAGAAAGCATATGTTGTGCTTGAAATGCACTCTCATCAGTCAGTCATAACAGTGCAACGACACTTCAGGACGAAGAACAAAAACAAAGATCCACCAACTGCTAACTCCATTCGGCGATAGTATGCGCAGTTTAAAGCTTCTGGATGCCTCTGTAAGGGGAAATCAACGGGTCGGCCTGCAGTGAGCGAAGAAACGGTTGAACGCGTGCTGGCAAGTTTCACGCATAGTGATGTGAAAGAATCAGTGTTTAAACCTCCTCTACCAAGAAACGTGCCAGAACTTCGAGCTCGCATCAACAATGCTTTCGAACTCATTGATGGGGACATGCTGCGCCGAGTGTGGGAGGAACTTGATTATCGGTTTGATGTCTGCCGAATCACTAAAGGGGCACATATCAAACATTTGTGAATGCCTAAAAAAAACTTTTTGAGTTTTTGTATGTGTGTGCAAAGCATTGTGAATATATCTCAAATAAAAAAGTTATTGTAGAGCTGTGAAATCACTTCAATCATTTGTAATAACCCTATATATATATGTATATATATATATATATATATATAAAGAAAGATATTTTTTATATTTATTTTTATATATATTTTTTATATATATTTTTCCCACGTGGAATGTTTCCCTCTATTATATATATATATATATATATATATATATATATATATATATATATATATATATAGAGGTAAACATTCCACGTAGGAAAAATGTATCTAAAAAGAAAGTTGATGTGACTTACCAAATGAAAGTCTTTAAATATGTCTGCTTGTGTCAGTATATGTGCGGATGGATATGTGTGTGTGTGCGACTGTATACCCGTCCTTTTTTTCCCCCTAAGGTAAGTCTTTCCGCTCCCGGGATTGGAATGACTCCTTACCCTCTCCCTTAAAACCCACATCCTTTCGTCTTTCCCTCTCCTTCCTTCTTTCCTGATGAGGCAACAGTTTGTTGCGAAAGCTTGAATTTTGTGTGTCTGTTTGTGTTTGTTTGTGTGTCTGTCGACCTGCCAGCACTCTCATTTGGTAAGTCACATCATCTTTGTTTTTTATATATATATATATATATATATATATATATATATATATATATAGGGTTATAAGCGCTGGCAGGTTGACAGACACACAAACAAACACTAACACACACACAAAATTCAAGCTTTCACAACAAACCGCCGCCTCATCAGGAAAGAAGGAAGGAGAGGGAAAGACGAAAGGATGTTGGTTTTAAGGAAGAGGGCAAGGAGCCACCCCAATCCCAGGTGCGGAAAGACTCACCTTAGGGGGAAAAAAGGACGGGCATACACTCGCACACACACACACACATCCATCCACACATATACAGACACAAGCAGACATATTTAAAGACAAAGAGTTTGGGCAGAGATGTCAGTCGAGGCAGAAGTGCAGGGGCAAAGATGTTGTAGAATGACAGGTGAGGTATGAGTGGCAGCTTGAAATTAGCAAAGATTGAGGGCTGGTCTTTTTTTCAGAAGCTTTCTTTATAGTACTTTTGTTACATTCACTTTCCATGAAAGAGTGTTCTAGCTTCTCAAGTCAGACCTCTAGGCTGTTGGTCCTGTTGATTTGTTGTGCTGTCACATTAATGTGTGAATAACTTAGGCTGTTTTGATTTGGGTTGTGATTGTCTGTACATGTTCACTTCCTGAACAATGTGTTTCCAAGTTTCCCATTGTGCATCCTTTAGACCTCAACGTCCAGCAAAAATAGCACATCATCCTTTTCTGTTTCCACTATGAACTATGTTTTACAATGTTGTTGTAGCTGGTAATAGCGTGTGTTTTCTTCTCTGCACAAATGATGAATGTGTGTCACCCACATATCAAAACTAACATTTATGGTGCATGAATAGCAGAAGAGAGTGATGCTTCCATAAATAATTCTCCAGCTATTGGTAACAGTGGGGACTCGATTTCCACACAGTGTATCTGATAATAAAATTGACATCCCAGTTGAAGGAAGTATTCAACAGACAGTGCCACACAAAGCCACAAAGATGTCTTAGTTTGTTCATTAAGAACTTCACTTACAGGTATGTTGGTGAATTAATATCATTAACTTTGGGCCTTAATGGGTATACTTCCTTGTTTACCTTAGGTACTCTGTAGATCCTTGGTGTGTACTTTGTAGATCCTTGGTGTTGCTGGAACTTAGATGATGGCCCTTCTTGCTGTGTCACATTGCATTGTGAACTCAGTTATAGCATGCATGTGTCTAATTATCTTAGCAGTAGAGTCACTCGTATGTTCTTTATACGTGGGTTTTTTGATGAGGCCCCTCATTCTGGCATCATAGTCCACTGTGTCATAATAATGAACATTTTGCCCTTGTCAGCTTGTAATACTGAAATTTCCCGACAGTTCTTCAGTTCAAACATGACATTCCATTTTTCCATAGAGATATTATCTTGTGGCATCTTAGCTCATGGCTGGGTACTGATTGTGCTTTGTCTAGTCTTCTCTGCTTCTGCCCATAGTATTATAGGTCATGTAGTGAGGCTACCACTGCCTATATCATTTCTTATATTATTTCTTTTGTGGGGACCTAGTTTGGAGACACTGTGAAGTTGAGCCCTTTGGATAGCACTTCCACACCTGTGTCACTGAGGATATTACTGAGGATGTTCGTGATTGTTTGTCCAAGACAATCTTACCCCCTGTGAATATGGTGTATTACTTTCCTATTGCAGAAGTCTATAAGCTTAGCTGTGGCTGTGGCCTGGTCTGTTTTGATGACAGGTTGCCTTATAAACACACAATTGTGAATCACAAGTGGTATAAGAGGGTTGATCAACAAACAGTCACCGGCAGCAAATCATAAAGACCAGTGTGTTTGGTGCATACAATTTAAACAAACAAATGTCTTAGTCAAGCAGCCAGTTGCCACTAAACAAAAAATCAGAGAAGCTTATGCATGAAGCTTACGTATCTTGACCGTAATCTTCCTTCCAGTGATGCTCAGTATTCTACAAGGGGCATTCAGTAACTAATGTAACATTTTTTTTTTTTCTGAAAGAAGGCTTTTTTTCTTCAGGATTCCAATACGCCAAATTAATCCTCACTCTTTTGCTGCAAAATTCTATTTTTAAACATATCTCAATTCAATGTGATGGCCTTATGCCACCTTAGTATGAGGATCTGAATGCTCCCATGGTACCTCTTTAGTGGTTTTCGCATTGGAGCTAATGTCTGCAGCAATAACCTCCCTGTCATCCATGTACTGCTTTCCATGGAGTGCATCCATCAGTGAGCCAAACAGATGGAAGTTGAAAGGTGCGAGATCCGGGCTGTTGGGTAGGTGATCTGGGCTGTACTGTGGATGAGGAAGAACAGTCCACTGAAGTTTTGTGAGCTCCTATTGAGCTCGTAATTTGCAAGCTATTCTGCACAGATGGTACATTGTTACTCTTTATGATCTGTGTGAGGCCTTGCTGTGTGAAGGAGAAAGAGAAGCTCATTTGTATTTTTGTGGTAATGAACATGCTGAAGTTGTTTCATCAATTTCTTGAGGGTAGCGCAATACACATCAGTGTTGATCGTTGCACCACAAGTGAGGACATCAAACAGAATGACCCCTTAAGAGTCCCAGATGGCAATCGCCATGATTTAGTGGCTGAAGATGTGGTTTTGAAATTTTTCTTCGGAGGATATGTGGTGTGGCACCGTTTTCTTTCCTGCTGGAAGTGATGAACTCATGTTTCATTACCTGTGGCGATGTTTGACAAAAAATTGTAACGATTGACCTCGTAATTTGCAAGCTATTCTGCACAGATGGTACATTGTTACTCTTCATGATCTGCTGTTAGGCAGTGAGGAACCCAGTTGGTGCACAACTTTTGAGTAACCCAGCTGACGGATCAGTGTGTCAGCACTACCAACAGAGTCATCCAGTTGAGCAGCTAGGTGTGTGATTGGAATGTCTGTATGTTCCAACATTGCAGGGCACCCGGGAGATCTGATGGGCTTGCGCGACCTTGTTGCGAAGATGACAGATGCCTCACTCAATGACTCACCATGCTTTTGTTCACTTCAGAGTCTCAGTAGACATTCTGCAAGCAACTATGAATATCTGTGGTGCTCTGGCTTTCTGCCAAAAGAACACAGTGACTGCTCTCTGTTTGGAACGCACCTCCTTTACAGATGCTACTTTGAAGGCTACATACAGCTCCGCCACCTATCGGAGCTTCATGAAACTATAGGGGTGAAGTGGGAATATTCTAGATGTCTCACAACAACAAATTCCACATTCTTTCAACTGAAATTGGCCGAGGGGTGGGGGGTGGGGGGGTGGGGTTGTGGGGGGGGGGGGGGGGGGGTGTGGAAGACATGTTGCACTACTTATTGCAAACCCCTTGTAGTATATTAGGGGCCTTCGAGAAGAAAGTTACACATTACTGCGGAAGGCCAGGTAACTTTTATTGCATGTTTCACTACACTTTCCAAAAAGATGAAAATCACATGGCACAATATCTGGACTTTTCGTCACATGATTCCAAACTTCTTGTTGAAAAGGTTGAAATGAAGCATTGTTGTGCTAGAGAACAATGCATAATTTTCCATGTTCCTTTTTCTTTATGCAGTTGTGTAGCAATGTCAGTTTTGCATAGAATGATTTTTTTAATTAATGATTGTGCCCTTTGCATAAACTCTGTGTATTCAACTCCTTCATAGTCAAAGAAAATGGTGACCATGACCTTCCCTACTGGTGGTGCAACTTTGCATTTCCTCCGCAGAGACGAGGAGGTGCATGTATTCATTAGACACTCTTGTAATTGCAAGTGTGAAATGATGGATGCATGTCTCATTGCCTATAATGATGTTGATTAGGAAATTATTTTCACCCACAGAGTAATGGTCAGGGATGTCCAGAGATGCCGTGACATTGCATATTTGTGCACAGGTGACAGTGATTGCAGAATCCAGGGTGAGCACAATTTCTTATACTGCAGGTGACCTCAAACGATGGAATCAGCACAGCCTGTTGATTTGTGCAAATGCTGAACAATGTCTGCAGTAGTCACTCTACAATATCTGCAATTAGATTCCTTGATTACCTGCACATTTTCATTTGCGGTTGATGTTGACGGTCTTCCTTCACGATCTGCATCACCCATGTGTCTGTGTGTGTGTGTGTGTGTGTGTGTGTGTGTGTGTGTGTGTGCAGCCTTGGTCAAATTGTTGGTACCATTTCACTATAGCAGGATACTACATTCCATTTGGTCCATGTACCTCCAGCATTTTGTTGAGAATCTGTGTGTAATTTAGATGTTATACCCACAGTAATCATACTGTCCCACATACTTCAGTTTAATTGTATTGTCCCACATACCTCAGTTTTGGAGTAAGCTCCCAGTTGCTGTGCTATTTCACTCGCACAATGTGATTCATCTGGTATCCATACCACATCATAACTGTGTGTGCAGGAAAACCAGAACGTGTACTCTCTTCTGAAAATGTGTTCTAGAATGGGATGAAAAGTGTTACTTTCTGAAGTCCCTACATAGTTATCATCAATATTACCATTATCATTAGCACTATTATCATCCTGTTCTTGCTCCATTTCAGAGTTCGAGCCCTTAGGCATTTAGATTCTATAACATTTTACTTTCTGCCTTACTTATTTTTAGACTTGGATGATTCCTCTTGATGACCATTACTTTAGAACTTTACACTGTTCGATTACTGCTTTAATATTTGAAAATAATAAAACTTTTTATAAAACTGTTTCTTGTTTTATACTTTTTATGTTTTAAATGAGAAGGTGTTCTACTGCACTGAGGTTTCACACCAAAAAAAGACAACATAGGCATATAAACCTTTGTACATTGCTGTTTTGAGGGTCTGGACAATTTCTGTTGTGAGAACAAATGGGTTTGTGCAGTGATGAAGACACTGGACTCACATTTTGGAGGACAGCAGTTAAATTCCATTCCTACATCCCAGTGTATGTTTTCCAAGGTTTCCTTAAAGCAAATACTGGGCGGTTCCTTTGGAAAGGAAAAACAGCTGCTTTCCATCCCCAAATTCTCTGATCAAAGCTTTCAGATTATTTTCTACAGAATACTTCATCAACAACATCTTAAACCCCATCTACCTTGCTTTTTTCCTTTATTTTGAGAGGATTACATTCTTAGAGTATGATGTAAAAAATTGAAGATTTGTGCAAATCTGAGTTAAGATTTTTGTGAAATATAATACTAATCCTCACCTTAGACTAGTGCATATTGGTTGTAAAGCTGTTTAGAAGAAGTCAGTGTTTCTTACAATAAAGCTTTCAATGTCCCACAGCATTACTGGTTGAAAATATTGAAAATTTTATTTAATATTTCTACTCTTCCTCCTCTGCTTCATCCACTTTTCCTGCTTTATTTGTTAAGAAATTTTCAGAGTGGAACTTTTTACTCTACAGTTGCTTGTGTGCTGTGACATTTTATGTCTTGAAACATGTTCTATCTGTAGGCACACTAACATCTGTCACAAAGATTATGTGCCTGTCTTGTACCGATACTTTTGGATGAATGTTTTGAACCATTTTTATATTTTGTTTCAGAAAGGACTATGCGTTGCACTTTAAGAATTCAGTTGAAAAACTGCAGAGCTTCACTCAGAAAAAATTTGACAAAAAGAGATGTTTGGATAAAAGATTGGCCAGGTCAAATGTGTATTACTTCCAGTCAGGTGAGTTTTTGTCACTGCATTGATTACATTCCATCATAGGCCACGATTAGAAAGCATTTCAGATGGGGAGTATTTACAATGGAATGGAAATATTTTGTATAAACAGATCCAGTGGACTACAGACTGTACGCGCACATTGATGTATTGCAAAGTTCTGGAAACAAGAAGCCCATTGAAGAAGCTCAGACGAAAGCAGGTATTCTATATTTGTCAACCATTTCTATAATTTTTATTGTCTGATTTATTTGGCTATTATTGTAGTGGTTATTTTTAATTTGAAATGTGCTGTGGCTAATTATGTGTCTGCACTTTTAGAATCAAGTTTTGGGCAAATTCTCAGATGCTATCAGGGGCAGCCTTACAAAAATTCAAAGACTCAAAGTAGTAGCATTGGTTACTATTGAAATTCATGCAAGAGATGTGATTGACAAGATGTACAGATCCAGTAAGTAGTTAAATGTTTCTCAACAATAAAAAAATTAAGAATTGCTGTGGAACAGATATTTAATTAAATGTTGTAATCCTTTTAGATTGCATGGATGTAACAGCATTTGAATGGTTGTCCCAGCTACGGTTTTATTGGGACCGTGAAATTGATGATTGTGTTATACGTCAAACTAACACATATTTTAACTATGGATATGAGTATCTGGGAAATTCTGGCAGACTTGTGATAACACCACTCACTGACAGGTATCAGATTTTCTTCAAAAAGTGCATAGATAGACCTTTTTATATATTTAGTTCTGTGTGTACAAATTGTTATGATGTTACTGTGCTCTCTCTCTCTCTCTCTCTCTCTCTCTCTCTCTCCCCCCCCCCCCCCCCCCTCTCCCTCCCCCTCTCCCTCTGAGTGTGTGTGTGTTTTAATAAATTACTATTATTGTTCTTTTTGCATGTTTACCATCTACAGTATTTCACAAGAAAATACTTTTTCATTCTCAAGGACGGCATGAAAACTGTTGAAAACCTTTCTTTTCTTTTATCTCTCTCTTGTTACATCTTCCTTATAATTCCTGGTGAAATGATGACACCAGCTGGCTATCTGAGAAGGTAAAAATCTGCTGCATGACAATTTATTTTGCATTTTTATTTATTTCATAAATGAAAAGTCTCTGTGCGTAAGAGGAGAAAGGCCTATGGAGACTGAGTAATTTTGCTCATAATGACAAGTGCTGATTATCAATATTTTACGTGCACAATCAAACAAACCACAGAGAAACCACATAGCAACTACAGTAACCATTCCTGACTGTAATTACTGAGCAGTCCAATGATTGACGAAGGTCTGTGTGAATGATATCCCAGTGACTTTGCTGTGAGGTGTATCTGTGTTCTTTGATTAACTGAACAAACTTTTGGTTGAATTTAAATAAAATTTATTTTTTTGGTACAATACGATGTTGCCAACAATTATTCTAGTATGTAAGAAGAGTTTGAGCCACTCATGTATCTGAGAATCTATTCCATATCCTCGTACCTTCATTAACAGTCTGCAGTGGGATACTGTGTCAGGTGCTTTTAGGAAATCTAGAAATATGGAATCTGCCTGCTGCCCTTCATCCATAATTTATAGCAAATCTACATATACATTTATACTCTGATACATGAGGTGCATGGCAGAGTGTACATCCCATTGTACCAGTTATTATGGTTTCTTCCCATTCCATTAAGTTATGGAGTGCAGGAAGAATGATTGTTTGAATGTCTCTGTGCTTGCAGTAATTATTTTTAACCTTATCCTCTCAATCCCTATCTGAGCAATATATAGGGGATTGTAATATATTCCTCGTCATCATGTAAACCTGGTTCTTCAGATTTTCTTAATAGACTTTCTCAGGACAGTTTACATCTGTCTTAAAGTCTTCCAGTTCATTTTTCAGTGTCTCTGTGACACTCTCTCACAGATTAAATGAACCTACTATCGATAAAACTTGTCCACACAATAGCAGTGTTACCTGGTGAGGAATGGGTGCTACACAAACTCACACATGGTGCATGCAGTATCAGTGAGTGTGCTGTTCATCTGTTGTATGAGGAAGGTGTGATCCATCTGAGTTTGACCAGTGGCAGATTGTGATGGCCCAAAGCCTCAGCATGAGCATTTCAGAGTACAACTTGTCGGGTGTTCACGAGGAGTGCTGTGGTGAGTGTTTTCAACACATGGTGAAATCATATCCAGACGTGGGGTTTGTGTGGCCACCCCTCATCACAGATGTCGGATGTTGTAGGAAGGGCAGACTGCTAAGACAGGACAGATGGTGAACTGTGGTGGAACTTACATCAGACTTTATGCTGAATAGAATACAAGTCTTATGAATACACAGTGCACCAAACACTGAAATGGGCATATGACCATCAGCACTGGACATTAGATCAGAGGCAGAGCATTGCATGGTCTGATGTATCTTGATACCTTCTTCATCATGGCGATAGGAAGGCGTCAATTCATCATCTTCCAGTGGAACAGCTCCTTGACACCTGTGCTGTGGGATGAAGACAAGTTGGCGGTGGCTCCATTATGCTCTGGCGAACATTCACATGGGCATCCGTGGGTCAAATTATGTATCGTACACTGATCAGCCAGAATATTATGACTACCTACCTATTAGCTGGTATCGTAGATTGGTTGCAGACCACATACACACCTTTATGACAATATTGTTTCCCAATGGCAGTGGCATTTTTCAGCAAGATAATGCAACATGTCACAAGGCCAGAAGTGTGATGGAGTAGTTCGAGGAACACAGTGGCATGTTATAATTGATGTGTTGGCTCTCCAGCTCACCAGATCTCAACCCAATTGAATGGCAAGAATCCCAACAAACTTCTCCAGACCACACCCGAAGTTACTTCTACACCAGATGATGACTCTCCATCCAAGATAAGATGCTGCATCCTCCCTACCGAAAAGTCCTCAATACAGTCACAAATTTCACTTGACACCCCATATGATCATACTTTTGACAATAAGAGTAGATGTGGTATTGAATCAAGTGCTTTCCGGATATGAAGAAATACTGCATCTAACTGATTGCCTTGATCCAAAGCTTCAGTATGTCATGCAAGAAAAGTCCGAGTTGGATTTCATGTGATCGATGTTTTCGGTATGCATGGTGCTTGGCAGTGAGGAGGTCATTCTGTTCAAGATACCCATTATGTTTGAGCTCAGAATATGTTCTAAGATTGTACAACAAATTGCTGTTAAGGATACTGGGCAGTAGTTTTGTGGATCACTTCTACTACCCTTTTTGTAGAGAGGTGGGACCCATTATTTTTTCCAAGAACTGGACACAGTTTTCTGTTCGAGTGATCTACAATAGCTTATAGATAAAAGAGGGGCTATCTCAGCCACAAATTCAGTTTAGACTCTGGCAGGGATTCCATCTGGGCCTGGAGCGGTGTCTAGTTTTAATGATTTCAGCTATTTCTCAACACCACTGACACTAATACTTATTTCATTAATCTTTGTGGTGATAAGAGGATTAAATTGGGGCAGTTCTCCTGGGTTTTCCTTTGTCAAGGAACATTGAAAATGAATTTAAGCGTTTCAGCTTTTCCTTTGGTACCCACAATTTTAGTTTTTGTCTCTTTCACTAGGATCTGGACACTAACTTTGGTGCCACTAACAGTCCTTGCATATTACTAGAAAAGATTACTTGATAACATTCTGCTACAGCAGTCATGGAAGGCATCATGCACTGCTCTCTTGACAGCAAATGCATTTCATTCAGCATCTCTCTATCTGTAGCCCTGCGGTTTGTTTCACACCTTTTATGCAGTAATCTCGAGTTCTTTACACGGCTGTATACTGTGGAGGTTCCCTCCTATTTTGAACTGTTGTACTGGGTAAATATCTATCCATTGCATGGTCAACTATTCTTTTAAACTTGAGCCACAGTTCTTCTACATGCTCCTGCCCTGTGCTAAAAGTCTTAAGTTCCTCATTGAGATATGACACTACTGACTTTTTATCTGGTGTACTGAACATATAAATATTTCTACTTGTTTTAATTGTCCTTTGTAATTTGGTAATCACTGTTGCCACAGCCACATCATAATCACTGATACAAGTTTTGATGTGGACATCCTCAAAGAGGTCAGGTCTGTTTGTTGCCATTGGATCCAGTATATTTCCATCATGAGTGGGATTCCTAACTGTCTGCAGTAGGTAGTTTTCAGAGAAGGCATTTAGTAAATTTTAGTAGAATGTCTTTATCACACCCACCACTAACAAAACAGTGACTTTCCCAATGAATTGGTGGATGATTAAAGTCTCCACCAATAATTACAGTATGATTGGGGAACTTATGTACAAGTGCACTGAGATTTTCTCTAAAGTTTTCGGTTACATCAGAAGATGGGTCTGGTGGTCGATGGGTCCAATTATCATTTTGTGCCCAACCCCGAATATTAGTCTTGCCAAAACAATCTCACCTACAGCTTCAATTTCCATCTCACTGGATTTGTGTTTCTTGTCTACTGCAACAAATACACCACCTCCATTTCCCATTTGCCTATCTTACACACTTAACTTTTCCCCAATAATCTCACTATTGTCGATTTCAGGTTTCAACAAGCTTCCTGTACCTAGTATTATATGAACTTCACTGCTTTTCATGAACATTTCAAGCTCTGGCACTTTGTTTTGAATGTTTCAATAGTTTACCATTAGGATTTTAATACTCCCACCTGTGGGAGGCATTTCTTTTGACCTTTCACTGTCACTTTTGTGTTTCTTACAGCTGTCATTATGTGTATTGGATGGAGAGTCATGCAATCTAAGAAACTCGTTTGTACACCCCACACACAGGCAGCTACCTGAGTAACAGCCATTGATGTGTAGTGCACGCCTGACCCATTTAGGGGACCCTACAGTTCCCAAACCTGTGCCACAAGTCTAGTAAGTACAGCCTAGTTTTTCACAGAACCTTTGAAGTTTCTAGTTCAGTCTTTTCATTCATCTCAGAACCACAGTCAGTTCTGGGGACAGTGCTGCAAATCAATAGCTTTGCTGAAACTCTATGCACAAGGCTGGTCTTCTCTGCCAGTCACTGGGTTGACCGAAGTACGACCTCAGAGCCTAGTTGACAGACATCATTTGCCCCAATGTGTGCCACAATCTGCAGTTGGTTGCAATCTGTTCCTTCAATGACACCTGGAATAGCCTCTTCAACATGTTGAATGAGGCCCCCAGGCATACACACTGAGTGCATCTGGTGTCCTTTCCTGACCCTTGCTGGCTTTCCCTAAAGGGTACCATCATTCACTGTGTATTTCAACTGCCAATGATTAATAGACCCCTACTCTTTTACATTTGCCTCCTCTTGACACCAGACAAACAGGTGGAGTGAGTCCCACTGGCTCAGTTTCAACTGCAGTGAGAGACAGCGCCTCAAACTTGTTGTCAAAGGGATCGGTACATCACCTTGAGTCCCCCTGGTTCTCGTCCACCCTGTACTGGATGCCTAGATCTACCATTGACATGGCACTCCCAGTCAAGTGAATGAATAATGACAGATCCGTACTTTCTGCAGAGAAGATAGCATCCAGAGGAGAGCATAGTACTTGAGGTATCTCTGGCACCAGTATCACAGGCACATGGCACTTTGGAGCTCTTCCAACATAGCTGATTCACAGAAGCTGCCAATCATTCGACAGCAGTCATGATGATTTCCAGCTGCTTACAAATATGAACCAATTCATCCCATGTTTGAGAACAGTGTTCACAGTGGGGCTGCATCTTGGTTAGTGCATTGTATTAGAAGGCAGTGAAAAAATAACTTTAAATTAAGCCTGCTAATTATCTTTTAATCTGTTGAGCTAAAAAGTTGCTAATTTCCTATAATAACTGAAGCAAATAAACAAAACAAGATTTCTGTTAAGACAACACAAAAACCCGTGGTAAAAATTCCTACTTTCCCAAAACATTTTGAGGTTAATTATAGTTGTTTGCAAACTCAATTTATTAAATGCTGATAATATTTATGGCTACTCCTCTTTAAGGAAAAACTAGCTGTAACATAATATATTAGTTAGAATATCTGCTACGGTAACTAAATCACAAATGCTGATTTACTACAAATTGCTCATAGATTATACGAAGGGACTATGTTAGCTTCCAAAAATTCTCAAAAATGCACATTTATTTGCATTGATATACAATGAATTTCAGGAGTAATGTATTCTTTGGCAGAACTGTGAACCACAAACGAAGATTTGCTACTAACTAAATTACATATCCAGAGCACTTGTAATGGTAACTTACGAAATTATAGTTTTGTGAGCATCTGAAAATTCTCAAAAATAACCTGTTCCTCACATAATTGTAAAATGAAATAAGAGAATGATCGTTTTGAATGAGAATAGGCTTACTGTTCTCAAAAATGTTAAAAGAGCACAATTAAGTTAAAAATTTTAAAAGAGCACAATTAAGTTTAAGTCTATAATTGACACTAACAGTACAAGTATATCGCAGCACCCGCAGATGTTCAAAATTTCGCAATATATCACAGTACAAATGGGTACTGATACAATCAATGAAAGATTATGCAGAAGCTGTGCAAACAGTAAAATAAGTGTCTAGAACTTCAAATCGGCAGACTATTCTTGTACATACAGTCCCACTCACTCTGTCTTTAGACCACGAGTGGCCAACTGAGACCATCCAACCTTTGTGTCATCCTCAGGGGAGGATGCGGATAGGAGGGGCTTGGGGTCAGCACACTGCTCTCCCAGTCATTATGATGGTATTCTTGACCGAAGCCGCTACTATTCGGTCGAGTAGCTCCTCAGTTGGCATCACAAGGCTGAGTGCACCCCTAAAAATGGCAACAGCACATGGCGGTCTGGATGGTCACCCAACCAAGTGCCAACCACACCCAACAGCACTTAACTTCGGTGATTTCACAGGAACCGGTGTATCCGATGGGGCAAGGCCGTTGCCCACATACAGTCTCACACAAGCGAAAATTATATATATATATATATATATATATATATATATATATATATATATATATATATATATATAATAGAGGGAAACATTCCACGTGGGAAAAATATATCTAAAAAGAAAGATAATGAAACTTACCAAACAAAAGCGCTGGCAGGTCGATAGACACACAAACAAACACAAACATACACACAAAATTCTAGCTTTCGCAACCAATGGTTGCCTCGTCAGGAAAGAGGGAAGGAGAAGGAAAGACAAAAGGATATGGGTTTTAAGGGAGAGGGTAAGGAGTCATTCCAATCCCGGGAGCGGAAAGACTTACCTTGGGGGAAAAAAGGACAGGTATACACTCGCACACACACACATATCCATCGACACATACACAGACACAAGCAGACATTTGTAAAGGCAAAGAGTTTGGGCAGAGATGTCAGTCGGGGCAGATGTACAGAGGCAAAGATGAAGTTGAAAGACAGGTGAGGTATGAGCGGCGGCAAATTGAAATTAGAAATTAGCGGAGATTGAGGCCTGGCGGATAGCGAGAAGAAAGGATATGCTGAAGGGCAAGTTCCCATCTCCGGAGTTCTGACAGGTTGGTGTTAGTGGGAAGTATCCAGATAACCCGGACGGTGTAACACTGTGCCAAGATGTGCTGGCCGTGCACCAAGGCATGTTTAGCCACAGGGTGATCCTCATTACCAACAAACACTGTCTGCCTGTGTCCATTCATGCGAATGGACAGTTTGTTGCTGGTCATTCCCACATAGAACGCTTCACAGTGTAGGCAGGTCAGTTGGTAAATCACGTGGGTGCTTTCACACGTGGCTCTGCCTTTGATCGTGTACACCTTCCGGGTTACAGGACTGGAATAGGTGGTGGTGGGAGGGTGCATGGGACAGGTTTTACACCGGGGGCGGTTACAGGGGTAGGAGCCAGAGGGTAGGGAAGGTGGTTTGGGGATTTCATAGGGATGAACTAAGAGGTTGCGAAGGTTAGGTGGACGGCGGAAAGACACTCTTGGTGGAGTGGGGAGGATTTCATGAAGGATGGATCTCATTTCAGGGCAGGATTTGAGGAAGTCGTATCCCTGCTGGAGAGCCACATTCAGAATCTGATCCAGTCCCGGAAAGTATCCCGTCACAAGTGGGGCACTTTTGGGGTTCTTCTGTGGAAGGTTCCGGGTTTGAGGAGATGAGGATGTGGCTCTGGTTATTTGCTTCTGTACCAGGTCGGGAGGGTAGTTACGGGATGCAAAAGCTGTTTTCAGGTTGTTGGTGTAATGGTTCAAGGATTCCGGACTGGAGCAGATTCGTTTGCCACGAAGACCAAGGCTGTAGGGAAGGGACCGTTTGATGTGGAATGGGTGGCAGCTGTCATAATGGAGGTACTGTTGCTTGTTGGTGGGTTTAATGTGGACAGACGTGTGAAGCTGGCCATTGGACAGGTGGAGGTCAACGTCAAGGAAAGTGGCATGGGATTTGGAGTAGGACCAGGTGAATCTGATGGAACCAAAGGAGTTAAGGTTGGAGAGGAAATTCTGGAGTTCTTCTTCACTGTGAATCCAGATCACGAAAATGTCATCAATAAATCTGTACCAAACTTCGGGTTGGCAGGCCTGGGTAACCAGGAAGGCTTCCTCTAAGCGACCCATGAATAGGTTGGCATACGAGGGGGCCATCCTGGTACCCATGGCTGTTCCCTTTAATTGTTGGTATGTCTGGCCTTCAAAAGTGAAGAAGTTGTGGGTCAGGATGAAGCTGGCTAAGGTAATGAGGAAAGAGGTTTTAGGTAGGGCGGCAGGTGATCAGCGTGAAAGGAAGTGCTCCATCGCAGCGAGGCCCTGGACATGCGGAATATTTGTGTATAAGGAAGTGGCATCAATGGTTACAAGGATGGTTTCCAGGGGTAACAGACTGGGTAGGGATTCCAGGCGTTTGAGAAAGCGGTTGGTGTCTTTGATGTAGGATGGGAGACTGCATGTAATGTGTTGAAGGTGTTGATCTACGTAGGCAGAGATGCGTTCGGTGGGGGCTTGGTAACCAGCTACAATGGGACGGCCGGGATGATTGGGTTTGTGAATTTTGGGAAGAAGGTAGAAGGTAGGGGTGCGGGGTGTTGGTGGGGTCAGGAGGTTGATGGAATCGGGTGAAAGGTTTTGTAGGGGGCCTAAGGTTCTGAGGATTCCTTGAAGCTCCACCTGGACATCAGGAATGGGATTGCCTTGGCAAACTTTGTAAGTAGTGTTGTCTGAAAGCTGACGCAGTCCCTCAGCCACATACTCCCGACGATCAAGTACCACAGTTGTGGAACCCTTGTCCGCCGGAAGAATGATGATGGATCGGTCAGCCTTCAGATCACGGATAGCCTGGGCTTCAGCAGTGGTGATGTTGGGAGTAGGATTAAGGTTTTTTAAGAAGGATTGAGAGGCAAGGCTGGAAGTCAGAAATTCCAATCAACGCAATCTGGAACCACAACACCCCAATTCAGTAGTTAACCTTTCCTCCAAACCTCTCTCCCAATCCGAAACCTCTGTCCTATCCAAAGGCCTCACCTTCAGCCCCACTCCCAGATTTAACCAAACAGCCCTCGTCAAAGATTTACTGTCCTACACCCGTACTCTCTGCTGGAAATATCACTTTGCCACGAAGAAAAATGATCCTAATCCTACTCCTAATGATCCAATTCCCCAAGACACTATCCAAATTGAACCATGCCTGGAACAGTTCCGTCCTCCGTCACAGCGGGACCCACCTCCTCTTCCTCAAAATCACCCTCTCCTAACCTTCCAGGAATTTCTGACTTCCAGCCTTGCCTCTCAATCCTTCTTAAAAAACCTTAATCCTACTCCCAACATCACCACTGCTGAAGCCCAGGCTATCCGTGATCTGAAGGCTGACCGATCCATCGTCATTCTTCCGGCGGACAAGGGTTCCACAACTGTGGTACTTGATCGTCGGGAGTATGTGGCTGAGGGACTGCGTCAGCTTTCAGACAACACTACTTACAAAGTTTGCCAAGGCAATCCCATTCCTGATGTCCAGGCGGAGCTTCAAGGAATCCTCAGAACCTTAGGCCCCCTACAAAACCTTTCACCCGATTCCATCAACCTCCTGACCCCACCAACACCCCGCACCCCTACCTTCTACCTTCTTCCCAAAATTCACAAACCCAATCATCCCGGCCGTCCCATTGTAGCTGGTTACCAAGCCCCCACCGAACGCATCTCTGCCTACGTAGATCAACACCTTCAACCCATTACATGCAGTCTCCCATCCTTCATCAAAGACACCAACCGCTTTCTCAAACGCCTGGAATCCCTACCCAGTCTGTTACCCCCGGAAACCATCCTTGTAACCATTGATGCCACTTCCTTATACACAAATATTCCGCATGTCCAGGGCCTCGCTGCGATGGAGCACTTCCTTTCACGCCGATCACCTGCCGCCCTACCTAAAACCTCTTTCCTCATTACCTTAGCCAGCTTCATCCTGACCCACAACGTCTTCACTTTTGAAGGCCAGACATACCAACAATTAAAGGGAACAGCCATGGGTACCAGGATGGCCCCCTCGTATGCCAACCTATACATGGGTCGCTTAGAGGAAGCCTTCCTGGTTACCCAGGCCTGCCAACCCGAAGTTTGGTACAGATTTATTGATGACATTTTCGTGATCTGGACTCACAGTGAAGAAGAACTCCAGAATTTCCTCTCCAACCTTAACTCCTTTGGTTCCATCAGATTCACCTGGTCCTACTCCAAATCCCATGCCACTTTCCTTGACGTTGACCTCCACCTGTCTAATGGCCAGCTTCACACGTCCGTCCACATTAAACCCACCAACAAGCAACAGTACCTCCATTATGACAGCTGCCACCCATTCCACATCAAACGGTCCCTTCCCTACAGCCTTGGTCTTCGTGGCAAACGAATCTGCTCCAGTCCGGAATCCTTGAACCATTACACCAACAACCTGAAAACAGCTTTTGCATCCCGTAACTACCCTCCCGACCTGGTACAGAAGCAAATAACCAGAGCCACATCCTCATCTCCTCAAACCCGGAACCTTCCACAGAAGAACCCCAAAAGTGCCCCACTTGTGACGGGATACTTTCCGGGACTGGATCAGATTCTGAATGTGGCTCTCCAGCAGGGATACGACTTCCTCAAATCCTGCCCTGAAATGAGATCCATCCTTCATGAAATCCTCCCCACTCCACCAAGAGTGTCTTTCCGCCGTCCACCTAACCTTCGCAACCTCTTAGTTCATCCCTATGAAATCCCCAAACCACTTTCCCTACCCTCTGGCTCCTACCCCTGTAACCGCCCCCGGTGTAAAACCTGTCCCATGCACCCTCCCACCACCACCTATTACAGTCCTGTAACCCGGAAGGTGTACACGATCAAAGGCAGAGCCACGTGTGAAAGCACCCACGTGATTTACCAACTGACCTGCCTACACTGTGAAGCGTTCTATGTGGGAAAGACCAGCAACAAACTGTCCATTCGCATGAATGGACACAGGCAGACAGTGTTTGTTGGTAATGAGGATCACCCTGTGGCTAAACATGCCTTGGTGCACGGCCAGCACATCTTGGCACAGTGTTACACCGTCCGGGTTATCTGGATACTTCCCACTAACACCAACCTGTCAGAACTCCGGAGATGGGAACTTGCCCTTCAGCATATCCTTTCTTCTCGCTATCCGCCAGGCCTCAATCTCCGCTAATTTCTAATTTCAATTTGCCGCCGCTCATACCTCACCTGTCTTTCAACTTCATCTTTGCCTCTGTACATCTGCCCCGACTGACATCTCTGCCCAAACTCTTTGCCTTTACAAATGTCTGCTTGTGTCTGTGTATGTGTGGATGGATATGTGTGTGTGTGCGAGTGTATACCTGTCCTTTTTTCCCCCAAGGTAAGTCTTTCCGCTCCCGGGATTGGAATGACTCCTTACCCTCTCCCTTAAAACCCATATCCTTTTGTCTTTCCTTCTCCTTCCCTCTTTCCTGACGAGGCAACCATTGGTTGCGAAAGCTAGAATTTTGTGTGTATGTTTGTGTTTGTTTGTGTGTCTATCGACCTGCCAGCGCTTTTGTTTGCTAAGTTTCATCATCTTTCTTTTTAGATATATTTTTCCCACGTGGAATGTTTCCCTCTATTAGATTCATATATATATATATATATATATATATATATATATATATATATATAAATTAATATAATAGAGGGAAACATTCCACGTGGGAAAAATCTATCAAAAAACAAAGATGATGTGACTTACCGAACGAAAGCGCTGGCAGGTCGAAAGACACACAAACAAACACAAACATACACACAAAATTCAAGCTTTCGCAACAAACTGTTGCCTCATCACGAAAGAGGGAAGGAGAGGGAAAGACGAAAGGATGTGGGTTTTAAGGGAGAGGGTAAGGAGTCATTCCAATCCCGGGAGCGGAAAGACTTACCTTAGGGGGAAAAAAGGACGGGTATACACTCGCACACACACACATATCCATCCACACATATACAGACACAAGCAGACATATTTAAAGACAAAGAGTTTGGGCAGAGATGTCAGTCGAGGCGGAAGTGCAGAGGCAAAGATGTTGTTGAATGACAGGTGAGGTATGAGTGGCGGCAACTTGAAATTAGCGGAGATTGCGGCCTGGTGGGTAATGGGAAGAGAGGATATATTGAAGAGCAAGTTCCCATCTCCGGAGTTCGGATAGGTTGGTGTTGATGGGAAGTATCCAGATAACCCGGACGGTGTAACACTGTGCCAAGATGTGCTGGCCGTGCACCAAGGCATGTTTAGCCACAGGGTGATCCTCATTACCAACAAACACTGTCTGCCTGTGTCCATTCATGCGAATGGACAGTTTGTTGCTGGTCGTTCCCACATAGAATGCATCACAGTGTAGGCAGGTCAGTTGGTAAATCACGTGGGTGTTTTCACACGTGGCTCTGCCTTTGGTCGTGTACACCTTCCGGGTTACAGGACTGGAGTAGGTGGTGGTGGGAGGGTGCATGAGACAGGTTTTACACCGGGGGCGGTTACAAGGATAGGAGCCAGAGGGTAGGGAAGGTGGTTTGGGGATTTCATAGGGATGAACTAACAGGTTACGAAGGCTAGGTGGACGGCGGAAAGACACTCTTGGTGGAGTGGGGAGGATTTCATGAAGGATGGATCTCGTTTCAGGGCAGGATTTGAGGAAGTCGTATCCCTGCTGGAGAACCACATTCAGAGTCTGGTCCAGTCCCGGAAAGTATCCTGTCACAAGTGGGGCACTTTTGTGGTTCTTCTGTGGGAGGTTCTGGGTTTGAGGGGATGAGGAAGTGGCTCTGGTTATTTGCTTCTGTACCAGGTCGGGAGGGTAGTTATGGGATGCGAAAGCTGTTGTCAGGTTGTTGGTGTAATGGTTCAGGGATTCCGGACTGGAGCAGATTCATTTGCCACGAAGACCTAGGCTGTAGGGAAGGGACCGTTTGATGTGGAATGGGTGGCAGCTGTCATAATGCAGGTACTGTTGCTTGTTGGAGATGGGAACTTGCTCTTCAATATATCCTCTCTTCCCGTTACCCACCAGGCCTCAATCTCCGCTAATTTCAAGTTGCCGCCACTCATACCTCACCTGTCATTCAACAACATCTTTGCCTCTGCACTTCCGCCTCGACTGACATCTCTGCCCAAACTCTTTGTCTTTAAATATGTCTGCTTGTGTCTGTATATGTGTGGATGGATATGTGTGTGTGTGCGAGTGTATACCCGTCCTTTTTTCCCCCTAAGATAAGTCCTTCCGCTCCCGGGATTGGAATGACTCCTAACCCTCTCCCTTAAAACCCACATCCTTTCGTCTTTCCCTCTCCTTTCCTCTTTCCTGATGAGGCAACAGTTTGTTGTGAAAGCTTGAATTTTGTGTGTGTGTTTGTGTTTGTTTGTGTGTCTTTCGACCTGCCAGAGCTTTCGTTTGGTAAGTCACATCATCTTTGTTTTTTGATATATATAAAATTATGTATACAGAGAAAAAATACAGGAAAATCACCGGAATCCATACAGCTCACAAGAGAACTAACAAGAATGGGGAAAGATTGATAAGCTTTTGCGAAAATTTCGGCCTCGTAATTATGTCAACACAATTCAAAGAACCCAACAAGAAACTGTATACTTGGAAGTCGCCCAACACAATGTTAGGTGAATTCCAGATAGACCATGTGGCCATCTCCAAGAGGAACACAGCAGAAATTCTGAATGTGAAAACGAGAAGAGGATTTTTTGACTCAGACCACCATCTCCTACAGATAAAGACCAGATTACAACCCAATAGAAAAAAGCCAAAACTAAACAAAGTGCTGAGACCAGACCCCGAATACATAAAACTCAACAAGGAAAACATCTTACAGGAAATTAGTCAGACAAACACCACAAACAGGACAGAACTTGTGGACGTCCTCAAATTCACAATGAAATTGGGTCAACCCCGAGAAGGAGAAAACACAGGTGGTGGAATATAATATGTGACCAAGCAATAGAAGAAAGGACCAATGCCTGGAAAAACTTCAATAGTCACAAAACATCAGAAAAGTGGCAACAATTTCTAGTAATCCGAAAACAAACATCGAAAACTATTCGGAGGGAAAAAAGAAATTATGACAAACAGCAACTAGATGAGATAGAACAAGATTTTAAGAAGAACAACACCAGGAATTTTTATAAGACGTTTAAAGAACATATTGCAGGGTACCAGCCACCCAATCTTTGTTTCAAGAAACTGGATGGTTCACTAGAAACTAACATGAAGAATAACTGCGAAATCCTCGCAGACTATTTCAACAAACTTCTCAACTGCGAAAGAACTACAGAGGATATTCACCACGAGACGTCTACACCAAATCCTGACGCTAAACCGCCAACCATCAACGAAATAGTAGAAATTATCAAGACACTGGAAAACAATAGAGCCCCAGGAGAAGATGGAATTATTGCAGAACTATGGAAACTAAATGATGAAAGATTGGCAGGAAAAATTCACAAAATCATATTAAACATTTGGGAAACAGAACAGATCCCTTCTGAATGGAAATGCGCACTCATCCATCCACTCCACAAAAAAGGTGACAAAACTGAACCAAATAATTACAGGGGTATCTCACTCGTACCGGTCGCATATAAAATCCTGTCACAAGTTCTCATGAATAGATTAGAAGAATAAGCTGACCCACAAATAGGAGAATACCAGGCTGGTTTTCGCAAGGGACGATCATGCATAGAGCAGATCTGGAATCTGAAAATGATTCTCCAGATGAGAAACACCTGAAACACAGTGGTTACTTTTGTAGATTTTAAAAAGGCCTACAACTCAATAGACAGAGTAGCACTCTGCAAGACGCTGGAAGAATTCAGCATTGACAGAAAGACAAGAGCAATCATTCGGGAAACATTAACTGACACAGTCTCCAAGGTTAAATTTATGGGGGATATCTCGGAACCATTTGAAATCCAAACTGGAGTGCGACAGGGTGACGGACTTTCACCATTACTCTTTAATATCATTCTTGAAAAAATTATCAGGACATGGGAAAAAGAAATCAAAGGAATCCAAATTGGCATTAGAAAAGATAATAGATTCAATGTGAAGTGTTTAGCTTTTGTGGATGACCTTGCAATCCTCACAAATAATAGAAAAGAAGCCACTAACGCCATAGAGAAGTTACACGAAATTACACAAAGAACTGGCCTGCAAATCTCATATGAGAAAACCCAGTACATAGAAAGAGTGCCACAAGACAAATTGCCTATTGTGACAACCCATGGGAAAATCGTACAAGTACCACATTTTAAGTACCTGGGAGAAATCATCCAGCCATCAGGGATCAACCTAAAGGCCAATGAGGAAAGAATAAAAAAAACTACAGAAAGCATATAAACTCACGTGGAACTATTATAACAAAAAGTCCATATCCATTAATGCAAAATTGAGGCACTACAACACTGTCGTACTTCCGGAGGCACTGCATGCATCTGAAACAACACAAATAGGTGGGCAAACTAAAATCAAAGAAATAGAGAAACAAGAAAGGAAAATTCTCAGGAAAATTTTTGGCCCGATACAAGAGCAAGGAATCTGGAAGAAGAGACCAACATCAGAATTATATAAATACACAGACAAGCTTACGGATACAATAAGGAAAAGAAGAATGCAGTTCTACGGACATATCCACAGGATGAATGAAAACAGAATTTCAAAGCGAATTCTTAAAGTCATCAACTCAGGCAGGGGAAAAACAAAGTGGATAAAAGAAGTTGAAGAGGACCTCAGACAAGCACACATAACAGTAAACGATGCAGAAAATAGAACTGAATTCAGGAACATCATCAAAAAACATAAATTTGACACCACAACACAGAAGAGGCCAGGATGCAAATGGACAGCGGAGCGAAACAAACAACACAGTGAACACATGAAGAAAATTTGGGCTCAGAAAAAACATAAACAATCATCATAAAGGAATTCAAGTTCAAACGCTCTCTTAAATGGGAATAATCGATAATAATAATAATAATAATAATAATATGTATACAATGGGGCGGCTGGGATGATTGGGTTTGTGAATTTTAGGAAGTAGGTAGGAGGTAGGGGTGGACAGCTCCACTCCGCCCAAAACCTCAAAATTCCAATCAACACAATCTGGCACCACAACACCCCAATTCAGTAGTTAACCTTTCCTCCAAACCTCTCTCCCAATCCGAAACCTCTGTCCTATCCAAAGGCCTCACCTTCAGCCCTACTCCCAGATTCAACCAAATAGCCCTCGTCAAAGATTTACTGTCCTACACTCGTACTCTCTGCTGGAAATATCACTTTGCCACAAAGAAAAATAATCCTAATCCTACTCCTAATGATCCAACTCTCCAAGACACTATCCAAACTGAACCCTGCCTGGAACAGTTCCATCCTCCGTCACAGCGGGACCCACCTCCTCTTCTTCAAAATCACCCTCTCCAAACCTTCCAGGAATTTCTGACTTCCAGTCTTGCCTCTCAATCCTTCTTGAAAAAACTTAATCCTTCCCCCAACATCACCACAGCTGAAGCCCAGGCTATCCGTGATCTGAAGGCTGACCAATCCATCGTCATTCTTCCGGCGGGCAAGGGTTCCATGACCGTGGTACTTGATCGTCGGGAGTATGTGGCCGAGGGACTGCGTCAGCTTTCAGACGACACTACATACAAAGTTTGCCAAGGTAATCCCTTTCCTGATGTCCAGGCAGAGCTTCAAGGAATCCTCAGAACCCTAGGCCCCCTACAAAACCTTTCACCTGACTCTATCAACCTCCTGACCCCACCGACACCCCGCACCCCTATCTTCTAAAATTATGTATAAATAAACGTATGTACTGCATGGATTTTTCACTTAGCTCATTCTGTGCACACTTCTACACTGGTGTGAGTTTGTCTTAGTTAAAAGTACTAAAATGTGCAGCACCAACAAAGCACATCTTCTGCTTTTGCAGCTGACAGTGGTTGGACCTGGTTAGCGATTTTGTGTAGGACCAGAATTCTCAAGTTGTCGGCAGATCTTTAGCTAAGGTAGGATGATGGTAATTATTGTATGCTTTGTGTATACATCTTTTCACAGACACACAAATCTCTACTAACCTTTGCCTGTTATGGTTTGCACATTTTTGAAACGAAAGTGCAACAGCCTTTGCTTCCTCAGCATTTCCCAGATTTAGTTGATAAACCGTTGTTGGTCTTATCATCAGTAATCCACTTACGAGAGCACGATTTACAGTCTGTTTAAACTTTGCCCATAATTCCTCTATGTCCATCACGCTAAATGATTGCGATTCATTGTTTATGTGAGATGCTAATGACTGTGTATCTGCTTCTTGTATCAGAAACACTCTCCTAGCTTTCTTGATTGATTTATAACCCTTCATAATCATCATCACTTTGATGACATCGTGATCACTAGTCCCCATCTCCATACTGATGCTATCAATAAGGCCTGGCCTGTTTGTAACTACAATTGTAAGACATTTCCATTGTGAATGGGTTGCCAAACTTGCTGCTCAAGGCAGTTTTCAGCAAACATGTTCAGATATACTCGGCAAGATTGTCTCTTTATACCCCCTGCAGTAGATTCGTAGAAGTCCTAGTCTCTACTCAGTAGGTTAAAGTCACCTCCAATTAGTAATGCGTGATCAGGATGATTACCCACTACTGACTGTAGACTTACTTTCAATGATTCTAGAACTGTCATAGCAGAATCAGGTTGCCAGTAAAAACATCTAACAATTAACTTGTTTTTGTCCTGACCACCTATATGTGACAAGATAACTTCACTGCCACACTCAGGTTCCACCTCAATAGAGATTTTGTCAACTGCAATGAACACTCCCCTTCTAAGGTATCTAATCTATCCATTCTATAAATATTCCGTGACTCACTAAATATCTCAGAGCTTTCTACTTCAGGTTTTAGCTGGGTCTCAATCCCAAGAATAACTTCAGTGTGAGAACTTTGCTGGAGTGCAGTAAATTTTAGGAACTTTGTTTCAAATACTTAGACAGTTTACTGATAAAACTTTGACAGTTGAAGTGTGTTTACCCCTCTGAACTTGGTTTGGTGTCCCACTGCTACCCAAATAGCTGCTTGCTTTGTGTAGTGCACTCCTGACCTATCAAGGGGAGTCCTACAAATTCCCCATCCGATAACACAGGACTAGAACTCTGCAGATAAGGCCTTCACAGAGTCAGTGAAGCCTTTGCTTGAGACACTTCACTCAGTTGCAAGCCAAAGGACCCTGATCAACTCTGGGAGTGACCCGTAGCTGACTGGAAAATGAGAAGGATCAGCCACTTACCTGTAAGTGATTAATGTTTGGTTGACAGATAAATGCAACAGCACAGAGTCTTAACTGGCATTCATGCTACCAGTTTCTGCTGGGATAACGAATAGTCTCACCACATAGACACCAAACATATCCACTTGCATCCTGAATCACTAATTGCTCAGGATGATTTGAGGGAAAAGGAAATGTGTCGTGCAAGTGGGAGGAGATAAGATGTATGGAGCAAGAAAGGGATGAAGTGATTATGACAGAATGTGAAGCATGCAGCTCTCAGTGGATATAGCAAATGGGGCCTGAGAATGTGGCATTTACAAAAAGAGGATGAGAGAGACAAAATGTGGGGCAGAGGAAGGGGGTTAAAAGATTTGAGCAAGAAAATAGTGGTGGAAAATGTAACAGGAAAGAAAATTGTGAGAATTTAGGTTATGCTGGGGTGTGGTTGGGAAAGGGGGGGAGGGGGGGCAGGGGTGCAGAGAGGCAGTTCCAACTACATAGGTCACAGGAGCTAATGTAGAGAGGATCCAAATGGCATGGATAGTAAAACAGATATTAAAGACACTGGTGCCATGTCAGGCAGTATGTTAACCTACTTATCACAGAAGCAAGCTGCCCCTACAATGGTAGTAGTAAGAAGGTGACCAGCAAAGACGTTCTCATCATGATAACTCAGTGCTAATAGACAGCTCAGTGCTAATAGTCCTTGCGCTATTGGTACAAATGGTAAAATTATTCTTCCATGCTTTTTCAGTTGTTATGAGCAGCAGTCACTTGGTCCAGGAAAGTGAGAAGAGTAGGAACCAAGGTAGCATTTAGGTTGGCGAGATATTCGACAAGCAAGATTTCAAAAGGAAGATCAGACAGGTAGAACATGGAGTATGTGATGTTCAGCATCATGGTCACAATTGTGACCAAAATTTACAGTCAGTAATTCCCAAATTTACTGTGGCCTACCTCATGATCTCAGTGCCTATGGAAGGACATGTGTAGTTGCAGAGGGAATCTGCTCACTTCACTATATCATTCTACTCTTCTTTCCCACTTTCCTCCTTCCTTTCAGTGTGTCTGCCAGTAGTGGCTCTGAAAGGGCAAAGGTGTTCCACATGTACCATTGTGGTTCATTTTCACTAGAGATGCCATTTCTACTTCCTGGTAGTGACTCTGATAGCATGTGACAAACTCCTTTATTTTGCCTCTTGGAATGTGTGGTCTAGTTAGAACTTCATTTTTCCCTCTTAGAATGTACGGACTATTTAGCATTAACCATTGATCAATGTGGTATTTTGATAGTGTGGCTTTTCTTCATAGCATTCCTTTTAGACTTCTTAAAGCTTTAGCCTTTGCCTTCTGAATCTGCACCAGACAGCTTTTACCCTCTTTTTGGTTCTCCAGATGGCTGAAATATTGTCCCTGGGAAGTGGATTGAGTGACTCAAAAGGTGAAAACATGTTTTGTTCAAAGACAACCTCATAGGACAGAAGATCTGTGCTCTTGTGCACCTTGATGTTTTATGATGCTACAACATAGAGCAACAATGCGTTCCAGTTATTATGGTGGCTGTTCACATGTTGATTTAGCATTTTGTATACGATTCCATGCATCCACGCTGTCTGCCCATTGGCCTGTGGATGTAATGCAGTTGTTTGTAACTTCTGGATTCATGGAAGCCAACATAACTGCTTCATAAGTTCAAACATAAAATTTGTGCCTTGGCATTTTGCAAGAGAATCCAGTGTTCCAAATTTTAATGCTTAATTGTTGAACACTACATGCCACTTTTTCGGCTTTCTGGTTGAGCATCGCAATCATTGTTCATAACACAATAAGTAATCAGTGATGGTCAAGATGTTGCGACTTCCTGTTGATATTTGTCTACAGGGTCCAAGAATGTCCATGAAAATAAGTAAGTAACTACCCTCTGCATGCAAAGTATGCAATTTTTCATGTATTTCGATACATCTATCTTTTTTGTGGCACATGTCTTTCAAGCTTGGTCTATTTATACAGTTTCCAATCATCAGGATGGAATTATTTATGTGGTGTGAACTACGTACAGTCTGGGTCATCACCCTGTTCTTTCTGCAATTTTTCTGGAGAAATTCCAACATGTTATCTTGGGCACACTTTCTGGCTGAGGCCATGAGTGTTACCGTGATGGTGTATAAGTCCAGAGTAAAATTTGCTAACATATAATGTCCATCAGGTCAGATGCCTCATTAGATCCTTTAGTCTCATAAGCTCTGCTGCATGATCTGTTACTACTTTGAAGCATCTGCCATAAAAGTTGCAACAGAAATGCACTAGATGATGAAAACAGTGAAGCACTCAGAAGATGTGGTCAGATGTCAGTGTAACTTTGTACATGTAAACACCATTGGCAGATAACTGAATGATTAGAGCAGGCATTCTTTGTGGCCAGTAGAAAGACTGCCAGAATCTGTTAGTGTTATTCATGCTTAGTGTTGTTAATCAGACTTGTAGTGCATGTGAGGAGCATGAATACCATCAGATATTGAGTGTTAACAGAGATCATATGTACTCACGTGAAACAGCGTTATCAGCACCTGGCAGAGCTGAAATGGTCTTCTGCACCTGCCTTCCAAAAACCTGGAACATTCTGTGTCATCCTTCGCCATTGGTCAGAGACTAGCATCAGCCCTAGTAGGGAATTATCAGCCGATGCATAGGCTGCTGTTTACGCCATGGCAGAAATGATTGAATTTGGAGTAGTGCCAAGTTTGGGAAGCATGGACTACTGATGAATAGCAGTGCATTGTGTTCAGAGATGAATCATAATTCTGCTCAACCTAAGTTTTACTATCATTGGGAAATATGGCAGCAGCCTGGGAAGAGTGTCATTCCTCCATTGATTTGGAGAGGTGCAGTGGTGCTACTCATACTGTTATGGTGTGGAGAACCATTGAGTGTGACTTCAGATCACAGCTGATAGTGATTGTGGGAAGTCTTACAGCACAGTGATTTGTCATGGACATCCTGCATCCCCATGTGTAACCTCTCATGTGATAGTGTCCTGGTGCCATTCTTAAACAGGACATACTCATTCATACATGCCACATGTCTCTGTGGCTTTATGATATTTAGGTACTCCTGAGGCCAACCGATCCCCAGACCTGTCCCCAGTAAAACTTATAGAACCAGCTCTGACATCAACTTCATCCCTATGCCAATGTGCAGGATTAGAACAATAGCTGTGGACCAGATTGTGACAGGAGGGGATCCAATGGCCCTGTGACACCTTTCCCAACTGAATCACTGCATGCATCCAGGGCAGAGGGGAGGTGCATTATCATACTGATACATGAGTTCATACTGCTGAGTTCTTTGTAAATTTGACTCGAATTTGTAAATCCCAGAAATAACATCACGCACTCTCTCAATCATGAAGCTTCATTTTCTTTGCTCCTCCTGTTCTGA
The DNA here is from genome assembly GCF_021461395.2 of Schistocerca americana. NCBI lineage: Eukaryota > Metazoa > Arthropoda > Insecta > Orthoptera > Acrididae > Schistocerca > Schistocerca americana. Next base: position 28,688,238 of record NC_060124.1, read on the forward strand.
GTGCTTCAGTTTTTTTGTCAGATGCTGCATATGATTCCACAAGTCAGGCTCTGTATCTCTCTTTTTTGCAGTGGAGTAGTTGCTCTTAGCCTTGTTTAATTTTCTAGAAACATAGGCTGTCTGATGTTGTGTTGTTTCTTCTTTCTGAATTAATACACACCCTAAGGCAAGGCTGCTCCCATTGCAGGGCAATAGGAACTACTTCTGGTAACCCAGAAAAGCAAGGATGGGAGCTGTGGGCATTAAGTCATTCAACCACACAATGGTTTCTGCAGAATCCAGTCCAGTGAAACTCTACCTCCTCCTTCAGATGGTGTGTGAGGGGTATCATCACTTCTTCAAATTTTGAGACAAAAAAGGATTTTCTTGTATTAGATGTAGGAAATGCCCATATGGCTTGTACAAGTTGTGGTTGTCTTCCCATAACATTGTGATCTGGCTTAGCTGTTGGTCTGAACATTGGGTTCATGTATCAGGGGCAGTCAAATGAAAATGAGACAAATGGAAAAAAAAGTAACTACATTCTTCATTATTTCAAAAGTAACTGTCAAAACATTTAATACATTTATTCCACTGTGAGACAAGATGGCCCATGCCTTCATGGAAAAATGTTTGCAGTTGCCTACTATTATGAAGCTTCCCCCTATCACTTCTATAAACCAATTATTATTCATGTGCATTTTTTTAGGTGTAGTAACACTGAGCTAGTGCAGCCATTTTGAGTGAGAAGTAAGTTTGAAATATTAATTGAAATAAACTCCAGTCTGGTCACTGGCATCAACTATCCCATCAAAGGCAGGGCTACCTATGTAACCAGTCATGTGATGTACAAGCTAAGCTGCAATCACTGTACTGCATTCTATGTAGACACGACAACCAACAAGCGGTATGTGTGCGTGAATGGCCACCGAAAAACTGTGGCCAAGAAACAAGTGGATCACCCTGTTGCTGAACACGCTGCCAAGCATGATATCCGTCATTTTAATAACTGCTTCACAGCCTGTGAAATATGGATCCTTCTCACCAACACCAGCTTTTTCTGAATTACGCAGCTGGGAACTTTCCCTGCAACACATCCTACATTCCCGTAACCCTCCTGGCCTCAAACTTTGTTAGTCACTGTCCTCACCCATCCAGCCCCTTTCCTGTTCCAATTCCAGCAGTACACAGCCGTTGTTCCACCATCACACCCAGTCTTTTTATTTCCCTCCTTTTCTGCTACCCTCCTCCCCCCCCCCCCCCCGCCTTCCTCAGCTCTCCCCTGCCCCCCACCTAACCTGCAGCACTTCACTGTCTGCCACCCCCACCATACTATACCACCCCCTCCCCACCCCAGGCTCTCCTCCTTACCCCCACCCAATTGCCACTCCCATCATGCACTGGTGCTGCTGCTCGCAGTGTGGTTTCAGTTGCTTGAGACTGCAGTCATGTGTGTGAGTTGCATTTGTGCGAGTGTGTGGTGTGTGTACGTGTGTCTGTTGGTTATTGTTGATGAAGGCCTTAATGGCCGAAAGCTTTAATTGTGAGAGTCTTTTTGTTGTGCTTATCTGCGACTCAGCATCTCCACTATATGGTGAGTAGCAACTTTCCTTTTCTAATATTATTACATTCCATCCTGGATTTTCCATTGTTTAATTAAAATAAAATGTGCTTATCTGGTTGTTGTAGCTCCTCTGGTTTTTGTAGCTCCTCGTCAATTTTTGCAGCTTTTTGAAGGTTTTGTCCATGTGATATTGTCAGGTTCATTTACGTTTGACAATTTGGTCACTCCATGATTAAGTTTCATCATCATTCTTTTATGTTTCTGTACAAAGTTACAAATTGGCCTCTATTCTGGTACAGTCAACTCATTTAAACAAAACAACTTCTCTGTAGCTATTTCTCATGACAACACCACAATAGTTACTTAACAACTGCTACTAACTCAACAGAAGTGCAAGAATACAAGATATCACAGTTTCAGTGATATTATACTACACTCCTGGAAATTGAAATAAGAACACCGTGAATTCATTGTCCCAGGAAGGGGAAACTTTATTGGCACATTCCTGGGATCAGATACATCACATGATCACACTGACAGAACCACAGGCACATAGACACAGGCAACAGAGCATGCACAATGTCGGCACTAGTACAGTGTATATCCACCTTTCGCAGCAATGCAGCCTGCTATTCTCCCATGGAGACGGTCGTAGAGATGCTGGATGTAGTCCTGTGGAACGGCTTGCCATGCCATTTCCACCTGGCGCCTCAGTTGGACCAGCGTTCGTGCTGGACGTGCAGACCGCGTGAGACGACGCTTCATCCAGTCCCAAACATGCTCAATGGGGGACAGATCCGGAGATCTTGCTGGCCAGGGTAGTTGACTTACACCTTCTAGAGCACGTTGGGTGGCACGGGATACATGCGGACGTGCATTGTCCTGTTGGAACAGCAAGTTCCCTTGCCGGTCTAGGAATGGTAGAACGATGGGTTCGATGACGGTTTGGATGTACCGTGCACTATTCAGTGTCCCCTCGACGATCACCAGTGGTGTACGGCCAGTGTAGGAGATCGCTCCCCACACCATGATGCCGGGTGTTGGCCCTGTGTGCCGCGGTCGTATGCAGTCCTGATTGTGGCGCTCACCTGCACGGCGCCAAACACGCATACGACCATCATTGGCACCAAGGCAGAAGCGACTCTCATCGCTGAAGACGACACGTCTCCATTCGTCCCTCCATTCATGCCTGTCGCGACACCACTGGAGGCGGGCTGCACGATGTTGGGGCATGAGCGGAAGACGGCCTAACGGTGTGCGGGACCATAGCCCAGCTTCATGGAGACGGTTGCGAATGGTCCTCGCGGATACCCCAGGAGCAACAGTGTCCCTAATTTGCTGGGAAGTGGCGGTGCGGTCCCCTACGGCACTGCGTAGGATCCTACGGTCTTGGCGTGCATCCGTGCGTCGCTGCGGTCCGGTCCCAGGTCGACGGGCACGTGCACCTTCCGTCGACCACTGGCGACAACATCGATGTACTGTGGAGACCTCACGCCCCACGTGTTGAGCAATTCGGCGGTACGTCCACCCGGCCTCCCGCATGCCCACTATACGGCCTCGCTCAAAGTCCGTCAACTGCACATACGGTTCACGTCCACGCTGTCGCGGCATGCTACCAGTGTTAAAGACTGCGATGGAGCTCCGTATGCCACGGCAAACTGGCTGACACTGACGGCGGCGGTGCACAAATGCTGCGCAGCTAGCGCCATTCGACGGCCAACACCGCGGTTCCTGGTGTGTCCGCTGTGCCGTGCGTGTGATCATTGCTTGTACAGCCCTCTCCCTGTGTCCGGAGCAAGTATGGTGGGTCTGACACACCGGTGTCAATGTGTTCTTTTTTCCATTTCCAGGAGTGTACATCAATATTTTATTTACATCCAAAGAATTTTGTACACAGTTAATTATTTCTTTTACAATATTGTCAAATTGTTACACAGAATGAATTATAAAACAACTTTAAAAATTCCAAATATGATGACAATTTTGAATTAAATCAGAAACATGAAATTTAATTATGTTTACTGGAAAAAAAAATTTATGCTACTTTCTTGTCTTATTTGTGCTTATTAAAATATAAGACTGTTAGTTACATTATTACAATTAAAATAAATACAAAGTGGCAGTTTTCATTCTGTTGAATCGTGTCGTGAATTTAAGGAGAGTATCATATTCTCCTATTCCGGTCTCAGAACCTGACACACGGCCGGGAGACTGGTGTTTTGAACACATGCCCCTCCATATCTGCATCCAGTGATGCCTATGGGCTGAGGATGACACGGCAGCTGGTCGGTACCATTGGGCCTTCTTGGCCTGTTCAGGAGGAGTTTTTAGTTTTGTTCATATTCTGCTATATGCGATGCAAATAGATGCACTGACCAGTTCTCTGGTATCGGGCATCGTGGAGGTTGAAGGCCTGCCGGAGCAGATGGACTTATTTGGCCATTAGGAGCCACTGTGACCGTACAACGCTGTGCTCGCATGTTGAGAGCACCATTGTTACACCATGTGAGCACAGCAGCCAACAGTGTTCCACGTGGCCAGTATATACATAGATGGCAGCTAAGTAGACAGCTGGTCAATTCAGTGCCTGTGATTGATGTTGTCAGATCTATCTTTGCTTTACTAGGACTGATTGATGATTACCTTGCTTCTCACCCAGTTACTATCTTTGGTCGCAACTGGGATTTGTTTCTCCATAGCACATTGTTGTCAACTGGGTTGTTTGTCCTTGTCTTGGTCAGTTGTCTTGTGTATAGTCTATGTGTCAAGTTTTGCTCACCTACCATTAGTTTTGGTTACTTCTGCAGGCTGCTCTCGCACCTGGTGGCTTCCTCCATTTCTGCGACGTGTGCACCAGTACTTGACTACCCATGGATATAGCATGTTCCATTACACTATAGAACCTTGATTGTACTAAGGCATTCAGCTCTTTGTCTGAAGCAACTCAGTGGTCATGACTGTCTTTCTTCAGGGTTCCAAAAACATGGAAATTGCATCAGGAGAGATGAGAACTGTATGTAGGATTCCAGGGTAACTTCCACAGCCTAGTCGAAACAACCTTGCTGACATCTGGGATGCCAACCTTCCATACAGTTCCCAATCTTGACCCTTGGGATTTCCATATTTTTTGAGCCCTAATTAAAGGTATTTATGCCTGCCAGTTTTCTACGGATGAAGAGGTGCATGCCTGGGTACAATAATGGTTCCGCAGGCAACTGCAAAAAATTTTTCCGTGAAGGCTTTGACCATCTTCTCTCAAAGTGGGATAACTATATTAACAGTTATGAGATTTACTTTTGAAATAATGAGTAGTTTCCATCTGTCTTGTTCTCATTTGACTGCCCCCTCCCATGTTGGTATTCCAGAATTCTTCACCAAGTCCCTAATAATTACATTAAAATCTTTTGTACACTATGTTTTGTGAGTAAATGTTCCATATTATTTGTGACTTCACATGCGATGTATTTTCCTCAGCTTTAAATACAACAGCACCTCAACTAATCAAACATTTTAATGCTTCTGTATACAAGACCCAAATTTGATTCAAAAATTCATCTCAGTTCCATTACCACATTTTGTTGTTGTTGAAATAAGAGTTCTTGGGAAGATAGAATGTCACCAGGATAGAATATCAATCCATGAAATACTTATTTCTTCACCTGGACTGCTATTTCCTCTCGCTAAGTCGCTGTGACTGCTGTGCCATGTTAAAGATGTACATTGTTCCTCAGTATGATTCACCACATATACGATAAAAATAAAACTAAGGCACAATATCTGCACATCTATACTAGGCATATTAGTCTATGTTATAATTTTCTCACTATATAAATAGTTTTGCTTAGAGAATCATTTGTTAGTAAGAGTACATAGATATAAGTACCACTCCTCTGGAGTTGTGTGTTTCGCTACATATCCCTTACTCATGTGGACTTTGGCTACCCTGTTGTTTCATGGTAAGTTTTATTTTTCCTTATAGTTAATTTTGGTGAAATTAAATTCTGAAGTCTTAGACATTTAAAACTATTGGGATAACTTCTATAATTCCTTCGTCTTTTCACTCTATATTATCTTGATTACAAAACTTCAGACATAAATATTTTTCTGTTTCGTTAACTTCCATATACTTTTAATAATGTATAGGAAGTTATGGTTGAGAGTTACAAATTATGTAGGAATGAAGGAGACAACTCACTGAAAGACAGAAGCATTGAGTCGTTGATAGATAGACAAACAAAAGGTACAGAGCTTTGCTAGCTTTTGGAATTAATTTCCTTTTTCGAGCTTCTAGCAAAAACATGCACATAAATGCACACACACTCACTTATATTCACATGCCTGTCTCCTTACATTGTGCTCAGTCAGCTGCCAACTTTTTTTGGCCCATGGTAAGTGTACTGGGGCGAGGTCGGGTGGTGCAGGGTGGAAGGGGGGTGAGGCATGGAGAGAGGCAGGAGACATGGAGGGGATTGGGGGGAAGCATCTGGTGGCTCATGAGACAGTGGGGAGCCCTCTGTGGGCTAACTAGTGGTGCAGGTAGCGGGGACTGGTGACGGATGGCTGGGTACATAGTTTCACAGACTAGGGCATGAGAATGTCAGAAAAGCTGGTGGTGTTGGGGTGGATCCAGATGGAATGGGTTGTTGTTGTTGTGGTCTTCAGTCCTGAGACTGGTTTGATGCAGCTCTCCATGCTAATCTATCCTGTGCAAGCTTCTTCATCTCCCAGTACCTACTGCAACCTACATCCTTCTGAATCTGCTTGGTGTATTCATCTCTTGGTCTCCCACTACGATTTTTACCCTCCACGCTGCCCTCCAATACTAAATTGGTGATCCCTTGATGCCTCAGGACATGTCCTACCAACCGATCTCTTCTTCTAGTCAAGTTGTGCCACAAACTTCTCTTCTCCCCAATCCTATTCAATACTTCCACATTAGTTACGTGATCTACCCACCTAATCTTCAACATTCTTCTGTAGCACCACATTTCGAAAGCTTCTATTCTCTTCTTGTCCAAACTATTTATTGTCCATGTTTCACTTCCATACATGGCTACACTCCATGCAAATACTTTCAGAAACGACTTCCTGACACTTAAATCTATACTCAATGTTAACAAATTTCTCTTCTTCAGAAACGCTTTCCTTTCCATTGCCAGTCTACATTTTATATCCTCTCTACTTCGACCATCACCAGTTATTTTGCTCCCCAAATAGCAAAACTCCTTTACTACTTTAAGTGTCTCATTTCCTAATCTAATTCCCTCAGCATCACCCGACTTAATTCGACTACATTCCATTATCCTCATTTTGCTTTTGTTGATGTTTATCTTATATACTCCTCTCAAGACACTGTCCATTCCGTTCAACTGCTTTTCCAAGTCCTTTGCTGTCTCTGACAGAATTACAATGTCATCGGCGAACCTCAAAGTTTTTATTTCTTCTCCCTGGATTTTAACACCTACTCCAAATTTTTCTTTTGTTTCCTTTACTGCTTGCTCAATATACAGATTGAATAACATCGGGGACTGGCTACAACCCTGTCTGACTCCCTTCCCAACCACTGCTTCCCTTTCATGTCCCTCGACTCTTATAACTGCCATCTGGTTTCTGTACAAATTGTAAATAGCCTTTCGCTCCCTGTATTTTACCCCTGCCACCTTTAGAATTTGAAAGAGAGTATTCCAGTCAACATTGTCAAAAGCTTTCTCTAAGTCTACAAATGCTAGAAACGTAGGTTTGCCTTTCCTTAATCTTTCTTCTAAGATAAGTCGTAAGGTCAGTATTGCCTCACGTGTTCCAACATTTCTACGGAATCCAAACTGATCTTCCCCGAGGTCAGCTTCTACCAGTTTTTCCATTTGTCTGTAAAGAATTCGCGTTAGTATTTTGCAGCCGTGACTTATTAAACTGATAGTTCGGTAATTTTCACATCTGTCAACACCTGCTTTCTTTGGGATTGGAATTATTATATTCTTCTTGAAGTCTGAGGGTATTTCACCTGTCTCGTACATCTTGCTCACCAAATGGTAGAGTTTTGTCAGGACTGGCTCTCCCAAGGTTGTCAGTAGTTCTAATGGAATGTTGTCCACTTCCGGGGCCTTGTTTCGACTCAGGTCTTTCAGTGCTCTGTCAAACTCTTCACGCAGTATCGTATCTCCCATTTCATCTTCATCTACATTCTTTTCCATGTCCATAATATTGTCCTCAAGTACATGGGATGTGAAGAAGCAAAAACTGAAATCTCACTTGTTATGCTGTACTGTACGTTGTGCCACTGGGTGGCTCGCCTTGCTTTAGGCAACAGTTTGGCAGTGGACTTTCATCCTAGTTGACAGCTGGTCGGTTGTCATACCAATAAAAAATGTTGTGCAGTGGTTGCAGGAGAGCTTCTATATAACATGGCTGCTTTCACAGGTGGCCCGACCTCTGATAGGGTAGGATAAGCCTGTGGTGGGACTGGAGTATGTCGTGTTTTGTGGGTGGAATGAGCAGGTCTTGCCTCTGGGTCTTCTGCAAAGGTATGATCACTGTGGCAGGGGATTGGGGGTGGGAGTGGCATAGGGATGGACTAGGATGTTGTGAAGGTTGGGTAGGTGGCAGAACACTTTGGGAGGGGATGAAAGTATCTTGGGTAGGATGTCCCTTATTTAGAGGATGATGATGATAGATAATCAAAGCCCTGCTGAAGGATGTGGTTCAGATAATCAAAGCCCTGCTGAAGGATGTGATTCGGTCATTCCAGTCCCGGGTAGTATCGGATGACAAGGAGGGTACTTCTTTCTGGTTGGTTCTTGGGAAGAATATGAGGATCAAGTGTGTGTGGAGATATGACACAGGAGATCTGTTTGTGTATTAGGTCTGGGGGGTGTTGCCTGTCTGCGAAGGCCTTTGTGAAGACTTAGGCATACTGTGCGAGGGAATTCTCATCACCACAGATGCATCTGCCATGAGTGGTCAGGCTGTCTGGGAGGGATATTTTGGTGTGGAAGTGGTGGCAGTTGTCAAAGTACAGGTACTGTTAGTGATTGGTGGGTTTGATGTGGACTGAGGTGCAGATGGAGCCAACTGAGAGGAGGAGATAACATCTATGAAGGTGGCATGATGGGTGAAGGAGGACCAGGTGAAGTGGATGGGAGAGAAGGTGTTGAGATTGTGGAGGAATGAGGATAAGGTGTTGTGGTCTTGGGTCCAGATGTCATGAACAAACCTGAACCAGACCAGGGTTTGGGGTTTTGGGAAGCTAGGAATGTTTCCTCTAGGTGGCCCATGAAGAGGTTGGTATAGGAGGGTGACATGTGAGTTCCATGGCTGTGCCACGAATTTGTTTGTGTATCTTCCCTTTAAAGGTGAAGTAGTTATGGGTTAGAATGCAGTTGGTTTTGATGTAGGAATGAAGTGGTGGGTTTGGAATCTGCAGGGCATTGGGAGAGGTGGTGTTGAATTGTGGCAAGGCTATTGGCATGAGGGATGTTGGTGGTGTGCCACTGCCCACCCATCCTCCATAACATCCTAGTACATCCCTATGCCACTCCCACCCCCATTTCCCTGCCACAGGGATCATATCCTTTTGGCAGATCAAGACGCAAGACCTGCCCAATCCCCTGTCCCAGCACTGCATACTCCAGTCCCGTCACAGGCTTATCCTACCCCATCAGAGGCCAGGCCACCTGAGAAAGCAGTCATGTTATATACCAGCTCTGTTGCAACCACTGCACAGCATTTCACATTGGTATGAAAACCATCCAGCTGTCAACTGGAATGAAAGGCCACCCAGTGGTACGACATACAGCAGACTACAGCATGAGATTTGAGTGGCTGTTTCAGAACCCTTTCCATCTGGTTACTCCTCACCACCACCAGCTATTCTGAGCTGTGCAGACAGGAGCTATCCTTACTGCACATCCTTTGCTCTCATAACCTCCATGGTCATTTTAAATGTAAGGTAACTCGCTGCCCCCCCCCCCCCTCCCAATCCCTTACTCAAGTGTGTGTGTGTGTGTATGTATACACCATCCCTTGTCCCAGTCCCAGTACCCCCACCCAATTCATGTCAGTTAACTGCATGCTGCTATCTCGTGCCTTAGTCTGTGAAACAGCGTACACAGCCATCTGACACCAGCTCCCACTACCTGTACCCTTATCTAGCCCACAGATGGGTTCCCACCCTTCCACAAGCCTCCAGGCTTTCCCCCAACCCCCTCCTTCCTTGCCTCCTGCGACTCTCCATCCCTCACCCCACCCCACCCTGCATCCCCACCTCACCACAGTACACTCACCATGAGCCAGGAAAGGGCTGGCAGTTGACTGTGCACAATTTAGGGAGACAGGCATGTGCATATGAGTGTGTGTGTGTGTGTGTGTGTGTGTGTGTGTGTGTGTGTGTGTGTGTGTGTGTGTCTGTCTGTCTGTCTGTGTGTGTGTTTTCCTACAAGCTTCAAAAAAGAAGTTCATTCCGAAAGTTAACAAAGCTCTGTACCTTTTGTTTGTTTACCTATCAACGACACAGGGCATCTGCCGTTTGGTGTCACCTCCTTGACTCCTTAATAATTCCATATACTTCTACAACTAAACTCATTTTTCTGCTCATAAATGCATATTTTGACCTAGTAATATGAGATATTTAGCTTCATTGATGTAACGTTATTTTTATTATATGTTTCAACTAAACAAGATGAGAAGCGTGTGATGTGATAAGGCTACTTTCAGAATCCAGTGTTTCCCTTCATATTGACTGATGAAACTCGTGCTCCTGCTATGCCCTCTTCCTGAAAACAATGAGAACATATTTTGCTATGTTTGGTCAGTTTCAGTCTTTCCTTCTCCCAGTTTTCACCCATAGTGCTTTTACAGCCAGACTGATAGGAATGAAGGAAAATTTTAGGTTCAACATCCTATTGATTTTGAGGTAACTGGAGATTCCTTTATACTTTCGAATGTAATCAGAATTATTAGTGCACCCATAAATGATGAAACGTGGCATGTTTTGATCAAAATGCTTCCACCAGAAGCTAACTTTTGGGCGACTGACATAGTAGACATTGGCTTCAAGTTTGTGATGTCATGGCTGTTCCCCTTATTATACTTCTATGGGGACTATGCATAGTGTTTTGGCACACTTAAATGTAACTTTCATTTTTGTAAGCCACAAATTAATGGTATCCAATATCCTGTTTTGTAAATCATGTGTTTCACAGTGTAACTTATGTCTTCTTGCAATATAAAATGTTTTAAATCAGCTAGCATGTTTTGTGGCAGATAATTAACCATTATTAAGAAAATTAATAGACTAGAACAGAACCCTACTCACAGCACCCCAGTCTGAATCAAAACTTGTTTGTATTTGTTGACACTTGAGAAGAATCTTTGTTTCCTATTTCCTGTATTTGAGGTAAACCATTGTACAGTTTTCTCATATTTCTTCAGCGTTCCAATACATGGACAAATATAGCATGATTTATTCAGTCAAATGTTTTTGTTAAATTAAAGAGCATACTAGCATGTAGCTCATCCACAGAAGTATAAATTTGATTTGCCTCTACTGTCTGACAACAGTCTCAATGGCAAAATACTTTGGTCTTGGCAATGGAGCATTCTAAGCATGTAAGTACTCTTGCTCCAGTTCATGGTGGCTTATGTGATACTTTGTTCATATTGTTATTGATTTGACTGTTGGTAGCTGAGTTTTTGATGTTCATCCATTACTGATAGATGTGGCTGTAACACTCCTCAACACAGATAATTGATTAGTCAGATTTGCAGTTGCATTTAAGGAAAGTAACATCAGTGCATACTCACTTATACATTGGCTTCTCAAGGCTTTGCAAGGATATTGGCCTGTAATTGTTGAAATAATTACAGTATCCACATATTTTGAAAGTTATAAAATGAGTGATTTAATCTGTGATGGCACCAGAAAGACATGTTGTGCAGATCACAGAGTAAATTATAGTGTACTGGTCTTCATAAGTCTGCTTGATATTTCATCATATCCATGTGATTCTTCAGTGTTTTAACAATTGATTCAGTATTCTCTTTTCTTTTCTTCTGTAGCTGGATATACCTCAGAACACCAGCTTTTAAAAGTTATGTATATTTACCGGTACAAATAAGAAATAAATTTTTACTTTCCAACTGGAACACTAATGAGGTTATTCTCCCATAAAAGAGTTGTAGTATGTTGAGCATAGGCTTCTGCCCTCATACTCCTTTAATACTTTTAAGTGTGGTGGACTGCTGCAACTGTCAAAAATGTCCCATCGCCTGAGTGAGTTGACTGCAACAAAAGTTCAGCACCAATGTGCACATGGTGCAGTCAGGTCAATTCCATTCCAACACTACAGGCAGGCTCCCATCACAAATTTTATCATGTACTCTAAACCCAACAGACAGTATTTCAATGTACAAAACAAAACATTTTGTCAGCTTTATGTCAGTATTTTTGGTGGCTGCACACCATGATTTGTTATTTGCTGTAAACCCAACAAAAATGTTTCAGTGTACATCCTGTGGTTGCTGACTTGATCCATTATTATAAAATCATTTGTGAAAGCCTGTGACTGTGAAAATAATGGGTCTGAATATAAAAAACATTTTTGCACCATTCATGATTTTCTTTTACTCATAGTTTTACATGACATGTTTCGGGAAATGATTGCCATTTACAAGTGAATTTTTCTCTGACTTCTATACCATTTTTTTGTAACGTTTGTGATGTGTGAGGGTGATCTTTATATAGATAAAAAATTCTGGGTCTTAATGTGTGCTCCCAACGTTTCACTCGAGAACAAGCAGGGGCTTATTGTAAGTGACAAAATTTGGAAAAACTTATACTTACAGTTGTCTTATGATCCATTTGAACAGTGTCTGACACATGTTAAACATCACACACAATTTTCTATGGACAGTATATATATATAGAATAACACACTTATGTTAACAAACAGTTACAAAGATGTTTTTAGGTGCAGTCAACAGAGTTAATGTTATAGGTCTTCCACAGAGCATGATATACTTTTGTACAGAGGGTATTTATCTTAAATTGTGGATCATAATTTACTTATATTTATTTACAGTGAAACTTATTCCTGTGTATTTCTATTTTTATTTAAGTATACTTCAAAGCACTGGAAGAAATTCACTGATTTGCTTCCAAGTTTTTATGTAATATTTGATATACATATCTTCAGTATAATGTGATTGTATCTCAATTTACCTAACAGATCCATTCTGTGATCATTATTTAGTCAGTGCAGTATTTTGACATTTTGCTCTACTTTTCCAAATGGATGTCCTTTATTGTGTATGTGTGCAGTTATTGCTGATGTTAGTTGCATGTTTTGTGTGTAGGCTTTCACGTGTTGGTGTTGAAATCTCAACCTGTTTGTCCTAGATGCAACATGGATCATTGCTGTCATGTAACATAGTATATTCCAGTCTGGGTACGAGTCATGATTACATTTTGTGTTATGTATTAGTTTCTGTTGTTGTTATGTATTAGTCTTTGTTGTTGTTTATTAGATATAGATAACCTAATTTCTACTTTGCACTTTTTTTTACATATATGCCATCTTCTGTGATATATTGCCAGTGTATATAATTGTTTTTGTCTTTTCCTTCTGTGGTATGGTTTGCATCTAGATCTTTCTTCACTTTGTCTAGGACTGTGCCAAAAAGGGAAGCAGTATAATCATTGGCAACTGCAATCTGCTCCACTATTTTTATTTCCTGTCGCACGATTTCTTGATTTAAATGTAAATTAGTGGCCCTGTGTAGCACTGACCTGCATGTATGCTGCCTGTTTATGGGTGTTTGGGTTGCATGAGGTTGCACGTGTTGTGGAGACTGTGTCATGAACCCTCTTTACTATGCTGGAAAAGTTATCTCCATAAGGACACCATATACTACTGTTGTAGAGCTGGCCATGATGTCTCCTTTGTTGATGCTGCTGAGTCTGCATTGTCCATGTGTCTTCTCGTTGTCTAGGCGATGATTGCTTTACTGCTCTGGGTCCGAGAAAATGTGTGGGTTTTTTAATTATCACTGGACTAACAAAATCATGACACAGTATTCCACAGTTTATTTGTAACAAAACCACATATTTATTGCCAAAACTTAAAAAACAACTACACTCAACCGCAGCCAAAACTCAAGTGGCCGAAAACATGTTGTAGACCAAAGATTGTGGTCATAAGCTACAAAGAACATACAATATCAATTATAGATCATAACACCTAACCCAGTATTATATTAAGCAAAAGCTTTTTAACACAACTTCAGTGTATAATATAACAAAAATGAAGACTATTTGTCAGTTCCATTACAATAGCCCCCCCCCCCCCCCCCCCCCCCCCAAGGATTTTGTAAGTATGAACATGCAAACAAAATTCTGACACCAGAATAATGGAACTGCCAAGAATATGATTTTAAATAAATTAAATTTTTTAATAGGACTGTTTCCTTTGAATGATGCTAACTTTCCACCCATAGCGATTGGCATGACCTTAGGTTTAACACTGAATTTGTTATACAAAGTACAGGAAAAAATACAATTGTTGATCTTAAGGTAAATGAAATACAAAAGAAAATTTACGATTTTCACTTAGAGGAGTCCATAATGCTGTAGCACTTCACATCAAGCCATTGAAAGATTGTAACTTTTAACTACTGGTTTGTTTTATTTTCTTTTGTTGTCCACTTTTCTCACTACTCACAGTAATGTCTCACATTGTTCATCTGCACTTACGGGTGACTTCCATTAATAGGTCTGATTTCTGCTTGTCCTGCAGCACACCCATTTCCACAGCTTAGCTGTTTGTATTTGCTTAGTTGATTATAATACCATGTTGTCTAAAAATCACATACAGATATCATCTTTTGGTTACATAATGGTTATATGTAAGTACATGGTTAGGATACATATTTATCCTTCTGGTAATGTTTATCTAATGGGAGAAGTTTACAGAATCTGTCTGAGTGATACTACGCAGGTTTGGACTGGTCCAAAAAGGATCCTTTAAATAATAATAAATTCAATAAACATGTAATACAAATGCATTAACATATTGGGTGTAAAATGTCTCATCACAAACTATAACACTTACTCCAAGGATAAACAAGAAATTAAATTGTTTTCAAAAGTAAAGTTACAGTCAGTCTGTTACAAGGGTTCATATTCACAGTAAAAGTGGAAGGGTAGGATCATGGATGAAAGTTTTAGAATGGTATGTATATATCAAAATTAGAAAAAAATATTACTGCCTATGCTTTGCAGTGGTTGAGAAACAAATATACAGTAATTCATGTGGATTGTTAAAGACAATTCTCTCCTAGTATAGTTGGACATTTCACACACTTAGGTGCATAGTAATTGTTGCGAGACAGATTTAGTGCTGATAAGTGACTTGCATTTTAAATGATGTCTCAACGAGTGTGGTGTGAGAAGGTTACACAAGTCACAAGTTAAAATTACACAAATTATCGAGTATCATTCAAATTGCATAAACATATAGAAATATCAAAAACTAACATGATAAGCATATTACACAGAAAATTCTTTGCAAATACTTCATACAGCAAATACATTTTAAACAAATGATAAACATTTTCTAGGGCACAATCAGAATCAGACAATTTTTATACATAAAATTTCATAATTTCCAGTGAAAAACTTTTGTTGAGTCACCTTTTAACTTTCTCAGAATAGTCTTACCGCTTTTGTTTATACAATTTCAATGAAACAATGTTCCTTAGCCCAAGAACTTTCCTGGATTTAGGATACACCAATCAGTATGTGTTAGGGTGTGGATGCTCTACAATCTCGAATGGACCCATGTATATATCAAAGAATTTCTTTATTTCAGAAGTTAGAATTTTTGATTTCTCATGTGATTTTACTAAAACATAATCTCCAACTTTAAACTTGATTGCTTTGAACTTGCTATCATGTTATCTTTTTCTAATTTCCCCCTGTTTTATCATGGTTTCTTTGACTATGGCTTCACATTCACACATAGTCATCATTGTGCATGGTGGAAATTCTATGAGTTCAGTTATAATGTTGTCTAGTTTTAGATGAAACATAATTTCATAAGGTGAGAATCCTGTGTAAGTGTGTTGCAAACTGTTCATGACATCTTAAAAGGATCATACGTGATTTTACCATGTAGGATGTTTATGACTGCAATATGTATGACAGAAACGACCAATCTCGCACATATACTTCTCAGCTGGGTTTGACGCTGGATTATATACAGATATTTGAACATGTTTGATTCCCAATTTATCAAAAAAGGCTTTCCAAACTTTTGACAAAAACTGAGAACCGTTATCCGTCAAGATTGCTTTTGGTTTCCCAATGTTTAAGAAATAGTCTTTTTCAACTTTTGCAACTATATCTTTACCTGTGGCTTTTGTGACAGGATACAACTTAATTAGTTCAGAAAATACATCCACCATGACAAAAATATAGCAGTGGCCACTCCTACTCCTTTGAAGAGGCCCTTAGAAATCAACAGCAACTAAGTCTAGAGGCTGTGCAGGAGTAATGTTTTGTTGACAATTCTTTTTTAACTTTCTTGGCCATATTGTAGAAGTATAAGTTTTCTTGTAATTTCTGCATGCACTTCTGAATGCCACAATGACCATTGCTCTCATGAGTATACCTAATTAACCTCACAGCTTCATCCTCAGTCCAGCATAGTTTCCAATTGTCCGAGTCTTCGTCAGTTCTCCTAAAAAGAGTACCTTTAAACACCTTATAGTACTTGTCTAATTTTTCATTGTTCTTTTTCCCTAAACAGCTCTTTACTAATTGAAATTTGCATCACAGTTCTGGCTCCTCCTCATTTTATCACACAATGATCTAACAACTTTTTCATCTGTGACCCCTTTAATATACCTTATTTTAAACTGTTTTTCTTCATTCTGATCAAAAACTTCTGTTTCCCCTCCTACTGGTAACCTTGATAGAGCATCTGCAACTATGTTGTCAGTGCCTTTAATATACTTAATTTCAAAGTTGAATTGTTGTAAATACAATGTCCATCTTGTAAGCCTATCAAGATAGAGCTTGCATTCCTGTAAATAGCTTAAAGCTTTATGATCAGAGTACACTATTACCTTATGTCCAAGTAAATAGGTCCTGAATTTTGAAAATGACCACTGTATGGCTAATAACTCTTTTTCTGTGACTGTATAGTTCTTTTCATGGTTCAGTAACATTCTGCTTGTAAAAGCAATTGTAGAATGAACTGTCTCCCCATTGACTTCTTTTACTTGAAATAATTCAGCACCTAGCCCATAATCACTGCTGTCAGTATGTAAACAGAAAGGTAAATTGAAGTCTGGTCTGTGTAAGAGGTTCCTTTTTTATTCTGTCAAAAGCCTCTTGACAATCTTTACTCCATATCCAGACAGTGTCCTTCTTTAACAAGTTACTTTTACAGTGTGTGTTAAAGCTTTGTTTACTTACAAGTTTTCTGTAGAAGCCACATAGCCCATAAAATAATTTCAGTTGTTTTCTGTTACGGGGTATAGGAAACTCTGCAATAGCTTTGATTTTGTCTGGATCTGTCAAAATTCCTTTTTTCTGTTATGACATGTCCCAAAAATTTTAACTCAGATACTGCAAATTTACGGTTTTCTAGTTTTAGTGTCATTCCTCCTCTTCTAAGTTTCTCACATGCCTGTCTTAAAAGCCCAACATGCTCATTCCAATCTTGTCCAGTTACTAAAATGTCATCTAGATAAATCACTAATTTGGATACAAGTTCTTGCCCAAGCACATGGTCTAAAGCTCTAATGAATTCTGCTACTGTTGTGTTCAAGCCAGAAGGGACTACATAATACTGATAGCAACAGCCATTGTATAGAAAAGCGGTGTATTTCCTAGAGTTGGGTGCCAGGGGTACTTTGTGAAAGCCTGAGATTAAGTCTAGACTTGACATTAATTTTATATCCTTGAACTTGTGCAACAGCTCATCAATGTTTTCAGGGTGGTCTATTTCCCTGTATAAGATCTTGTTTAAAGGCCTGGAGTCAAGAACTATTCTCACTCCCCCATCTCTCTTTGACACAACCACCAGTGGGTTGTTATAAGCACTGATACTCCTTTCAATAATGCCACACACTTCTATCTTGTGTAATTCTTTCTCAACCACTGTACATTTTGCTATGGGCACACCATACAGTTTTATGAAAAATGGGTCATGGCATCTTACTAGCAAAGTACATTGGTAACCCCTAACTCTCCCTGGAATGTTGCTAAAGACATCACTGTATTCCCATAACAAAGACTCTAGTTCCTGTTTTTGCCCATCATTTAGACCACTAGCTTCTGAAATCTTAGTGTTTACAAGTGTTTTGAAATCTACTTCACTTAAGTCTAGCTCTGTTATGTGTTTGTCAACATATCTTTTCTATTTTACAAGATTTATAGTATTAAATTTATCATTACACAAAACTGTATTTGATCTGACAAACTTGGTGGAGATACACCGCCCATTTAGTGTTGTTATGATAAGTTTTTGTCCTCCCCATTCAAATCTTTGATGTACACTCTGAATCCATGACATCCTGAAAATACAGTCCTCACTGAGTCCTGGTATAATTAGACATCCATGTGTAAATGTGACTCCCTCAATTGTAAAAGATAACAAAATTTGACTTTTCACAGTTTTACTATGTTTTCCTGTATCATCTCTTATTTTCACCCCAATGACTGGCATTTCAATGTAATCTTTCTCGCACTTCAGCTTTTTGCTTCGTATTTCAGATATTCCTGACACTTCACTCCCTGTGCCTATAAGGTACTTGCCTTCCCAGGTACCAAATTTTACTCGAATGAATGGACTACCTATGTCATCATCTTTTTCAGGCTGAACATATTCATACAATAAATCATTTTCAATTTCACTAAAACAATGACTTCTTGACTTACTATTACCTATATTACTGTTACCTTTATTACCTACAGTCATTAGATTAACATACACATCTTTAGCACTGTCACTTGCATTGATAATTTCATTAATCCAAACATTTTCACTCGTATAACATTGTTCATCACTAAGGTATTTATCCTTCAGTTGTTCAACAATAATATGTTTAGTATTTTGCCACCAATCAGGATATAAAATTTGAGACATATTGAGAATCATTTTTCTAAAATTGCTGTCGTTTCTAATTGCATCACTATTTAGCCACATATTATAAAGAAATAATTCACCTTTGTTGATTGCAAATGGTAGCCTACTTGCACAGTCAGTTTTACTGTTCAGGGAATCTTTATCATCTACCCTGGTTCCTTCATAAGATGTTGGATTACAGAACCTATTGGTTGTGACACAGACATTAACACCACATAAATTGTTAATAACATCCTTGGGTACATCTACAACATGCATATCAGTTTCTCCCACAACACCTAATGCCTCCTTTTCCTCTTTCAAGCAAACAAAATATTTCTCACCATCTCATGTGTCATTAAATCTTCATTTTCCCAAATACTACAATCATCAGCCTCTCTCTCCCAAAAACTTAAAACGTTGCTTTCACACCCAACTGTTTTTAATTCTTTGCCCGTTAAATCAGTGTCAAAAATTTGCTCACCTGGTTCCCACAACGGTGTGTCAGTTCCTAAATCATGTAAGTCGTTAACCCACAGGTCCCCTGACAAACTGCAAGTTTCTGCCCATTCATAAAGTTCAACTAAGTCAGCTATTTCCTCTGGCTCTTTATTACAACCAATGTGTTCATTCTTAACAGGTTCTGTGTTTAGAGGGTAGTACACATTCATAAGATAACTACTCATTACTTCAGATGTATCTTTTGGTACAGCATAGTCACTGTTATTGGTCCATCTATTGTCTATGCTTTTCGCCCCTACCCTGTGGACCGACAATGGAGCGCATGCTAGTTTTTTACTTCATGACTTTCCATAGCATTTTGACTCCTGGTGTCACTATCTTCACACCAATTCCTGTTTTCAGACTTCCTTTTATTACTTCTGTTCCAATTGTTCCCAGATTGTCCTCCTGAATGGAAATTATAGTTTTCCCTTGAATGGAAATTATTGTTATCATTGTGACGATTTTGTTACCTATGATGAAAACTATGGTTGTTGGACCTGTTTTCCCTTCTGTTAAAATTAGTGTTTCCCCAACTATGATCCCCACCTCTCTGTGTGTGATTGAAATAGTTTTTTGGTTTCCCCACTAAGTCTATAATCCTGTCTAGTTTGTCCAGATAGTTTAGAAATTGTTCAGTGTTGTCATCTGGTCCAGAAACTAGGTCCCGTTGCACATCTGTTGGCAACCTTCTCTTTAAAGCATTTATCCGTGTGAGATTATCAAAGAGTTTACTCAAAAGTACAAGCTTCTTCAATTGATTTTTACAAAACTGTTTCATAGTCCCCTGTGTTTTCCTATAATTTGGCCCATTCAGGAACTCACTCTTGATCCTGGCTTGTTCAGTTTCAGACGAGAACCGTTTTAAGAACTCAATTTCAAATTCTGCATAAGACATGTCCATAGGAAAATTTTGATTGGCCCATGACAAAGATTCCCACTCCAAAATTTTTTTAACAAACTTAATTTTGAAACTTTCACTCATATTTGGCAAATAGTTGTCTCTACAACTCTGCAAAATGTCAACAGGATGCAAACTACACTCATTAGAAAAGTTTTTAACTGGAATATTGGATAATAAGGTACATGTGTTCATAGAAAAATTTTTGCTAGCTATATCATTGCTAAATATTTCAAACTTCTGGTTCAACTCTGATACTGTACTTTTTAATTCTCTAGCATTTGTCTTAGTTTCAGTCTCTTGGAGTTTTACTGTGTTACTGTTTCCACTTTATCATTCACAACATTTAGTTTCAAATCTACTCTACTTTCAAGATCTACTGCCGTAGCTCTTACATTTACACAAACTGTATCTATTTGACTATTAACATTAACAAAACATGTTTCATTTTTCTCTGTCTGTGACCAGTTCATTTTTTACAGACTGAATTTTGTTGCTCAGACTAGATTTTACTTCTCCCACTTTAGGTTCTACCACCAAAATCTTTGTTTCTGCCCTGCTAAGTTTCTTGTTTATCTTGGATGTATCGTTGCGAAGTTTATTATCCCAAAGTAAGACATTATCAACTTTTTTGTTCATTGCTCCCTCTAGACGCGATAGATTCTGATTTATGACCTGAAAATTGTCCACGACTGTCTGATTCGTATTTTGTAATCGTTCTTCATTATCTTGTAAGCGTGTTGCAATTGTCTGATTTTAAGCTAACAATTGTTCCATCATTTGTAACAGTGATTTAATGTCCGACATCTCATGTTCAGATAAATTAAGACCATGATCCACTTCTTTGACTGACTCATCTTCCGTTTTTATTGGCATGTCTACATCCCTGAAGTCTAACAAATTTTCACAATCCTGCTCAGATTCAGCACCACTTTCCTCTTTTACAATGGTAATTTTCGTACAATTTAACACACAAAGCACGGAGCCTCCAGTTGTCGTGAACCCTCTCTACTATGCTTTAAAAGTTATCTCCATGGACACCATTATGGTGTGGCTAATGGCTGTATAGTACTTTTGTAGAGCTGTCCATGATGTCTCCTTTGTTGATGCTGCTGAGTCTGCGTTGTCCATGTGGCTACTCATTGTCTAGGCGATGATTCCTTTACTGCTCTGGGCCCAAGAAAACGTGCGGGTTTTTTAATTATCACTGGACTAACGAAATCATGACACAGTATTCCACAGTTTATTTGTAACAAAAACATATATTTATTGCCAAAATTCGGAAAACAACTACACTCAAGAGCGGCCAGAACTCAAGTGGCTGAAAACACGTTGTAGACGAAAGATCACACTCACAAACTACAAAGAACATACAGTTTCAATATTGATTATTGATCACAACACCTAACCTAATAATATATTGAGCAAAAGCTTTTTAACACAACTTTAGTGTATAATATAACAAATATGAAGACTATTTGTCACTTCCATTACAACAGCCATTGTATTTTTTCTACAAATTTTGAATGTGCATGTGTTGTTGTGTCTTGTAATATTTAGGTCCAGGTAATGGAGGCTTTTGTCTTGTTCATGTCCACAGTAAATGTAATTTTCACATGTAGACTGACAGAATGTCTGTTCTAACGTTGTAGATGATAAGAAGCGATGTGGAGCTGGTTCGCAAACTACACACCTCTCTCCTATAGGTTGACTTACTTGGTATGCACAGCCGATATTCTTCTCTGGATAGCCGGTCATGTCAATCTCCAAAAACTTCTTCTCTGAAGAATAATGCTGGTTAAGGGAATTAATCAGACTCTCTCTCTACTCTTGAAATAATTTGATACTCAAAGAATACTTTTAGTTCAGTCATGGTATATTTCAACTTCCACAAAAAACAAATTCACCATTTCTCGTATAGATACTCGAACTGTGAGTCAACCAAGCTGTCAAACATTAGACTCTATTAAGATACATTTACAACTGGGTTGGTTTAATAACCACTATAAAACATGAACATGTCTTGCTTCTAGCAAGTCCAACACATGAATTACTTAAAAGTCTAATCTCATTTCTTCATTTATTCTTAACAATCATCACAGTCACTAAACCAGCAAAGAATAGCACAGGCTCTTCTCCACACTTACACTCTATGGATCGTACAGCAGGTACTTTTCTACTTGTCGGCTGCCGTTCAGCCACTGTGTCCACATTTTGCTAGTGACTGTTTTTAGTCCTGCACACACAAACATGCAATGCACAGTAGGTTGGACTCATCTCTCTCACACTTCTATTTAAAATTTCTTGGGTTCGAGGTGGAGGAAGGACAAGTGGTTCTAGAATTTACGCAGAAATTCTCGAAGCACTACATATTCCCCCCCTCAGATTGAACATGCGATATTTTATATTCCATCATTATGTACATTTATATCACATAGAATAACATTCATATTTCAGCAGTATATCTTGTTCTTTTAATAACCATGAATACCCTTTTTCTTATTATTTAGCTATTCCATATTTTTTTCATTTTACTTTAATTATAAAATGTGAATATTTCAATCAATGTTGGAGTTAGCTCTTTCAATATCTAAAAATCATGAGGACCAATTTTTTTTTTCTTTTTTCTGCTCTTTATCCAACCGTAAATTCCAGGTGTTCAGGACACTTAGTACTTTGTTCTTTATTCTAATTCCTTGACTATTTTTTCCTTAGTGCGTACTAGTATCATTATTTATAGTAGTTTGTATCTGGGGGAACTCTGGGAAAAATAATAGTGTTCCCTTTTGACACTTGTAAATTTACCTAAAACATAATAAAGCTAGTGGTATATAGAATTCAACCTTACCAGAATAATTCCTATTAAATATGTGATTTCTGTCACGATATGTCCTTTTCCCCTCGGATCAGTACCTATACCTTACACGTGGGTTTGACCCTATGAGTGCACTTCCTCCTTCCATTCTGGTAGGTATGTCCCTTTATAAAACATCCCTATTCATCAGGCCACAGGTCGTCCTATCTCTATGTAGGTACGCCTGCCCTATATCCTTAGCAAATGCTGGGCACATCCCTTTTATCCTTTATGAGTAGGCCTCATGGTTCATTGCCCTAGCATACATCTTTATGTCCACTACAATTAAATATTTCCTGGTAAAAATAAAATCTATTTTACACTCCACTCTCACTTCTTAGTACCTCCTCTAATTCCCTAGGGGCCTCTTCATTTCTCAATTTCAATAATCTTAGTAGACACTATGTCTACACATATTATTCAATTCATGGTAGATACTATGTCTACCTGTATTAATCAACTCTTTAGTAGATACTATGTCTACACATAATGATCAAGTCCCACTACTCTATGACTCATCACTTCATCAGAGTGTTTACTACCCTGACTTTTCTTAAATGATTATCACGGTTAACTACAACCTTGCTTATCACTGTTTTATAATTATTCCACAAGCTCTCCTGCTCCTATCTGTCTCAGCGCATGAGTTGATTGCTACCATTCTTTCTTTATATAGATATACCTCTGTATACATGTATGTATAGACAAAAAGGAAAAAAAAAGAGGCAGAGAAAAAGGAACCGTCGCTTGAAAAACAATGTGTGCTTCTTTCCAGATGTACACATATCTTTTTCCCCTACAACCCTTGGCAGTTCTTACATCCTTTTAATCTGTAACTTCATTGTTTGTTTATTCATATTTCTTTGTGTGCATGTGGAAGTGTTTTCATGTAGTCTGAGTCTTCAGCCTTCTTATCTGAAGATAAGTTGTAGCTTATTGGAAACCATGGAAACTATGAAGGACTTCTGTGACAGAAGTAGATGAATATGGAAAGAGGGAAAAATAGATAGGTCCTCAAATGAGAAGTAGGAGAGGAAAAAAAGGTAGATGTGGTTGCTAAGATTGAAGAAGAGAAAGAAGACAGCCCCAAAGACAGGAAACCCTTCCCACCCTCCTTCCGCAGGATCCCACCTCGCCTGTTCTTGAGTGAGAAGCCAGAGGACGTATGGTGTTAAATCAACTCCTACAGAATGGACATTCCCACCTTCACCCTTGAGGTCCCCGAAGAAAATCTTAGCAAACCTATGGAAATGGCAAATGGTGAAGAATCAGGCACACTTGTTTGCGAGGGTCATTTGAAAGGTGTGATGTGTGTTTCGTGTTAGTCATGATTTATCTGTTAGTGTAAATCATGCTTTTACCTTCTCTACCCAACCCCTTTCGTCATCGATACAAACCCTCTCGTCTATGTCACATCTCATAAAAAGTATAAAATATTCAGTACCAAGTATAAAATTATATATTCCATTGTCACAGTAATTTAATTAGTCACACAATATTATGTTTTTCACAAATATAACTCTCCATTCAGTTTGCTAAGAAAAATATGCTTCAATGTCTTTAACTCGATTATCTTACATTCAGTGTGAGAGTGGTATTCTCACGATTTCAGAAATTATTTGGAAAGTTGTGAGCCAGGTATGGTTCTCCCTGCTTACTTAGAACTATGTGACAAAAAGGCAGCTTTCAAGAAAACCATTTTTGGAATCATTGTAATTAAGATTCATATTAATAGAACATACAAATTTAATGACGTTGATTTCACTCAGACTTCTGCCCCTAGATTTGCACAGGAAACTGGTGAAGAGATTACTTACAAGGACTAATTCAAGCAAAAATAAAACCTAACTATACGTGGAGACCACATCGGCTGCTGTCGACATTACAATTGAAACTGCAGGAGAGAATGGCTGGCTAGACAGATTTAATCTATCTTATTTCAGGGATAATGTACATACCAATTCCCACCTCATGTCGCCACCTAGTAAAGTCAGGATAAGTTGGGGCTAGCCGGGACGAGTCATCATGAAGACAGGTAGGGGCACCCATGGAATAACCGTGGAAAATGAAATCAAAATTCCTAGCAGGCACAACCCTCTAGCAACCGAGGATGATGCAGTCAAAATTCCCAGCGGACACAACCCTCTAATAACCGAGGTTGAATGCAGTCACATACCAGGAGCAATTTGGGGTGATGTAATAACAAATTCTCGCTGGTATGGTTTTTACATCATGCAATATCCGTTAGATGAGTATGTGCCAAGCAAGATCGTAAGAGATGGAAAAGAGCCACCGTGGTACAACAACTGAGTGAGAAAACTGCTGCGGAAGCAAAGGGAACTTCACAGTTATGCGAGAGGCGTTCAATGAATTCGAAAGTAAAGTTCTATGTACTGACTTGGCAGAAAATCCTAAGAAATTTTGGTCTTATGTGAAAGCGGTAGGTGGATCAAAACAAAATGTCCAGACACTCTGTGACCAAAATGGTACTGAAACAGAGGATGACAGACTAAAGGCCAAAATACCAAATGTCTTTTTCCAAAGCTGTTTCACGGAGGAAGACTGCACTGAAGTTCCTTCTCTAGATTGTCACACAGATGACAAAATGGTAGATATCAAAATAGATGACAGAGGGATAGAGAAACAACTAAAATCGCTCAAAAGAGGAAAGGCCGCTGGACCTGATGGGATAGCAGTTCGATTTTACACAGAGTACGCGAAGGAACTTGCCCCCTTCTTGCAGCGGTGTACCGTAGGTCTCTAGAAGAGCGTAGCTTTCCAAAGGATTGGAAAAGGGCACAGGTCATCCCCGTTTTGAAGAAGGGACGTCGAACAGATGTGCAGAACTATAGACCTATATCTCTAACGTCTATCAGTTGTAGAATTTTGGAACACATATTATGTTAGAGTATAATGACGTTTCTGGAGACTAGAAATCTACTCTGTAGGAATCAGCATGGGTTTTGAAAAAGATGGTCGTGTGAAACCCAGCTCACGCTATTCGTCCACGAGACTCAGAGGCCATAGACACGGGTTCACAGGTAGATGCCGTGTTTCTCGACTTCCGCAAGGCATTCGATACAGTTCCCCACAGTCGTTTAATGAACAAAGTAAGAGCATATGGACTATCAGACCAATTGTGTGATTGGATTGAAGAGTTCCTAGATAACAGAACACAGCATGTCATTCTCAGTGGAGAGAAGCCTTCCGAAATAAGAGTGATTTCAGGTGTGCCGCAGGGGAGTGTCGTAGGACCGTTGCTATTCACAATATACATAAATGACCTTGTGGATGACATCGGAAGTTCACTGAGGCTTTTTGCGGATGATGCTGTGGTATATCGAGAGGTGGTAACAATGGAAAATTGTACTGAAATGCAGGAGGATCTGCAGCGAATTGACGCATGGTGCAGGGAATGGCAATTGAATCTCAATGTAGACAAGTGTAATGTGCAGCGAATACATAGAAAGGTAGATCCTTTATCATTTAGCTACAAAATAGCAGGTCAGCAACTGGAAGCAGTTAATTCCATAAGTTATCTGGGAGTACGCATTAGGAGTGATTTAAAATGGAATGATCATATAAAGTTGATCGTTGGTAAAGCAGATGCCAGACTGAGATTCATTGGAAGAATCCTAAGGAAATGCAATCTGAAAACAAAGGAAGCAGGTTACAGTACGCTTGTTCGCCCACTGCTTGAATACTGCTCAGCAGTGTGGGATCCGTACCAGATAGGGTTGATAGAAGAGATAGAGAAGATCCAATGGAGAGCAGCGCGCTTCGTTACAGAATCATTTAGTAATTGCGAAAGCGTTACGGAGATGATAGATAAACTGCAGTGGAAGACTCTGCAGGAGAGACGCTCAGTAGCTTGGTACGGTTTTTTGTTGAAGTTTCGAGAACATACCTTCACCGAAGAGTCAAGCAGTATATTGCTCCCTCCTACGTATATCTCGCGAAAAGACCATGAGGATAAAATCAGAGAGATTAGAGCCCACACAGAAGCATACTGACAATCCTTCTTTCCACAAACAATACGAGACTGGAATAGAAGGGAGAACCGATAGATGTACTCAAGGTACCCTCCGCCACACACCGTCAGGTGGCTTGTGGAGTATGGATGTAGATGTAGATGGAGAACTTAGGAATAATCAGATAGATTTTGTATTTCACATGAGTACTGCTCTCTTTCACCTTCTGACAGATCTTACAGGTTATAATTAAAGATACTACTTTATGCCCATTTCTTCTTAAAATAGTGAAACTGATTCATATGAGCTATATACTTTTTTATTCCAAAGTGTCCATATCCTGTATGAACATACCACACTAGTGTGTCTTCTATTATCTTTGGAATGCATAAATGTCAATGTTGCAATGTTATACTGTCTCTCCAAAACAAATTATGACCCATAACTTTCCATTTTCCCACTTGATTAGGAGGTAAGGAATTTCGGATACACATAGAAAACATTTTTGTAAAATAGGAATCATGATGGATATTGTCTGTTATTCTTTGAGCTATCTCTTGTACTCTGATGTTCGTATGTTCTAATGACATAAAATTAATTGCAAATATAACGCCAGACCCTTCTTCCATGCCTATGGGAAACCTAGACAAAGCATCTGGTACAATATTTACATATTATATCCTAATATCATATTCCTGTAGGAAAAGCATCCAGCGCATTAACCTACTACGTAATAAACGACTAATTTGTTAGAAAAGATAAAGCTTGATGGTCTATATAAACATGGATTTCTGCCCCCCATACCAGTGTTTGAAATTTTTGGATACTCCATACAATTGCTAACAGTTCATTTTCAGTAGCCATGTAGTTTAATTCATGTTTTTTTCAGACTACAACTAGCAAAAGCTATGGTTCGGTGTTCTAAATGATTTAGATCCCACTCTCCTAGGAAAAGTTCTGCCGCAATATCATAATCAGATGCATGTGTTGAAATTTAAAATGGTTCACCCATAACTGGGTGATTTAATATGGGTGATTCAACAAGTGCCCTTTTGATGTTTTCAAACGCTTCATTTACCTCTTGATCCCAAATCCATGGCACTCCCTTCCTTAATAAACGTAAAATTTTCGGGTCATTCAGTTCTTGCCCTCGTATGTACCATCGATAGTATCCAGCCATTCCTATAAATCCCTTCAACTGTCTTATGTTTCTTGGGTGTGGACATTCTTTAATAGCTTTGATGCATTCAGGGTCCACTCTAATACCCTGCACCCCTATAATATGCCCTAAAAACTTAAGCTCTTGATGCACAAAACATGATTTAGATAGCTTCACCGTAATACCTTTCTCTTTAAATTTTCTCAAGGTCTTCCGCAATCATTCCATGTAGGCTTTCACGGCCGGCGTCTTTATCAGTAAACGCTTCCGGGATAAGTTGCCGTTGTCAATCTGTAGAACTTCTTCTCCCTGACGTTTCGTTCTCAACTACGGAGAACATCTTCCGAGGTGAGTCGTCTGTTCTCTCGATTGCAGGCAATCGATTGTCACGTGATTGATGCAACGTCGACCGCCATATCTTATCCAATTTTAATCCTTCTTCTTTACGATTAAAATTGTATTGATGTTTGTGGATTTCAATTGCCTCTCTATACATACGTGTATAATAGTGCGACGTCCTCGCTAGCACGCTTGTTTCACCAAATTTTATTTCGTGATCTCCATCCTTAAAAACATGTTCCGCTACTGCCGATTTGTCGATATGTCCCAAGCGACAGTTTCTTTTGTGCTCCGTCAACCATGTACTGATGCTTCTTTTTGTAGTTCCTATGTAAACCCTGCCACAACTACACAGAATTTTATATACCCCAGGGGTGGCTAGGGGGTGATGAGCATCTTTTGTTGATCTTAGGCATTACCAAAGATATATAAACCTGATGTTCCTTTGAGACCAATAGTCAGCGCAATTGGAGCTCCTACCCAAGAACTAGCCAGACACCTTGCCTCTTTGTTACAACCTTACATAGGCAAAACTGAGAGTCATATTAAAAACTCTCTACACTTCATTGAGAAATTGAGGGAAATTACTGTCGGTCCTAATGACATACTTGTCAGTTTTGATATAGTGTCTTTGTTCACGTTGGTTCCAGTTGATGAAGCTCTCTCCCATATAGCCGATATGTTCCCTACTGATATAGTAGCCTTGTTCCAACACTGTCTATCCTCAACCTATTTTCAGTACAATGGTGAATTTTATGAACGGATCGATGGGGTAGCCATGGGAAGCCCCCTAAGTCCCGCAATTGCGAATTTATTCATGGAATATTTTGAACATCAAGCACTGCAGTCGGCCAAAAAAAGCCCCTCAAAGTTGTATCGGTATGTGGATGATACCTTTGTAATATGGAATCATGAGGAAGAAGACTTGAATGATTTTCTGGTACACTTAAATAGCATCAACACAAAGATTAAATTTACTATGGAGAAGGAGAAGAATGGACAACTTAACTTCTTGGATGTATCAGTTATCAAACGGGCGGATGGGACCTTAGGCCATAAGGTCTACAGGAAAGGTACACATGCTGATCGCTACCTCCATAAGAACTCAAACCACCACCCTAGGCAAAAGAAGGGGGTCATAAAAACACTAGTGGATAGGGCCAATAATATTTGTGAACCAGGCTACTTACAAGAAGAACTAAATCATTTACGAATGGCCTTTGCGAAAAATGGTTATACGAAAAACGAGATTAACCGAGCACTTCACCCAAATAGAAAAATGCCTAAAAATAGGAGACAGCAACAACCATCAGCTGGAAAAGTATTTCTTCCGTTCACTGTCGTTTGGGACATATCGACAAATCGGCAGTAGCGGAACATGTTTTTAAGGATGGAGATCACGAAATAAAATTTGGTGAAACAAGCGTGCTAGCGAGGACGTCGCACTATTATACACGTATGTATAGAGAGGCAATTGAAATCCACAAACATCAATACAATTTTAATCGTAAAGAAGAAGGATTAAAATTGGATAAGATATGGTGGTCGACGTTGCATCAATCACGTGACAATCGATTGCCTGCAATCGAGAGAACAGACGATAGCCAGAGATAGCTGCACATCGACGCCACATGACGTGCGGTGGCGCCCACTGCGATCTCTATATAAGCGGCGGCCCCAGCTCCTAGCAGCCAGTCGTTGACTCACCTCGGAAGATGTTCTCCGTAGTTGAGAACGAAACGTCAGGGAGAAGAAGTTCTACAGATCGACCACGGCAACTTAGCCCGGAAGAGTTTACTGATAAAGTCTTCCGCAATGTTAGACAATGTTCTTCCCAAGAAACTGATATTATCAGGATATCATCTACATATATTATTAAATGCTTCAATAGATCTCTCCCTAATGCTCCATTCAGTGCACATATAAATACAGATATAGAAACATTAAGTCCAAAAGGCAATACATTGAATTGATATGATTTACCATCAAACAGAAATGCTGTATACTTTTTTGATTCTGGATGTAACCTAATTTGCCAACACCCCACAGTCAGGTCCATCATGCTAAAAAAACTTGCTTTCTCAAATTTGCATAACAATTAGTTGATGTTAATCAGTCTGCCTCTTTCTGGCTCTATATGCTTATTCAATGTCCGTGCGTCTAATCAGACGCTAATCGTACCCCACCTGTAGCTTTTTTTCACCACTACCAATGGGTTATTCATTACACTAGACCTATGTTCTATTATATCATCTTGTTGATTTCGTCCCTAACTGCTTCTTTCAGGCTGACAGATATCGGATATGGCTTACAGAAAAATAGAGTGTCATCTTTGATTTTAAACTTACATATGTAGTCACTGATGTTGCGTGGGCCATCGGAAAACACCACTTCATATTCCATTAGAATTTTATATAAATCTTGTCTTTGTTGACCGGTCAGTATTACGGATTCATTTACTTTGTCTTGTATGTCAGCTCGATGTGATACATGATCTACACTATCAATCTCTGGTGACAATTTTGCTGTAGCAGTTAATCGTAAGCATTGACACTCAGCTGTTTGTTTTGCAATGTGGTTTTCTGTCATGAATGGTATCCAACATCTCCTGTTCCTGTAACCAAAACAAAGAAGATTTTCATCAAGGTTTAAGATGGCTTAAAATTCTGATAACCAATCTAAACCAAATAAAACATCTCTATTTATATTTTCTACTATCAACAGACTGGCTGGGTGAGATTAAGATATGTGAACACAAAATAAGCAGTCTTGCATATGCGGATGACTTAGTTGTGATGGCAGATTCGATTGAAAGTTTGCAAAGTAATATTTCAGAGCTAGATCAGAAATGTAAGGACTGTGGTATGAAGATCAGCATCTCCAAAACGAAAGTAATGTCAGTGGGAAAGAAATATAAATGGATTGAGTGCCAAATAGGAGGAACAAAGTTAGAACAGGTGGACAGTTTCAGGTACTTAGGATGCATATTCTCACAGGATGGCAACATAGTGAAAGAACTGGAAGCGAGGTGTAGCAAAGCTAATGCAGTGAGCACTCAGCTACAACCTACTCTCTTCTGCAAGAAGGAAGTCAGTACCAAGACTAAGTTATCTGTGCTCCGTTCAATCTTTTGACCAACTTTGTTGTATGGGAGTGAAAGCTGAGTGGATTCGGGTTACCTTATCAACAAGGTTGAGTTATGGATATGAAAGTAGCTAGGATGATTGCAGGTACTAGTAGATGGGAACAATGGCAGGAGGGTGTCCACAATGAGGAAATCAAAGAAAAACTGGGAATGAACTCTATAGATGTAGCAGTCAGGGTGAACAGGCTTAGATGGTGGGGTCATGTTACACGCATGGGAGAAGCAAGGTTACCCAAGAGACTCATGGGTTCAGCAGTAGAGGGTAGGAGGAGTCGGGGCAGACCAAGGAGAAGGTACCTGGATTCAGTTAAGAATGATTTTGAAGTAATAGGTTTAACATCGGAAGAGGCGCCAATGTTAGCACTGAATAGGGAATCGTGGAGGAATTTTATAAGGGGGCTATGCTTCAGACTGAACGCTGGAAGGCGTAATCAGTCTTAAATGATGATGACGATGAAATGATGATGATGATGATCATCAGCATTTGATGAAATAATACATTTCTAGTGCTGCAATTTAATTGTGTTTCACAACCTTACTTTTCTTTCCTGTTATACCGACTATGTAAACTCCAGCTACTGGTAACAGCGGTAAGTACTGTTTAGTCTGTAATGAGTTACTGAATGTGCTAGATATGAGTGATACTTCACTCCCAGAGTCTATAATTATGTTAACCTTGGAATTTTCCACAGTCCCTGTTATTATATGTTGTGGATTGTTGTTAGTTAAGCTTGGTTCTTCCAGCAGCAACCATTCCTTTGTTGGTATTTTGTGTGTGAAATTAACATACTTATTATGAACCAGGCTTCCTAGTGTATCTCTACGACCTGGGCCCTGGCCCTGGGTCGAGATCGCATTATGTTTTCATCTTTAACAGTAATCATAGGTTGGTTACGGAATCGAGATACTACATTACCACTTTGTGTTTTACTACTACTCAGTGAAAATTCCTGCAAAGTTATGGGACCTAAATTTGAAGGTGGATGTTTCTTTTGATAATTGTCATTACCATTTTAACTACTGCATTGGTGTACCCTAGCTAGGTTAGCCTCATGTTTCCTAAAATTATTACCACTATTGCTGTCGGTTGGTCACAGCCAGTGTGCTCCCTGCCGCTGTTGGATAAGCAGCTGCCAGCAGCAAGTCATACACTCTTAGCTCACTTATTTGTTACATAGTTTAATTCTTAATTTCTTTGCGTGTTTTTGGCTACTTGCATTGTTTAATTCATAAATTTCGGGCGTATTATAGTATTTGAGAGTTGTAGCATCGCGCTTTAGTACCTGCATAGTGTAAAATCATGTAGTCTCCTTCTGCCGCCAAGCAGCGTGTCAGCAGTGTGCAAGTAGCAGCATTACTGCATTTACTAGGCAATCTTGTATTTTAATAAGCATTTAAATTTTGTGTTGAATTGTTTGTGCTCTCTGTAGATTAGTTCAGACGATCTTTGCACAACAGTTTTAGCATGGATAGGGACTGCGACTGCTGTGTTTGGACGCGGGCTGAGTTAGCATCCCTTCGCTCCCAGCTTCAGGCAGTGTTGGCTTTGGTCACACAGCTTCAGGCTGTTGCCAATGGGCATCACTGTGGGGGTCTGGATGGGGGTTTGTCGGGGACAGCCAGCTCGTCCCACCCATCCCCCGATCAGCCTACGGCTGTGGCTGCCTGGGATACTGCCCACATAGAGGCCAACCCCTCACCTGTGGTAGAGTGGGAGGTTATCTCGAGGTGTGGCAGGGGGCGAAAGACATTCCGGAGGGCTGAACGGAAGGCCTCTCCAGTTTGTCTGACGAACCGGTTTCAGGCTCTGTCTCCGGCTGATACTGATCTTCAGCCGAACAAGGCTGCTTGTCCTGTTCCAGAGGTTGCCCCTCAGTCTGCAAGATCCGGGCTGGTTCAGAGGGTGGGCTTACTGGTAGTTGGGAGCTCCAATGTCAGGCGTGTAATGGGGCCCCTTAGGGATATGTCAGCAAGAGAGGGGAAGAAAACCAATGTGCAATCCGTGTGCATACCGGGGGGAGTCATTCCAGATGTGGAAAGGGTCCATCCGAATGCCATGAAGGGTACAGGGTGCACCCATCTGCAGGTGGTCGCTCATGTCGGCACCAATGACGTGTGTCGCTATGGATCGGAGGAAATAGTCTGTGGCTTCCGGTGGCTATCTGATTTGGTGAAGACTGCCAGTCCCACTATCAGGATGAAAGCAGAGCTCACCATCTGCAGCATCGTCGACAGGACTGACTGCGGACGTTTGGTACAGAGCCAAGTGGAGGATCTGAATCAGAGGCTGAGACGGTTCTGCGACCGTGTGGGCTGCAGATTCCTTGACTTGCGCCATAGGGTGGTGGGGTTTCGGGTTCCGCTGGATAGGTCAGGAGTCCACTGGCGTGGACTGGACGTTTTTTTTAGGTTAGATGGCCACGGGCGAGTACAGAAAGGGCAACAGCCTCAAAGGGTGCGGGGCAAAGTCAGGACATGCGGGGACCAAGCAGCAATCAGTATTGTAATTGTAAACTGTCGAAGCTGCATTGGTAAAGTACCGGAACTTCAAGCACTGATAGAAAGCACCAAAGCTGAAATCGTTATATGTACGGAAAGCTGGCTGAAGCCAGAGATAAATTCTGCCGAAATTTTTACAAAGGTACACACGGTGTTTAGAAAGGATAGATTGCATGCAACTGGAGGTGGCGTGTTCATCGCTGTCAGTAGTAGTTTATCCTGTAGTGAATTAGAAGTGGATAGTTCCTGTGAATTATTATGGGTGGAGGTTATCCTCAACAGCCGAGCTAGGTTAATAATTGGCTCCTTTTTCCGACCTCCCGACTCAGCAGCATTAGTGGCAGAACGACTGAGAGAAAATCTGGAATACATTTCACATAAATTTCCTCAGCATGTTATAGTCTTAGGTGGAGATTTCAATTTACCAGATGTAGACTGGGACACTCAGATGTTTAGGACGAGTGGTAGGGACAGAGCATCGAGTGACATTATACTGAGTGCACTATCCGAAAATTACCTCGAGCAATTAAACAGAGAACCGACTCGTGGAGATAACATCTTGGACCTACTGATAACAAACAGACCCAAACTTTTCGACTCTGTATGTGCAGAACAGGGAATCAGTGATCATAAGGCCGTTGCAGCATCACTGAATATGGAAGTAAATAGGAATATAAAAAAAGGGAGGAAAGTTTATCTGTTTAGCAAGAGTAATAGAAGGCAGATTTCAGACTACCTAACAGATCAAAATGAAAATTTCTGTTCCGACACTGACAATGTTGAGTGATATGGAAAAAGTTCAAGGCAATCGTAAAATGTGTTTTAGACAGGTATGTGCCAACTAAAACTGTGAGGGACGGGAAAAACCCACCGTGGTTCAACAACAAAGTTAGGAAACTACTGCAAAAGCAAAGAGAGCTTCACTGCAAGTTTAAACGCAGCCAAAATCTCTCAGACAAACAGAAGCTAAACGATGTCAAAGTAAGGAGGGCTATGCGTGAAGCGTTCAGTGAATTCGAAAGTAAAATTCTATGTACTGACTTGACAGAAAATCCTAGGAAGTTCTGGTCTTGCGTTAAATCAGTAAGTGGCTCGAGACAGCATATCCAGACACTCCGGGATGATGATGGCATTGAAACACAGGATGACACGCGTAAAGCTGAAATATTAAGCACCTTTTTCCAAAACTGTTTCACAGAGGAAGACCACACTGCAGTTCCTTCTCCAAATCCTCACACAAACCAAAAAATGGCTGACATTGAAATAAGTGTCCACGGAATAGAAAAGCAACTGAAATCACTCAACAGAGGAAAGTCCACTGGACCTGACAGAATAACAATTCGATTCTACACAGAGTACGCGAAAGAACTTGCCCCCCTTCTAACAGCCGTGTACCGCAAGTCTTTAGAGGAACGGAAGGTTCCAAATGATTGGAAAAGAGCACAGGTAGTCCCAGTCTTCAAGAAGGGTCATCGAGCAGATGCGCAAAACTATAGACCTATATCTCTGACGTCAATTTGTTGTAGAATTTTAGAACATGTTTTTTGCTTGCGTATCATGTTGTTTCTGGAAACCCAGAATCTACTATGTAGGAATCAACATGGATTCTGGAAACAGTGATCGTGTGAGCCCCAACTCGCTTTATTTGTTCATGAGACCCACAAAATATTAGATACAGGCTCCCAGGTAGATGCCATTTTCCTTGACTTCCGGAAGGCGTTTGATACAGTTCCGCACTGTCGCCTGATAAACAAAGGAATAGCCTACAGAAGACCAGCTGTGTGGCTGGATTGAAGAGTTTTTAGCAAACAGAACACAGCATGTTGTTCTCAATGGAGAGACATCTACAGACGTTAAAGTAACCTCTGGCGTGCCACAGGGGAGTGTTATAGGACCATTGCTTTTCATGATATATATAAATAACCTAGTAGATAGTGTCAGAAGTTCCGTGTGGCTTTTCACGGATGATGCTGTAGTAAGCAGAGAAGTTGCAGCATTAGAAAATTGCAGCGAAATGCAGGAAGATCTGTAGCTGATAGGCACTTGGTGCAGGGAGTGGCAACTGTCCCTTAACAGAGACAAATGTAATGTATTGCGAATACATAGAAAGAAGGATCCTTTATTCAAACACTGGTAGCAGTTACTTCTGTAAAATATCTGGGAGTATGCGTACGGAACGATTTGAAGTGAAATGATCATATAAAATTAATTATTGGTAAGGCGGGTGCCAGGTTGAGATTCATTGGGAGAGTCCCTAGAAAATGTAGTCCATCAACAAAGGAGGTGGCTTACTAAACACTCGTTCGACCTATACTTGAGTATTGCTCATCAGTGTGGGATCCATACCTGGTGGGGTTGACAGAGGAGATAGAGAAGATCCAAAGAAGAGCGGCGCGTTTCGTCACATGGTTATTTGGTAAGCGTTATGGAGATGTTTAGTAAACTCAAGTGGCAGACTCTGCAAGAGAGGCACTTGCGTCGTAGTGTAGCTTGCTGTCCAGGTTTCAAGAGGGTGCATTTTTGGATGAGGTATCGAATATACTGCTTCCCCCTACTTATACCTCCCGAAGAGATCACGAGTGTAAAATTAGAGAGATTTGAGCACGCACGGAGGCTTTCCGGCAGTTGTTCTTCCCACGAACCATTCGCGACTGGAACAGGAAAGGAAGGTAATGACAGTGGCACGTAAAGTGCCCTCCGCCACATACCGTTGGGTGGCTTGTGGAGTATAAATGTAGATGTAGATGTAGATGTAGTTCGGATTTTCCCCATGATGTAGAGTTTCATTACAATCTTTTATTTATTGCATCAAGAGTGTCAACAAAAGATACAATTTTTCAACTGTTTGCCAGCCTCTATACAAGATGTCTTTCCTTGCATAGATGGGTAAATATCTAATTAAAATTATAACCAACCTCTCTTCCTCCATCAGTTTATCTAAATACTTCACCCGTATTAAGTGCCAGTCTAAATATGTTCTCATTCTCTTGTGCACTAGCCGACCAGTATTTCTCTTTAAATTTCCTCTGGAAGTCTTCCCAAGAAGAAAAGTTCTCAATGTTTACAGTATCCCATACTGAGGCTTCCTCTAAAAGATACCCCATAGCAAATTCAATTTTCTTAGAATCTTCCCAGTGTTTTGGCAAAGTTTGATTGAATCTTTTCAAAAATGAGTTGGATGTACATCCCCGTCCGGCTTAAACTTAGGGAATTGCCTGGATAATCCTGAATTGGTCCCCCATTGTAGAGCAGTCATCTCTTCACTAGTCGATACCACATTAGGAGAAGTCATCTTCATGTCTAATTTATCTTGGATAAGTTTGAATTCTCTCCATAGATCATCCATACCTCTCTTGGTATCACTAAGTTCAGAAGATAAAATAGGAGATACATTCCTGGATGTTACTTTCTTGGAAACTTTTTGATCTATAAGTTCTTCCACCTGTTCCTCCAAACTATGTATATTTATAATGTCAGAGTTCGCTAGTTTCTCTCTGAAATTTCTTTCTACAGTACCTACTCGTGTATTCAAACCTGTAATTTGCGATTGGATAATTAGTATCAACTTCGTTTGCTTATCAACACTCTCTCTTACAGTATGTAATCTCTGCTTTACAGCATCGAACTCAACATTACATACATTTCCAAATGATCCTAATTTTTCATCGATTTCAGTGTCTACCTTATTACATTTTCCCTCAATATCAAAATAACAGATCAGGAATTCAGGAAGGCTGTGAGGGACACACGTGTATTCAGGGGATTCTTTGATGACACTGATCATTATTTAATCTGCAGTGAAATTGGGATTGTGAGGCCGAAAGTGAAGGAGGTCAGGTCCATATGTAGGAGGATAAGAGTGGAGAAACTTCAGGATAAGGAAATCAGGCACAAGTACATAGCAGCGATCTCAGAAAGGTACCAGTTAGTTGAATGTAGTCAATTACAGTCATTGGAAAAGGAATGGACAAGGTACAGGGACACAGTACTAGAAGTGGCTAAAGAATGTCTTGGAACAGTAGTGTGTAAAAGTAGGATGAAGCAAACAGCTTGGTGGAATGATACAGTCAAGGGAGCCTGTAAAAGGAAGAAGAAGGCGTATCAAAAATGGCTACATACCAGAACCTAGGTAGACAGAGAAAGTAATGTTGAAGAAAGAAACAAAGCCAAACAGATAATTGCAGCATCCAAGAAGAAATTGTGGGAAGACTTTGGAAACAGGTTGGAGACTATGGGTCAAGCTGCTGGAAAACCATTCTGGAGTGTAATTAGCAATCTTCGAAAGGGAGGTAAGAAGGAAATGACAAGTATTTTGGACAGGTCAGGAAAACTGCTGGTGAATCCTGTGGATGCCTTGGGCAGATGGAGGGAATATTTTGAAGAGTTGCTCAATGTAGATGAAAATGCGATCAGTAATGTTTCAGATTTCGAGGTAGAATGGGATAGGAATGATGATGGAAATAGGATCACATTTGAGGAAGTGGAAAAAATGGTCAATAGATTGCAGTGCAATAAAGCAGCTGGGGTGGATGAAATTAAGTCGGAACTCATCAAATACAGTGGAATGTCAGGTTTTAAATGGCTACACAGGATAATTGAAATGGCCTGGGAGTCGGGACAGGTTCCATCAGACTGGACAAAATCAGTAATCACACCAATCTTTAAACATGGAAACAGAAAAGATTGTAACAACTACAGAGGTATCTCTTTAGTCAGCGTTGTGGGTAAAATCTTCTCAGGTATTGTTGAAAGGAAAGTGCGAGTATTAGTTGAGGACCAATTGGATGAAAATCAGTGTGGGTTTAGGCCTCTTAGAGGTTGTCAGGACCAGATCTTTAGCTTACGGCAAATAATGGAGAAGTGTTATGAGTGGAACAGGGAATTGTATCTATGCTTTATAGATCTAGAAAAGGCATATGACCGGGTTCCTAGGAGGAAGTTATTGTCCGTTCTACAAGATTATGGAATAGGAGCCAAACTTTTGCAAGCAATTAAAGGTCTTTACATGGATAGTCAGGCAGCAGTTAGAGTTGACGGTAAATTGAGTTCATGGTTCAGAGTAGTTTCAGGGGTAAGACAAGGCTGCAACCTGCCTCCACTGTTGTTCATATTATTTATGGATCATATGTTGAAAACAATAGACTAGCTGGGTGAGATTAAGATATGTGAACACAAAATAAGCAGTCTTGCATATGCGGATGACTTAGTTGTGATGGCAGATTCGATTGAAAGTTTGCAAAGTAATATTTCAGAGCTAGATCAGAAATGTAAGGACTATGGTATGAAGATCAGCATCTCCAAAACGAAAGTAATGTCAGTGGGAAAGAAATATAAACGGATTGAGTGCCAAATAGGAGGAACAAAGTTAGAACAGGTGGACGGTTTCAAGTACTTAGGATGCATATTCTCACAGGATGGCAACATAGTGAAAGAACTGGAAGCGAGGTGTAGCAAAGCTAATGCAGTGAGCGCTCAGCTACGATCTACTCTCCTCTGCAAGAAGGAAGTCAGTACCAAGACTAAGTTATCTGTGCACCGTTCAATCTTTCGACCAACTTTGTTGTATGGGAGCGAAAGCTGGGTGGATTCCGGTTACCTTATCAACAAGGTTGAGGTTACGGATATGAAAGTAGCTAGGATGATTGCAGGTACTAGTAGATGGGAACAATGGCAGGAGGGTGTCCACAATGAGGAAATCAAAGAAAAACTGGGAATGAACTCTATAGATGTAGCAGTCAGGGTGAACAGGCTTAGATGGTGGGGTCATGTTACATGCATGGGAGAAGCAAGGTTACCCAAGAGACTCATGGACTCAGCAGTAGAGGGTAGTAGGAGTTGGGGCAGACCGAGGAGAAGATACCTGGATTCGGTTAAGAATGATTTTGAAGTAATAGGTTTAACATCAGAAGAGGCACCAATGTTAGCACTGAATAGGGGATCATGGAGGAACTGTATGAGGGGGGCTATGCTCCAGACTGAACGCTGAAAGGCCTAATCAGTCTTAAATGATGATGATGATGATGATGATCAAAATCTAACCTTGTTCTAAATCTTGGATTTGATCTTTCTGTTTCTGACTAAAGTCACTGAATAGTTGATTTACATGAAGGTTTAAAGAAGTCATTAATTCTTTCTTTAAATCTAATTTCAAATTTTCAACTTTACCATGTAGTGTGCCAAATTCAGTCTTTAGTAAACCTATATGTGTTCTTTGAATATTCAAGGTTTCAATCTGATCATTTAGAACTTCATTTTGAGCATTTAAACTAGAATGTACCAAACCTATTGCTTTCCTTAGAGTTTCATTCTGAGCATTTAATGTGGAATTTGAAGTTTCATTTAATTCCTTTCTTAAAGCCACTGAATCTGCACTCTGGGCACCTAGTTTTTCACTTAAAGTCGCAATTTGAGTATTTGAAACTGCACTTTATGCTTTAATTAAGTTTCCTAACTCAGTCCAGTCTGCCATTTCTCTAATGATTCTCATAGCCATGGCTGATTCTGAAGTTTCTCCAGCTAACTGTATGTTTTCCATGGTTTTACCAATTTTAGATCGAGTAAGCATTTTAAAAAATAATTCTAAGTGTAATAAGTACACAAATACAGTCTATTGAACAGTTTATGCAGCTTTATATTCAAACAGTTATTGTTTTACCCTCACCCGGTGTAGAGTTTTAGGCTGCATCGGTGAGTGAGTGTGGAATCAGTACCAGTGAACAACAAATTGTGCCAGTGTCATTGGTCGCTGGTTTCCACGTCAGCATCAGCACAATGTAGAATCAGCATCGGTGAACAGCAACTGGTGTGGGTGGCGTCGGTTGTTGGTTTCAGTGTTGGCGTCACTGCGATGTGTGTGAGAGCAGTATACTCCCCACACTGGATCTTCTTAGTTGAATTATTCTTGTCGTATCTCTTCTTAGTCTAATACATCAAGGTCTTCTTTCCATTCTTTTAATGTTATTACTTGCTTACGTTATTCCCTTTGCTACATTCACAAATTTTCCTTTTCATTTGATTTCCGGGCGAAATCAAGTTTCTCCTAACGGTTTTCTTGTCTTGTTATACTCGGTTGCTATGACAACATGCAACATCTGCTTCTCTCATTTTCGTCTCTAATTTCCTTTTTTTTTTGGGTGCTGTCATGGTCGCCATGTTCTAACGCTTTAGATGACAAGAAGCGACGTGGAACTGGTTTGCACACTTCCCACCTCTCTCCCATAGGTTGACCTACTTGCTATGCACAGCTGATCTTCTTCTCTGATTAGCTGATCACGTCGATCTCCAAAAACTTCTTCTCTGAAGAATAATGCTGGTTAAGGAAATTTATCAGATTCTCTCTCTACTCTTGAAATAATGGGTACTCGAAGAATACTTTTAGTTCAGTAATGGTATATTTCAACTTACACAAAAAGCAAATTCACCACCTCTCATATTAATATTCAAACTCGTGCGAGTGAACCAAGTTGTCAAACATTAGACTTTATTAAGATACATTTACAACAGGGTTGGTTTAATAACCACCATAAAATATGAACATGTCTTGCCTCTAGTAAGTCCAACACACAAATTACTTAAAAGTCTAATCTCATTTCTTCATTTGTTCTTAACAATCATCACAGTCACTAAACCAGCAAAGAATAGCGCAGGCTCTTCTCTACTCATACACTGAAACTCTATGGATCGTACAGCAGATACTTGTCGGCTGCCGTTTGGCTGCCGCGTCCACATTTGCTCTGAAATTCTCGAAGCACTACACTGTTATGTCTTTGGCATAGTGTGTCATCTACGTATTTCCTATAAAATTCACTTTTCTTTGCGTGGTGTTCTTGGCTGATAAATAATTTTTGTTGCAAATGATTTTCGTGTATGTCTGGTATGAGATCAGGTACCATGTATGTGATCCCGCTGCTAGAGCATCACGATGATCGAAAATTATGCCATTAAAAGTAAAGGGTTGTGATGTAGGATTATCTAGAGGAGTTACATGAAAGCAGCTGTCTCTGTGGATGTAAATTTTTTAGCTTCATAAGGTTCTTTTGGATTACTCTTACAGTTTCTCGTATGGGTATGTTTCAGGAATGACTGGTAAAGTCAAGGGATAAACACTCAGCGTGTTTGGGGAGTTTTTTGGCTTTTAGTTTTTCAGCTAGTATCATGCTGGTTTTATAGAATATGTTGCTTCGTATGTATAATTTTTCATTATTTTATTCAATTTCTGCGACAGTTTGTGTGCTGCTCCATTTATAGAATTTACCACGGGGTATTATATTACCTTCTTCATGAATTTTTGGCTAAGCTCTTGACCATGGTGCCTTTGGGTTCATACATGTGAGATATTTCTTTCCAGCTTCTGTCAATAGTAAATGTAGTTGTTCCTTAATTTCACTGTGAAATTGTTCAGCTTCTTTAGTTGATTTTTATTTTTATTTTTTTGAAACTGTTTTGTTGGGTCTTCTTATGTGCATTATTAGCACCATAGTTTAGCCTATGTATCTGTTTTCTTTCATTGCAACTTATGTACTGCCTTTGTAGCTATGGATCGGTTGCTTTTCAGTTATTTTTTATAGATTTTACTTTCTGTAAATAATAATATATAAACAGCGTTAGTCTTAAAAATTAACTGCATTATAGAAAGTCCCATTAAATAACAGTAACTGAGATATATACCACCATAAAGTAATAAAAACTGAGCAAAATCAAGCTCCCACGTCAGTATTGTAAAGAACTCACAAAAGATTACACAGATCTGCTTGTTAGATAATTAAGACCATTTCTTTACTTGTT
Source organism: Schistocerca americana (assembly GCF_021461395.2). NCBI lineage: Eukaryota > Metazoa > Arthropoda > Insecta > Orthoptera > Acrididae > Schistocerca > Schistocerca americana. Next base: position 28,731,060 of record NC_060124.1, read on the forward strand.
GTTTTCTTTGCTAAGTTTTCTGGCCAGCACAGTTTTTTAATTTGTATCTGCACTCCTTAGTTTTGAATGTAGAAATTACTGTTCCCATGTCACTTCTTTGTTTTATTCATCGTGCTGAAATGTAAAAATTGGAGTGGATTTCTCATCTGTCTTCAGCTCTAAGAATGTCAAATATTATACACTGCCTGACAAAAAAGTGAAGCATCCATAACTAGAGGAGGAAATTAAATAAGCTTCACAGGTTGAGAAGAACGTGATGTTATTTCAGTGATTACAAATTTAAGTCAGATTCACAAAGAAGTTGGCAATATGATGTTACATCCCTTCAGCTTGGCCCCCTGGACAGATTTGGTTGGGAAGGGAGCTATAAAGCCATAATATGCTCTCCTGAGGCAAGTTGGCTTTCTGTTGTAACTGATCCTTTATATCCTGGGGACTGACACTGGGATGGAGTCGCCATCCCACACACATTCTAACACAGACAGAGCTAGGGATGTTGCTGGCCACAGGAGTATCTAAACATAATGCAGACATCTCATAGAGACATGTATCATGAGGATGCAGGATGTCTGTGACATACCATAGTGCTGTCAGAGTTCCTTGAATCTCCACTAGGTGTGACCTAAATCATACCTGCTGGCTCCCCACACTATGATTGCAGGAGTACCACACCATTGTGCCTCTCCAAAACACTGAAAGAAAGGTACCTCTTTCCAGGATGCCGTTATATTCATTGATGATGTTCTTCTGGGGAGGCACAGAATCCCAGTTTAACACTGAATACAGTGCAGTGTCATTCGTCAGGGGTCCATGCTTCCCCGTCATGGCACAATTTCACACAGTCATTTGTGTTGTGGTGTTACCTATGCTTGGATGGTAATTTCGTAGTGTGACTGCTGCTAGTCTCTGACCAGTGGTGTGGGATGACATAGAATGTTGCAGCAGTCCATTACTTGGTCTTGGATGGCAGTCACAGATCTGAAAGGGTTACAATAATAACCATCACAATAAGTATTTCTGTCCCTTACATTCCCATGCATTTCAGCATTGGGCTACGATGACAATCTAAATGCCCCACAACTCTATATATCATACTAGTCAATTAGCCGGTCATATGGAGACCCAAAATGAGAAACTTTCCAAATTGTGTCACATGCTGACAATGCTGTCTCAAACAAGTATGCAGCACCTCTGTGTCCTTCACAGTTGCCATTCAATATCTGTTGCTGTCCATGCCCATTATTTACCCTATCAGGCCTTGTAACAACACTAAATATGAACAAACTAATGCACTCTGGTGGCTGTTCTAATTGTAACCGAGAACTGCAACTCTATTCATTGGCATACCATTCCATGGCATGTTCATCAACGAAGTTACACTGCCAGCTATGTCTTCTGGTTACTTAATTTTACCTCTCAGCATTAATTCTGTGTCACTGATGCAATTCTCTTAATTTTAAAATATACTGAAGATCAGAGTATTAATTGTCATTTCATTTTCTGTGAAAGAATCTGTTTTCCAGGATGGGGATTGAATTTCCAGACTAGTGGCAACTACTTTCCTCTTGACACAGACAAGAACGTAAAATCATCCGTTCTTTCAATTTACCAATAGTTAACATGAATGATTATTTTAAAATATGGGACAAATACAGGAAGTGTAACTGCAGCAGTGTTAATGTGACTTGAACTGGTACTAAGTTATTTTCTCATTACACTCCAGAGAAAGTTACTATTTTACATAATTTATTTGTGAAAGGGAAATACCAAGCCTGGGGGTGGAAGGGTGGTGAAAAAAGATGAAGTAGTTTCAACTACTTTCTTCTCAAAGTTCCTTCCATGTTTTTGAATGAAAGAAATTTTTTTTGCAGGTGCTACATCACATTAACTACAGCATTACATCTTCATCGTGGTGGAAGTCCAAAGGGGCCGGCTGGCACAGGAAAAACAGAGACTGTGAAGGATTTGGGAAAAGGTCTGGGCAGTTATGTCATTGTTGTGAATTGTTCAGAAGGCTTGGACTATAGGAGTATGGGACGCATGTTCTCTGGTAAGTTGCTAATGTTATTATTTTTATATTGCATTAATTTTGTAACTTAATTGCAATATTCCCCCTTTTTGTAAGAAATGGTAGTCATATTGCCCCTCCAAAGATTCCCTGGTTAAGACAAATTTTCAGACTTCTTTTATCATTTCAACACAATTATTTAGACCCTCATAAAACAAAACTCATCCAGATAACTATCTAATGACCTTAGGTCACCCACTGAATATGTTTTGATGTAATTGACCATAACACACAAACAATTTTCAACAACTGCCATTGTTTTATTGAAAATACTAGCCAAACCTCAACATTTTAAAATAAGTATATATTCTGCTTTATCCTAAACTTCTTGATATTACTAAAGTGACTACCATTAACTCAACCTAAGACTCACCACAGGTTCTCCACAGGCCTTAAAACTGCCCTCATTACATTATCAAATACAGCAACTATATACATAATCAAAAGTGATAAACAGTTGCTATACTCCATGTCTTGCTTGTAGCTGACTGACAACAGTCCTCTTATGGAATATGTGTGGGGTGGCTGGGAGCAGCAGTTGGGGTTCATTATTGGCAGCATATTTCCACTTGCACCATACATTAGATAGCTTCAAACAGAAAGAGCTACACAAACATTAGCAAATGTCAAAACCTTTCTCATTCATTGTTGGGATAACCCCTTGTCATCTTCAAATTTGTTTAATACTGCATTTTAACTATTGGAATTAAGTTTTTTTACACACTTCAATTACTTGATTTGGCTCAAATTTGTTCTTCTGATTAATAGCAACTAGTTACAAATACTCTGGCATCTAAATGTTGGAATCTGAATGTTGGCATGTTTCTGTATGAGAATGGTATTTGTTACATGTTACAGAATTTGGATGACTTCATTTTCAGTTCCAATATTCTTTCTTTTGTGGTTTTGTGCATTTTTATTGAAGAAGAAGTGCTAATAAGATACAAGTAGAAAATATTTCTAAAAGTTACACATTGAACCACATGTTGCTGGATTTGTATGTTTGTCAGCCTTGCTCAGATTATCCTGTTCCTTTGCTGGTAAGAAAATGCTTGTTTTGTTAAAGGTATTGTTAATATTGTAGGCATGTTTTATTAAAAGAAAATTAAATAAAAATAAAATTAATAAAATAGTGATAAGAAATTGTTTTTATTGCCATTTACTGTTGAGAACATGTTCGAATGAAGACATTTTAAAAATATACACTGAATTTTCACCACTTATGATCACAAGCTCCTCCTGCAGAGAACAAGGATGAAGAGAAAAGATACCTCAAATTACATATGATTGTTCCTGATAAAACAAACCGTACAAGCCACAACTCTGTTTATATGTTTATTTTACCAGGCATTAGACTTCCATGCAGTTTATTATTATTATCCTGTTCCTCAAGCAAGATGGCTGCAAATGAGAGTTGTTCACTGTACTTTTTCCCCATCAATCTTCTGACAGGTTTGGTGTGACCCACTATGATTTTCTCTCCTGAATCAACTTTTTCATCTCAGAGCACTTGCACCTTACCTCCTCAGTTATTTTTTGGATATATTGCAGGCTCTGTCTTCCCCCTAAAATTTTTACCCTCTACAGTTACCTATAGTGCAGTGGAAGTTATTCCATGATGTTCAGCATGTGTTCTATTGCAATGTCCCTTCTTCTTGTCAGTGTTCTTCTTATGTTCCTTGCCTCATTACCAATTATGTGCAGAACCTCCTCCAAATGTATAACATTGTGAAGTGGACAATGCAAAGATTTTGGATGCTGCCCTGCTTCAGAACTAATGTAAACATATGCATACAAACATTATTGTCTCCTCATGGCATTGTCCCCAGATGTGTAATTATCATCATTCATGCTGAACTGCTTTTTACTAGTGAAATCACCCTGTCCGTACATAAAGCTCAATATTATGTGAATGAAAGACAGTCTCCATTTTTAATTTATGCTCTGAATTTAGACTGTCACAATGCAGAATAAATGTTAATACTGTGTTTAATCAGGTAAAACTGGTAGTTACTGTGCCACAAGAAAAATTCAGTTGAGAAAACTGTAAAATTATGAGATAGAATTTGTAGTACTGCCAGTAGACATATATAAAAGTACATGCAACTGTCCAAATTTTAATGTACTTTTATACATGTCTATCAGCAGTACTAAAATTTCACATCCTGAAGTTAACTACTCCCCAGTAATTCTGTCTCATCATTTTGCAAACATAATATTTGTGACATTGCAGGTTTGGAGGTTAATCATATTTTAATTGTGCCCTGCCTCTCCTTTTCTCCCTTTGAACTGCTAATTATTTATGTAAAGTTGCACCAATGTTTTATTGTGTAACCAGAAAATAAATTAGAGCTATGTTAAGAAAGATTTATAAACCAGTGCCATATGTGAAACATGTTTCTGTTTTCATTCTACCTTAGGACTTGCACAGACTGGTGCATGGGGTTGTTTTGACGAATTTAATCGCATCAACATTGAGGTTTTGTCTGTGGTTGCACAACAGATTTTGTCTATCCTCTCATCATTGTCACAAGGGGCCAAAAGATTTGTCTTTGAAGGGTGTGACATCAGTCTTGTTAAAACTTGTGGCATATTCATCACTATGAATCCAGGTATGTTTCTTTATTTGAACAGTAAGGGCTAGCATTAGCATTAGGTTACGGAAACTTATAATTGTAAAGAGAGTGTCATTACAGGTTTGAAATCATAGCTGCTACAGTCAGTAAGAGTGGTGTCATGTTGTGTAGAAGGTCCTATTTCTATAGCTTTGAGACTTGACAGTTGCTAGTCTTACTGTGGTGTAATGCCATGTTTAAACCACTCTACCACCAACAGAAATATGAATATGATATGGAAAGTTCTGGCAGAATTTAAATAATTTAGTACTAAACTGCGCATGTGTGCCCACACACACACACACACACACACACACACACACACACACACACACACACTGAAACCTATACAGCTACAAAACCTATACATCTATATTATATCGGCTAAATGTACAATGCCAGACTGAAGTTCTGCGTGTAGATTGGGAAGAGAAGTGGTTTTGGGTGGAATGGACGAGGGAGAAACGGGATGATGAGTGGGAGGGAGGATTGGGGAAGGGTTGCCAGTGGCGTGGATGAAGGCAGTTGGTGTAGGTGTAGAAATACAGGAGGGAGAGGCAGTAGGTGCACGGGGTGGGACTGCAATACACAGGCACCAGTAAGTCCAAGTGCAACATGGTGACATTGGAGTGAGGGAGTGCATTGGGAGGGGGGTGACAGAACAGAGGAAGGGAAGACTGTGGGAAAAAGGGTGTGGATGCAGGATGAGCGAATTGGAGGCTATGGGATGGGGTGTAGATTGTTGCGGTGCAGGGGATTAACAGAGATTGAGACCAGAAGGATTACGAGAACAAAGGACGTCTTGCGAGGGTAAACCTAATGTACGTAGTTCATAAAAGCTGGGGAAAATGGTCCAGATGGCTCTGGATGTGAAGCAGCCATCGAAATTGCTCAGCAGTATGATCCATCACGGGGCAGTCAACTCTGCTCCTGGCCACAGTTTATTTGTGGTCATTTATTTGGATGGACAGCCATTTGGTAGTCATGTCCACACAAAAGGTTGTGCAAAAACTGGAGCACCTACTGCCTTCATATGACCTGTCAGCCACCCATCCCCACCTATTCCTCCCACTCCCCTCCTCCTCTTTGTCCTCACCAACTCCATCTGGCACAACCCCTCACCAAAGTTGACCTGCAGAACTATGGTCCTGGCATTGCACCTCCAGTTGACATGATGCAGTTATACGTGTGTGTGTGTGTGTTTGTGTGTGTACTGAAGTTCAAAAAAGAATTTGTCCGAAAGTAAGCAAAGTCTTCAGTCTTTGTTCATGTGCCTCAATACCTGTATACTATTCAGTGAGTTGTTATTTTTATTCCAAAATTACTTACTAGATGAAACATTAGTGATAAGAGAATATGTAATATGGGCTTTATCATATACTGCCGTCCTTTAAGTTTTTAGCTGATATTTCTTGTTGTGTATCAACAGGCAAACTGCTAGTTGAAACAGGCTAGTGAAAACATAAATCATTAGCTTATATTTCTCTCTTTTTCTAATGTTTGATTATCGCTTGTACTAAAATTAAATATAGCAAGACATATGGGAAAAGTCTTGTTTGATATAACTTCTGCTGAATTGATTAATGGTTCCAGAATTATAGGTTAATGCAAGAATAATTAAGATTTTAGCCACAGACCATGACATAGTAATTCACCTTGTAGCTACACAAAAACTAAGAAATTCTCTGTAGTGCATGAATATTCCATAAATAGAATAATTATACTGAGTAGCATATTGTGCTGTGCTGGTGATGACTTCAGAGCAGTGGTTGTCAAGCTTTTTTGTGCAAGAGCAGATAAAAACATTGGGAGGAGGCACATTGGGCCACATATGTACCTATGTTATTACTAATTAGTAACCTACTAGTAGTAGGGGTATTTAGAGGTAATGATCCAACTCCCCAAGACACTATCCAAATTGAACCCTGCCTGGAACAGCTCCGTCCTCCGTCACAGAGGGACCCACCTCCTCTTCCTCAAAATCACCCTCTCCAAACCTTCCAGGAATTTCTCACTTCCAGCATTGCCTCTCAATCCTTCTTAAAAAACCTTAATCCTACACCCAACATCATCACTGCTGAAGCCCAGGCTATCCGTGATCTGAAGGTTGACCGATCCATCGTCATTCTTCCGGCGGACAAGGGTTCCACGACCGTAGTACTTGATCGTCGGGAGTATGTGGCTGAGGGACAGCGTCAGCTTTCAGACAACACCACATACAAAGTTTGCCAAGGTAATCCCATTCCTGATGTCCAGGCGGAGCTTCAAGGAATCCTCAGAAGCTTAGGCCCCCTACAAAACCTTTCACCTGACTCCATCAACCTCCTGACCCCACCGACACCCCTAACTTCTACCTTCTTCCTAAAATTCACAAACCCAATCATCCCGGCCGCCCCATTGTAGCTGGTTACCAAGCACCCACAGAACGTATCTCTGCCTACGTAGATCAACACCTTCAACCCATTACATGCAGTCTCCCATCCTTCATCAAAGACACCAACCACTTTCTCGAACGCCTGGAATCCTTACCCAATGTGTTACCCCTGGAAACCTTCCTTGTAACCATTGATGCCACTTCCTTATACACAAATATCCGGCACGTCCAGGGCCTCGCTGCGATGGAGCACTTCCTTTCACGCCGATCACCTGCCACCCTACCTAAAACCTCTTTCCTCATTACCGTAGCCAGCTTCATCCTGACCCACAACTTCTTCACTTTTGAAGGCCAGACATACCAACAATTAAAGGGAACAGCCATGGGTACCAGGATGGCCCCCTCGTACGCCAACCTATTCATGGGTTGCTTAGAGGAAGCCTTCTTGGTTACCCAGGCCTACCAACCCAAAGTTTGGTACAGATTTATTGATGACATCTTCATGATCTGGACTCACAGTGAAGAAGAACTCCAGATTTTCCTCTCCAACCTCAACTCCTTTGGTTCCATCAGATTCACCTGGTCCTACTCCAAATCCCATGCCACTTTCCTTGACGTTGACCTCCACCTGTCCAATGGCCAGCTTCACACGTCCGTCCACATCAAACCCACCAACGAGCAACAGTACCTCCCTTATGACAGCTGCCACCCATTCCACATCAAACGGTCCCTTCCCTACAGCCTAGGTTTTCGTGGCAAATGACTCTGCTCCACTCTGGAATCCCTGAACCATTACACCAACAACCTGAAAACAGCTTTTGCATCACGCAACTACCCTCCTGACCTGGTACAGAAGCAAATAACCAGAGCCACTTCCTCATCTCCTCAAACCCAGAACCCCCCACACAAGAACCCCAAAAGTGCCCCACTTGTGACAGGATACTTTCCGGGACTGGATCAGACTCTGAATGTGGTTCTCCAGCAGGGATACGACTTCCTCAAATCCTGGCTAGGGCGAAAGCATGTTTGCGGAGGGAATGTAAATAAAACTTAATGGGGTCGTTGTGGGGATGTTGTGAGGGTGACATGGTATTAGAAGGTGGAAAGTGTAACATGAGGAAATGAAAATGAAAATAAAAATATATGGGGAGGGATAAAGGTGGACTGGAAAGTAACTGGAGATCTGGTGTGAAAAAAGGCGAAAATAAACCCACTTCCTTTCGTCTTTCCCTCTCCTTCCCTCTTTCCTGATGAGGCAACAGTTTGTTGCGAAAGCTTGAATTTTGTGTGTATGTTTGTGTTTGTTTGTGTGTCTGTCGACCTGCCAGCACTTTCATTTGGTAAGTCACATCATCTTTGTTTTTCGTAACCTGTTAGTTCATCCCTATGAAATCCCCAAACCGCCTTCCCTACCCTCTGGCTCCTATCCTTGCAACCGCCCCCGGTGCAAAACCTGTCCCATGCACCCTCCCACCACCACCTACTCCAATCCTGTAACCCGGAAGGTGTACACGATCAAAGGCAGAGCCACGTGTGAAAGCACCCACGTGATTTACCAACTGACCTGCCTACACTGTGATGCATTCTATGTGGGAATGACCAGCAACAAACTGTCCATTCGCATGAATGGACACAGGCAGACAGTGTTTGTTGATAATGAGGATCACCCTGTGGCTAAACATGCCTTGGTGCACAGACAGCACATCTTGGCACAGTGTTACACCGTCTGGGTTATCTGGATACTTCCCACCAACACCAACCTATCCGAACTCCGGAGATGGGAACTTGCCCTTCAGTATATCCTCTCTTCTCGTTATCCGCCAGGCCTCAATCTCCGCTAATTTCAAGTTGCCGCCACTCATACCTCACCTGTCTTTCAACAACTTCTTTGCCTCTACACTTCCGCTACGACTAACATCTCTGCCCAAACTCTTTGTCTTTAAATATGTCTGCGTGTGTCTGTATGTGTGGATGGATATGTGTGTGTGTGTGCGAGTGTATACCTGTCCTTTTTTCCCCCTAAGGTAAGTCTTTCCGCTCCCGGGATTGGAATGACTCCTTACCCTCTCCCTTAAAACCCACATCCTTTCGTCTTTCCCTCTCCTTCCCTCTTTCCTGATGAGGCAACCGTTGGTTGCGAAAGCTAGAATTTTGTGTGTATGTTTGTGTTTGTTTGTGTGTCTATCAACCTGCCAGCGCTTTTGTTTGGTAAGTCACCTCATCTTTGTTTTTATATATTTTTTTCCCACGTGGAATGTTTCCCTCTATTATATTGATATCATTAATTTGAATCCAACAATTACGTTTTTTATTGTCACTGTTGCATTTCGAAATCTTTTCTGTCGTCTTATTTTCTCCTTTCTGTTTTTGCCAGTAGTTTCACTTTGTATTCACCTTCTCCTTTTTACCATAATCTGCTATACTATTTTATCCCGCCTATATATACTCAATAATACGGAACGCACTTCCAAACCATAACCAAAAAATTTTTTTGCCGCTTTCAGCACTACCGCCGCTATAATATCCATCGTTTCTAGTTCACAAACAGTTCCTTTCACCTTTTAAACAACCATTTCGGCCAGTTCTTATAACTTTCGCTTTATTCCCATTTCCGTTTTTCCCACATCACTTATAATTTTTAGCCACTTCCCACAGGTTTTAAGGTCATTATTTCTTCGTTAGACAATTGTTAGCTTCATTTTCATAATCTGCCACCACAAAACCACTACTTTTAATATACTACACGCAGTTTTTTCGAAATTTTCCCGAATTTCTCCGTTCTTTAACGTGTTTTGGCGGCAACACAACCACCTAACCTTTGTGCACATCGTTGTGTACCAACCCAAGTCCAACATAGCCCAGCTGTAACCAACTTCTTTTCGCCTTTTTTCATTCCAGATCTCCAGTTACTTTCCAGTTCACCTTTATCTCTCCCCATATATTTTTATTTTCATTTTCATTTCACTTCATGTTACACTTTCCACCTTCTAATACCATGTCACCCTCACAACAGCCCCACAACGACCCCATTAAGTTTTATTTACATTCCCTCCGCAAACATGCCTTTGCCCCAGCCAGATTACGCTCCCATATTCTATTTTCTCAGGCTTGTCTGACATTTGGCATTACCCCCAAAGGCCTCACACTCAAAGTTCCCATCTCTGGCTGCAACCCTTCCTTCGATCAGTCCCTATACCAGTTCCAAACTGAACAATCCATTGCCCTCACCCACCTAATCCTTCACCTACACATCAACTCAGCCAATGAACACACCCATCAACTCCTATCCTTAATAAAAATCCTTAATCTTTCCTCTCCCACATCCACACCGGCTGTTCAGAGCATCCTCCTACAGACCAACCGTAAATTGGAACAGCATGCCACTCTCCACCTCAAAAAACTATCCAATCTCCTGGCTTCCCACCTCCGGAAAGGCAACTCACTCACCCTTCACAACCTTTCCAGCAAACCTCAACCTCCTCTCATTGCACACAAACCCAGTCTCTCCCATCTACTCAATCTCCCACTTCCAGCTCCACTCCCTCCAAAACCTCACAATTCCGATCAACACAATCTGGAACCACAACACCCTAATTCAGTAGTTAACCTTTCCTCCAAACCTCTCTCCCAATCCGAAACCTCTGTCCTATCCAAAGGCCTCACCTTCAGCCCCACTCCCAGATTCAACCAAACAGCCCTCGTCAAAGATTTACTGTCCTACACTCGTACTCTCTGCTGGAAATAACACTTTGCCACGAAGAAAAATGATCCTAATCCTACTCCTAATGATCCAACTCCCCAAGACATCATCCAAATTGAACCCTGCCTGGAACAGTTCCGTCCTCCGTCATAGCGGGACCCACCTCCTCTTCCTCAAAATCACCCTCTCCAAACCTTCCAGAAATTTCTGACTTCCAGCCTTGCATCTGAATCCTTCTCAAAAAACCTTAATCCTACACCTGACATCACCACTGCTGAAGCCCAGGCTATCCGTGATCTGAGAGCTGACCGATCCATCGTCATTCTTCCGGCGGACAAGGATTCCACGACCGTGGTACTTGATCGTCGGGAGTATGTGGCTGAGGGACTGCGTCAGCTTTCAGACAACACCACATACAAAGTTTGCCAAGGTAACCCCATTCCCGATGTCCAGGTGGAGCTTCAAGGAATCCTCAGAACCTTAGGCCCCCTACAAAACCTTTCACCTGACTCCATCAACCTCCTGACCCCACCGACACCCCGCACCCCTACCTTCTACCTTCTTCCTAAAATCCACAAACCCAATCATCCTGGCCGCCCCATTGTAGCTGGTTACCAAGCCCCCACAGAACATATCTCTGCCTACGTAGATCAACACCTTCAACCCATTACATGCAGTCTCCCATCCTTCATCAAAGACACCAACCACTTCCTCGAACACCTGGAATCCTTACCCAATGTGTTACCCCCGAAAACCATCCTTGTAACCATTGATGCCACTTCCTTATACACAAATATTCCGCACGTCCAGGGCCTCGCTGCGATGGAGCATTTCCTTTCACGCCGATCACCTGCCACCCTACCTAAAACCTCTTTCCTCATTACCTTAGCCAGCTTCATCCTGACCCATAACTTCTTCACTTTTGAAGGCCAGACATACCAACAATTAAAGGGAACAGCCATGGGTACCAGGATGGCCCCCTCGTACGCCAACCTATTCATGGGTCGCTTAGAGGAAGCCTTCTTGGTTACCCAGGTCTGCCAACCCAAAGTTTGGTACAGATTTATTGATGACATCTTCATGATCTGGACTCACAGTGAAGAAGAACTCCAGAATTTCCTCTCCAACCTCCACTCCTTTGGTTCCATCAGTTTCACCTGGTCCTACTCCAAATCCCATGCCACTTTCCTTGACATTGACCTCCACCTTTCCAATGGCCAACTTCACACGTCCGTCCACATCAAACCCACCAACAAGCAACAGTACCTCCATTATGACAGCTGCTACCCATTCCACATCAAACGGTCCCTTCCCTACAGCCTAGGTCTTCGTGGCAAACGAATCTGCTCCAGTCCGTAATCCCTGAACCATTATACCAACAACTTAACAACAGCTTTCGCATCCCGCAACTACCCTCCCGACCTGGTACAGAAGCAAATAACCAGAGCCACTTCCTCATCCCCTAAAACCCAGAATCCCCCACAGAAGAACCACAAAAGTTCCCCACTTGTGACAGAATACTTTCCGGGATTGGACCAGACTCTGAATGTGGCTCTCCAGCAGGGATACGAGTTCCTCAAATCCTGCCCTGAAATGAGATCCATCCTTCATGAAATCCTCTCCACTCCGCCAAGAGTGTCTTTCCGCCGTCCACCCAACCTTTGTAACCTGTTAGTTCATCCCTATGAAATCCCCAATCCACCTTCCCTACCCTCTGGATCCTATCCTTGTAACCGCTCCCGGTGCAAAACCTGTCCCATGCACCCTCCCACCACCACCTACTCCAGTCCTGTAACCCGGAAGGTGTACACGATCAAAGGCAGAGCCACGTGTGAAAGCACCCACGTGATTTACCAACTGACCTGCCTACACTGTGATGCATTCTATGTGGGAATGACCAGCAACAAACTGTCCATTCGCATGAATGGACACAGGCAGACAATGTTTGTTGGTAATGAGGATCACCCTGTGGCTAAACATGCCTTGGTGCACAGCCAGCACATCTTGGCACAGTGTTACACCGTCCGGGTTATCTGGATACTTCCCACCAACACCAACCTATCCGAACTCCGGAGATGGGAATTTGCCCTTCAGTATATCCTCTCTTCTCGTTATCCGCCAGGCCTCAATCTCCGCTAATTTCAAGTTGCCGCCACTCATACCTCACCTGTCATTCAACAACTTCTTTGCCTCTACACTTCCGCCTCGACTGACACCTCTGCCCAAACTCTTTGTCTTTAAATATGTCTGCTTGTGTCTGTATATGTGTGGATGGATATGTGTGTGTGTGCGAGTGTATACCTGTCCTTTTTTCCCCCCTAAGGTAAGTCTTTCCGCTCCCGGGATTGGAATGACTCCTTACCCTCTCCCTTAAAACCCACATCCTTTCGTCTTTCCCTCTCCTTCCCTCTTTCCTGATGAGGTAACCGTTGGTTGCGAAAGCTAGAATTTTGTGTGTATGTTTGTGTTTGTTTGTGTGTCTATCGACCTGCCAGCACTTTCGTTCGGTAAGTCACCTCATCTTATATATATATAGTCTCTATAATGGGAGGAAACATTCCACGTGGGAAAAATTATATATAAAAACAAAGATGAGGTGACTTACCGAACAAAAGCGCTGGCAGGTCGATAGACACACAAACAAACACAAACATACACACAAAATTCAAGCTTTCGCAACAAACTGTTGCCTCATCAGGAAAGAGGGAAGGAGAGGGGAAGACGAAAGGAAGTGGGTTTTAAGGGAGAGGGTAAGGAGTCATTCCAATCCCGGGAGCGGAAAGACTTACCTTAGGGGGAAAAAAGGACAGGTATACACTCGCACACACGCACATATCCATCCACACATACAGACACAAGCAGACATATTTAAAGACAAAGAGTTTGGGCAGAGATGTCAGTCGAGGCAGAAGTGTAGAGGCAAAGAAGTTGTTGAAAGACAGGTGAGGTATGAGTGGCGGCAACTTGAAATTAGCGGAGATTGAGGCCTGGCGGATGACGAGAAGAGAGGATATACTGAAGGGCAAGTTCCCATCTCCGGAGTTTGGATAGGTTGGTGTTGGTGGGAAGTATCCAGATAACCCGGACGGTGTAACACTGTGCCAAGATGTGCTGGATGTGCACCAAGGCATGTTTAGCCACAGGGTGATCCTCATTACCAACAAACACTGTCTGCCTGTGTCCATTCATGCGAATGGACAGTTTGTTGCTGGTCATTCCCACATAGAATGCATCACAGTGTAGGCAGGTCAGTTGGTAAATCACGTGGGTGCTTTCACACGTGGCTCTGCCTCTGATCGTGTACACCTTCCGGGTTACAGGACTGGAGTAGGTGGTGGTGGGAGGGTGCATGGGACAGGTTTTGCATCGGGGGCGGTTACAAGGATAGGAGCCAGAGGGTAGGGAAGGTGCTTTGGGGATTTCATAGGGATGAACTATTAGGTTACGAAGGTTAGGTGGACGGCGGAAAGACACTCTTGGCGGAGTGGGGAGGATTTCATGAAGGATGGATCTCATTTCAGGGCAGGATTTGAGGAAATCGTATCCCTGCTGGAGAGCCACATTCAGAGTCTGGTCCAGTCCCGGAAAGTATCCTGTCACAAGTGGGGAACTTTTGTGGTTCTTCTGTGGGGGATTCTGGGTTTGAGGGGACGAGGAAGTGGCTCTGGTTATTTGCTTCTGTACCAGATCGGGAGGGTAGTTGCGGGATGCGAAAGCTGTTTTCAGGTTGTTGGTGTAATGATTCAGGGATTCCGGACTGGAGCAGATTCGTTTGCCACGAAGACCTAGGCTGTAGGGAAGGGACCGTTTGATGTGGAATGGGTGGCAGCTGTCATAATGGAGGTACTGTTGCTTGTTGGTGGGTTTGATGTGGACGGACGTGTGAAGTTGGCCATTGGACAGGTGGAGGTCAACGTCAAGGAAAGTGGCATGGGATTTGGAGTAGGACCAGGTGAAACTGATGGAACCAAAGGAGTTGAGGTTGGAGAGGAAATTCTGGAGTTCTTCTTCACTGTGAGTCTAGATGATGAAGATGTCATCAATAAATCTGTACCAAACTTTGGGTTGGCAGACTTGGGTAACCAAGAAGGCTTCCTCTAAGCGACCCATGAATAGGTTGGCGTACGAGGGGGCCATCCTGGTGCCCATGGCTGTTCCCTTTAATTGTTGGTATGTCTGGCCCTCAAAAGTGAAGAAGTTGTGGGTCAGGATGAAGCTGGCTAAGGTGATGAGGAAAGAGGTTTTAGGTAGGGTGGCAGGTGATCGGCGTGAAAGGAAATGCTCCATCGCAGCGAGGCCCTGGACGTGCGGAATATTTGTGTATAAGGACGTGGCATCAATGGTTACAAGGACGGTTTCCGGGGGTAACAGATTGGGTAAGGATTCCAGGCGTTCAAGGAAGTGGTTGGTGTCCTTGATGAAGGATGGGAGACTGCATGTAATGGGTTGAAGGTGTTGATCTACGAAGGCAGAGATACGTTCTGTGAGGGCTTGGTAACCAGCTACAATGGGGCGGCCGGGATGATTGGGTTTATGGATTTTAGGAAGAAGGTAGAAGGTAGGGGTGCGGGGTGTCGGTGGGGTCAGGAGGTTGATGGATGGAGTCAGGTGAAAGGTTTTGCGGGGGGCCTAAGGTTCTGAGGATTCCTTGAAGCTCCGCCTGGACATCGGGAATGGGGTTACCTTGGCAAACTTTGTATGTGGTGTTGTCTGAAAGCTGACGCAGTCCCTCAGCCACATACTCCCGACGATCAAGTACCACGGTCGTGGAACCCTTGTCCGCCGGAAGAATGACGATGGATCGGTCAGCCTTCAGATCACGGATAGCCTGGGCTTCAGCAGTGGTGATGTTGGGTGTAGGATTAAGGTTTTGAAGAAGGATTGAGATGCAAGGCTGGAAGTCAGAAATTCCTCGAAGGTTTGGAGAGGGTGATTCTGAGGAAGAGGAGGTGGGTCCCGCTGTGACGGAGGACGGAACTGTTCCAGGCAGGGTTCAATTTGGATGGTGTCTTGAGGAGTCGGATCATCACCAGGATGGCCCCCTCGTACGCCAACCTATTCATGGGTCGCTTAGAGGAAGCCTTCTTGGTTACCCAAGTCTGCCAACCCAAAGTTTGGTACAGATTTATTGATGACATCTTCATGATCTGGACTCACAGTGAAGAAGAACTCCAGAATTTCCTCTCCAACGTCAACTCCTTTGGTTCCATCAGTTTCACCTGGTCCTACTCCAAATCCCATGCCACTTTCCTTGACGTTGACCTCCACCTGTCCAATGGCCAACATCACACGTCCGTCCACATCAAACCCACCAACAAGCAACAGTACCTCCATTATGACAGCTGCCACCCATTCCACATCAAACGGTCCCTTCCCTACAGCCTAGGTCTTCGTGGCAAACGAATCTGCTCCAGTCCGGAATCCCTGAATCATTACACCAACAACCTGAAAACAGCTTTCGCATCCCGCAACTACCCTCCCGATCTGGTACAGAAGCAAATAACCAGAGCCACTTCCTCGTCCCCTCAAACCCAGAATCCCCCACAGAAGAACCACAAAAGTGCCCCACTTGTGACAGGATACTTTCCGGGACTGGACCAGACTCTGAATGTGGCTCTCCAGCAGGGATACGATTTCCTCAAATCCTTCCCTGAAATGAGATCCATCCTTCATGAAATCCTCCCCACTCCGCCAAGAGTGTCTTTCCGCCATCCACCTAACCTTCGTAACCTGTTAGTTCATCCCTATGAAATCCCCAAACCACCTTCCCTACCCTCTGGCTCCTATCCTTGTAACCGCCCCCGATGCAAAACCTGTCCCATGCACCCTCCCACCACCACCTACTCCAGTCCTGTAACCCGGAAGGTGTACACGATCAGAGGCAGAGCCACGTGTGAAAGCACCCACGTGATTTACCAACTGACCTGCCTACACTGTGATGCATTCTATGTGGGAATGACCAGCAACAAACTGTCCATTCGCATGAATGGACACAGGCAGACAGTGTTTGTTGGTAATGAGGATCACCCTGTGGCTAAACATGCCTTGGTGCACAGCCAGCACATCTTGGCACAGTGTTACACCGTCCGGGTTATCTGGATACTTCCCACCAACACCAACCTATCCGAACTCCGGAGATGGGAACTTGCCCTTCAGTATATCCTCTCTTCTCGTCATCCGCCAGGCCTCAATCTCCGCTAATTTCAAGTTGCCGCCACTCATACCTCACCTGTCTTTCAACAACTTCTTTGCCTCTACACTTCTGCCTCGACTGACATCTCTGCCCAAACTCTTTGTCTTTAAATATGTCTGCTTGTGTCTGTATGTGTGGATGGATATGTGCGTGTGTGCGAGTGTATACCTGTCCTTTTTTCCCCCTAAGGTAAGTCTTTCCGCTCCCGGGATTGGAATGACTCCTTACCCTCTCCCTTAAAACCCACTTCCTTTCGTCTTCCCCTCTCCTTCCCTCTTTCCTGATGAGGCAACAGTTTGTTGCGAAAGCTTGAATTTTGTGTGTATGTTTGTGTTTGTTTGTGTGTCTATCGACCTGCCAGCGCTTTTGTTCGGTAAGTCACCTCATCTTTGTTTTTATATATAATATATATAGTCTCTGTCTGTTAATTCTGTAGGCTAACTCTCTTATTAGTAAATTTCCACAGGAAGACCCGGTAGGGGAAACTAAACAGCACAGAAAGTTAGAAACTCTCATTTTATGCCTTATCACTGTGTGTTTCACACTGGTGTATCTCAAGAGTTAATTTATGAGTTCATTGATTAATTAATTATTTGTTGCATATATAAGCTACTTTGACGCAGAACAAGTCAGTTTAGAGTTCGTAAAATTAAATTACGTTTAAGTATACCAGCATGTTGGCTGTTTACAGATGAATTCACATAATTGAAAATAATATTTAGTTCATGCATGTAGCACTAGAGTCCAACAAAATGGAAATGCCTTACTTAGATTTACCTTTACAAGATTTTTCTTGATACATCTGGTCGCCACGATGGCTCACATTTATGACTTTCTGTCAAAAGTATGTTGTTTTGCATGATCCATTTGCTTATTCATCTAATATTGCTTCACTGCAACAATGAATGGAAAATGATCCTTCATTGCCCAAGGGTTGCATCAGTATTTTGCAAGTTATCTCATTCGGTCCTAATACATCCACATTCCAAGACAAATTGTAATGAGATTCCAGTTGCTTTATATTTTAGTGCTTCCTTACTGCTTAGCATACTTTTGTTGATATTTCTTCACTTATATTAGGTTGGTGCATAAGTTCATAGTGTTTTTCTATAAGTTTATTTACGACAATCTGCCACTGCTGAGGTGACTTTTTGATCCCACAACTGTGGTTTTGAGGTGAGGATCTCATCCAGTAAGAAAATTCCTTGAAGGTTGTTTGATAGCGAGCAGAAGAGGTGAAAATCTGAGGGCACAAGATATGTGAATTAGGTGGGTGTGGAATGACTTCACAAGCCAACTTCTGTATAGTGTTGTTTATCAGTCTAGCAGAATGCAGAAAGGCATTATAGTGGAGTAGCATCACCTCACGCAGTCTTTCTGGTAATTGTTCTTGAATTGTGTCTGCCAGACATCTCAGTTGCAGACTGTAAATGTTGACAGTGATGCTTACTCTTCAGGGAAGCAATTTGTAGTACACCACACTGTCACTGTTCTGATAGATGCATAAAATTGTCCTTTGTTGAAACGTGCAATTCTTTGTCTGTGGTGTTGCTGCATTGTATGGGCTCAACCATTCCTTTCTCTTCCTTATGTTAGCATAAAGATACCATTTCTTGTCACCAGTAATAATACGGATAGGAATGGTTGGTGTTGTTCAGTAGCCAGTTGATGACAAGCAAGCAGAGGTGCTTATATGAACACCCACAAATTTTTGTGATTTTGGCTTAGAGCATGCGGTACCCATACACCCTATATTTGAACCTTCCCCACTGCATGCAAATGTCACACAGTTGTGGAATGATCACAGTTCATCACATTTGCCAGTTCTCAAGTACATGTGGATCTTTGTGTATTAATGCATTTAAACAAGCTTTCTGGTTGTCACCCCTCAACTGAATTCAAACAGAAGAATATGTCATAAATGTTCCAATTTCTTCACTTGGCATTCCATTTTCTGATGTCCAGAGCTTCACTCACTATACCCAAATGACAATATGTAAACTCAAATAGCAACTGTAAACTATAAATGAAAGTTGACAAACATAAAATAAACCCATAACAACTAGGATATGAACATGCAAAATAAAAGGGCTATGAACTTATGAACCAACCTAATATATTAGTTAACAAACATACCTTTATGCAGTATTATTTCATTTTCAGAGTCTGGTTCCTATTTAGTATTTGTAATGGCTACGAAACAGACACATTTCTTTATTTTCTTTGTTATATTAATATTCTGAACAATGTACTTCAAAGTTTAATCTTCATTACTTTCTTTCTTTGTTTAATTTCACTTGCATAACACATCAGGATTTTGAATTATCTGATACACAGTAACATGTGCAGAAACCACTATGACATAATCTGCCATTCCTGAATTGTTGTTTAGTAAGTTTTTATTAATCCTACCGGTTTTATCATCTGCTGAATTGCTGTATTTGACTTTTAACTAATTGTTAATGCACTGTATTCCTGGTGATTCCATTTGTCAGGATACTTGAAAAATGTCTAATACCAAAATTGTAAAAAAATGACAGCTGTAGGCGATATCAAATCATTTATTTTGTTATAACCTTGGGCCCAAGCTCAGTGAAGAGGATAATATAAGTAATGATACTAGCTCAATAACATTTAAAAATGAGGAAAGAATTTCTGTGGTTTACCTTAGCATAATTTACTTTTGTTACAGGTTAAGCTCATTGGACGGAATTGTTTGACAAGTCAATGTTTTTCTCCATATCAATAATTATATTAGATACTGGTTTATTCTGTTATGATTAACTCTTTCTTCCAGGCTATGCTGGTCGCACAGAACTGCCTGACAACTTGAAGTCAATGTTTCGCCCCATATCAATGATTGTACCAGATAGTGCAATGATTGCTGAAATAATATTATTTGGTGAAGGATTTAGAGAAACACGAATTCTTGCAAAAAAGGTATGTATCAGCAAATTTGGTGTAGTGAAGTTCTGTAATAATTGGATGATTCACATTAATATCAAGACAACTACTACATGCAGCCTTATTTTAAATGTAATAAAGAGCCTCCTTTGCAACTAAATGGTGCTTGTAGTTAAAGTGATATCCAAGAAACAAAATGTGATAAACTGTGTTACTAGAAATGCAAGAGAAAGGAAGAATGAACAAAAAAAAGAACCACCACAACCTTATTAGCGGAAAAATTAATGTGGTGAAGACAAAGAGCGAAATGAAAAATGTGAAAGGAGTGATATAATGTACAACTTGTTTGTACATATATTGCAAATGCTATATCAAGTCAGTGTCTTTGTGAACATAGTTAACTAAGTGTTTGTAATTTACATATGATCTAAATTTAATTATCAGTATTTCTAGTAACAATCAGAGTCCAATATATAATAATAAAAGAATTAGTAACTTTTAAATATTTTTTTTACAACTACCAGCAAGTCCTCCCTCATCTACCTGGGTTAAAATAAGAGGAAGCAAAGTTTTGTTGTGTGTACTGTTATGTTTTTGGTTTCTGAGCTAACCTAATAACTTTTCTACCAACATGTAAAAGTTATCTGACTCAGTGGGTGTATGTCAAATTACATATACAAAGCTCCAGTGTTCAGTCTTCCCTGGGATTTTTTTATCTGTCACTTAATTTTTCTTTTTTATCACTGGAAATGATTTATTAATGTGAAACATGATGAATTGTATAGTGCTTTGGGGTCCACATTAAAAGTCTTTTGCATGGTGGTTTGGAACCCATATTAAATATTGGTGTCTGGCTGGGTAAGCCATTTCAGTTGTGTGAGGAAGGCTAGGGCACACTACCTCCAAAATCACCATGCCTAGTACAGTGCTGTAGTGTTCAAACCAATCTTCAGAGTGATGACAGCTTTACAAAAAGCAATCCTTTTTGACAGATGTACTTCTTATCAGTGTACAGTCATTTATGATTTCCTCATTTTCTTGAATATAAATATTAATTCTCTGTAGCTGCTGTGCTTTCACCCCTTTCTCTGAATGATAATTTCAGATGAAATACACATGAGCCTAGATTTATGGAACTCTTATATAATGTTCCACTGTTGTTTATAACAAAAGTGATACAATCCCCTTAGTAAGAAAGAAATGTGTGTCTTCTGAAATTGAAGTTTCTAGTGACACTAATGGAAACCATGCACTTATATCAGCTTCTACCTTTGAAATCATGTATACAACGTTCTGTATCCTTCACGAAAATACTTAATCATTAGCAAGCATAATTTTTTATTATAAGCAGGCCTGAAATGTTTTATAACTCCGAATAATCGAACTGAGAGAATCAGCTGCTATAGGCAATTTGTCAGTATTCAGCAAGCAGAGAACAGAGTAAACATAAAGTGAATGATTTACGCCTCCAAGTAGTAAATAATAAAAATTAATACAGCAGAGACAGACTTGGTGGTTAACACTATTCGCCACCACACAATCTCTCAGCTCGTGCTGCAACTGCATCTCTGGATGGCACGAATGGAGCTAACGTGCACAACTACAGTTAATGTGTGTAGCACATGATGAAAGTGGAGTGCAGAACATTTTCTCGGAAACGGGCCAGGAACCGGATATGTTGTCCAGAGTGGGTGGTGCACTTAGCTTCTGTGTCGCTTGTTGTGGTGGCGGGGTTGAAAGTCGGGGTGTCGCATCTGCCAGGTGCGCAGCTCTTGACAACTACGTGGGTGGTGCTCCCTTGAAAATGTAAGCAGGGTTCACTCTGCTAAGAGATGTGGTGGCCTGTTTTCCATCCATTAAGATGTCCATCATGTGTTTGTCTCTGCGCAGGACACAGGGGGGTCCAGTATAGAGTGGTTGCAGCAGTGGCGTGATGCAGTCTGTACATAACATGATGTGAGAACAGCTGTCAACATCATTTTGCACAAAAGTTGTTGGACAACCATGTCTGGAGAGCTTTGTAGGTTTGATGTGGTTTATGTGTTTCTGTAACTCTTGAAGGGACTCCAGTTTCTTGTCCACTTCTGACTGTAGGCTGGCATCAACTAACTCCCCTGGCAGGTACAAAGCCATGCCGCAAACAAATTCCTCTGTCAAGAACTCTGTATCTGGTTTGTATGTGGCTAATAAGCCCAGTTGGACTATGGGCACCGCAGATGTCCAAGACATGCCATGATACATCAGCTCAGCCTTCAGCATCAAAAGCCAACATTCCTCCATACCTTTGCTGGCCATATGGTAACTGGTTGTCTTGTGATGGATGTAGCCAGAGATCTTCACCCATTGCATGGACAAGTCTGACTCGAGCTGTTGGCCTCTGTCAGTAGTGAAGGAGGGGATGTCCACTCGCAGTAATCTCTTTCAATGCCTGGCAACATGAACCATTGAGATACTAACTTGAATGTCAACCAGATTCCAGGATGACAAAGATTATGTAAGGTCTTGAGCACCAGTCCAAAATGCAACAAGGACAGAAGGGCATGATCTGCCATGTGATGCCTCACAATACAATTTCGGTTCTCGCAGGGTATGTTGAGTAGCTCTAACTTAAGTGCCACAGTGCCCTCATGCAATATGATGTGCAGCTCGGGATCCTCTTGTTGTACCTTGGCAAGCGCCATCACATTCACCGCCCGTAAGACACTGGTCATTCCAGAGAGACAGTCCACAACCACATTAGTGATACCCAATATGTGATGAATGTCTGTACTAAATTGGCTGGTTTATTCCAATTGGCTGTACTGCTGCGGGGAGCAAGTGCTGCTATTTTTGTTGGAAGCGTACGTTAAGGGCTTGTGGTCAGTTTATATCACGAATTCTCTTTCCCCTATATGTGGTTGAAAGTACTTAATTGCTTGATATTTGGCCACAAGTTCCCAATTGTATGTGATCCATCTTTGCTGGGAAGACAATAGCTTGTGTGAAAAATAAGCCAGCAGCTGCCACATGTTTTCCACCAATTCTTGGATGGCAGCACTAATGGATTACTGACTGGTGTCCACTACTAATGCCAATGGAGCTTTGAGCTTGAGGTGCGCCAGCACTGCCTCTTGTGATAGGCTCTTTTTGATCACTTCAAAAGCCACATTCATCTCTTCGGTCCACGGTACAAGAGAACTGCTCTTAACTGTGGGACCTGCCGGTTCTATGTTCAATGGCATCTGTTGTTCTGCAGTGCGTGGTAAATGTCAGCATTCCCAAGTATATACAGGGTGTTTCAAAAATGACCGGTATATTTGAAACGGCAATAAAAACTAAACGAGCAGCGATAGAAATACACCGTTTGTTGCATAATGCTTGGGACAACAGTACATTTTCAGGCAGACAAACTTTCGAAATTACAGTAGTTACAATTTTCAACAACAGAGAGGCGCTGCGGTCTGGGAAACTCTATAGTACGATATTTTCCACATATCCACCATGCATAGCAATAATATGGCATAGTCTCTGAATGAAATTACCCGAAACCTTTGACAACGTGTCTAGCGGAATGGCTTCACATGCAGATGTGATGTACTGCTTCAGCTGTTCAATTGTTTCTGGATTCTGGCGGTACACCTGGTCTTTCAAGTGTCCCCACAGAAAGAAGCCACAGGGGTTCATGTCTGGCGAATAGGGAGGCCAATCCACGCCGCCTCCTGTATGTTTCGGATAGCCCAAAGCAATCACACGATCATTGAAATATTCATTCAGGAAATTAAAGACGTCGGCCGTGCGATGTGGCCGGGCACCATCTTGCATAAACCACGAGGTGTTCGCAGTGTCGTCTAAGGCAGTTTGTACCGCCACAAATTCACGAAGAATGTCCAGATAGCGTGATGCAGTAATCGTTTCGGATCTGAAAAATGGGCCAATGATTCCTTTGGAAGAAATGGCGGCCCAGACCAGTACTTTTTGAGGATGCAGGGCGATGGGTCTGCAACATGGGGCTTTTCGGTTCCCCATATGCGCCAGTTCTGTTTATTGACGAAGCCGTCCAGGTAAAAATAAGCTTCGTCAGTAAACAAATGCTGCCCACATGCATATCGCCGTCATCAATCCTGTGCACTATATCGTTAGAGAATGTCTCTCGTGCAGCAATGGTAGCGGCGCTGAGGGGTTGCCGCGTTTGAATTTTGTACGGATAGAGGTGTAAACTCTGGCGCATGAGACGATACATGGACGTTGGCGTCATTTGGACCGCAGCTGCAACATGGCGAACGGAAACCCGAGGCCGCTGTTGGATCACCTGCTGCACGAGCTGCGCGTTGCATTCTGTGATTGCCGTATGCGGTCGCCCTACCTTTCCAGCACGTTCATCCGTCACGTTCCCAGTCCGTTGAAATTTTTCAAACAGATCCTTTATTGTATCGCTTTTCGGTCCTTTGGTTACATTAAACCTCCGTTGAAAACTTCGTCTTGTTGCAACAACACTGTGTTCTAGGCGGTGGAATTCCAACACCAGAAAAATCCTCTGTTCTAAGGAATAAACCATGTTGTCTACAGCACACTTGCACGTTGTGAACAGCACACGCTTACAGCAGAAAGACGACGTACAGAATGGCGCACCCACAGACTGCGCTGTCTTCTATATCTTTCACATCACTTGCAGCGCCATCTGTTGTTGAAAATTGTAACTACTGGAATTTTGAAAGTTTGTCCGCCTGAAAATGTACTGTTGTCCCAAGTATATTGCAACAAACGGTGTATTTCTATCGCTGCTTGTTTAGTTTTTATTGCTGTTTCAAATATACCAGTCATTTTTGAAACACCCTGTACATAGCGCTTTTATTGTAGACAGCATAGGTAGCTGGAATATGGCTTCAACCTTCTCAGTGACTCATAATGAGGCTGCTGAAGATACTCAGTGATCCAGGAATTCATCGTCAGGTTGTCCAAATACACATTTCACCATGTTCAACACCATGTTGCAGTTTTCAAAACACTCAAAACATTCTCTCAGGTGATGGTGATGTTGATAATTTGTTGATGAATACAATAACATGTCATCCAAAGAGGCAATACTAAAGGTCAATCCACACAAGACAGAGTCAATGAATGGCTGCCAGGTTTGTGCAGCCTTATGTAGGCTGAACATCTCATGCAACCCAAATGGTATAATAATCACAGACTTCGGAATGTCCTCTGTTGCCATAGGAATCTGGGTATGTGCCTTCGTGCAGTCTGTAACACTGAATATAGTTGCTGTATGCAGCGTGCAGTTATAATCTCTGAATACTGGCTTTGGGTAGTGATCAGGCACTCAGGAGTTGAGTGCTCTGTAACCTCCCAGGTCCTCCCTTTTTGGGTACTAATGGCAGCTCGAATGCCCATGGGCTTCTGGAAGGTCAGATGGTGCCTTTTCACAACATTGCAATGAATTCTGCTTCATCAAAGGGTGAGGTATCCTGGAGTCAATCTTCTCGGCTAGCAAGACATTGGCGGTCCATCCGTGGTTTTATATGGTGGATGGTACCATGCCAAACTTGCTGTGGCATGTGGGGTGGTGTCGTTAACGTGGGGAACTCGTGCAGCAGTGGTGGTTCTCCTCATCTGCAACCTGTATGACCTTGATGTCATACAATTGTGATGGTATCCAGTAGCCATAAGTCCAGTAATATTAACCCCTAGACAGGCATTTGCTGCTTCCAGGAGGAGCTAGTAATGTGCTCAGAAATCAGTGCCTATAATTTCTTTGGCCTCATCAGCTACTGTAATGTCACATGTGAATTGATGGTGGAGTACCAAATTCCACCATTAATGCCAGGTACCATGTGTCATAATTGTTGAATTATTTTCAGCAGACAAGCTAAACACAGTTGGTGGTCTGCAACAGTGCAGCAAAACACACATGCAGCACTGGACTGTCATATGCAAGTTGTAACTTGCACTTATCCGCTAAAACAAGCAATGTGCCAGGGTACACACATTATGGTGTTATGGTAGCACTTATGTGGATGGCTTGATAATCTGCTAGCATCCGGAACTGGTCGCTATTTAAATAAAAACAAACTTCTGTACAACTTTGATGGTTATGTAATTTCATTGAGAAATAATTATGGATTAAGAGTAACAGAAATGAAGTGAGTGGTGCAATGAGAGACTAAGAGGAGAAGTAGATGGGGGATGATCACCAATAAGAGGAGGTGGGGGGAGAGAATGGAGAAGTAAGCTGAAATATCGAAGCCTTATATGGTAACGTAATTTGAGTCCAACAGGGTGTTGGAATGCAGTGAGATTTTAGTGTGCAGCTTCCCATCTCCATAGTTCAAGGATTTGGATCCTCACATCCAATGCGAGTTTTTAAGAACTCCACAGATGTGAACTTTCCCTCCAGCCCATCCTTGCGTCGTGATACCCTCATAGACTTAACTTGCACTAATATGCAATCCCCCCTCTTATTTTTCATTATTATCATCCCTGTCATTTTCATACTTTTTTAATTATGTAAAACTGTCCACAACCCAAATGTTAGTTTGAACATCACAGTGCTCTATTAGGCATGGTCCTGTTGTGCCCTTGCCTTTTCGAAAATCTCTGAAACACATTACCCAGTTAGTTATTGGGGGACCTATATTTAAAAGATGCCAACAGTTTAATGAGGACCTAACCATCATGCTACCTATTATTTTTCACATAGAAAAACCATTTCCATAGGTGAAAGAAGCAATAGGCGACGGAAAAATTCTTAGTCTAACTGAGAATTGGCTCTGGAATTTTGGATTCATAGTCTGGCACTTATCTGCTGAGTTTTTAAATTATATCTTTTTTCATTCACTATGCCTTATTTAATTATTTTCTATATTGCTTTCCGCTTTTTTAATTTTTGTATTCTTCATCCCATGTTTCCCTTGATATTTTCCCCATTTTCTTTTATCCTAGGTCTTCATTTTGCTACTCATTTTATTTCTCATCCTTGTAATTTGTCTGTACTCATCACCTTTGGACTGAAGCTGCACAGTGCTTAGTAATGTATTATCATTGACATCTTATTTTCTCTTATGCCTCCCCCTTCTTGATTGTCACCCCTTCCCCTCACATGTGGTGGGTCTGTCTCATCATGGGGTCTGACTGACCTGCCCTTCCTTTTTAACCCTTCCCTGCCAACCACTGTTTGCTTCCCAAGAAAAGAACAAGTAGTTCCGAAAGCTTGGATATTTTTGTATACTTTAATATTTGCCTCTTGGCCACCAATTCTGAAATAAGGGCCAATAGCTCTGCCTCATAATTTTGTTGATACCAGATTATTGATATAAGTCCAGTGCAGAGGTTTGCAAACATAACTATGAATAAAGCAAGACTTTCTCTTAGAATTATGTGTTTTTAGTTAGTACAACACTGCCTAACCTAGTGCTCAGCAATTGCACATCTGCCAACAGCTAAAACCTGTAATCAGCATCATAAGCTGTGAGGAAGAACAGTTGATCCAAAGGGACACAGAGATGAATTGGCAGTCATTAGCTGGATCCTCCCAAATTCTGCTAATTGTACAAAACTGTAAAGTGCAAGGGATATGTGCTTTCTTTGTTGCAAGTGCACACACTGTAACTATTATACTTGAAGGTCAGACAGTTAACGTGGACTGGCATTCTAGAGAATGCTTTCATAAAATTAAAATAAGAAAATAGAAACAGGAAATATGCAGGAGTCCATAAGAGCGTTGTTCATCATGCATGTACTCATTGGTTGGCTCAGTCACAAGTGTTCCATGGAATACAGAATTTGAATCTTTCTGTATCTCACTTATAATCCAGATCTGGCTCCATTATATCTGGGAAGCAAGAGCTTGTGTCTGTGAGATGTTCCTGTGCAAGATTTACTTGTAAGGCAAATTGTAAAACTTTAACTGTACTATTTTGGGAAATAGTTAAGCGTAAAACTTCAAGAAAAGGCCTTTAAAATTATATGAAGCAAGAATCTGAAGCATTTGCACAAAATGTTTAGAGTGACTTTTGTGTTTAGGGAATAAAAGGGGGAGGAAAACAGAGGAATAGGACAGTACGTTCTTCTTATACACAAGAAAACATACAGCAGTGAACTGGATGCTTGTAGTGAAGATCAAAATGTATGGAACAGTTACAGGTTGTCTTTGTCCAACAGTGGAAGTAAAATGGTTATTTCTGATCATTATTATTATTATTATTATAATGCCCTGTAAAATATATTCCTGAGCTCAAAATAGTCTACTTAACTCAAGTAAATGCAGCCAACTTTGTTTTGTGAAAACACAGAAGGAAATAAAATACTGAACAACATAACTAATCTGCATCCTCCTTACTCCATTTGATGTACTTAAAATGAAAGTGCTTTTATTTTGGACAAACTGAAGTGTGTATTACAACTGTATTGTTTCTCTCAGGCACCAGTAAATGCAAAATGTTATTACATTTCATTATGAAAAAGATACAAGGTACTGATGTGTTACTAACGTTTCAGGTTTACACATTATACTCCCTAGCAATGCAACAATTGAGTAAACAAGACCATTATGATTTTGGACTTCGAAGCATGGTTGCTTTGCTCAGATATGCCGGCCGTAAAAGAAGAGGTTTTCCAGATCTTCCAGATGAAGAAGTGTGTTGTTTTCTTTTTTAAATTTACATAATTTGTGTACATGTGTGTGTGTGTGTGTGTGTTTTTGTATGTATGTGCAAATGTAGTATGCAAGAAATTTTTACGGAATGTTACTTATGATGTTAGTAAGCAAACATATGCATTGCCTGCGTAAATGATTGCCTTTGAGTTCTGATACATACATGATTTTCATTGGAAATTCTTGTAATTCAATATATTCAGTAATATGTAGTTAAGTATAAATAATAATGTGATCCTACAGATATGTTTTACACCTAGTAGCAACTGATTTTGATATAGCTGATGCGTTGAAGAGTGAATGATCCTATTGCAATGGCAGATTGCACAGTTTGGCATGTCACATGATCGGGAGGGGTTCAGATCCTTTCCTGGTCATTAGCTACATAACTGGGTACAGAAAGGGCAAGGTGCATGTTTTTGGCATATTTGATCATAGTGAGATTGTAGATGCTCTATACATGGCCAATTCCACCCCTGAAATTGTGCAGGCACTAGACTTTCCACATTCCACTATGTACTGTGAATATCTCAATTGTGCAATAATTTGTCAGTGACTGTCTTTCTTTAATGCTCATGTTTGTTTTAATCAAATTTTCGAGGTTGAATATAATTATGTGACCTCTAATTACGAGGGTTGGAACTTTAATAGCGGCAACTATTTATTTACAGCTTGTACAAAATAGATACATGTTTCAGAGTTTTACTGATCTTCAGAGTACTGGTAGTTACCAGCATTGTGTATAACCCATTGCCAGCAATGTGGAAGTCGTAGGGTACTCTTAGCAGTGCCAGTTGTGTTGACAGTTCGAGCGGCACAGTCTATTGCCCAATGAATTTGTACCAGTTCTGAAGTGAATGCTGTGAAGTGTTTCCTTCAGTTTAAAAATAGAATTGAACTCATGAGGGCTTAAGTCAGGGGAGTCCATTATGTGGTATAGGACTTAGCAGCCCCATCGGTCAAACAAATCAGTAACAGCTTGCATTATCCTGCAAAATGATGGTCAGGTCCTGCAGAAAGTGTTTCACTTCTGTCTCTAAACTGGTCATAGGTTGTGTTTCAAAAATGAACAGCATAGAGATGGAAGTGATGGTACTTTCTGCAGGACCTGACCATCCTTTTGCAGGACAATGCTCAAGCAAGCTGTTACTGATGGGGCTGCTAAGTGCTATACCACCTACTACACTCCCCTGACTTAAGCCCTCGTGAGTTCAACTTGATTTCGAAACTGAAGGAAACACTTCACGGCATTCGCTTCAGAACTGCTACAAATTCTTTGGCAATAGACAGCGCTGCTCAAACTGTCAACTCAACTGGCACTGCCAAGAGTATCCTGTGACTTCCATATCGCTGGCAACGGGTTATACACAATGCTGGTGACTACTTTGAAGGTCAGTAAAACTTCGAAACACCTATCTATTTTGTACGAGCTGTGAATAAATAGTTGCCACTATTAAAGTTCCAACCCTCGTGTATGTCACCAGTTAAAATTATCACTTTTTTACAGTCTGTTTTTCTTCTGGTTAGTCTAGGCAGCCCAACATTTCCAAGAAACTTTCTTTTCATTAAGTTGCTTCCAGCACTCTTCACTTTTAATTTTCTTTAGTATTCTCCTCTTGTTTGCTCACTTTT
The DNA here is from genome assembly GCF_021461395.2 of Schistocerca americana. Lineage (NCBI taxonomy): Eukaryota > Metazoa > Arthropoda > Insecta > Orthoptera > Acrididae > Schistocerca > Schistocerca americana. The sequence continues at coordinate 28,761,178 of NC_060124.1, forward strand.
CTTTTAATCAAATTTTCTAGGTTGTATGTTATTCTGTGGTGTCTAAGTAAAGGTCATCAGTTAAAATTATCACCTTTTTACAGTTAGTTTTTCTCCTAGTTACCCCAGGCAGCCCAACATTTCCTCAAAAGTTGTTCCTTCTTATGAGGTTGCTTTCATTGCTCTTCACTTTTAATTTTCTTTAATGTTCTCCATTTTTAACGATTCTTTATCATTTGCATCACAACTTGTTGAGAAACTCAAAATCTCAAGTTCAAAGAATAAACAGTTATCACTCCAGTTAGTTTCTCTTCTTTATCAAATTTATTTATTTAATTTAGATATCTCTTCTTGTCTTGACTTGTCTTAAAGTTTCCTTTCTTTAATCATAAGCCCTCTTTGGAACTTGCAGCCAGTCACTGTTACAAAAAATGCAGTGTAGCAGCTGCATCTAACATGGGTTGCTGTAAGTTGTATGTAATAGTAGTTTGACTATTTACTTCCAGCAGTCTTCTGGACTTTGTCATCTAAGCTGTATTTATTCTTTATTATCACTACAAAAATGAAATACTAACCTAAATGTGGTGTAACATTGGATAGAATGAGGGCTGTTCAAAAATCATTCAAACTTATTTTTTGTTGTAGAAACTATAAGGGGTATCGGGGCACACATGATCTCTATGTTTGTAGTCAATCAATCAGTCTCTTTATACATCCACTAAGAATATACATTATATGTTTGTAATCAATTACAATATAATTTCTTATATTTAATTTGTTTCAAAAACTTGGACAATAAATACAAATATTTTATATCAAAAAACAAAGATGATGTGACTTACCAAACGAAAGCGCTGGCAGGTCGAAAGACACACAAACAAACACAAACATACACACAAAATTCAAGCTTTCGCAACAAACTGTTGCCTCATCAGGAAAGAGGGAAGGAGAGGGAAAGACAAAAGGATGTGGGTTTTAAGGGAGAGGGTAAGGAGTCATTCCAATCCCGGGAGCGGAAAGACTTACCTTAGCGGGAAAAAAGGACGGGTATACACTTGCACACACACACATATCCATCCACACATATACAGACACAAGCAGTACATATAAATAATATTTCTTGTCTATATTCAGATATTCTTCAATTCATAAAAACTATGTGTTGGTAAAAATTGTTTAAGATCTATCTTGAATTTATGAAATTCTTTAATTTTCTTTATTGTAGCAGGCAATGCACTAAAAATTATTTTGGGCTGGTAGTTTACACTTTTTTGGTAGTGCGCTCCCTTGTGGGTGTCTGTGAAAATCATCTTGTGCACATGCCTAATTTTTCTTCATGGCACCCTGAACAACCAGTTGCTGGCTAGCCATTGACAAGCGAATATGTGTAACTGATATCAATGGATTTTGTGTTGTGGGCTCAATGACAGAAAAAGTGGAACAATATCATTGTATCAAATTTTATTTTAAGCTTGGCAATTCTCCAATTGAAACAATCCATAAGATTCAACAACTGTTTGGGGATGAAGCAATGGGTACCACACAGATAAGAGAGTGGTACAACTGCTCATCAATGAAGAGTGAATCACATTCAGTTAGGCCCTCAACATCCACAGGCGACATTGTTATTGATCATGTAAGGACCCTGTTAATGTAGGACAGACAAGTCACAGCCAGAGAATGTGCAGATAAGGTTAAAGTTAGGATTGGATTCATTCATTCCATTTTAACCCAACAGTTGGACTATAGGAAGGTCTCAGCAAAATTTGTGCCAAAGTTGCTAAGAACTGAGCAGAAGCAACTTCGTTTGGTGATTACACAGGATATGCTGGATCCTGTGAACGATAATTCCACCTTTCTTAAAATAGTCATCACTGGTAATGAGTTCTGAGTTTATGGGTCGAGCCAGAAATAAAGTTGCAGCCATCACAACTGATGCATCCATTATCCCCGAGACCCAGAAAAGTGAAGCAGGTCTGCAGCAATGTGAAATTCATTGTGACCATCTTTGTGATTCCAGTAATGTGGTCCATAATGATTATACCTCAAAGGGTACTAGTATCAATAAGGAATACTTCCAAGAGTTTCTGCATTGCCTTCATGAAGCAGCTAGATGCAAGTGGTCAGACGTGCAGGCAGTGGGCACCTCCACTGCAATACTTTAAAAATTTGTATAAATTTACTGAAAGAAGACATAGACCTGGGTTTAGTGTCACTTTGTAAGGAAACACATCAAGTTTTTTTACCTTAAACTAAAGGTGTTGCATGTGGCTTCCGTTAGTTACCCCACACACATCTGGTCGGAAGCCAATTTCTCCCCAAACGCGCTGTAGTGGTGGTGTAAATTCTTGCTCTGAATTCAAATAGAGAAGCTGGCACAGGAGCTACCCCATTAAAAAAAAAAAAATTCGAGTGGCATCAAGTCTGGGGAACATGGGGGCCAAGCAATTGGCGCAACATTGACCTGGAAAGCAGTCACTGAGAAAATCCTGGACATCAGCCAGTTAGTGGGGTCGTGCACCATCTTGCCTGAAGTAAACATTTCATTCTTTGTCATCCTCATCAATTTGTGGCATTAAAAATTGTTACAATACATCCAGGTACACTATCCAGTTGATGGTTCTCTCACAGAAAAAAAAGGAGCTGTACACTTTGTTCTTGCTTAGGGCACAAATGTACCCTGTTCTACAAAACATTTATGCCGCTCATGAACTGTAGGCCTACTAGGAGGATCTTTAGTGTATTTGGTATGGAAATTACGCTGAACTGTTGTCGGTGACCTTGATTCTTCAAACAAAAACAAACAGCTAGCACACCTGGGGTCCAATGAAGGCAGCCATCTTTAACACAACTGTTGCTACCACTCCTTATGGTGCATTTCACCTCTAGCAAACTACGTGAGACAAAACTTGATGTATTTCCCTACAAACTGACACTACAATCACCTCTATAGGTACTATGAATTAATTTATATGAATTTTCAAAGTTGTAAAGTCCTTTTTGAAACACCCTGTAATGCAGGCATCATTCTCAGTTAATTCAGAGTTTTTTGGCCAAAAATAATACAGCTTCAGTTTGTCAGCATTCCTATTCCCTTGACCTAGCACTGGGTGAAATCTGGTTTTTCTGTAAACTGGAAAAGACTCTGAAAGCGACCAGATTTGAGAGCAGCGAAGACTATGCAGAATTTGATGGAGCAGCTATGCATTGTTCCTAAAGAGACTTTCCAGCAATGCTTCCAGCATTGTCAGCAGAGTTGAGTGAGGTGTGTTGAAGCTGAAGGGGACTGCTTTGAAGGTGACTAGTGTCAACAATTGTATCTGAATAAAGACCGATTTTATAAGTAAATATTGGATACTTCTTGAACAGCTCTTAATAGTTGTCCATATTTCAACTACATTAATGATGTTTACAAATCTGAGATGTTGTTAATTCATGTTACAACAGCTGCCTTTCATGCAAAAGTCCCTCTAGCTCCATTTCCAATATGCCTATATCATTATAATATTTGACCCATGCAGTGGAGCTCTTGCTTCGAACAGGGGGTTGTAATTATATCTGTATAATAGTAGTTTGAGTGTGTACTTCCTTCGTTAATCATCTAGACCTCATCATCAAAGCTCCTGTACCAACTTTAAATCCAAGATGTTATCATTTCTTCACCACATTTTATGAATAAACTTTCCACACCATTTGTGATTTAACGCATCATGCTGTTGTTGTGGTCTTCAGTCCTGAGACTGGTTTGATGCAGCTCTCCATGCTACTCTATCCTGTGCAAGCTTTTTCATTTCCCAGTACCTACTGCAACCTACATCCTTCTGAATCTGCTTAGTGTATTCATCTCTTGGTCTCCCTCTACGATTTTTACCCTCCACGCTCCCCTCCAATACTAAATTGGTGATCCCTTGATGCCTCAGAACATGTCCTACCAACCGATCCCTTCTTATGGTCAAGTTGTGCCACAAACTTCTCCCCAATCCTATTCAATACTTCCTCATTAGTTATGTGATCTACCCATCTAATCTTCAGCATTCTTCTGTAGCACCACATTTCGAAAGCTTCTATTCTCTTCTTGTCCAAACTATTTATCGTCCATGTTTCACTTCCATACATGGCTACACTCCATACGAATACTTTCAGAAATGACTTCCTGACACTTAAATCAATACTGGATGTTAACAAATTTCTCTTCTTCACAAACGCTTTCCTTGCCATTGCCAGCCTACATTTTATATCCTCTCTACTTCGACCATCATCAGTTATTTTGCTCCCCAAATAGCAAAACTCCTTTACTACTTTAAGTGCCTCATTTCCTAATCTAGTTCCCTCAGCATCACCCGACTTAATTAGACTACATTCCATTATCCTTGTTTTGCTTTTGTTGATGTTCATCTTATATCCTCCTTTCAAGACACTGTCCATTCCATTCAACTGCTCTTCCAAGTCCTTTGCTGTCTCTGACAGAATTACAATGTCATCGGCGAACCTCAAAGTTTTTATTTCTACTCCATGAATTTTAATACCTACTCCGAATTTTTCTTTTGTTTCCTTTACTGCTTGTTCAATATACAGATTGAACAACATCGGGGAGAGGCTACAACCCTGTCTTACTCCCTTCCCAACCACTGCTTCCCTTTCATGTCCCTTGACTCTTATAACTGCCATCTGGTTTCTGTACAAATTGTAAATAGCCTTTCGCTCCCTGTATTTTACCCCTGCCACCTTTAGAATTTGAAAGAGAGTATTCCAGTCAACATTGTCAAAAGCTTTCTCTAAGTCTACAAATGCTAGAAACGTAGGTTTGGCTTTCCTTAATCTTTCTTCTGAGATAAGTCGTAAGGTCAGTATTGCCTCACGTGTTCCGGTGTTTCTACGGAATCCAAACTGATCTTCCCCGAGGTTGGCTTCTACTAGTTTTTCCATTCGTCTGTAAAGAATTCGTGTTAGTATTTTGCAGCTGTGACTTATTAAGCTGATAGTTCGGTAATTTTCACATCTGTCAACACCTGCTTTCTTTGGGATTGGAATTATTATATTCTTCTTGAAGTCTGTGGGTATTTCGCCTGTTTCATACATCTTGCTCACCAGATGGTAGAGTTTTGTCAGGACTGGCTCTCCCACGGCCGTCAGTAGTTCCAATGGAATATTGTCTACTCCGGGGGCCTTGTTTCGACTCAGGTCTTTCAGTGCTCTGTCAAACTCTTCACGCAGTATCATATCTCCCATTTCATCTTCATCTACATCCTCTTACATTTCCATAATATTGTCCTCAAGTACATCGCCCTTGTATAGACCCTCTATATACTCCTTCCACCTTTCTGCTTTCCCTTCTTTGCTTAGAACTGGATTTCCATCTGAGCTCTTGATATTCATACAAGTGGTTCTCTTATCTCCAAAGGTCTCTTTAATTTTCCTGTAGGCGGTATCTATCTTACCCCTAGTGAGATAGGTCTCTACATCCTTACATTTGTCCTCTAGCCATCCCTGCTTAGCCATTTTGCACTTCCTGTCGATCTCACTTTTGAGACGTTTGTATTCCTTTTTGCCTGTTTCACTTACTGCATTTTTATATTTTCTCCTTTCATCAATTAAATTCAATATTTCTTCTGTTACCCAAGGATTTCTACTAGCCCTCGTCTTTTTACCTACTTGATCCTCTGCTGCCTTCACTACTTCATCCCTCAAAGCTACCCATTCTTCTTCTACTGTATTTATTTCCCCCATTCCTGTCAATTGCTCCCTTATGCTCTCCCTGAATCTCTGTACAACCTCTGGTTCTTTTAGTTTATCCAAGTCCCATCTCCTTAAATTCCCACCTTTTTGCAGTTTCTTCAGTTTTAATCTACAGGTCATAACCAATAGATCGTGGTCAGAGTCCACATCTGCCCCTGGAAATGTCTTACAATTTAAAACCTGGTTCCTAAATCTCTGTCTTACCATTATATAATCTATCTGATACCTTTTAGTATCTCCAGGGTTCTTCCATGTATACAACCTTCTTTCATGATTCTGAAACCAAGTGTTAGTTATGATTATGTTGTGCTCTGTGCAAAATTCGACCAGGCGGCTTCCTCTTTCATTTCTGTCCCCAAATCCATATTCACCTACTATGTTTCCTTCTCTCCCTTTTCCTACACTCGAATTCCAGTCACCCATGACTATTAAATTTTCGTCTCCCTTCACAATCTGAATAATTTCTTTTATTTCATCATACATTTCTTCAATTTCTTCGTCATCTGCAGAGCTAGTTGGCATATAAACTTGTACTGTTGTAGTAGGTGTGGGCTTCGTATCTATCTTGGCCACAATAATGCGTTCACTATGCTGTTTGTAGTAGCTTACCCGCATTCCTATTTTCCTATTCATTATTAAACCTACTCCTGCATTACCCCTATTTGATTTTGTGTTTATAACCCTGTAGTCACCTGACCAGAAGTCTTGTTCCTCCTGCCCCCGAACTTCACTAATTCCCACTATATCTAACTTCAACCTATCCATTTCCCTTTTTAAATTTTCTAACCTACCTGCCCGATTAAGGGATCTGACATTCCACGCTCCGATCCGTAGAACGCCAGTTTTCTTTCTCCTGATAACGACATCCTCTTGAGTAGTCCCCGCCCGGAGATCCGAATGGGGGACTATTTTACGTCCGGAATATTTTACCCAAGAGGACGCCATCATCATGTAATCATACAGTAAAGCTGCATGCCCTCGGGAAAAATTACGGCTGTAGTTTCCCCTTGCTTTCAGCCGTTCGCAGTACCAGCACAGCAAGGCCGTTTTGGTTAATGTTACAAGGCCAGATCAGTCAATCATCCAGACTGTTGCCCTTGCAACTACTGAAAAGGCTGCTGCCCCTCTTCAGGAACCACACGTTTGTCTGGCCTCTCAACCGATACCCCTCCGTTGTGGTTGCACCTACGGTACGGCTATCTGTATCGCTGAGGCACGCAAGCCTCCCCACCAACGGCAAGGTCCATGGTTCATGGTTCATATATTTTCCTTTACTTTAGTACATCAGCAACTCATACTAATCTCATTTGTTAATGCTTCCACATGGAAGATTAGTGTCAAAAAGTCTATCTTCAGGGCAGAATCATTGGAATATTTGCTTTTACATCCAAGGAGGTATTTCCTCCGATTAAGTTGTCATGACTGCATTCCCATGCTGAAGAGGAACACTGTCCCTCAATATGGCGCACCAGATGCTCAATAAAAATAAAACCAATGCACAATAAATGCACATTTTCACTAAACATATTATTTTATGTTATTATTTTCTAACTACATAAACAAAATTTGTTGTGTTATTCACTCCTCTAGAGTGGTATGTGTGACGAAACCTGCTATTGACACTTAGCCTCATTTAAGTTATTTCATACTCAGAACCCATAATAAACTCACCAGATATTCCTACTTTCATGTAGAATGGTTTATTATTCTCACAGTTACAACCTCTAATACTTTGGAGAGGAAGGGGTGGGGGGAGGAGGGGCATTGAGTCGAGAACAGTATAATCTAACTTTTTTCTACAAGAACACACAAAACTGCTCTCCAGTATACTGCTTCTCCAGCATGTCATGTCTCATTGACTGGAAAATCCTTGAACCCCCATCCAAATCCCAAATTTGATCACCCTGACAGTCATCTGACTTCCATAATGAGCAGTCACTTGACAAGAGTCACATAAATTCAGCACGTGTTGTTGTAGTCCTGGGACCCTTGTCTTTGTGACCTTGGCACACATAGATACCATTTGTTTCAACTTTTGTAATTCTATATGGACCTAGATTCTTGTTGCTTCTGTAATGCAGCACTCCTTGAACTCTGGAGAAGTAAAGCAAGTCCCTCTGTCAGCAATAACTTGGACTGGGTTTCCAAAAGTAGTTTCTGCAATTGTATCTTATTAATTGCTTCTGCTTAATTTGTAGTCCTTACAGGATACAGCCAAGTAAATTTGGTAAATGCATCAGTAATACTTAAAATGTGATTACGTCCTTTGTGAGTTGAATGAAGTAGTCCATGTAATAAGTATATAAAGGCTCACTTTCTTGGAATAAAGGATGAAGGATACCTTCCTTTTTTGCTGAGTTCTTATTCACAATTACACAATTAAAGATTCTTTTCACCTTTTCAGTCAAATCTCATATATGATAATCTTTCTTACTTCCTCTTCATTTAGCTTAACCTTTCTCACACACAAGTTTGATGATTTCGCATTGCATAGTGCATGGAAAGTATTTCTTCCATCATAGAATTTGAAAAGAAGTCCATCTCACATTAAGAAGTTTTCACAAGGCATTCTTTGAAAATACTCTCAATTGCTGTCAAACCATCATCCTTCTCTTGAGCTTTCCTGATTCTAGCTGTTAAACCATCCGCAAAATCAAACAATAGATTTACACAATCACTTAAGGTATCTATGTTTCACCCTAGAACCAGATCGTTGCTTGATGGTGTAAAAATACTCTTCAAGGGTGAAAGCCCATCTTGGTGTTCTCAGTGACAAGTTCTTCTTATCCAAGTCTTTTGGAATGCAGCACAGTCTGTTGCAGTTATAAAATGCATTCCTAGCAAATATACCCAGAATTTCTTAAAGGCATAAACAATAGCTGAAAATTCAAGGACATAACTGCTGTATTTTTCCTCTTGCATTTTTAATTTTTTATTTATCTATTTATTTTTTACTCATATACGAGACTGAATGGAGATTTTTGTCACGACATGGATCCAAAACATTCTTTTTTTGCATCTGTGTGAAGTTCAGTCTTGCATTTTGGGTAGTAGATTTTTAAAATTGGATTTGATGAGAGGATGCCTTTGAGCATCTCGAATGATTGCCTCTGCTCTTCCGAGATACTCATCAGTTATCTTCGAAAACTGGCATTTTGCAAAATTAATTTCCAAGCCATATTTTGCTGCAGTTTCTGACACTAAACCAAGCCATTGAAGTGCCTCATAAGCAGTCTTTGTTTGTATTATACTACTGTCCATGTAAATAAATACAATATTCCCTTGAGCCAGTGCTGAGAAAAAAATGTTTATATAACACTAGAACACTGCAGGTGAATTTGGTAGTCCAGATAGAACTAGACCTGTACTGTATTGTATTGTTTTTTTATTGATCCAGGCAATCATAGTATTGTACAGCTGTACATATGATATTGGACAGGTCAAGAGAGCTATCTACAAGTAATTTTTACAAATTGATTTTTACATTATTTTGTAGCAAGGAAATTATCTATCTTAAATAAAACAGTTAATACAAATCATAGAATTGTATGGTTGTACATATGATATTGGACAGGTCAAGAGAACATATTTACAAGTAATTTCTAATAAACTGATTTTACATTATTTTGTAATGAGGAAGTTAGCTATCTTTAACAAAACAGTAAATACAAATGTTGTATAGTAAAATACAAACAGCCAATACAAATGTAATAGTAAAATAATCCAGTATATTTCATAGACATGCACAGTATATAATAATCCAGTATATTTGATAGACATGCACAGTATATAATTTTCGGACCTAACTGAACATTTATCATAAAATTGATTACAATTTTAATTCCTTTCAAAAAAATGATCAACTGCATAAAAGCACTGGTCCAAGAGATATTTTTTAACTTATGTGTGAAGGCTCTTGGGTTGTTTGTTGCTTTGATTTCATTTGGTAAATTGTTATACATTTGTATCCCAACATTTAAAACACGTTTTTGGTAGCAGGTAGTTCTGGACTGAATCATATGTAGGTCAGATTGCTGCCTTGTTGCATAGTTATGAATATCTCCATTGAATTTTAATGTGCAGTCATTATTTAACAGGTATGACTTGACAAATGAGACGATATTATAAATGTAAGCAGAGGGCAGTGTCATAATGTCATTTGTTTTGAAATGTTGTCTGCATGATTCATTATATCTTAGGTTACAAATTATGCGTGTTGCCTTTTTTTGCATTTTGAAAATGTATCTACCTCCAGGTGAGTTCCCCCAAAGTACGATTCCATACTGTAATGTAGAGTGGAAGTAAGCATAATATACATGTATGAGAACAGGTTTTGTGACTGATTTTTTAGTATCCTTAAAATGTAACACACAGTTGATAGCTTTTTTGAGATATAATTTGTGTGAGTCTCCTTTGTGGCTGGTTCTTGGGGTTGGTTGGAGGTTTGGGGGTGTGAGAGGAAATGGCGTGGTAAATTTGTTTTCGGATTAGGTCTGAGGGACAGTGCCTATCTGTGAAGGCCTTGGTGAGACCCTAAGCATGCTGAGCAAGGGAATTTTGTCGCTGCAGGTACGCTGTTCCTGGATGGCCAGGCTGTATGGGAGGAATATTTTGGTGTGAAAGGGATGGTAGCTGTCAAAATGATGGTACTGTTAGGCGGTTGGTGGGTTTAATGTGGACAGAGGTGCAAATATAGCCATCATACAGGAGGAGGTCAACATCTAGGGCCATGTGAAGCATGTGGGAGAGAAGTGTTGAGGGTGTGAAGGAATGAAGATACGGTGTCTTAGCCCTGAGTCCAGATCATGAAGATACCATCAATGAATGTGAACCAGACTTAGGGTTTGGTGTTGTGGGAGGCTTGGGAGGTCACCTCTAGATGGCCCATAAAAAGGCAGGCATAGAAAGGTAGTGTTCAGTAGTGTTAAGACTGTGAGCGTGGGGGTTGTTGGTGTATAGGAAGGTGGTGGCAACAGTGATGAGTAAGGATCCAGGATGAAAAGGGGTGGGGATGATGGAGAGTCAGTGAAGGAAGCAGTTGGCGTCTTTCACATGGGAGGCTAGATTGGTTGGAGGTGTTGGTCAATGAGGGCTGAAATTCTTTCAGTGGGGGCACAATAACCAGCCACAGTGGGGTGTCCAGGATTGTTGGGTTTGTGGATTTTGGGGAGCATGTAGGTTGGTGTGCTGGGTGTCATAGGGGTGAGGATGGAAATGGATTCAGGGGAGATGTTCTAGAAGGGCCCTAAAGCTTTAAGTAGGGATTGGTGTTTGTGTCGGTCATCTTAGATGGGTTCACTCAGGCAGAGTTTATAGCGGAGCAGTCAGATAATTCGTGAAGGCCTTCTCCCAGGTAGTCACTGCGATTTATAACAACAATCGTGGAACCTATGTCTGCAGGTAGGATGATTAGGTTGGGATTTGTTTTAGGGTTGTGTATAACCTGTCATCGTGCCCTGAAATGAGGGACATTCTACCTGAGACAATTTCCACACCTCCTGAAGTGGTGTTCTGTTGCCCACCCAACCTCCACAACATCCTAGTCCATTCCTATGCCACTTCCAATCCCAATCCCTTGCCACAAGGATCATATCCCTGTGGAACACCCAGGTGCAAATCCTGCCCAATTCACCCAACCAGCACTTCCTATTCCAGTCCTTATCTTTCTCCATCAGGGACCAGGCCACCAGTGAAAGCAACGATGTCATTTACCAGCTGTGCTGCAATCATTGCACAGCATGTTTTATTGGTATGAGTTCCAACCAGCTGTCCACCAGGCTGAATGGCCACTGCCTAACTGGGACCAAGAGCAAAGTAGACCCCCGGTGACACAACATGTAGCTGAACAAAACACATTTGATTTCAGTGACTGCTTCACTACCTGAGCCATCTGTGCTTTCCTCCACCACCAGCTTTTCAGAGCTGTGCAGATGGGAGTTATGCTTACAACAGGCGCGCGGTCTGAGGCACCATGTCACAGTCTGCGTGCCCCCCCCACCCCCCCCACCCCCACCCCCCACCCCACCCTCTCCCCCCCGTCCCGTCAGAGGTTCGTTCTCTGTTCCCGTAATTATACCGGCTTCAACCTACCGTAACATACTGTCCTCACACCCTCCACCCAACAGTTTCCACCGTGTCTGTCCTACCAACTCCTTCCCATTCTCATCTCCCAACCTGTTTATTTTCAGTCCTCTGTCTTCTTTGCTCCTCTCCTTTTTTGCTCCTTTTTCCCCCATTACATGAATTTTGTGTAATCATAGTTGTCTTGTTACCCATAGACATACTGGAACAGGGTGAAAATTTTTTTATTGGGTTCTCTGGATTTTTTTATTTCGAATTGTCACTTTTTAGATCAGTTTACTAACCTGTTATTAGACTCCATAATCAAAACTTGACTCAAGAAGACCAGCAAAATACCCTTCCACTATTATAATAACCTTTTCATAGGACTCAAATACTTTCCTTACATATGAGGATAGGTAACAATCAGAGGGTGCCAAATCTCATGAACAGGTTCGATGTTCCATTAATTCATACTACAAGTCCTTCAGTTACTTGCACTGCCAAAGCACCTTTGTGGGCATTTGATGTAAGCTTTTTTTTCCCTTCCAATGCAGGCCTCTTCTCATATAGATTTTTCATCCATTAAGTCCAGAAGACTAGCATAACATTCGCCAGTTATTACTTTACCCTTGGCAAGGTTTCTGAAAGTGCTGTTTAATTTATGGTGTGGTATTCTGGACAGAAATAACATCCACAATAGCAAAGACCAGTAAACAAAAGCAGTTGACTTCTTGCAAAACAGTGCAAACATTGCTAGGAAATATGTTATCATATTTGCTTTCGGTAGTATTCAACAGGTGTGACTTCTTTCTCAAAATTTTCTGATGTTTAAATAAGCACCATAGTTCTTCTGATATGTCTGTGGTAGAGCCACTTCATACACCTGTAATAGTTGATTGTACAATACAATTTGTACATTTCCTTCTTATTTTATTTATGATAGCTGCTTCAGGATTGTCTTCAAGAGATGTACAGCTATATTTATTTAAGCCTCCTGTCTCTGAAAGGCTAATGGGCTCTGTGATCATAATTAATCATGATATTCACTGGTTGTTTAACCATTGCTTCCATGATAGTGTAATCAGGAAAATATATTATTAGATTAAGAGAACTAAATGTGGTTGCAGGTCTGAAATATCATTTGATGCTGGGAAAACATACAAAATATTTATATATTTATTTGTGTAGTAAACATTCACCAATTTTGACATTATACATGGAACCCAATTTTTCATTTACATTAAAGGGGCCCTCAAAGTTTAAGACAGTATGTGTTCTGGATTATAAGTATGATGTTGGTCTGCTTAAATCTAAAAGCTTATGTATAGAATGATGAGACTGCTTTTTGTGGATCTCTGTGTATTTCAGGTAGTATTATTGGCCATGAAGGATATGAATAATGCCAAACTTACTTCAGATGATCTCCCATTATTCAACGGAATTACGTCTGATTTATTTCCACAAGTGGAAGTCCCTGTTTTAGAATATGATGAACTTACAGCTGCAATAAAGGCTGAATTAAAGGCAGAAGGTCTACAGGTACAGTAGTGTAGAATTATTCAAATGTAACATAAAGTATACAGTAAGATACCAGACTTAAAAGAAACTCTTTTCTTGACTATTATCTCTTTTATGTATACTGAACATTCTGTAGCATTACAGTCTGTAAGCCGGCCGCGGTGGTCTAGCGGTTCTAGGCGCTCAGTCCGGAACCGCGCGACTGCTACGGTCGCAGATTCGAATCCTGCCTCGGGTGTGGATGTGTGTGATGTCCTTAGGTTAGTTAGGTTTAAGTAGTTCTAAGTTCTAGGGGACTGATGACCACAGATGTTAAGTCCCATAGTGCTCAGAGCCATTTGAACCATTTGAACAGTCTGTAAAATTTTTAGTACCTGCCATAGTTTTCCATAGTTATTTTTGTTACAGTCATGCTTCTATTTGTAGCAACTGATTTCTGATTTTTTTGCTCCCCTTTTATTAAAAAAGGACACAGATATAAACTATAGTACTCAAAAATATTTCCTTTGTGAGTGCATTGCACAGGATACGCTGAGCCTTAGAAGGACAACTGAGGAATTCTTGAGAAAAATGGAGCATTTATGATTTCAACAGCCAACAGTAACAGCCTGGAGACTCTCATATACTGCTTTACAGTAATACTTTGCAGTATTAGCTTGAAATACCATTGCAACATTTAGAGATGTGGCTCTCTGACAGTTCAAGAGACACTTTTAATGAGGTTATGCAGATTTAACAGGATAATCAATGTTTGTGATGACTTCAATGTCGATCTTGTGTCTGTAATGTACTAACCAAGAGCATTAAGATTTGTTGATTCTACATCTATAGCTATGCTCTATGAGCCTCTGTGAAGTGTGTGGCAGAGGGTATGTCCCACTGTTCCAGTTATTAGAGCTTTTTCTGCTCCATTCACATATGGGACATGGGAAAAAATGAGTGTTTAAGTGCCTCTGTTCATGCTGTAATTAATCTAATGTTATACTCATGATCCCTCTGGGAGCATTATTTGTGTGTGTGTGTGTGTGGGAGGGATGTAATATATTTCTATGGTCATCATTTAAAGCTTGTTCTTGAAACTTCACTAGTAGATTTCTGGGATAGTTTCTGTGTATCTTCGTGAGTCTGTTAGTTCAGTTCTTTCAAACATCTCAGTAACATGAATTTTAAAATTTTCCCGGCGAATTGACTATTCAAACAAATTTCAGGCTTGCAGCCGGTCGTTGTTCAATACTTCGCACAATATTTCAACTGGGCACCTGCCGGTCATCTTCAGATGAGCTGTCGCAGACTGGCGAAAACGTCCTCCGTTCCACAATATATAGTGTATTGTAACTATGCTGAACATTGTATTTCTACTGGACATTCAATGGAGTATGAGAAAACAATGATTTTGTCCACAGCAACGTCTTTCTGGGACTCCATTATTAAAGAATCCGTAGAAATACGACTGGCGGAAAATCTGTTAAACCGTGACAGCGGCTACCAGCTGGACAGTGCATGGAATCCCATCATCTCCACGATTTGCTCAAATCGAAGACGACAGAGTGCGTCGACGGCCATGGCAAACAGCAACGCAGAGGGCGACTGAGTTCCGCTATTCCACCAGCGAGGGTGCTGCCAGCGGGCAGTGCGGTTCAACTATCAAGTTTTCGACGCATGTGCAGAATAGTTACAGTTCGCTATACATTGCGGAACAGTTCGCTATACATTGCGGAATGGAGGACATTTTCGCCAGTCTGCGACGGCTCACCTGAAGATGACTGGCAGATGCCCAGTTGAAATATCGTGCGAAGTATTGAACAACGACCGGCTGCAAGCCCGAAATTTGTTTGAACATCTCAGTGACACTCTCCCTGAGGCTAAACAAACCTGTGACCATTCATACTGCCCTTCTCCGCGTGTGTTCAATATACTTGCTAGTCTTCTTTTGTATGGGTCTCACACACTTGAGCAATATTCTAGTATGGTTAGCATGAGTGATTTGTAAGAAATCTCCTTTGTAGACTGACTACATTTCCATAGTACTCTACCAATAAATTGAAGTTTACCAACGACTTCATGCACAGTTGAGCCTTTGTGATCATTCCATTTCATGTCCATGTTAAGTGCTACACTCAGTTTTTTGTATTAGTTCCACTTTGGATTATTTCCCACAGTAAAATTCCAAATGAGGAGTGAAAGACTTGGTCCAAAAGCCATTAAAATTTGTTTTCAGACTGAACTATCCTCATTTATTGTTAAAGCTATCCTAATTTATTGTTAAAAATAGAATGAATTTACAAGTTGGGTTTTGATTGTGGAAGGAAATTGTAGATCAGAATTTTAAAAAGGCTTGATTATTTTGGGATGACACAGGAAAGAGATGGACATAGCAGAAAGTGTAAATAAGAAGTTAAACTTTTTCTTAAACAAACTCCTGCTGTACAGGGGTACTGTACTGTAGATGTTTCATTAATTTTCAGATCTGTAAATTTTTCAGAATGATACATGTGCACTATGATTGATGCATGAATTGAATCATAAACTCACCAAGTTTGCATTTTATGGTACACAAATGTTGTATGAGAGCCCCACTGGTCCCACAACACACATCAAGTTCATTCCATACCTTATGTAGCAACATACTGTCAGCGATCACCACAACAACATTGATGTGTTCTCTAAGCTGTTGCAGCCAGTGTTCTTGGTTGTGGGGGTATGTACCCCCCAAAAGAAAAATTACAAGGTATTAGTTCAGGTGATCTGGGGATCAAGGTATCAAATCCATATTATCCTCACCATTATGCCCAATCCTGTGAAGTGGAAGTTCATTGTTTAGGTTGTGATGAACATCAGTGCTACAATAAGGGGTGCTCCGTCTCATTAGAAGCTTAAATTTTCAGAATCAGCAGTCATTTGTGTAAACAACCACAGCTGCATCATATCAAAGTAATAGGTATCCATCACAGTCTTCTCACAGAAGAAAAACAGTCCATACAGCCTCATCTGTGACACTGCACAGAAAACATTAACATTCTGTGCTCTCATTCATGTGCCACAAGTTCACAAAAATTTTTAGTGTCCCATATTCATACATTGTAGCAATTAAACTTGCAGGTAAATGCAAAAGTGCTTCACTGGTGAATATTATCTTGAAGGCGAAATGTTCATCCTCAAGTGGTTCTTGCATTATGATGCAAAATTGAAGTCATCAGCTGTAATCTCCTGGTTTTAATTGTTGCACAAGCTGCAGATGATATGGTCTCAAATGTAAACTGCTGTCACAAAATCATCCACACAGTTTATTCCAAGTTTTTGTCTTGCACAGACCATTAATTTTTTGGACTGTGTATGAAAATTTCCCTTAACCTCTTCATGATTACATCTGGCACACTTGGTCGATTGGTACCTCTCTGTTTACAGAGATAACCAGGTGTCCCTAAATTTTTGATAGCAATGCATGATGCTCTGTTGATATGGCAATTCTTTTCTATAATTCCTTCTGCACGCACAGTGCAATGTGGTAACAGATAAACATTTCACATATTCCAATACACAAAAGGTCTTTTCTTACTTTGTTGCCATTTTGTCAAGGCACTGCACTTGTAATGCTATCTGGTGGGAAGTTTATGGTTCTATTCATGCATCCGTCATACTTGTACATGTAATACTTTGGAAAATATAGTGCTTTGAAACTGAGTGAATCGTTTACAGTAGCCCTGTACTGTGAGTATTGTTTTTCAGGAAGCAAACGAATGTAAAAAAGAGCAGAAACAGGGGCAAGTGACAGATGACTTCTGGTATTTAAAGCATAAAACACCATTACCACTAGTATTGTAAAATTCTCTTATCTGTTATTAATAAAAGTGTGATGCACAATACTCCAAAAATAAAGCAGAAACAATTCTGGAACACTATTAAACAAAGAGGAGGATTGATACAAAAATTACCAACACATTTTTTAAACACAAGGCAATGCATAAATATTCTTGGCAGCAGCATACTAGCAAACTTCATTCTATAATAGATTAGACACACATCAAAAAAAGTTTTGGATCACCCCATTTCCCAGAACTCCTGAAGATAGACATTGACTGTAGATATTGTATCACAGACAGTCCCTTTGACTGTTCAGAGATGTTACTAAACCTGCCCAAAGATGTAAACACCCATGAATGAGCATCACTTATTAGGCGGAGGGGCTCCGACAGCCAATCAGTTCCAGTTATTCTACCAGGAAGGAGGTACACGTCTCGTGTTGTCTGTAGTTCAACAATGCCTAGACGCTCAATACTGCGATCATGTCCACTCATGTCCGCATTGTTACTTTGTGCTAGGAAGAGCTCTCAACAAGGGAAGTGTCCAGTCGTCTCGGAGTGAACCAAAGCGATGTTGTTTGGACATGGAGGAGATACAGAGAGACAGGAACTGTTGATGACATACCTCACTCAGTCTACCCAAGGACTACTACTACAGTGGATGACCGCTACCTATGGATTATGGCTCAGAGGAGCCCTGACAGCAATGCCACCATGTTTAATAATGCTTTTTGTGCAGCTACAGGATGTTGTGTTACGACTCAAACTCTGCACAATAGGCTGCAAGATGTGCAACTTCACTCCTGACATCCATGGCAAAGTCCATCTTTGCAACCACAACACCTAGCAACATGGGCCCAACATTATGCCAAGTGGGCCACTCAGGATTGTCATCACATTCTCTTCACTGTTGAGTGTCGCATATGCCTTCAACCAGACAATCATCGGAGACATGTTTGGAGGCAACCCGGTCAGGCTGAACACCTTAGACACACTGTCCAGCAAGTGCAGCAAGGTGGGGAGGTTCCCTGATGTTTTTGGGGTGGCATGTTTGGAGGCAACCCGGTCAGGCTGAACACCTTAGACACACTGTCCAGCAAGTGCAGCAAGGTGGGGAGGTTCCCTGATGTTTTTGGGGTGGCATTATGTGGGGCCGACGTATGCCACTGGTGGTCATGGAAAGTGCTGTAGTGGCAGGAAGATATGTAAATGCTATCCTCCAACCAATAGTGCACCCATATCGGCAGCATACTGGCGAGGCATTCGTGCTCATGGACAACAATATGCGCCGCCATCGTGTGCATCTGGTGAATGACTTCCTTCAGGATAACGCCATCACTCAACTAGAGTGGCCAGCATGTTCTCCAGACGTGAACCCTATAGTAAAATTCCTGGTATTGATTGAAAAGGGCTGTTGATGGACAATGTGATCCACCAACCACTCTGAGGGATCTACGCCAAATTGCCCTTGACGAGTGAGACAATCTGGACCAACAATGCCTTGATGAACTTGTGGATAGTATGCCATGAGAAATACAGGCATGCATCAATGCTAAAGGACATGCTACTGGATATTAGAGGTACTGGTATGTACAGCAATCTGGACCACCACCTCTGAAGGTCTTACTGTATGGTGGTACATCATGCAATGTATGTTTTTCATGAGCAGTAAAAAGGGTAGAACTGACATTTATGTTGATCTCTGTTCCAGTTTTCTGTACAGGTTCTGGAACTCTCGGAACCAAGGTGATGCAAAACTTTTTTTGATGTGTCTATTATCAATAGAGTATAGATTTAAGTGTCAGGAAGTTCTTTCTGAAAGTATTTGTGTGGAGTGTAGCCGTGTATGGAAGTGAAACATGGACAATAAATAGTTAGACGAGAACAGAATAGAAGCTTCCAAAATGTGGTGCTACAGAAGAATGCTGAAGATAAGATGGGTAGATCACATAACTAATGAGGAGGTACCGAATAGAATTGAGGAGTAGAGTAATTTGTGGCACAAATTGACGAGAAGAAGGGATTGGTTAGTTCTGAGGCATCAAGTGATCACCAATTTAGTTGTGGAGGGGACCTTGCAGTGTAAAAATCGTAGAGGGAGACCAAGAGATGGGTACATTAAACATGTTCAGAAGGATGTAGGTTGCAGTGGTTACTCAGAGATGAAGAGGCTTGCAAACGTAGAGTAGTATGGAGAGCTGCATACAACCAGTCTGTGGACTGAAGACCACAGCAACAACGTCATTAGACAGACAAGTAGTTTCAAGGCAGCAGATGTTAAATCTTACAGAGGATCCCAGTGTGGATCAGACCATTATTTTGTAAAAATGAATAGTTTTTGGGCATGGAAGAATGCAAAGAATGAGTCTAACAACATTAAAATAAATTCTACTGAGAAAGCTCAAAATGTACACTTCAGTATTGACAGCCTACAAGATAAAAGTATACAAACGTTCTTTGCTGCTGGAATGGGGGGAGGAAACAAATAAACAAATAAACAAACATTGGAAGAATTTATAACATTAACCAGTGTATTACCCCAACCTTTAGGCAGCTAATATATGCAACATGTAATCTCAAGACTCCTTGCCATGTAAATGTTTGCTCTCATATAATCACTCCTTCCTCTCTCTCTCTCTCTTTCTCTCTCTTTCTCTTTCTCTCTCTCTCTCTTTCTTCTAAGAGTGTCATCTATGTATGATTTTACTGCTGTTGCCAAAATGATCATTGTAATTCAATCCTGTAACATTTTACCTAATTGTTATTAGCAAGTATGAAGTTTAAGCCATTTTAACATTTCACCTGATTGCATAAACGAGTACGAATGTTTAGCTGTTTTAACCTTTCAAAATTGGATTTATATACCACCTGAAGTACACACACATATATTTGACACCTCAAAACAAACACCTGCAAATGGTTTAAACGATTATTCTGTAATAATGTTGTTACGATGTATTTTCTTTGCACTTTGCGATTATGTCTTCTCTTCTGCTGTATGAACCTTGCACCCAGCTGATTCCAGACGCCATATTTGTTTACAAATGTGGCAGTATACATGTGAAGTGTTACGACAGAAAAAGGAACCTGTGACCACTGGAGGTACTCTAGTTTACTTATTAAAGTTTACCATTAGATATCAGTTCAATTTTTTGTCAAAAGTTATCCAAAACCATATTCTGAAATAGTGTCTTGTTTCTCCACTAGGCAGTGCCACAAGTTCCTCCAAAGCCCTAACACAACATACAGACATATGTAATACTAACTAATGTAAATCCACCCGATGATGGAGGTTTAAACCTTCGAAACGCGTCGTGGAAAAACTAGAAAAAATAAAACGGTGACTGGTAACAGTAAACTTGTTGTTTCATTTAATTGGAAGAATCATTTGAAGGAAGTACTGAAGAAATACACTGAAGTGTCAAAGAAACTGGTATAGGCATGTGTATTCAAATACAGAGATATGTAAACAGGCAGAATATGATGTTGTGGATTGCTATGCCTATATAAGACAGCAAGTGATCAAGATTTAAGTTAGTTTGAACGTGGTGCTATAGTCGGTGCATGAGTGACGGGACACAGGATCTTTGATGTAGTGATGAAGTTGGGATTTTCCCGTACGACCATTTCACAAGTGTACCATGAATATCAGGAACCCGGTAAAACATCAAATCTCTGACAGTGCTGCAGCCGGAAAGAGATCCTGCAAGAACGGGACCAACAATGACTGAAGAGAATCATTCAATATGTGATAGAAGTGCAACCCTACTGCAAATTGCTGCAGATTTCAGTGCTGGGGCATCAACAAGTGTCAGCGTGTGAAACAGTCAAAGAAACATATTTGAAATGGGCTTTCGGAGCCAAAGGCCCACCCATGTACCCTTGATGACTGCATGACACAAAGCTTTACACCTTGCCTGGGCTTGTAAACACCGACATTGGACTGTTGATGACAGGAAACATGTTGCCTGGTCAGATGAGTCGTGTTTCAAACTGTATAGAGCGGATGGACGTGTATGGGTATGGACACAACTTCATGAATTCATGGACCTTGCTCGTCAGCGGGGGACTGTTCAAGCTGTTGGAGGCTCTATAATGGTGTGGGACGTGTGAAGTAGGAGTAAGATGGGACTCCTTTCAAGATATGACTCTGACAGATGACACGTATGTAAGCATCCTGTCTGATCACCTGCATCCATTCACGTCCATTGTGCATTCCGATGGACTTGGGAAATTCCAGCAGGACAATGTGACACCCCACATGTCCAGAATTGCTACAGAGTGGCTCCAGGAACACACTTCTGAGTTTAAACACTTCTGATGGCTACCAAACTCCCCAGACATGAACATAATTGAGCATATCTGGGATGCCTTGCAATGTGCTGTTCAGAAGAGATCTCCACCCCGTCATGCTCTTGTGGATTTATGGACAGCCCTGCAGGATTCATGGTGTCAGTTCCCTCCAGCACTACTTTGGACATTAGTTTAATCCATGCCACATCGTGTTGCAGCACTTCTGCATGCTCAGCCCCACACGATATTAGGCAGAGGTACCAGTTTCTTTGGGTCTTCAGTGTATATGAATATATAAAATCCAATGTTATAAGTATAACAACTGAGGTGCTGTGCATAAGGGGAAACAACAACAGCCATACAGCAGAATGGTGGTTGGAGGAAAAAGAGGTGGTAGTTAAAGAAAAGAGGAACGCATTCAACTGAAGGTTGAATGATAAATCAGAAGTAACAAGAACAATCTACAAGGAAAAGAAGAATGAAGTGATAAAAAAAAGGATAGCAAAGAATGAAGCATGGGAATGGTCATGTGCCAATTCAATAGCAAACTAGGATTTGGGAGAGCGAAAGAAGCATGGCCAATATTAAAAGGACTTCGATCAGAGACAAAATCCAAAACCAGTCTTTGACTGATAACACTGAAAGAATGGGACAAATATTTGCAGAAATTATGAAATGAGGATGGAGATAAGTATCTGGAGGAAGGAACAGTGGAAGAAAAGGAACAGGAAGGGGAGGAAATCCAAGTTTTAGAAAGTGAGGTGAGTAAGGTATTAAGAACATGGAAGAATGGTAAAGCACCTGGACCAGGCAGTATCAATCTGGAGCTCTTAAAATATGGTGGTGACAAAATTGTGGAACTAGCAACACAGCTAGTCAATAAAATGTTACGTGGAGTTTCAGTACTCAAGGAAATGAAGCTGGGCTATATTAATACTATATTTAAGAAAGGGGATTGCTGAAGCTGCTTGAACTATTGTGGAATTCGTGTTATAAACACTTTAGTGAGAAATTTTGGGAAAATAACTACTCAGGAAGAACAATGTGGTTTCAAAGCCGGTAGATCATGCATTGACCATTTTTTCGCATTAGAACAGATCTTAGAGAAACATAGGGAAAATAAATAAAAAAGTATAGGATTAATTATCATAGATTTTGAAAAAGAATGTGATATTGTCCTGAGAAAACAACTTTGAAGAGCATTACATGTGGCAAAAATAAAGGATCCTTTAATTGATATAATACAAGAAGTATATAGAGATAACATATGTCAAGTGAAAATTGGTAGTACACTTTCAGAGAAATTTAGAACAAGCAAGGGTCTGTTACAAGACTGTCACCAACATTATTTAAAGTCTATGTAGACATCAGTAATAAAACATGGTCTCATAAATGCAATGGGATGGGGCTAGAAATTAAAGATGGAGTTCATTTACATCACCTACTATTTGCTGATGATCAAGTAGTTATAGCACAAGATGGGGAGGATGCAGATTATATATGTAGAAAATTAGCAATGGAATACATAAACTGGGGATTGAAGATTAATCACTGGTGATCCAGGTGACTTATACGTAGAGGGAAAGAAAATTAAGAAGGTTAACACTTTCTGTTGTTTGGGATCCATTTTAGAGATGGAGCGAAAATCAGAGGTAGAACTTAATAAAAGAATTAGCAGAGGAAGGAAGGTGATTGGGATGCTCAACTCAATCTTATGAAACAGAAATATAATAAACTGAACCAAAAAATCATATATAAATCGATACTAGAGAGAGTAGTTATGTATGGAATGGAGACTTGTACTACTAATCTGAAACCCATAAAAAACTGCAAGCAGTAGAAATGGACTTCTGGAGAAGATCAGCAAAAATTTCTACAAAAGAGAAAGTAAGAAATGATAAAATAATAAAGAGAATGGAAATAAGAGAACGAATACATGATGTGGTGGACAGAAGGAAGTTACAATGGTATGGGCATGTAGGAAGAATAGAGGAAGCCAGAATTCTGAACTGGAAGGAAAGAAGAGAAGGGGATGCCCTGTGATCACCTGGCTCCAAAATGTACGATTAACGATGAGAAGAGTTTGTGCAGAGGTAGAAGATATACAAAATTGAAACACCTGGAGGGACATCCTGAGGAGATAAATTAAGATTCTATGCAACAGATGTAATAATTTCTGGGTATTTGTTATGTTGGAGAATAACCTTTGTATGGAGGAAAAGCTCAATAAATAAAATTATAAGGAATGATACATACAAAATTAATCCCCACAAAATAGTTGTGGCAAAAATGTGTGCACATTGACATTGTGTGTTTGTAATCAATAAGTATTTCCTGACAAATATTCTGTAGTAATAATTTGTGCCTTTTCTCTGGTACATAAGTGCTTTTATTCTCTATTTTGCAATAAATAGTCAGTTTTCCATTTCTGTGTGACCTGTTTCAAAAAATGATTGATCAGTTCACCCTATGTTTAGATAGTTCTTGTACACAGCAGTACACATAGAAGTAAATGTAGAGTTCTTCTGCAGAACCACACATCCATCTGATAGCATTCTTATTTGTGCGTAGGTTGATTGTCATGCATGGCAGTTTCAGTCAGTTCATTTTTACTATCTGATCTTTTCATAAATAACAAATGCCATTTCTATTTACCAGGTGTTGCTTGGTCAAATTATACTGTGCCAATTTTCTCAGACAAATATCTGGCCATGAAGTTCCTTTGGAATGATCAAGACAGCTTGTAGGTCAAAATTTATGACCACAACACTTGGCGCACAATGTCCTTGAATTTTGCCTTCATTGCGCTTATTTTGAGCCAGATCTTGTCATTGCAAATGTCTGTCATGATCTTGCTTCAGCTGCTTCTCATCCTCTATCAAAAACCTAATTGTTGTACTATTTATGACACTAGTTTCTCTTTTCATCATTTTCAGTTTATGTATGTCCACAGTAATGCAATATTTTAGAAACTGAGCAAGAAAAATTGTGGCAGACCGGCACAATGTAGGTGCACAGGTGTGTGTGTGTATATATATAACATTCCACGTGGGAAAAATATATATAAAAAACAAAAATGCTGTGACATACCAAACGAGAAAGCGTTGGTAGATAGACACAATAAAAAACACACAGACACACACACAAATATCAAGTTTTCACAACCCAAGGTTGCTTCATCAGGAAAGAGGGAAGGAGAGGGAAAGATGAAAGGATGTGGGTTTTAAGGGAGAGGGTAAGGAGTCATTCTAATCCCAGGAGTGGAAAGACTTACGTTAGGGGGAAAAAAGGACAGGTATATGTGCGGATGGATATGTGTGTGTGTGCGAGTATATACCTGCCTTTTTTCCCCCTAATGTAAGTTTTTCCGCTTCCATGATTGGTATGACTCCGTACCCTCTCCCTTAATACCCACATCCTTTCGTCTTTTCCTCCCCTTCCCTCTTTCCTGATGAAGCAGTCGTTGGTTGCGAAAGCTAGAATTTTGTGTGTATGTTTGTGTTTGTTTGTGTGTCTATCGACCTGCCAGCCCTTTTGTTTGGTAAGTCACATCATCTTTGTTTTTAGATATATTTTTCCCATGTGGAATGTTTCCCTCTATTATATGAAAAGATGATGTAACTTACCAAATGAAATCGTTGGTATGTTGATGAACACACAAATATTTTCCCACGTGGAATGTTTCCTAATAGAGGGAAACATTCCATGTGGAAAAATATATCTAAAAACAAAGATGATGTGACTTACCGAACGAAAGCGCTGGCAGGTCGAAAGACACACAAACAAACACAAACACACACACAAAATTCAAGCTTTCGCAACAAACTGTTGCCTCATAAGGAAAGAGAGAAGGAGAGGGAAAGATGGAAGGATGTGGGTTTTAAGGGAGAGTGTAAGGAGTCATTCCAATCCCGGGAGCGGAAAGACCTACCTTATGGGGAAAAAAGGACGGGTATACACTCGCACACACACACATGTCCAACCACACATATACAGACACAAGCAGACATCTCACAAGCAGACATATTTAAAGACAAAGAGTTTGGGCAGAGATGTCAGTCGAGGCGGAAGTGAAGAGGCAAACTCTTTGTCTTTAAACTCTTTGTCTTTAAATATGTCTGCTTGTGAGATTTCTGCTTGTGTCTGTATATGTGTGGATGGATATGTGTGTGTGCAAGTGTATACCCGTCTTTTTTTCCCCCTAAGGTAAGTCTTTCCGCTCCCGGGATTGGAATGAATCCTTACACTCTCCCTTAAAACCCACATCCTTTCGTCTTTCCCTCTCCTTCCATCTTTCCCGATGAGGCAACAGTTTGTTGCGAAAGCTTGAATTTTGTGTGTGTGTTTGTGTTTGTTTGTGTGTCTTTCGACCTGCCAGCGCTTTCGTTTGGTAAGTCACATCATCTTCGTTTATATATATATATATATATATATATATATATATACACACACACACACACACACTCTGGGTGTTACAAAAAGGTACGGCCAAACTTTCAGGAAACATTCCTCACACACAAAGAAAGAAAATATGTTATGTGGTGGAGATGTGTCCGGAAACGCTTACTTTCCATGTTAGAGCTCATTTCATTACTTCTCTTCAAATCACATTAATCATGGAATGGAAACACACAGCAACATAACGTACCAGCATGACTTCAACACTTTGTTACAGGAAATGTTCAAAATGTCCTCTGTTAGCGAGTATACATGCATCCACCCTCTGTCGCATGGAATCCCTGATCCCTGATGCGGTGATGCAGCCCTGGAGAATGGCATATTGTATCACAGCCATCCACAATACGAGCACGAAAAGTCTCTACATTTGGTACCAGGGTTGCGTAGACAAGAGCTTTCAAATGCTCCCATAAATGAAAGTCAAGAGGGTTGAGGTCAGGAGAGCGTGGAGGCCATGGAATTGGTCCGCCTCTACCAATCCATCGGTCGCCGAATCTGTTGTTGAGAAGCGTACGAACACTTCGACTGAAATGTGCAGGAGCTCCATCGTGCATGTTGTGTCGTACTTGTAAAGGCACATGTTCTAGCAGCACAGGTAGTGTATCCCATATGAAATCATGATAGCGTGCTCCATTGAGCATAGCTTGAAGAACAAAACTAAAATGAGCTCTAAATGGAAATTAAGCGTTTCTGGACACAAGTCCACATAACATCTTTTCTTTATTTGTGTGTGTGGAATGTTTCCTGAAAGTTTGGCCGAACCTTTTTGTAACGCCCTGTATATTTGCTTGTGTCTGTATATGTGTGGATGGATATCTGTATGTGTGAAAATGTATACCCGTCCTTTTTTCCCCCTAAGGTAAGGCTTTCTGCTCTCGGGATTGGAATGACTCCTTACCCTCTCCCTTAAAACCCACATCCTTTCGTCTTTCCCTCTCCTTCCCTCTTTCCTGATGAAGCAACCGAGGGTTGAGAAAGCTGGAATTTTGTGTGTATGTTTGTGTTTGTTTGTGTGTCTGTCAACATACCAACACTTCCGTTTGGTAAGTTACATCATCTTTGGCATTCCATATGGGAAAAACACAACCACCTAACCTTTGTGCACATCATTGTCTACCAAACAAAGTTCACCACAGGATCAACATAGGCCAGCTATAACCAACACTTTTTCGCCTTTTTTCACACCAGATGTCCAGTTGCTTTCTAGTTCACCTTTATCTCTCCCTATATATTCTTATTTTCATTTTCATTTCAGCCTCATGTTACACTTTCCACCTTCTAATACCATGTCCCCCTCACAACATCCCCACACCGACCCCATTAAGTTTTATTTACATTCCCTCCGCAAACATGCCCTCGCCCTAGCCAGATTACACTCCCATATTTTATTTTCTCAGGCTTGTCTGACATTTGGCATTACCCCCAAAGGCCTCACACTTAAAGTTCCCATCTCTGGCTGTAACCCTTCTTTCCATCAGTCCCTATACCAGTTCCAAACTGAGCAATCCATTGCCCTCACCCACCTAATCCTTCACCTACACATCAACTCAGCCAATGAACACACCCGTCAACTCCTATCCTTAATAAAAGTCCTTAATCTTTCCTCTCCCACATCCACACCGGCTGTTCAGAGCATCCTCCTACAGGCAAACCGCAAATTAGAACAGCATGCCACCCTCCACCTCAAATACTATCCAATCTCCTGGTTTCCCACCTCCGGAAAGGCAACTCACTCACCCTTCACAACCTTTCCAGCAAACCTCAACCTCCTCTCATTGCACACAGACCCAGTTTCCCCCATCTACTCAATCTCCCACTTCCAGCTCCGCTCCCCCCAAAACCTCAAAATTCCAATCAACACAATCTGGAACCACAACACCCTAATTCAGTAGTTAACCTTTCCTCCAAACCTCTCTCCCAATCCGAAACCTCTGTCCTATCCAAAGGCCTCACCTTCAGCCCCACTCCCAGATTCAACCAAACAGCCCTTGTCAAAGATTTACTGTCCTACACCTGTACTCTCTGCTGGAAATATCACTTTGCCATGAAGAAAAATGATCCTAATCCTACTCCTAATTATCCAACTCCCCAAGACACTATCCAAATTGAACTCTGCCTGGAACAGTTCTGTCCTCCGTCACAGCGGGTCCCACCTCCTCTTCCTCAAAATCACCCTCTCCAAACCTTCCAGGAATTTCTGACTTCCAGCCTTGCCTCTCAATCCTTCTTAAAAAACCTTAATGCTACTCCCAACATCACCACTGCTGAAGCCCAGGCTATCCGTGATCTGAAGGCTGACCAATCCATTGTCATTCTTCCAGCGGACAAGGGTTCCACGACTGTGGTACTTGATCGTCGGGAGTATGTGGCTGAGGGACTGCGTCAGCTTTCACACAACACTAGATACAAAGTTTGCCAAGGTAATCCCATTCCTGATGTCCAGGCAGAGCTTCAGGGAATCCTCAGAAGCTTAGGC
This sequence comes from Schistocerca americana, assembly GCF_021461395.2. Lineage (NCBI taxonomy): Eukaryota > Metazoa > Arthropoda > Insecta > Orthoptera > Acrididae > Schistocerca > Schistocerca americana. The sequence continues at coordinate 28,789,501 of NC_060124.1, forward strand.
CCCCTACAAAACCTTTCACCTGACTCCATCAACCTCCTGACCCCACCAACACCCCAAACCCCTACCTTCTACCTTCTTCCTAAAATTCACAAACCCAATCATCCCGGCCGCCCCATTGTAGCTGGTTACCAAGCCCCCACAGAACGTATCTCTGCCTACGTAGATCAACACCTTCAACCCATTACAAGCAGTCTCCCATCCTTCATCAAAGACACCAACCACTTTCTCGAACGCCTGGGATCCTTACCCAGTCTGTTACCCCCCGTAAACCATCCTTGTAACCATTGATGCCACTTCCTTATACACAAATATTCCGCATGTCCAGGGCCTTGCTGCGATGGAGCACTTCCTTTCACGCCGATCAGCTGCCACCTTACCTAAAATCTCTTTCCTCATTACCTTCATCCTGACCCACAACTTCTTCACTTTCGAAGGCCAGACATACCAACAATTAAAGGGAACAGCCATGGGTACCAGGATGGCCCCCTTGTACGCCAACCTATTCATGGGTTGCTTAGAGGAAGCCTTCCTGGTTACCCAGGCCTGCCAACCCAAAGTTTGGTACAGATTTATTGATGACATCTTCATGATCTGGACTCGTAGTGAAGAAGAACTCCAGAATTTCCTCTCCAACCTCAACTCCTTTGGTTCCATCAGATTCACCTGGTCCTACTCCAAATCCCATGCCACTTTCCTTGACGTTGACCTCCACCTGTCCAATGGCCAGCTTCACACGTCCGTCCACATCAAACCCACCAACAAGCAACAGTACCTCCATTATGACAGCTGCCACCCATTCCACATCAAACAGTCCCTTCCCTACAGTCAAGGTCTTCGTGGCAAACGAATCTGCTCCAGTCCGGAATCCCTGAACCATTACACCAACAACCTGTAAACACTTTCACATCCCGCAACTACCCTCTTGACCTGGTACAGAAGCAAATAACCAGAGCCACTTCCTCATCTCCTCAAACCCAGAACCTTCCACATAAGAACCCCAAAAGTGCCCCACTTGTGACAGGATACTTTCCGGGACTGGATCAGACTCTGAATGTGGCTCTCCAGCAGGGATGCGACTTCCTCAAATACTGCTCTGAAATGAGATCCATCCTTCATGAAATCCTCCTCACTCCACCAAGAGTGTCTTTCCACCATCCACCTAACCTCCATAACCTCTTAGTTCATCCGTATGAAATCCCCAAACCACCTTCCCTACCTTCCGGCTCCTACCCTTGTAGCTGCCCCCGGTGTAAAACCTGTCCCATGCACCCTCCCACCACTACCTACTCCAGTCCTCTAACCCGGAAGGTGTACAAGATCAAAGGCAGAGCCACGTGCGAAAGCACGCACGTGATGTACCAACTGACCTGCCTACACTGTGAAGCTTTCTATGTGGGAATGACCAGCAACAAACTGTCCATTTGCATGAATGGACACAGGCAGACAGAGTTTGTTGGTAATGAGGGTCACCCCCTGGCTAAACATGCCTTGGTGCATGGCCAGCACATCTTGGCACAGTGTTACACCGTCCGGGTTATCTAGATACTTCCCACTAACACCAGCTTGTCAGAACTCCGGAGATGGGAACTTGCCCTTCAGTATATCCTCTCCTCTTGTTATCCGCCAGGCCTCAACCTCCGCTAATTTCAAGTTGCCGCCGCTCGTACCTCACCTGTCTTTCAACATCTTTGCCTCTGTACTTCTGCCTCGACTGACATCTCTGCCCAAACTCTTTGCCTTTACAAATGTCTGCTTGTGTCTGTGTATGTGCGGATGTATATGTGTGTGTGTGCGAGTGTATACCTGTCCTTTTTTCCCCCAAGGTAAGTCTTTCCCCTCCCGGGATTGGAATGACTCCTTACCCTCTCCCTTAAAACCCACATCCTTTCATCTTTCCCTCTCCTTCCCTCTTTCCTGATGAAGCAACTGTTGGTTGCGAAAGCTAGAATTTTGTGTGTATATTTGCGTTAGTTTGTGTGTCTGTCGACCTGCTAGCACTTTCATTTGGTAAGTCATATCAGCTTTGTTTTTAGATATATTTTTCCTACATGGGGAAAGTGCTGGCAGGTCGATAGACACACAAACAAACACAAACATACACACGAAATTCAAGCTTTTGCAACAAACTGTTGCCTCATCAGGAAAGAGGGAAGGAGAGGGAAAAACGAAAATATGTGGGTTTTAAGGGAGAGGGTAAGGAGTCATTCCAATCCCGGGAGCGGAAAGACTTACCTTAGGGGGAAAAAAGGACGGGTATACACTCGCACACACACACATATCCATCCACACATATACAGACACAAGCAGACATATTTGGTCTTTAAATATGTCTGCTTGTGTCTGTGTATGTGTGGATGGATATGTGTGTTTGTGCGAGTGTATAGCCGTCCTTTTTTCCCCCTAAGGTAAGTCTTTCCACTCCCGGGATTGGAATGACTCCTTACCCTCTCCCTTAAAACCCAAAACCTTTCGTCTTTCCCTCTCCTTCCCTCTTTCCTGACGAGGCAACCGTTGATTGCGAAAGCTAGAATTTTGTGCGTAGGTTTGTGTTTGTTTGTGAGTCTATCGACGTGCCAGCGCTTTCGTTTGGTAAGTCACATCATCTTTGTTTTTATATATATATATATATATATATATATATATATATTGTCTTTAAATATGTCTGCTTGTGTCTGTGTATGTGTGGATGGATATGTGTGTTTGTGCGAGTGTATAGCCGTCCTTTTTTCCCCCTAAGGTAAGTCTTTCCGCTCCCGGGATTGGAATGACTCCTTACCCTCTCCCTTAAAACCCACATCCTTTCGTCTTTTCCCTCTCCTTCCCTCTTTCCTGATGAGGCAACAGTTTGTTGCAAAAGCTTGAATTTTGTGTGTATGTTTGTGTGCCTGTTGACCTGCCAGCACTTTCATTTGGTAAGTCACATCTTTGTTTTTTGATATATATTTCCTACGTGGAATGTTTCCCTCTATTATAACCATATATATATATATATATATATATATATATATATATATGTGTGTGTGTGTGTACCCCAGCTCGTCACGGGATCATTTTGAAGCAAAGTTTTCATTATTTTTTGCATGTGCCTATCGACACCTCAACACGTTTGCTATTCAGTGCTTAATATTTTCGAAATGGTTATATAAAAATTGTTTGATGGCACTCCTGGTGAACACACAGAGGAAATTAAATGCACAAATAACATGAATTTCAAGGCAAACATTACCTGAAGTGGTACATATTTTTTTTAATAAATGTTAAAGATTCTTATCTTCTTATGCAGCGGAATATGTAATGATGGTTCATCTGAGGTCAATCATGCCTTGGTGCACTTCATAGTGAGCTGTCAGTCGTCGATAGTGTAGGTTCACAAAATAGTTGATACAAACATTTATCCTTTACTGCTGACACAATCACAGATAGTGCTTTATCCAGTTACTTTATTTGTCTGGCTGATGACCACAAAACATAGACAAATAAAATGTGGTAATAGGTGCAATGTATTTCTTGATATCCTGTCTTTTTCCTTTAACTCCTCTTAAATAGTAGGTCTACTCAGTTATAAGGAATGCCAGTTTAGTTAGAAAAAAATTAATTGTGATCTTTTTTCATTGCTACTACGTAAAAATACAGTCCAGTTATTTCTGATAATGTATAATATATTTTAGTATAACTGATGTTGTATTTTACTCACTGGAGCTATTTAACGAGTCTCGTTCATTTTTTTGATAACTTATTCCAGTGAAACAAGAAAAAACAATTAACAATAATCATAATTAAAAAGCAACATTGAATACAATTGTCATAAAGCTCATTCTCACAGTATCTTTGGTCTGCACATTAATTACAACACTGGTCCGTCTACAATATGCTGCAAACAATTCTCAGTTGTCATCCACAGCCCTCAACAGGCCATATGTTGGAGACAGAGGGAGGCAGGAGGTGATTTAACAATGAGAACCAAATCTTTCAGAAAGAAAAATTAAACACATTAAATAAGAATCTGTTATGACATGGTATCTGTCAAAATTGCCATACAGATGCAAATCATACTAAGTGTGACAGTACCTGTTATTGCACCAGCAATAGTACTATAAACATCTGTGTCAATAATTTTGACAGCCCAATATTATGATTATGAATAAATATATTTAATAACCCTCCATTTGGTAAATGTTATCATTTCTAAAATAATATATTTCTTTTATATAATGAATCCTAAATTGTATTTTTTGAGTATTTGCCTGTATTCTGGAAGAGACAGTCTTTGCAGTAGTTTACTACTGAAGACTGTTCAGAAGAAAGATCTTACAGAGAGGAAGGCAGATATTCTTCACCCTCGATGCTGTTGTCTTCTCCATCCACAGAGGAACTGGGAGTGTTAGCAACTTCCACGTTTCCAGAGCCCTCCAGCTGCTGAAGTTCATAATCATTGAGACCTGGTACCAAGGAAGGCAGGCTTGGGTTCAATTGTGGACGAGGCCATAATCAATTACTGTTGGTTAGTTTATTTTTCAGTCACGTAAGCTTTATTTGGAAACAACAAGAAGTAAAAGGTGACAATAAATTAGTAAGTGTCCCATGGCTGAAGGCCTTGATGACAAGAAATTCAAACTATTTCGTGGCTGAAGGCGCCAATAATGATAATTTAAAACTGTTTAATGGATGAAGGCCTGAATAGCAATCTTTTAAGAACCATTAACTTCTTCAACTTGCAATTACACTTGTTAAAATATTTTTAAAGAACAATCATCAAAATCTCACTGCTAGAATACAGTTGTCTAATTAAAATTTTAAGACAAGTAACACTAATGCCCGAAGGCCTTAGCGACAACAAATTAAACTATTTCTTGGCTGAAGGCCCCAATAGTAATAATTTAAAAATGGTTTCACGGCTGAAGGCCTGAATAGCAGTCTTTTAAGAACCAGTTAAACATCTTCAAACTCGAATTTACAATCATTAAATTTATTTATTTATTTATTTATTTTTTTTTTAAGAAAACAGTTATCAAATTTGACCAAACCAAGGTGGAAGGGGGGGGGGAGTGTCACAGATGTTGCTCCAAGATTCGCCCTGGAAAAGTCCCTCAAAAGCTTTGCAAGTGATGAGACAGGCAGCCAAGAGTTGCATTCACTTCACGAGATGGTAACTCAGACTAGTGGCAGTTAAACCCTTGACCAATAATCATTTGCCAAATCTACCTAATGTATGATGACCAATGCAACAATGGAATAACACACCCAAGTCGGAACCAGCGGCCAGCACTACGTCTTCAGACACCAGTGTTTAGAGCAACCGGAAGCAAAAAGGCCCATTCAACTTAAATTTCCTGGGTCCTGTTGACAACAAAATTGTACCATATTTACTCGAATCTAAGCCGCACTTGTATCTAAGCCGCACCTGAAAAATGACACTCGAAATCAAGGAAAAAAAATTTTCCCGAATCTAAGCCGCACCTGAAATTTGAGACTTGAAATTCAAGAGGAGAGAAAAGTTTTAGGCCACACCTCCAAATCGAAACAATGTTGGTCCATTGTAATATGAGACACAATTTAGGTCGAATGAATGATGATACAGCTACAGTAGTTTGGTTCAAGTCGTAAGCTTAGCAGTTAAGCTATACCAGGTAGCCATTGCTATGCATCAGCCACTCTGTCCATATTTATTCGGGTACCCTTCCTTTTTCATGTGCTTCATCTGGTTTGAATTGATTGCTTATTTTTCTTTGATATGATAAGTGACGTTCTCTTTGTTATATTTGTTTATGTCACTCTAAGGTAAAAATGTGTTACTATACTGTGTCATGCACTGTTTTCTGTGTTTATGGCCTGTCGCCGCTCGCAGCATGGCTTGCTTTTGTGCACGCTACCACCGCTTTTTTTAAAAAAAAAAGAAGGAGAGGAATCATCTCATTAGCGAAACAATGGCAAGAGACTGCTATTTGTTGTTACTTACACTGCTGCTTTCTTTGATAATGATCAACAAGAACCAAATAATAGAATGCATATGATAGAAGATGTTCTGAACGAGAGTTTAGCGAAAATGTTTCTCCGTTTGAAAATCTTTGCAGACGCCTCTTTAGTACATTACATTCTGCACAGAAATTAGAGGCATCTTAGATTTAAAAATCTAGTCAATTGCCGTGCTTCATTTATGACTGTATCACTATTAGGCACAAGACTGGAACAACATGGGGATGTGGAGCGAGCACTTTGAGAACTTCAGCACTAGCCCTTGTCTACAGAGTAGCTGAATACTGTTCACCAGTCTGGAGGAGAAGTGCACACATATCTAAAGTGGATGTCCAGCTGAGGGAGACAATGCGTATAATCTCGGGAACACTCAGGGCCACCCCCTGTGCAAGGCTTCCTGTACTAGCGAACATAGAGCCTCCAGAAATCAGGCGATCACAGCTAGCCCTAAAAACCTACAGGAAAATTATAGACAACCTGGACCTCCCTATCCACCAAGGTCTGACACCGACAAACAGGCTTAAATCCAGATCACCCTTTTGGGAAATCAGTGAAGAACTACAAGCCTTTGAGCCGAGAACAGCCTGGAACGAAGTATGGTTGGCAAGTGAATTTAAGAACAAAAATTTAGTACATGATCCGAACAAGAAGATTGATGGCTTCAACCTACCAAGAAGAGTGTGGACAGCTCTAAACCGGGTCAGAACGAGTGTTGGGAGATGTAAACACCTGATGAACAAGTGGGGCCTGGCAGACAGCGCTGTATGTGAGTGCGGTGAAATACAGACAATGGACCATCTACTCGTGTGCAAAGTGTATGGCTATGGTGGTGAACTCATGGACATACATAGACTCAGTGACTCAGCCATAGAGTGGCTCAAAAACATATCTAATATAGTGTAGAATTATATTGTTTTCTTTTTTAGTATATAGTGATAAGAATATTGTAAATTATGCCTCTGTGATGCCGAACGAGTAAATAAATAAATAAATAAACAAAAGGCACAAGAATAATACGAATATAAACATGACATGATATGTATATTCTTCCGCGTTTGCTGTTGTCTCACTCTAGTTTTGTAGTTTATTAGGCAGACAGGTTTTAAAAGAGATAGCAGCTAACACGAAAGAATACAAGGCAAAATGTTTATATTCGTACTATTCTTATGGTGAAGAGAATATTGCATGTGATTCACAATTCATAAAAGTTCCTATTAGCAACCGTCTCTTTTCACAGGTAAGAAAAAATTCAGAAAGCAGAGTTGGCCAAATTGACAAATATCCCAAACAGTCTTGCCAGTGGGATTTTCATAGTACATTGAAATGCTGCTAAATTCGAAGATGAACAATAATTAATTTGTATTTACTTCGTTGGCTAATGTATGAAAATGCAGTGGTTGAAACTCGGGGCGGAGAAAAAAGCTTGTCTTCCACTTTTTTTTTTAAATTTATTTACTGATGCAGAGGTTTTGGCGCCAGTATTTATCTTTGTGCCTGCAAAGAATGGCTGTGTAGCACTACATATATTCGGCGACAGAAGTTAGTTGTGGCGGCACCTACCAACATTTTTCAGAACTTCTGCTTTGTACTGGATTCTAAGCCGCAGGCTGTTTTTTTGATTACAAAAACCAGAAAAAAAGTGCGGCTTGGATTTGAGTAAGTACGGTACCCCTCGCGACTACCGCCTTTCCTTCTGGCAGTGCATGCGTGCTGCCAGTGGTCCCGGCATGTTCTTGCACTGCGCGTATCTGGCTGCTCGTCCGTCCCCAAGCGAACTGCCAACTCCCATGGCAAGGAACCACCACAACGTCGCCCCGAAGCTTAGTACCACCATTACTAGATATCGATAACCGCCGCTGCTGCCACTAGCAGACAGTCAACGCTTGCAAATGGAGTCGCACCAATGAACACAAGAAGAAAAAGATGACAACTGTAACTATACCAACTAAACAATGCCAACCTAGCTACGGCACCAATGCGAGCCGCAGCATGGCTCAATCTTCATTTTCAAATCAGTGTTGTTCAGTAACATCTTATCAGATTCACTCTCATAGTTTGAAGTGTCAGTTTACTGTTTTTGTTCAAGTGTAAGATGACCCTGAATGTAAGATGACCCCCCCCCCCCCCCCCTCTTTTTTAAGAGGCTCCTTGGAAATAATTTATTTTTAACATATTCCGTCTAACCAAAATAATAAACTTTTCTATATTACACCTATTCTACACTTATGCCATTTATTCATTGTCTGCATTTTGATAACACAAGGAGAAATAAAACAGACAAAAAGGAATTGTTTCTATCAATTTTTTTTTCTCTGCCATTTTTGTTTACTTAGCCTGAGGTATCACTATTTTTACACAACATCATCATCATCCTAACAAGACAGCTGTGAAACTTATATCTTCGTTGTCATAAATATTTGGCTATTTATTCCAAATATGATGCGATTGCTCGTTATGGTGGGATCCGAGATCAAAGACTTTTTTGTTTTGTTTTAAACATGTAACGGATTTTACTTCTGTACTGATGTGAAAATGTCTCTTGCTTTCGAGCATATCATCTGCTCGCTGCTCTCTCATTGGCTTTATATAAGCGGCAGCTTACAAACACCCCTGTCATTCCCATCCATCATAACTCATGGTGAGTGTTGACAACAGTGTTGCACGAAGTACATAAGTACCCCACTGGCCCCATTCTAAACTTTTAGCATGTCCCGCAGAGATGTATGCTGTTGTTGAGTATTTGTCCAATTTTAAAGTCAGTTCGTTTCCAAGTACAAACAGATTACAGAAAACTGCAGTTTAAATGTGTTAGATGTTCATAAGATGCCAAAGTACATAGTATAAATTCCCATAGTTTGCTGCACAACAAAATTTGCTGCCCACTCCCCACTGTTCCCCCCCTCACCCCACTTTATTGTAGTTTCCCCTCCAAGCCTACTGTAGTGCTGTGCTTGAGCAATAGTGAAAGACGAATGGGAATTTCTTCGATATACCATATGTAACAACAATAAGTAATACACGAATAAAAGATCGCAATTGTGATTCAGTCCAGTTCTCGAACTTTTGCTCATCCTGTGATCGAGTGACATCTGTTGGTACTATTTCCGCAATGGCTCTTTCCTCTGCAGTTTATTCTTGTGATAACAATTGTGTACAGTTTAATGTGATTTATTTCATTTGTTAGACATTTAACTCTGGTTTAACTTTTTTTCCTTATTTCAGCTTAACGTCACCATTTTTTTCTAAAGTTGATTAAAAGTTGGTGACATTTTTTTCCCAGTGTTCTAATACATGAACAGAGACCAGATTTCTCATTTGCAACCCACTTGTTAAATCATTACAGTTTCTCATAACCAAGTAGAATAGTGATTTGGTTTAAGGATCAAGTACTGGTTTTTGAAAGACAAGATGAAAGTTACCTGTACTTAAAAAGCCATGTAAATGTATACAGGGTGTCCCATTTGTCTTGACCACCCTAAATAACTGTTTGTCCGGATGCAAATTGCAAAATATTTCAAGCAAATGTTCTTTAGCCATCAGGGGGACATCAATCAGCATGATTGCCTTCATTGTAGCTTTTTTTTTTTTTTTACAAAGATATGAACAGTGGTATGACTTTTTCAAATGGTACCCTGTATTTTTTATTCAGTAATTCATTTCCTCTCCTAAAGATCTATTCAAAAATGTATCACAGCATACCATTCACTTAAACTCAACGTTATTAGTTACATAACACAACATTGACATTGACGCTCCCAGCACTTAGTGCAGGTTCTCAGGGTGATGCAACACATCCGCATGCTGACGATGACAGAAAACAAATGTAAACACAAGTAGAAGGCACACCCGCCATCACATCAACTGTCGTCAGTTGAAGAGTTGGGTGAGTAGAATATACATCAAAGAAGAGAAGGTAGAAATGCTTCTCATATATGGGGAATGTAAGTTAGTAGAACAGTAATTGCAATACTGTTTTTTTATGTACAGGTACATTTAGTACAGTAGTTTAGTCTTTTTAAATACTGTTGTGTAGAGTAGGCATACAGTAAAGGCTGTCCTTCCTACAAACTGCATCGACATAACATTTCTTTTATTGTTGTTGTTGTTGTTGTTGTTGTTAAAGGTAGGCAAAATGCTACGCTCAGTGTACGCGAACTACCTCCTCTTCTGGATGAAGGGCTGCTAAGAACTAGAATGCTTACATAGTATCAACACGATGTATGTCCAGCACATAGTGCCTTGCGTGCAAGTCGTGTTCTGAACTGAAGGTATCTTGCCAGATGGATTGGTCGAGGAGGAACAATTACTTGGCCTGCTAGGTCTCCTGATTTAAATCCTCTGGACTTTTTACTTTGGGTTTGGGGATGCGTTAAAGACGTTGTCTATCACGATATTCCAACAACTACAGAGGACAGGTAGGAACGTGTCATGCTTGCTTGTAATTCTCTTCAGCAGGCAACACTGGAAGCAGTACATAATTCTTTCATTCAATGAGTGCACCAGTGTATCGGTGTCTATGGTTACCACTTTGAGCACCTTTGAATGTTCTACTCCTGGGAAATGGTACAGGAGAGTCAAAGTCAGTTTTGTGTTATGTTTTTACTTGGTTTTCATTTGCTTTCTGACAACTCCAGCAAGTGGTTGAATTTGTGATCCCAGGTTCAAAGTCATTGTGTTGTGTAATTAATAATATTGTGTTTCAGTGGATGGTACACTGTGATACATTTTTGAATAGGTCTTTAGGAGAGGAAATGAATTACCAAATAAAAAATACAGGGTGCCATTTTAAAAAATCTTGTAAAAAAACGAAGCTAATATAAAGGCAATCATGCTGATTGATGTCTGCCTGTCGGATAAAGAACATTTGCTTGAAAAATTTTGTAATTTGCATCTGGACAAACAGTTATTTAGGGTGGTCAAGATAAACGAGACAACCTGTGTATATGGTATCTATACATGTATGAGAACTTTTATTGCAAAGCTGTTCAAATACAATAAAAGTTTTATGTTGACAGAATTTAGCGCTGTTTCCTCCTGAGTGTCACAAAAATCTCAATTTTAAAACAGAACATTAGATTGTCGTAATTATTAGCTCATAGTTTCTTGTGTATCCCTTGTACTAGCACCATGAGTCAAATGTCATGTGACTGTTCCAACAAGATCGATACTGCATTGAGCAGTTCATCATATTGGGACATCTCGAGCCTGTTCGCATGAAACCATTGTTTGCTAAGCCCTACCCTTTGGATCTCTTCAAAATAAATTTGTGTGAAACCTCAGTAGCCAATGATTCATCAGTAAATTAAGATGACCTCTACATTAATCTATTAAACACTTCAAAAGCATTGACCTCAGCAGCAATAGTGTAATCTGTGAATATAAGATGACCCCATATTTTTCGAATGACGATTGTCGGAAAAAAGCTTGTCTTATAATTGGGTAAATACAGTAATAATGCTGGTCCAGAACAAGCACCTTAGCATACCGGTTGTAACCACCTTTCTGATGGTACACTGAAAATAAATTTGTAGGGCCTCTTGATTCCAGGAATAACAACAGTTTTTTGCTCTTCAGAAAATTGAACAATAGCATTAACAGGCTGTATCAAGCCTGTAAAGCATGGTGTTGTCATTTTACCTGTCTCATTGTTAATTCTATGTGCAATATTTAAAACTTCTTTTGCCCTTTCTGTTGTTGCCAACACTACTGGGCATTGTTCTGATGTTGCACTTCTATATGGATTTGGGGAAAATGCTTTCCTGCTATTCAACATGTCAAACATATTGTTCATAAATTCTATAAAAAAGGTGTGTTTTTAGCTGTATGGCTCTGCAATTCCTTAATTGCTGTACTCACTCTGATAGCCACAGCAACAGAGTGGCTGATGGCTTTTACTTCCATTTTCACATTCATTTTCTGGAATGAATGTGTAAATAGTGAGTTTTAACAACATTCTGCTTTTTTTGTTCTTTTTCTTGATGTTGTATGTCAAGCTATCATCTTCAAATGAAACACCAGCATTGTTGCAGTGAAGTTGCTGCTAAGCAGATTCTTTTGTTTGCTTTTGAATAAATGTGGAACATCATAAATAGCAAATACTCGCTGTCCATTTACACTGATGTAAGGTCTTTCTGGTGTAACCTGCAAATGTTTGAGCATGCTCTGATTACTAGCTCCGATCACAGATGACCAGTTTGGTTTCAAGTTTGCATTTTGCAATGAAATAATTATCTCCTGTAAGATGCCCAATGGGTTTCCATGTTTTACTCCTGAGTTACGCAAAAAACAGTCAGTTTCCAGTAGCTGTAAATACATCTTTCATAAAAACAAGTGTATAATTTGCAGTAATTTGTTTTCTCCCCCTATCACCCAAATCCTCCAGACCTTGTACTAAATCGAGATCTTTTGTGTATTCCAGATGCCGCATTATTGACACCCCATCAAAAGACACTGTGGATGCCCTTTTGAAAGCGGTTTATGCCTCAAATTTCTTGCTAAGTTGAATAGAAAGGTTTTTGTTAAAGCATAATTGTAGAGAGCGCAGGAAATACTATACCCAGTTTTCGTAAAAATTTATATGCTACTGGAGATTTGTAAAATAGAAACAGATCTTTCTTAGTCAAGGATCACTGACAATTTTTGCTCTTGCATTGCATTGCAGCCAGTGCTGTGGAATAATGAGAAAGGATACAGAAACTGCTGAATGCGTGGGTAGTATTATTTGAGCTTCTACAGTGTAATAATGTATCCTTAATTTTTGACAAGTAGGAAGATTTTTTTTAAATGATCTGTTATGTTATGAATTTTCTGTTTCAGTTTTTGCTTCCGTAGAGTATCGTCATCGTCACACACCATACAGAGTTTTCTTTAAACTTGTCTTGCAGGCATTACTATGATTTCTTTCAGGTCTGAAAATGCTTCACATCGTTGCAGTGTTATGTTGGTTTCTGCCAGCTGCACTCTATGTTATTCTTAGTGTACTTACTTTCAGTTCAAGTGATGGCAGATTAGTCTTATCACTAGATCCCACAAATCTTGTGAAAGAACCAGTATCAGATGTAAATTTTAGACGAAGTGCTATGTGTTAAGCCATTGTTTCCTGGATTAGAGATTAGATTAGATTTACTTTCACTCCAATTGATCTGTAGTGAGGAGGTCCTCCAGGATGTAGAACATGTCAGAAAAACAATAATACATGACAAATTTTTACAACTGAAACAAATAAGCAAGGTCCCAAGTGGAATGATCATCATTTTTTTAATGAACACTATATGAAAGAATCATTTTACAAACACTTAATGCACTGAATCTAATATAAAAAAATGTTTTTGTTATTTATAAGGTAATAAACATGTAATAGAACTACTACAATACTTATTTACAGTGAACACACTACTGCACTGAAATGGTGCAGAGGTTAGATTGTACTTACACACACACACACACACACACACACACACACACATACACACACACACACACACACACAAATCAGTTAGTTCTACTGAGAAATTCATCTGTGGAGTAGAAGGAGTTGGCCACCAATAAATCCTTTAGGCTTCTCTTAAACTAAATTTCATTGGTAAGCTTTTTATGGCTGCTGGCAAGTTATTGAAAATGTGTGTTACTGAATAATGCACACCTTTTTGTACAAGAGTAAGTGACTTTAAATCCTTGTGAAGATTATTCTTATTTCTAGTACTGATTCATTGAACTGAGCTGTTGGTTTGAAAAAGTGATATATTTTTAATGACAAATTTCATTAAGGAATAAATGTATGGGGAAGAAGTAGTTAGTATCCCTAGTTCCCTAAACAGGATTCTGCAGAATGTTCTTGAGTTCACACCACATATAGCTCTTAGTGCATGCTTTTGTGCCCAGAAAACTTTAGCTTGGCATGATGAATTACCCCAAAAAATAATCCCATATGACATTATGGAATGAAAGTAAGCATAGTATGCCAGCTTTTTCATTTTTATATCCCCTATGTCTGACACACTTAGCATTGCAAATAGAGATTTGTTAAGACACTTCAGCAGTTCTGTGGTGTGCTCCTCCCAGTTGAATTTACTATCAAGGTGTAATCCCAAGAATTTAACACTGTCCACTTCTTCTATCTGCTTCTCATTGTATGTTAGGCGTATACTCGTGAGACACTCCTTACAAGTTCTGAACTGCGTGTAGTGTGTATTTTCAAAGTTTAGTGACAAAGAGTTGGCTTGGAACCATTGATTAATGTCCACAAATATTTTATTAGCCGATCTTTCTAAGACTACACTTGATTTGCTATTTATTGCAATGTTTGTATCATCAAACAAAATGAACTAGGCATCTGGTAATGTTAATGATGAAAGGTCATTGATATACACAAGAAAAAGTAAGGGCCCTAAGATGGAACCTTGTGGGACCCCACATGTAATTAGTTCCCAGTTGGATGATGCCTGATAGCTTAATACGTGTCTCTTTCCTAATAAAATCCTTTGTTTCCTGCCAGAGATATAAGATTTGAACCATTTTGCAGCATTTCCTGTTACACCATAATATTCTAATTTACTTAAAAGGATATTGTGATTTTCACAGTCAAATGCCTTTGACAGATCACAAAATATACCAGTTGCCTGCAATTTTTTGTCTAATGAATTAGGCACATTTTCACTGTGAGTGCAGACAGTCTTCTCAATATCAGAATCCTTTAGAAAACCGAACTGTGACTTTGAAAGTATGTTATTTGACATAAGATGGTTATAAAGCCGATTATACATTACTTTTTCTAAAATATTTGAGAATGCTGGCAAAAGTGAAATTCAACTGAAATATGATGCCATTTCTTTATCTCCCTTCTTAAACAGTGGCTTAACTTCAGCATATTTCAACCTGTTCATCAAAATGAGCATCACACAAGAGTCTGTTGTGCAGCTTTTCTGGATCCATATCTAGCAATCTGACACTGTCTGTAACAATAACTCTCCGCCAGGAAAATGTGAAATATATATTTATTTTTCATCAATAACTTAAGAAGCTCAAGGATCATTAGCTTCATAAAAAGTAAAAAGTAGCTTCATAAAAAGTTATCTATTATCATGTATTTGCTAACAGCTTCTTTATTTTCAAGCTTTGTTGGACTAGTTTAAATACTTTGATTACCAGATCATTGCATAATTTAGTACACTTTCAAGAGCCTGTCCTATGTTACATTTCAATCTTTCAGTTCTGGAAATGTCTCTACTGCAAGGATATTTTAAATCTGGTTAACAGTAAGTGAATAAATTTCAGCACTGACTGCATTCTCTCATGTGCAGAAGGCACACATGTGTGAGCATTCAATCAAGTTTGGATTGTAGTTCACTCACTATCCACCCTGTGTCGGATGTTTCTGAGAAACTTCATAAGCACATGGTTCCTAATCTCTTCTTCTGTGTGACATTACTTGCCTTGCTTGAAACAAATCCTGTATATAACACTGTTTTCCCTTTAGTGCTTAGTTTCTTCTTAGTGAAAGACAGTTCAGTAGTGAATGTATAATCTCAATGTTTCCAAGTGTTTGCATGATGAAATTCTTATTCTGTCGTGTTCCCTTCCATTCTCTACTGTGTAAATGCTCATGAAACATACACCAACTAATGGAAGAGAATGGCAGAGAGCACTAAACAACAGCTTAATCAAACCTGGTTTCTACAGGCTGAACTTAAGCAAATGAGCATCAGTGAATGAGAATTCTATCCAGTATGAACAATGGGCAAGTGTGAGAAAACATTCAGTTGTGTTCTGTGCACATTCATTTGTGTTTGCTTGTGGTTGACTGGTTGTCGAAGCATCAAAGGAAGCTGGCATTTTCTACGCTTTCATGCTAGCATTACAAAAAGTAATCTTCCACTGTGAACTACTGAGGCAGCCAGCGACTGTGGTTGTGTGTGTGAGTTGTGCTTGAATGAATACGTGTGTGTGTGTTTTGTCTAATTTTGATGAAGGCCTTTTTGGCTGAAAGCTTACTTGTTTGACAATCTTTTGTTGTGCCTATCTGTGACCCAGCATCTCTGCTGCATAGTGAGTAGCAACTACTCTTATCATAATATTGTCATTTAATATGAGAGGAATATAATACAAAAAAATGTTGTTAACTTACAAAGAGTAATCATGGAAGAAGAGCATGATCTTAATATGGAATTAATGAATAAGTTCAAGAATAAAAAGGAGAAAACTTCAGCCTCCAGTTCATTAGGCATTTGCTTGAG
This sequence comes from Schistocerca americana, assembly GCF_021461395.2. NCBI lineage: Eukaryota > Metazoa > Arthropoda > Insecta > Orthoptera > Acrididae > Schistocerca > Schistocerca americana. The sequence continues at coordinate 28,805,706 of NC_060124.1, forward strand.
AAATTCAAGTTTTTGTAAATGAATGTGAATATGTTTTGTATGTATAAATGCTTAAAACATATTTTATATGCTTGAGTTTTTCCAATGGTTAATATGTTATAGTTCTTCACATGACACAATATTTGTGTACACACTCCATTTCATTTTTTTCATTACCGCAGTCTAATATTTATTTGTATTAGCGGTATTATAAAGAAGACATTTTGTTTTTCTTAGAAATAGTCAAGACAACTCCATTGTGTAACTTTGTGTTGTGAAGTAAAAAATAAATGAAAGTGTTAATCCCCTAATTGGAGAAAAGAAAAAAAGAAAGAAAAAAGATAGTAAAATAACTAAAATTTTACATAAATTAAATGTGTCATTTCACTGTAGTTATGACAATCCAGTGCCTTATTTATTCATTTAAGAGGGAAAAGTTCTGACACCAACTTGTTATTTTACTAGTACATTAAGTAAAATTTTAATTAAAATAATTGAGTATAATAGGCCTTATGACAGCTTGGCCTACAGCAACTGCTTCTGGCTCAAATGCATTTTGGCGATGTCATTTGCCTCCACAGCATGAGAATGAAACACATCTCCAATTTATGTTACATAGTTGTGCAGAACTGCAGCAGCCACAATAACATTCACACTCTTGTTTTGTTAATACTTTAGTGAGAGTTAGGAAACATTTCTTCCAGCTCTGTTACATATCTGGTAGCAATTTGGAGTCTATTGTAGCTCCTGCATGGGGTCGAAACACAATAGTCATAAGATGGTTGAAGAGAGTGTCTCTGCTATCTCCAACAAGCAAACCAACATATTGTCCATTTTAAAATAATGCAGCAATTCTACCATTCAAAATTTTCATATTGGCATCACATATGATATGTGTTCTGATAGAAAAAAAGTTATTGTGATTTATGTATATTTCTGTGTGTGCTCCAGAAGGACAAAGTATGGGTACATGTACACAATATATGGATCTTATGACTTTTGAGAATCCACCAATTCCATAGAATTCCCTTTTGTTCCTTGGTGTATTTTTTTGGTTCCATGGCAGGGACACTTACAGTATCTTTTAAGACAAACCGTTTATCACACTGTTAAAGGTTCTTCTGTCAGTAGTACAATGGATATTGGTAAGACCCCTGTTATGAATTTGATAAGTAACAGTGCAAAATATTTGCACTCCATAAACAATTTGCAGCCTAGGAGACAAAGCACGATTTCCATCAGTATTATGCTGTAGTAATGGCTCCAGAATACCAAGTAGTGATTCGAAAGATTCCTTACGAAATGCAAAGAGCTCTTTCAAATCATTGTCACTATACATTGCAAATAGGTCTCTTCTTCCCATTACGACACTCATTACTGTGATGTTTACCTCTTCCTCCCTCTCCATATATTCTTCATTGTCCATGTAATACATAGAATTTGATATTTTACACACAGAAACCAACGAACACACCTTACTTCTAAATTTACTCCCGCTACTGCTTGGGAGTAAATTTTGGCATTATCTCCTCCTTCAGTTACTAACATATTAGCATACTCTTTGATTGTGCTTTCCACCACTTACGGAGTAAATAAATTTACTTTGGAAGTAAATGAAAAATTTACTCCACTACTGCAGTTCAGTACTCTCAGCTGGAAGTCGCTGATTGCCTTCTTTCTTCGTAACTTACTACTTTAGTTTTACTTACTCTTTGTTGGTACTTGGCATGTTTAGTTATTGTAAACAGTTATGCAATGGTGCATTGTAAGAAATAACTGCTTGTTGATAGAAACTGTAAGAAACTCTAGCACTGGTCATCATTAGATGAAACCTAATTACTTGGTGAATAACAGTATACTTTTTCTAAAACCTGATTTGCCAAGGAGCTTTATCAGGATATGTATGGTGATCAATTACTTTTTCCACAATGTCATAATTTGTCTTTTCTGCCTTTCAATATTCTAGTAGTCACAAGCAAAAGTTTTGTTGTTGTTGTTTTCCCCACTGTAATAATGATGCTATTATTTTCCACAGGTGATAAATTGCAGTATTGTGAAAATAATACAATTGTATGAGACAAAGAACTCACGGCATTCAACAATGATAGTAGGTAAAACTGGTGCAGGTAAATCAGCAACATGGCGCATGCTTCAAGCATCACTGAGTCGCTTAAGAAAAGAAGAAAAACCAGGATATAATCTGGTTAAGGTAAGCAAGTTTTATAAAGCTGACATTATATGTTTTCTTTTCTGAGTAGTATATAAATGCTTGTGTTGATCAGTGAAGACCATGTTAGAACTTAAATTCCTGTTTTTCTTTTTTGAATGCTTTCATTATTTTATTCATGTTATTGTTTCGATTCTTCTGCCCGTATTGCTTAAGATTTCTTGATTTTTTTTCAGTAGAGTTAATGTTCTAAATTTGATACCATATTCTGAAAAGAGTTTTACTGTGTTATTTATAGGTCTTGTATATTGTTGCTATACAGATCTATTCTTACTTCCATTAAGGAAAAAACTGGTAGTTATTTACACCATTATTAGAGATATAAAAATCCCAATGAATTATGAAAAAAGAAAAATAATCTTTCATAAATTGCTGAGTTTGGTGTTTAGTCATATTACTCTTTACACACCTCAGTTAGACTTCATTACGCATCCAGAGATCAAGAACAGTGTTTTATATTTGTTTTTGGATGTATTTCCCCATCTTTGACACTGTATTAACAAAATATGTGAGTTGAAAAAATGGTATAATAAGAAAAAAATTCCAGAACTCTGTAAAATACTACATATTATCTTAGCAGTAAATCAGGACCAATGGTACAACTGTTGATGACATCACAGTTCTGTCTGCAAATAAACTGATGTGGAATTTCCATCTATCAGTTAGTATTGTCTAGCTGGTTGTTGAATTCCTGTAACTTTGGATTGGAAACAGATTATCTGTGTTGCCGTAACCCCATTAGTTTATTTTAAACATTTTCAGAGTTTGAATACACAGGTATTTTTTTCCACAAAACTTGAATTTCCATTCATGAAAATCTAGTAATAAGGTTTCTCCATAAATTTGACTAAATGTTATATGCTTTTGTATATATACAAGGCTCTTGTGAATGCTGCTTTCCAATTTACGATTCAAGAGTAATTTTGCATGATTCTACATATCTGTAATGATTTACTCTCTCAAAATGTATTTTGTTTCTTCCATCACCAAAGTCATTGATGCCCTCAATTTGGATTGTGTTTGTTTATTTTCTTCATATATTCATAAATTCTCTGGCAAACAATATCTAATGAGTACATGAATTGCTTAAGTAGTAGATGTGTAATTTATTAGTTTTACAAGAAAATTTGTATCCTTTTCTAAGTATTTCCACAGAAAATAGAATAAAGACTGTAGAAAAGAGCTAAAACAATTTATTTTCAGAAATCATAATCAGTAGTAGTTCTGACTTGTGGCAGGTCCAGGCATGGTACATTGCTACTTCTCCCTGTCTTGTGCTTTTCTATTTAGTTCCACATATTTATTGCTTTTCTCTCTGACACTGTCCAGTAGTTGGTATCTTCTTCTTTCTCTCACACTCTTTCCCTTTATCATCACATCAATTTCTTGCTGGAGTAAATACTGCCATCTTCCTTATGGTGTCTAAGGGGTTTCGGTCTTCCTCAAATCTTCTCATCATCTCCTCATTCTTCACCATGTCTTCCCTACTTCTTCTTCAGTAGCGCCACAGCCCTTGGTGAGCCTTGGCTTTTTCAACAACCTTCCTCCACACTTCTCGGTTATTTGCTGATCTTTTGCACCCCCGGACTCCCATATTGATGATAGCCATTATTACCTCATCGATCCATCTTTTTCTAGGTCTCCCTTTTCGCCTAACTGACTGGATCATACCTTTCATCATTTTCTTTGGAATTCTATCCTCTGCCATTCTCTCCAAGTGTCCTAGCCATCGTATTCGCTGTGATTTCACAAATTTTACTATGTCCCTGCCTTGTATTAACTCTTGTAATTTGGCATTGTAGTGTATTTTCCAGCCTTCTTCCTCCCTTATTGGCCCATAGATTTTGCATAGTATTTCCGCTCAATGCTTCTTAGTGCATTTTTATCGTGTTCTGTCAATGTCCATACCTCTGAGCCATATGTGATAACTGGGCGGACTATGAAATTATATATTAGCGGTTTAGTTTTTCTTGTAGCAAGGCTATTTTTGAAAAGCTGCATATTTGCAAAGTAAGCTCTGTTTCCTGCTTGTATTCTTTCCCTTATAGCCTTTCCAATACTGTTATCATTTGTTATTAGGGCTCCCAAGTAGTTAAAAGAGAACACTCCATTGAAACATTTCCCATTGATGTTTAGGTTTTTAGGGGTTCTTCTGGCCTCGGATTGTGACATTACCATATATTTTGTTTTGTTTTCATTTACTATGAGGCCAATTTTGAAGGCTTCTGTTTCCATTGCTCAGTATGTTTCTAGGAGTGTATGGGTATTTCTTCTTACTATAGCAATGTCATCATCGTATGCACATATCTGGCTAGTTTTCATAAATATGGTGCCTCTTTTGTTGATTTTATTTACTACACTATGCAGGGCTATATTGAATAGGACAGTGGAGAGACTATCCCCTTGCTTCACACCTTTAATAAAGTCAAAGCTTTCACTTGTTCTGCTAAGTACCTTTGCTTTTGCTCTTGTCTCTGTCATTGTCATTCTGATTAGTCTTATTAATTTAGCACATATACCAACTTCTTTCAGTACTCTGTATAGTTCTTGCCGATTTATGCTGTCAAAGCCTTGTTTGAAATTGATGAATAGGCAATGCAGATCTATATCATATTCATAGAACTTTTCCGTCATTTGCCTTATCACAAATATTTGATCATTTGTTCCTCTGCCTGGTCGAAAGCCACACTAATATTCCCCTAGTGGTATACTAGGATCCGGTCCTTTAGACAATATGCCCAAGAATTTTAGGTTCCTGTAAATGAATATGAATATGTGTTATATGTACACAACAGTGGTATACTAGGGGAATATCAGTGTGGCTTTCGACCAGGCAGAGGAACAAATGATCAAATATTTGTGATAAGACACTTCTGTATCCTTTCGTTTAATATACTTGTGAAGATCTTATAAGCTGTGCTTAGCGGTGTTACACCTCTATAGTTTTCACATGCTGTTCTGTCCCCTTTCTTATAAATGGGGACTATTATTCAATTTTCCAAGTATCTGGCATAGTTTCTGTTTCCCATATATCTGATATTAATGTGTGCAGTTCCTTTATTATAGCCTCACCACCAGTTTTTATTAATTCAGCAATTACGCAGTCTTCCCCAGGGGCTCGATTTCTGTTTACTTCTTTAGTTGCAACTAAAGCAGGAATGCCTTTTTACTAAGTAAGCTATTTCTGCATGCTACTGGTACATGCATTTCATTACCTCTTGAAAAATATTTAATGTGGGGAAGACGTTATGGCATCACTTCTTGACAATAACATCATGTTAGCATAATCTACAGCTACCATTGTCCATTTTTGGTGAGTAACACATGTTAATTTAAGTGGCACTTGCAGCTTGGGATGCAAGCTAACAGCGACATGGAGGTGGCCAAAAACAATTTAAGTGTTAAGTAACATTCAAAAATCATACCACAAAGTGAAAAAGAGCAGTTTACTGAAATAATGAAAAAGTAAATAATTATTATTGAATCCAAAACCACGCCGTGAACATGCTAGAAAGGAAAAAAAAAGATGCATGGTAAAAATTACAATGTAGAAGCTTTTACACATAGATCATAAGAGCAACTTGAAGTATTTTGGAAGGATATGAAAGTGAAAGCAATAAATAAATTAATAAATGGTAAATTTAATTGAGAACAATTACAAACTGGTGGTGGAGGAACTGAGATGAAGATATACAATACGTTTTCAAGGGGATAATGGGAGTTAACAGCAGTGACACAACTGAAGATAATGTGATCCTTTCGAACATCAATGATGATAACTACCCTGAAGATGGCAGTGAAACTGTTGAAAGTGAAATTTTATCCCATAGTAATGAGCCTCTGCTTGCATTCTCTTGTGGAAGCTTATTAGAAGATAAACCCATGAAAAAAGGCAAACAACATGTGATTGCACCGAAGGACAGGGTGTTCTTAGAAAAAGCAGGCAAGCTTCATTTGTTAAAAATATGTTTAATATAAGTGGAATATAATGCAAAAGTGTTTTTAATTGGAAGACAAAGATAAATCATGAAAGAAGAGCATAACCTACAAAATGGAAGTTATGAATGAGTTTGAGAACAAAAGAGAGCAAACATTAGGATCCGGTCCTTTAGACAATATGCCCAAGAATTTTAGGTTTCTGTAAATGAATATGAATATGTGTTATATGTACACAACAGTTTCTTTGCTTGATTATTTCCAATTGTTAGTATGTTCTTGTTTGGCAAATGACATAATATTTATGTGTATTATTTCAGTATTATTACGTGTATACAGTATTTGTAATCACCACATTCTAATATTTATTCTTATTACCAAAATTAGGAAAGTAGACATCTTGTTTTTCTTAGAAGTAGTCAAAAAAACTGTATTGTGTAACTATCTCTAATAACCAACTCATCATATTGTCCATTTTCAAATCCTGTGGCAACTCTACTATTGTCCCAAATGCCTGCCTCTTGCATGGAATCCAGCCAACAACTTACCACATTCAGAATCTTCATATTGGCATCACAGATGTTTTATGTATTGATAGAAAAGAAATCCTTGCAATTTCTGTATATTTCTGCTTGTGCTCTAGAAGGACAAAGTATGGGTTTATGTACACATCCTATGGCCGTGATGGACGTTCGGGGGATCTAGCAGTTCAAAAAAATTCTATTTTGTTCCTTGATATATTTTCTTGGTTCTGTGGCATGGGCACTTACGGTGGATTTAAGGCAATTGAACTGTTTATCGCACTGTTAAAAGTATGATGGATGTTAATGAGATTCCCTGCTATGCCCAGCCTCATCAGCAAGAGACAGTGATCATGAGTGTGTTTGAATTAATGTATGTGTATACATTGCCTAATTCTGAAGAAGGCCTTTTGCCTTAAAGCTTACTTTGTTAGCAGTCTTTTTGTTGTGCCTGTCTGTGACTCAACATCTACACAATATAGCGAGTAGCATAATATTTGTCATTATTCCATCCTTTATTTTTCATTGTTTAATGAAGCTTGTGCAGATATCTCATAATGTGAGAAAATTTTAAACTTTTTCCCTCTTTGATTTTTCAATATTGCAGACATTTCCTATCAACCCCAAAGCTTTGACTTTGGGTGAACTTTATGGTGAATTTAACCTTGCAACAAATGAGTGGTTAGATGGTGTTCTGTCTTCCATCATGCGTGTCACCTGTTCAGATGAATCACCTGACGAAAAATGGATAGTCTTTGATGGACCAGTGGATGCCGTCTGGATTGAGAATATGAATAGTGTGATGGATGACAATAAGGTTCTGACATTGATTAATAGTGAGAGGATTACAATGCCAGAGCAGGTGAGGATGTAATAAGAAGTTTCAGTAGTTTTGAAGTAGTAATTGTTCTGAAATGTAATGAAAGATTTAAAAGATTATCTGTCACACATGTGCTATATTCAATCACACCAATTCAGTTTGTGAGAAAACTAGAGCTTTAGTATTTTGTTTGAAAATTCTCTATAAATACAGTATTCCAAATATTTTAACCATAAAAGCATTGTGATTTACTTCATTAGTCTCCTTGTGGTAGGAGTATTTCAACAACAATTGAGTTTCTCCAAGGAAGAGGTCCTTTCGAAAACAAATAATTCAGTATCAGTTTGCAGAAAGCCAGAACATATTTGAAGAAAGCCAGAACATGTAATTTATAATGACTGATAGCAAGTGCACCAGTAGTCATTTGTTGCATTATCACTATACTATTCTCTCATTGACCGCAAAACTTACATGTGTTGTCTTCCACCACTCCTCTCTCCATTGCTCAGACCTTAGGTCCATTGTTGTGAGTAGGTACAACAGTACAGCAGCCCTGTCAAGATAATATTCTTTTAATATTTTGCTTAAACTGCTATCAATTTGAAGAAAATTTGTCTTTTCAAGGAGTGATTTCCCTGGATGAACATGAAATACTATCAAGTATATGAAATACTTTTGAAACTAATTCCTGCAAATGTTGCAATACTTTGGCTATGTCAAGAGTACCTGCTATGTTGAGGACATATGAATGCCATTATCACACAGTTGAGGACATATGAATGGCATTATCACACAGGAATACAGGTTGTAGACTTCTGTTCATTAGTATGATACTGGGAAAATCATTAAGTCTAAAAAGGAGATAGCATACAAAAACCCATCCCAGAATACTTATGATATTTGTATGAGATCTGTGCCAAATAATACTAACAGATAATATGGGACATACGCAAAGAAGGGCAGCACCAATAATCAGAGGTTTGTGCCAGAGGAGAGTGCCACAGAGATACTAAAAAACCTGATGTGGCAGATGCTTAAAATAGTCAAACCTGATCTGGCAGATGCTTGAAATAATCATCAACTATCCCAGGACGGTGTACATACAAATTTTCAAGAAGCAGTATCAAGTAAGGAACCTAGGAATACACCACAACCCCATACGTATCTCTCCCAGAGGGGGCTGTGAAGAAAGGTACTTCAATTACTATCCTCTCCATTGGATTCTGTCTCCTCTGTAGAAAGTACAAGATCTCTAATTACCCATCCACTTGACTGCAAGTGGCACGTCAGTGGTAGATCTAGGTATCCTGTACAGAGTGGATGGGGATCAGGGAGGACCCAGGATGTTGCACTAATCCCAATAACCTACATGTTTGAGGTGCTGTCTTTCACTGAAACTGAAACCGAGCGAGTGGGACTCACGTTACCTGTTTTGGGGAAATCTGTTTTGTCCAGTGTCAGGAGGAGGCAAACACAAAAGGGTAAGGGTCCATTAATCGCTGGCAATCCAAATGTGCTGCGAGTGATGGTACCCCTTAGGGAAACAGAAGCAAGGGCCTGGAAATAACACGAGGTGCGCGCAGTGTGTATGTCTAGGGGCCTCATTCAGTTTGTTGAAGATGCTACTCCAGCAGCCGTTGAGGGAACAGGGAGCAACAAACTGCAGGTTGTGGTACACCTTGGAACAAATTATGCCTGTCCCTTGGGGTCCGAGGTCATTATTTGGTCATTCTGGCAACTGGCAGAGTAGGTTGAGAAAATCAGCCTTGTGAATGGAGTTTCAGTGAAGCTCACAGTTTGCAGTATTGTCCCCAGAACTGAGTATGTCCCTTTGGTTCTGAGTCGACTAGAAGGACTGAACCGGAGACTTCGAAAGTTCTGTGACACGCAAGGCTGAGACATCCTGCATGTGTACCATAGCGTTGAGATTTGTAGGGTTCCCCTAAATAGGTCAGGCATGCACCACACATCAGGTGCTGCTACTCAGGTAGCTGATTGTGTGTGGGGTGCACACAGGAGTTTTTTAGATTAGGCAACTCTGCATTCAATCCAGATAATGATAGCTGAAGGAAACTCAGAGGTATCAGTGTGAGATCACAAGAAATGCATCCCATAGGTGAGAGTATTAAAATCCTAATGGTAAACTGCTGAAGCATTCACAACAAAGTGCCAGAGCTTGAAGTGTTCATGAAAGACTGTGAACTTCACATAATATAGGTACAGATAGCTGAGGTTGAAACCTGAAATTGAAAGCAGTGAGATTTTTGGGGAAAATTTGATTGTATATTGAAAGCATAGGCAAGTGGGAAATTGAGGTGGTGTGTTTGTCACAGTAGACAAAAAACTCAAATCCACCAGGGTAGAAATTGAGCTTCATGTGAGATTGTATGGGCAGGATTCAATATCAGGGGTGGGCACAAAATGATAATTGGATCCTTCTGTTGCCCACCAGACTTATCCCCTGACATAATTGGAAACTTCACGGAAAACCTCAGTTCACTTGTATGTGAGTTCCCCACTCATACTGTAACCACTGGTGCAGACTTTAATAATCCAACAATTAATTGGGAAGATTACTGTTTATTAGTGGTGGGTGTGATAAGATATCCTGTGAAACTTTAATAAATGCCATCTCTGAAAATGAACAGACAGTTAGGAACCCCACCCATAATGGAAATATATTGGATCTAATGGCAACATGTAGATCTCTTTGAGGATGTCCACATCGAAAATGGTATCAGTGACCATGATGTGGTTGTGTCTGCAATGATTACCAAAGTACAAAGGATAACTAAAACAAGCAGAAAGATATATATGTTCAGTAAATAGATAAAAAATTCAGTAGTGTTATATCTCAACGAGGAACTTGAAACTTTCAGCACAGGACAGGAGCATGTAGAGGATCTCTGGCTCAAGTTTATAAGAATAGTTGACCAGGCACTGGATAGATATTTACCCAGTACAACAGTTCATAATGGGAGGGAACATCCATGGCATACAGTCATTATAAAGAAACTTCTAAAGAAGCATAATAGGTCTAAAATGTAGCATAGGGCTACAGATAGAGAGATGCTGAATGAAACACATTTGGCTGTCAAGAGAACAATGCATGATACCATCAGTGGCTACCATAGCAGAGTGTTGTCAAGTTATCTTTCAAAGAACCCAAAGAAATTCTTCTCATATGTAAAAGCTGTTAGTGCCACCAAAGTTAATGTCCAGTTCCTCACGAATGAGACAGGAACTGAAATTGAGGGTATCAGAGCAAAAGCTGAAATGCTTAACCTTGTTTTCAAGGGTTCCTTTATGCAGGGAGACCCAGGAGAATAGCCCCAGTTTAACCCTTGTACCACTGAAATTATGAATGAAGTAAGTTTGTGTCAGTGATGTTGAGAAACAACTGAAATTGTTAAAACTGAACAAAACTGCAGGTTCCGATGGAATACCTGTCAGATTCTTTACTGAATTTGCGGCTGAGTTAGTCCCTCTTCTAACTATAATCTATTATAGATCCCTCGAATAAAAAACTGAGTCCAGTTCTTGGAAAAAGTCACAGGTAACACCTGTCTACAAGAAGGGTAGTAGAAGTGATCCACAAAACTACCATCCAATACCCTTGACAGCAATTTTGAGTAGAATCTTAGAACATATTCTGAGCTCAAACATAATGAGTTATCTTGAACAGAATGACCTCCTCAGTGCCAGCCAGCAAGAATTTGGAAACATCGATCATGTGAAACCCAAATTGCACTTTTCTCACATGACATACTGAAAACTTTGGATCAAGGCAACCAGGTAGATGTAACCTTTATTCATATCTGGAAAGCATTTGACTTAGTACTGCCCCTGTGCTTATTGTCAAAAGTATGATCATATGGGCTATCAAATGAAATTTGTGACAGGATTGAGGATTTTTTGGTAGGGAGGACATGGTATGTTATCTGGAATGGAGAGTCATTGTCAGATGTAGAAGTAACTTCGGGCATGGCCCAGGGAAGTGTGTTTGGACCCTTGCCATTCACATTCGCAAACAATATTGGTAGTAAAATCAGGCTTTTGGCATGTGATGCAGTTATCTATAATGAAGTACTATCTGAAAGAAGCTCCAAATATTCTGCCAGATCTTGATAAGATTTGATTGTGTTGCGGAGATTGGCAACTTGCTCTGAATGTTCAGAAATGTAAAATTTTACACTTCACAAAATGAGAAAACATCGTATCCTATGACTATAATATCAGTGAGTCACTGTTGGAATTGGCAGGTAATATGGGTTACTTATCACAACTACACATGTTTGTAATCACAGACTTTGTTAGAGGTGCAGCTACGTATCCAGAAAGTCAGTTACATACAAGACTATTCTTGTTAACTTTGTAATAACAGTCAGTACCTGTTACATTTATCTTCTTCGATCAGTTCAGGATACATCAGAGCTCAGTTTATTGAATCAGTTGAACAGGCTTGAATGTGAACCTGTCGCAGTTAGGCATTAACTTATCTTAATTGAAACTGTTTTGTTGTGTCTTCTCTTAGAATATAAGCAACCTGACATTCATTTTTTCATTCACTGCTTATTCATTTCTTTATTTTAATTATCTTGGAACTCTCCGTCACTTCATCCTATGCAGATAATATCATTTCAAAGTTGCAGTTCTTATTGATCTGCTTCATTTTATTTGCATCAATTCCATAATGTAATTACCCTTCCTTGTTTTTGCTTTGTAAGGTGATTGGATTTATCCTTACAGTTCTTGTCCTTCTCTACACCACTTGTAAATTTTTCTTTAATTCTTTGCATCAGCTTGCCTCTTTCCCGCCAAGAAAATAGTACCTGTTTTGAAAGACTGGGGTTTGAAATCTTCTATTATTTCCGTTTCTGTCAACTTTTCTTTTAGTTGTTTGTTTTTTGTACTTCATGAGGATGCAATAACTCATACTGTATATCCTAGCTAGGTAATTGATGTGAAGCTGGGTGACATACACGGTTTAACACTGATGATATAGATGCTTATTTGCCATGTGCAAAGAAAATATGCTAATGCATCAAAAGATATGTATATTTCCTTTTAATATCTTCCAGTGTTTGAAGACTTCACTGTTGATCTTAATATTTCCATAACAGGTTTCTTTATTATTTGAAGTAGAGGATTTGGCTGTTGCATCACCTGCAACTGTATCACGATGTGGAATGGTCTACAATGATTATAAAGACCTTGGTTGGTGGCCATATGTTAATTCATGGCTTCAAAAGCAGCCTTGTGAAGACTATCAGAATGAGGTGAGCACAGAATCCATACTAACATTATAAATGTGAAAGTAGCTCTGTTACATTTTCATGACTAACCTGCTGAACAAATTTTAATGAAATTTGGTGTGGAAGCATCTTGAACCTTGAGGAAGAACATAGGCTAAAAACAAAAATTGATCCCTAAAGAGGTGAAGTGGGGAATGGAACATCTCTTCTTACATCAGTGAACATAAATCGTATCACAAAGTTAAATAAACTTGTTGTATAATGTTCACATTGTGTAATGAACACCTACTTCAGTAGCAAGATGCATTGATGTGCACTCCTGCCCTTGCCCTTCCGTACGCACGGCTCAGCAGAGATGCTGCCCATTCCACCACATCATCCTGCGTTGGGGCAGTTGGCTGCAGAGTGGGGGACAGGGGCACGAGGGGGAGAGCAGCACACATCATGATCTCTGCTTACCCAAAGAGGCAGACACGTGTGGTCAGCTGATGCTATTGTGTGGATAAATATTATAAAATTTTCTCTGCACTGGATTACAAATTACATATTTGCTTTCATTGACAGTTTAATGCTATTTAATGATTTTAGTGCCCAACTTGAGTCCTTGAAACAGGTATCCATTTTATATTTCCCACTTTGTATTTAATTCAGTTTTGATAATATAGTCACAAATTAAACAGTTGTTTACCAATGTACTGTTTTTATTTTTTCATGATTCTTTTTGCTGTGAATATTTATTACTTATTTTTATGGACAATAAGTTATGTAAGCAAAGATTTGACGTATGGCAAAACGATAGACACATATTCATTACATAACTGTAGACCAGCATTACATACACACGTAGATATCCATGGAGATGTAGAGCTGCAGACAGGCACAACAAAAAGCCTGCAACAAAAAGACTTCAAAAACAAACGAGATTTCAGCCAAAAGGCCTTCTTCTAAAGTAGGCAACACAAGGACATTTACACAAGCACAGCTCACACAACACACATGACCACTGGCTCTGGCTGCCGAGGCCAGACAGGAAGCAACTGCACGTGATGGTAGAAGCAATTTGAATGGGGGTGGGGGGTAAGGAGGAGGCTGGAGTGGGGATGGGGAGGGATAGCAGGGTAGGAGTCGTGCCTGTGGGAGCATACAGGGAGGTTGCGGGGACCAGTTAGGGCAGCTGGTTTGAAGGGAGATCGGGAGAGGGGGGCATGGGAGAGGAGAGAGGTAAAAAGACTGTTTTTGCATTGGTGGAATAGAAGGCTGTGTAATGCTGGAGTGGGAGCAGGGGAGGGGATAGGCGGGTGAAGGACAGTGACTGACAAGCATTGAGGCCAGGGGGTTACGGGATCATAGCATACATTATAGGAAGAGTTCCCTTGTGCACAATTCAGAAAAGCTGCTGTTGGTAGGAAGGATCCAGATGGTGCGGCTATGAGGCAGTCGTTGCAGAATGCCAGCATCTGGTTCTGTTCAGAGCAGCCGGAGATAGCAGTCGTGTGTAAGATGTGCTTACATGTGTCAATGTGTGTGTATTTTTTTCTTTTTTGAAGAGGGCTTTTTCTGGAAGCTTAGTGTGTAACAGTCTTTTAATTGTGCCTGTTTGCAACTCAAGGTGTCATCTTTACGGTGAGTAGCAATCTGTCCTTTTCATTATTGTGGATATTCCAACCGTGACATTTCAGTGTTTCATTAAATTTCTTATATGACTTTACAGTATCTTCCTTGTTTCACAGATGCGAAGCTATTTTGAAAGATATGGAACTTTGATATTGGATTACAAGCGACTAAACTGTGTTGAAACAGTTCCTATTTCTGACTTCAACGCTATGACTTCTTTATGTAAGCTACTTGAATGTTTAGCCACAAAAGAAAATGGAATTAATCCAGCAGATGAAGACAACTTTCCACTGATGGTCAAACTGTGGTTTCTGTTTTGGTATGATGATTTTTCTATTGTTTCATATCAGTTTTAGTCATCAGGTCTTAATGAAAAATAATTGAACATTTAAGTTAAAATTATTGCCTTTGCCCTCTGTGCACAAGAAAATTGAACTTTATGCTTCCAGATTCGATTTTTCCCTTAGATATATAACATGATTAATTTTGTCTAGAAAGAAAAAAATAATAATAACAGGGGTAATATTTTTTTTTTTAAATTTGTGTAAGTGAATGACATGGTAAACTTATTTTATAATTAATCCCATCCTATTTGTAGCTGATGTGAGTAATACAATTCACACACAAACTAGGGGCTCTGAATGTAACAAATTATTGCTGACCACAATTGTAAATTTTGTATAAAATGTAGTGGAGTGGTGGTCCAACAGCCAAATGTGTAAATGCCCACATTGATACCAGTGTAAACGGGCTGTATAAACAGGCATGGGACTCCACTGCCTGTCGCCAGATTTGAACGTGGGTTCTCTGCTGGGGGAGGAAGAGAATGGCTCCTGATGACAGAATAACAATATTTATTGATCTACTGCAATAGATTGGTTGTGGGTTCTCTGGGCGAGGTCTACTTCCACTCATAATGTTCTCGGAGGAAACGGAGGTGACAGACCGGCGGACGTTCACATGTGTGCCCACTGCTGCGTCTGAAGCTCCCCTTGTCTCACTCGAATGTGCTGCCTCAGTTCTAATTAAATGGTTTTGAACTCTCTGACAATACTGGACTTGTACCATATTTACACAATTCACTTCCTTTGAGACTGTGGCTTGTCACTACTAATTACTTTACAGTTCTCCCATTTATTGCACAATTGTTCCTTATGCCCTTTGAGCGCACTACGTCTTTGCCTTCATGATTGTTCACTCATTGCACTGCCTTGTCGGGGGGGGGGGGGGTCATTCTGATTGGTTCGAACCCGTAGCCTGAAGGATTGGAGGGATGGAATTTGGGCAACTCTTCTCTTGAACAAGAAATACATTACTCCAATCACCACAAGAAATACACAAACAGCTGATGTTGGTGAACCAATGACTAACAATTGCTGCTGCTGCTTACTTCTGTAGCTTTTGACCTTCATGGCAACACAACCATGTTGGGTGTCAATCAGCTGATCCAGAGAAGTGAGCAAGTGCTCATCAATGGAATAGTTAAGAAACGAAAGTTGTTTGGGGATGGTGGGTGAGTGTGTGTGTGGGGGTGGGGTTGGTGGTGGGGGTTGGGGGGAGGGTGGGGGGGGGGGCAAAACTGAGGAAGGTAGGTCAGGTACATAAATTAAAAAATGGACCATGCTGATTGCTATGGTTCCCATTATCGTAGCTGGTAAGCAAAAAGAAAATACTAATGTCAGTCCTGCATCCTAGGTCTTAGCATATACTGATGATTCACCATATTATCCTGCTTCCTTCACTTTGGTTTTTCCTGTTTCTCCTCCTTGTCTGCTGTTCCTCTGCCCCCTTCTATGGAAACTGAGGTCACGTGACGCAAATTGTCCGTATCCTCCTTATACAGCCAAATTCGGCTTACATGGATTATCGAAGAGTGGCTGGGGAGCTGCAGTTTAACATTAACTGGCCACATCATCTCTGTTATGTGGAAGGCCCATTATACTGTGACACAAACCTTTTTGTTTTCCTCTTTGGCTCATAAGGATTCATTAACATAATCACTGACCTACATGGTACATAGGAAACACTACTTTCGCATCATGCGCCCTTTCCTGTTTATCGAAGTCCTTTGTATTCAGTTTTTGTTCTTGTCTCCTGATAAGATTCACTCTCTTAGCAAAGGACTTGACTGATGAGATGTCTCTTTCCAGTGGGGCTTTGCAAAACTCAAAGGGCAGTGGCATCTTGGACCCAAAAATTACTTCATCTGGGGATAACTCTGTGCTCTGGTGAACTCTCTAGTTGTATGCAGCTATGGTGTAAGCCAATAGGATATCCCAATTGTCATGCTGGGAATTTATGTAAAAACTCAACATTTTCATAGTTTCCCTGTGGACTCATTCTGTGCAACCATTAGCCTGAGGATGCAGAGTGCCTGTCCATAACTTTTTAATGTGCAACAACCGGCATAACTGCTGTATTAATTCTGACATAATTTTGTGCCCTGATCCATGATTATGGTTTCAGATGTCCCAAAATAAAGTTGTGGCCTGCTGGTCCAGTAAAGTTATCATGGAAATGTACTGAGAAAAATGGTCAATAATGGCTAATATGTAACAATTCCCTGCTGGTGTTTGTGCTGGAGGTCCCAGGATGTCCAGTCCTACCATTTGGAAGGGTTTATCAGCTTCCAGTAACTTCTGTAGTTGAATTTTCTGATGGTTAAGCTCTGCTTTTTGAGCATATGGAACACAATTTTTCACGTAATGGTCCACGTCCTAGCTACACGTCATCCACCAATAATCCTGCAGTACCCTTCTCTCTGTTGCTCTTCAACCTGAATGTCGTGCTAAAATCGAATCACGCGCTTGCTTCAACAATTCATCATGCAAACTGTGTGGTACTACTAACTGTGGCCCATTTCACATCATGCAATACAGTACTCCATCCTCAGTGCAGAACGGCTGCTGTTTAGCAAATTGCTTACAGTCTGGGTCAGCATTTTGTGCTGCCATCCATTCAGTTTCATCAATGCCTGCGCATTCCATATTGCATACCTTATGGGTGACTCCGTCCGCTCCCGGCTAATGTACCACCTCGTAATCGAAATCACTTAACCACAAGACCCATCTCAATAATTTACTCATTGGATCTTTAAGTGCTAAAAGCCACTTAAGAACTGTATTATCAGTCACCACTTTAAATCATATATCATAAAGGCAACAACAAAAGTATCCAATTCCAAAAATCACTGCGAGGATTGCCTTCTCCATAGTGGAATAATTTCATTCAGCGTTATTGAGCTGCCATAAAGCATATGCAATAGGGTGTTCCTGTCCATCTATTTCCTGACTCAAAATAACTCCTAGCACAAAATTGCTCAAATCACAAGAAAGAATAAATGGTTTTTTAAAATCCAGATAGACCAAGATGGGGCTAGATGTCAACAGTTCTTTTAACTTCTGGAATGCCACCTCACACTCAGCTGTCCCATGAAACTTCACTGCTTTCTATAGCTATTGCGTGAGATGTCTTGCAATTTCTGCACATTTCGGAACACATCTATGGTAAAAATTCACAAACCCCAAATAAGACTGTGTTTTCTTTGTCTTGATGGGTGTTGAAAAATTTTGTAGGGCATCAACTACCTTTGGACTGGTACGAATTCTATCCTGCCATATAACACAACCCAAATACTGAATTTCTAGTAATAGAAAATGACATTTCTCTAAACTCAATGTTAACTCTGCTGCGCAGACGATCAAACACTTTGTGTAACTTTAAGTCCAAAAGACATGCGGCAAAACTCTAAATGTCCAGTTGACGCTGAGAACGCAGTTTCCGGTCAGTCCTTCGGTGTTGTTTCCAGCTGATGGTAACCAATGCGCATATCCAGTGTTGTAAAGTTCCGACACTTACCCAAGTTGTCCAATGTCTCTGTTATATTAGGCATAGGATATGCATCCGACTCTGTTTTCTGGTTGAGGAACTGGTAGTTACTATAGAAACGGTATGCTTTGCCACCATCCGGTGATTTTTTGCTTACAGTTATAGTGGGAGCAGACCAGAGACTACAGCTAGGTTCTTATGATGCCATCTTAAGTTATTGATCTATAAACTCTTCCATAATTGGCTGTAAATGCATGGGAACTCAATGGTGCTGAACAAGCAGTGTTGCGGGTAATGGACCGGATGGAGTAAACAATTCCACGAATTCACTCAACAATTCTTCCTCTAATGCTCTATCCTGTTTTCCCAGGTGTGCTACCTTACTCATTACCACTGACCAGTCAGCAGACCTTTCCAGCATTATGTTGTTTGCTGTAAAATCACAGTCTAGTTCGTCCTCATGTAACACTTCTAAATTCGTAGTTAGGGTACCCTGTGACAACTTTACTTTCTCGCAGCCAAAATTATCAATACTGACAGGCACTACCCTCATGCCATCTACCTCCTGAACGTTGGACATGCAATGTCGTATAAAACAACTAAAAGCATCTAATACTTAGTTATCCACCAAAGGTTCAACAATATGCAACAAGTTCACTGACAGGCCAGTACCAACATCAATCCAGACTATCTTTCCTGTGCCTTTCAGTATGTGATCCCATGAATTGACCATAAGGGACCTTGTACACAGTTTAATTGGTTTCCCCTAGCCATGGGGTAGACCTTGTGACAGTGAAGCTGTTCCAGATGCAGATCCTAGCTTTTAGGTGAAACAAAGTTCCATCCAGCTCTACCGTGTGTCATACCAGGTCAATTATGGTGCGATGTGCAACCAGGAAATCAAGTCTGAGGATCACATCATACGTACCTCCAACTACAGGAAGAACTTGTGCATCTACTTGGAAGTTAACCTCTCCCACGTGTTTCAATACTTCAGCACCGAGTGAATTTACACATCCTCCAACTACACCACGTAACATCCAATGTGGCACACTTAACCTGTTTGCCCCAAATACTCACTTACTTGCAACTGATACCCGAGAACCAGTATACGACAACATTTTACATAATTTTTCCTTCGCATAGCCAGACAGAAAAAAGTCTGCCACTGCTTTCTTTAAAGTGCTAACTCTTACTGGGAGCATGGCATAGTCGACACTGCCTTCTGCACCATTTAACTGCTGCCCGTAAGTTGTACCCTGCAACTGAAACTTCTGTTGTTGCTGATTCCTGTTATGACTTTGCCAGTCTGAGTGGTGAAATTCCTTACAATAAGTGCAGTGTTGCTGTCTGCAATCTCTTTGTACATGCCCATTTTGCCCACACCAAAAACAATTTATGCCTGTACTAAACACTGACAGATGTTCGCATGACCTAGCCAGTGACTCAGTTTCCTCTAACGATAGTGCAGCATCCACTGCTTCACTCAAATACTTAGGAAATTCCAAACAAACCTTTCTTGACATATCTAGTTGTAACCCCCTCAAAAGTGAATCAAGAGCCCTCTGCTCTGCTTCCCTCAAAATACTGAGTTAACCCTACCATCACCCATGAGCTCGTAGGTACGTACATTGATTTTATGAATATGGTTGGCGAAACTTCCAGATGATTCATCTTGCTTACGAGAAACCCTATGAAGTTGTCACCAACAATATCTTGCAATGTTCTTCTTCCAATATCTCTCTATTAATCTTTCCTGAAAATACTCAAAATTTTTAGCCTCCCTCAGATTCTCATTGCACATAACATGTGCTCTAGCATTTCCCATTAACTTCAATCTAGCAACACTTAAAAATTCTCCTTGTTTCATCCCCCCAATTTGGCAGCTGTAGCCAAATTGTCAAAAAGGATAAAAATAGCCTTCCCCTGTTTCCCTGGAAATGGGATAACCAATGCCGCAGAAGTGCCATCAAGGGTGGGTGGGTTGGGATGTGACTGATTCCTCTCTATGGCTCTGAGCTCATGTACCTCTGTCTGTAATGTCTCTACCTGATCTCTAAGTTGCTCGATAACCTCAGTGGCTGAAAGTTCCTTTGCCATGACTTTCCATTCTGGATTTTCCATTGTTTGATTTTAAGTCTTAACTCCATGAGATCCATCCTCCATGATGCCTCAGCAGTCTTCCTGACACCAGTGTTAACGGCCACATCTGATACCAGTGTAAACGGGTTGTGT
This sequence comes from Schistocerca americana, assembly GCF_021461395.2. Lineage (NCBI taxonomy): Eukaryota > Metazoa > Arthropoda > Insecta > Orthoptera > Acrididae > Schistocerca > Schistocerca americana. The sequence continues at coordinate 28,826,121 of NC_060124.1, forward strand.
TAACAGGCACAGGACTCTACTACCTGTCGCCAGATTCAAACATGGGTTCTCTGCTGGACGTGGGGAAGAGAATGGTGAGGGTGTGTCCATGGATGCTCCTGATGAAAGAATAACAACAACTATTGATCAACGGCAATATATTGGTCGTGAACCCTCTGGGTGAGGTTTGCTTCCACTTGTAATATTCTTGGCGGGCACGGAGATGACTGGTGGACATTCACACATGCGCCTATTTCTGTATCTGAAGCTGTGGTGGCATGACTTGAAACTGCTGCCTCGACAGCAACAGCCTTTCATGGACTTACTGTGGCAGCTAGAACCATGCGCCATGGGCCTCTATTGTGCTGGTGGCTGACGGATGTGGCAGCGGGACAGGTCAGTGCCCTGTCTGCATGGACAACCGCGACAGCGGCTGTCTGGCGTTGGCAGGCCAGGGTCCCCGGCTCCTGCCCTGCTCTTGGCAGTAGTGGTGCCACCATCCCAGGACAATGGTGGCTGCGTTACCACAAAGCACTCCAAGCAATGACTCTCATGACAGATGGCTGCCTGTTGATGGTGTCTGACGACAGTTACGGCAGTGGCATCACTGTGGCACCTTTTTAGCAGTGACATGCATTATGACAATGATTGTGATGGCAGTAAAAACTCTGAACTGGTGGCAGCAGTAAGTGCCTTACACTCTGTGTCACTCTAACACCTCACAGTGGATGATGTTGTCAAGCTGGCAACCCGTCCTTAAATACAACTGTTGTTCTTTTGCAGTATGTCAGTGGAATATTTTGGTGTTGCTCGACTTGCATAACTGACCGGATTACTGCCCTCACTGTCAACACCCTGGCATGTGGCGGGCTGCGTCTAGCAACTTCATCTGCTGTGCAGCACACTGGCTGTTGACACAGTGCTCTCCTTTGTGTTACTGAACTCGGTGCTGAATTATGCCATGGTATTGTAGCACTGAACTGTGCAACCGAATGTAACACACATGCAACTTCTAGCTCCAAATATTCCTTCACATTTTGACAAACTTTATTACTGCAAAACTGCTACTTTTAACTAACACTCTCTTCTTTCGACTCTCTACAAATGCGAAATTTAAGGTGATACAAAAAAACTTGAAGAGCATGCACGAGAAACACAATAAATTGATTAGTATGGAATAGGTAGAGAAGCTATCTGTTGTGGTTGTCCTTTGTTGTTGGTATCCTAAAGTTTACTAGAAATTTCAGCAGTTTACTTTCAGTAAAGGAAACATAGTATTCATTGATAAACAGTGACATTTTTGTGCATAATTAGATGTTACCCATAAAAACCTTTACAGAATATAAGTTGATGAAAACAATAAATATTTTTAAAAAAGTAGTTGATGAATCATAATAAGATTGGTGACATCAGTGATATAAATGTGGCAAAGGAAGTTCTGGGACAATGTAAATAATTTAGGATTAATTCTTTGCACTCCGTAAGGCAGACACAGGGTGGCTCCACGCACTCTTTTTAAATCACCTCTGCCTGGGTGGCGACCATGCCACATAGAGTTGCACAGTCTCTTTGTGGAAATAATGAGGCTGCTGACCGACAGGTAGGATATGCATTAAAACAAAAAGTGTGCTTTTATTCAGATGTATTTCCAAAACATTACTGTACAAAGCTTTTCAATGTACAGTATTTTTTGGAACACTCATCATGGTGGAGAGCTGGGTTTCATGTTTATGTTTTGCAATAATATACAGCTTCATCTGCCACCTTTCTTTTTTCTGTCTGAACACACTGCACAATTCTTATGCTTGCTCCCAGAAGCTTGTTGATAATGTGCAATTGTCCACTCGAGCATTCTTCATAGTCAGAAGGTGAGTGATGTCCTCATTTATGCCCTGGATTTCTTTCCACACGAACTAAGTCTCTTTTAACATTTTTATGGAATACTTTGTGAGACCATTTTTTCAAGTTGTTTACTCACAGTAATTCTTGTATACCAAATAGCTGATAACAAGTCCTACCTCCAACGACCAAATGTACAGTTTTAGCTGCCGCTTTAGATTTTTCATTAGAAAACCATAACTGGAAGGAAAATGATCAGATCGATCAACTCCACCCATCTTCGAAGTATTATCAATAATCACATTTGGTTTCATTATTTCTTCCTTTTCCTTTCTATAAGTGACACTGAGTTATTTGATTTTGTAGAAAGCATGAGAACAGTTTGTTTATCTTGCCATGCCAGAACCATCATTTTGTTATTGTGGAGGCATTTTATTTCTTGCTTCTTCAGATGCAGAACTCATTTCTTGACTGCAGCTGAAAAGTTTTTGCGATTGTCATTAAAGCAAAGACGTTTTTCGTCATGGCGAGATCTATTTAGGAAATTTTGGTCACCAACTTTCTCTTCCGAATGCGAAAATATTTTGTTGAGCCCAACCTACATAGGTAGGAATGATCATCAAAATAAAATAAGAGAAATCAGAGCTTGAACAGAAAGGTTTAGGTGTTCGTTTTTCTGGCGCGCTGTTCGGCAGTGGAATGGTAGAGAGATAGTATGATTGTGGTTCGATGAACCCTCTGCCAAGCATTTAAATGTGAATTGCAGAGTAATCATGTAGATGTAGATGGCCTGGATCATTCCTGTTTCAACAGTTCGTCAGCTAATGCAACACTTGTATAAAAATGGTCAGTGCACAAATGATACCCTGATTGCCCTGTAGCATTTCTGATATTAGCCAGCAATTGAAGAACTATTCTCTCAGAAAAATTCAAGTCTGGACAATCAGTGACTGATGTTACAGTGCCAAAATAGGATATCAAATTGCAAATATAACAGTTTGATGAATCCAAAATCACATAAACTCTTAGCCGCCATTTTGTTGATTTTTGAGGACTGTACGTTTCGAATAACACATGACCCGCGAATGATACTGTAGATTCCTCAGCAGCTAAATATCTATATGGTCCATAAATTTTGAGGAACTTGTGAGACAAGTAATCCAACACATTCTTCGGTTTACTCAGACGTGACTGAACCTGAGTGTTGACATGTGTAGCACTCTCTCGATTAGAAAAATAAAGTGCCCAGAAAATGTGCATAAATCATCTATAAATAAAATAGTCTGAATAGAATCAAACAATGGAAAATCCAGAATGGAATGTAACGATATTAGAGAAGGAAAGTTGCTACTCACCATATAGCAGAGATGCTGAGTCACAATAGGCACAACAAAAAGATTCACACAATTATACCTTTTGGCCATTAAGGCATTTGTCAGCAACAGACACACATACACACACGCACTCACACACTCACGCAAATGCAACTTGCACACACGTCACTTGCACAGACGTGAATCTTCTGTTGAATCACAGTTTTCATCATCATGATCTTCACTAGAATTTTTAGAAATGAACCTCTCCATCATCAAGATCACTCTCACTATCATTGTCACTTAGAGATTCCTCTAAAAGTTGTAAAATCTCTTCCTCAGAAAGAACTGAACATGAGGAAGTGGCCATTGTGAGTGCGCATTCTCAAATGTAATAATTCCAACATTCCTTTCTACACAACTGCAAAAGTTGGACACTGAGCTAAAACAGGTTACCCTAGATGGCAGCATTAAGCACCATTGATGGCTAGTACTGTCAGAACTGAGAATTCACCATGTGAGAGCCATGAAAGACCATGCTGAATGAGGCTCAACATTGGAGCGGAAAATGAAATTCACAATGTTGAGTGCTGCTCGATGTTGGAGTCGAAAGCATTAAAGGTAACAACTGAATAATAGGGGTCCTGAGTCATCAACAGCCAACTTCAGTAGCTTTCAGACAAATCCTTTTTCCAAGCTGGAGTACGTACACACACACACACACACACACACACACACACACACACACACACACACATCTGCCCAGTTACATTGTGCTGGCTGAATAAAGAGTGCTGGAGCTGCATAATAAGCCTGTGATAGGACTGGATTAGGACATGCTGGGTGGATGAATCAGACAAGTCTTGTACCTGGGTCTTCCACGGGGAAATACCCATGTGGCAAGATTTTGGAGTGTGTGCAGGATAAGGAGGGACCAGGATATTGCCTAGACTGAGTAGTGGAATACCATTTTAGGAGAGATGAGTAGGATGTTCCTCATATGGGCACAGTAATAGATACACAAAGAATTGGCAGAATATATGGTTGATTTGTTCCATTCCAGAATGATATTATGTGATGAGGTGTGAGTTCCTTTGTGACTGGTTCTTGCGGGTGGTTGTAGGATTATGGATGTTTCAGGATATGCTTTGGGAAATATGTCTGTTGATTAGGTTTGGGGGACAGTGTGTGCCTGTGAAGGCCTTAGTGAGACCTTCTGCATACTGAGCAAGAGAATATTTGTCACTGCAGATGTGTTGTCCAATGGTGGCCGGACTATATGGGAGTGATTATTTGGTATGGAATGGAAGACAGTTGTCAGAATGCAGGTATTGTTGATAGTTAGTGAACACGACATGGAGTGAAGTATGATCTTTCTCAGCCCAGTGTGCTGGCTCTTTGGACTTCGATGTCCACCTCTCTGATGGCCCAGTCCATACTTCTGTCCATATCAAGCCCGCTAAACATCAACAGTACCTGCATTTTGACAGCTCACATCACTTCCAAATCAAACAGTCACTCCCATATACACTGAAGCACCAAAGAAACTGATATAGGCGTGCATATTCAAGTACAGAGATATGTAAACAGGCAGAATATGGCACTGCAGTCGGCAACACCTATGTAAGACAACAAGTGTCTGGTGCAGTTGTTAGATTGGTTGCTGCTCTGACAGTGGCAGGTTATCAAGATTTAAGGAAGTTTGAAAGTGGTGTTATAGTTGGTGCATGAGTGATGGGACACAGAATCTCCGATGTAGCGATGATGTGTATATTTTCCCATGCAACCATTTCACAAGTGTGCCGTGAATACCAGGAATCCAGTAAACCGTCAAATCTTCAACATCGCTGCGGCTTGAAAAACATCCTGCAAGAATGGGACTAACGATGACTGAAGAGAGTCATTCAAAGTGACAGACAAATGTCAGCATACAAACTGTTCAACAAAACACCATTGATATGGACTTTTGCAGTCAAAGGCCATTCGTCTACCCTTGATGACTGCATAACACAAAGCTTTACACCTTGCCTGGGCCCATGAACACCAACATTGCACTGTTGATGAGTGGAAACATGTTGCCTGGTCAGACGAGTTGTGTTTCAAACTGTATTGAGCATATGGACGTATACTGGTATGGAGACAACCTCATGAATCCATGGACCTTGCATATCAGGAGGGGACTGTTTGAGCTGGTGGAGGCGGTCTAATGGTGTGGGGCATGTACAGTAAGAGTGATGTGGGACGGCTGATATGCTGAAATATGACTCTGACAGGTGACATGTAAATAAGCATCCTGTCTGATCATCTGCATCCATTCATGTCTGTTATGCATTCCGACAGACTTGGGAAATTCCAGCAGGACAAAGTGTCACTTCACATGTCCAGAATTGCTACAAAGTGGCTCCAGGAACACTCATCCAAATTTAAACAGTTCTGCTGGCCACCAAACTCCCCAAACATGAACATTATTGAGCATATCTGGGATGCCTTGCAATGTGCCGTTCAAAAGAGATCTCTACCACCTCGTAATCTTACTGATTCATGATGTCATTTCCCTCCAGCACTATTTTAGACATTAGTCTAATCCATGCCACATCATGTTGTGGCACTTTTGCATGCTCACAGGGGCCCTACATAATATTAGGCCCATGTACCAGTTTCTTTGGCTCTCCTGTGTAGTGAGGCCAGCAAATGGCCCATGTAGTCTACAGTGATGAGAACTATCTTGACAAGTATTCTGAAGATCTTGCTAAGGCATTCAGTGACAAAGTGACAAGCACTATTTCCTGAACCTAGTTTCCAATAGATTTCCCACTCCACCTTATTTATACACTCCAATAATTCTCCCACTGCCAGCAAGAACCAGCCGATAAAGAGCACCCCCTCAGTAACATCCCAGACTGGAATAACTGAACCATGTCCTCCGCTCAGGCTTCAACTGTCTAGAATCATGCCTGGAAATGAGAAACATTGTACTCACTACCTTTTCCACCCCTTTTGATGTGGTATTTCACAATCCACCCGATCTAAGCACTGCCTATGTCCATCCCTGAGCCACACGTATTCCAAACCCTTTTCCCTATAGCTTATATATCTGTGGAAGAGCGGGTACAAGACCTATCTGATTCACTCACCCAGAACATCCTACTCATCCCAACACAGGTTTATCCTATCCCCTCAGTGGCATGGGCACCTGTGAAAGCAATCATGTCATATACCAACTCTACTGAAATTTCTGCGCCTCGTTTTATGTGACCGTAACCACCATCTGACTGTCCACCTGAATGAATGGCCACTGTCATACAGTGGCCAAGAGCAGACTTGGACACTCAATAGGGGAACACACTGCTGTACCATCTGGATCCATAACCTCACCACTAGGTTTTTTGAACAACTTACATGGGAGTTATTCTTCCAATATATACTTTGTTCATGTGATCCTGGCTGCAATCTCTGCTAACCCCCATCCCACAACCACCTCCACACTGCTCCAGGCCCCTCACTTTACTCACATGTCACCCATTCCCCTTTCCGACAGTCTCTCTCTTTTTCTGGTGTTACCCCCCATTCCCCTCCCCCTTATCATTGCCAATGTGCACTACACTGACTAGTGTGCTTCATTCCTATCATGTGCAGCTGCTGCCTCCCCCACCAGTAGTCCTGCACTTTACACCCAATATCTCCTTCAGAGCTGTCAAGAACCCTTCCCCACATCCTGTCTGCTCTTTCCTCTCACCCAGTATACCCAACACAACCTCTTACCCCAGTATACCACAGGACTACAGCCTCAGCATTGTTAATTCAGTTGGTGCTATGTAGCTGCATGTGTGTGTGTGTGTGTGTGTGTGTGTGTGTGTGTGTGTGTGTGTGTACTCCAGCGCGAAAAAGGATTTATCTGAAAGCTAGCTGCATATGTGTGTGTATGTGTGTGTGTGTGTGTGTGTGTGTACTCCAGTGCGGAAAAGGATTTATCTGAAAGCTAGCATAGTTTTCAATCTTGTTTGTATGCATGTCAACTGCTGTACACCTCTCATATGGTGAGTTGCTACCTCTACTCCTAATTTGTAAATGTCATTGATTGTTTAATGGCGTAAGCATAAAAAATCTGTTCCTGAAAACAGAGAAGTTTTGTTGAACTTTACTTGTAAACAAACAAAATAAGGACATCATTGGGGGGGGCGACACCTGGCTTGATGACAGGCTCACCGGACAAAATATTAGCCCTGGTCTCTTTACAGTTCTGTAGATGGTGTGGAAATGATATCAAACAGTAATTTCATTAATTTAATCTTATGGCATACCACATGTGCTGGCAAGCTGTCAGTTATTGAAGTCGTGAGCTTTGGCACGGCATGTGTTGAGCGACAGTGGGCAGCTACCATAACCTCTGGTCAGGGACAGAGCGGCCACTTTGGAGAGTGAAAAGGAGAGCAGAAGCTGGGTTTTATGAGGATCCAAAGGGGTTAGGAGAAGACATTTGGCTTGAGAACGAGCAAAGGCACTTAGCATGGCAGATGTTGCAAAATGACAGATTATGGCTAACGAGCAATCCTCTGAAATTGAATGTATCCCAAGTCAGTGTCATCATAGTGTTAAGGTGTGTGCACTGAGACCTTAATATCATGTAGGCGAGAGTGTTTTCCATCCTGTATTTCCCATTGTTAGATACTATACCTAGGAACACACAATGTTTCTTGTTTGGTGTTTCAATCTAGTGACTGATTTTAGAATCACATGAAGCAATGTACACTAGAAACAGCTGTGAACAGTTTCCAACATTTTCTACTGTTTTTGTTGTAGTAAGACATGAGGTTGTGTTTCATGCAGTGTTTGTACGTATTACAAGTTCTACATATTTAAGTTCTGTGTAATATATTAAAGCTACTTTGAGCGTATTGTTAATTCTTCAGTCACAGCATTTTATGGTTAGTAAAATTCTATATATTTAAACTAGTTACACACTGTGGCAGTAGCACAGCAGTATTTTACCACTTTGCACGTTGAAACGGAAGGTCTTTTAACCATGGAACACATTATAATTGCAAATGAACTGAGTTTCTTTAATGTCCCGGCAAATTCCTCTGTCTCAAAACTGGAAATTTCAATAGTTTATACTTAAAGATATTTTTATCTTGTAGCTGGTTCTTGGTAATACTTCCTCTTTACTTGATTTCGCTTACTGAGTATTGGTATGTAGTTGAGTAATAATACAATGTTGAGAAGATTATACCAATTGCAACACTTTTAAATTGGAGGAGAATATTTGTCCCTAGGTACATGACCATGTTGTACCGTGGATCACTTTTTCGAAATTTGGAAAACCTTATTTTTTCAGAGTAGTTGTTACAATTTCTGAAAAAGACTGAAGCACACACTAAGCAAAAGCTCTCATTAAAAATGGAATAAAGGTAACTCCTATACAGGGCTGGCTAGTAGCAAAAGTATGAAAAGTGTTTCCAGGTATAAAACTCTTCCCTTCATAATAAAAATACAGAAGTTAAACTGACACTGTACATGAAAAATAATATGCACACACACACACACACACACACACACACACACACACACACACGTATACACACACACACACACACACACACACACACACACACACACACACATATACAACCTTCCACATGGAATTAGTTAATGGTCGGTGTCACCATAATATTCCCATAGTCCCAATAGTAAAATAATTTCAAAGTAAATAGTGGTTCTACTTAAGTTCTATGTGACTGGGGATGACAAATTGTGAAACTAAACAGGTGAATTAAATGACCTAAAAATCCGGAAAATCCACAGCATATGGTGACAAGATATATATACAAAACAGAATGAGATTTACAGAATGAGATTTTCACTCTGCAGCGGAGTGTGCGCTGATATGAAACTTCCTGGCAGATTAAAACTGTGTGCCCGACCGAGACTCGAACTCGGGACCTTTGCCTTTCGCGGGCAAGTGCTCTACCATCTGAGCTACCGAAGCACGACTCACGCCCGGTACTCCCAGCTTTACTTCTGCCAGTACCTCGTCTCCTACCTTCCAAACTTTACAGAAGCTCTCCTGCGAACCTTGCAGAACTAGCACTCCTGAAAGAAAGGATATTGCGGAGACATGGCTTAGCCACAGCCTGGGGTATGTTTCCAGAATGAGATTTTCACTCTGCAGCGGAGTGTGCGCTGATATGAAACTTCCTGGCAGATTAAAACTGTGTGCCCGACCGAGACTCGAACTCGGGACCTTTGCCTTTCGCGGGCAAGTGCTCTACCATCTGAGCTACCGAAGCACGACTCACACCCGGTACTCACAGCTTTACTTCTGCCAGTACCTCGTCTCCTACCTTCCAAACTTTACAGAAGCTCTCCTGCGAACCTTGCAGAACTAGCACTCCTGAAAGAAAGGATATTGCGGAGACATGGCTTAGCCACAGCCTGGGGGATGTTTCCAGAATGAAATTTTCACTCTGCAGCGGAGTGTGCGCTGATTTGAAACTTCCTGGCAGATTAAAACTGTGTGCCCGACCGAGACTCGAACTCGGGACCTTTGCCTTTCGCGGGCAAGTGCTCTACCATCTAAGCTACCGAAGCACGACTCACGCCCGGTACTCATTCTGGAAACATCCCCCAGGCTGTGGCTAAGCCATGTCTCCGCAATATCCTTTCTTTCAGGAGTGCTAGTTCTGCAAGGTTCGCAGGAGAGCTTCTGTAAAGTTTGGAAGGTAGGAGACGAGGTACTGGCAGAAGTAAAGCTGTGAATACCGGGCGTGAGTCGTGCTTTGGTAGCTCAGATGGTAGAGCACTTGCCCGCGAAAGGCAAAGGTCCCGAGTTCGAGTCTCGGTCGGGCACACAGTTTTAATCTGCCAGGAAGTTTCATATACAAAACAGTTTGTTTTCCAAATATGTAAATACTCTGTTGAAAACTCAAATTTATATGTGTAAAGTAGTAAAGAGCATTTTTTTCTCATTTTATGGAAAGGTAATAAAAAAACCATGGATGATGCTGAAACTGCAGCATAACATGTCTGGGAAATTAATAAAAAATTAAAAAATAAAATAACAAAGAAAAAGAAAAATTGTGTTTTGCACAAGGTGGCCCCTCTCCATAAACAAATCTATAGGACATTGTGTATGGTCTGAAAGGGACTGGGAGAGAAAGATGCTTCTTTTAAAATATATTTTGTATTTATGAATGATTTGTAAGTTACATGGTGGCCCATTTTATATTTTGTGTTGTTAGGATGAGGATTGCTTATAAGCATGCACAAATGGCCACTCCTCATCATTCTGTGCTGGACTGTCATTGAGATTGCTTGTATGCTGCAGTGGCGTTAGTGTGGTTACCACTTGTGATTTGAAAGGATTTTGGGCCGCAAGTGGCCATTCAAATACCTAAATTTTTGCTCATACGTAGAATAATTTTTGACTGAATGGGACTTAGAATCGGTGAGCAAATTGTAACTTTTTGTGTGTTAGGCGATGGACAGCTTTGAACAGTGTTTTATTCCAACAACATTTTGGAATTATTACTGGTTAACCTGTTGTTACCTACTCATGATTTTGTGAGTTTTGATGTGCTGATCACCATATTCAACCTTATTTATATTGTGAGCTGGTGATTATTTCATGAATATTTTAATGGAATGGGACTCTGTTTTTCACGAACTATTGAGGTTTAATTAGTATTTGGGGAATCCGCTACTACTTAAATACACAAAGCACACAATCTTTATTGCAACTGATTTTTGTTGTTATATTATGCTTAAATGAAAATCTATAGGACTATCATTTTATAGCAAGTAAAACAATCAGTTATTGATAGAATTATTTCATTGGATAGATAAAAAATCTGGTCACCAAGCAGATATTTTAGAAGTGAGTGTGAGATAATAGAATTCTACCTACACTCCTGGAAATGGAAAAAAGAACACATTGACACCGGTGTGTCAGACCCTCCATACTTGCTCCGGACACTGCGAGAGGGCTGTACAAGCAATGATCACACGCACGGCACAGCGGACACACCAGGAACCGCGGTGTTGGCCGTCGAATGGCGCTAGCTGCGCAGCATTTGTGCACCGCCGCCGTCAGTGTCAGCCAGTTTGCCGTGGCATATGGAGCTCCATCGCAGTCTTTAACACTGGTAGCATGCCGCGACAGCGTGGACGTGAACCGTATGTGCAGTTGACGGACTTTGAGCGAGGGCGTATAGTGGGCATGCGGGAGGCCGGGTGGACGTACCGCCGAATTGCTCAACACGTGGGGCGTGAGGTCTCCACAGTACATCGATGTTGTCGCCAGTGGTCGGCGGAAGGTGCACGTGCCCGTCGACCTGGGACCGGACCGCAGCGACGCACGGATGCACGCCAAGACCGTAGGATCCTACGCAGTGCCGTAGGGGACCGCACCGCCACTTCCCAGCAAATTAGGGACACTGTTGCTCCTGGGGTGTCGGCGAGGACCATTCGCAACCGTCTCCATGAAGCTGGGCTATGGTCCCGCACACCCTTAGGCCGTCTTCCGCTCACGCCCCAACATCGTGCAGCCCGCCTCCAGTGGTGTCGCGACAGGCGTGAATGGAGGGACGAATGGAGACGTGTCGTCTTCAGCGATGAGAGTCGCTTCTGCCTTGGTGCCAATGATGGTCGTATGCGTGTTTGGCGCCGTGCAGGTGAGCGCCACAATCAGGACTGCATACGACCGAGGCACACAGGGCCAACACCCGGCATCATGGTGTTGGGAGCGATCTCCTACACTGGCCGTACACCACTGGTGATCGTCGAGGGGACACTGAATAGTGCACGGTACATCCAAACCATCATCGAACCCATCGTTCTACCATTCCTAGACCGGCAAGGGAACTTGCTGTTCCAACAGGACAATGCACGTCCGCATGTATCCCGTGCCACCCAACGTGCTCTAGAAGGTGTAAGTCAACTACCCTGGCCAGCAAGATCTCCGGATCTGTCCCCCATTGAGCATGTTTGGGACTGGATGAAGCGTCGTCTCACGCGGTCTGCACGTCCAGCACGAACGCTGGTCCAACTGAGGCGCCAGGTGGAAATGGCATGGCAAGCCGTTCCACAGGACTACATCCAGCATCTCTATGATCGTCTCCATGGGAGAATAGCAGCCTGCATTGCTGCGAAAGGTGGATATACACTGTACTAGTGCCGACATTGTGCATGCTCTGTTGCCTGTGTCTATGTGCCTGTGGTTCTGTCAGTGTGATCATGTGATGTATCTGACCCCAGGAATGTGTCAATAAAGTTTCCCCTTCCTGGGACAATGAATTCACGGTGTTCTTATTTCAATTTCCAGGAGTGTATATAATAATGAGAACAGTTGAGAAGGTACTCTTGAGAAAAACTTTTGTCTTAGACTTGTAGAGGGGAAGACGTGTATTATTGTTCATGTTGAGACTGGACGTGGTGTTTAAGCCAACTTTCACTTGTATGAAAATTAGTTTGTTTCTAACATTTAGAGACAAGAGAGGCTTATGGAGCTGCATATACTTACATGAAGAATGAGATTTGTAATATGTCTGAAGTTCAAATATACGTTGCTAATTGAAGCAAATGAAATTAATATGTGTACTTATTTTTATAAGTACAGGGAGTCTAACCAGCAAGGAAAGTCGGCTGAGCATGTCAAGTAAGCCATCTCGTAAAAGAAGTGGAAGTTAGTATATTTACTTCACACTTAAATTGTCGTCCAAAGCCATTAGAATGTGGTGACACCAGTGAGGAAGGACTGAAGAAACAGGAATTCTAAGACCAAACAACAAGAAAATAAGCTGTTGTGGGTTGCCGTAGCAACTAAACCAAATACAACAAAGAATCTACTATGAGACAATGGAACATGCACAAGTATTCAACGGAGCAAAATTTTGAATTGAGAAATAGAGAAGAAGATTCCAGTGTGTTTCTCTAAGAAGAAATTTGCCTAGAACACTTCGATTAAGAAGATCCGGTATGGGAGTGTAGAGCTCTCATATACACCACGGGGACACAGATGCGGAAACCAAGATCCGATGCCACCGGCACCAGTTGCTGTTCACGGGTGCTGAGCTATCTCCACATCCGCTCACTGATGCATGCAGTGCAAATTCTCTGCCAGGGGAGCGTAAAACAGAACTTTATTGTTTTAGTACAAAGTGGTACAAACTGTTCAGTGAACTTTATTAGGGTAGCTACCATACTTAAAATTAGTTAAATCTTACAAGATCTAAAGCTTGCAAGAATATGGATAACATACAACAAGTCGAGGAAACTCAAGAACCTGCTACGGCCATGAGAGTTAGTAAAGAAGTGCCAGACTGCACTGAGGTAGTAAACTTAATCAAAGCCCAAAGTGCAGCTCTAAATGCGACTAAGTGAAAAGCTAGGTTCAGTATAGACTCAGTACATTCTCAATTAAATAACCAGAGTGAAACCTTAAGTAGTGAAGCGGCAAATATAGGTTTGTTAAATACCAAAGTTGACTCACAAAACAAAGAATTTTGTAATCTGTGTGAAGGCATGGATGCTTTGAAGACTGAATTTGACACCTTAAATAGTAAGGTAGAGAATTTAAACTGAGATTTAAAGAATTAATAGACTAGTTCCTTGACCATTCATGTAAATCAAATGTACACTGACTTTAGCCAGAAACAGAAAGATAATTTTCAGTATTTGACAAAAAGGTTAGAATTGAATATTGAAGACAAATATAATAGTGTAGAATTGGAGCTTAATGAAAAGTTAGGATCCTATGAAAATGTGTGCCATATTGAATTTAATTCTGTAAAACAAGGGTTGAGTACTTTGAAAGAGAGTGTCAACAAGCAGGATAGTTTAAAGCCAATAATTCAATTGCAAATTACAGGTGTTAATATACGGGCAGATAATGTGGGAAGGAACTTCAAAGAGAAATTAGTGAACCCTGATATCATAAATATCAGTAGTTTGAAGGAACAGGTTGAAGAAATTATAGATCAAAAAGTTACTGAGAGAGTAACATCCGGAGACGTATCTCCAGTTCTATTTTCTGAACTTTATGATACTAGGAAAGATGACCTGTGGAAAGAATTCAAACTTATCGAGGATAAAGTAGACAAAAGGGTTACTTCACTTAATGTGGTATTAACTAGTGAAGTGAAATGATGACTGATCTGCAATGTGGGGGGGGCTAATTCAGGATTATCAAGGCTAATTTCCTAAATTTAAGAGAGACAGGGATGTACATCCGACCCACTTTTTGAAAAGATTCAACCAAGGTTTGCCAAAGAATTTGGAAGATTCTAAAGAGATCGAATTTGCTGTGGGTTACCTGCTAGAAGAAGCCTCAGAATGGGGAACCGTGAATACTGAGAATTTTTCTTCTTGGGGAGATTTCCAAAAGAAGTTTATAGAGAAATACTGGTCTGCTAGTGCACAAGAAAAAAGTGAATATCAGATCCATGGGACCTGGGCGGAGTCATATATTCCTGGTGGGATGTTAACATTCTGAGTTAAAGGGTGCAGTGACAACTTTCGGATCCCGAGTTGTTTTCGGTGTTTCTTCCAAAATAGTTTTCCTGGACTGAATTCCTTTAAAATCTTAAAATATTCTGTCATCTATTCCTAACATCCTGTAACCATAGTGCTTAGGAAACTGGACATGACTACAAGATAAAGAAAACTTAGGAGAATCACAGAATAAGAAAGAAAGTAATATCGACATAAAATAAAATGAATAGAGTATTATATTTATGGATAATATAATACGAGGTGAATAATTAAACAACTGTGACACCATAGTGTATAAATTTTCTATTTTGTATAGAGTATTTTATACCTTTTATGAGATGTGATGTAAATGGACAGTTTATATAGGTTTTGAAAGGGGTGGGTATTGTAAATAAAAGCATGGTTTACAAGAGCAAATAAATCATAGCTAACACAATTCACACATCACACCTTTCAGACAACCCTCGCAAACAAATGTGCCTGACTCTTCACCATTTGCCGTTTCCAAAGGGTTGCTAAGATTTCCTTCGGGGACCATAAGAGTGAAGGTGGGAATGTCCGTTCTGTAGGAGACAATTTAACACCAAACCTCCTCTGGCGTCTGACTCGAGTACCTGAGGGGTAGCGATCCTAGGGAAGGGGGGTGGGAAGGGTTTCCTGTCTTTGGGGCTATCTTCTTTCTGTTCTTGCATCTTAGCAACCATATCTATATTTTTTCCTTTCTTACTTCTCATTTGAGGATGTATGTATTTTTTCCCTCTTTCTGTATTCACAAACTTAGTAATAAATTTAGATCTCTCCAAAGCATATGACACTGTCAGTTATGGCATTCTTTTAGAAATACTGGAATCATTAGGTGTTCATGGGACAGGGAAAAAGTGGTTTGAATCATACCTCCAAAACAGAACACAAATTGTAGGACTGATGTCAGATTATTCCTACCACGAAATAAATTTAGTATCAGATGCAAAAAAAAGTGGAAATAAAAGTGCCACAAGGCAGTATTCTAGGTCCCTTATTGTCCCTTGTCTACATAAATGACATTCATACCTCAGATGGAGCAGCAAAGGCCATACTATTCGCAGATGACACTAGTGTGATAACAGGTGCACTAAAGCAAATGCTGTGAACAACTACTGATCAAGTAATAAAGGTTGTCCATACTTGGTTTAGTGCAAACCGGTTGACATTAAATGCAAATAAAACAAATTGTATGCAGCTTGGGAAAATATGTCAAAATGTAAACCTTGATCTGTTGTTGGGTGACAAGGCAATAGATAGAGTGGCATCAACAAAATTGTTGGGGATTCATGTGCATGAAAATCTTAATTTTAATGACCAGTTAATGAAACTTGTGCAGAAACTTAACTCAGCCTGTTTTGCTCTTAGAATTATTGCAAATATTTGTACCGTAGAGGGTTCCAGGATGGCATATTTTGGCTATTTTCAGTCTCTTGCAACATATGGAATAATATTTTGGGGTTTCACCACATGCTGTCTAAAGCAAATCTTTCTGTTACAGAAGAGGGCTATCCAAACAATAACTCACAGTCATCCAGAGACACAATGCAAACCCTTATTCAGCAAGCTTAAAGTTCTAACTGTAACTTCCTTATATATAAATACAAATGTGTTTTATATGTTAGGGCCACCTTGCAGATTTTCAGACAAATGCAGACTTGCATAACTGCAATACCTGAAATAGCACAGCATTCCATACTCAGCGAAGAAAAAGAACAGACGCACAAAGGCATGTCAGCCATATTGGTGCAAAACTCTACAACATACTGCCAGCCAACATCAGAAGGTTAGAAGATGAAAACAGATTTAAAGTAGAATTAAAGAATTTCTATTTGAAACAATGTTTTTACTCAGTAAATGATAATGTAGGCCACTAAATAATTCTGATAACGTTTATATTAAGGCAAAACTGAAAACACTGTCTTTCATCCCCAAAAGTATCTGTTAATTTTATGTATCTAATGTACAGCTGATGAGTGTGGTAAAATCTTTACTGAATTATTGTAGTGACTATAAGGGTTTCCTGTTTGGGGAAGATAAAAGTAAAGCCTTAGGGCAAACAGACTATGCAGTTACAATACTGTTAGTATACATGTATAAAAAGCTGTATTACTATGTCTTGTATGACCAGTTATTCTTTGTACATTTTTTTGTACAGTTGTGTATGTATTATTCTTTGTACTACTTAATATAAAATTTTATATGTTCCTTTTCCATAAATTGTTCCCCATAAATTTATATGTACTTTTGGACAACATCCATACGATATTTATTGCCTAAGGATGGATAAATAAGAAAATAAATAAAAATACTTTCACTAATTTGACTGATTCCATTAGACAATTGCCTCTAGCTACTGAAGACACCAGAATTACTTTTCATTATACCCTTAAGTTTTCCATCAGATATTCTTTATATTTCCTCCAGCTTGGAGCTCCATCAGAATTAATAAAGTTTACGTATACAGCTTCACACTGTTAATACAAAAACAAAAGAATACATTATGTCTGCACATGTTAACAAGAACTTTTTTCATTCCTTTTCTCACCCACTGTCATACATATTCATGTGACATAAGTGAAAAATTGGATAACAATTAAAATTTAAGGTAGTCACTATAAACAGTTTGTATGGACTGGCAGATATGGTAAAAATTTTTATCCAGGCTTCTATACAGTTACCTCTTTTGTTTTATGCTACGTTTGTCTCACCCTGACCTTGGCTTGCTAGCCTCAATAGTACAGTTATGGCTTCCCATTATGGCCTTGTAGTTACCATAAGATTCACAATTATTGAGGCTTTTGTGGCCACTTGTTGACATATTGCCTGTTCGCTTCTGTATCATGCTATTTAGCTGAAGTTTATTTCACAATTTTTCTTATTATTTGCCAGTATAAGTGTCTGGCATTATCAAAACTTAATCCTCAATTGCTACCAGGCATGGAGAAGAAGTGGAGGTTGGAAGACAGCAAGGGATGATACCAGAATAAAATTTTCGCTCTGCAGTGGAGTGTGCACTGAACTGAAACTTCGTGGCAGATTTAAACTGTGTGATGGAACAAGACTCGAACTCAGGACCTTTGCCTTTCGTGAGGAAGTGCAGTACCATCTGAGCTATCCAAGCACAGCTCATGACCCATCCACACAGCTTTAATTCTGCCAGTACCTCGTCTCATACCTTCCAAACTTCACAGAAGCTCTCCTGCAGACCTTGCAGAACTAGCACCCCTGGAAGAAAAGATATTGTGGAGACGTGGCTTAGCCACAACCTGGGGATGTTCCCAGGATGAAATTTTCACCCTGCAGTGGAGTGTGCACTGATATGAAACTTCCTGGCCAATTAAAACTGTTTACTGGACTGAGACTTGAACTCGGGACCTTTACCTTTTGTGGGGCAAGTGCTCTACTATCCAGCGGAATTAAAGCTGTGAGGACAGGTCGTGAGTCATGTGTGAGTAGCTCAGATGGTAGAGCACTTGTCTGTAAAAGGCAAAGGTCCTGACTTCAAGTCTCAGTCCAGCACACAGTTTTGATCTGCCAGGAAGTTTCAGGAAGGGTTGAGTTTGTGGGGGTGTTGGTAAGACCATGAAGGGGGAAAAGGGATAGAGAAATATGGGGAGGGAAAGTGAATTGATGAGGTGATGTGGATGGTGTGAAATTGTAGTTTGTTGGATGGGTAAGTGTTAGGATGGGTTTCGTTGTGTACGAAAGAAAGACATTTGAAATTTCATTGGGAGAAGATTTGGAGAGTGTGCAGGTATAGGGTTGGCGGAATGCTTTGGTACCGGCATACTAGGAATGGAAATTAGTGGGGTGACAATAGGATTACTGGAGTAAAGTTTGTGGATGGTGTAGGTTGTATGAAGATGTTCAGTGTTAGTCAGGAGAGGCGGGAATTTGATGAGATGGTGAAGGAT
This sequence comes from Schistocerca americana, assembly GCF_021461395.2. NCBI lineage: Eukaryota > Metazoa > Arthropoda > Insecta > Orthoptera > Acrididae > Schistocerca > Schistocerca americana. Next base: position 28,844,677 of record NC_060124.1, read on the forward strand.
CCATGTGTGTGAAGGTAAATGTGTTTAGAAAGGAAGACAGAGTGCATGACATTAAAGAATTTGGAGGGGTTGACAGAAGTTAGGTGGAGTGGATATCCATGCAACATTTGCGTAGGAGAGAATGGGTTATATCAAAGTTTTGTAGGTATGTAGAATAGTGAGGGATGTAATCATCAAGTTCGCTCAGTTTGTAGTTTTAGTATATTCATTGCAGTGTGCACTTTCTGATGAATGGTTAGTAGGTGAGGTTTTCATGTGAACAGCTGGTTGAATATTATGCCAAGATATTTTAGTGTATTAGTGAACTGGATAGGACAGCTGTAAATGTTGGAGTAGAAGTCATGGAGCAGGGAGTGGTTCTTCGTACAATTATTGCTTGGGTTTTGGTGGGGCTGTACCTAGGGAGTCATTGGCTGCACTTTGTAGTAAACTGATTGAAGTGGATTTAGAGGGACTGTTGGGATTTTTGGAGTGTGGGGTTCAGGGTGAGCAAATCGAGATCATCAGCATACTGATGGAAGTGACTGGTGGAGGTGGTTTGAGTATGTCACCTGTATGCAGAAGACAGAGGAGAGGAGAGGAGAGAGGATGGAGCCTTAGGAAATACCTGCATCGGGATGGAGGGATCAGGAATTGGTATTGCTAATAGTGACAAAATATGTGCGATTGGAGAGGAAGGGTTGAATAAGGTGTATATACGAGGATTGGAACTTTAATACTGGTAACTATTTATTTACAGCTTGAACAAAATAGATACGTGTTTCAAAGTTTTACTGACCTTCAGAGTAGCCACCAGCATTGTGTATAACCCATTGCCAGTGACAGTTCGAGAGGCGTGGTCTATTGTCCGACGAATTTGTAGCAGTTCTGAAGCGAATGCTGTGAAGTGTTTCCTGCAGTTTAGAAATTGAGTTGAGCTCACGAGGGCTTAAGTCAGGGGAGTGCAGTAGATGGTATAGCACTTAGCAGCCCCACCTGTCAAACAAATCAGTAACAGCTTGCACTGTACGTGCTTGAGCATTGTCCTGCAAAATGATGGTCAGGTCCTGCCGAAAGTGTCATCACTTCTGTCTCTAAGCTGGTCGTAGGTTGTGTTCCAAAAATGAACAGCATAGAGACAGAAGTGATGACACTTTCTGCAGGACCTGACCATCATTTTGCAGGACAGTGCTCAAGCACGTACAGTGCAAGCTGTTACTGATGTGTGTGACGGATGGGCCTGCTAAGTGCTATACCACCTACTGCACTCCCCTGACTTAAGCCCTCGTGAGCTCAACTCAATTTCTAAACTGAAGGAAACACTTCACGGCATTCACTTCAGAACTGCTGCAAATTCATCAGGCAATAGACTGCACAGCTTGAACTGTCAACACAGCTGGCACTGCTAAGAGTATCCTACGACTTCCACATTGCTAGCAATGGGTTATACACAATGCTGGTGACTACTTTGAAGGTCAGTAAAACTTTGAAAGATGTATCTGTTTTGCACGAGCTGTAAATAAATATTTGCCACTATTAAAGTTCCAACCCTCGTCGTTAACTGGAAGAGTATAACTCTGGTGTTTGATAAAAAAGGAGACCAAAATGCCATACACAGTCAAAGAGTTTCTCCAGCTTGAGGGGTACAGAAATAGTGGATTTAATTGAGATGAAAGTGACACTGATTATCAGGAAGGAGGTGGTGTTTGTTCAGTTGTTGATGTATGAATTGGTATAGGAAGGATTCAAAAACATTTCTAAGCAATGAGGAGAAGTGAATGGAGTGGTAATATGAAGGATGAATAGTGGGTTTGTGGGGCTGCATATAAATTAGGAGTTTGGTGGTTTTCCACTGTTCAGGTTAGTAACCTGTTGAAAGGACTGTATTATAAAGGGTTGCAAGGGTAACAAGAAAGGAGTGGATAGGTAATACGGTTGTGACCAGAGGGAGTGTTGGATTTTTTGTGATGTACTTGTTTTATGTCATGGGCTGTGATAGGTGAATTTATTCTGTTTATAGCATATTGTCCAATTAGTGGAAGCTGGGAACTGGGGATTGAACTTGTGATATTTGTGCATTCATGGACTGTAGGTAATAGGGAATAATGAACATGTGGATAGTCAAGAATGAAAAAAGTGCATAGAGATAGGAAGCAGGTGGTTAGCTCTGCTCAGATTGTCACGTGGAGGAATAGTTAGTGAGTGGCAGGATGTCTGCCAGTGAGTTGATGGAATTCTTTCCATTTTAAGAGTTAACGGGGAGTGTAGCATAGAGTCTGGTGCATGCCTAGCAGCATTGAGTCTGGTTCATGAATGGTACCAGTCACAGTATTTTTTTATTTATTTTATTTTATTTATAAGTGTCCTGGTGTGTCTGTCTTTTCTGGTGGCACGTGAGTGTGTCCTGGTCATGAATTCGTAGGACTGAGTGGTGTAAGAGGCAGGATTTCCAGAGGAGCAATACAGCTTCTGGAGGGAGGCTGGGGCAATGAAGATTGTGACCTTGGTAGAAATGGGGGGGGGGGGGGGGCACAATAGCATTGTACAAGGTCTGCTGCAGGAAGGACATTGCATGGGGTATATCATCAGGTTGCTGAAAGGTTGGTGGGTGGCTTCCAGTCTGGATATTTATGGATTCACAGTAGGCATTCCAATTGGTGTGGAAGTAGTCTTGGATAACTTTTGGACAGAGATTGCGAGGAGGTGCAGTGGGATGAGGTAGTGTGTAAAGGATAGTGAGGAGAACAGGTAAGCGGTCATTTCCGGTTGTATCTAGGACTGCTGCTATGAGGCATCCAAGAAGGTTGACATATGCTAAGACAATAGCTGGAGTGGTGTTTTGGGACAGAAATTCTGGGGGTAGCGGATCTGCTGATGATGTTAGCATAAGCTGCAGGAACATAGGTGGAAAAGGAACTGTCACTGTGGGTGGAGAAGTCATGGCATTTCCAGCAAAATACTAAAAGCTTGTTCTCAACAGATAAGTAAGATTCTCAGCCACCTGTGTAATAGCTCTCTGGAACAGGGCATTTTCCCTGATAGACTGAAATATGCTATTGTTATACCTTTGCATAAAAAGGGGGATAGATCTGATGTCAACAATTACCGTCCAATCTCCCTTCTAACAGCTTTATCCAAAATTTTTGAGAAAGTAATGTATTCAAGAGTAGCTTCACATATCTGTAAAAATGAAGTACTAACAAAATGTCAGTTTGGTTTCCAGAAAGGTTTTTCAACAGAAAATGCCATATATGCTTTCACCAGTCAAATTTTGAATGATCTGAATAACCGAACACCACCCATTGGGATTTTTTGTGATCTCTCAAAGGCTTTTGATTGTGTAAATCATGAAATTCTGCTAGACAAGCTCAAGTATTGTGGCATGAGTGGGACAGTGCACAAATGGTTTAATTCGTACCTAACTGGAAGAGTGCAAAAAGTTGAAATAAGTAGTTCTCGTAACACGCAAAGATCAGCACATTCCTCAAACTGGGGAACTATCAAGAATGGGGTTCCACAAGGGTCAGTCTTGGGTCCTTTGTTGTTCTTATTATATATTAATGACTTGCCATTCTATATTCATGAAGAGGCAAAGTTAGTTCTCTTTGCTGATGATACAAGTATAGTAATCACACCTTAGAAACAAGAATTAACTGATGAAATTGTCAATACTGTCTTTCAGAAAATTACTAAGTGGTTCCTTGTAAACGGACTCTCACTGAATTTTGATAAGACACAGTACATACAGTTCCGTACAGTGAATGGTATGACGCCATTAATAAATATAGACCTTAATCAGAAGCATATAGCTAAGGTAGAATATTCCAAATTTTTAGGTATGTCCATTGATGAGAGATTAAATTGGAAGAAACACATTGATGATCTGCTGAAACGTTTGAGTTCAACTACTTATGCAATAAGGGTCATTGCAAATTTTGGTGATAAACATCTTAGTAAATTAGCTTACTACGCCTATTTTCACTCATTGCTTTCATATGGCATCATATTTTGGGGTAATTCATCACTGAGGAATAAAGTATTTATTGCACAAAAGCGTGTAATCAGAATAATAGCTGGAGTCCACCCAAGATCATCCTGCAGACATTTATTTAAGGATCTAGGGATATTCACAGTAGCTTCTCAGTATATATACTCTCTTATGAAATTTGTTATTAACAACCAAACCCAATTCAAAAGTAATAGCAGTGTGCATAACTACAATACCAGGAGAAAGGACGATCTTCACTATTCAAGATTAAATCTAACTTTGGCACAGAAAGGGGTGAATTATACTGGCACTAAAGTCTTTGGTCACTTACCAAATAGTATCAAAAGTCTGACAGATAACCAACAAGTATTTAAGAAGAAATTAAAAGAATTTCTGAATGACAACTCCTTCTACTCCATAGAGGAATTTTTAGATATAAATTAAGAGAAAAAAAATATATTAAAAAAATAAAAAAAAAATAAAAATGAAAATAAAAAATAAAGAAAAACAAAAAACACAAAAAATAAAGTTGTTATATTAACTTAAGTATGTTGTTAAATTAACCTAATTATGTCATGTATTGGAAAATTCGACTCGTTCCACATCATTACGAAATATCGTATTCATGATCCATGGAACTCGTATTAATCTAATCTAATCTAATGTAATAGGTGACGGGGCCATTAGGTTGGATGTAGATTGTGGTACAGTTAATGGTCAAGGTTTTGAAGAATAGGATAAAGGTAATGTGTTTGATGGGAATATTGTATAAGGATTGTGGCCAATAGGGATGTACTTTTGGTGATCGATTGCACCTCTACTTCTGGCCATGAGAAGGGGTTTATCTGTATAGTGGTGGATGCAGGTGGAAGTTTGGATGGTGTGGTAGGATTAGAGGAATGTTTCATTAAGGATGAAGTTATATGTGTTGTGTTGGGACTGAGTATACGTAAACAGAGGGTTGTTAGTTGGAAGAGACCAAATGTTGCAGAACAGGATGCTTCATCACTGTTGAGCTATGATGAGAGGCTAATGAGTGTGTAGTGTGTGCAAGGATGTAGATGGCCTAAACTAGGATGTTGAGATGGTGAATACAAAGTAGTCTTGGTCTTGACAATACACACTACTTTGGTATATACAACTTTAAAGTCTTTATTGGTGAAGATAATCTGATTGGCTCCTTGTAACGCAATAAAAATATTTCCCACTGTTTATCAGTAAACCTTTCATTAGTAAGTTTTATTACATTACCCATTCTTTTCTTAGTGATTAATTTCTTGTTCTTGACTGACCAGTACCTCAACTAGTTTGGACATTCAATCTTGCTGTATAGTACTGCTATCTGTTATTTATTCCTGCGTTACTCCAAGCTCCAAGCATTGCTGATCCATAATAGTGTCTGGTTTATCCATACCTTCATTTTCAGAGTCTACATGTGAAGTTACTCTAACCACTTCTTTTTGTGGAAGTGAAATTGTTTTTTTCTATAATATCTTTGTTCTGGAGGTGTGTGTATTTCTTCAAATTTTGCATACTGTGTAAGCCTTCCATTATTCCTGAATTCTGATGTGCTAAGTGCTAATATTCTGTACGCCAAAGGAAAATAAATTTGGGAAGGTGAATTTTGCCATCCACACTACCTTCGAAATGATTGAAGTGTTTTATAATGTGTTGTTCCTTTCGTTAATGTTGTCTACGTCTTTTGTTACCAGTTTAATCAAGAAAGAATTCTAATCTCCACACTGCTTCACTTCGACCACATCTTTGATGAATCTGCCCTGTCTCAACTCTACTAAAAAATTCTATATGTGATTCATATTTATGTATAGACACTTCACTATTCCTATTTGGCCCTCAACATCCACTCTAAAATGTGCCAACGTCTTTTGTTCCTTTACTGAGGACAATTTCTGTGCCTTCCATTTTAATACAGCTGACTCATGCTTTAGTTCAGTCTTTGTACCATTTTGAGGTTGTTTTAACTTTTTCACCTTTTCAATGATTTGCATATACATATCACATTTCTTTCCATTTTAATTATTATCAGACACTCAAATAAGCCAAAAGATTTTGGTCAGTAGCATGCATGTTTTAATCCACTGTATCCTTTATATTTCCTTGACTGTTAACAGTAAACTGTTGGAATGTAACACACTTTAAAAGTTAGCTCACTGAAGTTCACTACAATGTACAAATTATCTGCTCACAGTCTCAGAACAAAAACAAAAAAATAAGCCCATCTGCGAAAGCTTTAGTGCTTGTGAGAACACAATCATATAAATTGTTTATCACAATCTCTCATTATCTGCAACAGCGCACTTGTAGAATAGTGTTCAGTAGTTGTGAGTGCTTGCCGATGAAAGGCAAAGGTCCTAGGTTTGAGTCCCGGGCTGGCATACAGTTTTAGACTGCCAGGAAGTTTCATAACTTTTATTATTTCACTGCAGATGTGCATCTGACTGCTGTGTATTAATGATGCTGCTTAATTATTTTTCCAATTTAAATATTTTTTTGAAATACATTAATTAACACAGAATACTGGACCACTGGTTATTTATTCTTCTGAATTATTACACAAGTTGAAGTGGTGTTGAGTCATAGAAAAACTCTGATAATCCCTGTAATTCTTCAACATTTCCAACCCACTTTTTATACTCAAAAAGAATAAAACAATAATTGAACCAAATCCTATATGGCTCTGCCACTTATACACCTACCAGAAAGAAAACGGACCATTCCCCTTTTCAGACATTTCTACCTAACAATTTACATTCAACTTTCCCACTGCTATTTTCCAGTATATTTTGCAAATTATACGCAAACAACCAGAGCAACATCTACAAGTCAAAGCATGCCCCATCACACACTTTACTGTGTATTATTAAGTGGGTCCAGAATGTAATACATCACCATGCTTGATGTGCTGGGTCACTGGTTTTAATGGCCTCACCATTTCAGAATTCACTTGTTGATAGCTAAGCTAAAGCCATGCACCCTTTTGGTGTCTGCAGTTGCCTGAGTCTAGATTGCCTTGTAGACGCACTCTTGAATATGATCTTGCTTTCCACACTAGAAACATTTTGCATCACGGCAAGCACAAGCTTTTTGGTCATGATTCAAAAAGGACTGAGGGCAAGAATTGCTCTTTTATTCTGTAGTACAAAACTGAAAGGTTTTACCTCTTTGCTTACTGTCTGTCTGAGCCCTGTTTTTAATCATTCTAACACAGGCAATAATTTTACACCAACCATGATGTGCACTTTGAACAACAGAAATACATGGAACCACAAACACAACTGTTTTCAGGTCAGGATCAGGCATTTTGAGAATAGCTGTGGGAATACATGTGTCTACCACATTCTGCATGATCGCATTGTGTAACATGACGTCACTGTAACTGGGTCCACAAGAACACTTAAACCTGCAGTGTCTTACTAGCCCTCTGAGTTCGGCAATGTGCTGTTTCAAAGATTATGCCCTCTGCTGCTTGAGTCAAAAAAATTTAACCCTTGCTTCTGTGACATCCACCTGATTGTCATAATCTTCATTCAGCAGCTGAACTGGTTCCTTGTAACTAGTAGCCTCTGGATGAGAGAGGGATACTGTTTTAAACACAGACGATACGTGTAGGCTCGGACAGTGGAAAGAAAAAAAAAATGAAACTTCCTGGCAGATTAAAACTATGTGCCCGACCGAGACTCGAACTCGGGACCTTTGCCTTACGCGGGCAAGTGCTCTACCAACTGAGCTACCGAAGCACGACTCACGCCCGGCAAAGGTCCCGAGTTCGAGTCTCGGTCGGGCACACAGTTTTAATCTGCCAGGAAGTTTCATATCAGCGCACACTCCGCTGCAGAGTGAAAATCTCATTCTGAAAAAAAAAAAATGCATTGCATACCATATCTGTAATGCTATGTGTAGTGAAGTTGGCCTCCAACTGCACTCAATATTCTGACCATTACTCTTCCACACTATTGAATGTTTGAAACACAAGTGTAGCAACTAGTGGCAGCACTGCTTGCTGTGAGAGGACTGTTGTCATCTGTTGAACATGAGCAGCAGGCATTTGATTTGTTTAGAGACATAATTAAACAATTGATATAATGCAAAGAAGGACTGAAAAGGGAAACCCAGGTTAAAACATGGGAACAATGGGCACACATCAACACTTTGTAGGTAGGCAAGCTAAGTCTTTAGAAATTATAAGCATCATTGCCGTGTGTTGTACCGGTGAAAACAGAGTTGTTGGTACAATGATGAGTTCCTTACTTTGCTCTGGGAGGAGACCAAGTGGATACTAAAACACATACAATATTAGTTCACTTTATTATAACATAGATAAGAAGAATTACTTAACTTTGTGCAATCCATTTCCATAGGGATGTCTTGAGTATTTACTACTGTCTCTGAACTTTAACATATCACTTTATACAGACAAAATACAAGTCTCTCAGCCTGCATGCATCTAGGAATAACTTTCACATAGAGTTCTACTTAATACATTGATCACACATCTGGCCTGCTAAAAGGCGATACTGTCATTTTAGACAGTGATTGTGGACTGGGCTGAGTGGTAGTGTGCTGGGTCTTAAGAAGATGAGGGGTAGCAGCAGCATAGTGGAACGTTTCTGGGTGTGGCTATGCTGGCATCAGTCATTCGTCACTGAGGCTTGCAGTGAATATCTTCTCTTGTGTTTACATTCTCAGGTACCACCCTTGCATTGGAACCTCAGTCTTCAGATGATACCACATTAGTAATTTCCAGAATTAATGTTACAATGTTTATTCCCATCTCATTACAAATTGCTGCACACAGCTTCTCATCTTCTGTCTGACATTGGGACCATGATGACGCCCCTACTTCTAAATTCATTATGCTTTCTCATTTTTCTCCCTGAAAAATCAGAGTCAGGATGTTGCTATACTGGAGGAAATATTGAGGTCAAGAAGATGAAATTAGATTAACATTTTCCATGACAATATTATGAAAAGGATAGATTGCTATTTATGATGTAGTGGAGATGTTTAGCTGCAGACAGGCACAACAAAATGACAGCTAAAAGAGCAAGCTTTTGGCCTTCTTATGGAGTAGACAAAACACAAACACATTCATGCAAACACAACTCGCACGTGCATGACCACTATCTCTGACTGCCGAGGCCAGACTGGCAGCAACTGTGCCTGATGGAAGAAGGAATATGGGTGTTGGAGTACAGAGGAGGCTGATGTGGAGAGACGGAGGGATGGCAGAGTAGGGGTGGAGGATGGTAAAGTGCTGCTTGTGGGAGCATACAGCGATGAGGTGAGAAGAGGACAGAGCAGTCAGGTGCAGTCTGGAGGTTAGACAGAGGGTGGGTGGAATGGGGTGGAGGGAAAGGAGTGGAAAAGCAGAGAAGTAAAAAGACTGTGGGTGTGTTGGTGGAGTATGAGGCTGTGTAGTGCTTGAGTGAGAACAGGGTGGGGGATAGGTGGGAGAAGGATAGTGACTAACAAAGGTTGAGGCCTGGAGGGTTGTCGAATGTGGGATATATTGCAGGGAGAGTTACTACCTATGCAGTTCCAAAAAGCTGGTGTTAGTAGGAAGGATCCAGATGGAATAGGCTGTGAAGCAGTCATTGAAGTGAAAAATATTGTGTTGGGCAGCGTGCTCAACAACTGGATGGTCCAGCTGTTTCTTGGCCCCAGTTTGTCAGTGGCCATTCATGCGGATAGGTAGGTTGTTGGCTGTCACGCCAACATAGAATACAGTGCAGTGGTTGCAGCTTGGCATGTAGATCACATAACTGGTTTCACAGGTAGCACTACCTTTGATGGGACAGGTGATGCTTGTGACCGGACTGGAGTAGGTGGTGGTGAAATAATGTGCGGGACAGGTCTTGGACAGGTCTCACATCTAGAGGTGGGAGTAAGGGGTGGAGTAAGGATGGGTGAGGATATTGTATAGGTTTAGTGGGTGGTGAAATACCAAAGTACGAGTGGTGCGAAGGATAGTGGGTAGGACATTTCAGTGTACATTGAGTGGTAGTTGAACCCTGGTGGAGAATGTGATTCAGTTGCTCCAGTCATGGGTGATACTGAGTCATGAGGGAAATTCTCTGTGGCTAGACAGTGGGACTTTGGGTGAAGTTGGGTAACTCGAGAGTTAAGACATGGGAGATCTGTGTCTGTACAAGGTTGGGAGGGTAATTTTGGTCTGTGAAGGCCTCAGGGAGACCCTTGGTATATTTTGAGAGGGTGGCTAGACTGTACGGAAGGGACATCTTGGTATGGTATGGGTGGCAGCTGTCGAAATGGTGGTATTGCAGATGATTGGTAGGTTTGATATGGATAGAGGTACTGATATCACCATCTTTGAGGTGGAGGTCAACTTTGAGGAATGTGGCTTTTTGGGTTGATGAGTGAAAGGTGATGAGATTCTGGAGGTATATGGATAGGGTGTCCTCACCCTTGATCCAGATCACGAAGATGTCATCAATGAATGTGAACCATGGTTAGGAAGGATTCCTCTGGATAACTTATTGTGATTTTTTCTACATATTGTAGTGTATTTTTGAGCATTTTGTGCATATGTTTCTAAGTTATTTACATAATTTTATGTGTTTTTTTTTTCCTCCACCATGGATGCTCGCTCCTTCCATCTGCGCCAATACAGAAAATTATCCTTATCCTTAGTCAGAATCCAGTCCCACATACTGTTCTTGCATTGTTGCCTGGCTCTTGCAATCCCCCAAAATGGCCTTACCAACAAATTACCCACCACCGGCTACATTCCCTCCTTCCACAATGATGTCAATATGTTCAGATTCCACCCGTGCTTAACTATCACAAGCTAGTCATGCAAAATCATATAAATCAGGCCCAGACCACCCTACAATATCTCCTCTCCATCTGTAGAATTCTCCTACTGTGCAATTCCAAATTCCTGTATCCCATCTCTAGCACTGAAGCTCTTGCGCTCCAGGAACTGGAGCAACATGCTCAATACCAAGTCGAAAAAACTGTCCAATATGTTCACTTCTTATTCCTGCTTGGGCTACCACTATTCACTAACTTTACATCAGTCTCCAAACTCCCCCCCCCCCCCCCCCCCCCCCCCCCCCCCACATCCCCAAATAGCTGACAAACCCTAACTCGCAGACCTACATTTACCACACCCTTAAAAGCTCCCTCTCAGCACCATACAGAATACAGAGCCAACACAGTCTTGAACCTTTCTTCGAAAAGCCTTAGTCCCACTGAAGTAACAGCCCTTTCCAAAGTCCTTACCCTTTGCCCCACTCCAAAATTCAATCATGCTTAATTTGTTAAAGACCTTCTCTCCTCCTCCTGGTTGGTCCTTACAGTGGAAACACTTTTTTGCCACCAACCATACTAATGAGACTCAACCCAAAACCAAAACTGAACCGTATCTGATTCATTTCACTCCTCCATCCACTGATGATCCATACCCACTGCCCACAAATCACTTACTGTTAACTTTTCAGAATTTCTTTACCTTGAACCTTGCCTCATATCATTCTCCAAATCCCTCAACATGCAAGCTAACCTTGCATCTGCAGAAAACAGTGCGATCCATTACCTAAAATATGATCCTGACCTCAGAATCCTGTCTGCTGCAAAGGCTCCCCCACTGTGGTTTTGAACCAAAAGACTTACCTGATGGAAGGACTGCATCAGCCGTCGGATTTTTCCGTCTACAAATTATGCCACAGTGACCCATTCCAGAAATCAACAGTCTCTCTTCAGAGCCTTAAGCTCATCCCAGAACCTCTCCTAGGAGGCTGTGCCTCACCTCACCCCTACCACTCCCCGCACTCCTGCCTTCGTACTTTCTATGTGCTTCCTTAAGTCCGTAAACCCTACCACCCAGGACACCCCATTCTGGCTGGTTACTGTGCTCCCACTGAAAGAATCTCTGATCTCATAGACCAACACCTTCAGCCTATTACCTGAAACCTCCCTCCCTACATAAAAGACATCAACCATTTCCTCCACCAACTCTCCACAGTTCCTGTTCCTTTACCACATGGTTCCCTACTAGTCTTTATTGATGCCACTTCCCCTTGCACTAACATCCCTAATGCCAATGGCCTTGCCATTATTGAACAATATCTTACCTAGTGCACAGTGGATTCCATCCTAGAACCTCCTTCCGGTCACCGTGATAAAAAATATCTTTACCCATAATTACATCAACTTTGAAGGCCTCACTTACAAACAAATCCATGGTACAGGGATGGGCACCCAAATGGCACCATCCTATGCTAATCAATTCATGGGCCATCTAGAGGAATCCTTCCTAACCATCCAGAATCCCAAACTGCTCACTTCTTTCAGATTCATTGATGACATATTTGTGTTATGGATCGAGGGTGAGGACATCCTATCCACATTCCTCCAGAACCTCAAACCTTCTCCCCCATTTGTTTCACCTGGTCCTCCTCAACCCAACAAGCCGCTTTTAATAAAGTTGACCATGGCTACATCAGTACCTCCACCCATATCAAACCTACCAACCACCAGCAATACCTCCACTTTGACGGCTACCACCCATTCCATACCAAGAAGTCAATTCCATACAGCGTAGCCACCAGTGGCCATCTCACCTCCAGTCGCAAACAGTCCTTCTAAAAATAGGCCAACAGTCACACTGAGGCCTTCATAGGCCAAAATTACTCTCCAAACCATGTATGGAAACAGATCTCCTGTGCCTTATCTCTCCAGTCAGCCAGTCTCCTGAAGTCTCTCTGTCCAGTCACAGAGGACCACTGCCTTCATGACTCAGTACCACCCAGGACAGGGGCAACTGAATCGCATTCTCTGTCAGGGTTTCAGATACCTCTCATTATGCCGTGAAAGGGGAATGTCTTACTCACTATTCTCCACCCCTCTTACAGTTGTATTCCACTGTCCGCTGAACCTACACTATATCCTTGTCCATCCTGGCTTCATACCTGCTCCCAGTCCCTTGCCTCATGGCTCATATTCCTTTAATAGACATAGATGCAAGATCTGTCCCATACATTGTCCCACAACCATCTACTCCAGTCTAATGGGGAATGTCTTACCCACTATCCTTCCCAACCCTCTTACAGTTGTATTCCATTGTCCACCGAACCTACACTATATCCTTGTCCATCCTGGCTTCATACCTGCTCCCAGTCCCTTGCCTCATAGCTCATATCCCCGTAATAGACATAGATGCAAGATCTGTCCCATTCATTGTCCCACAACCACCTACTCCAGTCTGGTCTCAAGTGTCAGCTACTCCATTAAAGGCAGGGTTAGCTGTGAAACCAGTCATGTTATCTACTAGGTAAGCTGCAACCACTGTACTGTGTTCTATGTGGGCATGACAACCAACAAACTGTTTGGCTGCAGGAACGTTCACTGACAAACTGTGGCCAAGAAACAGCCAGACCACACAGTTGCTGAGCACGCTGCCCAACACATTGTTTTTCACTTGAGCAACTGCTTCACATCCTGTGCCACCTGGATCCTTCTTACCAACACCAACTTTTCTGAATTGTGCTGGTGGGAACTCTCCCTGCAAAATACCTTACATTCCTGTAACCCCCCAGACCTCAACCTTGTTTGGTCACTATCCTTTACACACCTATCCTCTTCCCTGTTCCCACTCCACCATTTCACAGTCATCTGTTCCACCTGTGTACCAATCTTTTACTTCTCCATGTTTCTGCCTCCTCCTTCTCCACCCCTGCCACTCCCCTCCCCCAATCCATCTATCCTCCCAACCGTACCTAGCTGCTTTTTTACACTCTCCTCGCTTTATATCTATATGCTCCCACAAGTAGCACTTTACTGTCTCCCTCCCCTACCCTGCTATCACCCCCACATCCCGCCCCCATCATATATCTTGGGCATACTTTCAGCAACAACAATCATAAATGAAGTGTCTTGAGGAATGAGAAAGATATTTAGTTTTAACGAAATCCAATTTTTATCTACCATTACTTTGTGTTTTTAAGCAATCCTTTACAGTATTTAAGAGATTTATAGTTACAAATTCTTTTGTGATGGATTTGTTGTATTAAGTGTTCTTGGCTCTATAAAAATTTGAGCTTCTCTCAGTGTCAGAAAAGCAGCTGCTTGTGAAAGAAGTAGTGGTATCTAACAGTTGTTAATAATGTGGTATTTCGCTGTGAGACAAAGAGATTACATTGGTGCCAAAGATGAAATGTCATTGGCAATATCTTTGTTTCCATCATAGTTAACAATACAGAACATGTAACTCTTCAGGCTTTCCCGGAGAGATCTTGACATGTGGAATAATCGGGTCTACTGCCGGATGTTTGTGTAGCTCTGGAACAATATTTCAGCCACGTAACTCGTTGCCTTCTTCAGGTTCTTCCGTTCGTGGTCCGCACCCACCTGGTGCTGCTCCTGAGGTGTTGGCACTTTCCTGGTGCTCCCACGGACGTCCGCAACCGCCCTGTCCACCATCTGCAGTTGTGGCAGCTGTCTGAGCCCCGTCTCGCGTCGGGCACACCATTTGCGGTCCGCGCCCGCCTAGTGCTGCTTGTAAGCTGTTATCCCTTCCCTGGAGCTGCCTCAGACGTCCGCGCCCGACTTGGTGCACAGTGTGTATCGTAAGTGTACCCACACTGACTTATACCTTCAAGCCAGTAGCTGCCACCACCCAGCACAGAAGAATGGAGTCTTGAAAACATTAGTTCACAGGGCTTGGGCTCTGTCGGATACGGAAAGTGTGGCCACAGAGATAGAACATCTACAGCTGGTGTTCAGCAGAAATCTATACTCCTCCACAGACGTCCAAAGGGCACTTCGTGCTACCAGCCAACCACAGGGTACAGAAGAGGAGCCAGAGGAGGCGAAGAAGGTGGCATACCTGCCATGTGCTGGACCTATTTCTGCAAAGATCAGCAGAATTCTTTCGAAATATGATATAAAGAGTATCTTCTGTCCACTCTCCAAAATTGGGACAACACTAGGGAGAGTGAAGGATGACCTGGGGCTACGTAAACCAGGCATTTACAACATCCCGTGCCAGTGTGGAAAATCATACATTGGCCAGACAACCAGGACAGTGGACGTCAGGTGCAAAGAACGCTAGAGGCACACCAGACTCGGACAGGCAACCATATCTGCCATAGTGGAGCACTGTCTGGAGCTCGGTCATTCAATGGACTACAACAACACCCAAATTGTGACACAGACTCCAAGATTTTGGGACAGTGTCATAAAGGAGGCCAGACAACCTAATAAACCAAGACAGCGGTTACCAGCTCAGCTCAGCATGGAGTCCGGCTCTGGAGCTTATCAGGCCCAACGAGAGGAACCAAGAAACTCCTCAAGAAGTAGTAACACCGCAGGAGAAGCGCCAGGCGGGCACAGACCACGAACGGAACACCCGACAAATGACAGGCCTCAGAGAGCTGCCACAGATGGAGACCAAGTCGGGTGCGGATGTCCGAGGGAGCACCGGGGAAGAGACAACGCCTTACAGGCAGCGCCAGGCGGGCGCAGACGGTAGAGAGAGCACCCAGTGCCCTCTGGGCATAGATACTGGACAAGATCATCCAATACAGCAGTCTTAGGTAGCACCTGAAGAAGGCAACGAGTTACGTGGCCGAAATATTGTGCCAAAGCAGCACAAACATCCGGCAGTAGACCCGATTATTCCACATGTCAATACAGAACATACTTCTATGCAGTGTCTTGGTGTAAAGTACCTTTGTCCATGTATGCATCTCTATTGAAGTTGTTGACACACATTCTAATTTCCACAGACTCATTGTTGTTTGAGTCACACTTATCTTTCTATCACTGTTTTTTGTTTTGATAAAATAATTGTAGAACCTAGTTTATTTTCTGTGTGTCTTACTCCTGCAAGGCCATTAATGACCACACCATCATATGCTCTAACTTAAACAACACCAGAAAAGATTGATTTATTTATGTTAAATATATTACATTTTGAATGCTCAAGTAGCATCTAAAAACTAGTTTAACTATTTCAGCATGATATGGTCTCTCTGTGCTTCAGTGGATGAAGAGGGTCGTAAAAAACTTGACACTCTTATTCGTGGTATGGAAGGATGCTTTCCCTTGAAGGATACTATTTATGAATATTATGTGGATGTAAGATCTCGCAACTTTGCCTGCTGGGAAGTTATGCTCACAGGAAATTGGAAATTTGATAAAGAGTAAGATGCAGCTAATACTTTGTTAGTTTACATGAGATAAGATGATAACAGTTCCCTTCTGAGACAAATAATTTGTCGAAATATTCACTTTATATTAGAATCACTATTTCCATTGTCATTACTGTTAAAACTGCTTTGAGGTGGCATTTGTGGTTAGTATTAAAGTAACAAGAATTTGTATTTTTCTTTTTTCATTGTAGCCATAGTAACTAGCCTTGGCAAACTAAGGTAATGAACTAAATGCTAAATTTTATAATAAAATCTATCTAATGTCTTTTATAGTATTTTTGCTATGCCAGTGTGTATTCCAATGTCACAACTTAATCATGAGGGCTTCAGTTTTTATGTAAGAATCTTCAATGGAATGCCAACACATCACAAACATGCATATGAAAATGTTGTTGATTTCCTTTTGCATATTACATCACAGTGAAGCAACTCACACATGTTCAACATACACAGCCGAGTGTGTTGAAAAAAGAATGTCCCACGGTCTCCAGTGAATAATTTATCATACAGCAAATGATTTACAGTACACTTTAAACACTAAAAGACTGTAACCGAAGCGCATATTCTCAAGTAAAAGTGATGTCACAGATTCTTCAGTCATCACCAGAGTTATCTATAAAATAATAACACTCAACTTACAGAAAAAACTGAAACTCAGAAAAGAATACAAAAATTATTTCTGTATTTTTACCAATACACAATGCCATTAGAGCACACCATATTTTTCAATTACCATAGCTTTTATTTCTAAATTTAATTTCTCAGTTACAAAATTATATACCTTTAAATTAGGAACATGAACTTTGCTTTAAGTGTTGATGACTCTCTCTCTTGCTATTTAAAGTAATTCTTTTTCAGATTACCGTTCTTCAAGATCATTGTTCCAACAGTTGATACTGTACGTTATCAGTTTCTTGTTTCAGTACTCCTTTCAAACAGTTATCCTGGACTCCTTGTTGGACCTGTAGGAACAGGTAATACCACTTTGTATTTGATTTGGACATAAAATAACATTATGTTAAACTAAATACCATTCTCTTAACAGACCTTTTATGGGAAGTATAGTAATTATTAATATGTTGATAAATAAATGTTATGTTGTTTATTCCTTCTTTTCTGTTTAGGAAAAACATCTACTGCACAAACTGTCCTTGATTCATTGGATCGTTTGAAATTTTCCTTGCTTGTACTGAACATGTCAGCACAGGTATGAACAAAATATTTGTAAATATATTGTTAGAAACTTTTTGTTTATGTATTACTGATGTACAGCTGTAATTTATAGAGAATGTATTCATATAATTATTGTTGAAAAGTTTCCAGCAACATTTTATACTGCTTATTTCTCGGTGAAAATTTGGTTCCATCAGGGATTATAGGGCATGAGTTTGCATTGACACAGTTCAGAATTTCTGGTTTCATGAGCCAAATAATAGGTGAAATTCATCTACTTGTTTTTCAAATCGTGTCTAACCAGAAGAAACATTGTCAATTTAGTCTTTTATTCTTGATAAATGTTACTCTTTATGGGACCTCATAAATCAGCCTTATGGTTTTCCACTCATCATTATCAAATGTCTTATCCTTATAACACTATTTGTCCCATGGAAACATCTTTTTGATTATAATCACAAGTTTGGATATTTCTACCCTGCCAGGTATGTTCAGTTTATACAGCTATCATCAAATAGTATTTTCCGAATCAGGTTGTTTTGGTTAAATGTGTTCTGAAATCAGTTGTTTGTCATATCTTTTCCCGTGTGACAATCCTTTTCATTAACCAAGGGAAACTCCGGGCTGGAAAATTGACAATATTATGAAAAGCATGGGTTGCTACTCACTGTATAGATGATACACTCCTGGAAATTGAAATAAGAACACCGTGAATTCATTGTCCCAGGAAGGGGAAACTTTATTGACACATTCCTGGGGTCAGATACATCACATGATCACACTGACAGAACCACAGGCACATAGACACAGGCAACAGAGCATGCACAATGTCGGCACTAGTACAGTGTATATCCACCTTTCGCAGCAATGCAGGCTGCTATTCTCCCATGGAGACGATCATAGAGATGCTGGATGTAGTCCTGTGGAACGGCTTGCCATGCCATTTCCACCTGGTGCCTCAGTTGGACCAGCGTTCGTGCTGGACGTGCAGACCGCGTGAGACGACGCTTCATCCAGTCCCAAACATGCTCAATGGGGGACAGATCCGGAGATCTTGCTGGCCAGGGTAGTTGACTTACACCTTCTAGAGCACGTTGGGTGGCACGGGATACATGCGGACGTGCATTGTCCTGTTGGAACAGCAAGTTCCCTTGCCGGTCTAGGAATGGTAGAACGATGGGTTCGATGACGGTTTGGATGTACCGTGCACTATTCAGTGTCCCTTCGACGATCACCAGTGGTGTACGGCCAGTGTAGGAGATCGCTCCCCACACCATGATGCCGGGTGTTGGCCCTGTGTGCCTCGGTCGTATGCAGTCCTGATTTTGGCGCTCACCTGCACGGCGCCAAACACGCATACGACCATCATTGGCACCAAGGCAGAAGCGACTCTCATCGCTGAAGACGACACGTCTCTATTCGTCCCTCCATTCACGCCTGTCGCGACACCACTGGAGGCGGGCTGCACGATGTTGGGGCGTGAGCGGAAGACGGCCTAACGGTGTGAGGGACCGTAGCCCAGCTTCATGGAGACGGTTGCGAATGGTCCTCGCCGATACCCCAGGAGCAACAGTGTCCCTAATTTGCTGGGAAGTGGCGGTGCGGCCCCTACGGCACTGCGTAGGATCCTACGGTCTTGGCATGCATCCGTGCGTCGCTGCGGTCCGGTCCCAGGTCGACGGGCACGTGCACCTTCCGCCGACCACTGGCGACAACATCGATGTACTGTGAAGACCTCACGCCCCACGTGTTGAGCAATTCGGCGGTACGTCCACCCGGCCTCCCGCATGCCCACTATACGCCCTCGCTCAAAGTCCGTCAACTGCACATACAGTTCACGTCCACGCTGACGCGGCATGCTACCAGTGTTAAAGACTGCGATGGAGCTCCGTATGCCACGGCAAACTGGCTGACACTGACGGCGGCGGTGCACAAGTGCTGCGCAGCTAGCGCCATTCGACGGGCAACACCGCGGTTCCTGATGTGTCCGCTGTGCCGTGCGTGTGATCATTGCTTGTACAGCCCTCTCGCAGTGTCCGGAGCAAGTATGGTGGGTCTGACACACCGGTGTCAATGTGTTCTTTTTTCCATTTCCAGGAGTGTATGTTGAGTTGCAGACGGGCACAACGAGAAGACCGTTCCACATTTAGCTTTTGGGCAAAGCCTTCTTAAAAAAGAAACACACATACAGAATGTTCACTCATTATGTCTGCCGGGAGGCCTCATCCAAGATACGGAGGCAGCCTTGCATTGCATGGGTTCTGAGGCAATCCTCAGTTTGTACAGGTGACTAGCGAAAGTGGTGAAGACTGCTGGCCTTGCCCATAGGATGCAAGCAGAGCTCGCAAGTTCCCGCATCGTTCTCAAAGTTGATTGGGGTCCTTTGATAATTTTGTGGTGTTGCAGTTTCTCTTGTTATGTCTGGCTTGCTACAAAATGGGAAGAGGAATTCCACCTTATGCAAGACACTTTTTTTTCTGTTTTGTTTCACCCAGACATGTTTCAGCACATTTTGTACTATCTTCAGTGGGTTATTTTTTATTTTCTAACTCTAAAATTGTTGTTACATATTAACATTTAGCAAAACTTTTGGTACATAATATTTGCAATTGTAAATGAATAATTGTTGTAAAATATTATACATCATTTGTTCATAGTTCTCTGTTGAGGTACTTATCAATGACCTGATGCACTATGTAACTATTCCTTTTTTATTTTATTTTTATTTTAGTTTTAATTTCATACTTGCAGCTACGTTTTCAATTCACTTTATCCTAATATTATGATTATATTCCTTCAGGGTTATCTGTTATTCATGCAATAAGACAGGACGTTGACAAATAACAAAGCCGTTTTTTTTTCTTGAGATTTTATTTGTGCAGTCATGCAGTTTTTTGCGTAAAAATGAAAGATGGTACCAGGCTTTTATGTGAACCACCACATAAGTCATGGCAGTGAAATGGTGTATATGTATCAGTCTGTTGTATGAAATCAGCACAGTGGGATGGGTCATTGTGGAGATGCAACACAATGGTACAAAGCAGCTATCATGTTTGGATGTGCCCATTACCACACCATCAGTGAAGTTGCCCAACTTGTTGGTGTAGTAATGTGGATGGTCCAATATGTGTATGAGGAGTAATGTATCTCTTGTAGCTTATAATGTGGTGAACAGTGATTGTAAAAAGGTGCTAACCAGCAGGGACAGGAGACAAGTGCCACTACTTGTCAATGACGGTTGGTTTCAACTACAGGAATTGGTGATGTCAGTGAATGTAGCCCATATAAACTAGTTCTGAACACTCATTGTGAAGGGAATTATGTGCACTGGACATTTGAAGTTACTTATCTCACAAAATATCAATACTCACAGCAGAGTGTAAAGCTGCTTGGTCAAAATGGTCCAAACAACACCAAAAATGATCAGTAGTTGATTGAAGGCATGTGGTGTGGTCTGACGACTGGTGATTTTATTTCTTTTAAAGTGATGTAAAGTATGAAATACATTGGTAAGTCAATGAATTGTACTTGTATGTAATTATGTCCACAGGTGATTCTCTGAGATTTTAGGTGTGTTTGTTGACCAGGACCCTGGACCACTCATTCAGGTTACTGTAAACATTCTTGGTGAGCACATCTTGCCATTTCTTCTACATGTTCATGTTGATTATGCGGCAGGTATGTTATATTCTGGGATGACAACAACCACATTCACAGCACTGCAAACTTACAGCCACGGTTTGATGAACATTCAGACACTATATCACACCTGAGTTGGCCCACTAAATCACCCAGTATTAATCCCATTGAAAATGTGTGAGCTCATTTGGAACATTGGATGAAACATCCTAATCCACATCCCCAAACTGCAGTAACTCTAAGGGATCTAATCATCAATGAGGAACTCCAGCTGGGTATATCATACCTGAAGAAACTTATGTACCTTTTTCTTGCGAGATTGTGATCATTATCGAGGCTGAAGGTGTCGTTCCACTAAGTTAGTGTGAGTTCTTCTGGGAGTTACTAATTTTCTGCCTGGTGTACTTAAGTGCTCTAAAGATTTCTCACTATTGCATGCAGTCATCTGTAAATAGCCAACCTATAATCATATGTAATTCATAAAGATAGGTCCTGCAGCTTCACTTGTCCTTCATTATTACATATCTTTGCGATTTAAGGAACACAGAAATAACTTACTAAAATAATTATTTTCTGATGTAAACTGAAAGATGTTTGATGTTGGCGTGTAGTGTGCAGACATAATTATAGACTCCACAAATCCATTGGACCACCAATGTAATTTACACTTTACATCACGTGAAACAAGTAAAATCACTGCTTGTCAGACCACACTACATGCCAGCATCAATAACAATACACTCCAATATATTTATTTACATTTGTGCTTAGTACAGTTTCTGTGTAAGCTATGGTAGATGATACACTTCTTTATAGCAAATGATAACAATTGTATGAAGAATGGCTTTAAATTCTCCAAAGAGTAACTTTTTTATAGTGGAGTGCATGTCCCCAGTTTTGTGTGCTGATAGGAGGGAATCCTTTGGTCTACTGAGGGACATACCCTCCATTTTAGGTGATGACAAAACAATAAAATGAAAATGGTTGACTTTTGTGTGGCATTGTGACTTCTCCTGTTACTGTGGCTATCATTATGTGACCTTTGCTTTTCTGTTTAACAGAGTACTCCACATTCAGCAGTACCATGTTCTTTGAAAGAGTGCTGAGGACCATACTGTTGAGTCTTCAACAATTTTAAATTCATCTACCCATTCTTCCACCTATCCATCTGCACTTCTTTGCAGTCAGAAATATTCATCTTTAATGTGTATAATTTTGTCAGTCAGCTTCAAATTATTAATATTATTATTACTTGTGAATAAGCCCATGAAAACTATACAAAGTACATGAAGATGAGAATTTGACTTCAGCTGTACCCATATTTCTTTCATGCTCTTTCTGTGAGCTTCCTTTGTCTCTTCAGATCATGTTGATCCACACTTTTTCTATGGCTTTTTCTTCATGGGTAACATGCCGTCCTGATTTTTGGATCTGAAGATGTTGCAGGTTTGGACATCTTCTGAAGTAATTCCTACCAATTTCAGTTCAGTTTTGATCCCTCCAGCCCATTTCATTATTTCCGTTTTGGCTTTGCTCCTGTTGTCAAAAAATTGACTGTTTGTTTTGAAAGTCTATCTGTGTTCTCTCTTTTAATGTGTCCATAGAAGGATCTTAACTTGTGTTTTCTTATGCCACTTTCGATATTTGTGTATTGTTTGATTTCCTCATTGCTTCTGGATCAGTATTGTTCACCTACATGTTTGTGACCTAGAATTTTTCTGACAATTTTGCATTCATTTTTATTGTTAATTTCTTTTATTATTATTCCTGTTTTCCAGACAACATCTCAAAATGTGCAAGATACCATTGAGGGCCGAGTGGAAAAAAGGACAAAAGACATCTATGTACCTGTTGGAGGTAAATGACACTGGTATTACAGAGTTAAGGAAGAAACGATATGGCTCACAGCTTGAGAATATAATGAAGATTCTCTAATTTGAAGTATACATATCACATTTATTTCTCCCTTTCTTTATGCCATTTTAAGCAATGTTGTTTCTCATTATTAATGGTAAGTTTAACTTTCTGAATTCAGTTTCGCCTCACATTTCTTTCTGACTTTTTAATACAAAACTCAAGCAATATTAGAATATTTCACATGTCTGAGCTTAACATCATACAGCTAAGAGTGCTTCCATGAGGATTTATGGAATTGGTGGTATAGCCAACCAATGAATAATGTCTTATCTAACCAAAAGAATGCAAAAAGTTGTACTTATAATTCAAGCAATTTAATCAAGAGAGATTCTCCTGACAGGAGAAATCACTTATGGGACAGCATAAGGCTCTACCTTAGGTCCACTATTGTTCTTCATGTATATTAATGACCTTCCATCTAATATACAAAAAGCAGAATTATTTCTTGTTGTGGATGACATTATTATTGTAATCAGTTCAAATATTCGTATAGCGACTGAAAAAATGGTAAATTATGTTCTTGACAGTATTCTTGATTGTTTTCTGTAAACAGTTTCACTCCCAGTTACAAAGAGACAAAACATATTTGGTTCTGTACATCTAAAGGTACTACACTAATGATAAGTATAACACATGATGAGGAAAGAATGACCAGGGTGCAAACTTTAAAATTTTGGGTGTCCATATTGATGAGAATTATAATTGGAAAAATTAAGTTTTGGAACTTGCAAAACAACTTAGTTCAGCCACATTTGCAACATTTTCATTTTGAATCATTGCAAACCTGGAGGAACAACAAATCAGGAAGGTGAAATATTTTTCTTATTTTCGTTCAGTAATGTCATATGGTCTGCAGCTTGTGGTCTCGCAGTAGCGTTCTTGCTTCCTGAGCACGGGGTCCCGGTTTCGATTCCCGGCAGGATCAGGGATTTTCACCTGCCCTGAGATGACTGGGTGTTGTGTGTCATCTTCATCATAATCATTCACTCCATTACGGTTGGAGGAAGACAATGGCGAACCACCTCCATTAGGACCTTGCCTAGTACAGCGGTGTGGGTCTGCTGCATCATTCCCTACGCCCTTTCACGAAGCATGGGACTACATTTCCAATGTCGTATGGAATAATGTTCTGGGATAAGTCATCTTTAAGAAAGTTTTCATTGTCCAAAAACAGGCTGTAAGTACAATATAGGCTGTTCACACTCAGTCATTTTGTAGACACCTGCTGAAGGAGTTAGGCATTTTGACTAATGTTTCACAGTGTAAGTATTCCCTTATGAAGTTTCATGTAAATAATCCAGTGCTATAACCAAAATTCTTGACCACTTATTAAGTGATATAAAATGTCTAACTGGCAGCAAAGTTTTGAAAACAAACTGAAACAGTTTCTCCTTGATAACTCATTCTGTTCCATAGAAGACTTTCTATTTTTATAATGTATAGAAGGTGATGGGTAAGAATTAGGAACTCACATGTATGAAATAAAAAACAAATTAAGTGGCCATCATGTAGCCTTATTTACAAGTGAATATGTAATGCGAGACAAATTAAGTGGCCATCATGTAGCCTTATTTACAAGTGAATATGTAATGCGAGTGTAAAACGAGTTGTTCCACATCACTACGATTAATTGTGCAACGGATCCATGGAACATGAAACTAACTGACTACCTGGCAATATGGAAGGAAGATTCTGGCTAAATAATTTAGAAGTCAAGAAGAACACTCACCAAGTAGCAGAGCCGTTGAGTTGTTGACAGGCACATACAAAAGAAAATGAAAATTTGCTCACTGGGGTTGTCACCTAGCAGGCAGAGTGTAAGAGCACTGGTAGGGTGTGTGTGTGTGTGTGTGTGTGTGTGTGTGCACATGCTCTAGCTAACAAAATATTTCTTTCAAAAGCTAACAAGTTTTCATTCTCTTTTCTATGTGCCTATCAATGACTCAATACTTTTGCAATGCAGTGGGCAGGTATCCTTCCTTTCTGCAGTCCATACTTTGTTAGAAGCTGTGTTTTGAGGTTCACTCCTGACACTTCCCACATTATGAAAATGTTACACTTTTAGTCAAATTTCTAATAAATGGTTAGTTCTCTGTTCCTTTTAATGTAAACAATTAATTTCTCATTTTATTAGAAGCTTCGTTCACATTTCATGCAAAAGATACAATTAAAGTGCCAAAGAATACAATTGTACATTTCATCTTAGATTTTTCATTGCTCAAAGAATACAAAATTTATTCATAAATATTAAATCTGTAGATCCGCAAATAAGAACTTTGTCATTATACTTAAACTGCTACAGTAATGTATTTAGTTTAGTGTAAAATGAGATGAATTTGATACAGTAACTTGGTTTTGATGTGTCACTGATTTAAGTGATCCATTCTAAATGAACTGGTCTTTTAGTTTTTATTTATCATGTTCTATATATTTCATCATGAAGTGCAGCTTTCAGGGGTGTGAAAATACAGGAGTTATACATTATCAAAGAAAGCAGTTATTAAACACTGCATTGTAACTATCATTAATTTACTGTAGATTGTTTGTTATTACATGTGCTAAACATAACACAGTAAAAAAATTAAAGGAGAACCACAACATTGGAGTAGAGGCATCTGTTTTCTTCAGTTATGCTAAGTAGTTGATATTAATCTCCTGCTGCAAGGTTTTTGCCAGTATCTACATTATCATGTCCATAGTGATATTGATCATAGTACATCAGTTATTAGAACAAAACCTTATTAGGAATCACACAATAGCTGCAGTCGGTGAATCTTCAGCATGACTCTTCAATTACTGTAATTATGAATTGTGGGGCTCCACCTGCATAAAATCCACAATTTGTTGCTTGCTTTAACAACGGAGAACTATGTACAATGAATATTGCTACTTGTCATATAACTAATAGGAATCTTCCTCCTTGAATCAAGATCTCAGAATATTTTCCTTAAGAGTGCCAAAAAACATCTGTTTTTACTGTCCTTTTAAACTTACAAATGGCACTTTGTGTGTGTGTGTGTGTGTGTGTGTGTGTGTGTGTGTGTGTGTGTGTGTGTGAATGGGAGTTTGTTAAGTGTTAGCTGCAGAACAAGGATGCCCGCTCTGAACCTAAGACTAGAAGGCAAATTTTACAGGAAGCTATTTTTCTTTTTTGTGTTGTTTTTGTGTGAATTACAGATGAAATGAAACTGCCTTTTATTATTGGTATTAAATACTTTCACGGAAATGTGCTGGGAAATTAGTTTAAGGTTTCCCTGATTTTTCAAGAGGCCTGTACAACACATGTTGTTAACTGCTCCGTATTCTTAATACTTTGTGTTACTCAATATATTTCATTTCTGTTTAACATGCCATCTGTGTATGCACATTAAATTTTTGCTGTATGCTTTTATTTTTAGGCAAAATAATGATAACATTTATGGATGACCTCAATATGCCTGCAAAAGAAGAGTATGGCTCACAACCTCCTCTTGAGCTAATTCGTCAGTGGATAGATTATGGCTTTTGGTATGATCGACAAAAACAAAAAAAGAAGTACATCAAGGTAACTGCTACTTAGAGATAGAGAGAGAGATGATTACCCCATGGAAAGTACAAGTATATGGGCTGAGCTTGGCAAATTTGTGGAATGTTACTGTTGTTTTGTTGCAGTATGCGTACTAGGTCTACTAATAAAGGAAACAAATTTCCTATGTGATTTCACAATAACTGTGAATAATTTTCTGAATAAAACTGTCTAGATTGCTTAATAAATTTCTTCATTGTTCCATTTTGGCTACCGCCATTATCAGATATGTGTAATTAAGATTAAAGAAACCTAAAGAGCTACAGACATTTACATAACATGAAGCACAAAAGATTGAAAGTTAAAAAATATTTATAGAAGTTCACTCACCAAAAACTTAGAACTTGCAAAACAAGGTTCAGCATCAGTATTGAAACCTATACCTACTCGGGAATGACTAACACCTTGGCTTACAAAATCATAAAAAAGCTGTCAGTTGTAGCTGCAAGGTGGTGCTTGTATGGGTGACAATGCCTTCAAATTTTTCTTTCACACTTATAAAAAGACAGATCATCTGTAAATTACAAACATTCAGATTCAAATAATAAAAAAATATTCAAACAAGTATAGTTGCATACTCGTATAATTATCCTTTTCAGCTGGTGGCAATTAATCCTTGTTGAGTTCATCTAAATTTAACACTAAGTATTCACTGAATGTATGATAATATCTGTACAACAGCCACATGAATTTTGTATCAGATACAGTTTACATTAGCATGATCTTGTGATTATAAAAGTATTTCTATCTGTTATTATTACATCTGTCCAATAAATGTAAAACTATACCCCATGAAATAAAATGTAGAAGGGAGGATGACCTCAGGCACGTCCAATTGATTCAGCTTGTATTTGGCAGGTCACTTGTGTACCACCTAAGATATTTTGGCTCAGTAATCTCCCCAACAGTTTGTGAAGTGTAATTAACTCAAAACTAATAGTTAATTCAAAACTGAGCAATTATCATCATCATATATAGTGTCCCCAAACAAATATTGCCCTAGAAATCTAGGAATGAAACTTTTATGACTGCTGCTTAGGGACCCAAATGGTAATACTGTTCAGTTTAAGCCTTACAGATATAATTACCTTATTAATCCTCCTATTCACACCAGTTCCAGTACTGTGGTGGAGGGAACAACTGCAGAATGCATTTGGGAATCTAGCACAGGTTATCTTCTCACCAACCAGTTAGTTGCCTTGGACGCTATGGCACTGACACTGTCATTGAACAGTGTTTACCTTATGTGTGTGTAAGTGGCAGTCATAAAAGTATCTCTCCTCTGTTTCTAATAAAATATGCGTCTGAATTAATAGAGGGAAACATTCCACATGGGAAAAATATATCTAAAAACAAAGATGATGTGACCTACCAAACGAAAGTGCTGGCACGTCGATAGACACACAAACAAACACAAACATACACACAAAATTCAAGCTTTCACAACAAACTGTTGCCTCATCAGGAAAGAGGGAAGGAGAGGGAAAGACGAAAGGATGTGGGTTTTAAGGGAGAGGGTAAGGAGTCATTCCAATCCCTGGAGCGGAAAGACTTAGCTTAGGGGGAAAAAAGGACGGGTATACACTCGCGAGTGTATACCCGTCCTTTTTCCCCTCTAAGGTAAGTCTTTCCGCTCCCGGGATTGGAATGACTCCTTACCCTCTCCCTTAAAACCCACATCCTTTCGGGTATACACTCGCGAGTGTATACCCGTCCTTTTTTCCCTCTAAGGTAAGTCTTTCCGCTCCCGGGATTTGAATGACTCCTTACCCTCTCCCTTAAAACCCACGTCCTTTCGTCTTTCCCTCTCCTTCCCTCTTTCCTGATAAGGCAACAATTTGTTGCGAAAGCTTGAATTTTGTGTGTATGTTTGTGTTTGTTTGTGTGTCTATCGACGTGTCAGCGCTTTCGTTTGGTAAGTCACATCATCTTTGTTTTTAGATATAAAATATGCATTTGTGATGACGAAAAATGCTCAGTTTTCAACTATCTCTTGAGTCTGTCAAATCTTTAGGAGTGGTTTCCTAAAAAGTGGGGATATTTTGGCTCTGTACTGCCCTCTCCACTTTAAGAGCAATCAACTTAAAATTGACAGGATCAGTAGGTAACTGAAAACTGAGCATTTTTTGTGAAAAGGGGGGGGGGGGGGGAGAGGGGTATTGAAAAAAAATCTTAGAGGCTTTAATTTTAGGTGGTACACAAGCCAAATTGGTTGGTCATGTGTGAGGCCTTTCCCTTGTTAACCAAACAATTTACTACAGTATGTAAAATAGTAAAGCAGGTTATAAAGATTAAAATCATCTGTTTATTAAATTAAAATATTTTTTTGACAGCAATTCCAACTTGCCTGGTGGCCAGAATCTGCAGTTTTGTATGATTTTGTGAGCCAAGGTTTTATTTGATGCCTAGAGTAGGTGTAGAGTTTTATGACTGACATTGAACATTTCTTTGTAAGTTCTAAGTTTTTGGTGGGAGAACTTTAATAAATATTTCTTAAGTTTTAATTGTTAGTATTTTGTAGCTTGATTTTATGTAACAAATGCCTCGGTCTTTATTTTGCATTAATCGTAATTTCAGATATCTGATGAAGACCAGCTGATATGGCATAGTAAAGAAACTTATTAAGGAATTTAGATGGCTTTATTCATAAAATTACCATCTTTATATTGTAGGATCATGAATATAAATCTCTATGATTTCCAATGTATGGCTCTTAAGTCTGCCACTAGAACTTGTTTTGCAAATGCCTCAATATTTCTACGTAGTTACCAGTTTTGGTTTGGCTCTCAGGCACAACGACATTTCGGCAGCAGCACCAATAAATAAGTTCATAAAAAAATAGAAGGCCACAGCTTGGCTCACTCTAAGGGGCTCTGGACACATTACTGTCATCTGACTGTGAGCAACTCAATCTCACATGCATGACTTTCAAAGAAGACTGTTGCAGTGTGATACCAGAAATTGCTACTTGTCCATAGTAACCAGCAATCACCTCTTGATGACACTGAGCAACTACCTTGAAAAAATACTGTGGAATTCACAAAATGTGATCCAGGAGCAGATCCAGGAGCCATATATTGAGCAGATCTGAGGGAAACCCTGAAGAGTCAAATCCTCTCTGAACTTAGTTATTCATTGGGTTACACCTGACTAACATTAGAGTTGTAAAAAGAGTGAAGACAGTAAGACCTAAGGCAACACATATGATATGTAAACATATAACCAAATGAAAATGGGTATAGCTTACTGAAACTGCTTATGGCTGAAATAAGAAAGAAAAAATGGTACTGGTTTTGGCAGAGAGAAAGCAAAGGTAGATAAATTGCTTCTGTGAGGATACAGAATTTGAGTGAATTATTTTCCAAAATTTTATCGTAAACATTTAGAGTTGCAAAATTGTCTGCACACATTGTGTAGACAAGCAGTCTTGTTATAGTTCTGATTATGAAGCAAAGTAGTCCAAGGCTATGTTATTTGTATGCAGATGATATCCTGCACATGTTCAAATTTTTGGTTTGTGTTTTACTACTGTATTTGTTTGAAGTATTTCTTAGGCAGCATGTGGTGTATGGAGTTCGTCAGCAGCTGCAGCATGGAGCTACCAGCACCATACACAGTGCCAATGAGGGCCTCAGAGCACTCTATTACATGAAAAATGGTAGAGGAGCCAGTTAAAAATGCCAAGAAATACGTAAAACGAGAATTTATGTAAAACTTTTGGTTTCAGTGTGAGGTTAGTTTTGGCTCAAGTCAGACAAATGGAATAAAAGTTAATCATTGTTTGAAAAAGGTGGAAATTATTCCACTCATACAATAATAGAAGATAAACTAATGTATACAATTAAAGGAGAGCAATTGTGGGATTGGTGCCACCTTTCACTATTCACTTGCAGGTCCTGATATGGATTACATAAACAGTTCATATCTTCCATGCCTATAGGAAAAGCCTGTAGTTAATATATTATTTGCATGATTTTGGTGCCACCTGCTGTCACATGGCTACATGCTGAAAAGTGAATGTGTAAAAATCCAAGGAATATAATAAAGAAAGGTGTAGGAATTGAAAATGGACAAATATTACACAGTTTTTGGAAAATCAGAAAGAAGAAAAGTCTTATTGAAAAGCAAACATGCATCACTTTGATTATGAATCTGCTCTTTGCTATCCATAATTTGTTCGCCACCTTTCACTTGGTGACTGTGGCAGGGAAGATTAAATCTGTAAGAAGTTAAGAAATTTGGACTATGTTGCTATGCACTTTAAGTGCTGCAGACAGTAATGAAGATTGAGCAACTGTACAACTTAAAAAGAATTGAAGACTTTATGAGCATTTTAAATTTATTACAAAACTGAACACCGGACTAAGCACTTCCTTTCTAAAGTGATTTAACAGGCTATTTAAAAGTGATATTTAAATTAAAGTACCATGATTTAGTGATGCATGAGTTATATGCATAATATTTCAAACTGATGTCGAGTCAGCATTGATGAGAGGTCAGTTTACTTAATGTTTCAAGAAGGTGTCATATGCTTTGTAATTGAAACTTCAAACAGTTTTAAAATACCCTGGTGTCCAAAATTAAAGCTATAAACTTTTATTTCCCCATATTGTGTCTAATTCATGATGTACTTGTAGAGACTGTCAACCAGATCTTCATACAATCTTGCTCTGCATGGAAGATGGCATTCTGGTCAATGGAGAGCCATGCCAATGACGTCGTCAGTGCACCTATGAAACAAGGTAGTGTTTGCCGGGTGGTCCCACATCCACAATTGCTGTGTACACAGTCACAGATGGTGAAGTCTGTCACAGAGAAGATACCTACCAGATTCTCTGCAGTGGAGGACCATAGAAAGAACAGCAGCAGGACATTCACAAGCTGATGTGGCTGATGGCTTAGTGTGAATCGTTCTGTTGTTCCTTGGATGTTGCAACAGTTTATAGAGACCGAAACTGTATCTCAAAGACCAGGGCAGGGCTGACCACGTGCAACTTCACAAGAGAGGACCATCATTTGGCTGTAAGGGCACGACAGTACTGCCTTAGTAATGCACGGCATCTGGCATGTGGGCTTGCAGCTTCCACTGAACATGTTGTATCAATGTAAACGTTATGCAGAAGGCTTCAGCAGAGTGGCCTTTAGTGTCGGGAGACCTGCTGTATGTCTACCTCTGACGCATCTTGACAGAAGGGAATGTCTAGAGTGGAGTCATCAACATGTCACCTGGGTGGTTGTTCAATGGCCCAATGTCGTTTACACAGATGAGTCCCAATTTAGTCTCAAGAGTAATTCTTGATGGATTCATATCTAGAGGGAATGTGATACACCATTTCAATATCGTGGAAAGAGACCAATATCGAGGAGGATTCCTAATGGTGTGAACAGGGATTATGTTTACCATTCAAACACCTCTTGCTGAAATTGTGCTGGTAAATCAGGAAGGTTTAACTGCTGTCAGGTATCGTTATGAGATCTTGGGACCTTACATGCAGTTGCTGCAAGGTGCTGTGGGCCCAGACTTGATAGACGATAATGCCCAACCTCAGAGAGCATGGGTGGTTGATGTTTTCTTGGAAATGGAAGATATTGCACACATGGCATGGTCTGCTTGCTCTCCTGATTTTAATCCCATTGAGCATATATGGGATGCACTAGGTAGATGGCTTCCATCATGTCAGCGTCCACCAACCGCTCTCCAAGACTGCGAGCTGCTCTGCAGGAAGAATAGGTGTTACTGCCTCAACATGAGATTGATGACACCATTCACAGCATCCCTCCACATTGTCAGGCTTGTATTGTTGCCAGGGCAGGTCGCACAAAAAAAAAAAAAAAAAAAAAAAAAAAAAAAAAAAAAAAAAAAAAAAAAAAACGATTTTGTCCACTGTTATGCATATCGCAGTTGTGTATGTTCTTAATTCTTTGCATTGTTTTTACTTTACTATCACATGTTTACACTGTTTTGTGGCAAAATAAAAGCATCTTTGCAAAATTTCTGTTTGTTGCTTTAATTCTGGACACCAGTGTAATTAATAACACATTCACAGACAACGTAAGAGTATATTTATCATAGCAACAGTACCACACAAGAGGAGACATTTAACAGCAAGAGCAAACAATAATAATTATTGTTCTGGAATATTTAATGGTCAGTATTAAATACAAAGAAGATTTTTGGGGAACTGAATGTAATTTTGAGTGATCAAGAAGCAGAAGTTGAAAGTTGGCAACAAATTTAGGAGTAGATTGGAATCCATATCATCCCCTTGTGCACAGCAATTGTTGAATCACATGTTTACAGTGGAGAAAAGAACAGCAGTTGATCATGATCGTCCCCCCCCCCCCCCCCCCCCAGCAGCAGCAGATCTAGATTTACACCATTATGTAGACATCTTCATTGCATATAACAACCGATGACATTAATCCAAAGTGTCAAGTAACAAAAGATATTGGTTGGTATAGGGCATACAGAAGTGTAACATAACCTGAAACCATTGGTTACATAGTTGAACAGGATGTGAGCAACGGCTTCAGTTTACGCTATGTGATCAAAAGTATCCGGGCACCTGGCTGAAAATGACTTACAAGTTTGTGGCGCCCTCCATCGGTAATGCTGGAATTCAGTATGGTGTTGGCACACTTTTAGCCTTGATAACAGCTTGCACTCTCACAGGCATACGTTCAGTCTGATGCTGGAATGTTTCTTGGGGAATGTCAACAGATTCTTCATTGGTGCTTCACTGAGGAGAGTTATCAATGTTGGTCGGTGAGGCCTGGCTTGAAGTTGGCATTCCAAAACATTTCAAAGGTGTTCTACAGGATTCAGGTCAGGACTCTGTGCAGGCCAGTCCATTACAGGAATGTTATTGTCGTGTCACAACTTCGCCACAGGCCATGCATTATGAACAGTTGCTCAATCATGTTGAAAGATGCAATTGTCATTCCTGAATTGCTCTTCAACAGTGGGAAGCAAAAAGGTGCTTAAAACATCAATTTAAGCCTATGCTGTGATAGCGCCATGCAAAACTAAAAGCCCCCTCCATGAAAAACACGACCACATCATAATACCAGTGCCTCTGAATTTTACTGTTGGCACTACGTACATTGGTAAATGATGTTCACCGGGCATTCACCATGTACCCACACACTGCCATCGGATCGCCACTTTGTGTACTGTGAAAAGACACTCCATACATTTTTCCACTATCGTCCAATGTTTTCACTCCTTACATGAACCTAGGCGTCGTTTGACATTTACTGGCATGACGTGCGTGGCTTATGAGCAACCTCTCGACCATGAAATCCAAGTTTTCTCACCTCACACCTAACTGTCTTAGTACTTACAGTGGATCCTGGTGCAGTTTGGAATTTCTTTGTGATGGTCTGGATAGGTGACTCCCTATTATACACATTATGACCCTCTTCAACTTGCAGTGGTCTCTGTCAGTCAACAGAGGAGGTTGGCCTGTACACTTTTGTGTTGTTTCCATTTCACTATCACATCGGAAACAGTGGACCTAGGGATATTTAGGAGTGTGGAAATCTCGCGTACAGACGTATGACACAACTGACACCCAATCACCTGACCACGTTCGAAGTCCTGGAGTTCCGCGGAGCACCCCATTCTACTCTCTCACGATGTCTAATGACTACTGAGGTCGCTGATATAGAGTACCTGGCAGTAGGTGGCAACACAATGCACAGAATATGAAAAATGTATGTTTTTGGGGGTGTCTGGACACTTTTGATCACATAGTGTATGTTAGAGTTATGTACGCTCTATAGCAACCAATATTGTTTGGTATGTTACAGTTTGGACAAACATCAGCTGCTGTCATATGCAATGAAGATGACTATGTAATGAATGAAATCTAGATCCGCTTATAAAAAATTTAAAAAAAATAAATAAATGAATAAAAAAAAAAATAGATTTCGTGATCGATTGCTGTTCTTTTCTCCATTGTGTAAATACAGAAACTATGCTTACACTATTTGCTTGATGGGTATGAATATTGTTTTCTGAGAGGAATAGTTTGGGACAGCAGTGATAGAGAACACATTGAGTGTGTAGTGGTGATTGGCACCTAGTGTTCACAGTCAGTAGTTACACACATTGGGAGCAATCATTTTCAATTGCAATTGGCTTCCAGTGCTGATCAAGAGCAAGTAATCTCTACAGACGAGCAGTGGATGCAGCCTTTATGAACTCTAATGAGGGTTCACTTTGTCAAAACATGGTGTGTTCTGTTTAAATAAGATACTCTATATTGGGTAGTGGACTTTTAATTTTAATTAATACAGTGACCTGGTTAGGTAATTGGCAATTTGTATAGTGAATTTGTTAGGCTAATTCCTGTTTAGACATTGATATTATTTAGTGAACTTCATTGGTTTATGAGCAATTTGGGAAAAAATAGATCACCTACTATTAGAGCCTTTGTACCTAATGTCAACGCCAATCCTGTAACTCAAAAATCATTATTTGTGAGGAGGTTAACAGCAATGGCTCTCATAGATGGAAATGAGGATTTAGGGAAATAAAACTTGTTCTTAAATAGATAATGGATTGTCCAAAATAGACTAAATATGTTGTCAAATAGATGACAGACTTTCTGTGATGGATGAATGATTTGCTAACTTAGATGATAAACTTCTTGATTTGGATTCTGAATGAAATGAGAGAATGGACAAACTAGAAAATAGAGTAGAATTAGGCCTGAAACATGCACAAGATTGAGATGATCATCTAAAATAGGTAGAAAAAATGTTGCACCACAGCTTTTCCTGAGATAACGACCTGCTCCTGCATTGATTCAGCAGAACGACATCATGTGGAGGGAAGCACATGTCAGCTCAGTTCCTAAGTGCTATGGCACAACAGTGAATATTAAGTATAAAAGAACACTTATTCCATATGTGAAGAAGCAAGACAGCTTCTCTGAAATCTGAAGTTGTGACTCTACAGCACCAGCAGGGCTTCTAAAGGAACTGGAAAGACAGGAAAACCAGCGCAAATGAACTGATAGTTGGCCAACAGTGATGCCCAGCCATCGATGCCTGTTACAGCTTACAAGCCAACAGCAGTGCCATTGTGGAAACACTAGCCAGCCTAGCTCAGAAATGTACCACGTCATTTGACCCTCAGTCTCAGTAGCATTCAGCTGTGCACAGTATGGCCGGTAATGCAGTCGACTCCAGAGCCTATAAGGAAGAGAAGAAAACAGCATGCAGTCCAAGATGAAGCAGGTAGCCACTGCAGACAGACTTCAATGTTAATAATAGTGAGCCCCTGCCTGAGCTATATCTTTATATAGTCAGTTTGGCACTTTCATGCAGTAGATGCACCCATTGACTCACCTTCCTGGTGAGCTGTGGGTTCAAACCTGGGCTTTTTAACTGCCCTCCTGCGCTGTCACTGTCCTCCACCCCATTCTGGCCTATATTGTTGCTGTCCATCAACCATAATGGATGCATTCCATCTTCGTCAGCCATGTTGCAGGCTCTGTCTGACCCTTCTTACTCTGGTGGGCTTTACACCACCACTATGGAACCAGGATGGCAGGCAGAGCTGCCTTTTATTGTCCATCACCAGTAGCCACCACTATTGTGCATCAGCATTCTTCCATTGTTCTGACTGCAGCACAACGCCACCAGCCGCAATTGCTATATGCCGACTTTCTTGAGGGCAACTTCTGACACAGGTACACTCCAGCAGCCATGGCTGCCCATGGATACTGATTGCTCATCAAGCTTTGATTCTGTCATGTAACTTATGAATAAAAGAATTTCTTACCACAGGAATTTAAAGGTGCTGTTTGTGAAGGCTGAGGAGCATGCTGACCTTCCTCATTTCGGAGGTAATACGAGAGCATATTATTCTGGCATGCCGTCATTAAGATGCACACAGTGCAATTTGTCAGGCCACAGCTCACCTTTCACTCTGTCAGCACCTGTTAAATGTAGTATGTGCCTGCACTACGGATGTTATGCACAGCAGTTTTTAGAGTCAAGATGCAAAGGTTGAGAACATTTTTGTTGCTATTCTACAATGATGGCAGTGGCTCTGCTTGTTTACTTATTAAGTGTATTTCGTTTGTTATATTTTGGTGGGTAAAGGGTTTTGCAATGTCAGAGTCAGATACACAGAGTGTTTCCTCACAGGACATGTTTCAACTTTAACAAAACAAATGAAGTTAAAAAGGATAACTCACAGGTACTCAAGGAGTCAGCTCAAGCTGTGGCCATTCTGATTATCCCTTTTTGGGCAAAACAACTGAAGATATGAAGATATTTATAGCTGCCTTTGAAACAACTGCAAGGCTAGGTATCTGGACAGATGAAATACTGTTGCAAATGGTGGGACTGTGCTTAGTAGATGAGGCAATAATGTGTGTAATGTGTCATCAGAAATTGAAAAATGCTTGTTTGTTTCAGCAGCTGATAGGCTTTTACAAAACTAATGAAAACAGAATAATAGCAGGTTCTCTCAGGAGCAGCTCACGAGGGGACTTCACTGCAAGGAGATATTTTTATTTATTTATTTATTGAATTCAAATATCAATCTCCCCAAGTAGTTCAAAGCAAACTCTCAAAAATACTGGAGAAGCATGACTTTGAAGTTCACCAAACTGCATAAATTCATTAAAGTAACAAAGTAAAGTAAAGTCACTTAATGACAGTTTGTAATGAGCTTTATGGCACTGTCAGTAGCCAGAACAGAACACTGCTAAATTATATAGGAAGAAGAAAATAAAAAATGATGGGGCACATAATGAGACACAACCACTTCCTAAAGAATGTATTTGAAGGAAAAGTTCAAGTCTCATTTTGAGCATTACCTTTTCTTTTGTTTTCCACATTCAGTTCAAATACCTACAACATTTAAATATAAAGTTCATCAGATATATGCCAATTTACACATATCAAATTATAATACATCATCATAAACTAAAGGCTACGCCTTGTCGATTTAGCCACGTCCCTCTCTCCATTGTCATCCTCTTCAATTCTTCATACAATTTTATCCCCATATCTTCTTTGATGTTATTAAAATATGTTGATCTTGGCCTGCCTCTTGGTTTTTTCCCTGAAACTTTTCCTTGAACTACATTCTTTAGGAACTCGTTGTGTCTCATTATGTGCCCCATTATTTTTTCAATTTTGGTAAACATTTTTGGAATGCAGTGATCAATAAATTGTTATATTTAGATTAAAGTTCAGTCTTGATCACGTTATGTCTGTTTTAATGAGTAACCGGTTTCGGTTTTTTCTATAAAACCATCATCAGACCCATTGGTCCCTTGGGTTGGTAGGTGGAGCTCTCCTTGCTGCTGTGCAGTCAACTGCAGTTGACTGCACAGCAGCAAGGAGAGCTCCACCTACCAACCCAAGGGACCAATGGGTCTGATGATGGTTTTATAGAAAAAACCGAAACCGGTTACTCATTAAAACAGACATAACGTGATCAAGACTGAACATTATTTTTTATTTTCTTGTTCCTATATAATTTAGCAGTGTTCTGTTCTCATTCACTTCTCTTAAGACCTGTTCATTACTTTTTCTATCTACCCATCTTGTTTTCATCATTCTTCTTCATATCCACATTTCCATTGCTTCCAGTCTCTTTTTCCCTGCCTTTCCCAGAGTCCACGCTTCACATCCGTATGTTAAGACGCCCCAGACAAAAGTTTTGGCAAACTTTTTCCTACTCTCTAGGCTTATATGATTGTCTGTTAGTAAATTCCTTGTATTTTGGAAAGCTTGCTTTGCCAACACTATTCTTCTCTTTATATCTGTGATACATTTATTGTCTTCAGTGATTGTGCTCCCCAAATAATAGAAGTTCTCAACCTGCTCTAGAACATCATCTTCTAGTTTAATATTAACTTTACCATTTTCTTTTGTCTTCCCTACTACCATAGTTTTTGTTTTCTTCTTATTTATTTTTAGATTAAATTCTCTTAGGATTTTGGCTAATTTTAGTAACATAAACTCCATTTCCTTTACTGAGTCAGCAAGTACTACTATATCATCTGTGAAACGGATACAGTGTTTTTGTTCCCCATTAATTTTAATTTCTTTGGTTATCCTTTTCAATTTTTCAATAGTTTTTTCAATAAATAAGTTGAACAGATATGGTAATGATGGGCATCCTTGCCTTACTCTCCTCCTTATTTTTGCTTTCTTCTTCACACCATTCACTTCTATTTCTGCTTCCTGCCTTTTATACAGGTTCCAGATTAATCTTCTGTCCTTCCATTCGAGATTTATTTCCTTCATTGTTCGGAATAACAATTTCCAATTAACCATGTCAAATGCTTTTGGAAATCTATAAAGGTCAAGTAGGTTTTCCTATTAACTCCAATTCGTCTTTCTAATACCATCCTCAGAGCTAGTATTGCCTCTCTAGTTCCTTTTCTGGATCTGCAACCAAATTGGTCTTCTCCTAGGTTTGCCTCAATTTTCTTTTTTATTAGATTTTTTATTATGTTTAACATTATTTTGGAAGTGTGGGATAGTAAGGAGATAGTTCTATAGTTCTCACGGTCCAGAGCATTTTTTTAATTTTTTTATTTTTATTTGTATTTTTTTTATAATGATTATTACTGTTTTGCCATTAAGCAAATCTGTAGGTAGTTCTTTTCCATTTTCATAGTACCCTTTAATAACTTTATATAAGTACTCTTTTGTTGATTCTCCATTTTCCTTCAGTATTTCTGCTGGGATGTTATCTGTGGCTGTCACTTTGCCATTACTTAGATCATTCAAGGCACTGTGGAATTCCTCTTTAAATATGGGTAGCCTTATCATGTCGATATCCACACTGCTTTCTTCTTCCAGAATTTCCCCCTCATTAGCAATATCTTCTCCTTCATATAGTTCCTCAATATACTCTTTCCATCTTTCACATACATCCTCTAATTTGAAAAGTAGGTCACCGTTTTTATTCTTGACCATATTTGTTTTTGTTCTTGGCTTTATCTGCATTGATTTAATTTTAGATTAGGCTCTATCAATTTGACCTCCACTTAGATCTTGTTGAATTTTCTTATGTTTGTCGTGCAACCACTTTTCTTTTTCAAATCTACATTTCTGTGTAATTGCATTTTTTATTCTTTCGTACTTATTGAAATCATTTTTCCTCAGCCTGTTTCGTTCTTCAGCAAGGTCTAGTATTTCCTTGGTCATCCATGGTTTCCTTGGTGCTAGTTTCCTTAATCCTACTAGTTCTTTAGTGGCTACTTCTATGGTCTCTTTGAATCCTTCGCATGCTTCCCTGTTACCTATCAGGTTATCAGTCAATTCTTTCATGTCTGCAGCTATTTACTTTTCCTTAAGTTTTTCTCCAAACCATCTGTGTTGGTTAGTTATTTTATATTTCTTAAATCTGCTACTATAGTCTGCTATCACTAGAACATGGTCACTGTCTATATCATATCCACGGTATGTGTGTGTAGACTTTATTTGATTCATAAATTTCTTCTTGACTAGGATATAATATACCTGATACATTTTGCCATCTGCTGGACTTTTCCATGTATATCTTCTTTTCTTGGGCATTTCAAAACACGTGTTGGTGACTATCATCTTATTCTGTTCTCAGAAATCTAGCAACCTTACTCCTCTAGCATTCATGTTTCCTAGCCCAAACTTGCCATTCCATAAGCCTTTGTTATCTTCACCAGTTGATGCATTGAAATCATCAGTTATGATAAGATTGTCCTTTTTTTTAACCAGTTTCATTAAGTCATCAATTTGCTCATATACTACTTCTATGTCCTCATCCTTGCTATTGTTGTTGATAAGTAAGCTGCAATTACACACAAATCCATGGGTTGTGCTTCAGTTTTAATCATCATTATCCTATCACTGCAATGGTGTGTGTTCAACACTTTGTTCTTCCATTTTCCTCTCAAAATTATAGCGACGCCATTTCTTTCTGTTCGAGCACTACCATTGTGAATGATCATCCCATGACATAAAATCACCATTACTGCCCCATCTTGTTTCACAGATTCCTAATATGTCCAGCTGTGACTTTTCCATCAGCATCTTAACCTCTTCTAGTTTCCCAGCTTTTAATAGGGTTCTGACATTCCATGTTCCAATTCTCATCTGTTCTTTTATTCCTTTACTCCTTACAGCCTTGCCCAAGACATCAACCCCCAGAGATCTGAATGAGGGAATTGAAACTCCAGAAAATTTTGAATTGGACATAGCCATGTTTCTATTTGGGAATCCTGTATGGGATCGTTAATGCAGTGGTTTCCTGTTCCCTTCTACATCCTTCTGCCATTTTACCGTGTTAATGGTTTCTCTGCCTTTAGGGACAATTTCTCATCCCTGGCACAAGGGGTGCCCCTTCCTTACCTGCTCATCTGTCCCTTACTGGCCATGGGCACTTGGTAAGGTTGGTCTCCTTATACCGGGAGCCGTTCGGTTAACAGCCATGTGTTAGAAAAGAAAATGAGAATGAAAGACACCCTCAGGCCTCGCAACCTAATACCATCGGGGTCGAAGCAACAAGAGTTGACCAAGAGAGGCTGACAGGAAAGAAGAATAATACCTACATACATAAATTGAAGTCCCCAGCTTGCTTCTGTCTGTATGTTCAGGCCAATCTCAGGAACTACTGTAAA
This sequence comes from Schistocerca americana, assembly GCF_021461395.2. Lineage (NCBI taxonomy): Eukaryota > Metazoa > Arthropoda > Insecta > Orthoptera > Acrididae > Schistocerca > Schistocerca americana. Next base: position 28,885,774 of record NC_060124.1, read on the forward strand.
GATTTTGATACGATTCGTACTAATAAGTAGGTTGAACTGTGAGAAAGGTTTATAATTTACCAGCTAAAAAATGCTCCTGTCAGAAGGCAAAAAATGTGAATATGTTCCTCTTTAAAAGACTTTGACAGAAAAGTTAGGACCAATTTGCTTCAGTCCTTGTTCCGCCTCTCTCAACAAACATTTCGGCATGCAAACATATTCGTGCTCTTTTAACACATCATTTTAAATCTTTTTACCTACTCTGTCTTTGTAGTTAAGCCTTCATACTCTGCATCCCTCTTTCACTACCACAACCTGGATGTGTCTCTCTCCCACATTTCCATTTTATCCCATTGATTTACAGTATATCCCACTGCTACTGCCTTCTATCTCGCTTACACTGTCTCCTTTTGACTTTATTTTCCACTGTCACTGTCTCCACCATACCTCGGAAACTCAAAAATTCTTGGGGTTCCTATTTATTTTTTCCACTATACCAATGTGTTCAAAATTTAGGCCAAAAGTGCATGTGCTCTGCACCTACATGGTTAAAGTTCACCAATCTGGGAGGGTCCAGACCCCCCAAGCCCATGCATGATCTACACTCATCTGTATTGTTCATTTCCTCTGTCTACTCTCTCATTTGCTCCAACTGCTTCTATTTTCATCCATCTCTCTTTATTGCTGGCACTCTCTTTCACAGACCATAAATATCTCCTGTCTCTTTGGCTGCAACTGCTATTGTCTTTGTCCATCTCTCTTTCTCTTTCACTGACACTTTCTCCAACCATCACTGTCTCCTCTCTCTTTCTCTCCCACTCCCACTGTCTCCTCTCTGTTCCACCATTACAGGCTCTCTGCCATTCTCTTTCAGCACTAAAATGTGTGAATGAGTTTATATGCTAAAATTTTTGGTGAGGAAGGCAGAATGAATATTGAGGCAATGGATCTCTGCTATTTTGTCAGAGTCTTTAAAAGAGGGACATACTAGCCTTTTTTGTGCTCCAACAGGAGTACTTTTGCACTAGCTCCCTCTTTTCCCAGATACAGCAATGTGTACTGCTTATATAAAATGAATTCTATGGGCTAGTAAAGTTTTGACAGTCTATTTATATACTTTGATATGTTTATATACTTTGGCACATGTAAACAAATAATAACGAAATTTCCTGACAGATTAAAACTGTGTGCTGGACCGTGACTTCACTCAGGACCTTTGCCTTTCGCGGGCAAGTGCTCTACCAACTGAGCTACTCAAGCATGACTCGTGATCCGTCCTCACAGCTTCAATTCTGCCAGTACCTCGTCTCCTACCTTCCAAACTTCACAGAAGCTTGCAGAACTAGCACTCCTGGAAGAAAGGATATTGCGGAGACATGGCTTAGCCACAGCCTAGGGGATGTTTCGAGAATGAGATTTTCACTCTGCAGCAGAGTGTGCGCTGATATGAAACCTCCTGATGGATTAAAACTGTGTGCTGGCCCGAGACTCGAACCCGGGACCTTTGCCTTTTGCGGACAAGTGCTCTACCAACTGAGCTACCCAAGCACAACTCATGACTCATCCTCACAGCTTCAGTTCTGCCAGTACCTCGTCTCCTACCTTCTAAACTTCACAGAAGCTCTTCTGCAAACCATCCAGAACTAGCACTCCTGGAAGAAAGGATATTGTGGAGACATGCCTTAGCCACAGCCTGGAGGATGTCTCCAGAATGAGATTTTCACTCTGCAACGGAGTGTGCGTTGACAGTCTATTTATATACTTTGGCACATGTAAATAAAAATAATGATGCATAATGTAAGGTTCACACAAAGTTATTTGCTTTGGATTTTTTCTTTACACTTTGCTCATTGATCACAGTTCATCAGAACATCCAGCTCATGATTTGTATCTAAAATGAGTAAAAGTATTATTAGAAGTATTTTACTGAGATTGCAGCCTTTCCAGGTATATATAATTTTTGGCAGTCATTTTAGGTTTTTTTAGGCATGGTAAGACCCCTTTTAGTCAATTTTTTGTCACTGCAGTACCGTTTTGTGCATATTTGTATAGGTGTGAAGTTTAAAAAGACACTGACTGAAAAGAGTGGTATCAGCTGTCTCATTCTACCTTACTCATCACCTTTAAAATTGTTCTCAAAAATTTTTCCATCCAAAAATATTTGCACTTTTTATGTTGAAAGAGCTGTGGTAGTGGGAAAGAGACAGAGAATAAATAGTGGAAGATAGCAGACAGTGGTTGTGTTATACAAAGAGCAAAGGAGACAATGCAGTGTGAGAGAAAGAGAGGGGCACAGTGACGGTGCAGCCTAGTTGACAGCGACAGAATAGTGCTAAGGAAAGAGTGAAGGAGACACTGCCATTGGGAGAGGAATAAAGAGAAGGAGAAAGTGGAAGTGGATGAGAATCAGTGATCATGAGAGACATAGTCTATGACAGTGACAAGAGCAAGAGAGAGATTGTGACAGTGAGAAGAGACAGGAGCAGTGGGAACAAATGAATGAGATAATAACAGCAAGAGGGAGACAGTGATAGTGAGAGGAAACAATAGTACAGGAGAGAATGAAGGACACTATGGCTGTTAGACAGGAGACAGCATCAGCTAGAGAGACACAAAGGGATAAAGACAATGAGTTGGGCTGAAGGAATGAGTGAGAACGGGCAAGTGGAAATGGATGGTTGAGAGTGACTTAACAGTGATGGACTAGTGAGTGTGTGTGAGTTACAGTTAGGGGAGTCTGTGGGAATGACAGGTGAATTGTATGTTAAAAAGAATGTGAATGTGTTTGCATGACTAAATTTTTTGGGAACATTTTTAAAGGTGCTGAGGCAGGTAGAATGAAACAGCTGAACCCCACTTTTCAATGAGAATCTCATAAACAGGAGCATATTCACCTTTTCTGTGCTCTGATAGTAGTATTTATCTCCTGGTGATAACATGGTTGGATTTGTATAATTTTCTTATAATGGCTGGCTTGACCATAATATAAATAGTCAAGCCCATTTTTAGTTTGCCATGCACAATGAATTAAAGAGTGGACTGCATGTGTGAGTAGTTAGTCAGTCCCTTTTGTTGTCTGGTTCTGTATTGAACAGAAGTTACTATTTGTATTACTCTCCATAGACTTTTCATACTAGAGTGTTAGAACTATTCATTAGGGCCTATGGGGATGAAGCTGGTGGTGTCCATTCTGTAGTATTCATTGACACCTCTATACTCTGGCCCACCAGTGAGGATGGGTTGTGAGTCATGCTTGTGTAGCTCAGTTGGTAGAGCACTTGACTGCGACAGGCAAAGGTCTCGAGTTTGAGTCTCGGTCTGGCACACAGTTTAAACTGCCAGGAAGTTTCATATCAGCGCACGCTCCACTGCAGAGTGAAAATCTCATTCTGGAAACATCCCCCAGGCTGTGGCTAAGCCATGTCTCCGCAATATCCTTTCTTCCAGGAGTGTTAGTTCTGCATGGTTTGCAGAAGAGCTTCAGTGAAGTTTGGAAGGTAGGAAATGAGGTACTGGCAGAATTGAAGCTGTGAGGATGGGTCATGAGTCGTGCTTTGTTAGCGCAGTTGGTAGTGCCCTTGCTCGCATAAGGCAAAGGTCCCGCGTTTGAGTCTCGGTCCAGCACACAGTTTTAATCTGCCAGGAAGTTTCATATCAGGCACACTCTGCTGCAGAGTGAAAATCTCATTCTTCTTCGGCATTATTGAACAGAAGGTGAACACTTTCTGAAAAGGACAGTTGTGCTTGATGAAATCTGGATATGAGATTTTGAGACAAACTGAAGTCTCAGTCATCACAGTGAAAAAGTTGTGACTCTCCACGCCCAAAAAAATTCTGCCATCTTTAGTTAAGGGTGAAACTCATGATGATCTTTGTGTATGGCACCAGGGAGCATCTGTAAGAAGCACATACTAGAAGCTGTTCTGCAAAATGTTTGCACCCGAAAATTTGTTGAAGAAGGCCTGACATACTTTCAGCACGTGATCTCATTTTCCACGATAACTGATAACCACATATTGCCCTACCAGTGAGAGAAACACTTGACAAACATGGATGAGAAAAATACTTCCCCATCCTCCATACAGTCCTGGTATGAGTCCACCAGACTTTGGTTTATCTCTCAAATTGAAGAAACTACTAAGTGGAAAATGTTTTGATACAATTGATGAAGCTTCCAGTGAGCTGACCCAAGTAATCAGGTAGCTTAACAATGTAGATGCCATGTCTTGAATACAAAAGTTGCCAATACATTGGGAAGCTGTCATAACCAAGAATGAAGATTATATTGAGGGCTTATAGAGGTATTTCGTAAAATAAATTATTTGCTTCAATTCTGTCTTACAGTATGCAGAACTTTTGAAATAATCCTCATATAATGGGAATTTATTTAAATCTTCTAGTTTCTGTATGACCTTAGTCACCACTCAAGTCAGACATTAATTTTAATCATACAAATATAATAAAAGTTTATTGTTATTTGAAAGAAGTGGATATTATTCAACTCAAACAATAATAGAAGATAATTAGTTTGTTATGATTAAAGGTGAAAAATATGCATAATTGGTTCCACCTTTCACTACTCACTTACAGCAGCTGATACAAAGTACATACACAGCTCGTATCTTCCCGCCCCCCGCCCCCTTTATCCCGCCCCCCAATAGAAAATTGCTATAAATAATTCATTATTTGCTTGATGATGTGTGCCAGCAAAATGAACTTGCTTTTGTTCTACTGATTTGAGCATTTTTTTTATTACATAACACTTTCATACCATGTTTCATTTATCAGTACTCTTATATAAATGTGTTTATGTTTTCATTTCAGTCAGTGAGTATTGTTCAGGTTTCATAATGTTGTGTCCATAAATATGTATCTGTACTCCTTTAAAAAGGTTTGACTAGTTCTGTGATTATGTTTCTTTTTTAGCTGTTTACACTTAGCCGATCAGTTTATGAAAGAACAATGCTTCTGTGGCTGATGTATAAATTTATTTTCTTATAGGACATGCAGTTAATGGCAGCAATGGGTCCTCCTGGTGGTGGTCGCAATACTATTTCTAACCGCTTGATGAGTCGGTTTAATCTTATAAATATGACTTTCCCGAGCACACCTCAAATCATTCGAATTTATGGCTCCATGCTGACCCAGCAGTTATCTGATTTTGATGAAGAGCCGAAATACATTGGTGAGATGACTTCTTCATTACTCTCTTTAGGGAGTGTTTTGTTTATGACAGTTCCAATGAGATATTTATGAAATGAATAATGTTTATATTTTTTTAATAAAAATATGTTACTGCATGTGAGAAAGAACATTTTCAGAGTGGGAAATTGGGTAAACAGTATGCAAAGCATGCATCCTTATGTTTTCGTTGGGCAGTGATATATCCATTAAATTTCTTCTTCTAATTGTTCAGCCATTTACGTGTCACCTGTCTTCAGTGTGAGCCAACATACTGAGGACACATCACTCACACTGCTCTTTTAAACCAACGCATCGTGACACAGGCACACAAGTTTCATGGCCATTGATTGGTGGGAAAGAAGTATGCATAAATTGAATCTGTGGTAGTGTGGTCAATCTATGCTAGGATATTGATGTATCATTATGAACTTCACTTTACCGATGTCTTAGCATGTTTCTTAAGAGAGGTGCAGTATTCCTTGATTTATCAGAGCCAAAAATAGGATCTCTATTAATTAAATTCTTTTCCAGACAAATTTCAGCTGCATCTTTGGCTACTGAGTCCCAGAAAGATGACGTTGACACCAGAATTTTGACATTATCATACAGCATAGAGTGACTGGTGATAATTTAGTGCTCTGGCACAACCATTTTGTTGAGCTGTAAGAACCTTGTGTATCTACTGTGTTCAGTGCATCTTTTGTGTACTGTATGAGTACCAACTATTATAGTTCAAATTTCAAAACTTTCTGATCCCACTTGAGTTTGGTGTTCATATGATTACCATCATTATCGTCACTGTACTATTACAGTTTCATGGATACTGTTAATCAGTCTCTTCCATTTCCTTCTGTTCATATAAACCTGTCACTGAGAGATCATCCATGTCCTTTCTCTGGTAGTGACATAATCATGATCAGGTCCATTGAACAGGTTCTGTGTGTCCTTAAAAGACATTGTCCTTCACCTCTCTTTCAAAATTTATTTGGGCTCTTCTTGTATGCTCCAACCTCATTACATGCTCATACCACTATTCTTCACCTCCTCATTCCTAAACTTATCCATCTTGATATTCTGGATGATTGATCTAATGAATTTCATTTTTGATGTCCGGAGAGATGAAAACTCTCTCATTTTGAAGGTGCATGCTTCTGTACCATATGTCAGTATTGGTATGGAATAGATGTTGATCATCACTGATTTTGCTCTTTTCTGGATTTAGGTCATCCCATAAAAGGGTTCTACCATGTTGGTAGAATTCGGAACCCCTTTGCTGTAAAACTGACATATGCACTCTTATGTGATGTGCCCTAAGTTGTAAAGCAGTGTTTAGAAGATGTTGTAAAAACTTATGGAACAATGTATGGGGACTGTTGCAGAAGGAAATCTTCATATTCATTTATAACAGTTCCATTTGTGTTGAACTACAGTTGCAGTATTACTGAAAACTGCATCATCTACGAATACTGATCCACATGCACTATCACAATCATAATGTAAGTATGTTTCAGTTACTAAAAGTTAAAACCACAAGAAGTCAAGAAACTCAAATCAGAAAGTAAATTCAGGGAACACTACAATATACTGTGTAAAACTATGTGTACTGTAAAAGAACAAATTTTTTTTAAAAATGTGGCAACAATCATGATAAAATGCATAGTTTACTCAGAGATAGCACATATTGGAAGAACAGTAAAGACACCACCAACCAGCTGGTAAGGAACTCTGCTGCCCTTCCTACTGCCTCCCACTTTCTGCAGTTCCACCAAGGGTTTATGGAATCCCAAAAATCCAGAAGGGTTATGAGAATGTAGGATATATTGCAGGGAGAGTTCCCACCTATGAAGTTCAGAAAGGAAGGATCCTAATGGTGCAGGGAATGAAGCAATCATTGGAGTGAAACACTTCGTGTTGGGCAGCATGTTCAGCAAGTGGTTGATCCTCAGTTTGTCAGTGGTCATTCATGCAGACAGACAGGTTGTTAGTAGACACATTTGAAGCTTAGTTTGTATATCACTTGACTGCTTTCACAAGTAGCCCTGCCTTTGATGGAATATGAGATACCTGTGACCAGACTGGAGTTGGTGGTGGTGGGAGGATACATGGGCACAGGTCTTACACATGGGACTATTCTAGGGGATATGAGCCATGAGGCAAGGGGCTGGGGCTGGGGGTGGAGAAAGAAGGATAAGGATTTGCATAGGTTTGGTGGGCAGCGGAATACGATTGTGGGAGGGTGGTAAGGATAGTGGGTTGGGTATTCCTCATTTCAGGGCACAAAGGGAGTTAGTCAAAACCCTGACAGACAACGCTTTTCAATTTCTCCAGTCCTGGGGACTACTGAGTTGTGGGAGTAGTGCACCTTCATGGCCAGATGGTGTGTGTGTGTGTGTGTGTGTGTGTGTGTGTGTGTGTGTGTGGGTGGGTGGGAGGTGGTTGGTGACTGGAGAGACAAGGTGTAGGAGATCTGTTTCTGTAAAAGGTTGGGTGGGTAATTTCTGTTTGTTGAGGCCTCAGTGAGACCCTTGCTATATTTGGAGAGGGACTGCTTGTGACTGGAGATGAGATTGCCACTGGTGGCTCGGCTGTATGGAGGGGACTTCATGATATGGAATGGATGGCAGCTGTTGATGTGGAGGTAGTGGTGGTGGTTGATAGATGTGATATGGATGGAGTTACTGATGCAGCCATCCTTGAAGTGGAGATCGTCACTGAAGAAGGTGGCTTGTTGTGCTGAGGAGGACGAGGTGAAACTAATGGTGGAGAGGGTGTTGAAGTTCTGAAGGAATGTGGATTGAGTGTCTTTACCCATGGTCCATATTTCGAAAATGTCATCAGTGAATCTGAACCTGGCAAGGGGTTTCTGATTGAAGTTGTTCAGGAAGGATTCCTCTGGCAAGGGGTTTCTGATTGAAGTTGTTCAGGAAGGATTCCTCTAGATGGCTTCCTTTACTGGGATACAGATTAGCTGGCTGTTTTTCAAGGAGTTCTTGCAGACTGGGGGAGTGGCCATGTACGTAAAAAAACAGTATTTCATTTGAGTTCATAGATGTATCATGGCACTGCACTGAACAGATATTTGAATGTTGTGCAGGGGCAATTGACTTTAGTGAAACTAAACTTCTAATTGTTGTTGTTTATAGGTTCCCTAAATCTGACTTCAGAACATTTCTGCTCAAGCTGGAGAGTGCTCTTGGTTCGCGTCATAGGAAGTACCAGAAATTAGTTATATGTGGTGACTTCAATATTAATTTTGTGTATGATTGTGCAAGGAAAAGGATGTTGATAGATCTCCTAAACTCATATGATCTGATGCAGATTGTGTTTTTTTCAACTAGGGTGCAGGGGAACAGTAGCACACCCATAGACAATATTTTTATTCATTCTTCGTTACTAGATACGCATTCTGTTAGTAAAACTGTGAATGGCCTTTCAGACCATGAAGCACAAATTTTAACACTAAAAGACTTTTGTACTCAAACAAATGTCACATATAATTACAAACTATGTAGGAAAGCTAATCCAGAGGCCATAAAGAGTTTTTTAAACCTCGTTAACAAACAAGAGTGGCAGGATGTTTATAGTGCTCATAACATAGATGATAAATATAATGCTTTCCTTAACACATTTCTCATGTTCCTTGAGAGTTGCTTTCCATTAGAACATTCTTAACAGGGTACTAGCAGTAAAAGGCAGCCTGGGTGGCTGACTACTGAGATAAGAATATTATCTAGAACAAAGTGGGAATTATATCAAAATGTTAGAAGTAGTCACAATCAAGCTACAGTAGCCCATTACAAACAGTATTGTAAATTGCTTAAAAATTTTATTAGGAAGTCACAGAATATGTGGTGTGCAAATAGAATACCTAATTCACAGGATAAAACTGAAACCATATGGTCAGTTGTGAAGGAAGTGTCTGGTCAGCAGCACAAGGTCGACGGTATAAAGTCAGTTCTTAGACAAAATATTTCTGTTACTGATAAGTCAGAAATATGTACAGTATTTAACAGTCATTTTCTTAGCATTGCTGGCAAATTAAATAAAAACTTAGTTTCTATAGGGAATCACACAACTCTTTTGGAAAATGCCTTTCTGAGACTGATGTCTGAAATACTCCTCTGTGATACTGACAAGGGGGAGATTGAATCAATAATTATATCACTGAAGACTAATGACTCTCATGGATATGATGGCGTTCCTAGCAGAGTATTAAAGTACTGTGCTGCACGTTAATTCTGTGCTTATCCATATTAATTTTTCCTTTAAGAGCAGTCAGTTTCCTGAACAATTAAAGTACTTAGTAGTGAAGCCTCTATATAAAAAGGAAGAAAGGGATAATGTAAACAATTTTAGACCTATTTCTATGCCATCAGTGTTCCCTAAAGTTATTGAAAAGGCTGTGTATGTAAGGATAATTGATCATTTATATCACATAGTTTGCTATCAAAAGTACAGTTCGGCTTTAGAAGTCATTTAACAACTGAAAATGCTATATGCTCTTTTTCTCTGTAAGGTATTGGATAGATTAAACAAAAGGTTTTGAACACTAGACATGTTTTTTAATTTAACCAAGGTGTTTGATTGTGTTGGTCACAAAATATTGGTCCAGAAGTTGGACCGTTACAGAATACGGGGAGTAGCTCACAGTTGGTTCACCTCGTATTTTAACAACAGATAACAAAAGGTAATTATTCACAGTGTTGAGAATGGCTGTGATGTGATGTCTGTGTGGGTTACGGTCAAATGGGGAAGGGGGGGAGGGGGGGGGGTGCCCCAAGGATCGGTGCTGGGGCCACTCCTGTTCCTTATTTATATAAATGATATGCCCTCTAGTATTATGGGTAATTTTAAAACATATCTGTCTGCTGATGACATTACCTTGTTAGTAAAGGATGTTGTGTGCAACATTGGTTTTGTTTCAAATAGTGCAGTTCGTGACATAAGTTCATATCTTGTAGAAAATAAACTAATGCTAAGTCACAGGGAGACTCAGTTATTACAGTTTAAATCAAACAGTGGGAAATCCAGGATGGACTGTAATAATATTAAGAGAAGGAAAGTTGCTACTTACCATATAGTGAAGATGCTGAGTCGCAGATAGGCACAACAAAAAGACTCTCACAATTATAGCTTTCAGCCATTAACGCCTTCGTCAACAACAGACACACATGTGCACACGCACACACACGTGCACACACACACACACACACACACACACACACACACACACACACACAGACATGACTGCAGTCTCAGGCAACTAAAACCACCAAGCTTATAACAAACAGTTCAACGAAACCCAATGTTTTAATTTCACAGAATGGGAATATGATTAGTGAAACAGAACAGTTCAAATTTCTAGGTGTTCAGATAGATAGTAAACCGTTGTGGAAAGTCCATCTTGTTCAAAGACTCACAGCTGCCATTTTTACTACTTGAGCAGTACCGGAAGTATGTGATTGTTCAACATGAAACTTAGTCTAGTTTTCTTATTTTCATTCACTTATGTCATATAGTATTACATTTTGGGGTAACTCTTCCCATTCTAAACGGATATTTTTGCTCAGAAACGGGCAGTTCGGGCAATAAGTGGTGTATGTTCACGAGCCTCTTGTCGACCCCTGTTTACTAGCCTGGGTATTTTGACATTTCCCTCTCAATATATATATTCTTTACTGTCATTTCTTGTTAACAATAGCAGCTTATTCCCAAGAACTAACAGCTTTCACTCAGTTAATACTCGGCAGAAATCCAATCTGCATTCGGATCGCATTTCCTTAACTCTACTGAACAGTTTCTTTGTGGGTTACTCCATCTATTCTGTTGAGTAGTTTCTTGAAAAATTAAGCTGCTTCCTATATTGTTGATTGCATTTACTGAAACCTATGGCTTGATTTTTTTGGGTTCATAAACATTTTATTTTATCTGTTATTACTTTTATGTTGTAATTTCATCTACTGACACATTCCATGACCTTTGGGATTTGCTCCTACGGAACTAGACGTGTAAATAAAATAGTAAAATAGGCTGGCATAGGATGGTGCCATGCAGGTGCCCCTTGCTGTACCACAGATCTGTTTGTAGATGATGTCTTCAAATGAGATGTAATTGTAGGTGGGAATATAGTTGGTCATGGTGGCCTGTGAAAAGGTTGTATGTTGTTCAGTAGTGGCAAGGCCATGGGCAGTAGGGATGTTAGTGTAGAGGGAGTTGGCATCAGTAGTGATGTATCTTAGTGGGGGCACAGTAACCAACCAGATGGGGCATCCTGGGTGGTTGGGTTTATGGAGCAGGAGGTAGGAGTACAGGGAGTTGTAGAATTGAGGAGAGAGATACAATTGGGGGAGAGGTTCTGGGATGGGCCTAAAGATCTGAGAAGGGATTGGAGATCCTGTTGGATTTCTGGAATGGGTTCACTGTGGTAACATTTGTTGGCAGATGAATCTGACCAGTGGTGGAGTCCCCACATCAGGTAATCCATTTGGTTCACAACCTTAGTGGTGGAGCCTTTTTCAGCAGGCAGAATTGCATATAACGTCAGGATTAGTTTTTGGTAATGGATTGCAGTTCTTTCTGTGGATGTAAGATTGGTTTCTGTGGTGAGGGATTTGGGGAGTGATGGTGAGGCAAAGTTTGAGGTTGTGAAATTCTGGAATGTTAACAGAGTGTGATTAGAGAGTGGTGGGGGTGGATCACAGTTGGACGGAGGACTGAATTGAGTCAGGCAGTATTCAGCATTGATTTTGGGTAGAGTGTGATTTGTTGGGCTGGTGGCAGAGAAGTGTGTCCACTATTTGGACTGTGAGAAGAAGAAGGAGAGAAGGCCTTTAACAAGTCCAGCATGATTGAATTTGGAAGTGGTTCACGTTATAGGTTGTGAGTACAGAATGGCGTATGCAAAGTATCAGAAGTCAATATTTCAAGAAGTTTGACATTTAGTGAGAATGTCAAACACAGCGAAATGAATAAGGGATGAGTGGCCATCCAAATAAAAGTGAGACAAAGGCAGGAAGATCATTGGCTGAAGTGAACAGTGAATGACCATTCCTCAGAAGTTGTTCCTCAGTCTTTCCATTCAGTTTAGTGAATTGTTCCTTCCAATCCATTCCTTCATGAACAGTCCACCTGTAATCTATTCCAATACAGCAGGAAGACTAAAGTATTAAGCAAACACAATTGATTTATTGCTAGAGATTTGGTGGTCAAGTTTGAATACACACTGCATCTTTATAATCTCTGGTGAAAGTTCTTGATGGGATCAAGTGCATACTACTCACAGGAATTAATAGTGTGAATGAGTGTGGAACTGTGGCTTTATAATGCCTTTGAACCCTATACCAGTTTCTTCTTCAAAACCATCTGGCAGTTTTTCTGTTCATGGGTAACTGTGGTTCAGTCTTCTTGATGATTTATGCTCCTGTGGTATTTCCATCTGAGAGGCCTTATACAAGTCAGAATCTTAACTACTTCAGCCTGACCATTTACATTGTCCAAGACAGATTGTTTAACTGTTCTAAAAACTGTTTTCTTATATACACCATACTTGGAGGTGGTATCCGTGGATTATTCCACCAAAATGTAAGGCTTATTATGTCTGACCCACTTTTCCTGTGAGTATCACAATAACCATTATCTTGAACAAATCAATGGTGTTAAATTACATAATCCACTTTCTACCATGATGGTAAATTTGTTTTGGGAGAATTTAGATGAGAAAACTTCTTTTTTAAGCTGTTAGTATTCTGGAGGTATTTTGATGAGACATTCATAGTGAGGCCCAAAGGAGCGTATAAAATTTATTGCTTTTGTGGAACATCTCAGTTCTATTCGTGGGAATATTAAGTTTTCTACGGAATGACTACTACCAGGGATTTGTCTCTAGTGGGAGGACTGGACCAGAGTGCACTCAGCCTCATGATGTCAAATGAGGAGCTACCTGATTGAGAGGTAGCGGCTCTGAGGTCAGACTGTTGACAGTGGCCAGGAGTGCACTATGCTGATCCCATGCTCCTCCATAGCGCATCTGATGATGAATGATTGAGAGTGACACAGTGATTGGTCAACTGTCGTGGTCATCTGGGCTTGATCATGAGGTTTCCTTTTTGCATGGAATGAGAGAAGAATGGATATCTACCAGTTTTTGGTATGTTGGTTTGAGTTGGAAAGAAATTGAATCCCTAACCATTCTGTTTACAGTAAGTCCACTAATACAGAACTGTACTTGCAGTTGTCCTATGGTCACCATCCCTTACAGGCATCTAATACATTCTGGCAGAAAGTGTTAGATAGTCACGCAAGAGGGCAATGGTTGTACAGTCCACCAATGATATGCCTAACAGCATTCATTGAACTTTTGTTCCATAACCCATTTGTTGTCTGACTGTGGCAACTTTTAGGATGATATGGTAATGGTAAAACTAGTGCTTGTCTTCAGATAATTGGGCAACCAACTTCTGCTGCTGAGGAAATCTTTTATAGCAGTACATTTGTTCACTGGACATTCCATAGAGTACAACAAAATTTAGATGCTGGTATTAGATACCTTCCTCTGCTAGTTAATAGAGAGATATGGTTATCCAAACATCTCTCTGTTTTTCAAATCGATCGAATAGCAGTTTTTTTCCATAAATGTGGTATTTAAATTGTACATAAATCAGATTTAAGTAATTTTCTGATATATTGTCTTATAACTTTTTACAGTGTAATTGAAACTGAATATGGTACTTCTCATTGAACAGAGAAATTCATCTGCTCATCAAGATGGCAGGAAAATGAATTCATTCATGCTGTCTAGGAGCTATTTCCAAACTTGTAGCACAGAATTACCATGCTCACTGGCATCACAAAATGGTGCATGAAATGTCTGCAAACTGAACATAAAAATTTCAGTGTCTGTTAGACAGGGGGAATACGCAGGCAGGTGATGTCACAGAGCCTCAGAATATCAGCAGAAATCGATCAGATGTCATACTTGTGACAGTTCTTTAATTGTGTTCATGCAGACTCACTTATAAAATTTCTTGGATTGAAATTACAAAAAATTAATGCAAAATAAATAATAATTCATTAGCATGCTAAAGAAAAGTTCTGTCTAACTTTAATTTTTTCCCATTTTTTAAGGTAATTGCACTGCCATCCATACATGCTTTTTTAATTTACATCTACACTATTGTAGTATGTAAGCTCAAAATGCAAACAAAAGGAATATTTCTCTGATGAGGAAGTGGCAAGCTCATTCAGTTACTAATAAGCCTTTTGCTTTCTTTTTGGAAAATTAGTTTTTTCCTTGGTACAATAGGCTTCAGGTCATATTAATGTGTCAACATTCTTTGCCTTGCAGTTGCCTGTTAGAAAATGTCACAAAAACCATGGATATGGTAGCATTCTCACAATACATTATGCAAACTCAAATAGTCATATGTTGTCTTTCGCATCCTCAAGGCACTATATACATTCACAGATCAATTCTGAATAATGATATTAGTGCAGAAAGTAGCATAGCTTCTCGGAATATAGCTTGTGTAGGATTATCATGAGGCTGATGATAAGGTGACACTTACCAGCTGCATAAGAAGGGAAACACACTCTTCAAAAAATATGCAATAGACTCATAATGTGAGCCTGAATTTACTAATTTGGACAACATAGATGGTACTGTTTAACTTTTTACACTGTGGCACAATTAGAACACCACATCATTAATCATTGAAACAAACCAAATGCGAATCATGGTCCTTACATTTTTGTATCTCGCAGCTATTTTTATAAGCTTCTCTAATCATGAGGAACTACCTTTTCTTTGCGTATAAGGTGTTCTGGGACATTTTATGTATGTTAAAAGGAGTTGGAATGCCCTATCTTGAGAGTATTAAATTTTGTAATTTGGCTCCTCTGTATTTCAGAAACCATTGAAGCAATTGACATAAAATTTTTACAGGACATTACATGTAGTATTTTGAGTCCACTGAGATACAATCATTGCATTTCAGTCACTGCTTTCGGAAATAAAAGTTTTTAATTACACTGTTAAAATTATGTGTAATTTTTTGTACTTTGTCCTAAGTAATTATAATAATACTTAAGATTATGTTTTTCTTTTAGTTCAGTATACTCAGGATATGTATGTTGCCACTCCGTGAAAAATTGGTTACTCTACTCCTAGCAGTTTCAGAGATTTTTGGAAAAATGCAAAAGAAATTATAAATTTTCAGGGTCACTTCTAAAGTTTCGAACAACTGAAACTTCTTAATATGTGCTTTGTTTTTTTATTTTTCTCATGCAGAAGCACACTGCACCATACTATGTATCATCCTCCTGATCTTTTCCAAGATTCTTATTCTTTTCTTCTTTCTGTGCTCCTTAGTGGCCAATTGTGTCGCATATGCGAACGTTGTCCATCAGTTCAAGTTCCTTGGTGCAGTTTGCTTCAGGATTAATTCCCATTTGCTGTAGAATTTTCACCCTACCAATGTTGACATAATTAAAAGCATAACAGCATCACTGAGCCCCCCAATTTAGTGTCTTCATTCCAACAAAAACACGTTTTGGTAAGCAAGTCTATATGAGATTGTTGAAAGACTCATTTGGATTGTGAGTTTGACCATGAAGACACTTCTTCAGTAATTCAGAATTTGCCAGGTGTCTGTAAACAGGTTTTATATCATGACTGCTGCTGGGATGGAATGTTTATGTCTGTATGAGCTGTTTGAATACTGGGCATTACAATGATTGCACCAGGAATATGGTCCAGGAGGGCAAAGTTGGTGTATTGGTTTTTCATCTGTGGACAGTCTGTGGAAGAAGGTAGCCCATATTGCCTGCTTCATTTTCAATGAATCATGAGTATTACTTCTAATGGCCATCCCACAATGTTGCTGTAGTTCATCAATAATTTTGTCTCTCAGCTCTTATGGTTTTACCATCAGAAAGTTTCTTGTCTCTCACACTTTGTTTCAACTTCCTTAACCTGGTGCCCATTCTCTTTTTGACATTACTGACACATTCCAGTTTTGTGATAATTTTATCACCAAAAGGCTGAGCAGGGGACTCATAGATGGGGATTCATAGCTGGACTAAAAAATTCAATAGCTGCAGAGGCATCCATACTACCACTTGTTGCTTCATAATTTCGGTCGCAGATATGTTCTTCTTCATTTCCTGATTTATATTTGTAACAATGTTTTGTTACAATCTGGGAGTGCATACTTTTCCAGTATCCACACTAGAAACCATAGCAATAGAATTCTCAGACAGTGCCATCAGAAGTTGCTGGTTTGTCAGTCATACCATCATTTATTTCATCAGCTTTGTTTGCAACTTCACTGACTCACATGCAACAGATTCCACAGCAGCTCCAATAAAATCTGTATACTTGTCGATTTTACAAGGTGGGCATGGCATATTCATTGCAGCACACATCGTTTCTGGTGCAGTCTGTCCTTTGCCAATAGCTCTCAATTCATAAAACCATCTGACATTGACTTCAAAAAAATTATCTTATCAGTCTTCAGAATTCCAAAATGAATGAGTGTATTTACAAATAGCACAATCAGTGATAAGTTTCCTGGCTAGTCCGTTTGATACCTCACTGTCTCCATGTAGACTAACTGGTCATCCAAATACTTTACAACTAACACATTCACCAAACACATTTGTTTGGATGTTTAAATCTATCAGTATATAACCTAGTCTACTTTTTACATAACTTTATTTTTCAGAAAACTGAGTTTCACAATATTTTACTCTAATCTTCGAAGCACTAATGGGTGTTACTGACAAGTTGGGCTGTGTTTTGTTGTCTTCAATTTACATGCCACATTTTGTACACGATGTATCCCTTTCTTTGAAAATCTGTTACCATGAAACCCACATTTCTTAAACACTTTGGTTTGCTGAATACTTTACTTTTCGAGAGATGTGCATGTTCATTTATCACTTTCCTGCAAAAAAAACATTAGCACTTCCACATACAATGTGTGTTTATACTATGAAATGATATGATACTTTTTTCAACAGTGCTACCAATACAAACAACATAATTTCACCTTCATAGCACTGCAATCTACAGCCTCCCATATAAAAGTTACCAATTGTATTAATTTCTTTAAGTAAGTCTGCTACTAATCAGTAACTATGGCAAGATTATATATCCGTCTCATGAACAGAATGAAGTACGAAATTCCATTGGAATGTACTTTATTTCTTAGACACTGGTGTCATAAATATAAATAGTGGCTCTGTCTAGGCAGCTTTAGTCTGCTACGATAGTATAAAATTAAGAAATAGCTAAATTTTCCATTTACACTGTTTGCTTTATAAATCTCTCCTCAATGTTCTTCCCAAAATTTCTCTCTACACATTGCAATCAAGCCATTGTTTATGACTCTGCAATACAAACTTTTCTTCTATTACCTGTACCTTACTGGTCTGTATATTTTATTGTTAACATTTGCCCTGCATGGTCAAATAAATTATTGTTTTTATAGCCATGTCACTACCACATTGTTGGACCTAAAAACAGATTGTCAGTTGGTGTTGCACTATGTTGTTCAATCCTCATTGATAAATTGTTGCTGGAAAAATACAAAGCTGGGCGTGATCAACTCTAGGTGCCCTTGATCAGTACTATCTGACAGAAAATCAATAGTAATATCTTCACAAATGACGATTCTCCAGTTCACTGTGGATAACCTATTAAAACTGTTTCTAGAGCTGCTTTCATTATACTTAAAATACTTTTTGCTGGTGGCCTGTAAACTGTCAGTGTTACAAGTTTTATGTTTCCTGATCCCCAATTGTGCCACAGTATTCAAAGATCTGGTCAACACAGCATTTATTCATGTGAAAGGTGTACAGTATTATAATATTAGCTAGTACCTACCACAATAAATCTGAGGACTTTCAGTGATTTCCATGTAATGTTCTTATATACACAATACACCTGCTGACACACTGTGTGTCCTTTCATTTTTCTGTATGGGCATGAGAAGTTCATTCTGTTTGTCAAGGACACTCCTGATGTTTTGATAAATTTTCACTCTAGCACCAGTTTAGATAGTATAGCACTTGACACAGTTATTGAGGATTTCCAGCTTCCTTCTGTTTTCGTTCGTACTCAGCACTTGTAACATTGTATATCTGTTGTGTATGTTTTGTCTGTGGCTGGCATTGGCACTGGGTAAATGATTTTCTTTATGTATATTTCACCTTTAGCTCATGCAAATGGTGTGTCATTACTACTTTCTACTTTTTAGCATGCCATCTTCAAATGATGTGTTTAAAATGATACGAAAAGACAAATATTAAACTCTTAAGAAACTAAATTATAAAATGAAACTAACTTTTATACATATCCACACATTCTACAAGTGTCTGTAGTTGTTTATAGAAGTCAGTTTGATTCTGTAGCAACTAAAAAAGCTTGAAGTATTTTTTAATAACCTTACTGAATGATTTGTTTAGATCAGCTATAGGAAGGTGTAAAGTAGTGACTGTACAGAATACAAAATGCTGTGTTCTCTCAATTTATGTTAATTTTATTCCACTCTTTTAGTGTGTTCCTCTGTTTTACCTTATAGCACTAAGATTCTTTCGTTGCTAGTTACATGCCATTATTACCATAATATTATATTTTTTCAAATGGAATTTAAAATTCTATAGAATCAGGCATATTTAAAAGGTCATGAAAGAACCGAGAGGAATGTTCTTCTTATTTATATAGATTATAACATCATTTATGAGTTCAAGTAAGGCATTTTGTAAACCAAATCCTGTAAAAATGCCAGAGTAAGGCAAAGTTAAGAAAGTGTGCTCCTTTTACATTGTAGGTCACATCCTCTAAGGTTATGAAAAGTTGGAAAGAGTAAAAGGTATCCATAATTATAAATTATTTGTTAATACATTTTCATATCCAAATTAATTTTTGTTTTCATATTCTAAATATTTTTTGTGGTAGAGAATTCAAAAGTAATATCGCCTGGTAGTGTATGTAATGTCTGCTGCAACTCATTTAGTATACCTTTAGGCATCCAAACTTGAGCCACAAATCTTTTTCATGTTTACTCAACTTTTTCTAGTTTACTCAACATACTGGCTTTCTAACTTTTATTTAAACTTTTGAAACCTGATGACTATTGGTGTGCTGCCTGTGTACAGCTGTTGGCCTCAGTCTCAGTATTACTTCAAAATTTAAGGACTCTTTGTTATCAATATGTCTAATAACATTTGGCTGTGATTAGGTTCCTCAGACATGTTTTCTAAATAGTTTCTAGAGAAGGCATTTAGATTTGTTATCCATGAAATTTGTCTAACTGCCATTACAAATTTTCTGATTTGACTAAATTCTTTTTAAGTTGTATAACAAGACTGTACTATGTAAGTACTAAAGTCTAAGACTTTCCTCTCTTGCATTTTATAAGAATAACCTTAATATTAATAAATGCATATATTGAAATTTCATTGCAGCTCATGAAATAACACTTGCAACAATTGACCTGTACAATGCAGTTTGTTCCAAAATGTTGCCAACACCAACAAAAATTCACTATCTTTTCAACTTGCGAGATATATCGAAGGTAAAGTGAAAATCTTGTATAGATTTTATTTAACAGTAATTTCACTAAAAAGCTACAATTTATTTTCTTCTTTGATTTTCAATCATTACTTTTTAGGTTTTTCAAGGTCTATTGAGAAGTCACCGTGAATACCATTATACAAAAAATAGGATGCTGAGACTATGGGTCCATGAATGTTACAGAGTATTTAATGACAGACTTGTTGATGAGAAGTAAGTGTAATTCATAAAATGATGTGGAATTAGATGTTACGGTATATGTTATTCCTTCATTATATTCTGTGGTTTACTTATTCTTTTATTTTTATTTTGTGTGTGATTCTGGTAACCCAGCCAGCAGCTCTATCTCCATGGGGAGAGAGACAGGGATAATGGAATCTGCCTCACTTAAGAGCTGTAGGACAGATAGTGAGTTATCTGAGTAGTTGGCACTGGGGCCTGCCTTCATGAGCTGACCTGTCTTTCCAAGGTGTGTGTGAGTGTGGTGGTTACAATGTGATGTGGGGTGTGGTTTGATACTGTAGCCTCATCTTCTATGGCTTGTAATTGAAGTGCTGGCAGAGGTTGTATTGCCCTAAAGTGGAGTTGGGTGCAATGGCTTGGAAGACAGCCAGGCATGGGGCAATCATAAGGCTTCTCTGGATGGTATGGAATGCAGTTGCATCTGGTTGTCAGGGCCACAGCTGGTTTGATAGCAGACCAGCTGGTTCCGGCCAACTGTGACTTCAAATAACTGCATCCCCTATGACTCATGACAATGCGAGAGGCACTTGGCACTGAGGACAAATGAACACGTCCCTTACCTTGGTGTCTGAATGATAATTCTGTGTTAACCACATGCTCTGGGCTCTGGCTCAACTGACTGATGATGGTCGTTGTGGGGGCAGGGGGGGGGGGGGATGGGGAGATGGACTGATAACTCATGAGGAAGCTCATAAAGGCTTCCATGTGAGACTGAATGTGCATCCTATTTGCCTTCTGATTTTCAAATGTCTTAGGCAATGTGTCAGCTCCTGAATTTGATGCTGATTGGAGAGACTCATTGGTCAGGTGGGATATTCCATTTCTCTGGCAGAAATTTTTCATACAATTGTGTTCATTCCTCCCTCTGTTGTGAATGTGTTTGCACGTTCTGTATGTGGTTAATCATTGAGGAAATTTGGCCAACAAATGGGGAATTGGAGAGATCATCCACCACCATCATTTATTTGTTTATTTCCCTTCAGCCTGTTACTTGTAGTCTAAAATTATTATCATTGTATTTTCCCCTGACTGATTTTGGATGCATGTGTAACAAGAGCAGACGGCTATTTCAATTTCCTTATTAATGCCTGGCCAATATACATGTTGCCTTGCTAATGTTTTCATTGTGATTGTGAAGCAACTGTACAGTTCTTGGTTATAGTGTGGGTGGAATGACAAATGACATTCTGCATCCTAGATGGCCAACACAACACACTATCCTTGGCATTGAAAAAGTGGTCAAGAGAGAAGTAGGTGTAATATAATGGGTCTGCTCATGTTGGTAACTGCTCTGGCCATCTATGATAAACTGATGACAGCTCTCTGCCAAGCAGTGTATCCCACTTCATGGACTGGGCTACTTGGCAGGCCATGTTGGAGAAATCATCAACGCAAACAAGCACTCCTCATGCACACATGACCACCAATTCCAGCGTCTCGGGCTGGAAGTTCCCGGCCCGAGGTGTTGGGGATGGCAGTCATGTGCGTGAGGTGTGCTTGTTCATTTGTATGAATGGTGTGCTTTTCTCTTTTACCGATAAAGGCAGTGGCCAAAAGCTTTAAGTAAGTGTCTTTTGATTGTGCCTGTCTGCAACTTAATGTGTCTTCTTTATGGTAAGTAGCAGTCTGTCTTTTCCTACATTGTTGATGTTCCAACCCGCAGTTTACGATGTTTGATCTTATTGTTACTATTTTTAGAGTTTTGTACCTCGGTCTGTAAAAACAGAACCCATATAGGATTACTTTGTTTTCTTTCTGTCCACTTGTCTGATAAGTTCTATTTTTCTCAGGAATGGGTAGAGGTGCAAAATGTAAATTTTGTCAAATACTAAGATCTACAGTCCCTTGCCAGTGGAAAAAAGTTAAGCTTATGAGTCACTGCAATCAAAATATACAGATATCTGTGTCACATATTTTGATTCGCACAAACTCACTCATCAGAACCTGTATTTAACTATATATATCCACAATTAAGTAGGTTTGGAACCCACAGAAAGTGAATCCTACTCACACTCATCCAGTTTTTTACATTGATAACTGTAATATGTATTGTGAATAAAACATTAATTCATGAAATAAAGGGCATTTCAGTACCGTATGTTTGCTGTTGCATAAGTTAAAATAAAACAAATACAAATACATACCATAATTTCTATTTGCTATATACATTTGATATATACATTTCTGTATTAATCTTGAATTTAATGACTTCCTAAATTCTTTTTCAGAGATATTGAATGGTTTTTTAACCAAATGAATGATCAGCTGGGAAAACATTTTGATTTAACATTTTCAAGTGTATGTCCTGAGAAAGAGTCTCCCATCTTTGCTGACTTCATTAGTAGCTATGGATTCTATGAAGACATAACAGATCTGGCTGCACTGAGGAGACATTTGGAAGGCCAAATAGAAGAATATAATGTCACCCCTGGAGTTGCCCGTGTGGATCTTGTCTTATTCAAATTTGCCATACAGCACATTTGTCGCATAGTCCGTGTGATCTCTCAGCCAAGAGGAAATATGTTGTTAGTAGGCATAGGTAAGAAGGAATCAGCACTACTTCTTTTCTGACGTGTAAACAGAATGATTGAGTGGATGAAAGAACTGAATCAGCTTTTCTCTTCATATTTCAAAATTGTTTAGATCCTAGTATCTGTAGGGCAGCCGTATTGAAATACCTTCCTGAATATCTCCATAAACTGGCATTTCTTAATAATGATTTCCTACCAACAGAACAGACATCGCTTTTATATATTTTCTAATTACTAGATTATATCCACATCTCTCTTTAATGCTGTTCCCAATTTGTTAAGATCCGTAGTGTTTATTTCCTTGTTTCTGTGTTAATTTAATTCTTTTATCATTTGCAAGTCATCTCCATCCATTCTTCTTCTTGCAGTTTCACTATTCCACCAAAAACCTTATTTTTACTTTTCTTTTCCCGAATTTCATTCATCTTCATAAGTTATCACAATTATCTGTTGCCACATTTTCTACTTCTTCATTGTTTCAGTAACTACACAAGGTGTGCAGTCATTAGCTAGTAGTGCCTCAGTAGCTCCTAACTTTCGATATATGACCATTAATAGCTTGGTCTATCCATGCTACATCAAGAGTTTAGTAGTCTTCATTTTCTTTATCTTCTTCTTGCCTTTTTAGCTTTGTTGCAGGGATACAACACAGAAAATAGTGTCTTAGGAACAGTTAGGTGGTTCTATGATTAGAAGAATCCTAGAACAGCCTTCCCCTCCCTCCACATTATTATAATTGTTATTATTATTATCACAAAAGAACTCAGCAGACAGTAGTGAAAGAATTAAAAAAGATACAAGAGCAGTGGAGACGCTGCATTATGATCACCTTGTCAGCTTGTAAACATGGCTGTAGGGCATAATGATGTTTGTAACATGTCATTTCATTATAAGAGCACTTAACAATGAGAGTATTAGATAGCTGTCAGTAAATAACAGAGACTTAGGGGCAAATAAAAGGATCCATTAGTTGACTGAAATTCACTGAAATGAAATAAGTGTAGTAAATAGTAATTAATATAAGTATATAAATCACACACACACACACGCACACACACACACACACATCCGTGCACCTACATCATGGCGGCTGCACACACAGTGTCATGATTGCAGTTTGAAAAGATAGAATACAAACAACACTCACACACACATCTGTGCACCCACGTCATGGTGGCTGCACACACAGTGTCATGATTGCAGTTTGGCAAGTGGACTAGGGTGGTGGTTGTGTTGTGAGGGATGGGCAGAGATTGAAAGAGGCTAAAGCAAGAGGAGGGATCGGGTAGCCAGTGGCTCAGAGGGAGCCACCAGATGTGAAGGCTAGGAATACGCTACGTGAGAGATGGGTGGTAAGTGCACTGATTACACATGTAGCACACTGATACCACAGCCAGTGAGGAGCGACACTTGAAAAAGAGGACATGGAGGCATGTACTGGTGGGCGGGGGGGGGGGGGGGGGGGGGTTCCAGGACAGAGGAAGGGGGACTGACGTGGGGACAGAAGGTTAGGGAGACTGAGGCCATGAGGGTTATGGGAATGAAGGATAGGTTTCAAAGATAATTTCCATCCATGCAATTCAGGAAAGCTGTTATTAGAGAGAAGGGTCAAGTGGCATGGGTTGTGAAGCAGTCCTTGAACTGTAGCGTGTCATGGTCAGCAAAGTGTGATGGTTTTGGGTGGTCAACTCTGTTTTAGTTTCCGTTTGCCAGTGGCCATTGATTCGGGTGGACAGCTGGCTGGCATTCATGCCTACATAAAATGCCATGCAGTGATTGCAGCAGAGCTGGCATGGCTGCATTCAAAGATGGCCCTGCTTCTGATAGGATAGGATAAACCTGTGACAAGACTGTAGCAGGTTGTGCTAGGTGGGTGAATCAGGCAGGTCTTGCAACCAGTGTTCCACAGGGATATGGCAAGGGGTTGGCAATGAGAATGGGATGGGGATGGACCAAAATGTTGTGTAGGTTGGGTGGGTGATGGAATACCACTTTGGGAGGGATGGGAAGGATCTTGGGTAGGATGTCCATCATTTCTGGGCATGATAATAGATAGTTGAAGAAGATAGTGGGGGACGAGATGGCATTTCTTTGCAGCTCATTCTTAGGGGTTGTGAGAGGATTATGGGTGTGTGAAAGTGCGACATGGTAAATCTGTTTGCAGTTTGGTGAACAGTGCTTGTCTGTGAAGGTCTTTGTGAGACATTTAGCATACTGGACGAGGGAATTCTCATCAATGCAGATAATCCGTCTGTGTGGCCAGGCTGTATGGCAGTGAGTTTTTGGTGTGGAAGGGGTTGAGAGTCAGTTTAGGAATTATGAATAAAATCTTTTCAATTTTCAAGCTGCACCAGTTTGAATAAAATTCTTGAGTTTTCAACGGCTGTCTCTGCCATTGTCTTCAGGACTAAAAACCACTAACTGCTATGGCTGGCATGGTTTTCCAATTATATAGGCATGATTGCAGCCTCTAGTACTAATCAGAGAGGGCTGAGATGACATGTTTGCAGAAGGTGAGTTGGGCAGTTCGTAGCTGCTCCGAACGTGCCATGGGACTGAGTGACATAAGGTGGTGCAAGGGGCTGTTGCCACATTTAAACTGCTGCTCCTGCCGTCCTATAAGCGTTAGGCATCTGTCTTTATTTCCTTTTGACATCCAAAGCCCACCCCCATGCCCTACTAGTGTAAGAAGTGGTTGATATCTTTGACACGAGAGAGTAGCTATAGGGCAGCTGGTTTTAGGCCTTGGTCAACAAGAGCAGAAATCCTTTTAGTGGGAGTACGATAATTAGCTACAATGGGGCATTCAGGATTGTTGGGTTTGTGGAATTTTGGGGAGCATGTGTAAGGTGGGTAACTAGTTAAAGGTTAATAGAAGCTAATGGAAGATATTTCAAAAAATAGAAATAGAAGATAATTGTGATTTAATGAAATGATGATATGCCAGAATAGGTGCCACCTTTCAGTTCACAGAAGGTGCTCATAACAAATACTAAGCAGTATGGGATTTTATAAACAAGAAAATTCCAAAACTACAGAGAAGATTTACTTCTGGTCCCAGGAGATGTGAATGATCCCTTCCTATTCTTAATAAATGAGATGGGATGTGTGTGTGTTTCCTTTTCTGAAGACAGCTTTGGCTGAAAGCTAAATATGTAACAGTCTTTTTGTTCTGCCTGTCTGCACCTCAATGTGTCACCTTTACCATGGTCCTTATATTCTTGATGTTCTAACTTGGAGTTTCCAGTGTTTGATTTAAATGCTTCCTTTCACTTTTCTTGGAACTGTAGGTTTGCTAATGCACTCAAAATTGCTTAAGCTATAGCAACCTTCAAGGAGGGCAATAAGCAGATGCCCAAAACTACTAACATGTTACTTCTGTTCCAGTTTCCTTAAAAGTTTTCAAGTCTCTCTCGTATAACAAGTTAAATAACTATTATGAAAAACATTAACTCCTCTTCAACAGACTGTTTGGATTCCAACATGGAAAAATACTGCTACTACTGCTCTCATTGAAGTTTTTAACTATGTGCTTACTGCTTTTGAAAATAAGGATCTAGTATCTGTTGTTCTTTGTGACTTCAGTAAAGCCTTTGAACATCTTTTAACATACTCCTTGCAAAAATGAAATTTTATGGCATGCATAAATAATCTTTGACTGTAATCAAGTCATATTTAAGCAACAAGAGACAATTTATCTCCACTAAAAATGATGCCCTTTGGAAGTCACTTCCACTTGTGCTGCAAGGCTCCATTCCTTTTCATCTCTGTAATTAGTTATTTATCTTCCTATGTAGAAGCTAATTCAGAGGTATATTTTGCAGACAACACAACAATGATTAATACACACCACATCCACATGGAGTTGCATCAGGCAACTGCAGAAAATATCAGAACTGGCTATGAACTGGTTTTCTTCTAATGAACTCCTCTGTAATTCTAATGAAACACTGGAACCATTTGTGGGAAAACTGTACTGAGAAAAGTGAATTCTGAGGAATGCTGCTATCATCTCCTTGTCAAGCTGAAGATATTCTGAGAGCTGTAAATCTACATATTTTTATAGCATTACTGTGTGCTAAAAGGAACTTAAGTGAGTTTGACACTAGCGAGAACATACACCATCACAATTCTAGAGGCAAGCAGACTTCAGTTTACCAAGGCACAGACTGGAGAAGACCAAGAACTAACAGAAAATAATGTGTATAGGACTGTTTAATAACCACTGAAAATCTACTTGTTCATGACCATGGAATACTTTTGAAGTTGAGGCTTATAATTTGTTAGTGAAACACTCATTCTGCAGGGTAGCAAAACTTATTGAAATAACCGTGTCACTATCAGGTTTTAAGAATGTTAATAAACAAGTGAAATTAAATTGTAAGAATTTTTCTGTACAAATATCCTTGTTAACAATTATGTATTTAATGACTAAACTCATTCTACTCTAAGAAGACAGTGGTTATAAAGAATTGAATTGTGAATAGTCCTGAGAAACTTTAAGTCATGAACATTCTTTTGTAAATTCAGCACACAATTCAGATTTCTTTCTGTTGTGAAATGAATACTTCATGCATAAGTGAGCAAATAGCAGAAAATAATATATCATAGAGCATATTACATGCAGTTGTAAAGAATGGATCTAGTGGAATTCAACATCCTCAAAGTTGCAATTATTGTTATAGCAAAAGAAACTAAACCAAATTGTTTGACATGGTAAGTAATATGATTTTAACTCTTTCAGTCCTTCTCAATATGAAAAGTATTGAATTTTCAGTCCTGTTTACTTTTTTTATTAAAATTAAATTTGGTGATGTGAATTATTTGTTACTTGTTCGTTGAGCATATAAACATCAGCCTCAGAATGGATCTTCTGAAATCTTGGCAGTAATTCCTTGAGCATTCCACTATTGCATAGGAGTGTAACCTTCCTGGAAAACATTACCTTAAATTCACTTAAAGTTTAATATAAGTGGAGAGATTGGTGGCAGTCACTGACACATATAACATTCACCTTTAAACAGACTGGTCCAGATGTGATGTGGGTGTGCTACACGAATCTGTAGTCATTAAACTGTGTTGAAATGTGACTGTAATTAGTCATGCAGTATTCCTGTACATTTCTTGAATCATAGTACACCAGGAAATTGTTGCATATTACTTAAATCAGCAGACTTGAAGTTAGCATTGACAAATCAATTCATTCCCAGACTTGAGCACACAAAGAATAATGTCTCATAAGATGCTATTGTGAGATGTTTGTTAAAAGACTTCAGATAAGAGACCAACTAATTATGAATTCAATTTTCATGTTCTGGTCTTCTCCATTGTTAGTTTGAGTTCAAGTGTATTCCTTGAAGCTGCAGTTGGCAAAGAGAATTCACTGCTGCACCTGTAATGACATCATAACAGTGCCGCCAATGCCCTCTGCTACCTAGTCAGTACCTCAAACAGAAGTTACAAAAATACAGCAGAGACAGATGTCGTATATAGTACATAAATAAATCATGGGTGTTCAGAATAAAATCTTATGTAACATTAATCAGTACCAGAATAACATTACACAACTTGTTTACTGACACATACCTGATATCAAGGGAATAGAAATTTTAGTGTGATACCATTCATCCATACTTTGGGTTTTTTAAGTCTCAAAGTTTCTCCACCCTTTCAGTGACATATTTTACTCCAACTGGAACATACTTTGTGTTAACATTTTTGATTAAGTGTGTGATATGCTATAAAGAATCATTGCATTTAGTACTTCATAAATATTATCATTGCCATGCAAACAAAAACTGTGTAGGAGCTTTAAAATTTCTGCAAGGAGAATGGCATGTGCACTATTGCAGATACTTCACAGTGAATGCCATAGAATTTCCGTATGCGCATATACTTTGTCAAATTGAATTGTTTCAAAATTAGTAGATAAAATTTTAGTCCTGAAAAAACAAATACAATTTTGTGATGCCTATTCGTATATATATAACAAATACAATTTTGTGATGCCCATTCATATATATATATATATATATATATATATATATATATATATATATATATAGGGAAACATTCCACGTGGGGAAAATATATCTAAAAACAAAGATGCTGTAACTTACCAAACGAAAGCGTTGGTATGTTGATAGAGACAATAACAAACACAAACACACACACAAATTTCAAGCTTTCGCAACCCACGGTTGCTCCATGAGGAAAGTGGGAAGGAGAGGGAAAGATGAAAGGATGTGGGTTTTAAGGGAGGGTGTAAGGAATCATTCCAATACCGGGAGCGGAAAGCCTTACCTTCGGGGGAAAAAGGGACAGGTATACTCTCGCACACACACACATATCCATCCATCCTTTCATCTTTCCCTCTCCTTCCCTCTTTCCTGATGAAGCAACTGTGGGTTGTGAAAGCTTGAAATTTGTGTGTGTGTTTGTGTGTTTTTTATTGTGTCTATCTACCAGCACTTTCTCGTTTGGTAAGTCACAGCATCTTTGTTTTTTAATATATTTTTCCCATGTGGACTGTTTCTTTCTATTATATTGAAACATTAATTTAGTTAACACTAGATGGAAAAATGAAATACACTTGGACAACACTTCATTAAGCTTTTTACAGTACGGTGAGTACTGTTCAGCTAGTTTCATTTCCAGCAGGCTTCCAATGGAACCAAACAAACTGAATGATAAGCTACAAGAATTCAAACCAAGGTTGAATTGTTTCTTTAAGGCACACTTTTTCTATCCTGTACAGAAGTTCCTTACAGTAATTGATAACAATTCTCTGTAATGTGTTATTTATTCATGTAGTCTCTCACAATTCTTAATGCTTTGTTATTTAATTATTTTGTTTATAAATTTTCTTATCAGTATTATGTAAACTATGCATTCACTCATTCCATGACCAAGTAGCTCTTGCTTGAATGGTTCCACAGAATCTGATTAAACAAATAAGAAACAAAATCACAATATTTACTCTTTTTCTTAGGTGGCAGTGGAAGACAGTCTTTATCTCGTGTTGCAGCATACATATGTGAATATCAAACATTTCAAATTGAAGTTACAAAACAATACCGAGTCCAGGAATTTCGTGAAGACTTAAAAACATTATACACAGTCACAGGAGTTGAAAATAAAGCTACTACATTTCTATTTAATGATACACAGGTATAAATATTACATTTCCATGATGATCATAGTGATTTAGTAGAACAGAAAACCAATTATATCTCAATCTATTGATTTTTCTGCTCTTGATACCAGAACAATTAACAAATACTGTATGTAATTTCGTTACTCTATTTGTTAGTCTATCATTATTGTAACTTTATGTAGAAACGTTTGTCAATTTGAAGCACTTCTGACATGTAATTGTGCCCCTGAAGTCTTCTGGAATTTCTTCTTGACTAGTCCTCCTGTAACTTTTGGATTTGGCGAAGAGTTGTTACATAACATACATATCACTGCAAAAGTTAATTTTTGACCATTTCCTAATAATTGCCACATAGTAACATTTTCATGGTTAGCTTGTATTCATGAGTTAGACAGTTAATATATCATGGGCCAGCACTTCTCCTAATTGAAAAGAATTTTGCCAAAAATTTTAAAGTGGCCAGATATGAACTTTGCACTGTAACTATTGAACACTGACTGAAAATTACATGATGGCTATGTTTGGACTACACAGCAAGAAACTGACTAATATTATGTGTACAGTGCCTGTTTATAGACACTTGTGTTAAAAGAATACAAATTGTTAAATGCTGAGTTAATACATCTGGTTATTAGTTTAAAAAACAGCAAAATTAGAGGACTGGTACATGATGTATACATTTGGACTACATACTGAGGACTGACTGCATGATGTTTGTGACATGGACCCAGTAGTGCAACTGTCTAAAGCTTTGTCCATGATACCTATTCAAAGGTGCACACAAGATAGGCACCAAAAAATGGTAATATACAAGATTATTCCATATTAGATATTAATATAAAAAAGTAAAATTAAAGAGGCAAAGACACAATAAGTACTAACATGCCTTTGTTTAATAACACCTTTATAATTATAAAATGGCAAAATTATCAGTAATATTTGATAGGATAGCAATTCACTGTGTAAAAGGATTCCTCGAGTTTGCTAAAAAGTCTTCAGAAAGTGAAATTTTCTAATTGGTATAGTTACCAGACTAACAAGTTAATTTAGTGAAAATGTGTTTTTTTGGAAACATAAAAATGTGACAGTACTGAGTTTTGGAAATAATCACGTTTTAATGTCAGAACATTCTAGAACACAAAAATTTTGTTTGGGAATAATTTTTGAAATATGATGTTTTTGGAAAAAATAAAGTATTTATTGAAAAGAGGAGAATGAAGGCTTTCAAATAAGCTGTAACAATTTAAAATTAACAGCTTTTAGCTCATCAAAAATTTCTCTTTTCTATGGTTTTTACATATAGTAAATAATAAATATGTCTTTGGAAAAAATATTTCCATGTGAATTAACTATACTATTGTCATCAGTAATCAGAAAGTTACTCATTGAATAGTAAAATTGTATGAATTCCTTTTTGAGTGAGAAATTTGATATTTTGTACAACTTTTGAAGATCTATTATTAACAAAATGTGACCAGCAAAGGAAATATATATCTACTTTGCTCCAGTCTTTTCACATAAAGCAATCCTTGGAAGCAAGGGAATTGAACCCAGTTCTTTCCAAAGCAGTATGATATGATGAAATATAGAGGTAGACAAAAGAGTGATAGTAAACATAATGTTAGAGGTTGGAAGTGAATGGTGTATTGGACTAACAGAAGACTCCAATAGATTCTTAGGAAAAAAGAACAGATTATGTGTTAGTGTTTAAAATTAGGGGGTAGAGAATGGATGATCTAAAGGAAGCAGAAAAAAAAGACAGTAAAAGAAAAAGATGGATGCAAAGTGATTGAAGGAGAACTGCCAGGAAAGTGTTTATAAAGAGGTACTGCTTTGAAAGACAACATTACTTAATCCTACTAAACAAATTTTTGTATATGAAGTTATGGAATTTGTGTACTAAACATAAATATTGTTTAGCCTGGACATGAATATTTTTAATGTTAAGGAACTTTTTAAAAGTAGCTGTTTGTACTATAAAAGTAGTTGTTCATACTATAGCAAGTAACAAATGGGCACCACTCAACAGTGTGCCATGCTTATTTTCTATAATGAATAATGTTAAAGTAGTTTTCGTTTTAGATTGCAGATGAAGCCTTTGTTGAAGTAATTAATAATGTCTTAAGTAGTGGAGAAGTACCAAATCTATTCAAGGCAGAGGAGTTCGATGAAGTAAGTAGTATCACAAAATCTTACTAATATTTCTTGTCTAGGATTAATGTTTTATAAATAGAATAACCCAGTGGCAGATACAGAAAAACCTCAAGAAGGGGGTGCTAAAGATACGGTATCTTGAGCTACCTTTTCTTTTACCGTAATAAAAAATAATCAAGTTGCATGCAAAGTTTAAGAAATTTTTATTAAACTGATTATACATATGTACAAGACAATGCCATCTTATAATATAAAAGACTTGCAATTGTGGTTCTCTTCCTTAAATGATGAATTCTATGCACCTATTCTTCCTGGCAAATTGGTTAATTACGTCGTCTACAGGACAATCAATGTCAGGGTTAGTGTTCAACAGAGCTATTAAGTCAATCCCTGTGTGCCAGACAGAAATGTATGAAACATGATGACATGGACACACGTGCTGCATAGAAAAGAACAACTGCTTGATAACTCGATTCAGTTGAATCAACTGACGAAAGAAGTGAATGAATAACTTGCAGGCTGACTGGTGGAGGCGGCACGGGTGGCAGTGCATGTGGCCTCACAAGGGGGGAGGCGCATGCTCCTTGCGCCCCCCATATGTATCTGCCTCTGGAATTACCCAATAATTTCTGTGGTTGCCAGTGTCATGAATTAATTACAATTTGGACATGCTGATCAGATCCAAATAAATATGCTTCTATTCTTCTTTGGGAACTGCTTCTCCTGTGCAGTGTCTTCAGTGCTAAATGGTCTGTCTATCAATACTTTTTTATACGTTGATAGATAACTTCCATCAGACATGTGACAGATAACTTCCATCAGACATGTATTGTAGTGCCTCGAGAACTTTGGGGTAAATTCTAGAGACACTCGTGTTTCCACTATCTCGAACACACGATATTTTAAGGATGAGTGTGTGTGAGTGGAAATGTGTCTACTGCACCACGGTTTACATATGTTGCATGATGGGCGTGTGTTACAAGAAGACTAAAGTTCTGGCGGTCTATCTGTGCTGACAAGTGGTGGCAGTGCACGCCTTGGAAGCCGTATGACCAGTACAAGGAGTAATCAAGGGCTACTCTTTGGCAGTGAAATAGTAGTGACTGTTGGGAACAAATGAAATAGGTTTTATCTATAGACTCATATACACTGTTGTTTGACTTGCTAGGAGCAAGGGTTATTTAACCAAAAGAGACTGTAATGGTATATGTTAAGCACTCAAGTTTTCCAGACGTAGTTGATTTATGAGACTTGAAAGAACATGTGAAACTTGTGTAGTTGTCTTACTGTGAAGAAAAAATATGGCAGAGTTGATATAAAAGTGTTCTGAGAGTAATGAATTATTTCAATGGTAGAGAAGTAGTTCAGTAATATTTTTACTATCAAAAACAGTCTTCATCACAATTTATTTATTACGGTGACCGGTTTTGACCACTACTGTGGCCATCTTCAGACCAATGAGTAAGAACCTCTTTCTAGTGATTTACCACCAGAAGGAGGTTCTTACTCATTGGTCTGAAGATGACCACAGTAGTGGTCAAAACCGGTCACTGTAATAAATAAATTGAGATCAAGACTGTTTTTGATAGTAAATATCACTCTCACAATGCATTCAAAAGTAATCACTAATATTTCCCTAACCAGCACGTTATCTTCAGAGAATAAGCATTTTGAAGATCGACACAGCCGTCTGTCCTGAGAAGAAGATTGGCTGCAAACAATATGCAAATCGCCCACGAGAGACGTGTGATTCTTGCACCCCAGTACCATAGAGTCTCTGGTTGTAAGGAAAATCTTAAAGAGTATAATACAATTTTATTACAGTTGATTGAACTACATGTCATGTCTCATTAGAATCCACTACGTTAATACATTTTGACAAATCAAGAGAATTAGTGTCAGAATTACTGTTCAAAACCTTTCATTTTTGCTTCTAGGATGTCACTATTGTTATTGTGAGTGCCATTCTTCCATGACTTTAACGCATGCCCAAACTATGACATCTAAGAACAACCGGCCTGTAGCAGGTGGAGCCACTAAATTCGTCGTTCCATCTTGCAGTATACTGCGCACGTGTACCTCACATTAACTGTACATATTAATATATCATTTCTCCCACAGTAGTGCTGTACGAAACTTGGCTATTAACTATTAATGGAAAATTCAGTTAATGATAAAAAATCTTCATTTTAATTTTCCGATGTATATTAAATTTTCGTTGTCACCTCTTTATATTTAATAAGGTAATCACCAACTTGTTGCTGTGATTTACCCAAGTTTATACATAGGCCATTTACATTTCTTTTAAATGATTATTACTTCATCATATTGGGAACAACATACTGCAAGGTAATCACAACACCATACCATCTGTCGCAAAGCTCTGACATCTCCTTTACGTTCGAGCATGTGTGGATATAACTCTTTCACTACCCTGCGTGATCAAAGTAAGTCTCCTTATACTTTACTAGTTTAGGAACTCTTCAAAAATGGGAAACAAAATTCACTGCCACTCCTAACTTCTGTAAGAACTGTTTAGACACCGTAGGCTGTAGAAACCTACTTCTCAATCACTTATAATCTTTGCAGTGTTATTTTCCTCTCAAAATCTATCCCCCTAACACAGTCATCCCTTCTGTGGTTCCATCTAACCTCTGTATAGGTCCTCCCTTCCCTGAGTTCACCTAAACTTTTCCTCCAACATACAGTTTTTACAACTTAGAAAATTCAAGTACCCCCTCGTTCCCCATTCATCTGTTTGAAGAAATTTCTCCTTATAGATATGAATTCACCTGATCAATCAAAGCTATTTGCAAGTGTCAGTTTCCTCCCTCCTCCTGATCTAGAAAAACTTTCACCTATTTCTCGGTTAATGTTCTGGATGGATGATTGTACGGTCGTATATTACTCGACTCATTTGCTGTCACACTCTCATTGTACTCCTAGGCAATTTGCAAATATTTTGCATGGATGTTAGGATGTCATAACTAAATTTTGGGAGTGGGTGCAATTCCCTTTCTTTTCACCAGCTAACATGTTGTTGCTAACATGCAGGACATTACAATAGGGGTTCTGTTAACTCATGTTCTCTATCTTCGAAGCGGAAATTGATATGTCTTTCTACCATACTTATGTATGTGATGTGTGTGTGTGTGTGTGTGTGTGTGTGTGTGTGTGTGTGTGTGTGTGTGCAGAGGGGAGGGGGTGGGGATGCACACACGCTTGTATATGTTACTTCTTGGGCATTCCTGTGAAAACAGGTTTGTGTATCAATGTTTGAAATGGAATTAAGAAGGGCTTGTGTGATAAGAACTATTCAATACGGATAAGAAGAGGAAAAGTAAGACAAGAAGTGTTAGGTCCTAAGAAGGGTAGGATAGAGGACAGACCCCAAAGACTGATTTCCATACCTCCCCTCTCAGGATTCCTCCCTCACAGGTTCTTCACTGTGGAGCCAGAGGATGAAGATGTTCAGCATACCCAGCAGACAGACTTCTTGGGTTCACCAACACAGGCCCTGAAAAGAGATCCAAAAATGTTTTGTAATAGATTGTGGCCAGTGTACTTGTGTGCTTACCAGTGTGATTTTTGGACAGGTTGAAATCAGACGTCTACTTAGGGTATTTAACCTACCCTAAAAAAAAAAAAAAAAAAAAAAAAAAAAAAAAAAAAAAAAAAAAAAAAAAAAAAAAAAAAAAAAGGGTTACAAACCCAACCATAATATCATAATATTCATGAAAGGCAAGAAAATTTCTGTTGTACTATGCCGATTACTATGTGTTCTAGAATTTATATGTTGTGATCCACACATACAATAAGTAAATAAATAATTTAAAAAATCATTAACATTCCATTCAAGAACTTCATCAAGACTATATTGTCTTTCTAAGGCTATTATTTTCAAGACATTATACTTATTGACCCATTGCATGGTATTGATCTGCGAGAAAGTGGTTTAATTACTCATTAGCATAATGACCTGCATATTGCACTTGATGACTCCAGTGTGGATCAGCTTATTACATTGTCAACAACTATGTTTTTATAATCAAAGATGTTTAGTACATGTAGTTAATATTTATTTACTAATTAATGTAATTTTATGTGTGCAGTAGTTTGTATTGGTCTTCAGCGCAATAATTGTGTACATGATTCTAATTCTCTACAATGTATGTGTGACTAACGTTATTATGAAGAGATAGTAGAAAGAAAATTCATTTGTGGATTATAGGAAAGTAAAAGTACAAGAAACTGCCAGAGGGAAAACAAATTAGGAAAGAGTGAAGCAGTTAACTGAGAATGTGGCGGTTGTCACTCCACCAAATCTGCAAAGGGTGCAGACTCTCCTGAGGATCTACAGCACTTAAATATTATTCCTGTGTGCCAGTGGTGTTGAAAATGTTCTTCTGGATGCATTTCTAGTTACAACAATCAAACCTCACGTCTCAGTTTGTTTAGTGTATACACAAAGTTGTTGACACTCCACGTCAAACGTTCCTTTTTGTCTTTTTTAATTTTACTTAAATATCTGAAATTCCTATTTACCTTCCCTTGTGTGCTTTTCGACCAACATTTCTTCTTAAATTTTTCGTGGAAATCGTCCCAAGATTTAAAACTCTTGTGAATGAGCAATTTCCCGTTCAACTGCGTCACCTACCAGGTAACTTATGTACAAAATCTGTTATTTAGAATCTCCCCACATCTTTGGTAAGAATCAGGAGAAAACTTTTAAAAAATAGGGCAGAGAAACTTCACTATCTGGAGTAAATTTAGGAAGCTGTTTTGACACATTACTTAGTTATAGTTCTTCTGGTAAAACTCCTGATAATTTATTATCATCTTTAACCTGATTTTTACTTAATTTTTCTTTTGTTTTCTCTAGTTCCTTCCAGGCTCTCTTGAAATTTATCTTCATTTTCAATTAAATCACCTGAAGAATTAGGTTTGTGTATAGTAGAATCAATTCTCTCTTGCACCTTCTTCTCGAGTTGTTCATTTATACGTTCCACCCAACCAGTAACAGTAGTTTGTGGATTCATTGATACATTCCAATATTTAGTCTGTTCAAATACATTTAGCATTACTT
Organism: Schistocerca americana; assembly: GCF_021461395.2. Lineage (NCBI taxonomy): Eukaryota > Metazoa > Arthropoda > Insecta > Orthoptera > Acrididae > Schistocerca > Schistocerca americana. The sequence goes on from NC_060124.1 coordinate 28,922,682, forward strand.
ATGTGTCTGTGATTTGCTCATGAACTTTGTTATATTGTTGTTCCATATTCTTCCATTTGCCTCAAGGGGGGAGGGAGGAGGAAACAATTAGGTAATTGATTACATATAATTTCTTCTCTTTATTCATTGACAGCATGTTTCAGACTCATTTGTGCCTGTTGACCCTCATTGTCGAGGACTACACTTCTTGCATATATTCTATTGCTTGAGTGGTCCATGCCAATCTTGTGAGCTGCTGCAAGAAAGTGGTTATTAAATACATTGGCTGCCTGGATACTATGATTTACTATTTCACTGTTTTCTTTCGTAACAAAGTCATTGCATTCCTTAATTGAGTTTCTGGTGTCTCTTTTTTGACTGTCGCCAATATATATTTGATTTTATTATCAGAATTACTGATTTCAGATGTTATTCATGGAATTAGGGGAAACCAGAAAACAAGAGAATTATAATGTTGGAAATGGTGTGTTACAGAAGTATGCTGAAAAATTAAGTCGGTATATAGTGTAATAAAGAGCACCTCCACAGAATCATTGAGGAAAGTGGTATGCATAAAACTCTGACTACATGAAAGTATGGGATGATAGTCCACATTTTAAGATATGAGGGGAGGGGGAGTAAATTCCATGGTATTAAGAGGGAGCTGTTATGATGTGTGTATCTTCCTATGCATATTAAATACACTGAGGTGACAAAAGTCATGAGATACCTTCTAATATTGTGATGGACCTCCTTTTGTCCAATGTACTGCAGCTGCTCAGTGTGGCTTGGGCTCAACAAGTCATTGGAAGACCCCTGTAGAAATATTGATCCATGCTGCCTCTGTTGCCGACCGTAATTACAAAAGTGTTTCTGGTGCAGGATTTTGTGCATAAACTGACCATTTGATTATGTCTCATAAATTTTAGATTGAATTCATATCAGGTGATCTAGGTGCAAAATCATTTGCTCAAATTTTCCAGAATGTTCTTCAAACCGATGACAAATAGCTGGGGCCCAGCGATATGGTACATTGGCATCCACAAAAATTCCATCATTGTTTGGTAACATGAAGTCCTTGAATTGCAGCAAATGGTCTGCAACTAACCAAACATAACCATTTCCAGTCAACGAGCAGTTCAGTTGGACTAGAGAACCTAGTCCATTCTGTGCAAACACACCCCAGATGATCATGGAGCCACACTGACTTCCACAGTACCTTGTTAACAACTTGGATCCATGGCTTTGTGTGATCTGTGACACACTCAGACCTTACCATCAGCTCTTACCAAGTGAAATCAGTACTCATCAGACCAGGCCATGGTTTTCCAGTTGGCTAGGGCACAACCGATCCGATCATGAGCCCAGGAAAGACACTACAGGCGATCGGTCATCCACTACCATAGTCCATTAATACCAAATTCCATTGCACTATCCTAATGATATATTCGTTGTACATCCTACATTGATTGGTGACAAAAAAGACAGTCTTTTGTCCAAAATGATGGTTTAAGGTATCTACATGTGTAGTAATTAATTTGAAACAAATTACAGTATCAGTCACAGTTTTGTTTGTAAAAAAAATCCAGCTAGTGCTGTAATTTGTTTCCAAAAACAGACAGCCACCTTGGCTTCCACAGCAAATTATTGTATAATTTTTAAGCATTCGACTGACAATATTACATCATTCTAAATTTCATTACAACTAAACAAGTATTTCAGCAAATTTACATAATTTATTGCATTATAAGCTGTTTAAGTTTTTCTTTTGCTATGTGTTTTGTAAAATAGTACTCTTGCAACTGAAAATTGGTCTTTTTGACAATTATCCAAATTTTGAGGTTATATTCATTAATCTTGTCTAGTATTAAGTTTCAACATTAATCCATATATATATACAGTGGTTGTTTTTTATGTTTTATTCGTGCATACATTTGCAAACATTTTAATATTTAGTGTTTTTCTTCTTCAAAATAGAATAAAATACATATTTCTGAACAATGCTGCATGATTATTATTTTAAGAGTATGGAAGGAATAGATTTGCTATTCACAATTTAAAGGAGTTAAGCTGTGGACAGGTACAATGAAAAGAATATAAAAAATACAGGGTGTTCAAAAATTTATAGAAGGGAGTGAGTATGTAATATTTTGAATAGGAACCTATGTCCAGAAACATACTATTTCCATTCTATGGTAGTTTCAGTTCAGATGTTTAACTCATCCACTTCTGCTCGAGGGACTGAATTAAGCGTGACAATTATTACATAACAATTTGAATGGGAACATAACAAAACATCCATTTATCACTTCAGCACATTTATTTGTATGAACACTTAAACATAGCATGTTTACATTATTCAAAAACAAAAAAGAACCCAACATACTGTACATACAGAACAGTGCTGTTGCATTACAACAGCAGCTTGATGTGGCAACCACCAACATTGTTACAGGTATTGTACCTACATAGCATGTTCTGATACACACTCTCCATTCCAGATGGTGTCTCTTCACTGTCTAGTGCAGTGGCAAGAACTTTTGTCACCAGATCTTCCTCTGTCTCTACAGGAGGCTTGTAGCAAGGCAGACATTAAGTGACATCAGGTGACTGTCTGATGTAGTGCTCACCATCCTGTCTACCTTGTTGCATACCAGGACAAGCAACTCTGAGACTTTTCTCTTTCCCATAGTAGACATGGTGTGTCACACATCTGAATTGAAATTGTCATAGAATGGAAATGGAATCCTACTCAAAATATTATGTACTCACTCCCCTTTAAAAGTCCAGGAAGTTTGTAAAAGGAATTTCCAAACATGCTGTATTTATGCTTTTGGACAAAATCCTTTCTCAGAAGTCGAAGTCTCACACATTCACACAACAGCAAATCACACACACACACACACACACACACACGCATGGCTACTATCTCTGACATGAGCAGCAATCTGCTGGGGTGGTAAGGAAGAGGCAAAGGCGGGGAGGGAGGAATAGCAGGTTAGTAGTGAGGGAAGATACTAGTGCTGCATGTGGGAACATGCAGTAACATGGTGGGGACATAATAAGGCTGATAGGTGCAGCATCAGGATGATGTGCTCAGGGGACGGTAACCGGGGAGGAGCAGGAAACAAAGTGGAGAAGAGGAAAGGACATTTGTTGCATTGGTGGGGTAGAAGGCTTGTTTGTTTTGTAGTAGGAGCAGGGAAGGGAAATGAAAGATGGAGGACAGGGACAAAGGGATGGTTCAGACCAGGAGGATTACTTAAATGAAGGATATGTTGTAAGAAGAATTTTCGGCTGTGATATTCAGAAAAGTTGATGTTGGTGGAAAGAATCCAGATGGCAGAGGCTTGAAGCAGTCATTAAAGTGTAGCACATCATGTTGGGCAGCACGTTAGCTACTTGGCGGTCCAGCTGTCTCTTGGCCACAGTTTGGTGGTGGCCATTCATGCAGACAGACAGTGTGCTAGTAGTCATGCCTACGTAGAATGTGGCACAGTGGATGCAACTAAGTTTGTAGATCACATGGCTGCTTTCACAGGTGGCCCTGCCTTTAATGTGGTAGGAGATTCCATGACAGGACTGGGTAGGTGATAGTGAGAGGACGTGTGGGACAGGTCTCGAATCTGGGACTACTGCAGGGATATGAGCCATGAGGCAAGGGGTGAAGCGGGATGAAGATGTTGCATAGCTTGGTTGAACAGCAGAGGGCTGGGAAGGACAGTAGGGAGAATATTTGTCATTTCAAGGCAATGTGAGAGATAGTCACAACTCTGGTGGAGACTGTGACTCAGTTACTTCAGTCCTGAGTGTACTGTGTGATGAGAGGAGTGGTTATCTGTGGCTGGAATGTGGATGGTAGATGACTGGTGAGACAAGGCCTGGGGGATCTGTTTCTAGAGAATGTTGGGAGGGTAACTTAGTCTGGAAAAACCTCAGTGAGATCCTTGGTTTGTTTGCAGAAGGACTGTTGCCAGTATAGATGTGACAGTGATGGATGGCTAGGTGTGGAATGGGTGGCAAGTATCAAAGTGGAGGTGTTATTTGTGGTTGGTAGGTTTGATATGGATGGAAGTACTGATGTAGCCATCCTTGAAGTAGAAATTAAAGGAAGGTGGCTTGTTGGGCTGAGTAGGACTAGGAGAAGTGAATGAGGGAGGATGTGTTGGGATATTGTGGAGGAATGTGGATATGATGTCCTCACTCTCAGTCCAGATCATGATACCATCAAAAAATCTGAACCAGGTGAGTGATTTGTCATTCTGGATGGTTAGAAAGGATTCCTCATTGTGTCATGTTGGTGCTGATTACTGTATCATGCATTTGGTAGCACATAATGCCTTCAAAAGAGAAGTTATTGGGGTGAGCATGATCACCTTAGGGACGAATGTAGCATTTGCATCATGTATCACTGACAAGTAACGTAGCTCCATGAATCTTGGATCATATTTAGAAATAAATGCTGCAGTGTAGTACAGAAGGTAATAGAAAGAAGTACACAATGAGATGAACAGAAATTATTCAAAGACAGTAATTCTGCTGAAGTCAGTGCGTTATATGTTGCCTCCATGAACCTTGCAAGTGGCAGGATGTGGTTCTTAGCAGGGTGTGTGATCAATACAGACAGCAATGCACGCTCTGAAGTGTGCTCCCATGTTATCCACAAGACTGGTAAGTAGTTCTTATAATATGGCATCATAGTAGAAGTATGAGTGGAAGTATTGTCTCGTAACATACAATTTCAAGCCATTGACTTAATGTACTGGAGACTCGTCTAAACACAAAAACTGGTTTACATTTTTCCTTATAATATACTTAATTAAGGAATTAATATTTTTTCTTCAAAAGTAACAAACTTTTAAGATTGACAGTTCTAAGTACTTGCTCTCTTCTGCTCAAATTTTCAGGTTGTCATTTATGAATTCTTCTACTGAAAAGTAACATATAAGGATGTCTTCAGTGTTTCTAAATTTATGCTGAGCGGTTCTCTTCCTTTGATTTTGTTATAAATTTTCATGCCCATATAATGTGGAGTTTGAGCTTAAAGTTTTAAATGGTGGGTGGGCGGCATAAAATTATTTTGATTTCTGGTGTTGTAATCAAGTCGAAAATGATTTGCTACAAATAAATCATATATGTATAGTGAGGGAACACTTAGTGTACTTAGATTTTTTAGGAGTGGATGACATGATTTTCTTCACCCTACATTGTGCATATTTCTAATGATGGTTTTCTGAAGTTTTAGTATTTGACACACATGGTTTGAGTTACCCCAAAATACAATTCCATACCTTATTACTAACTCAAAGTAGCTGTGATATACTTCTTTTCTTATGCCCATATTGGTAGCATTGTACAATATTCTCACTGCAAATGCTAGGCTATTTAATTTATTTGCAAGGTACTGTATATGTGATCCCCATGATAGATTTTTATCTAGTTGCATTCCTAGGAATTTCACACAGCTAACTTCCTGCAAATCTTTCTGTGACTGACCTTAGCAACCACACACAACTTAGATGATGCCACTCAAGTACAGCCAAATGGCGTCATTTTTGTTGCATGTGGAAACCCACTTTAAGGTCAGGGTTAGATTTTAGGCAGAGTGTTGTGGTTCTTTCTGCAGGTGTGAGGTTGGTTTCCATGTTGAGTGTTTTGAGGAATAATGGTGAGGCATGGTTCGAGGTTAGGAAATTCTGGAAAATTAACAGGGGGTGATTTTGGGGCAGTACAGGTAATCATGGTTGAATGGGGGAGTAAACTGAGTCAGGCAGGATTCCACAGATCGTATTCAGTATTTCATTATTTAATCCTGCCTGATAAGTTTACCGTATTTACTTGAATCTAAGCCGCACTTTTTTTCCGGTTTTTGTAATCCAAAAAACCGCCTGCGGCTTAGAATCGAGTGCAAAGTAAGCAGAAGTTCTGAAAAATGTTGGTAGGTGCCGCCACAACTAACTTCTGTCATCGAATATATGTAGCGCTACGCAGACATGCTTCACAGGCACAAAGACAAATACTGGCACCAAAACCTCTGCGTCAGTAAATAAATTAAAAAAAGGTGGAAGACGAGCTTTTTTTTCTCCGCCCCGAGTTTCGACCACTGCATTTTCATACATTATCCAACGAAGTAAATACAAATTCCGTATTGTTCCTCTTCGAACATAGCAGCATTTCAATGTACTACGAAAATCCGACTGGCAAGACTGTTTGGGATATTTGTCAATATGGCCAACTCTGCTTTCTGAATTTTTTCCGAACTGTGAGAAGAAATGGTTGCTAATAGGAACTTTTATGAATTGTGAATCACATGCAGTATTCTCTTCACCATAAGAATAATACGAATATAAACATTTTGCCATGTATTCTTTCGTGTTTGCTGCTATCTCATTTAAATCCTGTCCGCCTAATAAACTACGAAACTAGAGTGAGACAACAGCAGACGCGGAAGAATATACATACCATGTCATGTTTATATTTGTATTATTCTTATGCCTAATAGTGATACAGTCAGAAATGAAGCATGGCAATTCACTAGATTTTTAAATCTAAGATGACTCTAATTTCTGTGCATAATGTAATGTACTAAAGAGGCGTCTGCAAAGATTTTCAAACGGAAAAAATTTTTGCTAAATTCTCATTCAGAACATCTTCTATCATACGCAGTCTATTATTTGGTTCTTGTTGATCATTATCAAAGAAAGCAGCAGTGTAAGTACCAACTAACAGCAGTCTCTTGCCATTGTTTCGCTAATGAGACGATTTCTCACTTTGTTTTTTTTAATTGTAAGTGGCGGTAGCGTGCACAAAAGCAAGCCATGCCGCAAGCGGCGACAGGCGGTAAACCCTCATTTTCAGAATGCGACAAACAATGCATGCCACAGTACAGTAATGCATTTTCAGCTTTGAGTGACGGAAACACCTATAACAAAGAAAACTGCACTTGTCAGATCAAAGAAAAATAAGCAATCAATTCAAACCAGACGAAGCATGTGAAAAAGAAAGGGTACCTGTATAAACACGGACGGAGTGCCTGACGCATAACAACGGCTACCTGGTAAAGCTTAACTGCTAAGCTTACGACTCGAACCAAACTACTACAGCTGTATCGTCGTTCATTCAACCTAAATTGTGTCTCGTATTACAATGGACCAAGTTTGTTTCGATTTGGAAGTGCGGCCTAAAACTTTTCTCTCCCCTTGAATTTCGAGTCTCAGATTTCAGGAGCGGCTTAGATTCAGGAAAATTTTTTTTCCTCGATTTCGAGTCCCATTTTTCAGGTGCGGCTTAGATTCGAGTGTGGCTTAAATTCGAGTAAATACGATACTCCTCCATCCATCCTTAATCCTCTGTTCACCTACATACTCATGACTGTCTAGAGGTATCTGTCCTAACCACCCATAATAACAAATACATCACCTGGTTCACATTCATTGATGACATCTTCAAGATATGGAGTGAGGGTGAGGTTATCCTATCCTCAGTTCTGCAGAACATCAATACATTCTCCCCCATTCACTTCACCATGTTGTCATTAGCCCTACAAGCCACCTTCCTTGGTGTCAACCTAAACCTCAATCTCAGGGATGGCTACATCTGTACCCCTGTCTACCTTAAACCTACCAACCACCAGCAATACCTTTGCTTCAACAGCTACCACCCACTCCACACCAAGAAGTCCAATAGATAACACGAAGCCACATGTGGCCGTTGCATCTATATTGTCAACAGTCCATCTCCAAAAATACCAAAGGTGTCACTGAGGCCTTCACAGACCAAAATTTACCCTCACAACATTGTCTGGAAAGAGATCACCCATGCCTCGTCTCAGCAATCACTTACCATCCACCATGTATCCACATTCTGACCACAGAGCAGCACTCCTCTAGTGGCACAGGACTATCAGGAACTCACTCACATTCTCCACCAGGGTTTCAACTATCTCTCATCTTGCCCTGAAATGAGGAATACCCTCCCTGCTATTCTACCACTCTCAAAATAGTATTCCGCGGCTCACCCAAGCTATGCAATATACTTGCCCATCCCTACTTCACCCCTGCTCCCAACCCCTTGCCTCATGGCTCATGTCCCTGCAATAAGCTTAGATGCAAGACATATCCCATACATCCTCCCACTACCACCTGCTCCAGTCCTGTTACTGGCATCTCATACCCCATTAAAGTCAGGACCAACTATAAAAGGCAGGCAAGTGATCTAGAAACTTAACTGTGTCCACTCTGCTGCATTCTATGTGGGCATGACTAGTAACATGCTGCATGAATGACTATCATCAAACTGTGGCCAAGAGGCAACTGGATGATACAGTTGCTGAATGTGCCACCCAGTGTGATGTGCTTCACTTTAGTGACTGCTACACAGACTGTGCCATCTGGATTCTTCCCACCAGTAACAGCTTTTCTGAACTGCGCACCTGGGAATCCTCCCTATGCATGTCCTTTGTCCCCATAACCCCCCCACCCGCACTGAAATTCTCTCCCCACCAGCCGATTCTTTACCCTGCTCCCACTACAATATACACATGCCTTCCATCCCACCAAATCCAGCTACAATCCTTTCCTCGCCTCTACTTCTGTCTCTTATGTTTCGTCTCTCCTGCTCCCTCCCAGAACAGCATCATGATGTTTTACATCTAACAGCCCTGTCATGTCCTCCATGTTCCAGCATGTTCCCACAGGGAGCACCAGTATCTTCCCCACTACTACCATGCTATTCCTCCCTACTTATCCGTGTCTCCTTACCCTGACTACCAACCACAGCAGCTTGCTGCTCATGTTAGATGCAGTTGCATTTGTACCCTAGTGGCTGTAGATTCTTATGTGTGATTTGTTGTTGTGGGAATATGTGAGAGTTCGACTTCTGAGGAAGGACATTGTCCAAAAGTATGAACATTTCTGATATTCTTTTCATTGTGCCTGTCTGCAATGCAATGCTTCCTCCGTGTCCCGAGTAGCAGTCCATCTTTACCACACTGTTGAAAATATTATTTTATAGATAAAAAATCTGCTCACTAAGCAGCAGCAGAAGAAAACACATTGACACATATAAAGGTTAAAGAAATGTGCAAGCTTTCAGAGCCAGTGGCTTCTTTTTGTGCAGCCTTTCCAAGCCAGTGGTCACTTCTTCTGGCAGAAGGGGAATGAAGAGATATGAAGGAAAAGGACTGGTTGGGTTTAGAAAATGTAGAGAGTTTGGAAAAGTCCCCCAGAACCTCGGGTCAGGGGAGACTTATTGGATGGGATGGGAAGGAAAGACATCATATCTGGTAAGTCATTTCTGACATGCGGTTCTGAGTGACTTTTCTGGACTCTCCCTGCTTCCAAAATCTCACCAATACTTTTGAAGTTATCAGTCTTCATTCCCCTTCTGCCAGCAGAAAGGGCCACTGCCTCTGAAAACTTGCACATTTCCTTAACTTTTATATATGTTCATGCATTTTCTCCCACCACCGCTTGGTTAGTAAATTTTTTATAGATCCAATAATCTTGTGTTTTCAAAAATTGATTACTTTCCATATTGCTGTTATTCCATCCTGGACTTTCCATTGTTTCATTATTATCATAACATTTTTAATTGGATACAATACAAAAAATAAATTGTTAGGCCATAAATCAGGTTATTAACATTAACTATCCTGTAGTTATTGTTCATTGACAAAATGTTACCTTTCTTTACACACTACATTAGAAAAGGAACATATTTGGTGATGCACGTTTGGCTATCAGACCAATTTGATTTGTGTTTATCCCTCAATGCTGGGAAAAAAGTTTGTAAGGGAAGTTAGAAGTTTCATTACTCCCCTCCCCCTGCTGCCCCCTCTCCATGTTTTCCTATCATTTTTACTTCTCTTGCTTTGGCACTCACCAATTCAAGTAAATTTTCGCCTTCCTTAATATACTAAATAATTTTGTTTGTCTAGCATTCATTACAGCTATCTCTTCAGTGTCTGGAGAGGTAGCAGGCATATATAATTGTATTTTAGGGGGCTTTATAGTTTCATGTCTGTCTTTGTTATGATAATACACTATGTGATCAAAAGTATCCGGACACCTGGTTGAAAATGACTTACAAGTTCATGGCGCACTCCATCAGTAATGCTGGAATTCAGTATGGTGTTGGCCCATTCTTAGCCTTGATGACAGCTTCCATTGTCTCAGGCATACATTCAATCAGGTGCTGGAAGGTTTCTTGGGGAATGGCAGCCCATTCTTCATGGAGTGCTACACAGAGAAGAGGTATTGATGTCAGTCGGTGAGGCCTGGCACAAAGTCGGCGTTCCAAAACATCCCAAATGTGTTCCATAGGTTTCAGGTCAGGACTCTGTGCAGGCCAGTCCATTACAGGGATGTTATTGTTGTGTAACCACTCTGCCAAAGGACGTGCATTGTGAACAGATGCTCGATCATGTTGAAAGATGCAATTGCCATCCCCGAATTGCTCTTCACCAGTGGGAAGCAAGAAGGTGCTTAAAACATCAATGTAGGTCTGTGCTGTGATAGTGCCATGCAAAATAACAAGGGGTGCAAGCCCCCTCCATGAAAAACACGACCACACCATATGCTACGACCTCTGAATTTTACTGTTGGTACTATACACACTGGCAGATGACATTCACTGGGCATTCACCATACCCACACCCTGCCATTGAATCGACACATTGTGTACTGTGATTCATCACTCCACACAACATTTTTCCACTGTTCGGTCGTCCAATGTTTACGCTCTTCACACCATGTGAGGTGTCATTAGGCATTTACCGGCATAATGTGTGGCTTATGAGGAGCTGTTTGACCATGAAATCCAAGTTTTCTCATCTCCTGCCTAACGGACATAGTAGTTGCAGTGGATCCTGATCCAGTTTGGAATTCCTGTGTGATGGTCTGGATAGATGTCTGCCTATTATACATCACGACCCTCTTCAACTGGCGGTGGTCTGTGTCAGTCAACAGACTAGTTTGGCCTGTATGCTTTTCTGCTGTACATGTCCCTTCATGTTTCCACTTCACTATCACATCAGAAACAGTGGACCTAGGGATGTTTAGTAGTTTGGAAATCTCATGTACAGACGTATGACACCCAATCACCTGACCAAGTTCGAAATCCTTGAGTTACGCCGAGTGCCCCATTCTGTTCTCATGATGTCTAATGACTACTGAGGTCGCTGATATGGAGTACCTGACAGTAGGTGGCAGCACAATGCACCCAATATAAAAAACGTATGTTTTTGGTGGTGTCCTGCTACTTTTGATCACATAGTGTATGTTCACTATGATTTTCATACTAGTCCATCCACATTCACAGTCTCTCTTGTCCATTATTAGACCTACATCTGAATTCATCTTTACTTTTCCATTGATAACACTGTTCTGACCAGATTTAGGTCTGACAATAACAAGGACACATTTTTGGTCAGTGATTAAATGAAGTTTGGTTCCATATAAGATCATACAGAATTTGAAAATACCTAAAAATAATGGCAAGAGCTTCTTCCACAATTTGGCAGTAGTTAACCTGAACTGTTGTTAAAATATTTAACTATGCAAACAAGTATTATGAAATAAACAGAATAACACTGTTCAGTAATCAGATTACAGATGGTAGGATTTTAAGGTATTAAAAAAAAAGAAAAAGGACCCATAGTGACGTGACAGCACAGATTATACACATGAGAAATCCATCCTTTAAAACTGCAAAACTGTGGCAGCTGTGCTGCAAAAATGCATGAATGAGCCAGAGCAACTTACAGCCAGCCCAAGTTATATGCGTCAGGCATCCAGTGCTGTGCGTACCTGCCGTTAAGCAAAATTGTGGCAGTGTGTGGCATGCATGGATGCAGGTCAGGAAAAAAGCAACAGCAGCGCGAACTGAGTTGCCATACTCTAACATCCTTGTATGACAATTTTAAGTGCGAATTTAATATACTAAGTTCCACTTCTTTTACGAGATGACTTACTTGACATGCTCGGCCGACTTTTCTTGTTTGTTAGCCTGCTGCTGCAAACTATCTTTCACTTTCTTCTCTAAAGTTTGCTGCTAGGTACAGGAATTTCTTAAGACTCTCTCTACTTATAAAAATAAGAAGACATACCAATTTCATTTGCTTCAACTAATGATGTACATTTGAACTTCAGACATATTACAAATCTCACTCTTCATATAAATATATACTGCTTTGTAAGCCTCTTGTGTCTTTAAACATTAGAAACAAACTAACTTACATATAAGAGAAAGTTGGCTTAAACACCATGTCCAGTCTCAACGTGGACCTTAATACACGTCTTCCCTTCAACAAGGTTAAGACAAGAGTTTTTTTCAAGAGTACCTTCTCAACCTTTCTCGTTATTATAACAATGGTCAGTGACAAAATTAGCACAGAATAACATAGCAGCTCCATGGTTCTCATGTACACTTTCACTGAAACTTCCATGGATTGCCCGACAAGTACTTGTCATTGCCATTTGACAGCCGTGTCTACATTCTTCTCACGACCGAATTTCAAACCTTCACACGTGTGACGTGCAGGAGGTAGAGTTCTATCATCCCACACTCATTTCTAAAATATCATATATTTGAGACTGCAGAAGGCCAAGTGGTTCTAGGATTTACACAGAAATTCTTGAAACACTACATCCCCCCCATATTGGGCACGTTATATTTGATACACAATCATTATGTAAATAATATCACTCATAACAACATTTCATATCATAACAATATACTTTTCTTATACATGTTTATACATTCATATTTCCCTTCAACAACAATCTTTGTTTCTTTCTCTAGAATAATCTTTAGCTGAGTGTTTCTTTATTCTATTCTTACTTTACTTTAAGATCCAGGCATGAGCATTTGTTTGTGGTTTGGTCAGCCTCCGTAGTAGTTAGGAATTGTAAGGACTCTTTCCTTGTTTCTATACTTCCAATTGTAAACTCTAGGTGTTCATGACACATGAGTAATCTACTTTCCATTCTCATTTTTTGTACTGCTTTTCTTTAGTATATACTATTTTTACTATTTTTTTGTAGTTTGGAAGAACTGTGGGCAAAATGAAAGTGGTCTTTTTGACACTCGTAAACTTACATGAAATGTAATAATGTTAGTTGTGCATAGAATTCAAACTTTCCAGAACAATCCCTCTAAAATTTGTGACTTTTGTCACAATACTGTCCCCTTCTCCTAGGATTAGCACCTATACCTTGCTTGTGGGTTGACCTTATGAGAATATTTCCTCTTTCCATTCTTGTAGGTATGCCCCTTTACAAAACATTCCTATATTTAGGCCACAGGTCATCCTATCTACATGTAGGTACGCCTGCCCTATATACTTAGCAAATGCCGAGTATGCCCCTCATATCCTTTCTGAGTAGGCCTCATACTTCATTACCCTAGTATACATTCCTATGTATACTATAATTAGGTATTCTCTGGTAAAAATGGAAATCTATTTTACACTTTGCATTCACTTTTTACTGCTTCATTTACTCCCTAGAGTCCTCCTCTACTTCTCAACTTCCTACTCTTAGTAGATACTGTGTCTATATATACTATTCAAGTCTCACTAACCTACAATTAATCAGAATATTTATTAAACTGACATTTCCTAATGATCAGCATGAGTAGTGCCACTCCTGCTTTCATTTTTCTCTCTTTGCTCAGGCCTCTTCCTTGTCTATCTCCTGCTCATTACTGCTTTATAGTTATCCCACAACTCACATGCTTTTGTCTCCTTCTATATATATATATGTGTGTGTGCATATTTCCCTGTGTACACATATTCTTTCTTTTACAATACCTGGTGATTCTCACATCATGACAGGCTTTTTAGTCTGTAGTTTCAATATTTGTGTCTAAATGTATTTTTGTGTGTATACGTATGTGTGTTCGTCTAGTCTGATTCTTTGGCCTTCTTATCTAAAGATAAGATGTAAGTTATTAGAAACCATGCAAACAAGGAAGGACTTAAACAATAGAAGTCTGTGAATATGGAAAGAGGGAAAAAATAGATAGGTCCTCAAATGAGAAGTAAGAAAGAAAGGAAAAAAAAATACATATGATTGCTAAGATCCAAGAAGAGAAAGAAGATAGCCTCAGAGACAGGAAGCTGTTCCCACCCCCCTTCCCCAGGATCCCTACCCCTCAGGTACTTGAGTGAGACGCCAGAGGAGTTTTGGTGTTAAATCGTCTCCTACAGAACGGATGTTCCCACCTTCACCCTTGAGGTCCCCAAAGGAAATCTTAGCAACCCCATGGAAACGGCAAATGGTGAAGAATCAGGCACACTTGTTTGCGAGGGTTGTATGAAAGGTGTGATGTGTGTTTTGTGTTAGCCATGATTTATTTGCTCTTGTAAACAATGCTTTTATTTACAATACCCACTTCTTTCAAAACCTATACAAACCCTCCCATTTACATCACATCTTATAAAAGGTATAAAATACTCTATACAAAATAGAAAATTTATGCACTATGGTATTCCAGTTGTTTAATTATTCACCTGATATTATATTATCCATAAATATAATACTCTATTCATTTTATTTTATTTTGATATCACTCTCTTTCTTATTCTGTGATTCTCCTAAGTTTTCTTTATCTTGTTGTCATATCCAGTTTTCTAAGCACTATGATTATAGAATTGTTAAAGATGTTAGGAATAGGTGACAGGATAGTTTAAGATTTTAAAGGAATTCGATGCAGGAAAACTATTTTGGAAATAACACTGAAAACAGCTCGGGATCCAATGGTCATCACTCCGCCCGTTTACTCAGAATGTTAACGTCCCTGGGGGAATATATGACTCTGCCCAGGTCCCATGGACCTGATATTAAGTTTTCTTATGTATTAGCAGACCAGTATTTCTCTTTAAACTTTTTTTGGAAGTCTCCCCAAGAAGAAAAATTCTCAATATTCATGGTTCCCCTTTCTAAGGCTTCTCCTAGAAGGTAACCCACAGCAGATTAGATCTTTTTAGAATCTTTCAAATTCTTTGGCAAAGCTTGGTTGAATCTTTTCAAAAAGTGTGTTGGATGTACATCCCTGTCTGGCTTAAATTTAGGGAGTTGCCTGGATAATCCTGAATTAGCCCCGCATTGCAGATCAGTTCATCACTTCACTAGTTAATACCACATTAGGTGAAGTTATCCTTTTGTCTACTTTATCCTGGATAAGCTTGAATTCTTTCCACAAGTCATCTATACCTTTCCTGGTATCATTAAGTTCAGAAGATAGAATAGGAGATACTTTCCAGATGTTACTCTCTTGGTAACTTTCAATCTATAATTTCTTCAACCTGTTCCTACAAACTACTTATATTTATGATATCAGAGTTTGCTAATTTCTCTTTGAAGTTCCTTTCCACATTATCTACTCGTGTATTAACACCTGTAATTTGCGATTGAGTTATTGGCATTAAATTATCCTGCTTATCGACATTCTCTTTCAAAGTACTCAACCCTGTCATTATTGCAGTAAATCTAACATTACATACATTTTCAAAGGATTCTGACTTTTCATTAAGCTCTGATTCTACACTATTATATTTGTCTTCAATATTCAATTCTAACCTTTTTGTCAAATCCTGAAAATTGTCTTTCTGTTTCTGGCTAAAGTCAGTGTACATTTGATTTACATGAATGGTCAAGGAACTAGTCTATTCATTCTTTAAATCTAAGTTTAAATTCTCTACCTTACTATTTAAGATGTCAAATTCCGTCTTTAAAGCATCCATGCCTTCACACAGATTACAAAATTCTTTGCTTTGTGAGTCAACTTTGGTATTTAACAAACCTATATTTGCTGCTTGACTACTTAAGGTTTCACTCTGGTTATTTAATTGAGAATGTACTGAGTCTATACTGAACCTAGTTTTTCACTTAGTCGCATTTAAAGCTGCACTTTGGGCTTTGATTAAGTTTACTACCTCAGTGCAGTCTGGCACTTCTTTACTAACTCTCATGGCCGTAGCTGGTTCTTGAGTTTCCTCAACTTGTTGTATGTTATCCATATTCTTGCAAGCTTACATGCATGGCTTCATACAATCTCATGTTACAAATTTTCCTCATGACTAAGCTGTTCTCTTTATTGTTATTTCTGAGTACAAGTAAGCCTCATGTTTGCCTGTTGAGCTGAGAGATTGAATAACATGTGTGTTAGTGAACTCTGTTTTCTTCTATTATAGCTCTCCTTAACTTAACAACAATAATAAGTATTAATATTGTTTTCAGCTACAGAAAATGCACTAATTAGCTGAAAAAGTGCAGACTTTGTTACATGTTGTTCTTTTATCTGCCCGTAGCTAATCCAAAAGACAAAACAGAGACAATTTATGAAGGGTGTTTTATTTAAAGAAATCTAACATTCAAAGGATTGAACAGTGTCCAGTCGATGTTTACAGTCTAAGTCAACCAAAAAAACAGCACAGCTGGAACAAAATGTGAAGTAAAATAAGGGTACTTACTAGAGAGATTATTGCATGATGCACCTTCTCTCACAGCAGGTTACTGTGACAAATACTGATCTTGTCATATCCCATAATTAGTCAGGTCTTTCTGTTTAAGGAGAATTATAGGAGTGATGATTCTCATTTGTGAATATGAGAATGGATTGGTAATAAACTAGCTACCCTTGAGGGAGCATTCCGAAACAGTTTATTATTGAAGAACTGGCACAATTTTGGTAACAGAGTTGCTCTTCCGGTAAATTGGGAATTAAAAATGGAACTGAAGAAAAATTGAAACTCTAAGCCAGATTTGAGTACCAGAGCAAGAGTGCTCTTTTAGAAGTGTGTGTTTTGCTTGTATCATTTACAAATATTGACACCTATTTTTTTATTAACTATTTTGTTTTGTTTGTTTGTGCTTTTACCAGTAATTTGAAGTGTGATTTTTGTTACAGATACGAAACAAGCTC
This sequence comes from Schistocerca americana, assembly GCF_021461395.2. Taxonomy (NCBI): domain Eukaryota; kingdom Metazoa; phylum Arthropoda; class Insecta; order Orthoptera; family Acrididae; genus Schistocerca; species Schistocerca americana. Next base: position 28,939,587 of record NC_060124.1, read on the forward strand.
TCAGCGACGGCAGCAAAAGAAGGGGTTTCTCCAACAACAGAAGCAATGTATAATTATCTTATAGCGAGAACTCGTGCCAATTTACATATTGTTTTATGCCTCAGTCCAATTGGTGATGCATTCAGGAACAGACTGCGTCAGTATCCAGCTTTAATAAACTGTACAACCATTGATTGGTTCTTGGAATGGCCTCAAGAAGCTCTGCTTGAAGTCGCTAGCAAGTATCTTGGAACAGTTAACTTCTTGGAAAATATAAAAACAATGGGTTCAGAGGTAACATCCTCAAAAACAATATGTTTATGATAATTAATTCTTTAAATTGGATGAATTTTACCTTATTTGTTATTTGTTCCATCCACCATACACACCATGATTTTTATGACGTGATTGTTCAGTACATATGCAAACACACACAACTTGGATGCTGTGTTGACTATTAAGAAGTTACTGAATAGACTATATGCCAACAAGTGGTTATGATTTATAATGTTGTTATATTATTAATATCTGTTGGATCCTCCAGAGGAGCCAGCCCATACAAGAGAAATTAAATGATCTTCATTTTAATTTTCCACTTCATATTAAATTATCTGTATTGCCTCTTTATGTTTATTAAGGTAATCAATGACTTGTTGATGTGATTTACCCTAGCTTTCTTCATAGGTGTTTATATTTCTTTCCAACAAATCTTGCTCTATTCTATCGTGGGAGGTACATGCGCCTTTCCTATAGTGATTCTCGTTTGAGTTCCGGAAGCATCTCTGTATTGTTTGAACGTACCAGTAATAAATCTAATAGTCTGCGTCTTAATTGCTTTGATATGTTCCTTTTATCCAACCTGGTGTGGATCCCAAACACTCAAACAGTACTCAAGAATAGGTCACACTAGTGCAGTATACTTGTCAGATGCTATGCTCCTTCTGCACTCATTTACCTCTATGACCATCTACACTGTAAGGCTTGCCCTATGCACCCTTCTGCCCCCACCCATACCAGCCCTGTAACTGGAAAACCATGTATTATCATAGGGAGAGCCACATCTGAAATGGCACATGTCATGTACTATATGTTATGTAAATACTGTTTGGCATTTTATAAGGGCATGGCTACCACCAAGTTATCAATTAGGATGAATGGGCATAGGCAGAAGGTGTACACCAGCAACACAAAATATCCTGTTGCTGAGCATGCACTACAATGTGACAGTCATGACCTTGGTGCCTGTTTCACCACACGCACCATCTGGATTCTTCCCTCAGACACCAGTTTCCCAGAACTCTGCAGGTGCTACAACAAGTCCATGGTTCTCGCCACCCACTTGGCCTTAATTTACATTAATGCCTTCTGTCTCAGCAAATCTTGTCAGTAACTGTTCCATTCTTCATTCCCTTTTAGTTTTCCATATGTTTTATTTTCTGGCCCATCTATTCTTCCCTGCCCATCACCACTTCCACATACAGCACTCTTAGCTTTTCACTCTTGTGAACTCAGGCACGATGTTTCATCATTAATCTCTGTTTTGTGCATTACCCTACCTTCCACCTTGAAGTTCTCAGGTTTTCAAATCTCTTCTGGTGCAGCTGCCAACAATCAATGTTTTCTTTTTATTCTGTCCAGTAAGTCTCCCCTGTCTCAGGTGTCAGGGCAATTGTTCCAAACCTTCCCCATTTCCTAAACCTCACCAGTCTTTGTCTTTCAGCCCTCTTGCTTTCCTTTCAACATTCCTTACAGAAAAAGGAGCCACTGGCTCTGAAAACTTGCAAATATCAATCTTTATATTTGTTTCCTCCTGCTACCACTTGGTGAGTAAATTTTTTTGTGTGTACAGTTAAATTAGATTTTTATATTTTGTTATTTATATCTAATTTTTCTCTACCTAACTTAGTGATATGCTCATCTAACTTCTAAACATCTGTATTCTAATATTACTCATATCTAATTTCACATTTGTCTCAGCAGTAGTTTGTTTGAATTCAACACCTTGGCCACCTATTGTCACATTTTATTAAATTTATAAGCAGCACTAGTGGTATCCATTTTTTTTTTCCTTAATTTAGTCCAACACCTTGATCTTATAAGTCAGCATTGTCTTGTACTAACCGACCTGTTACAGTGTTTAGTTAATTAAAGGCTCATAATATTAAGTTGAAATTCGCTTCAGTTTTTCCTGTACTATTAGTGTACAACTAAAGCAATAATAAGTTTTCAGTATCTCTTCCTTAGTTAACAACAGTCACCAACATTGCATTAGAAAATTTTTAGTAAAAACATCAACTTTGTCTTCACTAAACACACCATACCACCAAATAAAAATTTAAAGAAAATAATTTTGGCGTCACTACAGCTTACCGAACTTTGTTGGACAGCATGCCACATCGTGATGCTGAATGAACAGTGACATTGCAACTTTATGTGGCTGCGTTGTTACAGGCTGTGGTTTTGCATTTTGATGCAGTAAACCTAGAGAGTCTCATTTAATTGTTATTTTCTCTTTCCAGAATGTAAGTAGAGCATATCTCTTCCTTATTTAGCTCATATTTCCAGAAAGGAGCATATGAGGTGTGTTCAAAAAGTAACGGGAATTTTTTAAATTCATGGGCTTTATATGTCTGATTTTAAATTTTTTAATTTGATTTTATTGTTATTATTTCTATCTTGCTAGTGCACATGTTATTGTTGTATGTTTGTATTTTCAGCTGTTTTGAATGTATAGTTATATGTGTTTTCAAGCGCTCAGCGAATTTTTGTTTCAAAAAGATGGATCAAAGAATTTGCAATTAATTTTGCTTGAAAAATGGAATAAAGTGCAATACTGCATTTGTAATGTTGACTGTGGCCATTGGCAAATTTACACATGCATTTACAAGTGGTATAAACATTTCAAAGTGGGTCAGGAAGATACTGAAGACGATGACCACCCTGGATGCCATAGTGTGCCGGTTACTGATGACAGTGTCAAACAATGGAAAATCCAGGATGGAATGTAACAATATTATTAAGAGGTTAGTTGTTACCCACCATATAGCAGAAATGCTGACTCGCAGATAGGCACAACAAAATGACTGTCACGAAATAAGCTTTCGACAAGGCCTTTGTCAAAAATAGACGACAGACACACACACACACACACACACACACACACACACACACACACACGCACGCAAACACAAGTCACACACACATGGCCACAGTCTCTGGCAACTGTTGCAGCACAAAGACAAGATCAAAAAACAATTTGACAAGTTTAATCACATGTGAAGGTTTTTCTTATTCTTCAATTAGAATGGGATAGTGCATTCTGAGTTCCTACCTTATAGTCGTATGGTCAGTAATGGATACTACATGGAAATTTTATGCCATTTGCGTGAAGCAATTTGAAGAAAATGACTAGGATTGTGGCAAAACCACTCGCAGAAATTGCATCACTTCTTGTTCATAAACATTGTGTTACCTCAGCCACCGTATTCACCAGACATGGCCCCCTGCAACTTCTTTCTATTACCAAGGTTGAAGAGAACCATGAAAGGACATCATTTTGCCACCATTGATGAGATAATAACAAAATCGTTGACGGAGCTCAGAACTATAATGAATTGCAGAAGTGCCTCCAAGATCAGAAAAACTGCAGGCACAAATGTACTGTCTCTAATTGGATTACTTTGAAGGGTACAATGTTGATGTTGATGAGTAAATAAAGATTCTGTAAGAAAAACAAAAATTCCAATTCCTTTTTGATCACACCTTGTAAATTTTAAGTTGTTGTGTCAGAAACTTCGACGTGTTTTCTTGTTGTTCATAATTTAATTGACTTTTTCTTACTAAAGTATTATATTTATCATGAGTGAAAACTTCCTTACCCTATCCCTTAAAACCCACATCCTTTCGTCTTTCCCTCTACTTCCCTCTTTCCTGATGAAGCAACCGTTGGTTGTGAAAGCTTGAATTTTGTGTGTCTATCAGCCTGCCAGCACTTTCGTTTGGTAAGTCACATCATCTTTGTTTTTAGATATACAGAAAACAGCTTTCGCATCCCGCAACTACCCTCCCTACCTGGAACAGAAGCAAATAACCAGAGCCACTTCCTCATCTTCTCAAACTCAGAACCTCCCACAGAAGAACCCAAAAAGCGCCCCACTTGTGATAGGATACTTTCCGGGACTGGATCAGACTCTGAATGTGGCTCTCCAGCAGGGATACGACTTCCTCAAATCCTGCCCTGAAATGAGATCCATCCTTCATGAAATCCTCCCCACTCCACCAAGAGTGTATTTCCACCTTCCACCTAACCTTCGTAACCTCTTATTTCATCCCTATGAAATCCACAAACCACCTTCCCTACCCTCTGGCTCCTACCCTTGTAACAGCCCCCGGTGTAAAACCTGTCCCATGCACCCTCCCACCACCACCTACTCCAGTCCTGTAACCCGGAAGGTGTACACGATCAAAGGCAGAGCCACGTGTGAAAGCACCCACGTGATTTACCAACTGACCTGCCTACACTGTGATGCATTCTATGTGGGAATGACCAGCAACAAACTGTCCATTCGCATGAATGGACACAGGCAGACAGTGTTTGTCGGTAATGAGGATCACCCTGTGGCTAAACATGCCTTGGTGCACGGCCAGCACATCTTGGCACAGTGTTACACCGTCCAGGTTATCTGGATACTTCCCACTAACACCAACCTGTCAGAACTCCAGAGATGGGAACTTGCCCCTCAGTATATCCTCTCTTCTCGTTATCCGCCAGGCCTTAACCTCCGCTAATTTCAATTTGCCGCGGCTCATACCTCACCTGTCTTTCAACAACATCTTTGCCTCTGTACTTCCGCCTCGACTGACATATCTGCCCAAACTCTTTGCCTTTACAAATGTCTGCTTGTGTCTGTGTATGTGGGGATGGATATGTGTGTGTGTGCGCGAGTGTATACCTGTCCTTTTTTCCCCCTAAGGTAAGTCTTTCCGCTTCCGGGATTGGAATGACTACTTACCCTCTCCCTAAAACCCACATCCATACGTCTTTCCCTCTCCTTCCCTCTTTCCTGATGAAGCAACCTTAGGTTGCGAAAGATCAAATTTTGTGTTTGTTTGTGTGTCTATCGACCTGCCAGCGGTTTCGTATGGTAAGTCACATCATCTTTGTTTATATATATATATATATATATATATATATATATATATATATATATATATATATATATATATATATATATATAAAACAAAGATGATGTGACTTACCAAATGAAAGTGCTGGCAGGTCGACAGACACACAAACAAACACAAACATACACACAAAATTCACACAAAATACACACAAAATTCAGGCTTTCACAACAAACTGTTGCCTCATCAGGAAAGAGGGAAGGAGAGGGAAAGACGAAAGGATGTGGGTTTTAAGGGAGAGGGTAAGGAGTCATTCCAATCCCGGGAGCGGAAAGACTTACCTTAGGGGGAAAAAAGGACGGGTATACACTCGCACACACACACACATCCATCCACACATATATATATATATACAAAGATGATGAGACTTGCCGGGCGGGGGTCGATGGACACACGGGCGGGCACAGGCTTGCACAAGGGGTTTTGGCTTTCGCGGCCAACGGTTGCTTCGGTGTGGGGGTGGGGGTGGGGGGTATGTGGGTTTTGGGGGGGGGAGGATGGGGAGTCGTTCCAGTCCCGGGGGCGCAGGGACTTGCCTTGGGGGGAAGAAGGGACGGGTGTACGCTCGCACACGCGCGCGTGTCCGTCCGCACATGCACAGACACAAGCAGACACTGCTTGTGTCTGTTTATGTGCGGATGGATATGTGTGTGTGTGTGTGCGCGAGTGTATACCCGTCCTTTTTTCCCCCTAAGTTAAGTCTTTCCGCTCCCGGGATTGGAATGACTCCTTACCCTCTCCCTTAAAACCCACATCCTTTCGTCTTTCCCTCTCCTTCCCTCTTTCCTGACAAAGCAACCATTGGTTGCGAAAGCTAGAATTGGAATGACTACTTACCCACTCCCTAGAACCCACATCCTTTCGTCTTTCCGTCTCCTTCCCTCTTTCCTGATGAAGCAACCTTAGGTTGCGAAAGCTCAAATTTTGTGTTTATGTTTGTGTTTGTTTGTGTGTCTATCGACCTGCCAGCGCTTTCGTATGGTAAGTCACATCATCTTTGTTTTTATATATATATATATATATATATATATATATATATATATATATATATATATATATAAAAAAAAACAAAGATGATGTGACTTAGCAAATGAAAGTGCTGGCAGGTCGACAGACACACAAACAAACAAACACAAACATACACACAAAATTCAAGCTTTCGCAACAAACTGTTGCCTCATCAGGAAAGAGGGAAGGAGAGGGAAAGACGAAAGGATGTGGGTTTTAAGGGAGAGGGTGAGGAGTCATTCCAATCCTGGGAGCGGAAAGACTTACCTTAGGGGGAAAAAAGGGCAGGTATACACTCGCGCACACACACACACACACACACACACACACACACACACACACACACACATATCCATCCGCACATACGCAGACACAAGCAGACATTTTTCCTGGGAGCAGAAAGACTTACCTTAGGGGGAAAAAAGGGCAGGTATACACTCGCACACACACACACACACATATCCATGCGCACATACACAGACACAAGCAGACATTTTTCAATGTCTGCTTGTGTCTGGTATGTGCGGATGGATATGTGTGTGTGTGCGTGTGTATACCTGTCCTTTTTTCCCCCTAAGGTAATTCTTTCCACTCCCGGGACTGGAATGACTCCTTACCCTCTCCCTTAACACCCACATCCTTTTGTCTTTCCCTCTCCTTCTCTCTTTCCTGATGAAGAACCGTTGGTGGCGAAAGCTTGAATTTTGTGTGTATGTTTGTGTTTGTTTGTGTGTCTGCCAACATGCCAGTGCTTTCGTCTGGTAAGTTTATCATCTTTGTTTTTATATGTAGATGGATACATTCCACATGGCAAATACCTGCTTGTGTCTGTATATGTGCGGATGGATATGTATGTGTGTGCGAGTGTATGCCTGTCCTTTTTTCCCCCTAAGGTAAGTCTTTCCGCTCCCAGGATTGGAATGACTCCTTACCCTCTTCCTTAAAACCCGCATCCTTTCGTCGTTCCCTCTCCTTCTCTCTTTCCTGATGAAGCAACTGTTGGTTGCGAAAGCTTGAATTTTGTGTGTGTGTTTGTGTTTGTTTGTGTGTCTATCAATATGCCTATGCTTTCGTTTCGTAAGTTACATCATATATGTGTGTGTGTGTGTGTGTGTGTGTGTGTGTGTGTGTGTGTGTGTGTGTGTGTGAATTTTATTATTAACTTCATCTTCTTTTTTACAGGAGCAAGTGAAAATGGATAAGGACATGTTGGAGGAGCAGGTGAGTCAAAGCAAAGTTTGTAATATTAATTTCCATATCAAATGCAATCAATTTGAAACTCAGTTTTGAGTTCTTTGTAAATTTTGTATTGAATAGAAACTCCCAAGTCGTGTTATCTACTGCAAGAACAGGAAAAGTGAGAACATATAAGTACACAGAAGTATGAAGACCTTTTTTACTTGTTGTAAAAAGGAAAGTTTCATTAATATTTGGTACAGGTGACTCAAGATGAAAACAAATGCAAATGTGGGAAGTGTGTCATATGTTACAAATGTAAGTTCTGTGTTATGAAAATTGAATCTGTCTCTGAAATTTAACTTAAATCTTTTCTACTGTTTTCATTTTTGGATACAGTTCACTTCAGAATATTGAGCAGTAGATATCTGAGGTACATTAACAGTCTGTTGATAATTGTCATAGGGGCAGTAAAGATACACTTATATTGATTTGAGCATCCACAGATACACTTACATTAATTTGAGCATCCACAGAAGTATAGAAGCAGCCCTTCCTTTAAGAGATGTCAGGACCTTAGTGAAGTTTCTCACAGAGGCAGGTATAGTATATTTGGAAGGTGGAAGACCACAAAACTAGTGCAAAATGCAAGAAGACATGCAGGGAATGGGAAACCATTGCTGCACAGCTGTCTGTAACTCATGCTGCAGAGAGGAAATGGAAAAGATTAAGGAATAGGTGTGTGTTTTGTCATGGATCCATGTCATTCGAAGACCACTTTGGAAATTTTCATCCAACTCCAGCGTTAATGGTACAACAGAGGTCTTTTACATCACTGATAGGTTTATCATTATAATTCTCTGAAGGCAGATTACAAGATAGGTCAAGCATCATAGTACTACCTCCCACTTAAATCTCATGAAACAATCACGCTGGTCAAATCAGAGAAATCTTAGTTTTTACAAAAGTGTACAAATTTTTTTTTCCTTTGCCCCATTGGCTTCTGGAACTAATTTAAAAAAAATGGGACAAATAATTCAACTAGAAAAAGGAAAATTATCTCCTGAATGACACTGAAAATCCCTAATGAAAAAATATACATATATTTTCACCAAATTCAGCATTTGTATAACTCTGAAGGGAAATGCAAAGTTCTTCAGTTAAGCATTTGATTTATATACACTTTGTGGTGTTTTTGAAAATGAGAGCATGATATTTTATTCATTTCAGTAATTAAACATTTCCCTTAAGCATAGAAATCTCAGATTTCATTTAGGATGGTAAACATTTGTATTTTATTTTGAGTCTTATTCTATGGCATCAAATTATTAATCTCCACCAGTGAAGTTGCTCTCACATTTCAACATGTATAAATTATTTTCAGGAAGAATTGCATAAATACACATGGAAATGCGTCAGTTGGTTTGGGAAAAAAGCATATGACAGGTTGAGGTAGGTGACAGGGATCAGCTGTGAGATGTTTCATATACTGGAAGGCATCCCATATTGCTTGCAGTTTTTTAACATAAAAAGAAAAATACGTTAATGGTTCACTGTCATGGTAGCATATTATATTGTGTGTCCAATCTCAGAATGAGACTATGATGGTACATGTAACTGATTTGAGGAAAATAGCTCTTTTATTTTTATTCCCCTGATTTATAGATTTTATTTTTTATGTATGTGTACTTACTTGATACGTAACTAGTCTGCATTTTTTGTGATAATATTAATGTTGTATATAATTTAGGAGTAAAGGAGACCATTCACTGAATACAAGAAACATTCAGTTCTCAACAGGCACACACAAAAGAGAATGATAACTTGCTATCTTTCAGAAGAAACCTTTCAGCAAAGTAGAGTACAGTTAGACAGAAAAAAAATAAAGACATGCAACACACACACAAATACCTGTGCCCCTATATTATGCAAGCTCAACACACAACATAGGGACACAGGAGTGTGTGTGTGTGTGTGTGTGTGTGTGTGTGTGTGTGTGTGTGTGTGTGTGGTTTTTGTGTGTGTGTGTGTGTGTGTGTACATCCTCTTTTGTGTGTATCTGTAGACAATTCAATGCTTGTGCTATTCTGTGAGTAGTCTCTGTTACTCCTAAAATACTTGCATTCTTGTAGAAATTTCCTTATTGTATTGATGTTGTATACTTATCTTATGTCTTATGTTGATTGTAGGAAAGACTGAGAGATGCCGTAGCAAGGATATTTGCTACAATCCATGATTCTGTTTCCAAGTGGTCTAAAAAAATGCTGATTGAAATGAAGAGGCACAATTATGTCACACCAACAAATTATTTGGAACTTGTTGCTGGATATATTTCGTATGTTTCATGAATTGAGCTGTTGTTACTAAAATTAATTTTTTCTAACTGTGAATATTATCTAACTTCATAAAATGTAACTTAAAAATTATTTAAAAAAGGGAACTTTAGTTAATATTACTAATGGAGAAATAATATGTGACAAGCCAAGTCACAGTATGGAGCTTGCTTCTCGTAGAGCTGTGGTGTGTGGTGTGTGTGTGTGTGTGTGTGTGTGTGTGTGTGTGTGTGTGTGGGGGGGGAATCTGTAGGGTCATTTTAGACCTGAAGGTCATTATTATATGAAAATTAAATTAATTTTGACAGTTTTATGTGCACTCTTTGATTTTTACTATTACTCTGTGGTGGTTGTGCTGTTTGTATATGAGGGCTGTTCAAAAATTAAGGTGACTTTTCAAATTGCATGGGCAACATACATTCGAATATTGATTTTTTTTATTGTTATGTTGGTATACATGTCCTGAACATATGCTCACAGTTTCAAGTGTACAGCATACTTCGTTTGTTTTTGACAGAGAAATGCTAGACGTGTTTTACTGTACTCGGTGATTTTTGATTACTATAAAAAATAGAGTAAAGAATTTGCATCAAATTTTGTGTGAAAAATGGTATCAGGTGCTCTAAAACACTTGAAATGTTGACAGTAACATACGGTGAGTCTGCTCTAAGTAAAAATAAAATGTTTACAAGTGGCACAAGCTCTTCTAAGATGGCCAAGATGATGCCAATGAGGAACCTCACTCTGATGCCGCTGCACATCAACAGCAGATGATAATGTCAAAGCTGTGAAGAAAATTGTTTCAGAAAATTGTCAGATTACTGTAAGAGAAGTTACTGAGAATGTTGGCATACCGGTCAGCTCATGTCATGTAATTTTTTTTTTTTTTTTTTTTTTTTTTTTGGGCATGAGACGTGTCAGCTAAGTTTGTTCCAAAACTTCTCAATTTGATCAGGAGAACCATCGCATGAGAATCACTCGTGAACTCTTGAATGACATCAATGATGATCCTAATTTGCTCAAAAGGGTCATAACTGGTTACAAAACATGGATTATGATGTTGAAACTAAAGCCCAATTGTCCCAATGGAAACATCCCGGAGAGCCAAGACCAAAAAAGTAAATCGAGTTTGATCAAATGTCAACGTTTTTCTCACTCCCCCCCCCCCCCCCCCCCCCCCCCGCACTTATCATTGCGTAGTTCATCATGAACTTTTGCCTCCAGGTCATACGGTCAACAAGGAGTATTACTTTGATGTTATGCGCCGTTTGGGAAAAGCAGTACACAAAATAGTCCAGAATTGTGGAAAAACCATTCATGGCTTTTCCATCACAACACACCTGCCCATTCATCATTGCTTGAGAGAGACTTTTTGGCCAAAAAGCAACACGACACTCATGCCTCAGCCACGATATTCACCAGATTTGGCCCCCTGCGACTTCTTCGTATTCCCAAAAATGAAGAGACCTATGAAAGGACAATGATTTTCAACGACTGACGACATAAAAAATGCATTGATGTAAGTACTCGAGGCTGTACCAAAAAGTGCTTATGAGAATTGCTTTGAGGATTGGAAGAAGCATTGGCACAAGTGTACTGTATCTGAAAGGTATAACTTTGAAGGGGACAACATGAATATTGATGATTAAATAATATTAGAGAAGGAAAGTTGCTACTCACCATATAGCGGAGATGGTGAGTGGTGATTTTTTGTTGTGCCTATCGCGACTCAGCATCTCCACTATATGGTAAGTAGCAACTCTCCTTCTCTAATATTGTTACATTACATCCTGGATTTTCCATTGTTTGATGATTAAATAAATATTTTTTCATAAAAATATAAAGTCACTTTACTTTTTGAAAGACTTCGTACGTGTAGTCATTGTAGTAAACACACTGATTTTTTATTTAATAAAACATTCTTTTTACAAAGCTTATCATCTTAATAATACTGAAAAATACTCAGCAAAAATGTTATGGGCTGATATATGAAACCAATGTCTTTTATATTTTAAAAATGGATGTTATGTGCAGAAATCTGGAGTCAGTTCATGTTATATGGGTGTTGATTGTTGTCCTCCCCATCCTACTGATCATTCACGAATGATTGGACGTGAAAATAATTGAGCACAGAATTTCGTTATGGAGGTATATTTAGTCCACGTTATAGGAGAGTCTCTTCAGATCTTATGAATCTGGATGATTCTTGGAGGAAAAGAGACAGAAAAGCACATTCCCAGACAAGATAAGTTATTCCCATATAAGGGACACAAATACAGTAGCAGAGGGCCAGACAGCCCTGGAAAAAGACTCTGAACTCACACATAGCGTGGGTTCACTTAGAACATTAATAACAATCAAATTAAATAAATGCAAGTCAATAGACAACTATTGTGATCATATCAAAACAACCACATTTAAGTAAAAAGAAATGAAGTTCCCGGTGAGTGAAAAGTGCGTAGGAACTTTGCTGCTGACTGAATTACCTGATCATTAACTATTTATGATTATGGCCCCTGAAAACAGTGGCATACATGTCATCACAAATTCTATTAAAATAACACCACAACAAGACTGGAAGAAACAGTCAGTCTAATATCAAAATAAGCAAGATAATACAAAAGTTTATTATTAAATGCTACATGTGCAACAGAGTGAATCACTTTGCTCTAGCAGGGGAGAAAAAGGGGGAAGGTTGTTCAAAACTAACAAAGGATATTCTAAAAATATATTGGACTTAGTACCATTCCACTTTGAATAATTTCGGTGTACATGCCGAATTTTTTTTAATTTCTACACAACACTCTGCTGGTGTAGCGGAAGATGAAGCACCAGGAAAGCCTTACCACACAACCCCCGAGCAAAGCAAGCAAAAGAGCAAACACCACAATGCAACATAATAGGGCAGTGTGAAGTAACACACCGTAACTTCAAAAGCCAGAGTGCCAGTGCAATAATCAAATGTTGAAGAAAGACCTGAGCTCAGTGACCCAGAATAATTATTGAACCACCACAGCAAGGAGCACTGGCGCAATCAATAAAAGAGGGAAAATTCACTCATGCAACCAGAGCCACTGCATCATAGGTGTGGGCTCAGCTGATGTTTGATACTAACTTACCTAAGGAGTATTGGTCTGAAGCTGTGTCTACAGCTGCATACCTATCAAATTGTTCTCCATCCGTCACACTTGAAGATAAAACACCATAAGAATTTTGCTACAGGAGAAAGACTTCTTTGTCACGCTTGAGGATTTTTGGTTACAGTGTGATGTTTCACATCCCAACACCCCACAACAAGAAGTGGTATAAGAAGCCAAAGTAGCTGACATTTGTAGGCCACTGCCAAGCAACCAAAGCCTACTGATTCACTGATAGGGAGACTTGCCACATAATTGGCAGCAGAGATGTAAATTTTCTAGAGGATGAGAATTTCCCAGGTTCAAAGGTTGAGGAACCTAAGATCACCAATGTATGAGGATTAGAACAAGGAGCAGTTCTTCATGGCATCAAAACTTCACATACTGAATGCAATCATTAGACAGTAATAATAACCCTTTTATGGGTTTGACAGTGATCCAATATAAACTGAAGCTCAACATGAGGAACATAGAATCAAAAAATGGATTGTGTAGTTCAACAAGTGGTTACTCCTCAAAGGCCGAGCAGAGAACCAAAACTCAAGAAAAGGCCAGACCATTTTATTTACAAGAAGGACTTCCAAATGAAGCCACTGATGTCAATGAGGCCTTGTAAGGGATAAATAGGGAAGAATGGAAAAAAAAGCAGTGAAGGCAAAATTATTTCTAGTTTGTAATGACACATTTGAAGAGGTAGAGCTGTGCAGGGGACATAAACCTTTGAAGACTATGTGGGTATTAAAAATAGATCCTAGAACTGGCAGTATACCAGAATCATTTAAGGCATGACTAATGATAAAAGTGTGCTCTAAAGTTAAAGGTGTTAATTACCATGAAACCTTCACACCATTGTTCAAGCATGTATTCATTAGATATTTCTTATGTAAGATAGCATGAGAGAACTAGGAGATTGACCATGTTGATATCACCACCGCATATCTCTATGAAAAATTGATGAGGTGTTGAGAAAACTGGAAATGAACAGACAAAAACTGATCCATGTGTCTATTTTCATAGAAATGGCACCAAACTAGTCATTATAACTTTATACATAGATGATATGCCAGCATTCTCAAATGACGGAAATGTTTTGAATCATGTCAATAAATCTTTGATGATATTTTTTTAGATAAAAGATGTAGGATCAGTGAGCCAATTCCTATGTTTACAACAAATTGTGAAAAAGGAAAAATTTTGATCTCTGAGATTTCCTATGAAAGAAAAGTGGAAGAATTTGAAATGAATGAAACCAAGCCAGTGAAACACCACCCAAACTCAGTTTGGGCCTTGAGGCAGTCAGATCAACTTGTATCAAAGTATCTTATCAGCAGACACTAGGAATTTTTATGTATCCACCCCAAATCTTCAGACTTGACACATGTTTGCTGTCAGTCTTCTTAGCAAGTATTACTATGGTTTTAAAAAGATCCATTGGCTGCAGTTACAAGATGTTTAGATATTGAAAGTGAACCATTTGCTGTAAGCTAGAATTTCCTAGAGATAGCCACAGAGAAATAGTGGCCTTCAGTGACACCGATTGGGGAAGTAAAACCAGTGGCAGCAATCCCGTGACAGGTTCATGCATAAAAATGCAGAATCCTTTAATTTTGTGAAAAAAAATAACTACTGCATTCTCTACTTGGGTAGCTGAATATATGCTTTTGGCACCAGCTGTTCAAGATTTACTAAGCTTGAGACAACTTGTGTCTCAGATAGATCCAAGTAGTGGCACACAGTCACTTAAAATATGGCGTGATAATAAAGGAACCATTCGTCTAATGACAAATTATAGACCCAAGCATGTAGGGTTAAAATAATTTTTTATAAGAAGGCATGTTGATTCACATGTTATTAGTACTGAACATCTGCCTTCTGAAGAGATGTTAGCTGATGCTTTCACAAAACACCTAAGTAATCCAAGATATGAACCATGTGTAAGAAACTGTGGCCGTGTGAAACAAATTAGGGAATGACTGTTCATTTGAACTCTAAATTATGTGTTGACATCAACCAGTTTTCTGTTTACTCTTTAACTTGTTACTATTACTATGTGATTGCTGTGATGTTTATATGTGTGTAGTCATTGTAGTCCACATACTGATTTTTCATTTAACAGAACATTCTCTTGCGAAACATTCACATCCATTGTGCTGAAAGTGATCAGCAATTATCAGATAGTAAGAATGGAAACAAACTAGCTGATTGATAGTACTAATTATTTATAAAATTTTACTTAATTTGAATTATGCTTTACAGTGTACCCTGTGTAGTATATGCAGCTGCTTCTTACTTTTATAAATAACTTGTGAAATTTTTGTATCTGATGAATGAAAACATTTACAGCTTCTCTAAAATTGCCTGTGCAAAAAATATAGTTACCTATTACATGACGTAGAGTGATACAGACAACAGAAAAAGGCAAAGATGTGCACAAGGTGTTTTTTAAAATTCATTGGTATTTAGTGTTTGCTTTTGAGTGCCTAACTTTCTCTGGAAACAGTGGCCATCATTTTAAAACTCTTGTAAACTACCTTACCTGTTACATTCCATGTGTAAATTAATTTTGCTATCACAGAAAGAAATTGCATTGATACTATTGATTATGCATTTTAAGCCTGTGTTCTGTTGGCATATCATTTATGTAATACAGCAGTTAATTGGCTTTTGTGTACAATTTCCTTGCTCTCCCTTCATGGTTGAGATGTTGGCATTTTTACAGGTTGTAATAGTTTCTTAGGATAAAAATGTTTCATAATTATTGACCAGAATTTTAATATTGTTTAAATTCATGTCATCGTCTCAACAACTACATGTTTGGCCACAGTAGGTTGTTATTTGAGATATATGTGTGAACAACTTACTGTTGGAAAGAGCAAACTCTCATGTTTTACATGGTTCCTGCTAGGTAGCAGCACTTCAGTTCTAGTGAAAATGGTGTCAGGACAACAGATTGCACAGTATTTCAGGATTCATGATCATAATGCAGTATCTTTCAGGTTCATCCAGGGTAATATTATTTCTTCTTCCAATATTTCAGCTCATAATCTTACAGCCATCTCTGAGATGAGACACTGGCAGAATGTAAACCACTTGACACAATACTGTGGTGTAAATGCATGTGCATCAGAGATGACACTAACAGCAACAAGAGCATCAATCATAGACAAAACAAGGAAATATCACCAACTTGACCTGACATTGTAAGGAGAAAGAAGCACACTTGCAAGATATCAGCCCTAGCAATTGACCCCTCATAAAAATTGGGCTATAATTCTCATAGTTCGTAGTTATGACCTTCCTAATGTACAGCTTTAAATTTTTGCATGCACTGCTTGTTTGACACTTGCTCCACCTCACTGCAGCTGCCTAATGCCTGAGCTTGAAGAATTGTACAGCAGAGTGACAACCAGAGCCTCCTATTCATATGATGCTGAAGATGAGGGAAGGGGAATGAGGACGTGGACACTTTGGCCGAACATGTTTTGAAATCTTGTTTAAGAACACAGGTTATTCAACATGAAAAATAGCCAAGTTATATATGTATTATGTCAACCTCATGAACATAAACATTCAGTATTATGTTAACAGCATTATCAAATTAATGTTCTGCAACCATACATATATGACTCAAAATCAAAATGAATAAACCTAAGCAACTGAAAGATTATTATGAAATGCAAGGTGTATCAAAAAGAATCATCCAATTAAAAAAAAATCGTAACTATTATGTTATTTGAGTTAAGTGCTTGAACAACATACTGATGGAAAGAGCAAATTCTCGAGTTTTACATGGTTCCTGCTACATAGTAGCAGTATGTGCCTACTTCAGTTCTAGTGAAAATGGTGTCAGGACAACAGAAACCATTTTGTATTGTACCTTTTGCGCAGTGTGGGTCAGTAGTAACTTTTCAACATGACATTCATACTGGGTATGGTGTGGATCCTCCTACAGCACAGAGTGTTAGACGATGGCATGAACAATTCTGAGAAACAGGTTGTTTGTGTAAAGGCAAATTGTTGGTGCATCCTCGAGTGCCTGACAAAGGTAGCAAATGCATCCACCATAATTTCACAAGGAGACTGCAGAAATCCATTCACCATGCAGGTCAATAGCTCAAAATGCCCCCCGATGTCCACCTGGCACGTGTTGTGTTGACGTTTACACAAAATTCAGCTACTGCAAGCTCTTCATGAGGGTGACAAACAACAACATGTGGAGTTCTGTAATTTCTTTCTTGGCAAGATGGAGGTTGACAGTTTTTTTCCATGCTTGGCGTTTACGGACGAGACAATATTCCATTTACGTGAAAATGTGAACCATCATAATGTGAGAATATGAGGTACAGAACAACTACATGAAGTTGTACAACATGAGACGGACTCTCCAAAATTTAATGTGTTTTGTGCAGTATCATGGGAAAAGGTGAGTGGTCTATTTTTCTTTGCCAAGAACACTGTTACAGGAAGCATATATCTCGATATGCATAAGAACTTCCTTTTCCCACAGTTGGAGACTGATTTGAATGACCTCATTTACCAACGGGATGTGGCACAACCATACTGGCATCTGGAAGTGCAGGAATTTTTAAATCAAAGGATTACAGAACAATGGATCGATGACAATGGATCAAATAATTCAGTCTTACATTACTGGCTTCCAAGGTCACTGGATCTGACTGTATGTGATTATTTCTTGTGAGGCTTTATGAAAGACTGTTTATGTGCCTCCGTTACCAACAAGAATGAATGAAATGAGACATCGCATAACAGCAGCTTTGGAAGCTGTAACTCAAGACATGCTCACTGCAGTGCGGGAACTGTTTGAATACCGCATTTACATATGCCGTGCATCTCAAAGGGGGCATATTGAACACCTATGAAAAGATATTTAAAAAAATTTTTTTTTGTTTCCTGTTCATCAAAAAACAAAATTCATTTTACATGTTTATTAGTTTCAGATTCACAGATGTGCCAATTTGGATGATTAGTTTTGATACACCCTGTATAGTTAAAGGTTTTTTAATTGCGGTTTAATCATGCCAGTCATGTTGGCACATGTATTTTATTTTAACAGTGCCAGCTTTTAAATTGAAAGAAAATAATGCCAAACAGGGATGTTAGTAATAAAATTGAGCTGAGATACTTCTTTTCTGGTGCACTCATTTGTTTCATTCATTTACACTGTATTCGTGAGTTGTAACATAAAAATGTTGGGAACAGAAAGATCCCTGACACTAGTTGCAGGTTAGAATCCGCACACTTTGACACTGAACAAAGTAAGTTACTAATGTTAGAACATTATTTCACTAACCCTTTATTCACTCCAGTGTCAAGTACATTGTGCTTGGACATTAAGCGGCTGCAGTGGGGCAGAGGAAGTGACAACTGGTGTGTGTGGTTGTCTTGAAGCTGTGTATTCAGGAGTTCATAACTGCATACTATCAAAATAATGGACCTAATTTTGGTGTAGAATTGATTTCTGGGGTTGATACCTTGCAAGTGTGCTTTTTTTCTTCTTAAATATGAGGTCAGGTTGGTGATGTTTCCTTGTAAGAGTAAAACATAGCAAGTCCAAGGTCAGCCAATTTACAGTACTAACATAATATGTGGATTTGCGGTCGCTCATAGACACAAAATTTTATCTATGACTGACAATGTCATCTCAGCTGTACGTGCATTTCCTCCACAGTATTATGTCAAGTGATTTAAATTCTGCTGTAACGCTATCAGCCAAAATGTTGGAAGAAGAAATAATATTATCCCAGATACACATGCAAAAGATATTGGAATATTTTTTCTTCTGATAAAGGTACCAAGAAAAACACAATCTCATTGTTTGTGAAATATTTCATATTCTCAAACATACAATCCAAGAGTTCATAGGATGCTATAAACCCCCACAATTCAGTCTTCCAAATTGTTTTACTGTTAAAGATCATAGAATGATTAGGAATCATAACCTTCAGTTATAGTGAGTATGCCAAAATAGCAATAAGTGGTCAACTAAAAGAAAAATCAAATGAACTCATTTAACAGAGGAAAGCAATCTGGACCTGATGATAGGCTTGCACAATTCCATACAGATTATATATAGATCTTAGACCACTCGGACAGAAGTTTATTGTAGGTTGCAAAAATAACAAAGAGTTCTAAGCAGTTGGAAAAGAAGCACAGGTCATTCCCATTTTCCAGAAGGGACATCATGCAGATGTATATAAGCATAGGGTTATAATCCTTATGTTTAAGTGTTGCAGAATGATGAAACAAGTGTTTGGAGGGGAAAAAATCACCTGTGTAGGAATCAATAAAGGTTCTGAAAGTAGACTTCTCATTTTGGCTTCATTCAGTTTTGGTTTGTCAGTACAGCTTTGTCACTAAAATCTGTCAAGGAGCTCATAGGAAGATTCTAACACTGCTGTTGAACCATGATGTGTCTTTTTTAATCACTCACAACCTGGTTCAACATGTACATGTGAAAAGAGTACTGTACAATGCCTTTGAACTTTATCCATTTGAGCTCTACATCTTCATCCCCATAACTAAATATTTTATGTTGACTGCTCAGATAATTTGACAACTCTTTCCTCTCACAGTTGCTAATCAAAAATATTATCCAACCTTTCCTAACATTCGTTTTAACACCTGTAACCATTAATGCTTTAACAGCCTTATGACCACTGATTATCTGCCGTAGTTATCTGATTCAGAATGTTTGAGTGTTAGATACACTGACCTCATGAGTTGCTTCTCTAACTGTTGTACTAATTTTCAGAACAATCTCACACAAAGTCCTGTCCCTGACACATTTTTACCCTGTGTCTTGCCATGAGCATTGGCATGTGCCTTTGAGTTTCTTGTACACTCCTGGAAATTGAAATAAGAACACCGTGAATTCATTGTCCCAGGAAGGGGAAACTTTATTGACACATTCCTGGGGTCAGATACATCACATGATCACACTGACAGAACCACAGGCACATAGACACAGGCAACAGAGCATGCACAATGTCGGCACTAGTACAGTGTATATCCACCTTTCGCAGCAATGCAGGCTGCTATTCTCCCATGGAGACGATCGTAGAGATGCTGGATGTAGTCCTGTGGAACGGCTTGCCATGCCATTTCCACCTGGCGCCTCAGTTGGACCAGCGTTCGTGCTGGACGTGCAGACCGCGTGAGACGACGCTTCATCCAGTCCCAAACATGCTCAATGGGGGACAGATCCGGAGATCTTGCTGGCCAGGGTAGTTGACTTACACCTTCTAGAGCACGTTGGGTGGCACGGGATACATGCGGACGTGCATTGTCCTGTTGGAACAGCAAGTTCCCTTGCCGGTCTAGGAATGGTAGAACGATGGGTTTGATGACGGTTTGGATGTACCGTGCACTATTCAGTGTCCCCTCGACGATCACCAGTGGTGTACGGCCAGTGTAGGAGATCGCTCCCCACACCATGATGCCGGGTGTTGGCCCTGTGTGCCTCGGTCATATGCAGTCCTGATTGTGGCGCTCACCTGCACAGCGCCAAACACACATACGACCATCATTGGCACCAAGGCAGAAGCGACTCTCATCGCTGAAGACGACACGTCTCCATTCGTCCCTCCATTCACGCCTGTCGCGACACCACTGGAGGCGGGCTGCACGATGTTGGGGCATGAGCAGAAGACGGCCTAACGGTGTGCGGGACCGTAGCCCAGCTTCATGGAGACGGTTGCGAATGGTCCTCGCCGATACCCCAGGAGCAACAGTGTCCCTAATTTGCTGGGAAGTGGCGGTGCGGTCCCCTACGGCACTGCGTAGGATCCTACGGTCTTGGCGTGCATCCGTGCGTCGCTGTGGTCCGGTCCCAGGTCGGCGGGCACGTGCACCTTCCGCCGACCACTGGCGACAACATCGATGTACTGTGGAGACCTCACGCTCCACGTGTTGAGCAATTCGGCGATACGTCCACCCGGCCTCCCGCATGCCCACTATACGCCCTCGCTCAAAGTCCGTCAACTGCACATACGGTTCACGTCCACGCTGTCGCGGCATGCTACCAGTGTTAAAGACTGCGATGGAGCTCCGTATGCCACGGCAAACTGGCTGACACTGACGGCGGCGGTGCACAAATGCTGCGCAGCTAGCGCCATTCGACGGCCAACACCGCGGTTCCTGGTGTGTCCGCTGTGCCATGCGTGTGATCATTGCTTGTACAGCCCTCTCGCAGTGTCTGCAGCAAGTATGGTGGGTCTGACACACCGGTGTCAATGTGTTCTTTTTTCCATTTCCAGGAATGTATTATACGCATGGGTGTGTGTACTGCTGCTACAGAGAGAGCAAGAGCTTGAAAGCCAGCTGAAAGCTATGCACTAAATATCATTCAACTATAGATAAGTGGTTGCCTTTCCTTTATTCTATGTGTTATTCCATCCACAAATTTCCATTTTTACCATGTAATCCTGTGACTTTCTTATTCTGTAGCTGTCAAACTCGAGTAATAATAATAATTATACTTTATTCAACATCGAATGATTCATTACACATGTATAAAAACAGGTTACAATTCTTGATACATAGCATGATAATACATTCTTCTGAATACGTCATTGATTAACAAAATTATTGAAGTACAAATAAAATGGTTTGCTTAACACTAATTACATATTTTTTGAAGCACTTCTTATTCTGCATGTAAGACTGGTACTCTTCTAATGTGTAAAATGGATTTTGTAACAGAAATTTCTTTAGCTGAAATTTAAGCTTCATTGTGGGTAGGGTCATAACTTTACTGGGCAGTGCGTTGGCTATCTTTAAACCTGCATATTGTGGACATCTTTAATAAAGTGCTGTTCTATGGCTGCTGATGTAAAATTTTTGTTTATTTCTGTTATTGTACTGATACAAATTGGAGCAAACGTTGGGCTGCAGTCTTTTAACAAGTAATATGGCTTTTAGAATGTACTTGTTTACTACAGTTAGTTCACCAGGATTTAGAAAAAAAACCCATGGCATGATTCCTTATATTTTGCTCCACAGATGATTCTTATATCCCTTTTCTGAAGTGGCAAGAGCTTATTTAGATTTGCTTTGGTTGTTGCTTCCCACATTTCTATTCTGTAATTCAGGTGAGAGGAAAATACAGCATGGTATGCAGTCTTTGCAGAACTTGCTGATCATATTAATTGCAAATATATTCTAACTTAGACAACTTACATGCTAGAGTGTCAACATGTGTGTCCCACTTTAGATTGTTAAACTAATTCATTGCCTATTTATAGTTTAATTTCATCATTAAAACTACTGTTGTTAAACTCCATGAGACATGTTTTACAACTGCTTACACTTACGTGGCTTTCACTAAAGTACTGAACAACTTCATTTGTCACATTATTACAATGGGTCTCTAGTTCATTAAATGATTCCTTTTTACACACAATGGATGTATCATCCGCATACAGAACTATTTTGGAACGCTGAGTGCAATATCTTATGTGTGTTTTCCATTTTGGAAGAATGTCTGTTTTGTCTGTAAACTTAATGTTTAGCAGTCTTTTTCATAGTGCCTCTTCTATGCAGTGAGTAGCAATCTATTCTTTTCTTACTGTTGTTATTCCATCCTGGACTTTCAATTGTTTGATACTACTAGTGCCGGGCTTACAAAAGGTAAAATTATGTTTTTAGCCAAGTGATTATGTTTAAAGCTAATACAGAACTTTAAAGGTCATCTTTACTCTGTTCTGTTACGCTCTCTTAAGCCATCTCTAGTTGCAGTGATAGGGGTATCATCAGATTCTCACAGCGTGATACCAGACAAGTTGTCCTCAGGTCAACATTTGAAACTCCAGAGCTCTTACTGTGATAGATTATGTGTTGTTACAAGTTACTTAGTTGTCACTCAGCATACCTATAAGAACTTGATGACTCAGAGAATCTATCAACAGGGCATGCACAGATGATATTGCTTCAAAGGCACTAAATGTTGTCAAGATAACAGATGGCAGTATTGACAAATTAGTGCTAAAACCCTGTTGAGAGTTGTTGGAGTTCCACTGCAAATCAAGCGTTTGTTTTTTGTTATTTAAAAGAAAAAATATGTTTTTGTTACTTTTACCCTGTTCTGCCATAGCAATTTACCAGGTAACCTTGCATTTGTTTTGTGATGACGGATATAGTTAGTTTGCCATAGATTTCTGTTTGTACCTGATCTGTACCTCTCAGTCCAGGCCATGAAGCCAGCCTGTTTCACCTTTCTGTAATCTGTAATAAATGAGCATTACCAAAGCCCTTAATCTTTGGAGGTCAGGTTTAAAACACCAGTGTATACTTCTATGAGTACTTTTGTTTTCCATATGCCTTTTTACTACTTTAGGACAAAATATATGTGAAGGATGAAGGATAAGCCTGTCAAAAGCTTCATGGGTATTTGTGTGGGCAGTCAGGCTTACTATTCATGACCTGAGAGAGTTAAGCCCTGTCTCATTGAGAATCCTTCTCACATTTGTTTATGGGAATTCTGTCTGTAAATTTAGTCACATTTCTTCATGTTTCAGTAGACAAACAGCATCAAAGATCTGTATTTTGTACAATGTTCTCTTTACATTAGTTGTAACATTGTCTGGACCATATAAATATTTTATCATCTTGTTGGCTTCACAGAAAATGTTATGTGATCTTTTGGTGTTCCGTTGTTATTGAACAGTGAATTAAAGTTGGCATGGGAGCTACGATTCCCTGTTACTGATTTGCTCACCTGGTTATTTCTTCACATTCGCCTATATCAGCTGAATGTCATTTCTCAAAGTGCAGCAGTTGTTTCTGGAAGTGAAGTGTAGAAAATTCTTGAAAAAAAAATTTTTTAAAAAATATCTCAACATATCTCAGAAGTAATGTAATATATAGTTCGCTCTCTTTTTACTATGACCATTCATAACAAATTCTTGGAACACCTCAAATACATCAGTATTGACATTGTTAAAAACTGACAGTTCCAGATAACCCAACTGAATTGAATTTGACAGCTACAGTAAGAGTTCCTCTCTGGGTCTTGCAATATCACTGTTAATGAGGCTGCAGTAGCATCTTTGGTTCATGGGTCATGTACATTTAGAGCTCTTGTAAGGATAAGTGTTTAATTGAATAATAACAATTAATTAATGCAATATTATATCATAAATTATGAATTAATACCTGTTGTAAAGTATAAGTTGAAGGTTTCACATTTATTTGCATATTTTTTTGAAAAAGAAAACATTTCATAGATGTGAATTTTGGGCTAGGTTTTGTTTATGTTATTGTATACTGTAAGTATTCAAGTAAGTAACCAAAGTGAAAAATTCAGAAATAAGTGAAAAGTTCATATAGTGTAGGCCCAGTTCTTTGTTTACTTTTGTTTCATCACATACATAATACAGATTTAATGATTTCTATTTCTCCTGAAGTTTTCAATATTAATTGAGTAGTCTAGGAGTTATTCTTGTTTAATTTAGACTAAAACTAAAATTTGTTTGCCAGGAGTGAGAAATATATGACTTGCCAAGGGATTGTTAGTTTCGGAGTGTGGTGTGAGGGTTGTTGCAGTTTGTTTCATGTTGTGGAGGATCAGGGAAATAAACAAGGATCATTGGTTGTATAGGATTTACTACAGTGATAGGAAGGAGGGAGAAGATTGCTGCCCTTCAGGCCGAACTAGATAAGATAAAACAAGATCTGGAAAGGTTGAGGAGAGAGAAGGAAAAAAAAGAGTGGGGAAGTGACAACAGGTGCAGAAGAAATAAGTATAGGACTTACTCAGACTGTGTTGTTTTCAATGTGAAAAACACATTTGGTCTGCTGTCACAGTTGGAAACTGATGAGCCACAAGTAGAAGTATGAGTAGACAGGTCACAACAAACTTTCAAAAAATGTTTGAAAAGTAAGAAGTCAGAGAAAGTTGTGAAGAAGAAGAAGAAAGTCTTGTTGTTAGGTAGTTCATAAGGTAGAGGTGTTGGCCAACTGTTGCAGGATGAACTAGTGTCAGGTTACCAGGTCTCAAGTTTTTTTAAACCTAATCCAAGTCTTGGTGAGGTCATAGAGGATGTAGGTTCACTTCGTAAAGACTTCACAGAGGAAGACACTGTCGTAATAGCGGGTGAGACATTTGGGGCGCCATTACCGGCCTCACTTAAACTCTTCTGTTAGGAAAATTAATTTAGAGGTGGAACGGCTGCTTGGATCAGGTTTGGCATCTCATGTTGGTGTCAATCTGTTGATTCTATCAGTAGGTGAGACTATACTAGGCATGGCCTTCACCTCAACAGGAAAGGAAAGAAAAAGAAAGGCTGTCGGGGCTAATAGCAAATAACTCAAGGGGAGCCACTATCACAAGTGGTAAAGTACCAATCATTACAAGTGACAACAACAATTTTTCAGGGTAGGGAGGGCAGAAATAAAAGACATTCAGAAACGGGCTGAAAATGACTTTCACACTGATAAAACGGGCAGCCAGAAAGCAAATTTTAATGTGCACAACTCATGCAGACAGCTGCCGATTGAAACTGGAGTATTCACAAATTTACAGAAGAATTAGGTTCATCCCGTTGTAATTCAGCCAGTGCACAAAATCTTTATCCTTATTACATCAGAATACCCAAGGACTAAGGGGTAAGCGATATGAGTTGTTTGTTTGTGTCGAAGAATTCGAGTTGAACAAAGTAGTTGATATAACCTGTCTCTCTGAACATCATGTGACCACTGGTATAGATATGTTAAATGTTACAGGATTCAATTTAGCTTCTTACTTCTGTAAAGAAAATATGGAAAAATGAGGAGTTCTCACATCTCATAAAACCAATAGTAAATGGGCTATCTGGTCATGACATGCAGCATTTTGCGTTAAATGTTGAAACTTGTCAGGACAAAAAGTCTATTAAGAGTGAGCACAGGAGGGTCATAAATCAGTCAAAAATTGAGAATTTTAGGAGACTGCTCAAAGACATGAACTGGGTAGATGTTTACAGTACTTCTGACTCAAATGGAAAATACAAAGCATTCATTAATAAAGTTACTTTCTGTTTTGAAAATTGTTTTCCCCTAAAGCTAACTCAAATCAAACAGAATCTAAAAATAAACCACAGATTATGCAAGGGATAAAGATATCATGTGGGACAAATAGGAAACTGTATCTACTATCTAGGAACAGCCATGATGTTAGCATTGTAATGGATCACAAAGAACACTGTGGAATACTGAAGCATGTAATCTAGAAATCTAAACAACTTTATTATGAGAAAAAGATAATTACATGAAGCAACAAAATGAAAACCATACAGGATATAACGAAGACAGAAACAGGTGGGGCCAAAAAGGCCGAGGAACAGATAGCTCTAAAACTAAGTGAGACATTGGTAACAAGTGCATTTAGTGTTGCAAACCTCCTTAACAAGTATGAGGGTGGTTTGAAAATTTCTCTGAATCACGACTTGAGGTCAGCGCTAGTGCAACAAGTTGTTCATGTGATATTAATTGGACTGTTGCCTGTAAACATGTGCCACGTCAGTGCTCTTGGAAGTGAGCTGTGGCAGTGACGTGGCTCTTTTGTTGTTCCCATGTAGTGATTTGTGATGATGGAAAAAAATCGAGATTCAAGCAGTGATTAAGTACTTTGTAAAGAAAAGTATGAAAGCAAAGGACATTCATAACGATTTTCAGAATACACTGGGGGACTCTGCTCCTTCATATTCAACTGTTGCCAAGTGGACAAATGAATTTAAGGGTATCAGTGATCATAAGTCAGTGGTTGCATCAATGACTACAAGTGTAATAAGAAATGCCAAGAAAGGAAGGAAAATATATTTGCTTAACAAGAGTGATAGGGCACAAATCGCAGAATATCTGAGTGACCACCATCAAACGTTCATTTCTGAGGAAGAGGATGTGGAACAAAAATGGAAAAAATTCAGAAACATCGTCCAGTACGCCTTAGATAAGTTCGTACCGACTAAGGTCCAAAGCGAGGGGAAAGATCCACCGTGGTATAACAATCATGTACGAAAGGTACTACGGAAACAAAGAAAGCTTCATCATAGGTTTAAGAGTAGTCGAATCATAGCTGATAAGGAAAAGCTGAACGAAGCGAAAAAGAGCGTAAAGAGAGCAATGAGAGAAGCATTCAACGAATTCGAACATAAAACATTGGCAAACAATCTAAACAAGAACCCTAAAAAGTTTTGGTCATATGTAAAATCGGTAAGCGGATCTAAATCCCCTATTCAGTCACTCGTTGACCACGATGGCACCGAAACAGAGGACGACCGAAGAAAGGCAGAAATACTGAATTCAGTGTTCCGAAACTGTTTCACTGCGGAAAATCGTAACACGGTCCCTGACTTCAGCCGTCGCACGGACGCCAAAATGGAAAATATTGAAATAAACGATATCGGAATTGATAAACAACTGCTATCACTTAGTAGCGGAAAAGCATCCGGACCAGACGAGATACCCTTAAGATTCTACAGTGATTATGCTAAAGAACTTGCCCCCTTTCTATCAGCAATTTATCGTAGATCGCTGGAAGAACGTAAAGTACCTAGCGACTGGAAGAAAGCGCAGGTCGTTCCCATTTTCAAGAAGGGTCATAAATCAGATGCGAATAATTATGGGCCTATTTCGCTTACGTCAATCTGTTGTAGAATAATGGAACATGTTTTGTGTTCTCGTATTATGACGTTCTTAGATAATACAAATCTCCTTCATCATAACTAACATGGATTCCTCAAACAGAGATCATGTGAAACTCAGCTCGCCCTATTTGCCCAAGAAATTCACAGTGCCGTAGACACTGGCGAGCAGATTGATGCCGTATTCCTGGACTTCAGGAAGGCATTTGATACGGTTCCGCACTTACGTTTAGTGAAAAAAATACGAGCTTACGGAATATCGGACCAGGTTTGTGATTGGATTCAGGATTTCCTAGAAGAAAGAACACAACATGTCATTCTTAACGGTTCAAAATCTGCAGATGTAGAGGTAATTTCGGGAGTACCGCAGGGAAGCGTGATAGGACCTTTATTGTTTACAATATACATAAATGACTTAGTTGACAACATCGGTAGCTCCGTGAGGCTATTTGCAGATGACACGGTTGTCTACAAGAAAGTAGCAACATCAGAAGACTCGTACGTACTCCAGGAGGACCTGCAGAGGATTAATGCATGGTGCGACAGCTGGCAGCTTTCCCTAAACGTAGATAAATGTAATATAATGCGCATACATAGGGGCAGAAATCCATTCCAGTACGATTATGCCATAGGTGGTAAATCATTGGAAGCGGTAACGACCGTAAAATACTTAGGAGTTACTATCCGGAGCGATCTGAAGTGGAATGATCACATAAAACAAATAGTGGGAAAAGCAGGCGCCAGGTTGAGATTCATAGGAAGAATTCTAAGAAAATGTGACTCATCAACGAAAGAAGTAGCTTACAAAACGCTTGTTCGTCCGATTCTTGAGTATTGCTCATCAGTATGGGACCCTTACCAGGTTGGATTAATAGAAGAGATAGACATGATCCAGCGAAAAGCAGCGCGATTCGTCATGGGGACATTTAGTCAGCGCGAGAGCGTTACGGAGATGCTGAACAAGCTCCAGTGGCGGACACTTCAAGAAAGGCGTTACACAATACGGAGAGGTTTATTATCGAAATTACGAGAGAGCACATTCCGGGAAGAGATGGGCAACATATTACTACCGCCCACATATATCTCGCGTAATGATCACAACGAAAAGATCCGAGAAATTAGAGCAAATACGGAGACTTACAAGCAGTCGTTCTTCCCACGCACAATTCGTGAATGGAACAGGGAAGGGGGGATCAGATAGTGGTACAATAAGTACCCTCCGCCACACACCGTAAGGTGGCTCGCGGAGTATAAATGTAGATGTAGATAGATGTAAATTTGGTCAGGGAGCTTAGATGATGTACCCATGTGGATGACCTCGCACTTTTCTTTGTTTAGTGCCAATTGCTACTCTTTGCACCATACAGAAATTCTCTCTAGATCATTTTCTAATTGGAATTGATCATCTGATGATTTTACTAGATGGTAAATTACAGCATCATCTGCAAAGAATCTAAGGGGGCTGCTCAGATTATCACCTAGATCGTTTATGTAAATCAGGAACAACAGAGGGCCTATGACACTACCTTGCAGAACGCCAGATATCACTTCTGTTCTATTCAATGATTTACTGTGTATCACTACGAACTGTGACCTTTCTGAGAGGAAATCATGAATCCAGTAACACAACTAGATGATATTCGATATGCATGCAATTTGATTAATAGTCGCTTGTGAGGAATGGTATCAAAAGCCTTCTGGTAATCTAGGAATATGGAATCGATCTGAGGTCCATTGTTGACAGCACTCATTACTTCATGGGAATAAAGAGCTATCTGTGTTGCACAAGAATGATATTTTCTGAATCCGTGTTGGTTATGTATCAATAGGTCATTTTCTTCACGGTGATTCATAATGTTAAAGTACAGTATATGCTCCAAAATCCTACCGCAAATTGAGGTCAGTGATATGGGTCAGTAATTCAATGGGTTGTTCCTATTTCCTTTCTTGAATATTGGTTTTACCTGTGTTACTTTCCAGTCTTTAGGAACAGACCTTTCATCAAGTGAGCGGTTGTATATGATTGCTAAGAAAGGCACTATTATGTCGGCATACTCTGAAAGGAACCTGATAGGTATACCATCTGGACCAGAAGACTTGCCTGTCTTAAGTTATTTGAGTTGTTTCGCAACACGTAAGATATCTACTTTTATGTCACTCATGCTAACAGCTGTTCTGGTTTCAAATTCTGGAATAATTACTTCGTCTTCTTTCGTGTACTCCCAGCAGTGGCCATCCTGCCAGGTGGCCTTTGCTGCGGCTGGGTGGCACCCGTGGGGAGGGCCCTGGTCGGAGTGGGTGGCATCAGGGCGGATGACACGTGATGAAGCATAGTCCATCATCTCTTGCTGGTGGTGAAACACCAGCAGTCTCTAAGTGATCACGAGCTCAATTCAACACACAGAAGTACGACCCCAAATCGTTCCCCTTCCTGGCCACACCATGGGAGGAACATCAGGCTAAGGATGGCAGCGGATCTTATTCACCCCAGTACTTGTATGTTCGATAGCTGATGGGGAATCTTTTATGACGATGAAGCCTCATTTTTTTGTTGAGCATTTAGAGGACAAGTTTGGGGAAGTGGAGCGATTGTCCAAAATGAGATCTGGGTCAGTCTTGATCAAAACAGCATCCTCTACCCAGTCACAGACGTTACTTGCCTGTGACAAGCTGGGTGATGTTTCTGTAACCATCACACCCCATAAGAGCTTAAATATGGTCCAGGATATCATATTTCACAGAGACCTTGTTTTGCAGTCTGACGATGAGCTGTGCGCGAATTTAGAATGGCGAGGTGTACGTTTCATCTGGCGTGTCCACCGGGGTCCAAGGGATAATCAGCTTGCCACTGGTGCCTTCATCTTGGCCTTCGAGAGTGGTACATTGCCTGAGAAGGTCAAGGTGATGGTCTACCGCTGTGATGCAAAGCCCTATATCCCTCCCACAATGCGGCACTTTAAGTGCTGGAAGTTCAGCCATATGTCTTCGTGCTGTACTTCCAGTGCCACATGTCGAGGTCGAGATTGTGGGGAAAAAAAAAAAAAAAAAAAAAAGAAGGAAGGCTCTGAGCACTATCGGACTTAACTGCTGTGGTCATCAGTCCTCTAGAACTCTGAAGTACTTAAACCTAACTAACCTAAAGACATCACACACATCCATGCCCGAGGCAGGATTCGAACCTGCGACCATAGCAGTTGCGCAGTTCCAAACTGTAGCGCCTAGAAATGCTTGGCCACTCTGGCCGGCTCCTGATACCCCACCTCCCATCTGTGTCAACTGCAGAGAGCACCATTTGCCTTTGCTCACCAGACTGCAGGATTCTCCAGAAAGAAAGGAAAATCATGGAGTACAAGACCCTGGACTAACTGACCTACACTGAGGCTAAGAGAAAATTTGGAACGCCTCCATCCTGTATGTATGACATCATCTTACGCCACTGCTACAACAGTTCTGGCACCATCAGCTCCGCCAACCCCAGTTACGTCTCAGAGCCGGAAGACTACGTACACCTGCCATCTTGATGATGGGGGACATTTCCCTCCCTGTTGTTCCTGCACCACTTACTGCGGGAGCAACACCACCCCAACCATTGGAGATAACAATCGCCACTTCTGCGCTGGAGAAGCATAAGTCTTCTTAGGCTCATCTTGCTAGGAAGGGGTCTCTTGGGTCACTCCCTTCCCAGGTTTGTGCCTGTGGGAAAGATGACACCCACCAGTGGCTGAAGTGCTCAAAAGCAGGTGGTCGTAGTGTTTCACGCTCATCCTCAGTCCTGGAGACTGAGCCAGTGAAATCCTCCCAGCTAGTGAAACCCAAGGAGCAGTGAGAGAAATCCAAAAAGAAGACCCCTAAGATCAAGGGAATTGTGGTGGCACCCACACCACCGCCACCTATAAGCTCTGCATCTGAGGATGGGGTTGAGATTCTGGCATCGACTGAGGACCTAGATCTCACCAGATCCTCAGACACAATGGATACAGACTGCTGAGGCAATAAGTTGGTGGCAGCAGGTGACTCTGAGGCGTAAACTGCCTCATTGAATGTTCCATGCCTTCCCAGTCTCACGGTGATGTCATCATCCAGTGGAATTGCGACGATTTTCTCCACCACTTGACTGAGCTACAGCAACTGTTAAGTGTTTTACACCTGCTATCTGCATTGCCCTCCAAGAAACCTAATGCGCACCCTTGCCACCTGTGGCTATGACGGTTATTACAGGAACCGCAGTGACTATAATTGAGTGTCAGGTGGAGTTTGTGTATATGTTCTAAACACAGTCTGCAGTGAGACTGTGTCCATTCAAACCCTTTTTGAAGCTGTGTCTGTCAGAATAAGGAAGACACAGGAAATAACTGTCTGCAATGTATATCTTCCTCCAGATGGTGCAGTAGCCCTGAATGTATTAGCTGACCTGATTGATCAACTCCCTAAGCCTTTCCTACTTTTGGGAGATTTTAACACCCATAACCCCTTGTGGGGTGGCACCATGCTTACTGGCCGAGGCAGAGATGTCGAAACTTTAATGTGTCAGTTTGACCTCTGCCTGTTAAATACTGGGGCTGCCACACATTTCAGTGTGCCTCTTGCAGCCCAGGAGGTCTCCCATGTATCCACTGGAGAGCACATGACGACATGTGTGGTAGTGACCATTTCCACAACTTCCTGTCACTGCCCCTGTGTTAGGCCCACAGACGCCTGCCCAGATGGGCTTTAAACAAGGCGGACTGGGAAACTTTCACCTCTTCTGTCACCGTTGAATCTCCCTCACATGATAAAATCAATGTGATGGTTGAGCAGTTGACTACAACAATTGTTTCTGCAGCAGAAAATGCGATCCCTCACTCTTTAGGGTGCCCCCAGCGTAAGGCACTCCCTTGATGATGGTCGCAGGAAGTCGCTGAAGTAATTAAGGAGTGTTGGCGACCTGTACAGTGGCATAAGTGTCACCCTTCCTTGCAGAACCTCATAGCCTTTAAAAGGATCCATGCCCGCATTCGCCAACTTATCAAACAACAAAGCAGGAGTGTTGGGAGAGATACGTCTTGACCATTTGGTGCCATACGCCATCTTCCCAAGCCTGGGCAAAGAACAAACGTCTTTTTGGGTACCAGACCGCAACAGGTGTTCCTGGTGTTACCATAAATGGCGTGTTATCTACCAACGCAAATGTGATTGCCAAACACTTTGCTCGAGCCTCTGCATTGGAAAATTAACCCCCAGCCCTTCGCACTCTCAGATGGCGGCTGGAAGGGAAAGTCCTCTCATTCACTACATGCCACAGTGAATTCTATAACACCCCATTTACAGAGTGGGAGCTCCTCAGTGCCCTTGCACATTGTCCCGACACAGCTCCTGGGCCTGATCGGATCCACAGCCAGATGATTAAACATCTCTCATTTGACTACAAGCGACATATCCTCATCATCTTCAACTGGATGTGGTGTGATGGCATCCTTCCATCGTAGTGGCGGCAGAGCACCCTCATTCTGGCGCTCAAACCCAGTAAAAAATGACTTGATGTGGATAGCTATCAGCCCATCAGCCTCACAAATGTTCTTTGTAAGTTGGTGGAATGTATGGTGTGTCGGCGGTTGGGTTGAGCCCTGGAGTTACGTGTCAGGGTGGCTTCCACCAGCGTCACTCTACCACTGATAATCTAGTGTCCCTTGAGTCTGCCTTCCGGACAACCTTTTCCAGATGCCAACATCTGGCTGCCGTCGTTTTTGATTTACGAAATGTGTATGACACGACCTGGCAACATCATATCCTTGCCACATTTTATGATTGGGGTCTCTGGGGCCCACTCCCAATTTTTATCCAAAACCTCTTGTCGCTCCGTACTTTCCATGTCCAAGTTGGTGCCTCTGATAGTTCCATCCATATCCAGGAGAATGGAGTCTCGCAGAGCTCTGTATTGAGTGCCTCTCTATTTTTAGTGGCCATTAATGGTCTAGTAACAGCTGTCGAGCCCTCTGTCTAACCTTCTCTGTTTGCAGACGACTTCTGCATTTTGTACTGCTGCTCCAGTACTGGTGTTGCTGAGCATTGCCTATGGGGAGCCATCCACAAGTCGCAGTCATGGACTCTAACCCATGGCTTCCAGTTTTCTGCCATTAAGACATGTGTCATGCATTTCTGTTGCCATCATACCATTCATCTGGAACCAGCACTTTACCTTAATGACGATCCACTCACTGTAGTGGAGACATATGAATTCTTAGGTCTGGTTTTCGACGCTCGGTTGACTTGGCTCCATCATCTTCGTCAGCTTAAGAAGAAGTGCTGGCAGCACCTCAATGCCCTCCGTTGATTGAGCAACACCAATTGGGCTGCAGATCACTGGTGCTGCTGCAGCTTTACAGAGCCCTTGTTCAATCCAACCTTGACTATTGGAGTATGATTTATGGTTCGGCGGCGCCCTCAGCATTGCATTTACTCGACCCATTGCACCATTGTGGAGTTTGACTAGTGACAGGAGCTTTTACGACTAGTCCGGTGACAAGCATACTGGTGAAGGCTGGAGTCCCTCCATTGAAGGTCAGTCATGTACAACTGCTCACCAGTTATGTTGCTCACATTCATAGCTCTCCTGAACATCCTAGTTACTGTCTTCTTTTTTCAACCATAACGGTTCACCTCCCACATAGGCACCCCAGATCAGGGCTAATGATTGCGGTTCACGTTCGTGCGCTTGTCTAAACTGGAGTCCTTCCCTTCATCTCCTCTCCTTGAGGTCCATTCACGTACACCTCCATGGTGTAGCTGTAAGGCCAAAGCTTTACCTGGACCTTTCACATGGTGCTGAGGACTCCGTTAAGCCTGCAGCTCTCTGCTGTCACTTCCTCTCAATTCTTGAAGTGTTCCGTGGCTCTGAAGTGGTTTACACTGATGGCTCGATGGCTGATGGTAATGTTGGCTTCGCCTTTGTTCACAGAGGCCATATTGAACAGCATTCCTTGCCCAATGGCTGCAGTGCATTCTCTGCAGATCTGATGGCCATATCTTGTGCATTTCAGTGTGTTCGATCATGCCCCGAGGAATCATTTTCTGACTCCTTTAGCATTTTCTGACTTCTTGCGAAGCCTACAAGCTATCGACCAGTGCTATGCTCGCCATCCTTTGGTGGTACCCATCCAGAAGTCCATGTATGCCCTGGATCGGTCCCATCATTCAGTGGTGTTTGTGTGGGCCCCGGGACATGTTGGCATCCCAGGCAATGAACTTGCTGACAGGCTGGCCAAACAGGCTACATGGAAACCACTTCTGGAGAAGGGCATCTCTGAACCTGACCTGCATTCTGACTTACGTCACAGGGTTTTTTGGCTTTGGGAGACAGAATGGCATAACATTATGCACAACAAACTGCGTGTCATCAAGGAGACTATTAATGTGTGGAATTCTTCTATGTAGGCCTATCGCAGTTAATCAGTTGCTCTCTGATGGCTCCTCATTGGCCACACTTGGGCGACCCACAGTTACCCCTTGCACCATGATGACCTGCCTCAGTGTCAGAGCGGTGCCTGGTTGACAGTGGCCCATATTCTGCTGCACTGTCCCACTTTGACTGCCCAGTTACAAAATCTGGGGTTACCGGATTCGTTGCTGCTCGTTTTATCTGACAATGCCTCATTGGCTGATTTAGTTTTACATTTTATTCATGAGGGTGGGTTTTATCATTTGATCTAAGTTTTAGTGCATGTCCTTTGTCCCTCTGTGTCCTCCACCCTAGTGCTTTTAGGGTGGAGGTTTTAATGTGTTGCAGAGTTGCTGGCCTTTCCTTTCTATTCTCGTGGTCAGCCAGCCACTGTAATCTGCTTTCTTGTTTTACTCTCTTCTGTTTCTAGCGTCTATTTGTGTTTTCTTGTCCTCTTTTGTTCCTTTTAGTGTTCTTTGCCTTTCCTTCATACTTGTGGTTTTTCCTTTCTTTCCGTTTTGTGTTATATGTCTCGTCTGTTCTATTCTCACACTTGTTTCATTGTTTTATTAGGAACAAGGGACCGATGACCTCATAGTTTGGTCCCCTCCCTCTCTTTTAAACCAACCAACCAACCTACATCTTTCTCAATCTGCTTAAGGTATTCACCTCTTGGTCTCCCTCTATGATTTTTATCTTCTATGTGTCCTACCAACCGATCCCTTCTAGTCAAGTTGCGCCACAAATTTCTCTTCTCCCCGTTTCTATTCAGTACCTCATCATTAGTTACTTAATCTACCATTCTAATCTTCAGCATTCTTCTGTAGTACCACATTTCAGAAGCTTCTATTCTCTTCTTGTCTAAATTATATTGTCCTTGACTCCATACAAATACTTTCAGAAAAGACTTCTTGACACTTAAATCTATACTTGATGTTAACAAATTTCTTTTCTTCAGAAATACTTTCCTTGCCATAGCCAGTCCACATTTTATATCCTCTCTACTTTGACCAGCATCACTTATTTTGCTCCCCAAGTAGCAAAACTCATTTACTAATTTTAAGTGGCTCATTTCCTAATCTAATTTCCTCAGAATGACCTGATTTAGTTCGACTACATTCCACTATTCTCCTTTTGCCTTTGTTGATCTTCATCTTATATCATCCTTTCAAGACACTGTCCATTCTGCTCAACTCTTCTTCCAAGTCCTGACAAAATTACAATGGTGTCGGCAAACGTCAAAGTGTTTATTTCTTCACCCTGGATTTTAATTCCTAATCCAATTTTTTTCGTTTCCTTTACTGCTTGCCCAGTATATAGATTGAATAACATTGGGGATAGGCTACAACCCTGTTTCACTCCCTTCTCAACCATTGCTTCCCTTTCGTACCCCTCGTCTCTTATAACTGTCATCTGGTTTCTGTATAAATTGTAAATAACCTTTCGCTCCCTGTATGTTATTCTTTCCACTATCAGAATATGAGAGAGAGTATTCCAGGCAACATTGTAAAAAGCTTTCTCTAAGTCTACAAATGCTATTAACATAGGTTTGCCTTTCCTTAATCTATCTTCTAAGATAAGTTGTGGGGTCAGTATTGCCTCACATATTGTTACATTTCTATGGAATCCAAACTGATCTTCCCCAATGCTGGCTTCTACCAGTTTCTCTATTCGTCTGTAGAGAATTTGTGTTAGTATTTTGAAACCATGACTTATTAAAGTGATAATTCAGTAATTTTCACACCTGTCAACACCTGCTTTCTTTGGAACTGGAATTATTATATTTTTTTAAAGTCTGAGGGTATTTTGTCTGTCTCATACATCTAGCTCACCAGATGGAAAGAGTTTTGTCATGGCTACCTCTCACTCTCTCAAGGGTGTTATTAGTTCTAATGGAATGTTGTCTACTCCCGGGGCCTTGTTGTGACTTAGGTCTTTCAGAGTTCTATGAGATTCTTCAAACAATATCATACCTCCCTTCTCTCTTCATCTGCATCTTATTACCTTTTCAAACTATTGCCCCTAGTACTTCTTCCTTGTACAGATCCTCTGTATACACCTTCCACCTTTCCACATTCCCTTCTTTGGTTAGGACTGGTTTTCCATCTGAACTCTTGATATCCATAAAGTTGGTTCTCTTTTCTCCAAAGGTCTCTTATAATTTTCGTGCAGGCAGTATCTATCTTACCCCTTGTGATGTATGCCTCTACATCCTTACATTTGTCCTCTAGCAATTCCTGCTTAGCCATTTTGCACTTTCTGTCGATGTCATTTTTGAGAAGTTTGTATTCCTTTTCACTAGCTTCATTTATTACATTTTTATATTTTCTCATTTCATCAGTTAAATTCAATATCTATTGTGTTACCCAAGGATTTCTACTATCCCTTGTTTTTTTACCTGTTTGATCCTCTGCTGCCTTCACTATTTCATCTCCAATGCTACCCATTCTTCTTCTTCTTTCCCCTGTTCTTGTCAATGATTCCCTGATGGTCTCTCTGAAACTCTTTACATCCTCTGGTTCTTTCAGTTTATCCAGGTCCCATCTCCTTAAATTACTACCATTTTGCAGTTGCTTCAGTTTTACTCTACAGTTCATAACCAATAGATTGTGGTCAGAGTCGACATCTGCCCCTGGAAGTGTCTCACAATTTAAAACCTGGTTCCTAAATCTCTGTCTTACATTTCTGAAACCGTCCAGTGTCTCCAGGCCTCTTCCACAAATACAACCTTCTTTCATGATTCTTAACCCAAGTGTTAGCCATGATTAAGTTATGCTCTGTGTATAATTCTACCAGGTGGCTTTCACTTTAATTCCTTATCTCTAGTCCATAATCACATACTACTTTTCCTCCTCTTTCTTTTCCTACTATCAAATTCTAATCCCCCATGACTATTAAATTTTCATCTCCCTTAACTGTCTGAATAATTTCTTTCATTGCATTATGCATTTCTTCAATCTCTTTCTCATCTGTGGAGCTAGTTGGCATATAAACTTGAGCTACTGGCATGAGCTTTTTGTCTATCTTGGCTAGAATAATGCCTTCACTCTGCTGTTCATAGTAGCTTTTCCGCATTCCTGTTTTTTAATTCATTATTAAACCTACTCTTGCATTACCCATATTTGGTTTTGCATTTATAACACTGTATTCACATGACCAGAAGTCTTATTCCTACTCTGTCTAACTTTAGCCTATCCACTTCTCTTTTTTAAATTATGTAAACTACCTGCCCAATTAAGGGATGTGACATTCCGCTCTCTGATCTGTAGAATGACAGTTTTATCTCTCCTGATTACAACTTCCTCCAGATTAGTCACCACCCGGAGATCCGAATGGGGGACTATTTTACACACAAGAGGATGCCGTCGTCATTTAACCATACCCTCAAGAAAAATTATGGCTGTAGTTGCCCCTTACTTTCAGCTGTTTGTAGTACGAGCACCACAAGGCCATTTTAGTTTAGTTACAAGGGCCATCCAGACTGTTGCCCCTGCAACTACTGAAAAGGCTGCTGACCCTCTTCAGGAACCACACGTTTGTCTGGCCTCTCATCAGTTACCCCTCCATTGTGCTTGACCTACAGTATGGGTATTGCTGAGGCACCCAAGCCTCTACCAACAGCAGGGTCCATGGTTCATGTCTCCAAAAGAAGTCGCATCCATTATAAAATCATTTTAAGTCTTCTAGTGGTTATGATAACATATCAGCAAAGTTAATCATAGAGTGCTCATGTAAGTTGAGTTCTGTCATAAGCTATTTGTGTAATCAACCTATTATCAGCAGAACATTTCCAGGCTGTCTAAAATATGCCAAGGTTAAGCCAATTTACAAGAAGGGGGATAAAGAGATACCATCAGATTTCACTTTTGCGAGATTTTTCAAAAATATTGGAAAAAGTTGTGTTCAAGCATCTTCTTAAGCACCTGACTGCAAATAATATATTGTCCAAGTCACAGTTTGTGTTACTGAAAGGTTCTGATATAGAGAAAGCTATTTACATGTATATCGAGAATGTAGTTAATTCATTTGATAACAAAATAGAGGCTACTGGCATTTTCTGTGACCTGTCAAAAGTCTTTGACTGTGTGAATCACAGCATTCTCATAAGTAATTAGAATATTATGGTGTCACTGGCAGTGCTGCAAAATGGTTTGAATCTTATCTAGCTAACAGGAAACAAAGGGTGTTGGTGAGAAGTACCTGTGAAGTAAGCTGTCAAAGTCTTTGTCTGATTGGGAATTAATTACATGTGGTGTTCCTCAAGGTTACATCTCGGGACTGTTGCCTTTCCTAGTGTACATTAATGACCTCTCATCTGTTAAATTGCCAGATGCTAATTTTGTTTTGTTTGCAGATGATACAAACATTGCAATATGTAGGAAGTCAAGTACAGATTTAGAAATGGGTGCTAATCAAATTTTCACTGACGTTAATAAATAGTTAAAAGCGAATTCACTGTCATTAAACTTTGAAAAGACTTTATATACGCAGTTCAGAACCTGTAAGAGATTTCCTTTCACAAAACTTAAAATATTAACTCTGCTATCCTTATACATAAATGAGATTATTATATTTTTGTACACCAGACATGAATTATTTGAGAGAAACCATTTTGTCCATTCACATGATACTAGAAACAAAGAAAATTTTATGCTCCCCACCAACCACCTCAGACTATATGCCCAGGGACCTAAATACATGGGATGAAAATTGGTAATAAATTAAAAGGCAACAAGTTAATGCAGATGAAGTTAGGTTCACTTAAAAGAAAGCTATATGAGGTACTGACACTGAAGTGTTGTTACTTATTGGATGAATTCATACAGGACAAACTGCAAATTTGAGCTCGATACAATGTGTTACATATTCCAAGAAACATCCTTTTAGTGTTGTTATTTATTGTAGTGCTATTATTTGTTAACGTAAGAATCATTGTAACTGTATTCTAAATTTTTGACATGTCTCCTGTATGCAAACCAAATGGATTGCAAATGTACATCACAAGATAAATAAAACACAATTCACAGTTCTCATGTGTATAACATATAAAGATATGGAGATCGAAGTGGTTGACAGTGTTAAATTTCTGGGATTACAACTCGATAGTAAATTAAGTTGGGAAGGTCATACCTCAGAATTGCTGAAGCACCTAATCAAGTCTGTATTTTCAGTGAGAATGATGTCAGATGCAGAAGATATAAATGTAAAAAAAAAAAAAAAAAAACTCGAATACTTTTCTTACTTGCATTCTGTTATATTATATGGGACCATATTCTGGGGTAACTCATCAAACTGAGCAAAAGCTTTTAGCATGCAAATGCATGTAATAATATTCATTTGTGGTGTAAATTCAAGGACATCATGTAGAAACTCGTTCAAGGAACTTTGTATTCTAACCACTGCTTCTCAGTATCTTTATTCCTTACTAAAATTTGTTGCAAATAATATATCTTATTTCTAACCAATAGCTCAATACATAGTATCAATACTAGAAAAAAGAACAATGTACATAAAGACCTAAAATCAGTTACCTTGGTCAAAAAAGGGGTCCAATATCCAAGAATATACATTTTCAATAATTTTCCAGCAATCATTGCAGACAAAGCAAGTTTAAACAGAGTTTGAAAAAAATGTGACTGGCAACTCCTACTAATCTATAGATGAATATCTTAACAGAGACTGTTAGACCAGCATAAGTAAAAATGCCAATTTGATTTCAGTTTTGACAGCAGTTGGTCACAACAGTCAAGATTAGATATTTTATGTATAATGAATTTATTAAAATTGCATGGCAATGCTACATTCTGACAGTGTGTTAATTCTATAAATATTAGCAGTTCCAGTTTACTGTAATTTATTCACCTATTTTGATAATCTCCTGACAAATGATCAAGGTAGTGAGTACCTACATTAACATGTTTTATGTTTTTTACGTTATACTTTCTGACATGTTCCACACCCATGCATCAACATTGCATAAGAATTACATACCAACAATTTACGTAAATGTTCTGGAAGAAATATGCAATGAACTCAAGGACAGCATTATCTGGATTTCAGTTGATGAAGCTACAGACACTTGTGGCTGTTAAACTGGAAATTTAGTTGTTGGTACTTTAAAAGAAGAGTCTTCTTGTTTCCATTCAGCAGCCTGCAAAGAACTTAAAAATGTAAATCATTCTATGATCACCAGATTTGTGAATGAGGGTATTAGAAAAATATTTCTGCATATGAAAAGGTGTTTGTGTTTATTTCAGATGCTGCTCCCTCTATGATCAAAGCAACAAAAGCGCTCTCAATATTTTATCCCAAATTGATTCATGTGATGTGCTTTGCTCATGGAGTACATTGGTACATTGCCTTGCTGAAGAAGTACTTCCCATGTTTGTGAATGTAAATAAACTGATTTCATCCTCAAAGTAATTGTTTCTGAAGGCTCCTGCTCGCATCAAGACCTACAAAGAGAAAGTATGAAATGTGCCTTTACCTCTCTAAACAGTGGTAACTTGTTGCTGTACATGGGTTGAAGCTGTGTTGTTTTACAATGAACGTTTTGAGGCCATTAGAGGGGTAGTACACAACTTTGATAGTGCAGAGGCTTTGGTAGTTTGCCAGTGCAATGAAGTTTTTAATTATTCCGGTATTAAAAGACGCATTGCTGTGATTAACACTCATGTTTGCCATATACTTGCAAGTATTAAAAAGCTTGAAACTCAAGGTTTGGCATTGAATGAATCTATTCAGTTAGTGGATAAAATTGTTCTAGTGAACTCCTCATAGCTGGAGATACTCCCAAAAAAACTTAAAGAAAAGGTTGATAACATTTTAAACAATAACTGAGGCTTTGAACACTTGTGCCAAATTGATAGTTTTATTAATGGGACAGGTGAACTTTTACCAGAAACAATAAGTGCTAACGTAGCACCCAAATTCAAATATTGCCCAGTTACCTCAGTTGATGTATAACTTTCCTTTTGTGCTTATAAAAATGTTTTGAGTGATTAAAGACACAATCTTGATAGTGAATATTTGATACAGTACTTGTGTGTATTGAACTGAGGACCTAGAAACAATGGAGAGGCTTCATCCCACCATAGCACTCAGTGGCTCACAACCCCACCACAGTCCACCCACCCCACCGCCATCCCACACTGAACCCGGGGTAGTTGTGTGGTTCGGCCCCAGTGGATGCCCCCACTCCCCTCCCCCTCCCTGGAATGTCTCATACCAGGCGAGTGTAACCCCAAATAAGCCCACATTCACTGAGGCAGATGGAAAACTGCCTTAAAAACCATTGTGAGGCTGGCCGGCACACTGAACCTTGACACTAATCTGCCAGGTGGATTCGTGCTAAGGGACCAACATGCCTTCCCGCTCGGGAAGCAGCACATTAGACCGCACGGCTAACCGGGGAGGCTGGAACAGTACTTCGTCGTTTATGTTTACAGTAGTAGAGAAATGTAAAATAAATTGTAAATGATACTTTGGTCCAATAGTATTAATTAAAAGTTAGTGCTGTTCAAAAAAATTCATGATTCTATGTCGTTTTTTAAATAAAATATTACAGAGGTTTTGGGCATGTCCATCTACATGCGATATCTCTTGAAGTTGGTCCTGTTCATATCAATTGTTTCGCTGCAACTCACTCGTATCGCATCCACTTGTTACTGACAACAATAGCAAAGAAGGAACAATTCTTGAAACATGGTATGCGTCCCCATTTTGTAAATTTTTAGAAAATAATTCCAGAAAGGCCCTCTTCCTAACCCCTACCAGAAAGTATAGAATAAATGATATCAGCGATGTGAATATACTGTTTTTTCTCATGTCCGGCACTCTTCCTCGTAATTGATATGCACAGGTTCAACTTTGAGACTGATGTACACAGTAACCACCATGTATTTTTATTATTTGCTCTTGCATATTTTGACATTTTTTAACCATTTTTCATGCTTATTTTCATGCATATTTTAAGGTTTTTATGATGCATGTAATTTGGTCTCTAGTAATGAGAGTGCTATCGTTATCCCGGATTGCAGATATGCTGTAGCATACTACACTGAATTATAACTTGAATAAAACTTTAATGGTGGTGATCAGCATTCATCAGTTTGGTAGATGCCATGGAACACGTCATTTCACCAAGTGATTTGTTACACTACAGCCTAAAGATATTGAGCTGCTGCATGTGATTTGTTGCTGTTATCCTAATGTCAGTACTGATTTGTCCAAAAATTGACATCACAGAATTTTAACAATTGGGAAATAGTATTTGCTAACACCTTTGCAAATAAAAATCACTTTGAAATCTGGTAGTATTATAGCAGCTGCTTCAGTCACTTATATAATGCAGAAATTAATGTCATGAAGTCCTATAGCATCTCAGCTTGATCAATCAAGGTATAAAATTCGTGATGAGAACAGAGTGAGAGTGATAGCTATAGTTTTTTCTCAAATTGTTCAAGAGAAGAAGTGGATTGGTCACTGAGACATAGTGCCTGCAGGAAGTCCACCATAATGACCTCTATCTGTGTGCCAAGAGCCCTCAGCACCTATTACACAGAAGTCCATGCTAAGAACATTGGTCCACAGTGCAAGTGCTTGCAAGATGAAGAAAGCCTTTATGAAGAACTCAAACCCCTGAGGGAAGTTTTCAAGAACAACCACTATTCAGAACAACAAACTGAGTGAGCCCTTCAACACAAATTGACACCATGTGCAGTTGGAACCAATACCAGTGAAAAAGCAATCAGAATCAATTATCCTCCACACAATTGATTTTATTTTTGGATGTTTAGGAGAAACTTTGAAAGTATGGTTTCAAATATATAATGACCCTTCCAACAAAATGTAAAAGTGTATTATGTTGTGTGAAAGACAATCTGAGGCACTGAAAACTGCATATATATTGTGTACTGTGTGAGTGTGATGTCGTATGTTAACAATATTATGAGATGGAAAGTTGCTACTCACCATATAGCGGAGATGTTGAGTCGCAGATAGGCACAACAAAAAGATTTTCACGCTTAAAGCTTTCACACAATGGGCTTTGTCAACAATACACACACACACACACACACACACACACACACACACACACACACTCACGCAAATGCATTTCAAACACACGACTGCAGTCTCAGGCAACTGAAGCCAAACTCCGAGCAGCAGCACTACTGCATGATGGGTGGGGGGTGGGGGTGGGGGAAGGAGCAGGCTGGGATGGGGAGGGGGAGAGATAGTATGGTGGGGATGATGGACAGTGAAGTGCTGCAGGTTGGGCAGTGAGCAAAGGGAGAGGTGGGGAGGAAAAGGGGGGGGGGGGGAGGGGGTGAGTAGTGGAAAAGGAGAGGTATAAAGAGAAATAAATAAAAGGACTGGATATGGTGGTGGAATGATGGCTGTGTAGTGCTAGAATGGGAGCAGGGAAGGGGCTGGGCTGGATGGATGGGTGAGGACAGCGACTAACAAAGGTTGAGGCCAGGAGGGTTACGGGAACATAGGAAAGTTCCCACCTGCACAATTCAGAAAAGCTGGTGTTGGTGGGAATGATCCACATGGCACAGGCTGTAAAGCAGTAATTGAAATGAAGGATATCATGTTTGGCAGC
Organism: Schistocerca americana; assembly: GCF_021461395.2. Taxonomy (NCBI): domain Eukaryota; kingdom Metazoa; phylum Arthropoda; class Insecta; order Orthoptera; family Acrididae; genus Schistocerca; species Schistocerca americana. Next base: position 28,984,067 of record NC_060124.1, read on the forward strand.
GTGTTCAGCAACTGGGTTGTCCACTTGTTCATTGGACACAGTTTGTCAATGGCCATTCATGCTGACAGACAGCTTGTTGGTTGTCATGCCTACATAGAATGCAGCACGGTGGTTGCAGCTTAGCTTGTAGATCACATGAGTGATTTCACAGGTAGCCCTGCCTTTGATGGCATAGGTGATGTTAGTGACCAGACTGGAGTAGGTGGTAGTGGGAGGATGTATGGGACAGGTCTGGCATCTAGGTCTATTACAGGGGTAGAGCCATGAGATAAGGTATTGGGAGCAGGGGTTGTGTGAGGATAGACAAGTATATTGTGTAGGTTCGGTGGCCAGTGGAATAGCACTGTGGGAGGGGTGGGAAGGATAGTGGGCAGGACATTTCTCATTTCAGGGGACGATGAGAGGTAATTGAAACCCTGGCAGAGAATGTAATTCAGTTGCTCCAGTCCTGGGTCGTACTGAGTTACAAGGGGAATGCTTCTCTGTGTGCCGGACAGTGGGGCTTTGGGAGGTGGCGGGAGACTGGAAAGATATGGCACAGGAGATTTGTTTTTGTACAAGGTTGGGAGGATAATTACACATGACCCAAGCAGCCTTCTAAATCAGCTGTTACTGTGCACTGCCTCACCTGTGAGCTTAAACTTGGCGAGTTAATGAAAACTATTTACAGAAACAGTGAAATATACAATCCAATTCTGCTGAAGATAACAGGACATTCAGACAAATGAGGCTCCACTCACGAATGTAACAAGCAACTGGTTGAAGACAAGCCTGCCCTCTTACATTTAGATGGTACAGAAGCAACTGTTGCAGATGGAGCAGCTTTAATAACATTGGCAGAAGAGGAACAAGTGTCAGCATCAACAGCTACAACATCAACAAGGAACATAAAATCAATAGCAACAGAAGATCCAGGATGCAATGAAGTGGACAAAAGGAGAAGAACAATGGTGATGGGAGGAGCATCATTACCACAAGGGCAGGAATCAACAGCTACAGCAGCAATAGCATCAACTATAGAAGAATAGCATGGAGCAGTGTGTATACAAGGAGGACGGTGCCTCCTTCCCATCTAAAGGATTTTTTAATAGAAGAAAGGAAGAAGAAGTGCCCAAGATGAGTAACTTCATTTAATAATACTTCACCAGAATGTTCAGTCAATAAGAAGCAAAATGCAACAATTAAAAATTTAAATGGAAGCCATAGTCAGCTTGGTTGTCTGCATTACTGAACACTTGTGTAAATGAACTTAAATTGAATACATAGTTTTACCTTATTATGAATTAGCTTGTTACTATAGCAGAACATTAAAGAGGAGTGGAGGCTCATCTATTTGTGTGGAAAGAGGACTCCAATTCATAATTAGAAGTAACATGATTTCTTTGAGTGAAGAAAAACATTTTTAACTCTCATCAGTAGTAAAGTCAAAAGCATAAACACTTAAAAAACAGTTTGTACTGTGCTTATATAGATCTCCTAATGGTGATGTTGAAACTTTTTCTCTAAATTATACAAGTGTTGGACAAGATATGTAATCCTAAATGACACATTGTTATTTGTGAAGATTTGAATATCAATACGATGAAAGTGGATGAAGTCAGAAACAGATTCTTGAATATCCTGTACAACCCTCACAATGGGTAACAAATGCCACAAGAATACCCAATCACTCATCCTCAATTATTGATCATATTCAAACAGATATCAACCACAAATGTTGTAAGGTAGCTCTCAAAAGATTGGGGTATCAGACCATTCTTGTCAAATTACAGAACTTAAAATACCTACGAAGGAACAAACAAAAGTGTTTAGCTGCAGTTTTCCAAATCAAAAAGTGTGAACTTGCTATGCAGATGACCAGCCAGATATGGTTAGAAGTATTTTCAGGAACACATGTAGTTGAAAAATTTGACCGATTCAGGAACATATTCAAAATTTGAGGAGACATTTCCTAAGATAGTACATTATGTTGGGGGATCTAGTAGAAAGAACTGGGTAAGAAAAGGTATCAGAAAATCCTCTGAAACTCTCAAACATCTCACTGATATTAAAGAAAATAAGAGTGACCCAACCTTCTTACAGTTCTTTCTCAGCTACAAAAAGATGTACAGAAAACTTCTGAAGGAAGCAAAAAGAATCCAAAAAGATAAGACCATACAGAACTCAAACAATAAAAGCAAACCCATTTGGAATATAGTAAAACAAGAAACTGGTGAAACAAAGCCAGAGCAAGTGAACATAAAATTAGAGATAAAGATACAGGATGATAATTATTGAGCTATATGAAATATAATTGTCATAACTTCTGAATGGTTTGCGTTAGGACATTCAAACTGCCTGTGGTTTGCGTTAAGACATTCAAACTGCACAGTCGGCCATGGGGCATTATGGGAATTAGTATGCACTGTATGGTTTGGTTTAGTGATTTAGTATACACTGTATAGTTTGGTTTAGTGAAAAGGCCCACTTTCATTTGACTGGGTTTGTCAACAAGCAAAACTGGCACATTTGGGGACTGAGAATCCACATTTCACGATCAAAAAGTCTCTTTACCCTCAACGGGTGACTGTGTGGTGTGCAATGTCCAGCCGCGGAATAATTGGTACGATATTCCTTGATGGCATGGTGGCTGCCTAACAGTACATGATGGGTTTGGAAGATGATTTTATCCCTATTATCCAAAGTGACACTGATTTCGACAAGATGTGGTTCATGCAAGATGGAGCTCACTCCTAGCGAAGCAGGAGAGTGTTTCATGTTCTGGAGGAGCACTTTGGGAGCCACATTCTGACTCTGGGGTACACAGAGGCCACTGGCATGGGCAATGATTGGCTGCCATATTCTCCAAATCTTCACATGTGCAACTTCTTTTTGTGGGCTATGTTAAAGACAAGTGTACAGCAATAACGCCAAAACCATTGCTGAGCTGAAAAGAGCCACTGAGGATGTCACTGCCAGCATTGATCTTTCAACACTTCAGCAGGTCATGCAGAATTTTGGTATGTGTCTTACACAATGCTGCTGTTAGCCACCACTTTGCGGGGAATCAGTAGGATTGTACGTACATTAAGGGTAAAATGTCTACAGGTCTAGATGAGGTTCCAATGTGTCTACTAAAAGACTGCATTAGCAGCATAAAAGGACCCTTAACAGACATTGTAAATGAGTGATTTTTATCAGGTTGCTTCCCTGATTCCCTAAAGCGGACAAAAGTCTGTCCCATGCATAAAAAAAGTGGTACAGTAAATATAGAGAATTACATAGCAGTTTCTTTACTGTCTTGCTTTTCAAAAGTAATACGAACCGTTATGAAAAACAGACATATGGATTATTTAAATAAATACTAACTTCTGTGCAAAAGAGCAGTTTGGTTTAAGGTCTGGAAAGGGACCACAAGCTGCTATAGCAAAATTTACAAAAGTAGTTGTACAAGCACTAGATAGAAGAGAAGTAACAGGCTTTTTCCCAGGTGAAGCATTTGACAAAGTTAATCACGAAATCTTTTAGGTATGCTTGGAGCTATAGGACTAAGGAGGATGGTAAATAAATGGTTTAGGTCTTAACTAACAGACAGAGTGCAGAGGGTAGAGATATAGCAAATTTCAAGTGGCTTTAATTATATAGTAAAACATCTTTCAGACCCAGAATATTTGAACATTGAAGTCCCTCAAGGGAGCATGTTAGGCCCAATACTGATTCTCATATGTGTTATTGACTTCCTACAGTGGGTCATGCAAGAAGAAACTGTGTTATTTGCTGATGGCAGTAGTATAATAATTACAGACAGGACACCAGAAACATTAGAAGTAAAAACTGAAAAGGCTGTTATGGCAGTCTGCTACTGGTCAAATATCAATAAAGTAACTCTTAATGTAAAAATGACTAATTACATGAACATATAAATAAATAAAAAACCTATCTAAAAACAAAGATGATGAGACTTACCAAACAAAAACGTGACAGGTCGAGTCGATAGACACACAAAAAAACACAAACATACACACAAAATTCTAGCTTTTGCAACCAACGGTTGCTTCGTCAGGAAAGAGGGAAGGAGAGGGAAAGACGAAAGGATGTGGGTTTTAAGGGAGAGGGTAAGGAGTCATTCCAATCCCGGGAGCGGAAAGACTTACCTTAGGGGGAAGAAAGGACGGGTATACACTCGCACACACACACATATCCATCCGCACATACGCAGACACAAGCAGACATTTGTAAAGGCAAAGAGTTTGGGCAGAGATGTCAGTCGAGGCGGAAGTACAGAGGCAAAGATGTTGAAAGACAGGTGAGGTATGAGCGGCGGCAAATTGAAATTAGCGGAGATTAAGGCCTGGCGGATAATGAGAAGAGAGGATATACTGAGGGGCAAGTTCCCATCTCCGGCGTTCTGACAGGTTGGTGTTAGTGGGAAGTATCCGGATAACCCGGATGGTGTAACACTGTGCCTAGGTGTGCTGGCCGTGCACCAAGACATGTTTAGCCACAGGGTTGAATTGAATTGAATTTTATTTGATCCTGTAAGATTACATCATGTACAGTAAATGTACGTGTAATATAGGACATGTCAAAGTATTAAAATTCTTTATCAATTATTTTTCTACACCTTTAGCTTACATTTTTACATCACTGATAATGAGTAACAATATATATAAATTTAATGGCATAAGTATTCTGCAACACTGTAAAACTCTTTTTCAATGAGATAGTCTTTAAGTTTCTTTGTAAATTCATTGTGAAGTACACTATCTTGCAAGGTTTTGGGCAGACTTCTTAGTAGTCTGATACCAGAGTACTGGGGTCCTTTTTCTAGCATTGCCAGTCGGTGGGGTATGCTCCGTACTTCATTCTTCTTTCTTGTATTGTGGGTGTGTACACTAGCATTTGTAATCCAGTCCTCACTACCTTTTGTGATGTACATTATTGTTTTGTATATATATAATGATGAAAAAGTTAAGATACCTAAATTCTTGAAACAGTTTCTGCATGTTTCAGAGGTCTTTCTTCTTAAAATGGTCCTAATTGCTTTTTTTTGTAATGTGAACACTCGTTTTGTCTCTTGTTTGTTTGAGTTTCCCCACACCGTCACTCCATACTGTAAGTATGGTTCGAAAAGTCCATGATACACTGTACACAGAAGGTTCTTGTCTGAATACTGTGATAGCTGCATCATTAAGAATATGACAGAGCTCAGTTTCTTACAGACATTATTAATATGTTTTTTCCATTTCAGTTCATTATCCACAAGAATACCTAAGAATCTAGCAGATTCTACTTCTTCCAGCCTTGTTCCGTCAACCTCTAAATCCATGTCTACAGCCTTTTCCTTGTTTTTAAACACTGCATACATAGTCTTTTTTAGATTTATAACCAGTTCATTTTCCAACAGCCATTGAGCTGTGACATTTGCAGATATGTATGCTCTTCTCTCAAGCTGTTCCATATTTTGGTCACTATTTAGTATTGTCATGTCATCAGCATACAATATTTTCTTTTCTTCCTCCTCAACACCTATATCATTAACAAATACATTAAATAACAATGGCCCCATTACCGAACCCTGCGGCACTCCATATTTGATGGATTGGGTTTCTGATTGGTATGAGTTTCCTAATGATACATACTGCTTGCGGTTGCACAAGTATGATTTTATCCATTCACCTGGTTGCCCCCGAATGCCATAGTTGCTTAATTTTTGTATCAGCATTTCATGGTCAATGGTGTCAAATGCCTTTGAAAGATCCAGAAACATTGCAGAGACAACCTTTTTCTCATCTAAGGACTGTAAAATGTATTCTGTTAGACTGACAATTGCTGATTCTGTAGATTTACCCTTTCTGAAACCATGTTGTGAGGTCATGAGAATGTTATGTTTGTCCAAATAGTTAACTAATCTGGTATACATAAGCATTTCTAGGATTTTTGAGAAACCTGATATCAGTGAAACTGGTCTGTAGTTGTTGGGATCATCCTTACACCCTTTCTTGTACACTGGCACTACCTTCGTTATCTTCAGTTTTTCTGGAAAAATTGCATCTCTGAAAGAACAGTTTGCTATGTTCAGCAGTGGTGTTATTATCTCCTCACATACCAGCTTTATTACATGATTTGATATTTCATCATCACCAGCTGATTTCTTGGACTTCAGTTTCTGTATAGTTTTCCGCAATTCATCTTCCGTGACTGGTCTTAAGAACATAGTACTGCATGATCTTCTTGGTACCTTAATACCCTTCTGTTTTTGACTATTTCTTTCCAATTTTAGGTTTTCTACTACACTGATATAGTTATTATTCAGTATGTTTGCTATTTCCATACCATCTGTGACCACTGTGTTGTCTACTTTAATTGACCTAATACCTTCTTCTTTGTTTGACCCATCTTTTTCCTTTCTTTCAGCATTGATTGCCTTCCAAGCTGCCTTTGCCTTGTTTTTTGAGTTCGCTATAGTGGTGTCAATTGCTCTTGCTTTCGCTTCTCTTATTGTTTTTCTATACTTCTTTTTTAACATTTTATAGTTTTCAGCTTCGCCCATCCGTCTCACATCCTGAAGCTTCCTTCGCTGTTCTAGTATTTCACTCGTAATCCACTGTGTTTGATCTTGATGCCTTTCTTGTCTCTTTACTTTGGGAAATGCTACATTAAAATGGTACTTAATTGTTGAAATAAATGCATCATATTTTTCATTTACACTCTGGGCCTGTAGGATTTCATTCCAGGTTTCCTTACTTAACATTGTTCTAAAGATGTTGATATTTTGTTCACTGATGATCCTAATTTCTTTGGTTGTTTGTTTTGGTTCTGATACTGTGTCATTACTTCTGCAAAAGCTGATTAGTTGTCCATGATGATCAGATATTTCTGTCTGAACTACATGTGACTCATAGTTACACATATTAGTAATTATGTTGTCAATAATTGTCTCACTTTGTGAAGTCACTCTTGTTGGTGCAGTTATTGTCACTTTCATGTTATGCTGTATTAACAATTCTTCAAAATCCTGTCTTATTTTTGTGTCTTTTCCCATGTCAATGTTGAAGTCTCCACATATAATAAGATTTCTCTTCATATTCATTCTCAATAAGCTAGCAACTTTTTTTAGAAAGATGCTAATATTGCCACATGGTGACCTGTACACACAAAACACTCTAAAATCTTCTGCCACTATACCAGTAACTTCAAAGTCTTTTTCTCTAGCTATGGGAAATGTAGCAGCTTCACTGTTTACATTCTTTGAAAGAGTACCTGTTTTAATATATATACAAACGCCACCACCCTTATATTTAGATCTGCAGAAGTAACTAGCTAGTTTGTAGTCCTTTACTGCCACATTATGTATTTTACTTTCAGTTAGTCCATGTTCACTTATGCATAATATGTCTGGTCTTACTTCACTCAGGAGTACTTCTGCTTCTAATTTTTTGTTACCAAAGTATTGTATATTTTGATGAAGTACTTTTATGTAATTTTTATTTTGTTGGTTTACATGCTGTGAGCTGTATTCTGGGGCAAATTCTTTAGTATCGTCTTTTTTTGTATGGTGCTTATAATTTTCTTTTCCAGCTGGAGTGTATGATTTTTCATCCCCTTCAGGCCATATTAGTTTCCCTTGCATCTAATGATTTTGCAGACATCTGCAAACATTCTGCTGAACGTTACAGACCCCAGTCTATTTAAATGCAAGCCATCCTTCGCTAGTGAGTTTTTACATAGGAATTTGTTTGGGTCTATAAAAATTGCCCCAAGACGATCACATTGTTCTTTAAGAGCACAGTTTATTTTGGCGATATATTTTTCACTCACCGACCTTCTGTTTATGATTCCGCTAAGTATCAGACGAGATCCTGCATACATATTTCTTGCAGTACGAATCATGTTTCTTGTTTCGCTTGCCATTTCTTCCTCACTGCTGCTCCTTAACGAATTCGTCCCAACATGTATAAACACCCCATTATAGTTATGTCTGGTTTCAGAATCTGGTTCTGTAGTATCTTGTCTTGCATTTACCATATTTTTAAAATGTTTACCGAGTTGATGCGTTCTAATGCCAGGTCGTACGTCGATCTTGCAATTGGGGACAGCGATATTCTTCAGCAGCGAATCGCCAATTATTAAAAAGTCATTTTCCTTTTGTTGCGTATCTGTCGCCTTGTTTTTCCTTTTGCTGTATGTCACCACCTTCCATTTATATTTATCTTCCGGTTTTTGGCTTACTGAGTTTACCGAGACATCAACGGGAACACTTGAAATGTTGTTTTTAAAGTACGATCGGTCATTCGTATTTTCGCGATCTTCTTGCTTTTCCGTTTGATGGCTTTTACACACACAGGACTTCTTTTCTTGTATTAATGTATCGTTTTCTTTCTTGATGGTTGAAAGTTCGGTTTTTAATGCCTCAATGTCACTTCGTAGTAACTTTATAATTTCGTTTTTTGTATCAACTGCACTTACAAGATCGGCCGTTTCGTCACGTAAACAACCGTGACATGTCCACGGAAAATCATCGCTGACGAACTTTAGATTTACTTTCGCGCACTTTTCGTGTAACCAGAAGTTGCATTTGATACACAGAATACCCTTCATCACACGCTTTTTACATTCTCTACACGAAGAACTGTTCATTTTTTGCCTTTTTAACGAGAGAGAAGCGTCACTACACTTTCCTATCGGCGCCATCTTTATAGAGGGTGATCCTCATTACCAACAAACACTGTCTACCTGTGTCCATTCATGTGAATGGACAGTTTGTTGCTGGTCATTCCCACATAGAAACCTTCACAGTGTAGGCAGGTCAGTTGGTAAATTACGTGGGTGCTTTCACATGTGGCTCTGCCTTTGATCGTGTACACCTTCCGGGTTACAGGACTGGAGGAGGTGGTGGTAGGAGGGTGCATGGGACAGGTTTTGCATCGGGGGCGGTTACAAGGATAGGAGCCAGAGGGTAGGGAAGGTGGTTTGGGGATTTCATAGGGATGAACTAACAGGTTACGAAGGTTAGGTGGACGGCGGAAAGACACTCTTGGTGGAGTGGGGAGGATTTCATGAAGGATGGATCTCATTTCAGGGCAGGATTTGAGGAAGTCGTATCCCTGCTGGAGAGCCACATTCAGAGTCTGATCCAGTCCCGGAAAGTTTTCTGTCACAAGTGGGGCACTTTTGCGGTACTTCTGTGGGAGATTCTGGGTTTGAGGGGATGAGGAAGTGGCTCTGGTTATTTGCTTCTGTACGAGGTCGGGAGGGTAGTTGCGGGATGCGAAAGCTGTTTTCAGGTTGTTGGTGTAATGCTTCAGGGATTCTGGACTGGAGCAGATTCGTTTGCTATGAAGACCTAGAGTGTAGGGAAGGGACCGTTTGATGTGGAATGGGTGGCAGCTGTCATAATGGAGGTACTGTTGCTTGTTTGTGGGTTTGATGTGGACGGACATATGAAGCTGGCCATTGGACAGATGGAGGTCAACATCAGGGAAAGTAGCATGGGATTTGGAGTAGGACCAGGTGAATCTGATGGAACCAAAGGAGTTGAGGTTGGAGAGGAAATTCTGGAGTTCTTCTTCACTGTGAGTCCAGATCATGAAGATGTCATCAATAAATCTGTACCAAACTTTGGGTTGGCAGGCCTGGGTAACCAAGAAGGCTTCCTCTAAGCGACCCATGAATAGGTTGTTGTACGAGGGGGCCATCCTGGTACCCATGGCTGTTCCCTTTAATTGTTGGTATGTCTGGCCTTCAAAAGTGAAGAAGTTGTGGGTCAGGATGAAGCTGGCTAAGGTAATGAGGAAAGAGGTTTTAGGTAGGGTGGCAGGTGATCGGCGTGAAAGGCAGTGCTCCATCGCAGCGAGGGCCAGGACGTGCGGATAATTTGTATATAAAGAAGTGGCATCAATGGTTACAAGGATGGTTTCCGCAGGTAACAGACTGGGTAAGGATTCCAGGCGTTCGAGAAAGTGGTTGGTGTCTTTGATGAAGGATGGGAGACTGCATGTAATGAGTTGAAGGTGTTGATCTACGTAGGCAGAAATACATTCTGTGGGGGCTTGGTAACCAGCTACAATGGGACGGCCAGGATGATTGAGTTTGTGAATTTTAGGAAGAAGGTACAAGGTAGGGCTGCGGGGTGTCGGTGGGGTCAGGAGGTTGATGGAGTCAGGTGAAAGGTTTTGTAGGAGGCCTAAGGTTCTGAGGATTCCTTGAAGCTCCGCCTGGACGTCAGGAATGGGATTACCTTGGCAAACTTTGTATGTGGTGTTGTCTGAAAGCTGACGCAGTCCCTCAGTCACATACTCCCGATGATCAAGTACCACAGTCGTGGAACCCTTGTCCGCCGGAAGAATGATGATGGAACGGTCAGCCTTCAGATCACGAATAGCTTGGGCTTCAGCAGTGGTGATGTTGGGAGTAGGATTAAGGTTTTTAAGAAGGATTGAGAGGCAAGGCTGGAAGTCAGAAATTCCTGGAAGGATTGGAGAGGGTGAATTTGAGGAAGAGGAGGTGGGTCCCGCTGTGACGGAGGACGGATCTGTTCCAGGCAGGGTTCCATTTGGATAGTGTCTTGGGGAGTTGGATCATTAGGAGTAGGATTAGGATCATTTTTCTTCGTGGCAAAGTGATATTTCCAGCAGAGAGTACGAGTGTAGGACAGTAAATCTTTGACGAGGGCTGTTTGGTTGAATCTGGGAGTGGGGCTGAAGGTGAGGCCTTTGGATAGGACAGAAGTTTCGGATTGGGAGAGAGGTTTGGAGGAAAGGTTAACTACTGAATTAGGGTGTTGTGGTTCCAGATTGTGTTGATTGGAATTTTGAGGTTTTGGAGGGAGTGGAGCTGGAAGTGGGAGATTGAGTAGATGGGAGAGACTGGGTCTGTGTGCAATGAGAGGAGGTTGGGGTTTGCTGGTAAGGTTGTGAAGGGTGAGTGAGTTGCCTTTTCGGAGGTGGGAAACCAGGAGATTGGATAGTTTTTTAGGGTGGAGGGTGGCATGCGGTTCTAATTTGCGGTTGGCCTGTAGGAGGATGCTCTGAACAGCCGGTGTGGATGTGGGAGAGGAAAGATTGAGGACTTTTATTAAGGATAGGAGTTGACGGGTGCGTTCATTGGCTGAGTTGATGTGTAGGTGAAGGATTAGGTGGGCGAGGGCAATGGATTGTTCAGTTTGGAACTGGTATAGGGACTGATGGAAAGAAGGGTTGCAGCCAGAGATGGGAACTTTAGGTGTGAGGCCTTTGGGGGTAATGCCAAATGTCAGACAAGCCTGAGAAAATAAAAAATGGAAGTGTAATCTGGCTAGAGCGAAGGCATGTTTGCGGAGGGAATGTAAATAAAACTTAATGGGGTCATTGTGGAGGTGTTGTGAGGTTGCCATGGTATTAGAAGGTGGAAAGTGTAACATGAGGCTGAAATGAAAATGAAAATAAAAATATATGGGGAGAGATAAAGGTGAACTAGAAAGCAACTGTAGATCTGGTGTGAAAAAAGGCGAAAAAGTGTTGGTTAAAGCTGGGCTATGTTGATCCTGTGGTGAACTTGGGTTGGTAGACAACGATGTGTATATAGGTTAGGTGGTTGTGTTGCCGCAAAAACACGTTAAAGGGTGGAGAAATTCGGGAAAATTTCGAAAAAACTACGTGTAAATGTATTAAAAGGAGTGGTTTTGTGGTGGCAGATTATGAAGATGAGGTTAACAATTGTCTGACAAAGAAATAATGACGTTAAATTCTGTGGGAAGCGGCTAAAAATGATCAGTGATGTGAGAAAAACGGAAATGGAAATAAAGCAAAAGTTATTAGAACTAGCCGAAATGGTTGTTTAATAGGAGAAAGGAACTGTTTGTGTACTAGAAACGGTGGATTTTATAGCAGCGCTAGTGTTGAAAACGGAAAAATTTTTTTTTTGGTTATGGTTTGGAAGTGGATTACATATTACGTATTATTAAGTATATATCAGCGGGATAAAATTGTGTAGTAGATTACGATAAAAAGGAGAAGGTGAATACAAAGTGAAACTACTGGCAAAAACAGAAAGAGAAAATAAGACGACAGAAAAGATTTCGAAATGCAACAGTGACAATAACAAACGTAATTGTTGGGTTCAAATTAATGATATGAATATAATAGAGGGAAACATTCCACGTGGGAAAAATATATCTAAAAACAAAGATGATGAGACTTACCAAACAAAAGCGCTGGCAGGTCGATAGACACACAAACAAACACAAACATACACACAAAATTCTAGCTTTCACAACCAACGGTTGCTTCGTCAGGAAAGAGGGAAGGCGAGGGAAAGACGAAAGGATGTGGGTTTTAAGGGAGAGGGTAAGGAGTCATTCCAGTCCCTGGAGCGGAAAGACTTACCTTAGGGGGAAAAAAGGACGGGTATACACTTGCACACACACACTTATCCATCCGCACATACACAGACACAAGCAGAGATTTGTAAAGGCAAAGAGTTTGGGCAGAGATGTCAGTCGAGGCGATATAACAAAGCATAAAATACAAAATGAAATGATAAGAGTGTCTAACTGGCACAAAATTTTTAGGCACATATGTTGATCAACAATTAAATGTGGATGAACATACCAGGGTACTTGGAAAATGGATTAGCACATTCTGTGTCTTGCAAATACTAACCACAGTGTGTAATAGCTCATGCCTAAAAGCAACATACACAGACATACATGACAACATCTGTTACAGCATAATATTCTGGGTGAAAATGCTCAGAATGTGGGAAATGTGTTCAAACTGAAAAAACAAGCCAACGGAATAATGGGCAAGAGACACAGAATGGCCCACTGCATTGAGCTGTTCAAAAAATGGGGTATTCTGACAGTTCCAAGTAAATATGTATTCAAAACTGCAGTTTTTATGCAAAAAGCATTGAGCAATATGCCGCAAACAGCTCCATACATTATCATCAAATGAGATACAGCAATTGCTTGGACCTCAATAGAATGCAATATGCAGCAAACAGCTCCATACATTATCATCAAATGAGATACAGCGATTGCTTGTACCTTCATAGAAGGAGTCAAGATATGTAGTAGACTGCCAAAAGAGATCAAAAACATGAAGGAACTCTATAAATTTAAAACATATCTTAAAGAATATTTAATAAAAACACGTGAATGTAGACTTTCCCAGCATACACAGCTGATAAAAAGCTTTCAGGTTTCCAGCCAGGTGACAATATTATAAAACTGCAATGAGTGGTATACTCAATATCTTCTGGCAAATTGTCAAGATTTTGTGGATGCTGTCCTACTTGTATCTGCAGTGTGCCCCCCCTCTACCTGGCTCCTGGAGGCTGGGTACAGAGAGCTGGTGGGTGGGGTGGGAGGGGGGGAGGGAGTGAAGACACGGTGGTGGGGGTAATGGGCATGCCATATGCATCTCTGTCAGGGCACTCTGGCCCTGTCTCATGAGGAAGAAGGTGGTGGGTGTGCACTCGACAAATTACTGCTATCGCTGGATTCCATGCCACACTCAGTTGATATCCTTCATCTCTGTTTACTAAGATCCTTGTGAATCCGAATTTTGATGGACTCTTTTATGATGCTGTCCCAGTAGCCGACAGCTTGGCAGAGCAATTTGATGTTCCTGAAATCAAATGTGTAGTTTTCCTTGATGCTGTATTCTGCTATGACTGATTTCTCCATCTGTCCCAGCCACACATGCCCGATATGTATTGCAATGTTCAGAATACATTACTGCTTTTGTCCAATGTAATATTGGCTGCATTCAAAGGCGATGCTGTAAATTCCTGGTACATTGAGTTTAAATGGGTCTTTTGCAGAGCCAAGCCACCCTTTTTTCGTCTTCGGCGGTGGTCAGAAGACGGTTTTTATGTTTGGTTTTTTCAGAAGCCTCCTAGTTTTGCTTTACAGGGGAACCCAAATATGGAAGAAAAGCCAGTTTCTTGTCTTCTCCCTCTTCCAAATTTCCCGTGACGTCTCTCATCTTGAATGCTCATTTCGCAAAAATGGGTACTACGAAGCGCAGATTATGAGGATGTTCAAGACAAGACGTGTTGTGGAAAATCGGGGAGAGGGAGAAGAAGACAAGTCACAAGCTTTTGTTATGTACTTGGGACCACTGTCAGCCAACACTGGGAGGCTTCTGGAAAAATTGAACGTGAAAACCATCTTCCAACCATCGCCAAAGATGAAAGAGTGGCTCAACTCTGCGAAAGACGACCCACTTAAACTCACCGTACCAGGAATTTACAGCATCGTATGCGAATTCAGTCAACATTACATTGGACAAAGGCTGTGATGTATTCTAAACATTGCAATTAACACATTGGCCATGTGTGGTTGGGACAGATGGAGAAATTGGTGATAGCAGAACAGAGCATCAAGGAGGACCACACATTTAACTTCGAGAACACAAAGGTGGAAAGGCAAGCCACCAGATATTGGGACAATGTCACAAAATAGTCAATCAAAAGTTGGATTGACGAGAATTTTGCAAACAAATGTCAAGGATACCAACTGAGTGTGGAATGGAATCCAGCGACAGTGTCAATTCACCGTCAGTGTGCCAACCACTGTACTCCTTGTGAGACAAGCCTGGAATGGTCTTGTAGAAATGCAAACGGTGCGCCTGCTACCTCCACCACTGCAATTTTACCCCCCGACCCACTTGCCAGCCTCTCGGTACCCAGCATCGCAGAGCCAGGTGCAGGGGATACACCATAGACATGAGTGGCATCAACAGAATCTCAGCACTTTGCCAGAAGATGATGAGTATGTCGCTTGTTGAAATGGTGTGGTCTTATGACACTGCCACCTGGCTGGAAACCAAAGAGCTTTTAATCTACAAAAAAAATAGTTTTTACTCTATCAAAGAGTTCATTCAAGATAAAGGTATTACAAACAAATAAGCGAGTTGACCAATCACAAAGTAGGCAAAGAGGATGGAGTCTGCTTGTAAACAACTCAATACATTGTAGTTTGTAATTTACACCTTGAAGCTCAAAGCCAAGTTGTGTTATCGGAGGAGTCTTATGATTCATTTCTCTTTTTTGAAGCAGGCTCTTCTGCCTTACATAATGCAGTGATAAACTGTGTGTCTTACATGAATCCAGCACTTGATTTACTCTGTCTCCACTCATAGATAAATGCCTATTAAGTGGGTTTTCTCGTGGCATTCTTACTACTTTTTTTTTTACATTTTAGGCAAAAATACAGTACTGGCCATTAAAATTGCTACACCACAAAGATGATGTGCTACAGACATGAAATTTAACTGACAGGAAGAAGATTCTGTGATATGCAAATGATTAGCTTTTCAGAGCATTCACACAAGGTTGGCACTGGTGGCGACACCTACAACGTGCTGACGTGAGGAAAGTTTCCAACCGATTTCTCATACACAAACAGCAGTTGTCCGGCATTGCCTGGTGAAACGCTGTTTTGATGCCTCGTGTAAGGTGGAGAAATGCATACCATCACATTTCCGACTTTGATAAAGATCGGATTGTAGCCTATCACGATTGCGGTTTATCATATCGCGACATTGCTGCTTGCGTTGGTCGAGAGCCAATGACTGTTAGCAGAATATGCGATCGGTGGGTTCAGGAGGGTAATACGGAATGCTGTGCTGCATCCCAATGGCCTCGTATCACTTGCAGTTGAGATGACAGGCATCTTAGCTGCATGGCTGTAATGGATCGTGCAGCCAAGTCTTGATCCCTGAATCAACAGATGGGAACATTTGCAAGACAACAACCATCTGCATGAACATTTCAATGACGTTTGCAGCAGCATGGACTATCAGCTCAGAGAGCATGGCTGCGGTTACCCTTGACACTACATCACAGACAGGAGTACCTGCGATGGTGTACTCAACGACGAAACTGGGTGCACGAATGGCAAAACATCATTTTTTTGGATGAATCCAGGTTCTGTTTACAGCATTATGATGGTCATATCTGTGTCTGGTGACATCGCGGTGAATGCACATTGGAAGTGTGTATTTGCCATCGCCATACTGGTGTATCACCTAAGGTGATGGTATGGGGCGCCATTGGTTACACATCTCGGTCACCTCTTGTTCGCATTGACGGCACTTTGAACAGTGGATGTTACATTTCAGATGCGTTACGACCCGTGGCTCTGCCCTTCATTCGATCCTCGCGAAACCCTACATTTCAGCAGGATAATGCACGACCGCATGTTGCAGGTCCTTTACGGGCCTTTCTGGATACAGAAAATGTTCGACTGCTGCCCTGGCCAGCACATTCTCCAGATCTCTCACCAATTGAAAACATATGGTCAATGGTGGCCGAGCAACTGGCTCGCCACAATATTCCAATCTCTACTCTTGATGAACTGTGGTATCGTATTAAAGCTGCATAGGCAGCTGTACCTGTACACGCCATCCAAGCTCTGTTTGACTCAATGCTTAGGCATATCAAGGTCGTTATTACTGACAGAGGTGGTTGTTCTGGGTACTGATTTCTCAGGATCTACGCACCCAAATTGCATGAAAATGTAATCACATGCCAGTTCTAGTATAATATATTTGTCCAATGAATACCCATTTATCATCTGCATTTCTTCTTGGTGTAGCAATTTTAATGGCCAGTGGTGTATTATGCTCAATTTGAATCTGTTGACCAATTTCTTCTTTAGGAGAGCCAGGAAACAATCATTAGGGCAGTATACAGGGTGTACCATTCACAGTTTGGTGCAGATCAAATAGCGAGTAGTATAATCTGTTTTCAATACCTGGTGGAGACAAGTGGGGAAATTGTCAAAATATTGTGTAAAGAGAAAGTAACAACTTGACTGCAACCCAAGAATTTGTAAACAATCAATTTTGTTGAAAAAGCGTGAAAGATCATATATTTTACCATCTCCATTGGTATATAATTTGATTTATATCTCTTTTTGACAAATGCACATGCACAAAACATCAAAAGTTTTGTATGCAAATGCAATTTATCATTTTAGAATTTATAAAACTAGCTGTGCTTGTTTAATGTAATTTAATAGATAAAAAATCTACTTACCAGGCAGCGGCAGGAGAACACATGTATGAAAGGTGTTAACAGTGTGCAAGTTTTCAGAGCCAGTAGCTCCTCCTTCTACCAGAAGGGTTGAAGGGGAAGGAAGAGGGGTGAAGGAAAAGGAGGGACAGGTGAGGTTTAGGAAAAGGGGTGGAGTTCAGAAATGTCACCCAGAATGCTGGGTCAGAGGAGACATACCAGGCAGGATGAGAACGAAGGACTGATCATTGGGAGAGATTTGAAATCTCTCCCAACAATCAATCTTTCCTTTCTTGCAATACTCACTAATGTGCAAAAAGCTTAAGTAACACAGACATATCCCAAAATACAGCAATTTCAGTGCTATGCATAAGTGAGCATTGTTCAAATGAAATGCAAACAAGCACAGCTAAAATATCAACAAAAATAATCAGTTTTTGGAAATAAAATGTAATTGGATAGATAAAAATAATCTACTTGCCAAGCAGTGGCAGGAGAAAACACATATAAAAGGTATTGCAGTTTGCAAGCTTTCAGAGCCAGTGGCATCTTCTTCTGCCAGAAGGATTGAAGGGCAGGGAAGAGAGGTGAAGGGAAAGGAAGGGTGAGGTTGAGGAAATTCGGAAGATTTTGGAAAAGTCACCTAGAAACTCATGTCAGGGGAGACTGACTGGATGGAAAGTAAAGGGAAGATTGATTGTTGACAGAGACTTGAAATCTCTACCAACAATCAGTCTTTTCTTCTCATCCCATCTTGTAACTCTCCCCTGACCTGGGATTCTGGGTGACAAAATGAATCTGATCATTGATATCCAAACTCCATACCTATTAATGAGTGGGTTCATAGGCTGTATCTGGTAAAACATGATTTGCCAATAGTCTCAACAGATACAAAAGCAATATATGCCAAGCAAGCCACTATGAGTGCCATTTCCTGCTCTGTTTTAACATATGTTATAGCTTTTTTAATACTTAAATGACTGTTACCTCAGTACAGCTCAACAGTAATTGTGCAGTAGATCTACGATGTCATAATGTCCTATGAACCACATATAAAAATGTACTCACCAAGCTGCGGCAGAACACTCACACATAAAGGACTGTTGTGACTGGCAAGCTTTCAGAGCCAGTGGCTCCTTCTTCAGGCAGAAGGGTTGAAGGGGAAGGAAGAAGGGAGAAGGAAAAGGCTGGAGAGGTCTAGGAAGAGGGGTAGATTTTGGGAAAGTCACCCAGAACCACAGGTCAGAGGAGACTTACCGTGTGGGATGTGAAAGAAAGACAGACTGTTGGGGACGCATAGGACTAGATTTAAAAACATGAGAGCTTAAAGGCGGAAGACAGGGTAATACGTAAGAGAGGATTACTACTAAAACATCATGCATGAGTTAATAAGAGTGAGAAGCTAAGTGCATTCTACATAGCAAAGTTGGGAGAGGGCAGTGAAAAATAGACAGGAAAGACACTGAAGAAACAGAGTGAAGCAAAGAGTGTTTTTTCTTCACTGTAACTATTTTTCATTGCCCCCTCCAACCTTTGTTATGTACAATGTGCGTAGCTTCTCACTCTTATTAACTTGTGCACAATGTTTTAGTAGTAATCTCTGTCTTGCATATTGTAGATACAGAAATCCTACAATAGGGAAAATAATTGTAGCTTTTCAAAAGTACTACTTTTGGACCCTTATTTTGTGAAATGGGATATTGAACAGAATTTGTCAGCATTCTTAAGAAAAACATAAAAATAACTACAATTAATACAACACTTAATTTTTATTTCATCAGTTTCAATGTACTATTTATTTGAGCATATTATTTATTGCAGTATGCTGAATGAAAAACGCTGGGAAACAGCAAATGCTGCAAATAAACTGAGGAATGGTTTGTTTAAAATTGATGATACTCGTGAAAAAGTGCAGTTAATGTCTGTTGAACTGGAAGAGTCACAAGTAAAGGGTAAATTTATATGTATTCAAAAATCTCATTGCTGCCATTCAACAAACTGTAAACAGTAACATTCTGAGACTTTCATTTTGTTTCCACAGTGGTAGAGTTCCAGCAACAGTGTGATGAATACCTTGTAACGATTATGACACAAAAAAGAGAGGCAGATGAACAACAGAAGTCGGTAGCTGCAAAGAGCTTAAGAATTGGTGAAGAGGAAGCAGCCTGCAAAAAGCTTGCTGATGTTGCCCAAGCAGATTTGAACCAGGCAATGCCTGCTCTAGAAGAAGCCATGAGGGTAATTACAAGATATCTGTGAAATAAGCTTTCAAAATGTCATCAACATATACACATCAATGGGTTGTCCATTTCCAATCATTCATTTCACAAAACTTACATGTGAAACCAGTTCATAATGTTTTATGTGAAGTTAGATATCTTCTGAAACAGTATGTCAAATTAGTAGAATGCTGTACATATGATGAGGTGAAGAAAATTTTTTATGCAGTATTTGGTAGCACAGGTGATTTGCACTCCCAGTGGTACTTTTTTTTCCTGTACCAAGATGACACACAGAAGTATATTCCAAATAATCCATTTTCTTCTCTCTGGTACTCTTCTCTCTTGTCAAAAATTGGTAGACTTTTATAACAGAGTATCTATATCAGTGATTGTCAGCCTTTGGTATCAGTAACCATATTAGTGTCATTGTTCAAATATTCTGTATTTAATTTTATATTTTTGTAAAAAATTAAATGTAATGTAGCAATATATACCATTATGTGCAAGTATTACTTTATGCAAAAATTCTGTTTTTATTATGTGAAATGTTTGTCCATTTTTATATGCTAGATTTTTACATATGGCGTCACTGATGTATGCAAAAATTCCATAACTGATAGGTCATGGTACAGCATGTTATCATTTAATGTTAATCCATGACATGTCTGCCTAGTGCTGCTAGATGTATCACTGGCAGCTCCATGAATCACTGGAGATTGATAAAAGTGAAAAATCATTAAAATAACTTCAATGGGAAGGAGTAGACAAGAAAAATACATAATATCTTGATTAGGGATTTACATAAGTTAAAAGAAAAACATTTGAAACGAGACATACAACTATATATATAAAACAAAGATGATATAACTTACCAAAAGAAAGCGTTGGTATGTTGATAGAGACACTAACAAACACAAACAAACACACACACACACACACAAAATTCAAACTTTCGTAACCAACGGCTGCTTCATCAGGAAAGAGGGAAGGAGAGGAAAAGACGAAAGGATGTGGGTTTTAAGGGAGAGGGTAAGGAGTCATTCCAATCCCGGGAGCAAAAAGACTTACCTTAGGGAGAAAAAGGGACAGGTATACACTCCCCCCCCCCCCCCCCCCCCCCCCACACACACACACTCACATATCCATCCGCACATATAGAGACACAAGCAGACATATGTAAAGGCCTTTACATATGTCTGCTTGTGTCTCTATATGTGTGGATGGATATGTGTGTGTGTGTGTGTGTGTGTGTGTGTGTGTGTGTGTGTGTGTGCGAATGTATACCTGTCCCTTTTACCCCCTAAGGTAAGCCTTTCCGCTCCCGGGATTGGAATGACTCCTTACCCTCTCCCTTAAAACCCACATCCTTTTGTCTTTCCCTCTCCTTCCCTCTTTCCTGATGAAGCAACCGTTGGTTGTGAAGGCTTGAATTTTGTGTGTATGTTTGTGTTTGTTTGTGGGTCTATCGACCTGCCAGCGCCTTCTTTTAGTAAGTCACATCATCTTTGTTTTTATATATATATAAAAAAACAAAGATGTAGTGACTTACCAAATGAAAGTGCTGGCAGGTCGACAGACACACAAACAAACACAAACATACACACAAAATTCAAGCTTTCGCAACAAACTGTTGCCTCATCAGGAAAGAGGGAAGGAGAGGGAAAGACGAAAGGATGTGGGTTTTAAGGGAGAGGGTAAGTAGTCATTCCAATCCCGGGAGCGGAAAGACTTATCTTAGGGGGGAAAAAGGACGGGTATACACTCGTACACACACACATATCCATCCACACATATACAGACACAAGCAGACATATTTAAAGACAAAGAGTTTGGGCAGAGATGTCAGTCGAGGCAGAGGCAAAGATGTTGTTGAATGACAGGTGAGGTATGAGTGGCGGCAACTTGAAATTAGCGGAGATGGAGGCCTGGTGGATAACGGGAAGAGAGGATGTATTGAAGAGCAAGTTCCCATCTCCGGAGTTCGGATAGGTTGGTGTTAGTGGGAAGTATCCAGATAACCCGGACGGTGTAACACTGTGCCAAGATGTGCTGGCCATGCACCAAGGCATGTTTAGCCACAGGGTGATCCTCATTACCAACAAACACTGTCTGCCTGTGTCCATTCATGCGAATGGACAGTTTGTTGCTGGTCATTCCCACATAGAATGCGTCACAGTGTAGGCAGGTCAGTTGGTAGATCACGTGGGTGCTTTCACACGTGGCTCTGCCTTTGATCGTGTACACCTTCCGGGCTACAGTACTGGAGTAGGTGGTGGTGGGAGGGTGCATGGGACAGGTTTTACACCGGGGCGGTTACAAGGGTAGGAGCCAGAGGGTAGGGAAGGTGGTTTGGGGATTTCATATGGATGAACTAAAAGGTTATGAAGGTTAGGTGGACGGCGGAAAGACACTCTTGGTGGAGTGGGGAGGATTTCATGAAGGATGGATCTCATTTCAGGGCAGGATTTGAGGAAGTCGTATCCCTGCTGGAGAGCCACATTCAGAAACTGATCCAGTCCCGGAAAGTATCCTGTCACAAGTGGGGCACTTTTGTGGTTCTTCTGTGGGAGGTTCTGGGTTTGAGAGGATGAGGAAGTGGCTCTGGTTATTTGCTTCTGTACGAGGTCGGGAGGGTAGTTGCGGGATGCGAAAGCTGTTGTCAGGTTGTTGGTGTAATGCTTCAGGGATTCCAGACTGGAGCAGATTCGTTTGCCACAAAGACTTAGGCTGTAGGGAAGGGACCATTTGATGTGGAATGGGTGGCAGCTGTCATAATGGAGGTACTGTTGCTTGTTTGTGGGTTTGATGTGGACGGACGTGTGAAGCTGGCCATTGGACAGATGGAGGTCAACGTCAAGGAAAGTGGCATGGGATATGGAGTAGGACCAGGTGAATCTGATGGAACCAAAGGAGCTGAGGTTGGAGAGGAAATTCTGGAGTTCTTCTTCACTGTGAGTCCAGATCATGAAGATGTCATCAATAAATATGTACCAAACTTTGGGTTGGCAGGCCTGGGTGACCAAGAAGGCTTCCTCTAAGCAACCCATGAATATCTTGGTGTACGAGGGGGCCATCTTGGTACCCATGGCTGTTCCCTTTAATTGTTGGTATGTCTGGCCTTCAAAAGTGAAGAAGTTGTGGGTCAGGATGAAGCTGGCTATGGTAATGAGGAAAGAGGTTTTAGGTAGGGTGGCAGGTGATCGGCATAAAAGGAAGTGCTCCATCGCAGCCAGGCCCTGGACGTGCGGAATATTTGTGTATAAAGAAGTGGCATCAATGGTTACAAGGATGGTTTCCGGGGGTAACAGACTGGGTAAGGATTCCAGGCGTTCAAGAAAGTGGTTGGTGTCTTTGATGAAGGATGGGAGACTGCATGTAATGGGTGAAAGGTGTTGATCTACATAGGCAGAAATACATTATGTGGGGCTTGGTAACCAGCTACAATGGGACGGCCAGGATGATTGGGTTTGTGAATTTTAGGAAGAAGGTACAAGGTAGGGGTGCGGGGTATCGGTGGGGTCAGGAGGTTGATGGAGTCAGGTGAAAGGTTTTGTAGGGGGCCTAAGGTTCTGAGGAGTCCTTGAAGCTCTGCCTGGACATCAGGAATGGGATTACCTTGGCAAACTTTGTATGTGGTGTTGTCTGAAAGCTGACGCAGTCCCTCAGCCACATACACCCGACAATCAAGTACCACGGTCGTGGAACCCTTGTCCGCCCGGAAGAATGATGATGGAACGGTCAGCCTTCAGATCACGGATAGCTTGGGCTTCAGTAGTGGTGATGTTGGGAGTAGGATTAATGTTTTTTAAGAAGGATTGAGAGCCAAGGCTGGATGTCAGAAATTCCTGGAAGGTTTGGAGAGGGTGATTTTGAGGAAGACGAGGTGGGGAATGACCAGCAAGAAACTGTCCATTCGCATGAATGGACACAGGCAAACAGTGTATGTTGGTAATGAGGATCACCCTGTGGCTAAACATGCCTTGGTGCACGGCCAGCACATCTTGACACAGTGTTACACCGTCTGGGTTATCTGGATACTTCCCACTAACACCAACCTGTCAGAACTCCAGAGATGGGAACTTTCCCTTCAGTATATCCTCTCTTCTCGTTACCCGCCAGGCCTCAACCTCCACTAATTTCAAGTTGCCACCGCTCATACCTCACCTGTCTTTCAACAACATCTTTGCCTCTTTACTTCCGCCTCGACTGACATCCCTGCCCAAATTCTTTGCCTTTACAAATGTCTGCTTGTGTCTGTGTATGTGCGAATGGATATGTGTGTGTGTGCGAGTGTATACCCATCCTTTTTTCCCCCTAAGGTAAGTCTTTCCACTCCCGGGATTGGAATGACTCCTTACCCTCTCCCTTAAAACCATATATATATATATATATATATATATATATATATATATATATAAACAAAGATGATGTGACTTACCATACGAAAGCGCTGGCAGGTCGATAGAAACACAAACAAACACATACATACACACAAAATTCTAGCTTTCGCAACCAATTGATGCTTTGTTGGTTGCAAAAGCTAGAATTTTGTGTGTATGTATCTGTTTGTTTGTGTTTCTATCGACCTGCCAGTGCTTTCGTATGGTAAGTCACATCATCTTTGTTTTTAAATATATTTTTCCCGCGTGGAATGTTTCCCTCTATTATATATATGACCATTAAAGTGGAGAGAAAGGTGATCGAGTTGGATGTAACAGTACCAAATACTAATTGTCAGAGAAACACCAGAGCCTGAAAATTCACAGTATATCTACACGCCTACCAGCCCAGTGAGGCATTTACATGCTGTTTAAGCATTTATTGTCTCCTTATGTTATTCCTCTCATTGTTAAGGTTGTACTTGGGAGCCAGACCTTACTCGCGCCACACAGCTTCTATCCCTAAGGTACTTTATGTATGGAACATGTGGACTAGAGGTAATGACATAGCAAAATGGAAACATCACACCTGCTATGATTACACGCTTGTTAACAATTAATTTTCTTTCTTTTGTAATTGTCATCTAAATATGGCTATTCACCTTGTGTATATGTAGTATATGCTCAGATCTGTTCAGACATTATGCACACTATATTTCCTGCTAACTCATTATTCCTATGATAACTTTTTATCCACTGACTGCAATAGTATATTTAGTTTTACTGGAAACTTATAAATTAAAAGTAATGAGTACTTGTACTTACCACAATGCCATTTAAATTCGATTACAAATATGTACTGAGAACAATTTGTTGATATCATCCTGATGAATAATATAGTGACAGTACCTACCTGTAGCAATTATTTTCTGTGAGAACTGGAACTGGTCATTGTATGTAATGACAATAACTGGGGGAAAAGCCACATTAATTAAAAGTTGTGTGGTGTACCTTATTGAAATATTTTCTGTATCACCAGTTTTACAGCAATTCAACAAACTTTCTTCAATGAT
The DNA here is from genome assembly GCF_021461395.2 of Schistocerca americana. NCBI lineage: Eukaryota > Metazoa > Arthropoda > Insecta > Orthoptera > Acrididae > Schistocerca > Schistocerca americana. The sequence goes on from NC_060124.1 coordinate 29,008,724, forward strand.
ACAACAAGGGTAGAATAAGGGTTTGCATGTAGGTCATTGTACAAGGTTCCTTCTTTCTCTTCTACCTGCAGCTGCTCCACATGTAACTAAAATAATAAAAGCAATGTCAGAGCATGCATAAATCAGTAAAGTACTAAAGTGCAACTTATTTGGTCACATTGTACCTTTCTGAACTTTTGCGCTACAATCTCTTAATTGGCAAAATTGGCAACTGAGGTAGGCTGTAAATCAGAAGAGTGTTGTTGAAATTGGGTACCAATGATTAGAAATATAAAGAACTTCACTAAATATTTGTAACAGTAATGGAAATTCTTTGGTGGAACAACACATAAAGTAAAAAGAGGCAAATACTCGCAGGGCATATCTGCGTAGCATAGAAATATGTAACCGAAAACAGTATTCAAGCTAGATTTCGAGATTTTGCTTTTTTTCTAGTAAAAGTACACACATAGACGTCAAAACAAAAGCTCTTGCAGCCATGGTAGAATTAATTATTCAGTATCAGTTATTGAAAGCAATTGCGCAGCTGACGGAGGTGGGGAAGGGATAGGGAAGGAGATGCAAAATAAGGAGGGGCTAGTGGTAAAGAGCAAGCCAGGTCTTTTGACATATGATAAAGTTGTTGCACAACAAAATGAAAGTAGTTCAGATGGTAGAGCATATAGGAGATATAGAGAGGGAGAGGAGGGTAAGAGGGAAAATGAGCAAAGGTGGAGATGGAAGGGGAGAAAGGGAGGGGTGAGAGAAAGAGTGTCAGGTGGAGAAGGGGAAAGAACAATGGAATGGAAAAAGGGAGAGAGAATGTCCCCATGAGGGAGGAGAAAGAGTGGTGGGAGAAGGCAGCTCATGGTCTGGTTTTGGAAGGATTGGTGTGGACAGAAGATGGAATGGAAAAGTTAAGGTGAGGCTACGGCTTGCCAGAGCGGAGGATCGCAGGATATGCTGGAGAGAGAATTTGCAACTGCATAGTTCAGAGAAACTTGTTTTGGAAGGGAGTACCTATATGGTCTGTTTAGTAAAGCAGCTGTTGAAGTCATTTGTATTGTGGTGTGCAACGTGTTTTGAACTGGATGGTCAAGTTCGTGAACTACCAAAGTTCAGTGGTGACCTTTCATGTGAGTATGCAGTTGATTTCCTGTCATGTTGACATAGAATGCTACATAGTAATTGCAGCTTAGCTGATATATAGCATGGCTGCTTTCACAAGTAGCCCTGCCTTTTACTGGGTAGGAATTGCTGGTGTCTGGATTGCAGTAGAAAGGGGTGGGTGGGTGTATGAAACAGGTCTTGCACCAGGACTGACCACAAGGAAGTGACCCATGGGGTGCAGGATTGGGATCAGGCTTGGAATAAGGATGGGAAGGATATTCTGTGGGTTGGGTGGGTGGTGGAACACTTCTTTGGGTGACGTGGGTAGGATTTTGGGTATGATATTGTTCATCTGAGGGTATGATGAGAGATGGTGAAGCCCTGTTTAAAGTTGTGATTGAGCTTCTAAATACTAGCTTGATGCTAAGTGATCAGAGGAGTGCTGGTCAATGGCTGGTTAACAGGGTTTCTAGTTAAGAGGACATGGTGTGGGTGATTGGTATAGTGCAACAGTGGTTGCTTTACACTGGAAATGTGGCATTCATGGGTGGTGAGGCTGTAAGGCAGAGGCTTTCTGACATGAAAAGGGTGACAGCTGTCAAAGCAGAGGCGCTGTTGATGGTTGACACACTTGATGTGAACAGATGTAACTTATTTACGGAGCCATCTGACATGTAGAGATTGACATCTGGGAAGGTGGCTCATTGACTTGACAAGGACCAGATGAAGCAGATTCTTGGGGAGGGAGGGGGGGGGGGATGGTGGAAAGAGCAAAGGTTATCCCAGCCATGAGACCAGATCATGAAAATGTCATCACTCAGTCTGAACCAGACAAAGATGTCATCACTCAGTCTGAACCACACAAGGATTTTTAGGTGTAGACTAAATATGAAGAATTCCTCCAGATGAGCCATAAATGAGGTAGCATGGGATGGTCCCTTGTGGGTACACAAGCCAATAGTAAATTTAGCCTTCAAAAGTGGAATGATTGGGATCAAAATACTTCAGTGTATGGATCTCAACATTCCCATAGAACAAACATCTGCATTTGTTGACCAACACCTCCTTACTATTGTCGGTAACATCCCACCCTACATGCAAGACACTGCTCACTTCCTTCATTACATTTCCAGAATTCCTGTCACATTATCACCAGGCTCCTAGTCAGTCATTGTGGATGCAACATCTTTGTACACCAACATCTACCATACTCATGGCTTTACCAAAGTCCCCATTGTACCAAATCCACTGGCTAGTTCCTAATTCTCCTTGAGCCACAATTATTTCACTTTTGAAGGCCAATTCTTTAAGCAAATCGGTGGTATTGCCGTGGGTACTTGGACGGCACCATCCCTCGCCGACCTTTTTATCGGCCGTCTGGAGGAATCCTTCATATCCAGTGAACACCTATAACCCATTACCTGGTTCACATTCATTGATGATGTTTTTGTGGTATATACTCATACCCTCTCAACCTACTCTCAGATCCACTTATCTGGTCATCGAGCCACCTTCCTAGACATCTATCTACACTTTTCAGATGGCCCCATATATGAGTTACATTTTCTCACATCAAGTGCACCAACCACCAACAGTACCTCCACTCTGACAGCTGTCACCCATTACATGTTAAATAGTCTCTCCCTTACAGCCTCTCCTCACCTCCCATTGATGTGCCTCTACAGTGGAAGGAATGAATCATCAAACTACACCGATAACCTAACTAGTACCTTTATTGACAGAAAATAACCTATCCAGCTCATCAGTCAACAGATCTTCCATGAAATCTTTCCTCTGACAACAGTAAATCTGTCAACCAGTCACAAGCCAGCATTCCTCTTATCATCCAGTAGCACCCTGGCCTTGAAAAGCTCAACCAAATTCTTCACCAGGGCTTCAACTGCCTCTCGTTGTGTGCTGAGATGAGTGATATGCTACCCAAAATCCTGCCCACATCACCTGAAGCAGTGTTTTGCCACCCATCAAACCCACAGAGTACCATGACCATTCCTCTTCCAGTTCTGCTTCGAATCCTGCACCCTTGCATTCAACCCAGGTGCAAGACTTGTCCCGTACACCCAGCCACAACCTCCTACTGCAGTCCAATCCCTGGTACTTCCTATCCAATAAAAGGCAGGGCCAAGTATGAAAGCAGCCATGGTGTATATGATAACAATATTATGAAAAGGAACGTTGCTACTCACCATATAGCATAGATGCTGAGTCGTAGATATGCACAACAAAAAGACTGTCACAAATAAGCTTTCAGCCAATGAGACCTTTGTTGCATATAGATGACAAATAATTAAGTCTACTCACATAAATGTCCACAGCCAAACTGTGACAAAAACACAAAGTTGACCAACCAGTTCCCAAAAATGCTGTACATAACAACTCAAACGACTCCAACACCTGCTTTACTACACATGCCATTTGGATACTCCCTTCCAGCACAAGTTGCTCTGAATAGTGTAGTTGGGAGTCTGGCTAGCACAATCTGCGATCCTCCAATCTTGCAATCCCCCTGGCCTAAACCTCCACTAACCTGTTACCCACCGCCTCACCTTACCTTTTCCCTTCTCCCTTTTGTCCACACTGCTCCTTCCCCATCCAGATTGTGTACTCTGTACTGTCTTCTCCCACCACTCTCTCTCCCCGCCCCCATTTTGTTGGCATTTTCTCTCTTTTTCTCTTACTTGATCCCCCATGACCTCTCCTCTCTCTCACTCTCTCCCATCTGTGGTTCTGTCTTCAACTCCACCAACATTTCTTTTCCACCCAGCTGTGCCTCCCCTCCTTGCTCTCCATCTCTCTTGTATGCTTTACGCTCCGAACTGCTTTCGTCTTGCTTTGCAGCCATTGAATCATTTGCATAAATATTACTTAATTGTACCTCATATTGCATATAAATAGTGCAATTTCATACTTTCATTACTGATGAGTAGCAATGCATGCCATTCTTTCTGTCCAAGGATCTAGCGTTGTGTGTGTGGTTTTTTTAATGTATAATTTCACAGTTCTTATGTAAATATTTGTTTTATTTTAGGCCTTAGATGCCTTGAATAAGAGAGACTTAACAGAAGTAAAATCTTATGGACGGCCCCCAGCACGAGTGGAAATGGTGATGGAAGCTGTGATGATACTGAAGCAGGTGGAGCCAACTTGGGCTGAAGCTAAACGTCAGCTTGGTGATGCAAATTTTTTGAACCAGGTACTCTCTCTAACAACTCTGGAATTAATTGTTTTGAACAACAGAAAATCCAGGATGGAATAATGACAATATTTTGAAAAGGACAGCTTGTAACTCACCATGTAGAGGAGATGTTGAGTCACAAACAAGCACAAGAAAAGAACTGCTGTACATGTGAGCTTTTGGCAAGAAGGCCTTCTTTTAAAGTAGAATGAGGTGTTACAGCCAAAAGCTCACATGTGTAGCAGTCTTTTTGTTGTGCCTATCTGCAGTTCAACATCTTCTCTGTTGGTGAATAGCAGTCTATCCTTTTGATAATATTGTCATTAATTGTTTTGATTATTTTTAAGACTTAACTAAAGAACAGCTACAAATTAATTACCATGCATGAATTTTGTAATGCATGGTAACTGGATTTGACAAATTTCATTTGCATGATTTATATACTTTATCTTGTAATTTCATAGAACAATTCTATCAGTGCACAGGGTCATCAAATGAATCATTGGGCCAAGTGGATAGCAATCAGATACACTGGATGATAATAATAATAGTAACAGGTTGGATTTATATTATGCTAGTTTTAAGTTAGTGTTAACAGGAAGGGATTGTGAAAGTGACGATTTGGAATGATGAAGGAAAAATGAGGGAACAGTCAAATAGAAGTAACAAAAATTAATCCTAATTCCTTTTACTAAAAGAATAAATCTGAAATACCATTCATTTGGATAATTAACAGGGGTTAATAAGCCTTAGGTATTGGTGCTGAGAACAGAAGTAGTTTTTCAGTAGTGCAGCTTTCAACTTAGGCTTGAAAATACACTGTTTGTCAACAATTGTTTCCAATCCTTGCGGAAACTTGTTGAAAAGTATTACTGCCAAGTACTGCACACATATCTGAATGATAGAGGAAGGCATGTTTCCTACATACAGTTCATTTCTGTGTCTTACATTTACTGAATGGATGCAGCTGTTCTCTTCAAACAAGTTACTGTTCAGTAAATTTGTCACAAGAGTCATATAATAGTAACAGATTTTTTTAAAGGATGTTAGTGGAGACTTTGTGTGCAAGACTAAAGTCTTACAAGAGAGATGCCATCAATACCAGTTATTTTGATTTGCCAGTCAACTTTTGGGGTCCAATGAAAGAAAGGTTTTAAAAATTCACAGACTGTGTCTATAGCATAATTTGTCAGGTCCTATATGAATTTCTTTGTCGTGCCTCAATTATGAATGAAAACTGACAGGCTGTTGACAAGTTTTGCACAGAAAAATGAGCCATAAAAAAAGACAAGAAGCTGTAAGGCATAAAATTGGTCTATAATTACTAATTAGAGGAAGTTCCCTTCTCTGAAGTTTAATAGATGGGTGTTACCGTAGCATTTCTAAGTCTGTCAGGAAGAATGACCTGAATCATTGACTGATCTCTAAGATAGCTCATGGTTAGTCCTACACACTTTTGGGACTGTCGCATCAACATGTAAATTCATGTCAGTATTATTTCATTACTTTTTGGTGGAACAGCAAAATATTTAATTAAATTTATGTGAATCAAAAATGTTATGAAAACTGTTCCTAAACTCTATAAAAATTACTATATGTACAGTACATATCGAAAGTCTTAAATATTTTTTCTTAGTATGCTTCCGTGTCATAGTCTTCTCTCAATTTCTTTCTTTTCTTTAAATTTTCAAGTCGTAACAATAATGTGGAACATTTTAAGCTGTGTAAGTTAGCAGTTTAGATTTCATTTTCTTTTGCTTCCACATGATACATAGAGTCCCACTGAGGTTTCAAGGAAAATAACTAGATTTATGTTTCTTTCCAGATTAAAACAGGGAAACCGATTTGCAAAATGTGTGTTACTGCCCAGCCAAAATTCGTCCCACTTTTCACTTGAGGATTTTTCTTTCATTTCATTTAACTGGTGATAACATTGCATACAGTTTCTTTCAGTTTTCTACTCTAATGTTTCTCCAGTGATATTACCTCAGTTAAGCTCTAAGTTGTTTTCTCTACTCTCTCTCTCAGAACTGCTGTCACTAATGTTTGCGCTATTCTGCATGGAAATTTCAGAAACTTGTTTGCACAATTGTTACTAACGGTCCTCAGAGCATTCTATGTGCAGTATAGATTTTTGTTTTCTACCCTTTATCCTCACTTTGATGTGATATCCTCTTTCAATTTGACATGTAATTATGTTTAACATATTGCAGTTCTTTTCCACTTTCAATTTTAAAGTTTCCTACTTTTTGCTGAATTTTGTAAGGGCATACTGTAACATATTGCAAAATGATGTACAAAGAAAGAGACCAGAAAAATGGGCCAGTGACTTCCTTCTTCATCACAACAACACACTGTGCCACACCTTGCTTTTGATTCTTGACTTTGTGGCCAGAAAAAGTGTTCCTGTCTGTCCACATCCATCTTGCTCATGAGACTGGGCACCATGTGACTTTTGGCCCTTTCTGAAAATTAAAACCATGCTTAAAAGAAAATATTTTGACACCATACCTGACACACAGTGCCACAACAGATTAGCTGAATGCCCCCACAAAAGAAGCCTTCCAGAAATGCTTCCAATCATGGATTCAAGATTGGGATAAGTGCATTGACAACCAAGGACATACTCTGAAGGAGATTAAATCGAATTTCATGTAAGCTTATTACTTTGTTTCTAATAAAATATATAACCATTTTTTTAAACACACCTCATACATTATGTTATCCCGTTTTACTTTGGGTGATTATGCCAAAATGCTAATCATTTCCATATCAAATCATATAGCTAGCAAAATTGGTGTTTGTTGCATGCTGCCATCATGGTTTTGCAATTTTAATGTCTGTTAATGTCTGCCAGTCATTCAGGGTGAGGAGTCAGTCACCTTTCTCATCCTTAGTCACCTTCTTTTCATGCTGTCGCCTGTTTAATTTTTGTCAACTTTTCGATCTTTTTTGCTCTTTTAGGTAGAAAATACATTATTTACTTGTGTTTCCTAGTTTCTGTGTTCATGTTCGTTCATTTAACTTTTATGAATGCTCCAGTGATGAAAATAGACAAAATCTAACTCGAGGGGCTTCTGAAATTTTTGAGATTTTTTTATTTTTTATTTTTTTAATATATTGCACAGTGGTTATTAGTATCAAATGTTCCTCTATTACAGTTGTTTCTGTTTTTGTTCCAGATTCTAATTTCGCTGTAGTAGCAATACTGCTGCTGTGGTACTCTGTTCAATTTTGAAAATAAACTTTTTTTAAACTGCAAAATGCATATTCCATGGTGATTGGCTTGAAAAGATAAGGAGTTTGAAAAGTAAAATTTCTACATTGGGAAAAAGTTAGTGAAAATGAACTGTTTTGCAGTGTGTATTCTTGCTTGATTAATTTGGTACAGAAGGTTTTCAGACCATTTTTAATCACCCACTTCAAACAAGACAAGTGTAACTTTGAAACTAAATGTGGACCACATCATTTATGTTTAGAACACCCAGATCAGACACAACCATCAAGTTCATTTTGTGTGCCAATGATATGGATGTTAAGTACCAAGGATAGTTCCACAACTACTGAATTGATATGGACAATGAAATCAGTTATATCCTGTTAGTCTAGAGATTTGTCAAATGATATTTGTAATGTTTTTAATATGTTCACTTCTAGTGTTCCAGAACATCTTCTGCTTTTGTCTAAGAATAGTATATACCTAATAAATGATGGACTGGCACCTTATTCCAGGAATGTATGTTACAAGAAGCATGTTCATCATGTTATACATCGAGTTGTGATGAAACTACCAATTTTAAAGATAAAAAAGAATTACAAACAACCATTACATTTTGGTCAGAGAGTAAATGTTGCATAACAATGCATCACATAAGAACTTTCTTTATTGGCAAAGCAGATAATGAAATGTTACTTCAGAAATAATGCAAAGCACCTTCTGAAGTCAACATGTCCCTAAATAAATGCCTTATTCCGGGATCAGATGGACATAAGGTCAATAAAAAGGTGTTCAGGCTATTAGAGACTAAAGTTCAGGAGACCCAAAGCAGACCGCCTGTGTAAAGACTTAATACTGTTTATACTGTTCAGGTGAAGAAGCATCCCAATTTCTGCTCAGTATTTACCATTATTGTGATGGTTGGTCTGTTTGGTGGGAAGAATTTGAAAAAAAAATTTTGTCTTAAGTTTAAATTCCACTTCTCAAGGTGGCTTACTTCATGACCTTCAGCCAAAAGGATTTTGGAAGAGTGGGATTACTTAATATTGCTTTCTTCTGGATATACCTCTAAAAAAGAATTCTGCTACTGTGCAGTCCAAGTTCTACAACACCATTGTGAATGCTTTAAAAAGCAGGACTTTATTTCATAATTTGGTCGGAATAACTATTCAATCCCCCCCCATGAACCACGGACCTTGCCGTTGGTGGGGAGGCTTGCGTGCCTCAACGATACAGATAGCCGTACCGTAGGTGCAACCGCAATGGAGGGGTATCTGTTGAGAGGCCAGATAAACGTGTGGTTCCTGAAGAGGGGCAGCAGCCTTTTCAGTAGTTGCAGGGGCAACAGTCTGGATGATTGAGTGATCTGGCCTTGTAACACTAACCAAAATGGCCTTGCTGTTGTGGTACTGCGAACGGCTGAAAGCAAGGGGAAACTACAGCCGTAATTTTTCCTGAGGGCATGCAGCTTTACTGTATGGTTAAAGGATGATGGCGTCCTCTTGAGTAAAATATTCCGGAGGTAAAATAGTCCCCCATTCGGATCTCCGGGCGGGGACTACTCAAGAGGATGTCGTTATCAGGAGAAAGAAAACTGGCGTTCTACAGATTGGAGCGTGGAATGTCAGATCCCTTAATCGGGCAGGTAGGTTAGAAAATTTAAAAAGGGAAATGGATAGGTTGAAGTTAGATATAGTGAGAATTAGTGAAGTTCGGTGGCACGAGGAACAAGACTTTTGGTCAGGTGAATACAGGGTTATAAATACAAAATCAAATAGGGGTAATGCAGGAGTAAGTTTAATAATGAATAAAAAAATAGAAGTACGGGTAAGCTACTACAAACAGCATAGTGAACGTATTATAGTGGACAAGATAGACACGAAGCCCATGCCTACTATAGTAGTACAAGTTTATATGCCAACTAGCTCTGCAGATGACAAAGAAATTGAAGAAATGTATGATGAGATAAAAGAAATTATTCAGGTAGTGAAGGGAGATGAAAATTTAATAGTTATGGGTGACTGGAATTCGACAGTAGGAAAAGGGAGAGAAGGAAACATAGTAGGTGAATATGGATTGGGGCTAAGAAATGAAAGAGGAAGCCGTCTGGTAGAATTTTGCACAGAGCATAACTTAATCATAGCTAACACTTGGTTCAAGAATCATAAAAGAAGGTTGTATACATGGAAGAATCCTGGAGATACTAAAAGGTATCAGATAGATTATATAATGGTAAGACAGAGATTTAGGAACCAGGTTTTAAATTGTAGGACATTTCCAGGGGCAGATGTGGACTCTGACCACAATCTGTTGGTTATGAACTGTAGATTAAAACTGAAGAAATTGCAAAGAGGTGGGAATTTAAGGAGATAGGACCTGGATAAGTTGACTAAACCAGAGGTTGTACAGAGTTTCAGGGACAACATAATGGAACAATTGACAGGAATGGGGGAAAGAAATACAGTAGAAGATGAATGGGTAGCTCTGAGGGATGAAGTAGTGAAGTCAGCAGAGGATCAAGTAGGTAAAAAGACAAGGGCTAGTAGAAATCCTTGGGTAACAGAAGAAATATTGAATTTAATTGATGAAAGGAGAAAATATAAAAATACAGTAAATGAAGCTGGCAAAAAGGAATACAAACGTCTCAAAAATGAATTCGACAGGAAGTGCAAAATGGCTAAGCAGGCATGGCTAGAGGACAAAAGTAAGGATGTAGAGGCTTATCTCACTAGGGGTAAGATAGATACAGCCTACAGGAAAATTAAAGAGACCTTTGGAGAAAAGAGAACCACTTGTATGAATATCAAGAGGTCAGATGGAAATCCAGTTCTAAGTAAAGAGGGGAAAGCAGAAAGGTGGAAGGAGTATATAGAGGGTCTATACAAGGGCGATGTACTTAAGGACAATATTATGGAAATGGAAGAGGATGTAGATGAAGATGAAGTGGGAGATACGATACTGCGTGAAGAGTTTGACAGAGCACTGAAAGACCTGAGTCGAAACAAGGCCCCCGGAGTAGACAACATTCCATTGGAACTACTGACGGCCTTGGGAGAGCCAGTCCTGACAAAACTCTACCATCTGGTGAGCAAGATGTATGATACAGGCGAAATACCCTCAGACTTCAAGAAGAATATAATAATTCCAATCCCAAAGAAAGCAGGTGTTGACAGATGTGAAAATTACCGAACTATCAGTTTAATAAGTCACAGCTGCAAAATACTAACGCGAATTATTTACAGACGAATGGGGAAAAACCTGTAGAAGCTGACCTCGGGGAAGATCAGTTTGGATTCCGTAGAAATGTTGGAACACGTGAGGCAATACTGACCTTAAGACATATCTTAGAAGAAAGATTAAGGAAAGGCAAACCTACTTTTCTAGCATTTGTAGACTTAGAGAAATCTTTTGACAATGTTGACTGGAATACTCTCTTTCAAATTCTAAAGGTGGCAGGGGTAAAATACAGGGAGAGAAAGGCTATTCACAATTTTTGCAGAAACCAGATGGCAGTTATAAGAGTCAAGGGGCATGAAATGGAAGCAGTGGTTGGGAAGGGAGTGAGACAGGGTTGTAGCCTCTCCCCGACGTTATTCAATCTGTATATTGAGCAAGCAGTAAAGGAAACAAAAGAAAAATTCGGAGTAGGTATTAAAATCCAGGGAGAAGAAATAAAAACTTTGAGGTTCGCCGATGACATTGTAATTCTGTCAGAGACAGCAAAGGACTTGGAAGAGCAGTTGAATGGAATGGACAGTGTCTTGAAAGGAGGATATAAGATGAACATCAACAAAAGTAAAACGAGGATAATGGAATGTAGTCAAATTAAGTCGGGTGATGCTGAAGGAATTAGATTAGGAAATGAGACACTTAAAGTAGTAAAGGAGTTTTGCTATTTGGGGAGCAAAATATCTGATGATGGTCAAAGTAGAGAGGATATAAAATGTAGACTGGCAATGGCAAGGGAAGCGTTTCTCAAGAAGAGAAATTTGTTAACATCGAGTATAGATTTAAGTGTCAGGAAGTCGTTTCTGAAAGTATTTGTATGGAGCGTAGCCATACATGGAAGTGAAACACGGACAATAAGTAGTTTGGACAAGAAGAGAATAGAAGCTTTCGAAATGTGTGCTACAGAAGAATGCTGAAGATTAGATGGGTAGATCACGTAACTAATGAGGAGGTATTGAACAGAATTGGGGAGAAGAGAAGTTTGTGGCACAACTTGACTAGAAGAAGGGATCGGTTGGTAGGACATATCCTGAGGCATCAAGGGATCACAAATTTAGCATTGGAGGGCAGTGTGGAGGGTAAAAATCGTAGAGAGAGACCAAGAGATGGATACACTAAGCAGATTCAGAAGGATGTAGGTTGCAGTAGGTACTGGGAGATGAAGGAGCTGGCACAGGATAGATTAGCATGGAGAGCTGCATCAAACCAGTCTCAGGACTGAAGACCACAACAGCAACAACAACTATTCAATAAGTTCACATAATGTTTTTCAAATTCAAAAGCCTTTGATGCACAAGTTGTATACATAATAAAAACACACTTCAAATCTTTTTGACTCATGTTCTGAAGGTTTCTACCTTGAGAAAAATTGGGAGTATTTCTGATGTTCTTCATAATGAAATCTCTACACAAGGCAATCTACTTACTCTTGAACAACTAGTCGTTAGCAGATGAGTAATTGAGGAGCTTAATAAACTGGAAGAATGTGATAAGTTTTGGGTTGTAAAGATGTCCAAAAATATTATGTTGCAGCTTGCAAACATGGGTGTAAAAGACATGCTTATCAAGTGCACCACTGAAAAGCTTTAGGTATATAGACCCCAAAGGAAGAATAAAGAGCAGAGGCTGTAGTGACACGTTAAAGATAGCAAAAATGATGCTGTTCAGTGTCTGGCAAAAGAATAATTATTAGATGAATGGAAGGTTCTACAATTCGGAAAAAGATGACACAGCTTTAGATAGCAAATGTGTTTACAGCTTCTGGCTGTAGCACATCTCAAAAAGAAACTGTTGTAAATAGTGAAGGAGAATATATTAATGATGACTAGAGTCTCTGTTATGTGTATCTGTTGTGTATATTAAAATTATAGGAAAACACTATGAACTAATGCATCAATCCAGTACCAGTACCAAATTACGAATTTACCTGCATATCAAGCTACCTTCTATTAGGAATGTGGGTGCATCCAACGACTGTGGCATGACTTTCAAATGATAGAGCACAGCATTCAGTTGTCCTTTTCTTTCAGGTTTTATTAGAAAAATCTAGATTTTGGCTAGTGCCTAGCTATTAGCAATGCACTATTTCATAGCTGAAATGTGGATTTGCCTAATAAAACTTGAAAGAGAAGGACAACTGGTTGCTGTACTCTATCATTTGAAAGTAGCTGCACATGTTAATAAATTGTAAGGTAGAGAAAAATTGCCAAAACACATCCAGGATCCATAGAGTTAAAGTATCCAAATGTTTCAGATCTTTTTAAGGCTTATCTTACATTGTACCATGGAAATGCGGACATAGAGAGAAGATATTCCGTTTGGACTCACATTAGGAGAAGACAAGCCAGCAATGACTATGGAGAAACACCACACCAACTGTCTAAGGAAGGACTTCTTTCCCAAGCTTCAGCTAAACTGAAGAAAGCACTTGGAAGAAATGATTTAAAGGCAGCAGAAGTGCCCCAAGGCATAGCTGAGGGTGCCCAAAGTATGAAAGTAGAATATTAGATTAGATTAGATTTACTTTCATTCCAATTGATCCATAGTGAGGGTGTCCTCCAGGATGTAGAACATGTCAGAAAAACAACAATACATGGCAAATATTTACAACTCAAACGAATAAGCTAATGTACCATTCCACAGGTCCCAAGTGGCATGGCCGTCATTTTTTAATGAACGCTATATGAAAGAATCATGTTACAAATACTAATGCACTGAATTTAAAATAGAAAAAGTTTTTTATTTATTTATAAGGTAATAAACGTGTAATACAACTACTAAATACTTATGTAACATGAACACATTAATGCACTGAACTGGTGCAGAAGTTACTTTGTACTTACAGACACACACACACACACACACACACACACACACACACACACACATACACACACACGCACACACACACACACACACACAGACACACACACACACACACACACGTATTTACAACGAACGCATTACTGCACTGAAATTGTGCAGAAGTTGGATGGCTGATGGCAAGTTATTGAAAATGTGTGTTCCTGAATAATGCACACCTTTTTGTACAAGACTAAGTGACTTTAAATCCTTGTGAAGATTATTCTTATTTCTAGTATTGGTTCCATGAGTTGAGCTGTTGGTTTTTAAAAGTGATATATTTTTAATGACAAATTTCATTAAGGAATAAATATATTTGGAAGCAGTAGTTAGTATCCCTAGTTCCCTAAACAGGCTTCTGCAGGATGTTCTTGAGTTTACACCACATATAACTCTTACTGCACATTTTTGTACCCGGAAAACTTTAGCTTGGCTTGATGAATTGCCCCAAAAAATAATCCCATATGACATTATGGAATGAAAGTAAGCATAGTGTGCCAGCTTTTTCATTTTTATATCCCCTATGTCTGACACAATTCGCATTGCAAATAGAGATTTGTTAAAATGCTTCAGCAGTTCTGTGATGTGCTCCTCCCAGTTGAATTTATTATCAAGCTGTAATCCCAAGAATTTAACACTGTCCACTTCTTCTATCTTCATCGTATGTTAGGCATATACTCGTGGGACACCCCTTACGAGTTCTGAACTGCATGTAGTTTGTTTTTTCAAAGTTTAGTGACAAAGAATTGGCTAGGAACCAATGATTAATGTCCACAAATATTTTATTAGCTGACATTTCTAAGACTACACTTGATTTGCTATTTATTGCAATGTTTGTATCATCGGCAAACAAAATGAACTTGGCTTCTGGTAATGTTACTGATGAAAGGTCACTGATATACACAAGAAAATGTAAGGGCCCTAAAATGGAACCTTGTGGGACCCCACATGTAATTAGTTCCCAGTTGGATGACGCCTGATAGTGTGATACATGTCTCTTTTCTAATAACACTCTTTGTTTCCTGCCAGAGATATAAGATTTGAACCATTTTGCAGCATTTCCTGTTACACTATAATATTCTAATGTACTTAAAAGGATATTGTGATTTACACAAGAAGTGGTGAAAGAAAAGGAGTTGGGAACCATTCAAAAAAATCTTGAGGAAAAAAATCTAGTGTGATTACTTCATTTTTGCTCATATTCCAAAGAAACAGTAATCCAAAAATATTTTGTTCATCTTTTTCCAATACTGAAATGAAACATGGAATGTCATTAATTGCAAAAATTTGATGCTGATCTTGTTTGTGAATTGCGGTTACCAATATCGAATTACTGGTTGGTGCATAAGTTCATATGGTTTTGTTTTGCATGTTGGTGTTCTGGTTGCTGTGGGTTTGTTTATTTATTGTCATTTTTTTATTTGTATTTCACTGTTGCTATTTGAGTTTAGATACTGTCATTTAGAGATAGTTACTGATGCTATGGACACGAAAATGAAGCACCAAGTGGAGAAATTGGAAAATTTCTGGCATGTTCTTCTGTTTTGAGTTCAATAGAGGGGTGGCAGCAACGGAGGCAGCTAGAAACATTTTTGCCATGTATGGGGATAATGTCATTGGACAGAATGTGGCAAGAAAATCATTTTGTCATTTTAAGGAGGATAATTCTGACAGTAATGATTGTCCATGTTCAAGAAAACCTTTGGTGTTTGATAAAGATCATTTAAATGTATTAATCCACAATGATCCACATCAGTGTGCTTGAGAACTGCAAATGTGATGAACTGTGATCACTTTATCATCGTGCAAGATTTGAATGCAATGAGGAAAGTTCAAAAATTGGATGAATGAATACTGCATGCTGTAACCCAATATCACAAAAATCACCTGGTGGCCAAACGTGCACCTTTGCTTGCTCATCATCAGTTGGCTCATGAACAACGCTGATCATTCCTATTGTGTATTGTTACTGGTGATGTGAAAGGTTGTCCATATGCTAAGAAAGGAAAAGGAAAAGAAAGTACTGATTGAACCCAAACAAACCAGCAACCCCCCCCCCCCCCCCCCCACCCCATACAAAGACCTGCATGCATCCACAAAAGATGACGTTATGCATTTGGTGAAACAGCAATGGTTTAGTGTACAACAAATAGCGTCCCCGAAGTGTAACCATCACTGCTGACATTTATTGTCAACAACTGAGACATCTTCCAGATGCAGTCCAAGAACAACCACTAGGAAGACTGCATGAAGTGATGATGCTCCACAATAATGCCCATCTGCATTCTACTAGACTGCCTTAAAACACTATACAGGAGTTGGCTTGGGAAGTAATTGTGCACCCACCTTTATTCACCTCATATTGCACCCTGTGATTGTCACCTTTTCCATTCTGTGTCAGACAACCTTCAAGGAAATTCCTTTCCAAATGAAAATGTGCTTCAATCATGGCTCAACAAGTTCTTTGCCTCGAAACCTTGTGATTTCTAGAGTCACAGAATCAAAAACTAACCCCACCTTAGGCAGACGGTTGTAAATAATGAAGGAGAGTATATTAATGATGACTAGAGTCTCTGTTATGTGTATCAGTTGTGTTTAATAAACTTATAGAAGAACACCGTGAACTTATGCACCAACCCATTACCAATAACAAATTACCAATGTACCTGCATATATTAATAAATTTATGAAGGAAACAAAGGGCCATAACACATCCAAGATCATAATAGAGAATTTTATAATGCTCTTAAAATGAATACCATTCATTTATGCTGTATTTGTTTATTGATATTATGTGTCACCTTTTACTCACTTTTTTCAAATATTTTGTCACCTTTCTCACCATTTTCAAGTGGCACTGTGGCTCCTTACCATGTGTATTTAATAAAATATATTCATTAAAATATACTAAGAAGTGTAAATAGTGAGTCCAATAAGAAGTGGTCCACTACTGAAGTTTCGAAAAAGAATGAAAGAAATGTATTAAAGTATCAGAAATATAGGAGGGCTGGCCAGGAAGTCGTGCATTCTAAATTATTCCTCTTTTAATTCGGAGTAAAATAAAATGACGATAATGCCACAGGTAGTCAGTATCAACATGAAAAGTTCTTCAGTTTTCATATCATTTCCATTCTTTTCTTTGCTATCCAGCACTGAATGAGGGTATGTATTCTTATGTGGAGAAGCCACAGCCCCTGCTCCTCAGTAATTGGTTTACAAAAGTTCAGTCTCCACATTTTCACAACCTTCAGTGTAACTAAAAGCAAACTTAACGCAGTGGAGTTGAGCACACATATTTTATGAGCAAATGGAATAGTTTTAGGTGGGTTACTACCAATGATTAAAGTAACATTTCTGCTAAATAAGAACCTTTTGTCCTGTAGGCACATTACTGCAGAAGATAACTCCATAATTCTGGGGAATTAATATGTATAAATTAAGCCAATACCTACAACACCGTGTAAAGTGTGCAAAGTGTTTGAAACAACTTCAAATTAATTCATTTATGTGCTGAAACCATTTGATCTGTTATTCTCCTCCATCCCAAAGAATTTTACGTAGAATGGTTCATGTAGCTTATGACCATTCTTGATTGAAATTGCATGATGTGAAACTGTTGAGATAAAATTAAAACTGTGAGAGCTAAGTTTCTCCTGGTGTATACAGTATTCAAATAACTTGTGAGAACACAGCCAGGTGATGTCATCAACAATTTCTGATATTTCAACAGTTGCTCACCCTTACTTTTTCAAGGCAAAACTGCAGCAAGTAAGTAATGTGGAAGGGAATTTAAAACATCGGTTTGCAGTGCGATTCTGGAAAATTAAATCACACACACACACACACACACACACACACACACACACACACACACATGCTCTAAAGACACTAGCATCACCACACAACCAAAGGTGACTGTCATCAAGGGTTATCAATAGTGAAAATTAATAACCAACGCATGAGATAGCAGTAATTCTGTCCCTCTGTTTTTTTACGAGGGAGAGAACGGAATTCTACACAGAATTTAAGCAAAAACCTTCATCTTTATTTATAAGATTGCTTGCTAATTTAATCTCAACTGCTTCTTTAATAACACTCTCCCAATTGCTGGAAGTTGATGCCAGAATCTCCATGTTGTTATATTCTGTAGGATGACTGGTGCCAAGACAATATTCTGTAATAGCAGAATTGCTTGGTCATTGTAAGCATGTGTGATGCTTATGCTTGGTGCTTTGGTCCTCCACAGTCATTATAATCTGACCAATGTGTGACATGCAACAACTGCAAGGAATACGACAGACACCTGATTAAGGTTTTTTTATGTTGCATAAAGGATGATCATGGTGTGTGTAAGGTGGATGTCTGTCGTATTCCTTGCAGTTGCGCATGTCATATGCAAGGTGGAATCCTAAATTTTTAGGACTGCTGCTGCCATCTGGAAAGTAGGAGTAGTAGAGGTTTGCACTGCTAGGTGGTGAGAGCTGCATGTTTAATGAGTCAGTGTGTGGAGTGGCATTCAACTGGCAGGACGTGTTGCATGTCCACAGTGATTTCCATAATACTCTCTGTTTGGTGTGTGGCAATTTTACGATGGATACGCCAACAGAACAGCGCGTGTGTATCAAATTCTGTGCAAATCTTGGGGAATGTGCTATGGAGACCCTTGCAATGATTCAACAAGTGTTTGGGGGATAGAGCAGACTGATGAATTGGGCATGCATCATGTTGCCACAAAATTTGTGCCAAGGATCTTGACTGCCAATCAAAAGGCACAGCGTGTTGAAGTGTGCACGGACCTTCGTCACACCACATCTGATGACCCAACCTTCTTGTCACGGGTTATCACCAGTGAGGAGAGCTGGATTTATGGTTATGACCCAGAGACAAAGCAACAATCATCCCAGTGGAAGAATCCGGGCTCACCAAGGCCCAAAAAAGTGAGACAGGTGAAGAGCAAAGTGAAGAGCATGATCATCATTTTATTTGATGCCTAGGGAATTGTGCACAAAGAATTTGTCCCACCCAACCAAACAGTGAATTCCGTGTACTACTGTGATGTTTCGCGACGGCTCCGTGAAAACGTGTGGCAACGACGGCCCGAACTTTGGCGTCAAGGGAACTGGCTGCTGCATCATCACAACGCGCCCTGTTACACATTCTTGCTCACCAGGCCCTTTTTGACAAAGAAACAACATGGCGGTTGTACCCCACCCACCATACTCGCCAGATTTGGCACCTTGCGACTTTGTGCTATTCCCAAAACTGAAACTCAAGTGAAAGGTCATCGGTACGACACTCTAGAGAGGATTCATGAAACATCGCTGGCTGTGATAAACACCCTCAAAGAACAGGACTTCCAGAAAACGTTTGACCATGGCAGAAGCGCTGGGACCGGTGTGTGCATGCGGATGGGAACTACTTCGAGGGCTATGGTGACCATTAGTCCAAAGGTAAGGTTTTCAACAGATGGCAGCACCAGTCCCGAAAATTTTTGATAGCACCTCGTAACTGGTCAGACTATCAGAACTATGGAGGACCGGTGCACTGAGAACAAGTGTCACCAAGGCTTACAACAGCTAAGCGGTTCTGCTATTACAGAATATTGTCTTGGCACGGAAAATGACAACATGGAGATTCTGGCATGGACTTCCAGCTATTGGGAGAGTGTTATCAAGGAAGCAGTTGAAATTAAATAAGCAAGCAACCTTATAAATAGATATTGAGGCTTTTGTGTAAATTCTATGTGGAGTCCTGCTCTCTCTCTCTTGTCAAAAAATTGAGGTTTAGAGTTAATGCTACCTCATCTGATGGTTATTAATTCTCATTGTCGAGGTAACTTCTGGAGTTGGTCATCTTTGGCTGTATGGTGGTGTTGTTTTTACAGTTGTGTGTGTTTTCTTTCTGGACTCACTCTGCAAACTATGGTTTTAAATTCCCTTGGACAGCACTTACTTGCTGCAGTTTTGCCTCGAAATGACAGTGTGTGAAACTGTCAAAATATCAGTGGTTATCAATGACTTGACCATGCTGCATTCCTGTAAGTTATTTGACCAAAAGTAAAACTTTTAACTGTGAACTAATTGAAATTCTGATTAACTGTTATCTGATCTGTGTCTGGTAAGATTTGAGTTTTGGGCATTAATTAGTGTGTGTCCATGATCAACAAACATTACACTTTTTGACTGTCATTTAAAATCATTGGAATATTGTTTGTGTAGGTTGAGAGAAGGAGTGGGCACAATACCAGACCTTGTGGCATCCATATGTTATGTTTCCTCATTCTTAATTTAGTTTTATTCCTCTAACACAGTCTGTCAGGGTGACTCCTCTGCTTCCTGTTATGAAAGCAAGACTGCATTCATGCTATACATTTTCCATTAATATCACAATATTCTGATTTGTAAATAACAGTTTTTGGTCAACACAAAGAAAGACTTTGGCAAGTACAGAACCATAAAGGACATTAAATAGCTGTGTAAACAAAGCATCGTTCACGAGATGGGTTAAAATATCTTATGACAGGAAAATATATCTGCTAGCAAGAACAAGATCCTGCAGTAGTTGTACACTACCTAAACTACTCAAAATTACTAAGAAAAGTTATTAAAACATCAAGGAATATGCACATTATGTCAGAAATCAGTAATTCTTATAACAGGCTCAAGACTATATTGAATGTACTGAAATGAGGAACAGGACGCTGAAATAAGGAATAGGACAACCAGCCACAGAACGGGATAATATCACTATTGAATTAAATCAATGGCCTATTAATGATGAGTCACCAGTAGCACATATGTTTACTAATAATTTCTTAAATATAATAGAAAATATAGGGACAAACACTTCAGGAGAAAAATCACATAGTATGTTGGAAAAGCAACTCTTATAAAATTCAATTATATGAATCTATCACCAACTTCCCCTTCTGAAATTGGGAAAATTATATATTCTCGTAAAAATAAAAGCTCATCTGGATTTGGTGTTGTTTCCAACAGAGTACTAAAGACTTGTTACCATATAATAAGCACTGTCTTTTCTGAAATACATGATACATCACTAATGTAGGACATTTTTCCAGAGAGACAGAACTATGTCATTGTTAAACCCTCTGTAAGAAAGGTGATACTGACCCATGTCTCTACTGATGTCATTTTCAAAAATTTTTGAGAAAGTCGTATTCTAGAATAGTTTACCACCTGAGCAGCAACTATATCCTCAGTAAAACACCATTTGGATTTCAAAAGAGTTGCTGAACTGAGAATGTCATTTACAAGTTCACTCACTGAATTGTATAGGGACTGAATAACAAAATACAGTTTTACCAATTAGTATTCTCTGTGAGCTGTCTAAGATATTTGACTGTGTGAATCACAATATTCTTGTGGTTAAATTAAGGTTCTGTGGAACTGATGGTATTGCCAACCAATGGATTATGTCGTGTCAACTGAAGGAATGCAGAAAGTTGTACTTATAGTTAAACAGTGGAAAATCCAGGATAGCAGGGAATGTCTAGCCTCAGCAGCCAGAGGCAGTGGTCATGTGTGTGTGTGTGTGTGTGTGTGTGTGTGTGTGTGTGAGTTGCATATGCGTGAATATCTGCATGTTGTTATCTAACTCAGAAGAAGAATTTTTGGCCAAAAGCTTACTTGTTTAGTAATCTTTTTGATGTGCCTTTCTGTGACTCAACATTTGCACTATATGGTGAGTGGCAGTCTGTACTTACAATTAGTAACTCAACCGATATATTCTGATGAGATTCTTGTGACTGGAGAAAAATCATGTATGGGGTTGCCCAAGCATCAATCTTAGATCCACTATTGTTCCTCATATATGTAAACAATCTTCTTCTGTATAATATACAACAAGCAGAATTTGTTCTGTTAGGGAGTGACACTAGTATTGTATCCAAACATACACACAGCAACAAAAGAAATGGTAAATAATATTCTTAAAGTATCATTGACTGGTTTTCTGTGAAAGTTCTCACTCTCAGTTTTAAAAAGACACAACATATTCAGTTCTGCACATCTGGAGGTATTACACTAGTGATAACTGTAACATGTGGTGAGGAAATAATAAATAGAGAGGAGACATCAGAATTCTTAGGTATCCATTTTGATGATTAATATGTAGGAAATTGTCCACGCAACCTGTAAGTACAGTTCAAAACATTACTACTTAAAAGGAAATACCAACCACCAGAACTGTTTATAACCTATAGGCACAATGACAAAAATGTAAATAAAATAGCTAACATATGTACATATTCCAGGCCACTGATGATGCCTTGCAGAAAATAAAGGCGAAACGCGTATGGCACTAAAATTGTGTTTTATTCAGTTGCTGTCAGACGGTCCATAAGTAAAAATTATTAATATACCGTAACAAAGTTAGTTATTTCCACAGCTGAGTCTGGTGGCCATAAAAAGATCCAAATACTTTTATCACATTCATGATTACTGTTTGCGTCCAACTATTTTGCAAGCTGATTTAATATCTATGTCAGTTGATTTAAGATTTCTGTTTTTTAATCAATCTGCAGTTTGTATATAAATTTTTAACAGGCCAAAGAGTGAATATTTTCATTTTAAAGAGTAATTACAGTCATTGTAAAGTAACCTGACCATAGTTTATGTCTCTCTGTTATCTGAGATTGAATTTCACATTTTCTTTCTGTTCTATGATTTTTTTAATCTTTAATGTGTTTTACAGCTTAAAGATTTTGACAAGGACAACATATCAGATAAAACTTTGAAAAAAATTGCGGAATACACCAGAAATGAAGAATTTGAGCCAGAGAAAGTTGGCATTGTCTCATTTGCAGCAAAATCACTTTGTCTCTGGGTGATTGCAATTGAGAAATATGGAAAGATTTACAGGTGAGACAAATTACAGTTATTCCTAATGCCAGTATAATAAACTGTGTATAACACTTCTATTTTGTCATAAGAAAACTGAAAATTATAAAATAATAGATTACTTGTGAAATACTTTATAAAAAATGGCTCTGAGCACAACAGTCTCACTTGATACCACCATGTAAGTCCTTTAAGAGAGTGATATAAGGGAGGAAAAGTATGCATGTTAGTGCACTTGTGTTTATCCGTGTATGTATTGTGTGCAGCACATTGTCATTTGTTATGTATGTTAACTAGCTTAGAATGTTTGTTCATGACACAAGAAGGATCTCAGGAATTCATCATTGTAGTTTAATCTTCAGTTGCTGTAAAAGTTAGTAGCGAACCAATTAAATGTGAGCATATCATAGTGTGTGGACTACCATAGAACGAGTATGTTGTTGGTGCCAGACCATGGAGCACCTTTCATCCTTGTAAAACTGAGAAGTTTATAATAACCAAAAACTCAAGTTATGAAATATATTTTTAAGTGGAAATAGTCATACTAAAATTAGTAGAAGAACTACTACACAGAAAAAAAGCAACTACTTTCTTAGTTTGCTGTAAGTACAAGTAAATTTTGTTTGTCTGTAGTGGCATAATATGAGTTTGTGCATGATTAAGACTGAAACTGGTTACTGTGAAAAAGAGGCAGGTCTGTTCAGCTGTCATCTGAGTTTCTTGTAATGAGGTGGGGATTTAGACTCTCAGTTAGTATGCTTAAGTCATCAGCAAACATCACAGTTTATTAAACTTTCCTTAAAATCATTGGAATGTCAGTTTTGTAGATTAAGACTAGGAGCAGATCCACTACCTTACTATCTTGGATACCATATTTTATATTTCCCCTTTCTGAGTTTGTATTTATTCCTGTAGTGCATTTTGTTAAGTGTTTTGAGTGACACAGTTTCATTTGAAAACAATGTATCCATGGGATACAAACTATTCCGTTATAAGTGTATTATAAAGAGTTGAATTCTAACAATGGAAAATCCAGGATAGAATAATGACAATATTATGGAAAGGATAGATTGCTACTAAGCATGTAAAGAAGGTGTTGAGTGGCAGACAGTCACAACTAAAAGACAGTTTGGCTTTCGGCCAAAAGGCCTTCTTCTGAAGTAGAAAATACACACACATTCACAAAAGCGTAATTCACACACATGAACACTTTCTCTGGCTGCCGTGGCCTGATTGAGTCATAACTGCACCGGATGGGAGCAGCAGTCCAGTGGTGTGGGTAAGGACCATTCTCTTTCATCTGTATTTTCCTACATTCAGCAGTTGTGGTTATTACTCCATCCATCCTAGCAACTAAATTGCTTAGCTCAGTCTCAACACACG
Source organism: Schistocerca americana (assembly GCF_021461395.2). NCBI lineage: Eukaryota > Metazoa > Arthropoda > Insecta > Orthoptera > Acrididae > Schistocerca > Schistocerca americana. Next base: position 29,032,557 of record NC_060124.1, read on the forward strand.
TTTTTAGTTTGCTGAATTCAGCTTTGAACTCTGCAAATTGTGAACTATTGCCTGCTAACTAATATTAATTTTTCGAGAATTGTTGATTCTTACGGTCCTTAACCTCAGAATTTTGATCTTTATGTTCTGAAATCATTTCGGTATTCTTCCTGTTTCTGAATTTTTTAATTTGTTTTGATATCTGTTCAGTGTTACTTTCAGTTGTACTTTTAGTTTTTGAAAAATGTTAATTGTTCTGCTCATTATTACCCTCAGTTTTTGGAAATCATCCCTTAAGTTCTGAAAGTGTAGTTACTGAACCTGGCACACTTTCCCTCTCCCTGCACTACACCTCAATTGATCTAAATGAGATATATCCCCCCCCCCCCCTCCCTCCCCCGGCCCCACCATTTTTTCCCTTTTATCCTTTCATACCCAATCGCAATTTTGCTTCTATTATTGGCATTGTATCACAGAACACTATTCACCAAATGTTCAAATAGAATAGAAAAACACTCATCTCACTCTTTCATTGCAGTCCAAGTCCAGGACACAATTCAAGCATTATTCATTCTCATGTATCCTTTTACTTTTGTTGCTCTTACTTATGCTTCCTTCTTGGACGTACATCATTTATACAAAAAGTTGAAAAAATGCAATTTTTATATAAGTGATTTTTATACAACAACAGTTCCAGCAAAAACCCCTTGCATCAAATTGTTCCTCCCTCTTTGCCAACAAGTCATAAAATATTTTGTGAAACTGAATATTATTTTGTGTGCTGCTTTTGTTTTGCACAGATTGTGAAAAGTTAATTGCACCTAATGGATAGTTGTGAGTAAAACTCATTATAGAGGAGTTGTGGTCACTGCCATGATGCAATCAATACATTTTTGACAGTTATTACATTTTTACTCTTTGTTGTAAATTCACTTATAGTTAACTTTATCATACACAGTTAGTTGTATAACAATTTTCTTAGAATAAAATATTTAATCAACACTATCACATCATCATCATAATTTAAATAGTCAGTTATGGTCCACTGTATCCTTCAAAAATACATTGATTGTAGGACTAATGAAAGTAATATCATAATCTTTCATGAAGTTAGCTTTCTATTAACATAATACCATGGTTTTCTGTCGTATGTCTCATGATATGTCTAACACAAAGCTCTCTTATTAGCATCCAAAAATGTTAACTCTTGACTCAATTGCATAACAGTATGCCAGACTCCTGAAAATACAAGCTTTAGAATTTAAAAAAATGTATTGTTTGTGTTAATAAACCTTTGTATCTACAGTATCTAGCAGTGACAGTTACTTCTCAAGAAAAATCCTTCTTGCTGACATACCTCTATCAGAACAGTAAATTAAATACAGAAAAGCTTGGTGACTGACCACCAAATAACACTGGTTTCACCTAATAACATGAATTCTGGTAACAGACACATATAGGGACATCATAACAATTGCTGCATCAGATATTAAAACAAAACTTGAGGACAGAGGATGTCAGATATACAGCACATGATTAAGAGAGTTAAGGATACTATCATAGTTAGGAATATCCACATATCTGGTGGGAAATGTTGAAGAACTTATATTTTGAAGAACACTTGACCAAGCACTGGATAGGTATGTACTTATTTCAACCATTCGCAATGGGAAGAGTTTTCCATGATACATAGCATCTATACATAAATATCTATATAAACAGAAACTACTACACACCAGGAGTAAAACAAACCATAGTGATAGAAATAGAAAGGTGCTAAATCAGATGCTTTTAACTGTCTAAAGGGCAGGGTGTGTAGCCTTCAGTGAATATTGTAGTAGAATCTCTCTCACATAAGTGCAAAGAAATTTTGGTCATATGTAAAGACAATCAGTGTCACCAAATTCAGTGATCAGATACCCAAGATACCCACAACACAGAAACTGAGACTAAGGGCAGCAGAGTAAAACTAGAAATACTCAACTTCTTTGCGAAATGTTTCTTTGTAAAAGAAATAGCTGAAATTGCTAAAATTGAACAAAGCTCCATCTCATGTAGTCTTTATTGTATTCCATGCAGAATTTGCAGCTGAATTAAACTGTGATGTTTTGCTGGCAAATGAACACTGGTTAATTCATAGTGAACTTAAATTAACTGTAGCTTTTCGATACCAATTAGCAACACTTTACTGTAGAACAAATTTGAAGCATGATGGTGTTTACATCTTTATCAAAGAAACAAATAATTTAAAACATGAAGTAACAGATATAAGTTTTCTATGTATTGAACCTGTTTTTGTAGTTTCAGCAATAATGATACAAAGCCAAGAACTAATAGCTGTATCAGTGTACCAGTCCCCTAGTAATAACACAAAATTATTCATAAAAATCTCAAAAAGTTGACAACAATGCTCTTAAAATATAAAAATTGCAGAGTTCTGATATTTGATGATATTAACATAGTCATTAGCTTTAACAACAAACATGTGAAGCACCTGTTAGATGTATTAAGATCATTAAACTTCTACTGTCTAATTGACAAACCCACCAGGATCAGTACATGCTTCGATAATATAATCTGCAAATTTCAACCAAATAAAACTGAATTTGGTTTTGTAAACCTCAGGATATCACATTGCGCACGGCATTTTCTAGGCATTCTCTAAACAACAAAACACACATTTCTACAATGGAACTAGGAAGAGTAATCAGAACAATCAATGAACATAAATGGAATCAGTTAAAAACCAATGTTAATCACATAAACTGGGATACAGTATTCAGTAACGATATGTCTCCCAAAGATTCAACACAGAAATTTTAAGAATTATTAGTAGAAAACTTTTGACCCATGCTGTCCCAAATTTCACAAAAAATACACAAAGCAGAACCAGAGTAATAAACCTCTAGATCTGAGAAACTGGTACATGCCACACCTGCACAAACTTGGGGAAGAAATGATGGTGCACTATGACAGATTGCAACAGAATGAAGCTGAGAAGGAAAGATAACTGCACCGAGAAGGGTGTATACATAAGAAATTAGAGTAGTCAAGAGGGAAGCCAATGACAGTTACACACTCAGTTTGACAAATAAGTGTAAATCAGCATGGAAAGTTATTACAATAGAGATAAGCTCTGAAAATAAACACAATAGCATTTCAGTTCAACCAAACACCTTAATTGCACACTTTAGCAGTTCTGACTCAAATAAAAATCACACTGAAGATGCAAATAAAGCTTTAATTTTGCTTCCAGCTCCAGGCAGTAAGCAATATGACAACTGTTGCTGGGCTCATGTATCCTACAGACAGGTTATTGAAACAATTGCCAAACTTAGCAACTCAAAAGCAGAAGTCTTCTGTGGACTATCAAATCATCTAATAAAAAATATAAAGAAAAATATTGTTCTGCTACTAACTAAAATCATCAACCAAATGCTACATGAAGGAATCTTCCCAGATTGCCTAAAAATAACTGTTGAAAAACCTATCCATAAGAAATGTGATAAAGCATCTCCTGTGGCTATTGTCCCATCTCACTCATACCAATCATACCAAAAATTATAGAATATTGTATCCACAAACAGCACTTTCAGCAAAATAATTTACTTAGTTCCTCGCAACATGGTTTCAGACCACATATTTCCACTGTCAAAGCAGTCATCACAAAAATATATGATTCTTTTGATGCTAAGAAAACAACTTGTGCGACTCTTCTAAATCTGGCAAAAGCTTTTGACGCCCTCTTCCTAGTACACTTATCAAAAAGCTTCAATACTACGGAGTCGGAGAGAATGTTCTTCACCATACTGAATCATACCTAAGCAACAGGAAGCAGGTTATATCTATAAACAACCAAAGATCAGACTCATTAACTGTTATGAAAGGCTTTCCTCAGGGCTGAGTACTGGGTCCATTCCTGTTCATTGTATATATAAATGACTTACCCTCATTCTTGCCATGTCAGGCAGTATTGTATGCAGATGATACAACTCTAATCACAGAATTTGACAATCTAGAGGAGCTATGATTGTGTGTATATAGCAATGGACTGATGTACTAACTGGTTCCAGGCAAATTATTTACAAAATAATAACAGCAAAACTGAAGGCATTGTTTTCAATTTAAGTGTCTCCAATGAAGATAAAAAATATTCAAACTGTTACTACATAAAACAGAAACTCAGCTGGGTGAGTCATACAGAAAAATCATGCTCAAAACTTTCGTGAGTTATTTAACTGCTGTACAAACTGAGGAATAATGTAAGCAAAACCCTACTAGTATACGCATATTTTGCGTGTGGAAGTAAGTATGATGGCTTAAATGAATATGCTAAGATTCCACGTATAGAGATAAGTACTTTAATAATCGGCTTGATACCAATATCAGTACAATTCAAATCTCGGCAACGAACTGAAGGTTCGTACACTTTCGGCCACAAACCCCAAAGAAGGTATTGGAAAGATAAGTCACTTGCCCAATTCCATGCCACCACAGAGTCCGGAATCACACCATCCTGCAGGGTTCGCATAATTTGGGAAAAAGTATAGATTCGAACTGTCGGCCTTGATCTGTTGTAACATAGGATGGACAGCTGAAGTGACAAATCCCTGCAGCTATGAAACAATGAGCAACAGAGTCTACAAAAACGTCCACCAAGTGGTATTCTCCACCCAACAGGCTGTCCTATTGATAACAGACAAGATGTATCTATAGTTTTGTGAGGGAGGCAGTGGACTGACCAAATCGAGGTGTACATGTCTGACACCACCTGAGGATACATCAAACCTGCCAGGCAGGGATTCCGCATGCCTACTGACCTTGAAGTGTTGGCATGCAACACATGCTCATGTCCAGTCGCAGCACTGAGCTTTAATTCCAGGCCACACGAAGCATTCGGTGATTAGCCCCTTTGTGGCCTGGGTGGGCGAGGTACTGTATGACGTCGAAAGTCTGTTGTCTTATGGATGATGGGACAAGAGGGTGGTGTGAACCAGTTGAAACATCACACTGGAATTGGATGCTTGACTCATGGAGCATGGGGTGAGGGGTGGGGGGGGGGGGGGAGAGGGGGAGGTGGATTGCGTAAAAGTGTTTGCAAGGGGGCAGTGGTCAGTAAAGACCATAACATCTCTACCCTCAGTGTCTTCGCGGAAATAACATATAGCCTCATACACAGCAAGTAGATCCTGGTCGAATGCCGACCATTTCTTCTGGGAGGGCACTAACTTTTTTGCGAAGAAAGGAGGGGGCTGTACTTCGTCTCCAATGTGCTGTTGCAGGACGTCAGCGATCGAACAATCGCCGGCATCTGTGGTGACGGAGATTTTGGTGTCCATGACTGGATGAGCTAAAGTGACAGCTTGCATGAGGGCCTGTTTCAAATCGCCAAATGCATGCTCCATTTCCTAGGCACTTTGCATGTGCCTGTTGTATGTGGGCATGACAGAGCATCTGTCAATGGTGTTTGTTGTGATGCAGCCTTGTTGTGGTGATGGAAGAAGTTAATCATCCCCAAAAAAGGTCGCAAGTCACGGTACGTTTCAGGCGGGGGTAGCTGACAAACCAGCGCAATTCTGTCTGAGCTGGGTCTAATACCCACAGCCGACACTTAGTGGCTGAGAAAGTGACTCAAGCACATCTGAGTTGCGTTTTGTCCTCATTGATTACCACACCATTATTGGATAGGATACAAAACACTGCCTTGAGATGATATTCGTGTTCTTCTGCTGATGATGAAAAAATTAGAATATCGTCGAGATACGCATAGCAAAATGGGAGTGCAAGAAGGAGAGACTCCAAGGAGCGTTGCCATGTCTGTGCTACAGTCTTTAAACCATATGGCATATAGCAATACTCAAAAAGGCCAAAGTGCATGAAGATAGCAGTTTTATGTATGTCATTAGGGTGCATCAGGATTTGATGATGTGCTTTCTTGCAATCTATCACGCTGAAGATCTTAGAACCACTCAGTTGTTGTGCAAAGCCCTGTATATTGGGAACTGGCTAATTGTCCAAAATGGTTCTATGGTTTGGTCTGCAGTAATCCCTGCAGGGTCTGCCCTGCAGAGCCTGAATGAACCATCCTTTTTTTTGGAGCGAGTCAAACTGGTGATGACCAATCACCGGATAAGGAGCAAACAACTCCTGCAGTTAAAAGTTCCTGAATAATAGACTTAGTGATCTTGAGTTTATGAGGGTTCAGTTCCAGAGCTTTATGCCTAACAGCGGGGGAGGGGGGGCTTTGGTAGTGTTCAATTCATGACACACACTGTTGGTGACAGCCAAAACACTTCACGACTGGGGGTGGGGATCACACTGTTCACTAAGTGAGGCAGGAACACTCACCTTAATATCATCCCGTTGCACAGTGGTCAGTGTCAGTGGCAGGTGGCAAGGCCAAACAGCTGGTGCTGCGAAGGCTGGGGATTTTGCATCTAACGAGGTCGAGGGCATGAGTAGTATCATCGATGAGTTTTCATAGCGTGGCTTGGTTAGTTTTGAGGTTGTTAATCTGTTGACATTGAACCTCAATGTCACATGTTGCACTAGTAAGTTTAACTGTACTTGGCTGTCGAAGTGCTGAGAGAAAGATGATATGGGGTATTGTCTGATGTATTGATAGAAAACGAGTCGTGGCGTAGGAAATCAGTGGCTGTCACTGGGTCACTGCCATGTGAAATGTCCATGGACTGCAGAGAGGCGGATAATTTCAACGTGGGTGAAGCTGTACCAAGCATGTTGATGTTTGAATCTTTTGCAGCCCTTAGTAATGTAGGCGAAGGTTGCAGATTCGGAAATGCAAGTGATGGGGAAATGGCGCTTCTGCTGTCAGTCAAAAACTTTTGGTTAGTGGTAGCATTGTGCACGTAGAGGCATCTGCCGATGGGTGAGGTGATATATGGTGACTGCTCATGACTGTGATGCTGTGCATTTTTTCAGAGACAAGGCACGTAATGTGTCTTGCATTGTGTACCATGCACGGTACATGACATTTGTGGGCGGCATCACCAAACATGGTGTGAAACCAGCATAAGGGATAATGTGGATGCAGTTGTATGGCCATAGTAGTACTGGAGGTTGCTGCTACAATGTGCTTCTTGTCAATCAAGGCTGCTGGGAAGGCAGCAGGCTGCAGCGCATGAGGTTCATGGTTTATGCCACCATATGGAAGCACTCATACTGACTGTATGGACAAGCGCATCTGATACCAGGTGGTGGAGGAGGCAGTACTGCGCTGACGTCACTTGACTGAGTGGGGTAATCTGGAATGTGAAATGAAAGTTCATACCAGCAAATTATCTTGAAAACACAGTTCGCCACTGACAGTTCCTCATTGAGTGAACTGGATATGAGAGGCAGGAGTTGTAGTTGCAATGTTTCTGGTAGTTTCATTAATCAGATCAACCACAGTGCACTGTCTTCTGGCAGAAAGTCATGTGTTGCAAGGGCATGTATATGATGCCATAGTGCGGGGGGGGGGGGGGGGGGTGTAGGTGCATCATAGTGCCACTGAATAAGTCCAATTGGTCGAGTAAATGGCTTCAGAGGCACATGAATTTTGATTCCTTGGAGTGGACACCGGTAGCACAAAAAATAGAGTCCACGAGTGCAAGCCAGGTGTTTGGCTGGCAGTTTGAGAAATCTGGCATTTGGGACATCCATTAACACAGCGTTATTTAGGGGATGATTGCATATAACTGTTTGTTTGTTAGTGGTTACACTGGGGAAAGGGGTATGTGGCGTCCGAGAAACTTAACCAGGCATCTAGGTTCATGTTGCAACCAGGACATCGAGAAATGTTGCGGTGAGGTAGTAGCATCTTCCATATCAATAATGAACAGCTCAGAATACGCGGTAGGCACGGGAGAGAGTTGTAATTTGGTTGGAAACGCAGCTGGCACTCCAGGCACAGCAGACTTGACCATGGACGAGGCAAGAGGGCGTGGCTCAGTGAACCCATGTTGTATGAAATCGGATGCAGTGTATATCGGAGCACGAAGCACAGTTCGTGGTACATCACTCTCTTTTTCGAAATGTCCGTACATGTATGAGGGCACAGTCTGAGGCAATATGGCGGCGGCCGCATGGGCCCTATTAACCTGAGTCGAAGCGCGCACAGGCACAGTAGAAAAATGATGAAAGTTCATGTTCAGAAATTCTGGTTGCATAGCTGGAAGCTGTGATGGCATCTGGTTTACTGATAAGTAAGGTGCTTTTGTCGCGATAGGTGAATGTAGCTGCTGTTGGCTGTTGACAGACCACATGGTATAGCAACAAAAGATAATGCGAATACCACAAAAACAGTTCAGAGCCCCTGCCGTTGGGGTCACCAATGTGGAAGTAGGTACGACGGCTTACATGAATACACTAAGATTCGACATATAGAGTCAAGTGCTTCAATAATCAGCTTGATACCGCTATACATCAACATACAATCAGTACACTTCAAATCTTTGCAGCGAACTGAAGGTCTGTGTGCTATCAGCCACGAACCCCAAAGAAGGCAGTCCAAAGATAGGTCACTTGACCAGTTGCATGCTGCCACATGCATTTTTCCACACTCACATTACCTATGGAACTCTTCTATGGGGTAATTGTCCCAGCTGAAAAACTGTATTCAAGTGGCAATTTCAGATGTATAGCAGTGTTTACTCCAAGAAAATCTGTTAAGATCACTTCAAAGAGCTCAATATTATGTCATCCCCAATCCAGTATATGTATATTTTCCTTCGCAGTGTTAAAGAGAATTTAAATAATTGTAATCTTATGATGTCTGTACATGATGAAAACACAAGAAATAGACTCTACAGCAGGCTAGCTAATGTTCACAACAGCCACAAATATCTAGGCCCCAGATTATTCAGTAGACTCCAAAAAGCTACCCATTCTGCTCCCTATAATACATTTAAGATTTTTCTAGCAGAGTGGTTTAAGAAGGAAGCATACTACTCCATAAAAGAGTATGACGAATCAGATTTAAGTAACATAAAGTTCTAGCTACTGTCATATTAAGTTGTAATAAGTCACTTCTTAAAAGGTTCTTACATATTATAATTTTCACATTATTTGTAACAATGTGTCACTGATATAAATATATGAGCTTTATATGTAAATAATTACACCAATAACATGTAAAGTGTTCGAAGGTGAATAAATTATAAATTCTATAATATACCATAGATCCCTGAAACAAAAAATTGCACCAAGTAGTTGGAAGAATGTACAGGACACAAGAAGAATAGCAGAAGTAATCCACAAACTACCATCCAATACCACTGACATCCATCAACTGTAGAACCTTGGAATATATTCTGAGCTCAAACACAATGAGGTATTACAAACAGAATGGTACCTTGCATGTCAGCCAACATCATTCATGTGAAACCCAACTAAGATAGACGCAGTATTTCTTGAGTCACTACTTCACCAACATTTATTAATGAAAGTGCTGTTATGTGGTTTATAAATGAAATTTATGACTGGATTGAGAATTTCTTGGTAGGAAGAACATAGGAAGTCTAATATGCTCTCCTATCAACTGTTAGTTATATGTAGATATAACTGAGTAGCCGATTTAAAATAATCATTTTTGCATATAATGTTGCAACAGGAGGAATGTACTGGGATAGGAGGATGACTTATCTGGTAAGTTTGCTTGTTGTTTAAGACTGATGAGAGGTCCAGGCTGTACGTCAAGCTATTGAATGAAACTGAGTTTCTCATGCGACGTAAATATGTATTCAGTCATCATTTCAAAACAACATTGAAATTTTTCATATTCTATATGTGAAAATTACAAATCTTTCACTTTACTGATACAAACTAATTCACAATAACTACAACTGTCTGCCTATCCTGCAAAAGGGAAAAGGGGGGAGGGGGCTTGCACACAAGTAGCGGTGCTTCCTGGGACTAGCAGACCAGATGACATCATTGCATATATAACAGCTTAGCTTACTTACTCTCTATCACTCATGATAACAAAACTACTGATATTTGTGTGCAGCTGCAGGTAGCAGCTAGGAAGTCTCTAAAATCATGTTAAATCCTGTGGATCTTTGGAAATTTTATGTTTTGAACAATTGACCATGACATTCACAGTGTTTTCCAGACATTTTTATTTAAAAATCTTCATATTTTATACAAATAATTGCAATACATGAACATATTACTGCTTTTCTATTAAACTGATTGTGGTAAACATGATTCCTCAAAGTTTCCATTTGTAGAGCATTGCAATTTTGCATAAGAGATGAGATGATGAACTTTGCCCTCTGCAAGTCAATAAATTACTTCATTTGATGTTAAATAATGATTAATGTATATGAAAGAAAGAAGAAAAATCCTAAATACCCACAGCATAACAGAAATTACAGTGTATCATGTACCTCACTAGAGATGTGTCACTTAATCCTATACTATGTGGCGTTGGATATTTCATTTACCAGATCTCCATACTGACCTGTTACATCTCAAGAATCATCAATAAGTGTAGTAGTAACTTTGGGCATAACCCAGGGAACTGAGTGTGGACCCTTGTTGTACAAGTTGTATGTCCATGACATGCCAGACAATATTAATAGTAATCTCACAGTTTTTGCAGGTGAGGCAATTATTTATAGTGGTGCACTGTCTGATGAAAATAGCTGCACAAAATTTCAGTCAGATATTGATAAGATTTCAGAGTGGTTCAAAGATTGGCAACTTACTTTAAAAGTTCAGAAGCATAAAACTGTGCACTTTCCAAACTTGTTATCATATGCCTACTGTATCATTGAGTGCCAGTTTAAATCAGTCAACTTATATAAATACCTGGTTGGAACAGTTTTTAGGGATTTGAAGTGAAATGATTACATATGTTCACTCTAGGTAAAGGAGGTTACCAACTTCAGATAATTGGTAGAATACTGGGAAAAGCAATCAGGGTAGGAAGGAGATAGTTTACAAAGCACTCATCCTACTTATTTTAAAATATTGTGTGTGATGCATACCAGATAAGGCTAAAGAGGATTCTGAACATACACAAAAAAGAGCAGTACAAATGATCACCAGTTTATTTGCCCACTGGAGTGCGTCATGGCAATACTGAATAATGTGACCTGGCAGATGTACAAAGAATGACACCAACTCACCCAGGAAGCCTTAGGACCAAATAGTAACTAAAAAGTAAGTGTATGCTGCATTGGTAAAAGGAAGTGTTCTATGGCTAGTACTTGTCTTAGCGTATATTAATGACACTCCTGATGGTATCCAACACAAATCTCTTCTGTATACAGATGATACCAATATTTTAATTGAGGACACAGACCCAAATGAAGCTACACATGGAACTGTAATAGTTTTACTTCAGTTGGATAACTGGTTTACAAATAATTATATTAATTAAAATAATATGCACTTTAAAAAGCTGGTTTACAAATAATAATATTAATTAAAATATTATGCACTTTAAAAAGCTGGTTTACAAATAATAATATTAATTAAAATAATATGAACTTTAAAAAGCAATTGACCCAAACATGAGTTAGTACTAAAAATAAATGAGTACATTTTTGACCAAGTAGCATGTGTAAAATTACTTGGTCTTCACTTTGATGATAAATTATCTTGGACACAACACATCAGTAGCATAAGCAGTAAATTAAATGTAAATCGTTAGCACTGAATTATTATGTTTTATTTTACATCTTTGAGTCCATTACATCACATGGAACAGAACTATGGAGGAGCTTAATATATGTGAAGAAGGACATACCATACGGAAAAAGGCTATCCTTATAATGATCAGTGAGAACACTTAACAGGCTGCAGACCAAAATTCAAACTGCTACATATTTTAACAGTAACGTATAAAATACAAGTACACATCAAGAAAAACATTAATCATTGTCTTAACTGTTGGAAACTAAGAACAATCTAACACAGGACAAGACATATAAGAAAAGAGTAACATGGAAGGTGATGTGCTCATCCAGTTGCCATTCCAAACAAATGCATGTCTCACTGAGACAGTTATTAGGGTTTCTTCCTGTTCCATTCATGTATGGAGCATGGGAAGAATGTTTTGATGCCTCCCTGAATACTGTAATTAATCATATCTTGCCCTCACGATCTCTGTGGGAGCAATATGTTGGGGGGTTGTTGTATATTTCTAGAATCTTCATTTAAAGCTGGTTCTTAAAAATTTGTAAGTAGGTCTTCTCAGGTTAGTTTACATCTATTTTCAAGAGTCTGCCAGTTCAGTTTCTTCAGAATATCTGTGCCATGGGTCAAACAAAACTGTGACCATTTGTGTTGTGTTTATCAATATATGTTCTGCATCCCTTGTAGTCCTATTTGGTATGGATTCCACACACTTGAGCAATATTCTGGGATGGGTTGCACAAGTGATTTGCAAGCAATCTCCTTTGTACAATGATTGCATTACCCCAATATTCTTCCAATAAATCGAATTCTTCCGCCTGATTTACCCACAACTGAGCCTGCATGCCCATTCCACTTCATATACTTACAAAGTGTTAATCCTAGATATTCCAGCTGTAACTTATTGATATTATAGCCACAGGATACCACATTTTTTTTCATTTTGTGAAGTTCCATGTTTTACATTTCTAAACATTTAAAGCAAGTTGCCAATCCGATCAAGACCTGACAATATTTATGCAGGTTCTTTCTGATTAATATACAACATGAAGCAACACACTTCCCAGGAGCACACTCAGAGTTACTTATACATCTTTCACTAACTCTCCATTCAAAATAATGTGCTGCACCTTCCTACCAAAAAATCCTCAGTCCCGTCACAAATTTTGCATTGTACCCCACATGATTGTAAATTTTATAATAAGTGTAGATGTGGTACCAAGACAGATGCTTTTTTGAAATCAAGAAATAGTACATGTATCTGACTGTTTTGAACCAAAGGTTTCATTATGCCATGTGAGAAAAATTTGAGTTGGGTTTTTTGTGATCAGTGTTTTCAGAATCCATGCTGGTTTGCTGGTTGGCATGGAGGAGGTCATTCTGTTAAATATACCTCGTTACATTTTAGCTCAGAATATGCTGTAAGTTTCTGCAGCAAATTAATGCAAGGAAATCAAACAATAGTGGATTTCTACTAACCTTCTTATAAATGATGTGACCTTTGATTTCTTCCAACTGCTAGGCATGGTTTTGTGTTCAAGGGATGTACAGTAGATTGTAGTTAAAAGGGGGGCATCTCAGCTGCAAATTCAGAATAGGATCTGATAGGGATTCCATTGAGTCCTGAAACTTCATTCAATTTTAATGATCGCAGTTGTTTCTTAGGGCCACTACTGCTAACACTTATTTCACTCATCTTTTCAGTGAGACGAGTATTAAATTGTGGCAGTTCTCTTGGGTGGTCTCTTGTAGTGGAACATTTGAAAATGGAATTCAACATTTCAGCTTTTGCTTTGTTACCTGTATTTCAGTTTCTGTCTAATTCACGAGTGACTGGATGCCAACTCTGGTGCCAGTTAAAGTCTTTACATACAACCAGAATTTCTTTGGGTTTTGTTAAACATCATTTGACAATATTTTGCTATGGTAATCACTGAGAACTTCAGGCATTGCCCTCTTGACACCCAAATATGTTTCAGTCAGCATCTCTCTATTTATAGCCCTATACTCTGTTTTACAACTACACTCCTGGAAATGGAAAAAAGAACACATTGACACCGGTGTGTCAGACCCACCATACTTGCTCTGGACACTGCGAGAGGGCTGTACAAGCAATGATCACATGCACGGCACAGCGGACACACCAGGAACCGCGGTGTTGGCCGTCGAATGGCGCTAGCTGCGCAGCATTTGTGCACCGCCGCCGTCAGTGTCAGCCAGTTTGCCGTGGCATACGGAGCTCCATCGCAGTCTTTAACACTGGTAGCATGCCGCGACAGCGTGGACGTGAACCGTATGTGCAGTTGACGGACTTTGAGCGAGGGCGTATAGTGGGCAAGCGGGAGGCTGGGTGGACGTACCGCTGAATTGCTCAACACGTGGGGCGTGAGGTCTCCACAGTACATCGATGTTGTTGCCAGTGGTCGGCGGAAGGTGCACGTGCCCGTCGACCTGGGACCGGACCGCAGCGACGCACGGATGCACGCCAAGACCGTAGGATCCTACGCAGTGCCGTAGGGGACCGCACCGCCACTTCCCAGCAAATTAGGGACACTGTTGCTCCTGGGGTATCGGCGAGGACCATTCGCAACCATCTCCATGAAGCTGGGCTACGGTCCCGCACACCGTTAGGCCGTCTTCTGCTCACGCCCCAACATCGTGCAGCCCGCCTCCAGTGGTGTCGCGACAGGCGTGAATGGAGGGACGAATGGAGACGTGTCGTCTTCAGCGATGAGAGTCGCTTCTGCCTTGGTGCCAATGATGGTCGTATGCGTGTTTGGCGCCGTGCAGGTGAGCGCCACAATCAGGACTGCATATGACCGAGGCACACAGGGCCAACACCCGGCATCATGGTGTGGGGAGCGATCTCCTACACTGGCCGTACACCACTGGTGATCGTCGAGGGGACACTGAATAGTGCACGGTACATCCAAACCGTCATCAAACCCATCGTTCTACCATTCCTAGACCGGCAAGGGAACTTGCTGTTCCAACAGGACAATGCACGTCCGCATGTATACCGTGCTACCCCATGTGCTCTAGAAGGTGTAAGTCAACTACCCTGGCCAGCAAGATCTCCGGATCTGTCCCCCATTGAGCATGTTTGGGACTGGATGAAGCGTCGTCTCACGCGGTCTGCACGTCCAGCACGAACGCTGGTCCAACTGAGGCACCAGTTGGAAATGGCATGGCAAGCCGTTCCACAGGACTACATCCAGCATCTCTACGATCGTCTCCATGGGAGAATAGCAGCCTGCATTGCTGCGAAAGGTGGATATACACTGTACTAGTGCCGACATTGTGCATGCTCTGTTGCCTGTGTCTATGTGCCTGTGGTTCTGTCAGTGTGATCATGTGATGTATCTGACCCCAGGAATGTGTCAATAAAGTTTCCCCTTCCTGGGACAATGAATTCACGGTGTTTTTATTTCAATTTCCAGGAGTGTATTATGCAGTAGTGTCTGTTTCTTTTAGAAGTTCCTTTACAGTGACTATGTACTGTGGAGGGCCCCTTCCATTGTGAACTCTTCTACTGTGTGCCTATTTATCCACTGCGTGAGATCTATTCGTTTAAACTGGAGCCATAGTTCCTCCACAAATTCCAGTTGTCTGCCAGAAGTTTCAGGTTCTTCATTGATATATATACACTACGTGATCAAAATTATCCGGACACCTGGCTGAAAATGACTTACAAGTATGTGGCACCCTCCATCAGTAATGCTGGAATTCAATATGGTGTTGGCCCACCCTTAGCCTTGATGACAGCTTCCACTGTCAGTCAGGTGCTGGAAGGTTTCTTGGGGAATGTCAGCCCATTCTTCAGGGAGTGTTGCACTGAGGAGAGTTATCGATGTCGGTCGGTGAGACATGGCATGAAGTCGGCGTTCAAAAACATCCCAAAGTTGTTCTGTAGGATTCAGGTCAGGACTCTGTGCAGGCCAGTCCATTACAGGGATGTTATTGTCATGCAACAGCTCCGCCACAGGCCCTGCATTATGAACATGTGATCAATCGTGTTGAAAGATGCAATCGTCATCCCCAAATTGCTCTTCAACAATGGAAAGCAAGAAGGTGCTTAAAACATCAGTG
Organism: Schistocerca americana; assembly: GCF_021461395.2. Classification (NCBI taxonomy): domain Eukaryota; kingdom Metazoa; phylum Arthropoda; class Insecta; order Orthoptera; family Acrididae; genus Schistocerca; species Schistocerca americana. The sequence continues at coordinate 29,048,271 of NC_060124.1, forward strand.
TAAGCCTGTGATGTGATAAAACAACAAGGGGTGCAAGCCCCCTCCATGAAAAACACGACCACACCATAACACCTCCGTGTCCAAATTTTGCTGTTGGCACTACACACACTAGCAAATGATGTTAACCAGGCATTCGTCATACCCACACCCTGCCATTGGATCGCCGTATTGTGTACTGTGATTGGTCACTCCACACAATGTTTTTCCACTGTTCAATCATCCAATGTTTAAGCTCTTTACACCAAGCGAGGCATCATTTGACATTTACTGGTGTGATGTGTGGCTTATGAGCAGCCGCTCAACAATGAAATCCAAGTTTTTTCACCTCCTGCCTATATGCCATTGTACTTGCAGTGGATCTTGATGCAGTTTGGAATTCCTGTGTGATGATCTGCATAGATTTCTGTCTATTACACATTACAACCCTCTTCAACAGTCAGTGGTCTCTGTCAGTCTACAGATGAGGTCAGTCTGTACGCTCTTGTGCTGTAAATGTCCCTTCACATTTCCATTTCAGTGTCACATCAGAAACAGTGGACCTAGGGATGTTTAGGATTGTGGAAATCTCACATACAGACATATGACACAAGTGACACCCAACCACCTGACCATGTTCGAAGTCAGTGAGTTCGTGGAGTGCCCCATTCTGTCCTCTCACAATGTCTAATGACTACTGAGGTCGCTGATATGGAGTACCTGGGAGTAGGTGGCAGCACAATGCGCGTAATATGAAAAACATATGTTTTTGGGGGTGTTCGGATACTTTTGATCACATGGTGTATCTTTCTACTTGTTTTAGTTGCTTTTGTACTTTGGTAATCATTGTTGCCAATACTGCCTCATGGTCACTGACACCAGTTTGAATGTGGAGATTCTCAAAGAGGTCATTAGATCTAATATATTTCAATTGTGAGTGAGGTTGTCAACTATCTGTTCTAAGTAGTTTTTAGGGAAGATATTTAGTAATATTTCAAAGGATTCCTTTGTGATGTCCATAACTATCAAAACTGTAATTCTCCCAATTGATTGCTGGGAGTCTCCTCCAGTGACTACAGTATGACTAAGGAAATTATGTTCAAATGAACTGAGGTTTTCTCTAAAGTTTTTGGTTTCATCAAGAGGTGAATCTGGAGGTCAACAGAAGGTTTCAGTTATGAAAATATAGGAAAGGGATAGATTGCTACTCACCATAAAGTGGTGATGTTGAGTAACAGATAGGCACAACAAAAACACTGCTAGACAAGTAAGCTTTTGGGCAAAAGGGCTCTTTTCCAAATTAGACAAAAACACACACAGAAATGCAACTCACACACACATGACCACTTCCCTATTGTCGTTATTCCTGCCTGTATTTTCAGTTGTTTGATGTTGAAGAATTCATTTACACCTTTATGCCCACGCTTGACACTGAGTCTTGTTAACTTCAATTTTGTATCTCAGTGGATTTGAGTTTCTTGTCCCTGGTGAAAGCTGTCCTGACCCAGATGGCAGACATTAGAATATTGAGCTTGTAAAGATAAGTGTTTAATTTTGTTACAGCTTTTAATTAAGTTAATATTAAGCCACAAGTAAGTTAGTTAGTGCCTACTCTAAATTATCTATTGAAGATTTCAATTTTCCAAATGAAGTTTTTGAAAAAACAAAACATTTCATAAGTGCCAGTTTTCACATTTTCCAGACATAGATTTACACAAACTTGAGATGTTTTCTTAAGTATTAAGTGCAGAATTTACTCTGATCACCCAGAAAACTGTGATCAACAACCTACTATGGATATAACCCCATCTAGGTAATAGCAGTGTCACTAATGAGAAATGATAGGCAGACACACACACGTTGCATTTAGTATCAGTGACTGTGCTGTCCATGTGCAGAATGGGGGAGGCAGCGATCTATCTGTGTACGACAAAGCGCAGAGTGTGACGGCCTGGAGGCTCGCCGCAATGATTTCGGGAACTGCATGACTTGTCGGGTGTTTGAGGAGTGGTCGGGTGTTTGAAGAGTGCTGTGCTGAGGGTCTTCAACACATGTTGAAACCATGTCCTGACATCTTGGGGCTGGGTGGTTATCCTTATTACATATGTCGGACGTCACAGCGTGGGCAGACTGGAAAAACGAGAAAGGCAGTGAACTGTGGTGGAACTAACTTCAGGCATTAATGGTGGACGGTGTACAAGTGCATTTGAACACACACTGCACTGAGCACACCTAATGATATGCCTGCACAGCTGATGACCCGTGCATGTGCCAATGTTAACACCACAACATCAGCAACTATGATAGCATCGGCACTGGACGTTGATGCAGTGGCAGAGAATTGCTTGGCCTGATGAGTCCTGATACATTCTTTATCGTGCCAATGGGAAGGCACGAATCTGTTGTCTTCCATGGAAATATCTCCTTGACACTGTACTGTTCGACTGAGACAAGTTGGTGGCAATCGTGCGAGGCACCTTGATGTCCAAGGAGTATCATACACTTATTGCAGACCATGTACGCCTCTTCATGATGATTATGTTTTGTGACGGCAGTAGCATTTTGCAACAAGATTATTTTCCACGTCACAAGACCAGGAGTGTGATGGAGTGGTTCAAGCAACACAGTAGGATGTTCCAATTGATGTGCTAGCCCCCCAACTTGCCATATCTGAACCCCATCAGACACATGTTGGATGTGATTCAACATGGTGTCTGAGCTCATGAGCTCCCTCCTCAGAATTTACCATAATTAGGTGATGTGTGTGTGGAGTGACCTGCCAAGGCCTCATTGCTTCCATGTCATGCTGCCTCGCCGCTGTTATCTGTGCCAGATGGGGACACACTGACTACTGGGTAGGTGGTCATAATTTCCTGGGTGATCAGTGTAAGTTTTTTGCATTCTACATATATAAAGTAGAGCCTTACCTACTCAGGGAATTAAAGATTTAAAGTCCTATCTTTTATTTCTTTTGAAAACACCAAAAGTCCATATCACATTTACATGATTTTAGGCCTAATTTTTTGAGTGCGCAAGTTTAGCGTTTTAACGTAAGTAGTATCTCCTGGGATCTGTAGATAATAGAATATTATCATGACTTTTTAGCTAAGTTTTGTAAGTAAATTTGTAAATAGCCATGAGTGTGAGGTGTGTGAGCTGCCAGAGGAAAGTTTGTTCTGGCATTGTATACAGCTGTTGTGACAGATGGTTTTGTTTGAGGGAATATAGAGGTGTGGGAATTGGCAAAGTAAATGAGACTCTTCCGCAATATTTCAAAGTATTTTCAAGGGGCAGGAAAATAGCTGAACAGGAGGGGGGATTAGAGCCCTTTAGGCTGAGCTAGATAGTACTAGGAAGGAACTGATGAGGTTAAGGGGGGAGAAAGGTGAAGACAAGTGGGAAATGGTAAACAGGGGCCACAGATATACAGGGTGTTACAAAAAGGTACGGCCAAAATGTAAGGAAACATTCCTCACACACAAAGAAAGAAAATATGTTATGTGGACATGTGTCCGGAAATGATTACTTTCCATGTTAGAGCTCATTTTATTATTTCTCTTCAAATCACATTAATCATGGAATGGAAACACACAGCAACAGAACGTACCAGCGTGACTTGAAACACTTTGTTACATGAAATGTTCAAAATGTCCTCCGCTAGCGAGGATACATGCATCCACCTTCCGTCACATGGAATCCCTGATGCAGCCCTGGAGAATGGCGTGTTGTATCACAGCCGTCCACAATACGAGCACGAAGAGTCTCTACATTTGGTACCGGGGTTGCGTAGACAAGAGCTCTCAAATGCCCCCATAAATGAAAGTCAAGAGGGTTGAGGTCAGGAGAGCGTGGAGGCCATGGAATTGGTCCGCCTCTACCAATCCATCGGTCACCGAATATGTTGTTGAGAAGCGTACGAACACTTCGACTGAAATGTGCAGGAGCTCCATCGTGCATGAACCACATATTGTGTCGTACTTGTAAAGGCACATGTTCTAGCAGCACAGGTAGAGTATCCCGTATGAAATCATGATAACGTGCTACATTGAGCATAAGTGGAAGAACATGGGGCCCAACCAAGACATCACCAACAATGCCTGCCCAAACGTTCACAGAAAATCTGTGTTGATGACGTGATTGCACAATTGTGTGCGAATTCTCGTCAGCCCACACATGTTGATTGTGAAAATTTACAATTTGATCACGTTGGGTTGAAGCCTCATCCGTAAAGAGAACATTTGCACTGAAATGAGGATTGACACATTGTTGGATGAACCATTCGCAGAAGTGTACCCGTGGAGGCCAATCAGCTGCTGATAGTGCCTGCACACGCTGTACATGGTACGGAAACAACAGCACTCTCCATACAGTGACGTGGTCAAAGTTATCTTGTACAGCAGCAACATCTCTGACGCTGACATTAGGGTTATCGTCAGCTGCACGAAGATTCGCCTTGTCCATTGCAGGGGTCCTCGTCGTTCTAGGTCTTCCCCAGTCGCGAGTCATAGGCTGGAATGTTCCGTGCTCCCTAAGACGCCGATCAATTGCTTCGAACGTCTTCCTGTCGGGACACCTTCTTTCTGGAAATCTGTCTCGATACAAACGTACCGCGCCACGGCTATTGCCCCGTGCTAATCCATACATCAAATGGGCATCTGGCAACTCCGCACTTGTAAACATTGCACTGACTGCAAAACCATGTTCTTGATGAACACTAACCTGTTGATGCTACGTATTGATGTGCTTGATGCTAGTACTGTAGAGCAATGAGTCGCATTTCAACACAAGCACCGAAGTCAACATTACCTTCCTTCAATTGGGCCAACTGGCGGTGAATCGAGGAAGTACAGTACATATTGACGAAACTAAAATGAGCTCTAACATGGAAATTAAGCATTTCCAGACACATGTCCACATAACATCTTTTCTTTATTTGTGTGTGAGGAATGTGTCCTGAAAGTTTGGCCGTACCTTTTTGTAACACCCTGTAGAACAGTATCTGATAGTTCCAACACTGGCACAAAAAAATAGATTTGTCTTGCTACCTCAGTTAAGTAAGGAAGAGGCTCAAATAGATGTAGGTATATTGAATACCCAACAGACTTTCATTAGCAAACCAACTATTTCAAAGACAGTAGAGCGTAGGAGGAAAGTTCTGTTGCTAGAAAGTAGTGACAGAAGAGATGTGGGCTAGATTTTGGAAGGAAAATTAGGTGACAGGTACTAGGTTAAAAACCTTTTCAAGTCCAGTGTGTGTCTTAGCCAAGTGGTAGAGGATGTAGGAGACGCGAGCAAAGGCCTTTACAAAGCAGGATCGTGTTGTGATTGTGGAGCAGGAAACTGTATTGATAGGGATCAGGGCTACAATATTTAGAGTGACCTGGTGAAAATAACTTCTGCAACAAGTCATACAAATCTTTGGCTAGTGTCTGCTTTCATGCAGTACTATTGACTCCAGTTGAACAGCTCTGTAAGGAGGGTCAATATGGAGTTGGATTGGCTGCTTTGGGTGACCATTGTCTGAGACAAGGGTTTGGTTCCTGTTGATGGTATTGGTGGGTGGGATTTCACTAGGGATGGCCTGCATCTCAATAGGAAAGAGAAGGGTAAATTGACTGGGTTGATAACAACAAGTGTCTGGTGCAGTTGTTAGATTGGTTACTGCTGTTACAGTGCCAGTTATCAAGATGTGAGTGAGTTTGATGCAGTGTCATAGTCGGCACACAGGCAATGGGTACAGTATCTGTGAGGTAGCGATGAAGTGGGGATTTTCCCATAAGACCATTTCACAAGTTCACTGTGAATATCAGGAATCTGATAAAACATCTAATCTCTGACATTGCTGCAGTCGGAAAAAGATCCTGCAAGAACGAGATCAATGACAACTGAAGAGAATCATTCAACATGACAGAAGTGCAACCCTTCCACAAATTGCTGCAAATTTCAATGCTTGCCCATCGACAAGTGTCAGCATGTGAACCATTCATAGAAACATAATTGATATGGGCTTTTGGATCCGAAGGCCCATGCGTGTACCCATGATGACTGCAAGACACAAAGCCTTACGCCTCACCTAGGCCTGCCAAAACCAATGTAGGACTGTTGACGACTGGAAACATGTTGCCTGGTCAGATATGAGTCTTGTTTCAAATTGTATTGAGTGAATTGATGTGTTCGGGTATGGTGACAACCTCATTAATCCATGGACCCTGCTTGTCAGCAGGGACTGTTCAAGCTGGTGGAGGCTCTGTAATGTAATGGGGCGTGTGCAGTTGGAGTGATATGGAATCCCTGGTACATCTAGACACGACTGACAGGTGACACATACATAAGCATCCTGTCTGATCACCTGCGTCCCTTCATGTCCATTGTGCACTTAGATGGACTTGGGAATTTCTAGCAGGACAATGCAACACAACACATGCCCAGAATTGCTACAGAGTGTCTCCAGGAACGCTCTTCTGACTTTAAACACTTCCTCTGGCCTCCGAACTCCGCAGAAATGAACATTATTGAGCATATCTGGGATACCTTGCAAAGTGCTGTTCAGAAGAGATCTCCACCTCCTTGTACTCTTATGGATTTATGGACAGGCCTGCAGGATTCATGTTGTCCATTCCCTCCAGCACTACGTCAGGCATTAGTCGAGTCCATGCCACATCGTGTTAGGGCACTTCTGCATGCTTGCAGGGACTCTACATGATATTAGGCATGTGTACCAGTTTCTTTCGTTGGCTTTTCAGTGTCAAATTTATCATAATGTGAAAAATTTTGTGTAGAGCAACATAAAGAATCATGTGCCTGTGAATTTAAACTAAAAAATGGTAATTTTATAATTGTTGCTGTGTATAGGCCCCCATTAAAAATTTTTCAACTATTTCTGGAAAACTGAGATTCCTTGTTGTACTATCTGTCAGACAGAGGGAAGCAAATTATTGTTTATGAGGCTTTCAGTGTAGATTTTCTGAAAGAGTCTGATAGGAAAAATGATCTTGAAGTATTACTCAGTTCTTTCAATTTGACATCAGTTATCGATTTTCCACCTCGGATGGTGCAGGAAAGCAGCACACTGACAGATAATGTTTTTGACCAAGATGAATTTAATCAAATAATTATTTATCCTGTTAAGAATGGCCTTTATGATCATGATTCACATCTAGTTATTTATGACATAGATCCATATAATAAAGCAAAACAGTCATCAAAAATGGTGTATTCAATTGATGATTTAACACTTCCAAATTTTAGGGAAAGCTGGCAGCAGTTAGACTAGGATGTAGTGTACTGGGAACCTGATAATAATTTAAAATATAACTTATTTCATGACACGTTTCTGAGTATTTTTGAAAACAGTTTCCCTGAGAAGATAGTGAAATATGACTATAAGAAACTGAGTAAAAAACCATGGCTTATTGAAGGGATAAAAATATCTTGTAACCAGAAAACGGAAATATATCTAACAGCAGGTAAGAGTAATGATCCAGAATCAGTCCAATATTATAAAAACTACTGTGCTATTTTAAGGAAAGTGATGTGTATTATGTCTGAGACTAGCAGCTCTGTTAATAAAATTAAAACAATTTGGAATATTTTTGAAAGGGAAACAGGACTACCAAGAGCACAGAAAGACTGTATTACCAGCAAACAGAATGAAAAGTTTACTAACAAAAACTCAGAGGTCAAAAATATTTTTAATAATCATTTTTTAAATGTTGAGGAGAAAACAGAATCCAGATGTTCATTAGAAAAGGCAAAGATATATTTGGCAGAGGCAATACCTATGCAGTTTGATAAAATTTAAATTTTATTCACCTCTCCATCTGATGTTAGTAAAATAATAGACTCTCTCAAAAGTAAAAGCTCATGTGGAATGGATGGCATTTCCGACGAAGTACTTAAGTCCTAACAGATAAGCAGGATTCTCAGCCACATATGTAACAGCTCACAGAAATGGCATTTTTCATGATTGACTGAAATACGGTATCATTAAACTATTGCATAAAAAGCTGATATGTTTGATGTCAACAACTACCAAACAATCTCAGTTCTGACAGCTTTATCCAAAATTCTTGAAAAAGTAATGTATTCAAAGAGTGTCTTCACATATTTATAGAAATAAAGTACTAACAAAATGCCAGTTTAGTTTTCAAAAAGGCATTTAAACAGAAAATGCTATACATGCTCTTACTGATCAAATATAAAACGTTTTGAATAACTGAACATCACCAGTTAGGATTTTCTGTGATCCCTCAAAGGCTTTTGATTGTGTAAATCATATAACTCTTCTAGGTAAGCTTAAATATTGTGGTATGAGTGGGACAGCGCACAAATGGTTTAATTCATATCTAACTGGAAGAGTGCAGAAAATTGGGGGGAAAAAACAGGTCACATAATGCGCTAAAATCAGCAGATTCCTCAAACTGGGTAAGCATAAAGAATGAGGTCTCTTATTGTTCTTAATATGTATTAATGGCTTGCCACTCTATATTCACAAAGATGTGAATCTAGCTGTTTTTGATGATGTTCACTACACTCAGCTGGTGGCTACACGGGTAGTGGAGGCTGTGTGGCGTGGACTGGGCGGTTTTTTTGGTTAGTAGGCCTCGGGAAAGTACGGGGTGGGCTGCAATCTCAAAGGGTGCATGACAAATACAGGACGTGCTTGTATCAAGGAACAGTCGGAATTGTAGTTGTAAATTGTTGTAGTTGTGCTGGGAATATCCCTGAGCTTCAAGTGCTAATAGAAAGCACAGAAGCTGAAATCGTTACAGGTACAGAAAGCTGGCTAAAGCCTGAAATAAGTTCTGCAGAAATTTTTATGAAGTCTCAGACGGTGTTCAGGAAAGATAGATTATGTAGAATTGGTGGTGGAGTGTTTGTGTCTGTCAATAGTGGTTTATCTTGTAGTGAAGTCGAAGTAGATACTCCGTGCGAATTGCTATGGGTGGAGGTTATACTTAACAGCAGAACCAAGTTAATAATTGGCTCCTTCTACTGACCCCCAGACTCCGATGATATAGTTGCTGAACAGTTCAGAGAAAATTTGAGTCTCGTAACAAATAAATTCGCCACTCATACGGTTATAGTTGGTGGGGACTTCAACCTTCCCTCGATATGTTGGCAAAAATACTTGTTCAAAATCAGTGGTAGGCAGAAAACATCTTCCGAGATTGTCCTAAATGCTTTCTCCAAAAATTATTTCGAGCAGCTAGTCCACGAACCCATGCGAATTGTAAATGGTTGCGAAAACACACTTGACCTCTTAGCCACAAACAATCCAGAGCTAATAGAGAGCATCATGACTGATACAGGGATTAGTGATCACAAGGTCGTTGTAGCTAGGCTCAATACCGTTTCTTCCAAATCCACCAGAAACAAACGCAAAATAATTTTATTTATAAAAGCGGATAAAGTGACACTAGAAGCCTTCCTAAAGGACAATCTCCATTCCTTCCGAACTGACTATGCAAATGTAGACAAGATGTGGCTCAAATTCAAAGATATAATAGCAACAGCAATTGAGAGATTCATACCTCATAAATCGGTAAGAGATGGAACTGACCCCCATGGTACACAAAACAGGTCCAAATGCTGTTGCAGAGGCAACGGAAAAAGCATGCGAAGTTCAGAAGAACGCGAAATCCCGAAGATTGGCTAAAATTTACAGACACGCGAAATTTGGCACGGACTTCAATGCGAGGTGCCTTTAATAGGTTCCACAATGAAACATTGTCTCAAAATTTGGTAGAAAATCCGAAGAAATTCTGGTCGTATGTAAAGTACACAAGCGGCAAGACGCAGTCAATACCTTCGCTGCGCAGTGCCGATGGTACTGTTACCGACAACTGTGCTGCTAAAGCGGAGTTATTGAATTCAGTTTTCTGAAATTCCTTCACCAGGGAAGATGAATGGAATATTCCAGAATTTGAAACACGAACAGCTGCTAGCATGAGTTTCTTAGAAGTAGATACCTTAGGGGTTGCGAAGCAACTCAAATCGCTTCATACGGGCAAGTCTTCAGGTCCAGATTGTATACCGATTAGGTTCCTTTCAGATTATGCTGATACAGTAGCTCCCTACTTAGCAATCGTATACAACCGCTCGCTCACTGATAGATCTGTACCTACAGATTGGAAAATTGTGCATTGCACCAGTGTTTAAGAAGGGTAGTAGGAGTAATCCATCGAACTACAGACCTATATCATTGACGTCGGTTTGCAGTAGGGTTTTGGAGCATATACTGTATTCAAACATTATGAATCACCTCGAAGGGAATGATCTATTGATACGTAATCAGCATGGTTTCAGAAAACATCGTTCTTGTGCAACGCAGCTAGCTCTTTATTCGCACGAAGTAATGGCCGCTATCGACAGGGGATCTCAAGTTGATTCCGTATTTCTAGATTTCTGGAAAGTCTGACAGGTAGCTACTGTATTTACTCGAATCTAAGCCGCACTTTTTTTTCCAGTTTTTGTAATCCAAAAAACCACCTGTGGCTTAGAATCGAGTGCAAAGTAAGCGGAAGTTCTGAAAAATGTTGGTAGGTGCTGCCACAACTAACTTCTGCCATCAAATATATGTAGTGTTACACAGGTATGCTTTGCAGGCACAAAGATAAATACTGGCGCCAAAACCTCTGCGTCAGTAAATAAATTAAAAGAAAAGGTAGAAGAATGTAAACATTATGCCATGTATTCTTTCGTAGCGCGCACAAAAGCAAGCCATGCCACAAGCGGCGACAGGTCATAAACACTCATTAGTAGAATCCGATAAACAATGCATGACACAGTACAATAATGCAGTTTCAGCTTAGAGTGACTTAAGCACCTATAACAAAGAGAGTGGCACTTATCAGATCAAAGCAAAATAAGCAATCGATTGAAACCAGACTAAGCACGTGAAAAAGGAAGTGTACCCGTACAAATATGGACAGAGCGCCTGACACATAGCAAAGGCTTCTTGGTAAAGCTTAATTGTTAAGCTTACGACTCAAACCAAACTACTGTAGCTGTATCTTCATCCATTCGACCTAAATTGTGTCTCATGTTGCAATGGACCAACTTAGTTTCGATTTGGAGGTGGGATCTAAAACTTTTCTCTCCTCTTGAATTTCGAGTCTCAAATTTCAGGTGTGGCATAGGTTCGAGAAAATATTTTTCCCTTGATTTCGAGTCTCCATTCTCAGGTACAGCTTAGATTTGAGTGCGGCTTAGATTAGAGTAAATACAGTAATCAACATTTAACATCACATTCCAATCTTTACAAAGTGTTATATTTATGATCTGTGGAACAAGTATTAACCTGATTTGTGACAAATGCACCACCTCCTTTTCCCATTAGGCATAGAATAAACTTACCTCAAAAATCTAACTGCTGTCAACTTCAGGTTTTAACCAGCTTTCTTTGCCTAGTATTCTGTGAGCTCCACTGCTTTTCAGATGGGAGATCATCGATTGGGTGGATCCACTCATTCCTAAGCAACCACAGACAGAAAGTTAATATTAGTTTTATAAATAACGATGCTGAATCAGCATCCAAGTACTTATCAAATGAGCTCCAGTCAGCTGTGATGTTTCACAGCAGTATGTACTAGGACTACTTATTTTTCCTATCTGTATTAATGTCTTGATCTCAAAGTTTGAGGCTCACAAAACAGTATTATTTGCACATAATTGTCCATCATTTACAAAGAAAGATTGAATAATGAAGCTTTTCAGGAGAAAAAAAACACTATCCCTCACCAAGTCAGTGACTAGTCTTACCTAAAAAAAAGCTAATTATTAGTGACAATAAAACAGTGGCACTAATCATCAGAGTCAGCAAAATAGAAATATACGATATTCAAGTGTCACTATAATAATCACTTATGCTAATTAGCAAGGAGATTACATTCATAAGTCTGTGGATTCAGAGTGAGAGACATATAATGGGACATGCATGTCACAGAAGTTAATTCAAAGATGAGTGAAGATTGTTATGCACTAAGGATCCTGAAAAACTGCATACTGGTAAACGTGTAGACAATTCTGAATGCATATTTTGATTCACATCTAAAATATGGAATCACACTCTGTGGCAACTCTGTGGTAAGTCCTCTATCACAGAATACCTTCATAATACGAAAGAGAGCTATCCATATCATTACTGGGAAGAGTGTTGTAAATTCATGCAGGCCTTTCTCTAAAAATGTGTACGTACCACTGTTTCCCTACATGCGGATCTTGGAAATGTTTCTATTCATCAAAAACCATGATATTGATAAGAAAATATGAAGGCAATTCATATATTACCTATTGTTGCACAGGACTGCAAAATAGTCTTCATATTATGCCTACAAACAGAAATATATGCCTAAAAGGAACCTACCACATAAAACAATACAAAAAACTTTCTTACCTTATTAAAGCTATCACAGATGCCAAAAAGTAGAGACAAGTAAGGACGTATCTACAGTATCACTCCATCTATTCAGTAACAGAGTATTTTGACTGTATGTAATAGTAAATGATGTCCCAATTCACAATTTGTTTATTAATTATGAAACTCTAGCATGTTACATAATTAAAAACATGAATTTATTTAAATCTGAGAAATATTCTGGACAAATGTAAATAAATGCAGAATAACCTTAGATTTAAGATGTCTGATATCATAAAATAATATGTACTTTAAAGACCCAATGGACAGATACTAATAAGTATTAATAATAATCCATGTAAGTATTGGACTCTTACAATATACTGGGCAAAAAAATTTAAAGCTTAAAATCAGAGAAGTAGTTAAATGTAACAATCTTATCAGTTTTGATAACTTTTGTAAATATGTGAGTTTTTTAAACTAATGTCCAGTGACAACGTGACCAGAATGGGCAGAGATGTAGTCCAGTTAAAGTGGGATGGTAAGAGAAGTTGGCTATAATGTCTTGAAGGAATCATATCTCCCACTTTTTTCATAATTTTATAGAAAAATATTACTCTAATATTTGTGTACTGGTTTCTGAGATGCATGTTTTTTGTTTTTATAGATCTAACTTGGCAATTTTATTAACTTTGTTATTCATTCAGTTAGATGGCCATTTGAAATTCATGAATTTTTCTGCAGGATTGTGGCACCAAAAAAGGCTAAGTTAGAAGAAGCAATGAAAACTCTCCAGGAAAAACAAGATGAGTTGCAAGCTGCTGAAAACAAATTGCGAAAGATTTCTGAACACCTTGAAAAGCTTCGATTGGAATATGAAGATAAAATGAAGCAGAAGGAAGAGCTTCGACAGAAATCAGAAGATTTGCAACAAAAGCTGGAAAGAGCTACAATGCTTGTAGAAGGCCTTGCTGGTGAAAAGGTAAAAATGAAGACTAATAGTATAATTTGAAGACAAAAGGTGTTATCAGTGTTGAATTGTTGGGCTACCAACTCATCACAGAGTAAAAACAATGAAACTGATGTGTTTTGAGGGTCAAACATTTATTATTAGATTCAATATACCATAATGTCTAAAAGCCATCAAGATAAAAATGTAAATAAAAGTACTAAAATTTCATGGTCACTTCCTGTGCAACCTTGTCTTCATTGAATGTGCTTCCACGTCATTCATCCAACCAATAAAATGAGCTATAATGAAGTGGCATATGCCATGCTGAGTATTGGCAACATCACAGTAACAGCCATTCATGTGCGCAGCCCATGCACCTTCAGGAAGGATACACAGGAGTAAAAACACATGATGAACAGGAGTTTGTAAACAAGAAGTCAAAGAGATATCAATGAACAAAGATAATTCACAACCTTACCAGCAAGCTATGAAGTTCAAATCCCATCAATAACAGAATGTTAATTGTATAACTGCAATTAAAGTCAATAATGAGAGACAGATATTAAAACAGATGTACAAAATTTTTGAATAAGTTGTTTTTGCCACATGTAAGTTGTTTGATGAATTTAGGTTTTACATGCTATGTATCATAGTCTCAAATTGTTCTAGTAGATCAAATTTCCTATGCAATCATTTCCAACATTATAAAGTCTCCTTCAGTTTCCACCAGATGTGGCTTCATATATGAGCTGAATTTCCGTAATTATTGAGCTGAAAAGCCCTTGCATTCCTTGCACCCTAACTTGTAGGACGAACAAGACTTGATGATGTAGTTTGAATTTCAACTGTTACACTAAATTTTGTGGGTACCAACTCTATCATATTTAAAAACCTCATGCTTTAAGTTATTTATTAAATTCATCATAGTTTGTTATTGGTTTTAAATGGTTTCAACTTTAAATGGCTTAAAAATGTTAACCACTTTCTGAGATAAGTTATTGAAATACACAGTTGTGACTCTCATGACATTCCACATGACATTCCCATATACATCTGTGTGCTGTTTCTTACATTTTAATTTATTCACTATGTTTTTATAGTACCTGATAGCTTTGGCTAGCTGTCTTATTTGGATCAGTCATTTGCTCCTGTTTGTTCATTTGGACTAATAAATAATCTACTATACTACAATACTCTAATAAATATTACACTTTAATAAATAATCAGGAAAGGGTAGGAAGTTGGAATTTTGGATGAAAAGAATTATTATGTATTGAAGGCATGCCAACCATCTTGCTTCATGTTATTTAGATTGAGGAATTGCAGTTCATTATTTTTTCCTGTTGGACAGTAAATTCACTTTTATTGTGCAAGTCATTAAATTTATTTACAATTCCAGTAACTTTCCTTTTCCCTCCATTGATCAAAAGTAGCACATCATCCTCATAGCACTTGAAGTACAAGGTTTAACCATGGGTTGCTGTGACTTAATGAGGATCCTTTTTTCTAGATGACTTATAAAAACATCTGCTATGGTTCCAGATACACTGTAGCCCATAGCCAGTGCGTCTTTCTGCATATAAAATTTATTGTTAAAAGAGAAGTAATTATAGTTAAGAACAAATTCTAAAAGTTCAATAAATTCAATAATTTCTCCTTTAGATAGATCTCAACTGCCTCATTAACAAGCACATTCACATGAAGATTTCTAATTTCTGATGATAGAAAGTAGGAAATGTTAGCAATAGGCTTATCATTGATCTCATTAATGAACTGAGAATAATGCAGAAAATGTATACTGCAGGTCCCATAATAAAGAATCACGAGGGAATTGTTACTGCCTGAAAAACTATCTTCAAAGGCATAGAACTCCTTTAATACCTTATCAAGCATTTTTGTAATTTTTCATTAATGGTTGTTCATGCAATTAACAATCAGTGTAGTAGAGTGACCTTCCTTATGGATTCTTAATTGGGATCTGAGCCATTGAGCCTTCAGCTTCATGACAGAACAGCATTTCTTTTCTCCTTAGATCAGTATTAAAGATGCCCTGTTCAAGAACTTTTGTAAGTCAGTCTGTACCTTTTTCATCACCAATTTCTAGCATTTAGCAATCTCAGTAATACTGTTTTCTCAGTAGAATTGGAGTGTTTTCATGATATACTTCTGTTTTCTGATAGAACTGGTATCTACAAAATCCAGTGTAATAGTTGTAATGTGAACCACATTGGCCAGATTGATAGGCCCTTCAGGTTGAGATGTAAGGAACAACAGGATGCTTTTCGGTTTAATAATTATGAAAAGTCAACAGTAGCCATGCATATTCATGAAATTGGCTGCCCTCTGTTGGGAATGGAAGTGGACCTCATAATTTTGCACATACAGGATAAGGGTAAGGAATTGGATCTACTAGAACAGTTTTGAGGTTATGATACATAGCATGAAAAATCTAAATACATTAAATGAACAGTGTACAGGTGACACAAACTAATTCTTAAAAATCTTTGCAGATCTATTTTAATATATGTCTTTTTTAGTGACTTTAATTACAGTTATACCTTTGACATTCAGTTCTTAATGAGATTTGAACTCCCAAGCTACCCAGTAAGGTATCTTTCTGACTTGTTTACGAACATGTAGTGCTCACTCATGTTACTTATGTGTTTGTACTTTGAGTCTGTCCTTTGTGGAGGTATATGGGCCATGCAAACAAATGTATCTTACTATGATGCTGCCGATACCCAAGACGGCATAAGCCATTTCTTTGTAGTTTGTTTTATCAACTGGATGGATGATGTGGAACCATATTTTAAGAAGACATGGTTGCAAGGGAACTGGTTATGAAATTTCTGAATTTTTATTTCTAACTTGATCACATTTGGAGATTCTTTTCGATAAAATCAAGAAGTGTTATTGTGTGAAGCATGAAAATATATTTCAGAAGCACTTAAGTTATAAGAAATCTCTGTAACACAAATATTAATTACATTTTTAGGTTACGTAGGAAAGTTCTTGTAGGATGTAAATAATTTCGATGGAAAGAAGGCCATTTGCCGAATAGCAGAAGCACTGAATTGTCAGCTGGCACACACAAAAGAGAAGGAAACTTGCTAGCTTTCTGAATCAATTGTTTCTTGAACTTGACTACAAGTATGCTCACATAAAACACTATCTTTCAGAAGGCTTCTGCCAGTTGTCCAACTCCTCCATCTACAAGGTCTGCCATACTGAGCCCATTCCTGAAGTCTAGCCTAAGTTCCAGTCCCTTCTGAAATCTTAAGGTACATTACAAGGTACTGAGTCCATCTCCTGCCTCTCCCCAATGACATCCCACACACCCACCTCTCATGAACCCAACCATCTTGGATAGCCTACTGCAGCTCGTTTTGTGCTCCAACTAAGGAATTTCTGCTCTGGTTGAACAACCTTTCCAACCAGTTGCCCATAGTCTAGTCTCTCCCATCAAAGATACTAATCACTTCCTTCACTGACTCAGTTACAAAGGAACCTTTGCCTCATTACCCAATACCACCCTGAACCATATCCTTCACCAGGGCTTTGACTATCTATCATCATGCCACTCGCACTCCCAACCCCTTGTCTCAGTGAACATATCCCTGTCGAAGACAATGGTGCAAGACCTTAAAACGTTACTATGCATTAATTTACTCATTGTTGCTGGCAATCTGTCACAGCAAAAGTCCTGGAATACAAGTTATTTAAATAATTAATCTAGTATAATGTTTCCACTGATCATTTTTTGATTAATTAACAATTAAAATCGACATAGGAAAACTGAAAATACATATATAAACGTATGTTTACTCCAGAACAGCTAGTACACTACAATATTAGTACGTGTCTGTTATTTTATTCAAGAAGAACTTCTCGAATATTGTAATTACAATAATGCATTTACATTTTTTATTAGTTACTAGAGGCTTCCTTCATGGGAATTGTTCCCTTCATTTACAGAGCTTCTACACTTCGAAGTGAATAAGATTAAGCAGTTATTTTTTAGTTATAATTTTTTCTAGAGAAGTTACATAATTTGTTTACATGTGCGATCCTGAATTAGATTGGAAAATGTTCATTTTAAGTGGGTCATAATGGGCTGTTACGTTTCAACCTGCCCAGTCACTCACCCAGCACTTTCTACTCCAATGTAGCCATGGATTTATACTACCCCATGAGAGGCTGGGCCATTTGTGAAAGCAGCCATCTTCAAAGGCTGCTACAACTACTACACAGCTTGTTATGATGGTATGACAATCAACCAGCTGTCCGCCAGAATGAATGGCACTGCCAAACTGTGGCCAAAAACAAAAGCTCCCCCCGTCGGAACTTCGAGTCCTCCCTCCGACATGGGTGTATGTGTTGTGCTTAGCGTAAGGTAGTTCAAGTTAGTTTAGGCAGTGTGTAAGCCTAGGGACTAATGGCCTCAGCAGTTTGGTCCCATAGGAACTTACCACTAATTTCCAAAAACAAAAGTTGAGCACCCAGTGGCACAACATACAGCTGAACATAAAATGCTCAATTTCAGTTTCTGTTTTACAACATAGGCCATCTGGATTCTTCCCTCTGGCACCAGCTTTTCTGAACTATGCAGATGCAACACATCCTTCACTGCCATAGCCCTCCTGGCCTCTCTCTCTTACTGTAACCACAACTTCCCCCTACCAGTTTCCCCTTCTTCTGTCTTGTCACTCCCTCCCAATTCATGTCTCCATGTCACCTTTATTCTGCACCATCCATCACTGGCTATGGCACCCATGCATCACATGCCTAATTCATGCACTTGCCGTTCTTCCCTCTCACATTTTTAGCCAGAAAACCAACTGCCTCCCTCTGAGTTGCTAGCGACCTACCCACAACCCCTCTTTCTGTCTCCCGCCTCTTTCTCTCTATACCAGCCTCACCCAACACAACTACCAACCCACCCGGTCCACCTGCCAAACTGCAATCACAGCATTGTGCCTCCAGCTGGCACCCTGTAGGGGCACAAGTGTGTGTGTGTGTGTGTGTGTGTGTGTGTGTGTGTGTGTGTGTGTGTGTGTGTGTGTATGTATTTGCACTCTAGCTCAAGAAGGAACTGATCCCAAAAGCTGGAAAGTTTTATTTCTCTTTTGTTTGTGCCAGTTGACAATTCAACACTTGTGCAGCTTGGTAAATGGTGTCCTTTATTCCTAAATCATTTATATTGCTATGTTTTGTGTTAGTGAAAAATCAGGACTTTTGCTGTAACACTGTAGTATTAATTATAACAGAGTTATTCTACGTCTCAGCTTGTGTTTGTTCTCCATTTACCTTTAACAGTGTCTCCCATTTTCAACATTGTTTCTCGGGTACATTGTTTGCTTATAAGTTTAACTCTTTCAAGGTCCGATGGGAACAAACTGTGAAACTTCTGGATGGAGAGTTTAACTGTTTGCCAGGAAATGTTCTAATTGCTACAGCTTTTGTTTCATATTTGGGACCTTTTGTGTCACAATATCGTGATCAGTTAATCACTATGTGGAAGAAAGCTGTAAGTATAATGATCTGAATTAAGCTGTCTTCCAATTTTCTATTGACTGTGTGTGGTATTAAATACATTAATACTAGTTACCAAAAATAAATGTGTTAAATATGCATGTCAAATTTATTCTCTCATTTTCCTGAACTTACAACTGCAAGTGCAAAGACATGACTTCTAAAATAGTGCTAGTAATTTTTACAATTTGTATTTTGCTGTGCTTATATCAGACAAGGTATTTGTAATTTGGTTTCCTTATATCAGACAACTTGTACGATCCATCAAGATCTTACACAGTATTGTGAATTCACATATCAAACAGTGTGGTTTGTGGAATAATTTAGAGTTGAAAGTTATTCTTATATTTATTGATACCTTTTGTGAGAAGAATTGTGTGGGTCTCAGTTGTTATGAGTCCACAAATAGAACCACACCACAATAGATAGCTTCAGATGTGTAGATAGCTTCAGATGTATCTAATATGGATGATATAATTAGAGAAGACATACAGAAAATTAAAAATTTTTCGGTACAAACAATCTGACTCACTGAGCCACCTAATTTGGAGGCTTCATTTTCCATAATCGTAGTATTTCGAGTGACCTCTTGTTGCTATTCCTTCTCTTTCTCACTTTGTTCATACTTGTATCTGAAGCAATAGGATGATCATGAAATAACAATGAAAATAATCAACCTTTGACAATATAATGTAATTGGATAGATAAAAGATCTTCTCACCAATCGGTGGCAGAAGAAGACACAAAGAAGAAATGATGGCCACATGCGCTAATATTGTCTTTGTTCTCCTGCTGCCGCTTGAATCATGAAGTAAGTCATCTAGAATTCTTTTTGGATTTCAGTACACTAGTTTTTTAAATATAGGTTACAACACACACTAGAAGAGCAAAACTATTATTTCTCTCTCACTAAGCCCCGATGACAGGAAAAAGTTTGTGGAAATTCGTTCATCTGTATAAAAATCGATGCGTGAAACTTACAACTACCTTAGTAAAAGATCTTGCCGAGAACCTTGGAAAATTCTGGTTCTACATAAAATTGCTAACCAGGTCTAGGGCTTCTAATTCCATCCAGTCACTCATTGACCAATCTGGTGCGGCAATAGGAGATAGAAAAAAAGTAAGCAAATTTTGAAATTTCTAATTTAAGAAATTGTTCGCACAGACTCCCTTATGGAGGACATAGTACTAAGTATCTCTGGCTTAGAAAAGCAAATAAGTTGCCATGTCCAGATGGGATTGCAATTCAGTTTTACAAAGAGTACTCTACAGTATTCGCTCTTACCTAGCTTGTATTCATTGTGAATCTCTTGCTTAGCACAAAGTCCCAAGTGACTGGAAGAAAGTGCAGGCAACTCTTGTATACAAGAAGGGTAAAAGAATGAACCTGCAAAATTATCCACCAATATCCTTAACACTGGTTTGCTGCTGAATTCTAGAACATATACTCAGTTCAAATATAATAAATTTCCTTGAGACAGAAATGCGTCTGTCCACAAATCAATATGGTTTTGTAAAGCATCACTTGCGTGAAACCCAGTTTGCCCTTTTCTCACATGATATCCTGTGCCTTTGCTCATATGATATCCTGTGAATTGTGAATGAATGAATGGCAACAGGCAGATATCATATTCATAGATTTCTGGAAGGCATTTACCACATTGTCCCACTGCAGACAGTTAATGAAGTTACAAATGTACGGAATAATTTCCCAGGTATGTGAGTGGCTCGAATACTTGTTAAATAATAGAACCCAGTTCATTGTCCTCAACAGTGAGTGTTCATCAGAGACATGGTATTGTCAGGAGTGCTCCAGGGATGTGTGAAAGGACCACTGTTATTTTCTGTATACATAAATGATCTAGCGGATAGGGTTAGCAACAATCTCCGGCAGGTTGCTGATGATGCTGTGGTGTACAGGAAGCTGTTTTCATTGAGTGGCTCTAGGAGGGTTGCAAGATGACGTAGACAAAATTTCTAATTGGTGTAATGAGTGACAACTAGGTCTAAATGTAGAAAAATGTAGGTTAACACAGATGAGTTGGAAAAGCAAACTTGTAATTTCAAATACAGTGTTAGTAGCGTGCTGCTTCAAACATTACAAGTTTGTTTTTCCAACTCATCTGCATTAACTTACATGTTCCTACATTTAGACCTACATTTTGAATACAATGCTAGTAGTATACCACTTCCCCCCTCATGAAATATGGACCTTCCCATTGGTGGGGAGGCTTGCGTGCCTCAGTGACACAGATAGCCGTACTGTAGGTGCAACCACAACGGAGGGTTATCTGTTGAGAGGCCAGACAAATGTGTGGTTGCTGAAGAGAGGCAGCAGCCTTTTCATTAGTTGCAGGGGCAACAGTCTGGATGACCTATAAAGAAAAACATTAAGTGGTACCAGATGAACTTACCAATATGAGGGAAAATACGTTATCGTTGTACTACATGTATAAAAATTCTCTTAAGTATGGAAAGGAGCAGAAAGATGAATTGTACAAAGCGTATCTTGAAGTAAGAGAACCTACAGAACTAAGCTTGGAATGGCAAAAAGAACAGCATACGAAAGATACATAGAAGGGCTCCTAATAAGTGCAAAGCTGCATGGAATGTTGTTGCACAAGAGCATTGCAGGAATGATGAACATAGCATAGCTCTTGACCTGGGGTAAAGTTAATCGTTTTTTCATGGACTCTGTAAGCGATATTAGAAACAAAATTGAAACAACAAACACTAATGCAAGTGATCTACTTAAGCAACAACAACCTGCAAACAATACCTTTAAATGGAGGACAATCACACCCACTGAGATTAAAAAGGTGGTGGCAAAGTTCTCAAACTCCAAGAGCATGGACTGCTCTTGGTTGTCCAATTACATAATTAAAAAAACAGTGCATATAATTAGTGAACCATTGGCCTTTCTGTTTGATAGGTGTCCAGAGTTTGGAGTCTATCCTACAACTCTGAAAATATCGAATGTTATCCCAGTGTATAAAAAAGGGGACAAACATGATCTCAAAAATTACAGACCAGTTTCAATAGTTCCCATTTTCTCGAAAATATTTGAATCTCTTATTTATAACCAACTAAACTACTACTTCGAGTCACTTAACTTACTCTCTATTAGTCAATTTGGCTTCCTCAAGGGAAGAAATACCACCACTGCTGTTCTTTCAATTGGGAATGAATTAATAACAGCCTTCAAGAATAAAAATAAAGCCTCACTTCTTTTATGTGATTTAAGTAAGGCATTTGACTGCATTTCTCATGATATCTTACTTGCTAAACTCAAATTCTATGGTGTACAAGACCCTGCATTGGCAGTAATTGAATCATACCTAAACAATAGGAAGCAGTTTGTCTCTGTCAGAAACAAAGACTCACAATTGCTAGAAGTTAAGACAGGAGTCCCACAAAGTTCTGTCCTTGGGCCCTTCTTTTTTATAATTGCAGTCAATGATTTACCCCATTGTATCCCCAATACTCTTATTTGTCATGCTGATGACACAACTTTGCTTGCTCAGCCTGAGAACATATCAGTTCTGCAAGATGGCCTGGAAGCAGCAGTAAATTGGTTCTCATCAAATACACTGCTTTGCAATCCTGATAAAAACCAACAGATTATAATGGGATTGTCAAAAGAGGTAGAGGTGAAAGCAGTTAAAATTCTAGAAATTCATGTAGACTCTAAGTTAATGTGGGAAACAAACATCAACCATACCTGCACAAAATTGTCTCGAGTTACGTATTTAATGTGGAAACTGAGAAGCCTGGTGGCAAAAAAATATTTAAGAGTTATTTATTTTGGACTCTTTCAGTCACATACAGAGTATGGACTGCTGATATGGGGACACTCTCTTCACATCACTGAAGTTCTAAAAATTCAGAAGAAAGTGATATGGGCAATGAGCAATTCTGGTAGATCAGAGTACTCCCGGCCACTGTTCATTCAACTGAAAATATTAACAGTTATTAATCTTCATATATACACCTCAGCATTGTATGCAAAAAGCAATATAGCAGATTTGGAAATGAGGGAAAACATACACCACCATAATATCAGAGGCAAAACAAAATTAGACATACCTAGGCACAGGCTGACAAGAACAGGGAATTCCCATCTAATCAATAGTCTAAAAATATTTAATAAACTTCCATTTTTTCTCAGTCAGCTCACATAAGTAGCTTCAGGAGCAAGCTACTAAACTGGTTACTAATCATTTCTTTTTACAATATAACAGAATTTATGAATACAAAATCAATTGACATTAATTTTTAAGGATTTCATTATGTGATGTCACTAAATGTATTTATCTTATGTTATGGTGTACGTTATCATCTACGGGCACTATTTGCAGTGCTCATTTAGCTTTAAGGTACTATTCAAGGAAAATGTTATATGATATCCATGTAAATTGCGTATTCCACCTCAGGTGGTCAATGATGAATAAAGAATAAAGAATGATTGGCTGATCTGGCCTTGCAACATTAGCCAAAACGGCCTTGTTGTGCTGGTACTGTGAATGGCTGAAAGCAAGGGGAAGTACAACCATAATTTTTCACAAGGGCATGCAGCTTCATTGTATGATTAAATGATGATTGCGTCCTCTTGGGTAAAATATTCCGGAGATAAAATAGTCCCCCATTCGGATCTCCGGGCGGGGACTGTCAGGAGGACATCATTATCAGGAGAAAGAAAATGCGTTCTATCGATCGGAGCATGCAATGTCAGATCCCTTAGCTGGGCAGGTAGGTTAGAAAATTTAAAAAGGAAAATTGATAGATTAAAGTTAGATATAGTGGGAATTAGTGAAGTTTGGTGGCAGAAGGAACAAGACTTCTGGTTAGGTGAATACAGGGTTATAAATACAAAATCAAATAGGGGTAATGCAGGAGTAGGTTTAATAATGAATTTTAAAAAAAATAGGAGTGCTGGTAAGGTACTATGAACAGCATAGTGAATGCATTATTGTAGCCAAGATAGACACAAAGCCCACACCTACCATAGTAGTTCTAGTTTAAATGCTAACTAGCTCCACAGATCACAAAGAGATTGAAGAAATGTATGATCAGATACAAGAAATTATTCAGATAGTGAAGGGAGATGAAAATTTGGTAGTCATGGGGGGCTGGAATTCGATTGTAGGAAAAGGAAGAGATGGAAAAGTAGTAGGTGAATATGGAATGGGGATAGGGAATGAAAGAGGAAGCCACCTGATAGAATTTTGCACAGAGCCACAGAGCATAATTTAATCAATCACTTGATTTAAGAATCATGAAAGAAGATTGTATACGTGGAAGAGGCCTGGAGACACTGGAAGGTTTCAGATAGATTACCTAATGGTAAGGCAGAGATTCAGGAACCAGGTTTTAAACTGTAAGACATTTCCAGCGCCATATGTGGACTCTGACCACAATCTATTGGTTATGAACTGTAGATTAAAACTGAAGAAACTGCAAAAATTGGGAATTTGAGGAGATGGGACCTTGATAAACTGAAAGAGCCAGAGGTTATAAAGAGTTTAAGAGAGAGTATTATGGAATGATTGACAAAAACGGGGGAAAGACATACAGTAGAAGTAGAATGGGTAGCTCTGAGAGATGAAATAGTGAAGACAGCAAAGGATCAAATAGGTAAAAATATGAGGGCTTGTAGAAATCCGTGGGAGGTATTGAATTTAATTGATGAAAGGAGAAAATATAAAAATGCAGTAAATGAAAGAGCCAAAAAGGAATACAAAAGTCTCAAAAATGAGATTGACAGAAAGTGCAAAATGGTTAAGCAGGGATGGCTAGAGAACAGATGTAAGGACTTAGAGGCATATATCACTAGGGATAAGATAGATACTGACTGCAGGAAAATTGAAAAGACCTTTGGAGAAAAGAGAACCACTTATATGAAAGTCAAGGGCTCAGATGGAAAACCAGATCTAAGCAAAGAAGTGAAAGCAGAAAGGTGGAAGAAGTATCGGGTGATCAAAAAGTCAATATAAATTTGAATACTTAATAAACCACGGAATAATGTAGATAGAGAGGTAAAAATTGACACACATGCTCGGAATGACATGGGGTTTTAATTGGAACAAAAAATAAGTTCACAAAATGTCCGACAGGAACCAGGCGCTGGACAGCAAAACGTCAGTGACTGTGCATGACAATCGTGTATAAAAGTAGCTGTAATGAGAGAGAGAATCAGATGTGCCAGCAGTCGCAGCATGTTGACGTTACCTAAAAAGTGCTTTTAGTGAAGCTGTATTATCAGAATGGGGAATGTGCTAGCTCAGCGTTACGATCCTATCACATAGGAAGGGGATTTGAACGGGTAAAGGTCGGTTGACAAATGCAGCTGTGGCGAGAATGATTTCGAATTTCGAAGCCACGGGTTGTTTAGACAATAGACCCCGTAGTGGCCGACCGAGCACAAGGAGTAATGCTGCTGAGACAGTTCAGGAATAAATGGAGACTCTAGCGGGTTCGTCTATGCATGGGGAAGTCAGCGCTCGTGCAGACGCACATTGCATCCGCTTTCCATACACTACTGTTTGGTTGGCACTTAGGCGTACCCTCCGATGCAATCTGTACAAAATGCATCGGCATCATGAACTGTTACCTGGCGATTTAGTGAAGCGGAGTGCATTTGCGGTGTGGGCGTTTCAAAAGATGACGGAATATGGCGATTGGTTGAGTAACGTTGGTAGCAACTCTGCACCGACGCAGACTCATCGAGTATTTGCTGCGCTAAATAATTATAAAAAGCATTGTTATTAAGCTATTTTTAAACGTGTACAGGTGTTATAAATATAATATAAGTGTTGTTAAATAAGTGGAAGTGTTAGTGAAGTATAAAAAAAGATTAAACAGGGTAAGAAGCGTATTTTTCTTCTCCTGCCTGTAGCACGAATCCTAGGGCTAATTTCACGCACGCAAATCGTAAGTAAGGATAGGTAAACGTTTCCATTTGGTATAAATATAATATAAGTGTTGTTACATTAGTGGAAGTGTTAGTGAAGTGTTAAAGAATTTTAAATGGGGTAATAAGTTTATTTTCCTTCTCGTGCCTACAGCACGGATTTTAGGCTTAATTTCACCCGTGCGTATCGTAAGTAAACAGTGACTTAAACTTATATGTAACCACCAATTTTTTATTCAGTACTCTTTCAATTTATTTATATCTGCCTGAATAGTTTCTAGGGTCCTTTGTTTACGTTTTAGTCAGTACTTAAATCACTTTATACGATTTCTGTTTTTACCACGAGTGAGAAGTGTGTGACATGCCATAGGATCGTTAGTTCCGGCGTATGGTGTAATGGGTGCTGTAGTTTCTTTCATTGGGCGAATGCTATAGTGGGTGGTCCGGGAAATAGCATTGACAGAGACTCTGAATATTCCATAGAGAGTGACCTGGTGAAGATAGCATCAGCAGCGAAGCATATGAGTGTGGGATTTGTGTCTGTGCTGAGACGCCATGATCGACCTCATTTGAACTCTTCCGTAGGGAGGCTGAACTTGGAGTTGGAGTGGCTGCTTAGGACGGATATAGGGTCCCATATTGTTTTGATTCCTGTGGATGCTATCGATAGGTGGGACTACACTAGGCATGGCCTTCACCTCAATAAAAAAATGGAAAGGAAAACTGTCTGGGTTGATTGTAGAAAACTTGAGGGGGGACACTGTCACAAGTGGTAAAATACCAGTGGTCACAGGAGTCAGAGGGATGCCTTTTTTAGGATAGGGAAGGAGGAAAGAAAACGAGTTTTAAGAGAGATTGGCAGACACACTCAGTTTGAGAAAACAGATGAACAGGAGTCAGATTTTAGCATACAGCCTCCATTTAAACATTGTTTAACAGAAAGTAATCAGAAACTGCCAGTTCATCTTTGCCAAAGCAGTTACAATCCCATTAGTATGCAGTATCAATTATCTTTATTACACCAGAACATTCCGGTACTCAGAAATAAAGTTGTTGAACTACTCATTTGTATGGATGAAATGAATTCATCTTACCAAATTGACATAATATGCCTCTCTGAACATCATGTGACCACTGGTATAGATATGTTAGACATTTCAGGATTTAAGCTGGCTTCCTACTTCTGCAGAGTAGATATGGATGGAGGAGGAGTTGCCACATTTATTAAAAACTGCCATAAATTCAAGAACATTGACATTAATAAATTCTGTTTAGAGCAGCATCTAGAAGCATGTGTAACAGAAGTAGAGTTCCATAACAGATCCTACATAATTGGAACTATTTACCGAGCACCTGCAGGAAATTATAATCTATTCATAAATCATCTAGAAGCTCTTTTAGGTTATTTAAAAGGAAGCAACAAAAAAATTTTGATTACTGGTGACTTTAATACAGATTTTCTAATGCAATCCTCCAGTAAACATTTACTGCAGGTAGTAATGTTGTCTTTCAATCTAACTCACACTGTAAACTTTCCAACTAGGATCACTAAATCCTCAAGGACAGCCATTGATAACATTTTTATAGACAAATCAAAGGAACAAAATCATATCATAAAACCTGTTATAAATGGACTATCAGATCATGACAAGCAGCTCCTTGTTTTAGATGTAAATTCTAAGAAGATTATCAAGACTGCTAAATCTGAGTACAGGAGAGTAGTCAATCAACCAAAAATTGAGTGTTTTAGAAAACTGCTCAAAGATATGAACTGGAAGGATGTTTATAGTGCTCATGACATGAATGAAAAATATAACACATTCATGAACAATGTCAGTACCATGTTTGAAAACTGTTTTCCTCTAAAAGTTACTCTAATTAAACAGAAGTCTATAATAAAACCATGGATTACACAAGGAATAAAGATTTCCTGTAAGACGAAAAGGAAAATGTATCTGTTGACCAAGAATAGCTCCAATGTTGATGATTTAGCTAAATACAAGGACTACTGTACAATATTAAAAAAAGTAATTCAGACATCTAAACAAATGCACTACGAGAAGAAGATAGCAATGTCAGGGAACAAAATAAAAACAATATGGGATATAGTGAAAGAGGAGACTGGTAGAACTAGAAAGGAACAGGAGCAAATAGCACTAAGGGTAGATGACACATTAGTAACCGATGGGCATAGTGTGGCAAATCTATTTAACAAGTACTTTATATCTGTTACTGATAGAATGGGACTGTCAGGATCAGTAAATAATGCCCTTGAATATCTGAAACTAGCCTTTACAAATAGCTTCAGGTACATGAATATGTCACTCACTTCAACAAAAGAAATAACCTCCATAATAACATGTTTAAAAACAAAGTATTCTAGTGGTTATGACGAAATATCAACAAAGTTAATTAAGGCATGTTCTTGTGAGTTTAGTACAATTTTGAGTTACTTGTGTAACCAGTCAATTACAACCAGGACATTTCCTGACTGGCTAAAATATGCAGATGTTAAGCCTCTGTTCAAGAAAGAGGATAAAGAGATACCATCAAACTACAGACTGATTTCACTATTGCCAGCATTCTCAAAAATTTTAGAAAAAGTAATGTACAGGCAGCTTCTCAACCATTTGACCACAAATAACATATTATCAAGAACACAGTTTGGGTTTATGAAGGGTTCTGATATCGAGAAGGCTATTTACACCTCACACCATTCAGGAGGATGTAGGTTGCAGTAGGTACTGGGAGATGAAGAAGCTTGCATAGGATAGAGTAGCATGGAGATCTGCATCAAACCAGTCTCAGGACTGAAGACCACAACAACAACAACAACAACATTTACACCTACAGTGAAAATGTACTTAGTTCACTAAATAACAAGTTACAAGCAGCAGGTATTTTCTGTGATTTGTCAAAGGCATTCAATTTTGTGAACCACAACATCCTTTTAAATAAATTAGAATTCTATGGTGTCATGGGCAGTGCTGCAAAATGGTTCAAGTCATACCTTGCTAACAGGAAACAAAGGGTGTCAGTGCAAGAGACTAGTGAATTAGTCATCAGTCATCATCAGAATGGGAAGAAATTACATGTGGTGTCCCACAAGGATCCATCTTAGGGCAACTGCTTTTCCTTCTGTACATTAATGATCTCTCATCAGTTACACTGCCAGAAGCAGAGTCCGTTTTGTTTGCAAATGACACAAGTATTGCAATAAATAGTATGCCAAGTGTAGTTCTAGAAAGATCTGTTAACGATATTTTCGTGGGTATTAATAAATGGTTTAAAGCCAACTCACTGACATTAAACTTCGCAAACACTCACTATATGCAATTCAGAACCTGTAAGAGGTTTCCACCCAGCATAAGCATAAAGTATGAAGAAGAGCAGACAGAAGAGGTTGACAGTCTTAAATTCCTGGGATTACAACTTGATAATAAATTCAGTTGGGAGGAGCACACCACAGAACTGCAGAAACGCCTTAACAAATCTGTATTTGCAATTCGAGTGTTAGCAGGCATAGGCAACATAAAAATGAAAAAGCTTGCATACTTTGCCTACTTTCATTCCATAATGTCATATGGTATAATATTTTGTGGTAACTCTTCAAGTCAAACAAAACTTTTCAGAGTCCAAAAACGTGTAATATATATTATTTGTGGAGTAAATTCACGGACGTCCTGTAGAAACCTCTTCAAAGAACTGGCTATACTAACTATTGCCTCTTAGTATATTTGCCCCTTAATGAAATTTGTCCTAAATAATATATCTCTTTTTCCAACAAACAGCTCAGTTCATACATACAATACCAGGAACAAAAATGATCTCCACAATGACTTAAAAGCACTTACTTTAGTTCAAAAAGGGGTCCACTACTTAGGAACACTCATCTTCAATAATTTGCCAGCAAACATATAAAATTTAGTTACAAATAAAGATCAGTTTAAAAGGAGCCTGAAAGACTTACTAGTGGCCTACTCCTTCTACTCCATTGACGAATTTTTTAATAGAAACAAGTGATGTATTGTATATATTCATACTCTTAGTATTATTATTTCAGCTCTTTCTTTTCAAAAAAAAAAAAATCAACATGTTCCACATCAATGAGGATCTCCTCAGCACGGATCTATGGAATGAAAAACTAATCTAATCTAATCTGTATACTGATGAAGCTCATTTCACGCTCCGAGGGTCTGTAAACACCCACAACTGCAGGATTTGGGCTACCAAAAATCCTAGAACTGTCGTGGAAACTGCAATGCACGATGAGAAAGTCACAGTATGGGTTGGATTTACCACATCTACCATTATCGGGCCTTTTTTCTTCGAGGAAATGTGTGATTCTGGTTTTGTAACTGCTACCGTGACAGGTGAGAGGTACTCCGATACGTTACAGAATCGCATCATCCCCAGCCTGGCTGATAAACACCTGCTGGAATGTACGATGTTTATGCAGGATGGCGCTCCACCCCATATTGCTAGATGCATGAAAGATCTCATGTGTGCGTCGTTTGGTGATGATCATGTGCTCAGCCGCCACTTTTGTCATGCTTGGCCTCCCAGGTTCCCAGACCTCAGTCCGTGTGATTATTTGCTTTGGGGTTACCTGAAGTTGCAAGTGTATCGTGATCGACCAACATCTCTAGGGTTGCTGAAAGACAACATCCGACGCCAATGCCTCACCATAACTCCGGACATGCTTTACAGTGCTATTCACAACATTATTCCTCGACTACAGCCATTTTTGAGGAATGATGGTGGACATATTGGGCATTTCCTGTTCAGAACATCATCTTTGCTTTGTCTTACTTTGTTATGCTAATTATTGATATTCTGATCAGATGAAGCGCCATCTGTTGGACATTTTTTTAACTTTTGTATTTTTTTGGTTCTAATAAAACCCCATGTCATTCCAAGCATGTGTGTCAATTTGTACCTCTCTATCTACATTATTCCTGATTTATTCAGTTTTCAAATTTATACTGACTTTTTGATCACCCGATATATGGAAGGTCTCTACAAGGGCAGTGTACTTGAGGGCAATATTTTGGAAATAGAAGAGGACATAGATGAAGATGAAATGGCAGTTACGGTCCTGTGTGAAGATTTTGACAGTACATTGAAAGACCTAAGTTGAAACAAAGCCCCAGGAGTAGACAGCATTCCATTAGAACTACTGATAGCCTTGGGAGAGCCACCCCTGACAAAACTCTACCATTTGGCCAGCAAGATGACTTCGGTACAAACAATCTGACTCACTGAGCCACCTAATTTGGAGGCTTCATTTTCCATAATCGTAGTATTTCGAGTGACCTCTTGTTGCTATTCCTTCTCTTTCTCACTTTGTTCATACTTGTATCTGAAGCAATAGGATGATCATGAAATAACAATGAAAATAATCAACCTTTGACAATATAATGTAATTGGATAGATAAAAGATCTTCTCACCAATCGGTGGCAGAAGAAGACACAAAGAAGAAATGATGGCCACATGCGCTAATATTGTCTTTGTTCTCCTGCTGCCGCTTGAATCATGAAGTAAGTCATCTAGAATTCTTTTTGGATTTCAGTACACTAGTTTTTTAAATATAGGTTACAACACACACTAGAAGAGCAAAACTATTATTTCTCTCTCACTAAGCCCCGATGACAGGAAAAAGTTTGTGGAAATTCGTTCATCTGTATAAAAATCGATGCGTGAAACTTACAACTACCTTAGTAAAAGATCTTGCCGAGAACCTTGGAAAATTCTGGTTCTACATAAAATTGCTAACCAGGTCTAGGGCTTCTAATTCCATCCAGTCACTCATTGACCAATCTGGTGCGGCAATAGGAGATAGAAAAAAAGTAAGCAAATTTTGAAATTTCTAATTTAAGAAATTGTTCGCACAGACTCCCTTATGGAGGACATAGTACTAAGTATCTCTGGCTTAGAAAAGCAAATAAGTTGCCATGTCCAGATGGGATTGCAATTCAGTTTTACAAAGAGTACTCTACAGTATTCGCTCTTACCTAGCTTGTATTCATTGTGAATCTCTTGCTTAGCACAAAGTCCCAAGTGACTGGAAGAAAGTGCAGGCAACTCTTGTATACAAGAAGGGTAAAAGAATGAACCTGCAAAATTATCCACCAATATCCTTAACACTGGTTTGCTGCTGAATTCTAGAACATATACTCAGTTCAAATATAATAAATTTCCTTGAGACAGAAATGCGTCTGTCCACAAATCAATATGGTTTTGTAAAGCATCACTTGCGTGAAACCCAGTTTGCCCTTTTCTCACATGATATCCTGTGCCTTTGCTCATATGATATCCTGTGAATTGTGAATGAATGAATGGCAACAGGCAGATATCATATTCATAGATTTCTGGAAGGCATTTACCACATTGTCCCACTGCAGACAGTTAATGAAGTTACAAATGTACGGAATAATTTCCCAGGTATGTGAGTGGCTCGAATACTTGTTAAATAATAGAACCCAGTTCATTGTCCTCAACAGTGAGTGTTCATCAGAGATATGGTATTGTCAGGAGTGCTCCAGGGATGTGTGAAAGGACCACTGTTATTTTCTGTATACATAAATGATCTAGCGGATAGGGTTAGCAACAATCTCCGGCAGGTTGCTGATGATGCTGTGGTGTACAGGAAGCTGTTTTCATTGAGTGGCTCTAGGAGGGTTGCAAGATGACGTAGACAAAATTTCTAATTGGTGTAATGAGTGACAACTAGGTCTAAATGTAGAAAAATGTAGGTTAACACAGATGAGTTGGAAAAGCAAACTTGTAATTTCAAATACAGTGTTAGTAGCGTGCTGCTTCAAACATTACAAGTTTGTTTTTCCAACTCATCTGCATTAACTTACATGTTCCTACATTTAGACCTACATTTTGAATACAATGCTAGTAGTATACCACTTCCCCCCTCATGAAATATGGACCTTCCCATTGGTGGGGAGGCTTGCGTGCCTCAGTGACACAGATAGCCGTACTGTAGGTGCAACCACAACGGAGGGTTATCTGTTGAGAGGCCAGACAAATGTGTGGTTGCTGAAGAGAGGCAGCAGCCTTTTCATTAGTTGCAGGGGCAACAGTCTGGATGACCTATAAAGAAAAACATTAAGTGGTACCAGATGAACTTACCAATATGAGGGAAAATACGTTATCGTTGTACTACATGTATAAAAATTCTCTTAAGTATGGAAAGGAGCAGAAAGATGAATTGTACAAAGCGTATCTTGAAGTAAGAGAACCTACAGAACTAAGCTTGGAATGGCAAAAAGAACAGCATACGAAAGATACATAGAAGGGCTCCTAATAAGTGCAAAGCTGCATGGAATGTTGTTGCACAAGAGCATTGCAGGAATGATGAACATAGCATAGCTCTTGACCCGGGGTAAAGTTAATCGTTTTTTCATGGACTCTGTAAGTGATATTAGAAACAAAATTGAAACAACAAACACTAATGCAAGTGATCTACTTAAGCAACAACAACCTGCAAACAATACCTTTAAATGGAGGACAATCACACCCACTGAGATTAAAAAGGTGGTGGCAAAGTTCTCAAACTCCAAGAGCATGGACTGCTCTTGGTTGTCCAATTACATAATTAAAAAAACAGTGCATATAATTAGTGAACCATTGGCCTTTCTGTTTGATAGGTGTCCAGAGTTTGGAGTCTATCCTACAACTCTGAAAATATCGAATGTTATCCCAGTGTATAAAAAAGGGGACAAACATGATCTCAAAAATTACAGACCAGTTTCAATAGTTCCCATTTTCTCGAAAATATTTGAATCTCTTATTTATAACCAACTAAACTACTACTTCGAGTCACTTAACTTACTCTCTATTAGTCAATTTGGCTTCCTCAAGGGAAGAAATACCACCACTGCTGTTCTTTCAATTGGGAATGAATTAATAACAGCCTTCAAGAATAAAAATAAAGCCTCACTTCTTTTATGTGATTTAAGTAAGGCATTTGACTGCATTTCTCATGATATCTTACTTGCTAAACTCAAATTCTATGGTGTACAAGACCCTGCATTGGCAGTAATTGAATCATACCTAAACAATAGGAAGCAGTTTGCCTCTGTCAGAAACAAAGACTCACAATTGCTAGAAGTTAAGACAGGAGTCCCACAAAGTTCTGTCCTTGGGCCCTTCTTTTTTATAACTGCAGTCAATGATTTACCCCATTGTATCCCCAATACTCTTATTTGTCATGCTGATGACACAACTTTGCTTGCTCAGCCTGAGAACATATCAGTTCTGCAAGATGGCCTGGAAGCAGCAGTAAATTGGTTCTCATCAAATACACTGCTTTGCAATCCTGATAAAAACCAACAGATTATAATGGGATTGTCAAAAGAGGTAGAGGTGAAAGCAGTTAAAATTCTAGAAATTCATGTAGACTCTAAGTTAATGTGGGAAACAAACATCAACCATACCTGCACAAAATTGTCTCGAGTTACGTATTTAATGTGGAAACTGAGAAGCCTGGTGGCAAAAAAATATTTAAGAGTTATTTATTTTGGACTCTTTCAGTCACATACAGAGTATGGACTGCTGATATGGGGACACTCTCTTCACATCACTGAAGTTCTAAAAATTCAGAAGAAAGTGATATGGGCAATGAGCAATTCTGGTAGATCAGAGTACTCCCGGCCACTGTTCATTCAACTGAAAATATTAACAGTTATTAATCTTCATATATACACCTCAGCATTGTATGCAAAAAGCAATATAGCAGATTTGGAAATGAGGGAAAACATACACCACCATAATATCAGAGGCAAAACAAAATTAGACATACCTAGGCACAGGCTGACAAGAACAGGGAATTCCCATCTAATCAATAGTCTAAAAATATTTAATAAACTTCCATTTTTTCTCAGTCAGCTCACATAAGTAGCTTCAGGAGCAAGCTACTAAACTGGTTACTAATCATTTCTTTTTACAATATAACAGAATTTATGAATACAAAATCAATTGACATTAATTTTTAAGGATTTCATTATGTGATGTCACTAAATGTATTTATCTTATGTTATGGTGTACGTTATCATCTACGGGCACTATTTGCAGTGCTCATTTAGCTTTAAGGTACTATTCAAGGAAAATGTTATATGATATCCATGTAAATTGCGTATTCCACCTCAGGTGGTCAATGATGAATAAAGAATAAAGAATGATTGGCTGATCTGGCCTTGCAACATTAGCCAAAACGGCCTTGTTGTGCTGGTACTGTGAATGGCTGAAAGCAAGGGGAAGTACAACCATAATTTTTCACAAGGGCATGCAGCTTCATTGTATGATTAAATGATGATTGCGTCCTCTTGGGTAAAATATTCCGGAGATAAAATAGTCCCCCATTCGGATCTCCGGGCGGGGACTGTCAGGAGGACATCATTATCAGGAGAAAGAAAATGCGTTCTATCGATCGGAGCATGCAATGTCAGATCCCTTAGCTGGGCAGGTAGGTTAGAAAATTTAAAAAGGAAAATTGATAGATTAAAGTTAGATATAGTGGGAATTAGTGAAGTTTGGTGGCAGAAGGAACAAGACTTCTGGTTAGGTGAATACAGGGTTATAAATACAAAATCAAATAGGGGTAATGCAGGAGTAGGTTTAATAATGAATTTTAAAAAAAATAGGAGTGCTGGTAAGGTACTATGA
This sequence comes from Schistocerca americana, assembly GCF_021461395.2. Classification (NCBI taxonomy): domain Eukaryota; kingdom Metazoa; phylum Arthropoda; class Insecta; order Orthoptera; family Acrididae; genus Schistocerca; species Schistocerca americana. The sequence continues at coordinate 29,083,678 of NC_060124.1, forward strand.
ACAGCATAGTGAATGCATTATTGTAGCCAAGATAGACACAAAGCCCACACCTACCATAGTAGTTCTAGTTTAAATGCTAACTAGCTCCACAGATCACAAAGAGATTGAAGAAATGTATGATCAGATACAAGAAATTATTCAGATAGTGAAGGGAGATGAAAATTTGGTAGTCATGGGGGGCTGGAATTCGATTGTAGGAAAAGGAAGAGATGGAAAAGTAGTAGGTGAATATGGAATGGGGATAGGGAATGAAAGAGGAAGCCACCTGATAGAATTTTGCACAGAGCCACAGAGCATAATTTAATCAATCACTTGATTTAAGAATCATGAAAGAAGATTGTATACGTGGAAGAGGCCTGGAGACACTGGAAGGTTTCAGATAGATTACCTAATGGTAAGGCAGAGATTCAGGAACCAGGTTTTAAACTGTAAGACATTTCCAGCGCCATATGTGGACTCTGACCACAATCTATTGGTTATGAACTGTAGATTAAAACTGAAGAAACTGCAAAAATTGGGAATTTGAGGAGATGGGACCTTGATAAACTGAAAGAGCCAGAGGTTATAAAGAGTTTAAGAGAGAGTATTATGGAATGATTGACAAAAACGGGGGAAAGACATACAGTAGAAGTAGAATGGGTAGCTCTGAGAGATGAAATAGTGAAGACAGCAAGGGATCAAATAGGTAAAAATATGAGGGCTTGTAGAAATCCGTGGGAGGTATTGAATTTAATTGATGAAAGGAGAAAATATAAAAATGCAGTAAATGAAAGAGCCAAAAAGGAATACAAAAGTCTCAAAAATGAGATTGACAGAAAGTGCAAAATGGTTAAGCAGGGATGGCTAGAGAACAGATGTAAGGACTTAGAGGCATATATCACTAGGGATAAGATAGATACTGACTGCAGGAAAATTGAAAAGACCTTTGGAGAAAAGAGAACCACTTATATGAAAGTCAAGGGCTCAGATGGAAAACCAGATCTAAGCAAAGAAGTGAAAGCAGAAAGGTGGAAGAAGTATCGGGTGATCAAAAAGTCAATATAAATTTGAATACTTAATAAACCACGGAATAATGTAGATAGAGAGGTAAAAATTGACACACATGCTCGGAATGACATGGGGTTTTAATTGGAACAAAAAATAAGTTCACAAAATGTCCGACAGGAACCAGGCGCTGGACAGCAAAACGTCAGTGACTGTGCATGACAATCGTGTATAAAAGTAGCTGTAATGAGAGAGAGAATCAGATGTGCCAGCAGTCGCAGCATGTTGACGTTACCTAAAAAGTGCTTTTAGTGAAGCTGTATTATCAGAATGGGGAATGTGCTAGCTCAGCGTTACGATCCTATCACATAGGAAGGGGATTTGAACGGGTAAAGGTCGGTTGACAAATGCAGCTGTGGCGAGAATGATTTCGAATTTCGAAGCCACGGGTTGTTTAGACAATAGACCCCGTAGTGGCCGACCGAGCACAAGGAGTAATGCTGCTGAGACAGTTCAGGAATAAATGGAGACTCTAGCGGGTTCGTCTATGCATGGGGAAGTCAGCGCTCGTGCAGACGCACATTGCATCCGCTTTCCATACACTACTGTTTGGTTGGCACTTAGGCGTACCCTCCGATGCAATCTGTACAAAATGCATCGGCATCATGAACTGTTACCTGGCGATTTAGTGAAGCGGAGTGCATTTGCGGTGTGGGCGTTTCAAAAGATGACGGAATATGGCGATTGGTTGAGTAACGTTGGTAGCAACTCTGCACCGACGCAGACTCATCGAGTATTTGCTGCGCTAAATAATTATAAAAAGCATTGTTATTAAGCTATTTTTAAACGTGTACAGGTGTTATAAATATAATATAAGTGTTGTTAAATAAGTGGAAGTGTTAGTGAAGTATAAAAAAAGATTAAACAGGGTAAGAAGCGTATTTTTCTTCTCCTGCCTGTAGCACGAATCCTAGGGCTAATTTCACGCACGCAAATCGTAAGTAAGGATAGGTAAACGTTTCCATTTGGTATAAATATAATATAAGTGTTGTTACATTAGTGGAAGTGTTAGTGAAGTGTTAAAGAATTTTAAATGGGGTAATAAGTTTATTTTCCTTCTCGTGCCTACAGCACGGATTTTAGGCTTAATTTCACCCGTGCGTATCGTAAGTAAACAGTGACTTAAACTTATATGTAACCACCAATTTTTTATTCAGTACTCTTTCAATTTATTTATATCTGCCTGAATAGTTTCTAGGGTCCTTTGTTTACGTTTTAGTCAGTACTTAAATCACTTTATACGATTTCTGTTTTTACCACGAGTGAGAAGTGTGTGACATGCCATAGGATCGTTAGTTCCGGCGTATGGTGTAATGGGTGCTGTAGTTTCTTTCATTGGGCGAATGCTATAGTGGGTGGTCCGGGAAATAGCATTGACAGAGACTCTGAATATTCCATAGAGAGTGACCTGGTGAAGATAGCATCAGCAGCGAAGCATATGAGTGTGGGATTTGTGTCTGTGCTGAGACGCCATGATCGACCTCATTTGAACTCTTCCGTAGGGAGGCTGAACTTGGAGTTGGAGTGGCTGCTTAGGACGGATATAGGGTCCCATATTGTTTTGATTCCTGTGGATGCTATCGATAGGTGGGACTACACTAGGCATGGCCTTCACCTCAATAAAAAAATGGAAAGGAAAACTGTCTGGGTTGATTGTAGAAAACTTGAGGGGGGACACTGTCACAAGTGGTAAAATACCAGTGGTCACAGGAGTCAGAGGGATGCCTTTTTTAGGATAGGGAAGGAGGAAAGAAAACGAGTTTTAAGAGAGATTGGCAGACACACTCAGTTTGAGAAAACAGATGAACAGGAGTCAGATTTTAGCATACAGCCTCCATTTAAACATTGTTTAACAGAAAGTAATCAGAAACTGCCAGTTCATCTTTGCCAAAGCAGTTACAATCCCATTAGTATGCAGTATCAATTATCTTTATTACACCAGAACATTCCGGTACTCAGAAATAAAGTTGTTGAACTACTCATTTGTATGGATGAAATGAATTCATCTTACCAAATTGACATAATATGCCTCTCTGAACATCATGTGACCACTGGTATAGATATGTTAGACATTTCAGGATTTAAGCTGGCTTCCTACTTCTGCAGAGTAGATATGGATGGAGGAGGAGTTGCCACATTTATTAAAAACTGCCATAAATTCAAGAACATTGACATTAATAAATTCTGTTTAGAGCAGCATCTAGAAGCATGTGTAACAGAAGTAGAGTTCCATAACAGATCCTACATAATTGGAACTATTTACCGAGCACCTGCAGGAAATTATAATCTATTCATAAATCATCTAGAAGCTCTTTTAGGTTATTTAAAAGGAAGCAACAAAAAAATTTTGATTACTGGTGACTTTAATACAGATTTTCTAATGCAATCCTCCAGTAAACATTTACTGCAGGTAGTAATGTTGTCTTTCAATCTAACTCACACTGTAAACTTTCCAACTAGGATCACTAAATCCTCAAGGACAGCCATTGATAACATTTTTATAGACAAATCAAAGGAACAAAATCATATCATAAAACCTGTTATAAATGGACTATCAGATCATGACAAGCAGCTCCTTGTTTTAGATGTAAATTCTAAGAAGATTATCAAGACTGCTAAATCTGAGTACAGGAGAGTAGTCAATCAACCAAAAATTGAGTGTTTTAGAAAACTGCTCAAAGATATGAACTGGAAGGATGTTTATAGTGCTCATGACATGAATGAAAAATATAACACATTCATGAACAATGTCAGTACCATGTTTGAAAACTGTTTTCCTCTAAAAGTTACTCTAATTAAACAGAAGTCTATAATAAAACCATGGATTACACAAGGAATAAAGATTTCCTGTAAGACGAAAAGGAAAATGTATCTGTTGACCAAGAATAGCTCCAATGTTGATGATTTAGCTAAATACAAGGACTACTGTACAATATTAAAAAAAGTAATTCAGACATCTAAACAAATGCACTACGAGAAGAAGATAGCAATGTCAGGGAACAAAATAAAAACAATATGGGATATAGTGAAAGAGGAGACTGGTAGAACTAGAAAGGAACAGGAGCAAATAGCACTAAGGGTAGATGACACATTAGTAACCGATGGGCATAGTGTGGCAAATCTATTTAACAAGTACTTTATATCTGTTACTGATAGAATGGGACTGTCAGGATCAGTAAATAATGCCCTTGAATATCTGAAACTAGCCTTTACAAATAGCTTCAGGTACATGAATATGTCACTCACTTCAACAAAAGAAATAACCTCCATAATAACATGTTTAAAAACAAAGTATTCTAGTGGTTATGACGAAATATCAACAAAGTTAATTAAGGCATGTTCTTGTGAGTTTAGTACAATTTTGAGTTACTTGTGTAACCAGTCAATTACAACCAGGACATTTCCTGACTGGCTAAAATATGCAGATGTTAAGCCTCTGTTCAAGAAAGAGGATAAAGAGATACCATCAAACTACAGACTGATTTCACTATTGCCAGCATTCTCAAAAATTTTAGAAAAAGTAATGTACAGGCAGCTTCTCAACCACTTGACCACAAATAACATATTATCAAGAACACAGTTTGGGTTTATGAAGGGTTCTGATATCGAGAAGGCTATTTACACCTCACACCATTCAGGAGGATGTAGGTTGCAGTAGGTACTGGGAGATGAAGAAGCTTGCATAGGATAGAGTAGCATGGAGATCTGCATCAAACCAGTCTCAGGACTGAAGACCACAACAACAACAACAACAACATTTACACCTACAGTGAAAATGTACTTAGTTCACTAAATAACAAGTTACAAGCAGCAGGTATTTTCTGTGATTTGTCAAAGGCATTCAATTTTGTGAACCACAACATCCTTTTAAATAAATTAGAATTCTATGGTGTCATGGGCAGTGCTGCAAAATGGTTCAAGTCATACCTTGCTAACAGGAAACAAAGGGTGTCAGTGCAAGAGACTAGTGAATTAGTCATCAGTCATCATCAGAATGGGAAGAAATTACATGTGGTGTCCCACAAGGATCCATCTTAGGGCAACTGCTTTTCCTTCTGTACATTAATGATCTCTCATCAGTTACACTGCCAGAAGCAGAGTCCGTTTTGTTTGCAAATGACACAAGTATTGCAATAAATAGTATGCCAAGTGTAGTTCTAGAAAGATCTGTTAACGATATTTTCGTGGGTATTAATAAATGGTTTAAAGCCAACTCACTGACATTAAACTTCGCAAACACTCACTATATGCAATTCAGAACCTGTAAGAGGTTTCCACCCAGCATAAGCATAAAGTATGAAGAAGAGCAGACAGAAGAGGTTGACAGTCTTAAATTCCTGGGATTACAACTTGATAATAAATTCAGTTGGGAGGAGCACACCACAGAACTGCAGAAACGCCTTAACAAATCTGTATTTGCAATTCGAGTGTTAGCAGGCATAGGCAACATAAAAATGAAAAAGCTTGCATACTTTGCCTACTTTCATTCCATAATGTCATATGGTATAATATTTTGTGGTAACTCTTCAAGTCAAACAAAACTTTTCAGAGTCCAAAAACGTGTAATATATATTATTTGTGGAGTAAATTCACGGACGTCCTGTAGAAACCTCTTCAAAGAACTGGCTATACTAACTATTGCCTCTTAGTATATTTGCCCCTTAATGAAATTTGTCCAAAATAATATATCTCTTTTTCCAACAAACAGCTCAGTTCATACATACAATACCAGGAACAAAAATGATCTCCACAATGACTTAAAAGCACTTACTTTAGTTCAAAAAGGGGTCCACTACTTAGGAACACTCATCTTCAATAATTTGCCAGCAAACATATAAAATTTAGTTACAAATAAAGATCAGTTTAAAAGGAGCCTGAAAGACTTACTAGTGGCCTACTCCTTCTACTCCATTGACGAATTTTTTAATAGAAACAAGTGATGTATTGTATATATTCATACTCTTAGTATTATTATTTCAGCTCTTTCTTTTCAAAAAAAAAAAAAATCAACATGTTCCACATCAATGAGGATCTCCTCAGCACGGATCTATGGAATGAAAAACTAATCTAATCTAATCTGTATACTGATGAAGCTCATTTCACGCTCCGAGGGTCTGTAAACACCCACAACTGCAGGATTTGGGCTACCAAAAATCCTAGAACTGTCGTGGAAACTGCAATGCACGATGAGAAAGTCACAGTATGGGTTGGATTTACCACATCTACCATTATCGGGCCTTTTTTCTTCGAGGAAATGTGTGATTCTGGTTTTGTAACTGCTACCGTGACAGGTGAGAGGTACTCCGATACGTTACAGAATCGCATCATCCCCAGCCTGGCTGATAAACACCTGCTGGAATGTACGATGTTTATGCAGGATGGCGCTCCACCCCATATTGCTAGATGCATGAAAGATCTCATGTGTGCGTCGTTTGGTGATGATCATGTGCTCAGCCGCCACTTTTGTCATGCTTGGCCTCCCAGGTTCCCAGACCTCAGTCCGTGTGATTATTTGCTTTGGGGTTACCTGAAGTTGCAAGTGTATCGTGATCGACCAACATCTCTAGGGTTGCTGAAAGACAACATCCGACGCCAATGCCTCACCATAACTCCGGACATGCTTTACAGTGCTATTCACAACATTATTCCTCGACTACAGCCATTTTTGAGGAATGATGGTGGACATATTGGGCATTTCCTGTTCAGAACATCATCTTTGCTTTGTCTTACTTTGTTATGCTAATTATTGATATTCTGATCAGATGAAGCGCCATCTGTTGGACATTTTTTTAACTTTTGTATTTTTTTGGTTCTAATAAAACCCCATGTCATTCCAAGCATGTGTGTCAATTTGTACCTCTCTATCTACATTATTCCTGATTTATTCAGTTTTCAAATTTATACTGACTTTTTGATCACCCGATATATGGAAGGTCTCTACAAGGGCAGTGTACTTGAGGGCAATATTTTGGAAATAGAAGAGGACATAGATGAAGATGAAATGGGAGATACGGTCCTGTGTGAAGAGTTTGACAGTACATTGAAAGACCTAAGTTGAAACAAAGCCCCAGGAGTAGACAGCATTCCATTAGAACTACTGATAGCCTTGGGAGAGCCACCCCTGACAAAACTCTACCATTTGGCCAGCAAGATGTATGAAACAGGTGAAATACCCTCAGACTTCAAGAAGAATATAATAATTCCAATCCCAAGGAAAGCAGGCATTGATGGGTATGAAAATTACCAAACTATATGTTTAATAAGTCATGGCTGCAAAGTACTAACACAAATTCCTTACAGACAAATGGAATAACTGGTAGAAGCTGACCTCAGGGAAGATCAGTTTGGATTCCATAGAAATGTTGGAACACATGAGGCAATACTAATCCTACAGCTTATCTTAGAAGATAAATTAAGGAAAGACAAACCTCCATTTCTAGCATTTGTAGACATGGAGAAAGCTTTTGACATGTTGACTGGAATACTCTTCTTTCAAATTCTGAAGGTAGCAGGGATCAAATACAGGGAGTGAAATGCTATTTACAATTTGTACAGGAACCAGATGGCAGTCATAAGATTCGAGGGGTATGAAAGGGAGGTGTTGGTTGGGAAGGGAGTGAGACAAGGTTGTAGCCTATCCCCGATGTTATTCAATCTCTATATTGAGCAAGCAGTAAAGAAAACAAAAGAAAAATTTGGAGTAGGAATTAAAATCCATGGAGGAGAAATAAAAACTTTGAGGTTCGCCGATGACATTTTAATTGTGCCAGAGACAGCAAAGGACCTGGAAGAGCAGCTGAACGGAATGGACAGTGTCTTGAAAGGAGGATGTAAGATGAACATCAACAAAAGCAAAACGAGGATAATGGAATGTAGTTGAATTAAATCAGGTGATGCTGTGGGAATTAGATTAGGAAATGAGATGCTTAAAGTAGTAAAGAAGTTTTGCTATTTGAGGAGCAAAATAACTGATAATGGTTGAAGTAGAGAAGATATAAAATGTAGACTGGCAATGGCAAGGAAAGCGGTTCTGAAGAAGAGAAATTTGTTAACATCGAGTATAGAGTTAAGCGTCAGGAAGTCGTTTCTGAAAGTATTTGTATGGAGTGTAACCATGTACGGAAGTGAAACGGGGACAATAAATAGTTTAGACAAGAAGAGAATAGAAGAAAGCTGAAGAATAGATGGGTAGATCATGTAACTAATGAGTAGGTACTTAATAGAATTGGTGAGAAGAGGAATTTGTGGCACCACTTGACTAGAAGAAGGGATTGGTTGGTAGGACATGTATTGAGACATCAACGGTTCACCAATTTAGTATTGGAAGACAGTGTGGAAGATAAAAATCATAGAGGGAGATCAAGAGATGAAGTCACTAAGCAGATTCAGAAGGATGTAGGTTGCAGTAGGTACTTGGAGATGAAGAAGCTTGCACATGATAGAGAAGCATGGAGAGTTGCATCAGACCAGTCTCTGGACTGAAGACCACAATAACAAGAGTAAGCTGCTTGACGCAGTCACAGTGACTGAATATCTAGGCATACCACTACAAAGCAATATGAAATGGAATAAGCATGTAAGGACTGTAGTAGAGAGAATTATAGGAAAATTGGTTCATCTGTAAAATAGACTACATATAAGACACTAGTGTGCCCCATTGTTGAGTACTGTTTGAGTGTTTGATACCCACACCAGGTCAGGTTAAAGGAAGACATCAAATCAATTCAGAGGTGGCCTAATACATTTGTCACCATTAGTCTCGAACAACATGGAGGTATTGCAGAGATACCTCAGGAACTCAAATGGGAACCCATGGAGGGAGGACAACATTCTTGTCTAGGAACACTATTGAGAAAATTTAGGAAAACAGCATTTGAAGCTGATTGCAGAATGATTCCACTGCCAAAATCATACCTTTCTCGTAAGGAAAATATAAAGAAGAGAAATTAGGTCTCATACAGAGGCTTATAGATAGTTGTTTTTTTCCCTTGCTCTGTTTTTGAGCGGAACAGGAAAGGAAATGATTAGTAGTAGTGCAGAATAACCTCCGCCGTGCACCGTACAATGGCTTTCAATTGTAAATGTTGATATAGATGTAGACCAAGCTAAACAGTTCAAATCAAGTAACTTCTGCAGTTCCTTAAATGTTTCCACAGATTTGTAATACCTTCTCACAGTAGCACTTTGTGTATTCTCTGACTTTGAAACTGGTTCCATGATTCCAGTAAGGAGATATTCTGCAGCAATGGTTATTGTCCATTCTTCCTGTGTCTTTTTGTCACTGTACTCCAATATATCACTGGCAGCTGTACTGGTGGCCACAGAAATTGTATCTGTTGGAATTCCTGAATGGTTATTACCCCACCACATGCATCTTCGTACAGTTGTATTCTGTGATCTTTGTATACATTTATAAATACAATTAGCTAAATATCCTGACATTTTACAGATCTTTATTTATTTCCTCTTCTGCATGTCTTCTCACAACCTAGCCTTGCAACTGCTTCATCACAAACTCTCCACCTTACACTTCACACCCCATTTCTCTTCCACCTGTGTTCTCAAACCTCCTCCTTTTTCACCTTTCTTCTCACACCCTCACACTTCCATATGCCTCCTATACTTCCAATCCTCCACCTTCTCTCAGCCCATCCCTTCCTCCCTATCTCTCTGTTGATCTTCCCCCTTTCTCTGTCCATCCCCTCCACCGCCTACTGTCTGCGATTCTCATCCTCCTCCTCCTCCTCCTCCTCTCCGTCTCCTCCTCCCACTTCCTCTCCCTCTCTCTGGCCATTTCATCCTTGTCCCCCCTCTCTGCCCATCTCTTCCTCTCTGTTCATCACCTCTACCCCCCCCCCCCCCTCTCTGTCCGTACCATTCTGCCCCTCCTCTCTGTCAACTTCATTCTTCCCCCTCCCCTCCTCTGGCCTTCTCCTCTTCCACCACTTTCTGTCCATTTACTCATTGTAACCCCTTTCTCTGTTCGTATCGTCCTCACAACCTCTCTTCCCATCTCCCCCTCCTCCCCCTCTCTTTGTCTGTCTCCTCCTCCTCCCCCTCTGTCTCTGTCCATCTTGTCCTGTACCTTCTCCCTGTCCATCTCATCCTGACCTCCTTTCTCTGTCCTTCTCTTCCTCCTCACCTCTACATAACTGTCTCCTCTTGCGTCCGGGACCGATGACCGTAGCAGACTGGTCCCTTTAATCCCCCAAACCAACCAAATCCTCTTGCCTCCATCTCCCTATCAACCTTCTCTCTCTTCCATCTGTGTGCCCCTATCTCTTCCTCTTTTATTTTCCAACTTCCCCTCTTCATCCTTTACATGCACCTATACCTCTCGCTTCCGCCTTCTGTCTTTTGATTTCCCCCTCCTCCCCCTTCTCTTGTTTCATCTCATCTTTCCTGTCTCTCTGACCATCTCCTCTTCCCACCTCTTTCTCCCCCACTTCTCTCTCCATCTCCTCCTCCCCTCTCTCTCAGCCCATCTCGTTGGCACCCTTAACTCTACCCAACTTGTCTCACCCCCTCTCTGTCCATCTCCTCCTCTGCTCTCTTTCTGCCAGTTTCCTCCTCCCACTTCTATCCATACTGTCTTCCCCCTATTTCTGTCTATCTCTTCCTCCCTGCTTTATGGGAACCTCCTCTTTCCCCTTTCTGTCCAGCTATTTTATATGCCTGGCTGTTATAATTAAATTGACAGAGGTCAAAGTGTTATGTGGTCTGTATGCATCACAGGAAGCTGAAACATTGTAGGTATGCTCATTAATCGGTTCACTCATGTCATATACTACAAAAATAATAGTTGCACTTCCTGCCCCAGGTGAAAATATGGTGCTGTAAACAGTTGGAATTTGAAATGCCTCTTGTTTTGATGTCAATATGCTGTTTGTTGCTTTCCAATGTATGTTGTTTTCTTTTGTGAATTGAATATTGGTGTAAAGTGTTAAGAAGGTTGAAATCTTCATATGAAATGCAATGGCTATTGTAAAGAAAGAGGGTATAATCTGTATCACTTCAGGCAGGGGGGCTACCTTTATAATCTCGGATCTTATTGAATTTAGCATATGTTAAAATTCAGGAGTTAGTAATAAACACGTATTTGTTTGTTTTCTCCAAAAAAACTCCTGCCTCGAGACACAGGACTGCGAAGATGACACGGCCAACACCATTCTGAAGATGCGAATTTCAGAAAGATTTTTAAAATCCTGTATCTCTGTAACAGTTCTAGATATTTTGTTAGAATTTTTTTTATTTGAAAGATAATTGCTTTATGATTACAATGGTATCCTCCATTTGGACATATCTGTCAAAGTTCTTTTAGTGTTGCCTTTTGAAATTTTTTATAATTTACAGATTTTTTTTATTTTTAAAATTTTTTTTAATTTTTTATTTTTAAATGCCAGTCCAGAAAAGTTAGAGTTTTTTCTGTTGATTAGTACCATGTAGTACTATATTCTCTGTAAAGGAGAGCTTCCACTTTAAAGTTGGACAAGTTTTATTTTTAAAAAAAATCATATTTTTTAACTTTCAAGGGTAATGTATGTCTTCACTGAAGGTGTTTCTTACTAATTTCTTTGTTACAATATTTATTTCTGTTGTCTTTGTTGCAGTTATTGCTTATCACTTTCTTTGTTTCTGTTATTTCTTTTCACTTTCAGTGTTGCAGATATTTATTACACTTTGTTGCAGTTTCTTGTCAGTTTGTCATGATTGTTCATTGCAGGTTTCTGTATTGTAGTTGTTCAGGGCTAATTTGTTTACTGAAGAGGCTTCTAAGAAATCTGAGACCATCCAGTGACAGCTGACCATCCAGTGAGTTCTGTGTTTTTGTGAGGAATTTGCCAATTGACACAGTTGCAACGTGTGTTGTGAAAAGGACTGTTTGAAATGTCATCTGACTTGGGCCACAGGAGGGTGACGTGTGCTGACTATTTGCATATCCATAAAAGAGTGATATATAAGACAAACAAAAATACACAGGCTTTGTTCAGGTTGGGAATAAGTGTTCTCATTTGTGTGAAAATGTTTCCAGTGATGACTTTTTGTGCTCTAATTGTTTTGGCTGAATAACAACAATGATAATATTTGAACAAGGTAAAGCCTCCCATGGTGCAGATGATGCAGATTTTGCATCAATAGAGGAAGAATTAAATACCCTGAATCAGTCAGCTACAGAAGTAGGTGTTAGTCCTGTTAAGAAACTGTGGTCATTGAAGTGATAATTTTGAATATTGTGCATCCTACAGTGAAAACGTGCAAGTTTTAACTATTATTCCAGAGACATTTTCAAAGAAAACAATTTTGAACCATGTTCCATCAGTATCAAAATACATGGTAGACAAATCAAGAAATGTGAGGTCTGTAATAGAAGTCTTTCGAAGACCAGATCCCTATTATGGTCATCCTGTAGAAGCAGATCAAGTTCAAATGGTGCAATCATTTTATATGGAAGATAAATAGGACTGTTCTTGCCAGAGTGCCAATAAAAAAGACACTATAAATGTAACAGTTGAAGGTCAAAAAGTTGGAAAGTGAAGAGGTACATGACTAACAATATTAAAGAAACTTTTGCAATTTATAAGCGCATCTGTACAACTTCACATTTTGGAAGATCAAAATTTTATGCACTATGACCACTCCCACCTAGAATGTCTGTTTATGGGTGTACTGTGTGAATTTTGAACTTTGTATGGTAATTTTGAAGAGCTTACTGGAGCACATGGCATATGACACCTTGGTTGGATGTGTGAAGTCATTAGTAGTCTGTGACATACCACGAGAGACTTGTTTGTTTCAAGAATGTGATGACTGCCTTGGAAAGGGAGAACTGTCTTTACAGATGCTTGGTCTTAAAGACATAGCAGACAACACCAGAAATTACATTATGCGACATGGGAGGAAAATAAATTAATTAAGAAAACTGTTGCCTTTGAAAGTTTCATTGATGAACTTGGTAAATGGTCAGTGAAAGCAGTAACACACCAGCATCTGAAGAAATTGCAACAACACATTGCAGAAGTGAAAGGGTGTGTACAGGCTTAAGAACTATGTTTAGTGCTTGACTGGTCTGTAACTCTCCCACAAGAAGTACAAGGCTCTTATTAGAGTAATGACCAGGTTTCAGTTTTTACAGGAGTGACGTATTTTCAAAACAAGTCCACAAGTTTTGCAGTTATAAGTGATGACATAGGACATGACAGCACATGCTTTGCTAGCAATGCACAAAATTCTTCAACTGCCAACTTGGGCAGAGAAGATCATCATTATATCTGATGGTGCTTCTAGTCATTTTAAAAATTGTTAGTAGCTGTTTGAATTGAATACGTCGATTGTGCCAACTGACTGACCATACAGTGCTACAGGTCACAGGAAGGGACCTTGTGATGGTGAAGGAGGCCTGCTGAAGCACCATGCTACAAAACATAATCTTTCCAGACCAAATACAGCTGCAATTCAGAATGCTGAGGATTTTATGAGAGTCATGAAATCTTACACACCCACAGCCATCATTCTTTTGTCCAAAGAGGAAATCAAAGAATTCCATGAGCAGAAAAAGAAGAATGGTCCAAAGAAACTACTCCTGTGAAAGGAATTCAGAAGACACATTTTTGGACTCAGACTGATGGGCAAACTCATATTGCACACACTTTAAAGAGCAAAAAAGAAGAAATTTCGTTCATTCAGCCTACACCTCAGAAACAGCAGGATAATATTCAGATTGACAACCATAGAAGGGGGATGTTTTTGGCATGTGTGTATGACTGTGACTGGTGGATTGCGGAGATTATAGACACCAGTTACGCGTTAAACAAAATTGTAATGAACTTTATGCTACCACATGGACCAGCTGCCGGATATAGGTTTCCAGCTGAAGGATAGCAACAACGCCATCAGTGCTCACTTCCTGTTCACAATGTTTTGAAGATTGTAAGTGCTCAAGTTCCAATTGGTTCAACAGGGAGGCATCACTCGATATCAAAGGAAGATAATGAAGCAGTGGAACACATTTTTAATCAGTACAAAACAGAGTACACCGAAGTTGAATAAATTGAAACCTTTAAGTCTTTGGACCTTTCACAAACATTTTGGAACCATTTAAAATGCTTGGAAAATGAGTCTCTTACTCATCTTTCAACATAAAATTTTGTTAAATAAGGCTAGATTTTGATTTTCATGAGCCTGTTATGTGTTAATTTTGGTAATAAAACAGGTTTTATGTATGGAAAAATTTCAATTGTTTATAAAACCTGTTCAACCCAAAAGTGGAAGCTCTCCTTTTCGGGAAATGTAGAAAAAAATCAACAGAAAAAGATCAAAATTTTATGGATTGCCATTTTTGAAAAGTAAAATTTGTCTCGTAAATTATAAATAAAGTTCAGAACGCTGTAATAAAAGAACTTCGACAGATAAGTCCAAATGGAGACTTTTCTTGTAATCATAAGGCAATTATCTTTCAGATAAAAAAACCCAACTAAATATCTAGAACTGTTCCAGAGATACAGCATTTTAATTTTTTTTTCCAAAATTCGCATGTTCAAAGTGGTATGTGCAGTGTCATCTTTGGAGGGCTGTATCTCGGAGCAGATTTTTTTTTTGGAGAATACAAAAACATATGTGTTCCTTACTTAGTCCTTCATTTTAAAATATGCTAAATTCAATGATCCGAGACTGTGAAGGTAAGATTTTTTCCTAGGGTGCCTGAATTGATGTGGAGCATGCATTGCCGGTAAAGCTATTTTTCAGAGCAACAGTAATAGCAGTGTTGCATTGCAGATGTATCAATGGCAGAAATAGCTGTGAAGAGACCCCATATCAATAAGTGGGTACAGAATATGATCGAGAAATTTGAAGGAATAGGTGAAGTAGTTGGTGCAGCAGGGAGAGTGAGGAGGTCCGTTTTCATGGCAGATGTTGATGAAGTCGCTGTAGCTATAGCTGACAATGTTGCACATGAATCAAGTGCTTAAGCTGTGTCAAGTGAACTGTCTCTCCCTTCCTCAACATTTAAAAATATTTTAGAGCACATTTTACACTAGTATCCCTACAAGATTCAGAATTTACGTGAAATGGAGCCCCAAGATAGACTGCAATACCATGTCCTTGCACTTTGTTTTTTTGGCTTGTATGGAGATGAATGGCATGGGCCAGACAATATTCTTTGGACGGACAAGACACGTTTTACTCTGCATGGGGCTGTGAATCTGCAGAACTGTTGCATATGGAGTTCTACTCTACCACATGCTGTGCTAGAATATTCTCTACACTCATCTTATGTGGCTGTGTGGTGTGATTTCACAAGCTTCATTCTCAGTCCAATTTTCTTCAAGGAGAAGACACCTTGTGGACCTGTGAGATGTATAGTGACATCTGTGTGTTATAAGGACCTTGATATGCAGTATCTGTTTGCAGCTTTGCAGGAATACAACTGTGACCACACCACAATTTTCATGCAAGATGGGGCAGCACCTATGTCGCTTGCCAGGTGAAAGATTTGCTTTTAGAAAACTTTGGTAATGACTACATCATCTCTAGTCAATTTCAAGATGTGTGGCATTCCATATTCCCCAACCTAAACCCATATGACTTGTTATGGGGATATCTGCAAGGTCGTAGGTCATGTCTGTCAGGCATATGTCCAGCCACTTCCTGATCTGAAGGGTAGCATCACACTGATTACATCAGATATGCTGGGAGCAGCTGTGGCCATGCCATATTATGGCTGCAACATGTCGCTGAGCCTGGACCACATTGAACACATGCTGTAACTCATGACCATATCCTAATAAATATGCCAGAACCACCGTTATCATTTTGTTTGATCATTCGTCCCATTGTCCTGCACCCTCATCACATTCGCACTGCTTACAGCACCATATTGCCACCTGGTGGCAGAATGTGGAACTATTATTTTTTCAGCACACCTATTCATGGACGTACTCACTATGTTTTACGGTCCTGCAATGTTTACAGCTCGCACTGCAGCATTCATAACATCAGCAGTTTAGTTGTAACCAATGGGTATTAAAATGCCAACAATGTTTCAGGGTTGTGCAATGTATACAGCCCTCACTGCAGCATTCAGAACATCAGCAGTTTAATTGTAATCAGTGGGTATTAAAATGTTACCCTTACATGTGTGAGAGGAGAGAAGCGTTTTAATTAACACCATCCCTTTTTCTTACAACAAGCAAAGGGTTGTTGTTTTGACTAGTACTCCTTTCAATAACCCTCACTTTTGCATCTTCTGCAACTCTCTCTCCACAACCTGTCTTTTAAAAATAGGACCTGAATATTGTTTTAAAAAAAGGCTGGTGCTCTTTAAGCCTTAACTTGCATGCATAGCTCTTAACTCTTCTTGGTTGTTCACTAAATATATTTTCCCTGTCAGTCGTATCATTACTTGACAAATCGTCATCATCTGCATAGCCTTTTTTTGCCTAAATCTCAAAACCATATATTGTATTAGCAGATGTGTCACCAGCTCTCAATCTTAACCTAGTATAACCAGAAAAATATGTATCATCATTAGAAAAAGTTACTCCGAACTTTACCTGGTCCAATGTTACATTGTTCCTCAATATCCAATCCAGTCCTAGCAATATCTCCTCATTCAAATCACTGACCACCAAGCATCCTTGCTCAAAAACTGCACTGTCAACATGAAACATGATTAAAGTTAGTTTGTTAACAACTTTGATATACTTATTTGTAGCACCTTAAATCCTAACTCCCATTGTAGTAAATTCAATATACTCAGAACTCTCCTTAACTCTATCTCAGAACTTTTCAGATATAACAGAAATTGCACTTCCTGTCTCAATCAAACTATAACTATACCAATCTCCAACTGTGATCTTGATGTGTGGACTACCACATAAATTCTGCTGTTTCTTAATATTAGTTTCTCTAATTCCAGGTGAGCAAGCTTACATAACTATTTCTCACAAAATTTCATATTGAGAGATTACCTGGTCTGTACCTGCTCTAACAATTTTCAGACAACAGGAGACAGTGTGGTACTGGGGTGCAAAACTCACACGTCTCTCGCAGTTGACTCATGTATTGTGGCAGCTGATCTTCTTCTTGGGTCAGATGGCTGTGTCGATCTTCACAAACTCTTCTTCTCCGAAGACTATAGCTAATTAAAAGAATTTCAAAGTAGACTTCTTTTCTAGTCTTGAAATGATTCTGTACTCTCAGGATACTTTTGTTCAACTCTGTTGTATTTTCATCTCCACAATAAAACAACTTCAAGTTTCACACAAGCATTCAACTCTCGTGAGTCAACCCTGTCTTGGACCATTAGATACTAACAGATACAATTACAATATGTGTGGTTTAATAACCACTACAAAACCAGTTCTTGATTCTCACAAGTCCAACACCAGTAAATCCAATGTAAATTTCTTTAGTTCAGTACATAATTCATTTGTTCACAACAATACAGTCATTACACCATCAAAGAATAGAGCGTTCTTGCTCCTTGTACTGAACATACAGCTTCTATGGCGCTCGCTGCGAACACTTGTCCGCGCCGATCGACCATCACTGTTGCAATATTTTCTAGATACATGTCCATCCTGCACACACAAAAACCGGTAGCGAGATAGACACATCTCCACATCTCACCCTGTTACTTAAAATATCGAGTGTTCAAGATGGTGGAAAGCTGAGTGTCTCTAGAACTTACACTGAAATTCTCGAGGCACTACACTACTACTGTTCAAAAATGCTGTTTTGATGCCCACCTGTTTACTTTCTGACCGGAATTTATTCAAGAACATCTGTTCAGATTCATTAAATGTTATGTTCGGCTTTACATTCTGAGTAGCTTCATCATCAAGGGCACATTTAGCTAGTTTAATTTTCACAGAATCAGGCAAGTTCAGAGGAAAACTATCTTTACGTTGCCGTACTGGGTGTATTTTAAAGTCTTCATGGAAGTATTTAAGTGATAAATTGTTACAAAATGGTACAAAATTCTGTCAATTTGTGTATATGACATTTGTTTCAATATCACTTAATCAGATGTTAACCTGTTCAGACAAAGTCTCAATTTTATTATTAACACTGGTAGTATGGCTACGAATTTGATCATTATTTAGTTTTAGTTTCTGTTGAATGAATTCACTTTAGTGCTCTATATATTCATGCTTAATTTTTATTCAGAGTTCCTTCTACCTAAGTTAGTGTGAATAATAACTTCAATCTTCTCCACACACAACATTATGTGATCAACCTTTACTGCTTGAATTTCAAGGTCAGTCGAGTGATGTAACTGACTAAGTTTTGAAAGAGGTTTGCTACTTGTCCGTGTGTAGCCTGAATTTTCCTTTCCATTGTCTTAACAGTGTCATTTAGATTAACAATACTCTTTCCTAGGTCACTGTTTTGTCTTGTAAGTTCATTCTTTAAATAATTATTCTGACTTGTAAGCTTGTGATCCAAGAGTTGAGACAATCTTTCTAATCAACCTGAGGTCTGTTTGTTTGGAGAAAATCCTAAGAAATGTGATGCCTCAGAGGGCTGTTGCAGGTTTGGTGTTGTTGACTGAGTATATGAACCCTCTCCAGTTATATCAAGATTTTTCGTGTGTTCCATATTTGAAGAAAATGCTTGGCACAAAACATGAAAATAAATCTGCCTAACCAGATTATCTTTACATGAAAATTCACAACTATCCCCCTGCTTATCAACAGTCACATGACAAAAAATAGTTGGAAAAATGATAGTCTGAGGAAAAGTAATTTAAAATTTAAAAACTGTACTCATCTCAAATGTGGTGCTACGGTGAGTTCCCACACCACACTTTCTGTCTCATTCCAACTATTGTCCAATAATCAATTGTCACACATCACAATTAGACTCTGAAATGAAGTGCAAGAATTAGTATACAGACTTACACATATCCCAGCTCAGCGACACCATATTAAAATGCCACCCTTACTTGTGTGAAAGGAGGGAAGCATTTTAATTACCACTGACACTGAGTGAGAAAAAAATACAGTTTCTCTAGTTCTGTCTATAGTTGGACAGTGGTAATAGTGAATTCTCAATCATATCATTGGAGTGACTTAAGAGTTTGAGCTTCCACCTTTCACAAGTACAGAGATGAGTGAAAACTAGAAAATTTCAATCACAGTTAATGAAAGTTCACATAGTAATTTATCTGCTCCGTATGATGAGATACACAACTTCCACCCTGGGGTACTGTTGCTTCAGTTAAGTCCCAGAATTCAGCATTGTTGTTGTACTAATTTTTAAATAAAACACAAGTGTGTATCACTTTTCTCGTCTTATTTTCTGACTGATTAGCAAGTACATTTGTGGAATATACATTGGCAATGTGACAGCCTCCAACAAGCAACCCAGCAGACTCATTCCATGGCACATGCACCATTCCCTTTTAAATAAAACTAAACAATGGAATACATTGTTAAATGTAATTTACAAAATAACAATTAAAAGTCATTAGATGATTTTAGTTACTTACATCAAAAATGGGCCACATGTTCAGATATTCAGTTTGGATAAGTTTACTTAATGTCATATACAATTTCAATGAATTTTACAGTACAACAATTTGAATTACATTTTAGTTAATTACAAGCAAATCACTTTGAATAAAATAGTGTTAACAGTATTTTGAATCTCTCTCAAGTGGAGCTATCATTTTAAATAATCATAATGAATAAACATCATACCTTTTCAGAAATAGGAGAGAAGTAAATTTTCAAGAATAGGTGGTGCAACATGAGTGCACAGTTCATATCATGAAGTTTCAAAGTTGGTTTATTAATAAGTGGCTTATTCCCCTTAGTTGCTAATATAAATTGGGTAGTATACTAATGTGAAATTTAAACTGAGATAGTAAACTCATATGCACTAATTTTTTAAAGGGCAGTTTGCTACTGGGACTGGGTATAGACGTAACAGTGTAAAGTCCAGAAAGCTAAAAGTTCGAGCTAAATTAACCTCTTCAGAGAATGTTGACACGAGGAAGGAATTTCAGATAGGAATGGGAAGGTAGTCCCATTTCAGCATATACTAGCCTCTTCCCATTGGCTTCGCTCACAAAAGGGCTTGACACATATATTTGATACATCTCCTCCTCCCCCTCTCTGTGTTCACCTCTTTCTCCCCCTCTCTTTGTCCATCTCCTCCTGCTGCCCTCACTGTTCATCTACTCCTCCTGCCTCTTTTACTGTCCACTTGCTCCTCCTCCCCCCCCCCCCCCCCCTCTCCCTTTGCCACCATTTCTCCATCCATCTACTTCTCCTCCTCTGTCTCTGTCCATCTGTTCCTGCTCCATCTATCATTCCATCTCCTCTTGCTCTCCTCTCCCTATTGATCTTCTCCTGCCCCCTCTCTGTATTCACCCCCTTCTCCCACCCTCACTATCCCTCCCCTCCTTCCCCCCTCTCTCTGTCCATCCCTTCATGCCTCTATCCCCCTGTCAGAAGCCCTCTGTCTGCCCATTCACTTCTCTATCATCTCAACCTTTCCAGCCTTGCCCAACAATGCATGTAGTCTCGGAAAAACAGGTCCATAAAGCAGGCTGATATACTGTCATAACATTCCTGTCATGCATGGAGGGTAGCCTAAACAATGGGGGCTTGAAAACTGTTTTTACAAAGCAGGCCAGTACTACTACAACTTTTTGTGCATTGTTATACAGTTATTAAATTTAATAGTTTGCAGCAGTGTTTCTGGCTGTTTGTAGTGAAATATCAATTTAATGAACTTTTGGAAACATTCGCTTGCTGTGTTTTTTAGAATTTTTTGTGCGTTGAAGTTGTTCAGTAAATTTTGTACTTTAGTTTTCAACTGACGTTTCTAGTGAAATATTTCAGTAAAGTTTTCATTCACTGTTTTAACTTCATTGAGTGTTCCAGTGGCCACTTGAATTTTTGGTTTTAGCTAATAATTTTGTGAATTTTTGTTGGTATTGGTATTAATTGTGATTTTGTACTATTAATAAAAGTAGTTGCTTTCTTAGTACAGGGAGAGAATTTCAAGGCCACTATTGTTAGTTCTGTAAATAGTTCTACTGATGTAACAACTTAGGTGACATAGATGTATATTTTTTTCAGTAACTGTAAAATTTTACCATGAGTGAGAAGTGGTGACTCTGTCATAGGTTTGTGAGTAGTGGGCTATGATGTGAGATTTCTTCAAAGTATTTTCATTGGGGGTGGAGGGGTGAAGGAGAGAGGGGGGGGGGGACCAGTGGGCATTCTAGCAAGATCCTCTCCTGGGAATGCAGAATCTGTAGCAGAAATAAGTTGGTAGAGGAGCAGGAGTGTATGATATGTGCCCTCCAGGTGCAGTTACAACATGCAGATGAGAAACTAGGTAGGTTGAGGAGGGTGAATGGTGGTGGGGAATGGGAACTGGCAGTTGGCAAGAAGGCAGCTAGGAGGAGGAGATTTTCAGACAGTTATACTTTGCGTATATGCAATAGATTTGACCAATTGTCACAATTGAGTGGAGAAGAGCCTCTTGTAGCTGTAGGTATAGGTAACATGCAGCAATCCTCAGCAGTTTGGAGGCCTAGGTCAGTTGCAAAGTCTTACAGAAAGAAGAAGGTTCTGCTGCTAGGTAGTTCGCATGGTAGAGGTGTGGGCCAGCAGTTGCAGGAAGTGTTGGGGAGTGAGTATTAGGTCACGAACATTGTGAAGCCTAATGCAGGGTTGGCTCAGGTGACTGACAGCGTAGGGGAGTTATGTAGGAATTTACAAAGGAGGATTAGGTAATGATAGTGAGTGGAGCAGGGAATAGTCTTCATAGGGATGGGGAATATGATGTAGATGCTGGCCTGGTAAAGATAGCTACTCAAACTGGTTGCATTAATGTGGATTTCATGCAACTGTTTCAGTGTCATGATCAGTCTCATCTTAATGCGGCTGTTAGGTGCGTTAACATGGGGCTGGAGAAGGCACTGATGGCAGAGGGTATGGGTCACATTGCAGTGGTCCAGTTGGCTCTATCAGTAGATCAGGTTTCGCTAGAGATGGCCTGCACTCGATAAATATGGGAAGAGGAGGCTGGCAAAGCTTATAGGTGACAGTGTAGTGGGTGTTGGTGGGATCACTCATGGAAAAATTCCTGTAGTAGTTGGTGTTAGAGCTGCACCATTTTTAGATTGAAGTCAGCTGATAGGTATATCTGCTTAAAGGAAGTCCCTCTGACTAAGGGCTCACCTTCAGAGGATGTAATGTTTACAGGTAGAGAAGGAAGTAGAATATTTCATCTAAATATAAGAGGCATTAGAGATAAAGTTGGTGAACTGGTTATAGAAGTTGACTATAATATTATTGGTATATTGGAGCACCACTTAAATAATTTGATAATTCAGAGGCTTCCTTTACCAGGATACAGATTAGCAGGCTGCTTTTCAAGGAGTTCCTTGTGGGATGGGGGAGTGGTCATGTACATAAAAAACAGTATTCCATTTGAGTCCATAGATGTATCAAGGCACAGAACTGAGCAGATATTTGAATGCTGTGCAGGGGCAGTTGAATTTAGTGAAACTAAATTTCTAATTGTTGCTGTTTATAGGTCCCCTAACTCTGTCTCAAGCTAGAGAGAGTTCTTGATTCACCTTATAGGAAGTACCAGAAATTAGTTATATGCGGTGACTTCAATATTAATTTTGTATATGATTGTGCAAGAAAAAGGATGTTGGTAGATCTCCTAAAGTCATATGATCTGATGCAGACTGTTTTTTCCAACTAGGGTGCAGGGGAACAATAGCCCAACCACAGACAGTATTTTTATTCATTCTTCATTACTAGATGGGCATTCTGTTAGTAAAAGGGTGAATGGCCTTTCAGACTATGATGCACAAATTTTAGTGCTAAAAGGCTTTTGTACTCAGACAAACTATATAGGAAAGTTAATCCAACAGCAATAGAGAGTTTTTTGACCCCTGTCAAGGAACAACAATGGCAGGATGTTTATAGTGCCAATAACATAGATGACAAATATAATGCTTTCCGTAACACATTTCTCATGCACTTTGAGAGTTGCTTTCCATTAGAACTTTCTAATCTGGGTACTAGCAGTAAAAGGCAGCCTGGGTGGCTGACTAATGGGATAAGGATATCATGTAGAAGAAAATGGGAATTATATCAAGATGTTAGATGTAGTTACAATCAAGCTAAGTAGCCCATTACAAACAGTACTGTAAGGTGCTTAAAAATGTTATTAGGAAGGCAAAGAGTATGTGGTATGCAAATAGAATAGCTAATTCACAGGATAAAATTAAAACCATGTAGTCTGTTGTGAAGGATGTGTGTGGTCAGCAGCACAAGGTCAATGATATAAAGTCAGTTCATAGTAAAAATACTTCTGTTACTGATCAATCAGATATATGTACAGTATTTAACAATCATTTTCTAAGCATTGCTGGTGAATTAAATAAAAATTTAGTTTCTACAGGGAATCATATAAATCTCTTGGCAAATGCCTTTCCAAGATTGATGTCTGAAATACTTCTTTGTGATACAGACAAGGGGGAGATTGAGTCGATAATTAAATAACTGAAGACTAAGGACTCTCTTGGATATGATGGAGTGCCTAGCAGAATATTAAAGTATGTGCTGCTCATGTTAGCCCTGTAGTTAGCCATATTTGTAATTTTCACTTTAGGAGTGGTCAGTTTCCTGAACGATTAAAGTACTCAGTAGTAAAGCCACTTTATAAAAAGGGATGAAAGGATACTGTATACAATGTCAGACCTATTTCTATGCCATCAGTATTTGCTACAGTTATTGAAAAGGCTGTGTATGTGAGGATAAGTGGTCATTTTATATCACACAATTTGCTATCAAATGTACAGTTTGGCTTTAGAAGCCGTTTAACAGCTGGAAGTGCTATATTCTCTTTTCTCTGTGAGTTACTGAATGGGTTAAACAAAAGGTTTTGAACACTAGGGAGATTTTTTTTTATTTAACTAAGGCATTTGATTGTGTTGATAACAAAATATTGCTCTACAGGTTGGACCATTACGAAATACGAGGAGTAGCTCACAATTGGTTCACCTCTTAGTTTAACAACAGACAGCAAAAGGTGGTTATTCACAGTGTTGAGAATGGCTGTGATGTAG
Organism: Schistocerca americana; assembly: GCF_021461395.2. Taxonomy (NCBI): domain Eukaryota; kingdom Metazoa; phylum Arthropoda; class Insecta; order Orthoptera; family Acrididae; genus Schistocerca; species Schistocerca americana. The sequence goes on from NC_060124.1 coordinate 29,107,832, forward strand.
TGTCTGAGTGGGGTACAGTCAAATGGGTTGGATTGGGGGGGGGGGGCAGGGATCACTTTTGAGGCCACTCCAGTACCTTATTTATGTAAATGATATGCCCTCTAGTATTACAGGTAACTCTAAAATATTTCTGTTTGATGATGACACTAGCTTGGTAGTAAAGGATGTTGTGTGCAACATTGGGTCTGTTTCAAATAGCACAGTTCATGACATAAGCTCATGGTTTGTAGACAATAAACTAATGCTAAATAACAGCAAGACCTAGTTTTTACAGTTTCAAACACACAGTTCTACAAAACCTGACGTTTTAATTTCACAGAATGGGCATATTATTAGTGAAACTGAAGAGTTTAAATTTCTAGGTGTTCAGATAGATAGTAAACTGTCATGGAAAGCCCATGTTCAGGATCTTGTTCAAAGACTTAATGCTGCCATTTTTACTATTTGAACGGTATCTGAAGTAAGTGATTGTTCGACACGAAAATTAGTCTACTTTTCTTATTTTCATTCGCTTTTGTTGTATGGTATTATATTTTGGGGTAACTCTTCCCATTCTAAAAGGATATTTTTGGCTCAGAAATGGGCGGTTCAGGCAATAAGTGGTGTAAGTTCATGAACGTCTCATCGACCCCTGTTCACAAGTCTGGGTATTTTGACATTGGCCTCTCAATATATATATTCCTTATTGTCATTCCTTGTTAACGGTATTAGCTTATTCCCAACAATAAGCAGCTTTCACACCCTGCATTTGGATCGGACTTACTTAACTCTTGTGCAGAAAGGTGTGCAGTATACTGCTGCACCCATTTTCAATAAGCTACCACACGAATTCAAGAATCTTAGCAGGAATCCACGTACTTTCAAATCGGAACTGAAGAGTTTCCTCATTGGTCACTCCTTCTGTTCTGTCAAGGAGTTCCTTGAAAAATTAAGCTGATTCTTGTTGTATTGTTGATTACACTTATGTAAACTAATTGCTTGCTTCTTTTTTTTTTTGGGGGGGGGGGGGGGTTTCATAAACATTTTATTTTTATCCATTGTTACCTTTATGTCATAATTTCATGTACTAACATGTTCCATGAATTGGGAGACTTGCTCCTCAATTTGGTCCTACAGAACTTGATGTTTAAATAAAATAAAATGAAATAACAGCTGTAGTGTAGGGCAGCCTGCTTGCTGGGTGCTTGTTGTGCAGGCTAGCCTACATGCCAGGGCTGAGAAAACATGTTTTTGCTCATCTCTCCATTGGTGTGAGAATTAGGAGGCTCTTACTCCCACAGTGCTGATGCTTGTTTTTAAGCTGTATGTGTACCAAATTTTGTTGAAATCGATGCAGTTGTTTAGGAGGAGATTGTGGACATACTTAAATTTTTGCTGCTTTATACATAAATATAGATGTAAGTAAATTTTTATGGTGATTCAGTGTGTCTCCTTTCTTTGAAGCTAAATCTCCAGTTCTCTCTTGGATACCTTTTCAGATATTTTGTTTAATTCATGCCACTTTGATTTGTTCCTTATTATGCTGTGTACTGCTCCACGCCAAGCTGTTTCATATTTGATTATGTTGCTGATACTAATACAGATCCAAACAGTATCGTACAGTATTCCAGTTTGTCTACAGTCATAGCTACCCTTCAACATTCTGTTCTGTTTCAACACTTGGCCCATACCCTGTAAGGAAATGTATCATGCTCCTTGAGGATAGAATGTGTTTCATATAAAGTCTGTCCCTCATATTGGGAATGAACTAATAATATTATCCCCACATCCCAATCTTCTTACCATTCTCACATTATGTACAGAGTGATTTATTCCTTGGAGTTTGCTTTTTGTCACTTTACGTGTGTCACCTCTTCATCACAAGTGTCACACTCCTTTATTTCTGATTTCCAGGTCTAGGAGGCATATTCCTAATAATATGATAATAGCTTCTGTAGAAGTGGTCCTGCATACACCAGTAAATCACAATAGCATGCTCCCCTAGGCTCTGTGTAAAATAGTTAGGTTCAACTAGCCTTGCCCTATATGTCTTCACACTTGCAGCATAACTTACTATGGAAGCAAGTATAGCTTCCTGAAAGCAAGTATAGCTTCCTGATACAGTCTGATGATGAAATGAAATGATCATTTGGCATCACTGGCTGGGAGACCGCATTTGGGGTTGTTCAGCCATGTAGTGTAGTGTAGTGTTTTTTATTTACTTTCTTGTCTGAAAGAACAGACACTGTTGACGATCTGCAGCTGCATGAAATATTTCAACATTTATTCAGTGACTGTGAATTCCTTGACAACAGGTGTATTAGGTACAGATTTACTACCAAGAGTGACGTGAAAATTTGTACCTTGGTGGGACTCAATTCCAGATTTCCCGCTTACTGTGAGTGGTCAACTTAACCAGTTCAGCTATCTGTGCATGCTGCTCAGACTGACCCAAACTCATACATGTCATACTGTCTACACCCTTATATCATAGTCCACTAAATTCATCTCTCACAACATTACTTGGCTTGCTGCAATGTGGAGAATAAGACAACGATGGATCATTGTGTGCCTGCCTAGGCTTCTAATACTTACATGCATGTCTGAAAGAACACACACTGTTGACGATCCACAGCTGTAAGAAATATTTTACAGTTTATTGTTGACTGTGAATTCCTTGATTTCAGCTGTGCTAGGTATACATTTACTACTCAATAGCCACATATGAAAATTTGCGGTGGACCAGGACTTGAACATGGATTTCCCCCTTATACCAAGTGTTCACCTTGACCAAGTGGGCTATCCACACACACTCCCAGGACTGACCCAAACTCATGTCTGTATCTGTATATTGTAGTTCACTAACTTTATCACCTGATGCTTGCAAGATTATTTGCATTTCTGCAATAGGGAGAGTGAGACAAGAAGGAATAGAGACTAATATAGTTATCATCAATAGTAGGGAATGTAGTGAGCATATCCCCCGTATGTTTCAACGGTGACAAACAGTGAAGGATATCAAAGAGAAATTTGGAAAATGAGTTAAATTTCTCAGAGAAGAAATAAAAATTTGAAGTTTTGCTGATGACATTCACAGGACTTGGCAGATGAGTTGAATAGAATAGAATTTAAAGGGTCTTGAAATAAAGTTAGAAGATGAACAAAAGTAAAACTTTGTTAATGGAGTTAGTTAGTTGGTTAGTTAGCTAGTTAGTTTCATGTTCATGTTCGTATAGTTGAATTAAATCAGGTGTTGATAATGTAATCAGATTAAGGAATGAGACACTAAAAATATTAGACTAGTTGCTATTGTGTTACAAAAATAACTGATATGGCTTAAATTAAGAGGATTTAAAATGAAGACTGACAGTTACAAAAAAAGCTTTTCAGAAAGAGAGAAAATTGTTAACATCAAATATAAATTTAAGTGCTGGGAGCACATTTATGAAAGTATTTATCTGGAATTTGGCCTTAAATGGAAGTTAAATGAGAAATTAAAACACTACAGGAAGAAGAAAATAGAAGGTTTTGAAATGTGGTGGTACAGAATGATACTGAAGATTAGGTATGCAAATCAGTTAACTAATGAACAACAACAGAATTGTATTGGGAAGAAAATAAATTAACAGCACAACTTGACTTAAAGCAGAGCTAGATTTACAGGGCATATCTTGAGTCATCAAGGAATAGTTAATTTGATAATGGAGAGAAGTGTAAGACCCAAAAATTGTAGAAGAAGACCAAGGCTTGAGTACATAAACAGGTTCAAGTGGATGTAAGTTGCAGTAGTTATGCGGAGATAAAGACTTGCACAGGACAGACCAGCTTGGAGAGGTGCATTAAACAATCTTCAGGTTGAAGATAACAATGTCACAAACAGAGAAGCAGAATACTCACAAACTTTCATGGCTTCATGTGATTTAGTGTTTATTCGTGTGCTCAGGATTCATCACAAGCCATTATGCCCTCACTATAAAAATATATGTTTCATATTGTCACAGTGACAAATTGTGGATATAGAGTAGTGAGTCAGAGATAATCTGTTGATCAGTAAGATGGAATTTTCTGAGTGTCTACTAAATGGATTGATATTAAACCGCATGAAGTTTATAAAATTTTATGACAAAAATGTTCTTTGCTGTATAAGAGTATTCACTGAAGTCTATTTAGAAGTATTGCACTAGAGGAGGAACGTTGGATCTCAAGGAATAATGCATATAAATTTTGACAAAACTGTAACATGTGAGTAGCTCAGCCATATCAATAGTTATAATAATTTATGAAATGTAGCTGCCGTATATTTACTTGTTGTCATATGAGTCCATTAGTGCTATTTTTTGTGGCCAACTTTGCTATAAATCGTCATTTTATAGACTTATATCCTGCTTGACTTTTTGGCTATCTTGGTTTTTCTACTTAAAATTTTTCTAGCTTATATCAGAGTACGAATTAGCTTATTAGTATGTTAAGAAATATTGAGGAATGTCAAATAAATGTTATAACTTTGTAATATGAGCTTCAATGTAAATTTCAGAGATAAAAATAATTTATTTATACTTTTTTCATTTCTCAAATTGATATCATTAGCTATATAGTTATAGTATTCGTATTTAAAACAGTACCCTAATCTATTATATTATTTTTATAGGTTGTGAAAGACGAGATACCAGTGTCAAATGTCTTTAACATTACAACTTTCCTTGCTGATCCAACAATGATTCGAGAATGGAACATTCAAGGGCTTCCATCAGATGAATTTAGTACAGAGAATGGAATTATCGTCACCAGGGCAACAAGGTGGCCACTTCTAATTGATCCACAGTGCCAGGGCATGAAGTGGATCAAGAACATGGAAGGAAAAAATGTAACTATGTTTCATTTGTGTGATATGACACTTATGCCATCTCTAAAATAAGGCTAGTGTATTTTGTGGTCATTTTAACATCAAAATAGTTTAATCATTTCTCACAATATTGTCTGTTGTTCTATTAAGAGTTATTTCATGTGTAAAACTCAAAACATTGATACATCTCTCATAACTATACTATCTGATTATTATTGTTATTATAATTATTAGTGTTGTTATTATTGTGAATGGAATAAAATAATAATAAATATAACTAATGTTGAGCAAAGAGACACACCCATGAGTCATAAGCTCCCAAAACATTTTATTCACTGATGCAATCTGTACATCTGTACACAGTTTCACAATATAAGATTCTGTAGTAACAAATTCAAACAAATTCATTGTCAAACTTTAAAAGTTTGTATATGCATATACTGCTGCAAAATTTGGTTTCCTAATGATGGAAATTGGCTTGTTTAAACTGGTAAAGCATATTGTTATTATTATTATTATTATTATTATTATTATTGCTTAGTGAACATGCCAATCAATAAACATTTCTTAAAACTGTTGCAAATGATAATAGGAAGCAAAAAGGTGATGTGGGAGAAATAAAGGTGGCAGAATGTTAACCTTCATTTTGGGTGATGAAAGAAAAGGGGGGAGGGCATGCATGTGGATAGAAATAGTGATAGCACCAAGAGTTTAATGACTGCAACTGTGTTGTAATTAAAAAGGAGGTAATGTATATCACCAAGGAGGAAACAAGCTAAAAATAGATTCAACTGATAGTGTAATGTGTCTCAGGGTTTTTCTACTGGACAACAACTGTTAGTATTTCAGTAGTACGATATTCAAGCTTTCCCATAGTGACTTCATTGTGAAAGTCCAGAAACACCCGAGAAAACTAATTAAATACCTGTGCCTACTTCAAAATCTTTTAGCCATACCCATCAAATCTCAGACCCATACAATTATTATAAATGTGGGTATGATTTCCTTTTCATAAATTAAATGTTCAACAGACCATATTATTGCTGCTTACTGTGGTTCACCCTACAGAATATTTACTTTCATGAGCCAGCACACTCAGTCCATTGTCCACAGCTTATCATATTTTCTTTTTTTTTTTTTTTTTTAAAAAAAAAGAGGTGCTTATCCAACACCTCATCACAACTCCTATTTTTTACAAGACATCTTCCCACTAGTCATGGCAGATGCTTTTTTTAGAGCACCCATACCCCCCCATGCTTATGCCTATGTTAAAATCAAACACTACTCCCATGTCCTGCTGACTTCAGATAGATCTACTACAGCTGTTTTAAAGCCTAATTTATCCTTCAACTGCTGATTTTAGAAAAAAATGTTTGCTATAATCCTGGTCACCTATTTGGTTCTCAACTGTACAAGTGTCCAGCCCATCCATTGTAAATTCAGAAGAATCCTAGGGTGATTCAGTTTCATTGCAATGGCCATGTTAAGGGCAACATCTCTTCTTTCTATCATCGCATTAACACCTTCCTCCAAGTAAATTTTTTTGATCTTCCACTGCTGAATGTGCCACTTTCTTTGATATGGCCATTCTTCTCTTTAATGCCTTTGTGAGAAACCGTGTTTTTCCAATCCACCAATAGTATCTCCATTTCAAGTGCTTACACACCTTTTGTTTCATTAAAGCTATCCCCTACAGGTACCTGTGAACACAACATATGCATTTGAATAAATGCAAATCATACATTTGAACAGTACATACTGAATATACAAAGGGTATTGCTATGGGGTTTAATAAGTAAAATACAAACAAATCTCTCATAGCATAGCCTCCAATTAAAGGTCAACAACTGTTTACCTTGAGAGTTGATCTATAAGAGGTGACCAAAAAGTTTCCATTCAAGGGCATTGCTTCATCATGTATGCAGTGTAGCACAACTCTGACATGGGTACATAAGCAACGACATGTAGGCAAGGGATTAGTGTGGCATTCATGTCTTTTCGACATCCATGCAGTAAATGTGGAAATGTGAACTATGCAACATTATTACCAGATGCGTCCAAAAAGGACCAGCCTGCTGTTCTTTTCTTGGCTGCTGAAGGACAAACACTGGTAGACACCTATTGGAGAATGAAGGCTGTTTATGGAATAGCATGTCTGTTGTCTGGTAACAAGGGGTGATGCTGCTTCATGATAATGCACATCCCCATATTGAAAATGTCGTTGTGCAGAAGTTATGCCAACTCAAGTATGCACCCTCTAGTCCTGATCTCTCTCCCTTAAAAAAGACACTGAAGTGTGGACAATTCCCATTGGATGAGGGTATGCACCAGACAGCTACAGACTTCTTCACACAGCAAGGCATGGTGTTTTACCAAATGGGTAGTGGTGTAGTGGTAATGCTTGAACCTTCCCGTTTCATTTGCTGGTGTTTCCATTGTTCTGTTTAGTTGGAACCAACAGAGGAGCATTCCAAAATGGAGTCAGATATGGACGTGCATTTAAAACAAAGATGTGTGATTGAATTCCTCACTGCTGAAGAAATTGTGCTGATTGATAAAGGTGTATGTAGATAGATGTGAGCAATGTGAGGCAACGGGTTTGGCATTTTCAAGGTGGTGAAAAGGGTGTGCGCTGTCATCCCTTGCAATGAAAAGCATCTTGATCAACTTATCCATGCTGATTGGCAGATAATGACCAGCGAATTGTGTGCAAAGCTGAATGTCAGCTGTAATGCCTTGGAGACAACGTTGTAACATCTTGGTTATCACAAAATCTGTGCGAGTGGGTCCCATGGGTGCATAAAGAAGAACAAAAAACTCATCGAGTGGAAATTTGCTGATACATGCTGGATCAATACAAAGCTAAAGGTGACAATTTTCTGAATAGCATCGTCACTGGAGATGAGACATGGTGTCACTACTGTGAGCTGGAATCCAAAAGAAAGTCCATGGAATGGGGACATGCGGACTCTCCATAACAGAAGAAATTAAAGACACAGCCGTCTGCAGGCAAAGCGTTGTGCACAGGCTCCTGGGATAGCCAGGGTGCAGTTTTTTTGGATGTCCTGGAGCCTGGAGAACCTGTCAATTTAGTATGCTGCAGAATGACACTAGCTAAGCTGAAAGCCCAACTTTCCAGGGTAAGGCGAGAGAAGAAGACCAACTTTCACCTGTAACATGGAAACGTTAGGCCCCACACCAGTTTTGTGACCACACAACTCATCGCAAAATTTGGGTGGACTGTCTTACATTTACCTTCCAGTCCTCATTTAGCACCTTTGACTTCCATCTCTTTGGGCCTCTGAAAGATGGACTACATGGCTAACATTTTCAAGACTCAGATGCTGTTGTGAAAGCTGTAAGGAAGTGGTGAGACTCAGCTGGTTCGAATTTTTACAAGTGTGGGAAAATGACAGTCTGTAGCTGAGATTTTGCTGTGTTTAGGTGTGCTGTTGTGATTTATGTGCCTTCTTTAGGTTCCATTAATAAAAATTGGAGGCATTACTTTCAGAATGACCCTCATAAATACATATTGCCCAAGCCCTTATATAGTCTATGGTAGAAAGTACTCTTACCATTACTAGTCATTTTCTTTATTTTTCTTGTCTAGACATGTTATTCAGTTACAGCTACTCATGGAAAAATTGTGATTATGCTTCATTTTGCAGTGTTATTAAATAAAGAAACTACTGGTTTATGAAACATATTTGAAATAAGAAATAGATGTATGCTACACATAATTGATACTAACTAAACTTATGTCAGTTATTACTTTTCACCATAAACTCATGTTTCCTGTATGTGATTTAACTGAAGACACATCTGGCATACTAGTATAAAGTGAACAAACATCTCATTAAAATATAATAACAAGATTAGTTATTTTTATACTCTAAATTGATGAAAACCTCATAGCTGGTCTTTGTAAATAGCTCATTATAAAATACTGGCTATTGTATAAAACAATACTACATTTTTTAGCTTTATCATTTCTTGAATGGTGACTATTCCCAGGATTTGATCCTTGATTATTGTAAACACACATATGCTAACACTTCGGTGGCTGTAATACACTAAAACTATACTTCTAGTTAGCTAACATTTGTGCAGCAGCTTTTCAGTCACTTAAATTTCAAATTCAGTGGCACTTAAAGATCTCAGCAATCTTTTCGTGTGATGAAGTCTGTCAATGTGACACTCTGCCTTCTATGATGAAGGTAAGGTGCCATCCATTCAAAAGGGATGTTGTTAATTCCATAGTATTTTAGTATGCATAATAAGAGAGCTATTCTTCAAGTAACCTCAAATTGGCTATTAAAAAAAGGGGTAAAAAAGAAAAAAAAAATGTTTCGTACAATATGTTCTTATGTGTTGACATCACTTCTCCACTTAGTTGCCACCAAAATTCAGACATTTGTTGTGCTGTGATTGTGCTTCTGTACCCCTTCATCAAAGAATAGGCTGCCTAGTGCTTCAGCACATTGACAGCAAGCTCACTGTCAGTTGTGAAATGCCGAGTAGCCAGCCAGCTAGGCCTTCACCACGGAGAAGAGATGGTGCAAAGACCAGATTACAGAGGGGTTGTTGGAAAATCTCCAATCGAAAAAGTCTGAGATTTTCCCTCATTGAATTTGCAGCATTGGGTCACGTATTGTGGGGCAGAATGAATTTTTCTATTTTTTCAAACAATTGAAACTTCGTGTGTGAATATCAACAATTAAGGAAAAGATAGAATTGCTGCTTACCACAAAGAAGGCATGTTAAGTTGCAGGTAGGCACAGTTATAAGACACCTACACAAAGCTTTCAGCCACAGCCTTCATCAGCAAAAGAAAAACAGAAACACACACTATTCGCACACACAAGCAAGCACACATCATGCACATGTGACTGTCATACCTGAAGTGTTCTTGCTTGCTTGTGTGTATGTATGGTGTGTGTTTCTCTTTTGCTAATGAAGGCTGTGGCTGAAAGCTTTGTATAAGTGTCTTTTGATTGTACCTATGTGCAACTTAATGTGTCTTCTTTATGGAAAGTAACAATCTATCTTTTTCTACATTATTGATTTGTCTATTTTTTATTGATTATTTTTTTTAAATTGACCTTTAGGGTCTTGTAAGAGTCTCTCAATAAAGTGGTCATGTCACAGTATTCCCTCACATTACTCTTATAAAATCTGCTGTCAAAATTTCTTTGTAATCCCAGAAAAACTGTAATCACCATTTTGTGATTTAATAGCATTTTCTTGAATTGTTTGGGATTACCGGGAGAATGTGTGTGTGTCCACTGTTTTGACTATTCTCTAATTTCAGAGTTAACATATTGAACTCATGTCATGATTCTGTTCAGAAATTGCTCTCTCTCTCTTCATGGTATCATGGAAGGAATATCAAGGCGGAACCCATTCTTTCTGTTTTGTGAATAATGGTTAGACATTTTGGAACCCACCACGTACAAAACTTATAGTATCCTAACCTCTCCATGACAATGTCAGAGAGGGTAGTCCTTGAAATCTAAGACGCATCTTCAGGAAGTTCAGAAATTGGGAACCAACACTGCACATTCACAAGAACCTCAATATGTTGCACAAATTTGTCAGTCGAATTTGAATCTCTTTCTACTATTTTAATTATGCCTATCTGTGCAGTCAGATTTGGTTATCTTCTCCACTCCCTCACATTGCTGTCACTCATAACCTCATCCCCTTATAAATGAGATAGTCAACAGTGAGTCTTATTGACATTGACTCCTCCTGCTTGCAGGAAATGAATAACCGAACATACATTGCAAATGGCAGAAGATGAAGTACCACTGTCCATTTCCTTCACTTCCTCCTTACAGAGTGTTGAATGAAACAGATGCCATCAAGCTAAAAGCATTTGTTTATTTTTAATAGTCAACCAGAAGTTAATTTATGAACATCCCTATAGAATTTTGTGTTCCAGCAGATGTTTCTTGTCTAACTCAGCCAGAAGGTATTCTGCAGAGAGTCTTGTACAAAAGTCTAACTTAGTGACTGCTAATAAGTACTGATCAGAAATATCAGTCAGTGCTCTAGCATAGGTTTGAAATGACTAGTTATTAATATGTGTCAGTAATTAGAGGTGGTTTCTGCATCTGCAGTTTGGATGTGAGTGATACTACAGATATTAAAGTCTGTTTTTCCCATAACTTCTCTCTAAACACTCATTGATTCATTTTTTGTGAATACTCAGTGCATCACTTGCTTTCCGTGGTCTTAATGTAATTGTTCAGCATATTTTATTGTTAACATATCACTAATATGGTCAGATAATGCGAATGTGAAATAATCTGGGTTAAGTTAAGTATCAAAGGTGGGTCAGATATGATAGTCGGATGCTTCTATAGACCACCTGCATCAGCAACCGTAGTAGTTGAGCGCCTCAGAGAGAACCTGCAGAACGTCGTGAAGAAGTTTCGTGATCATACTATTGTAATAGGGGGAGACTTCAATCTACCAGGTATAGAATGGGATAGTCACACAATCAGAACTGGAGCCAGGGACAGAGACTCTTGTGACATTATCCTGACTGCCTTGTCCGAGAATTGCTTTGAGCAGATAGTTAGAGAACCAACTTGTGAAACTAACGTTTTAGACCTCATAGCAACAAATAGACCGGAACTTTTCGACTCCGTGAATGTAGAAGAGGGTATCAGTGATCATAAGTCAGTGGTTGCATCAATGACTACAAGTGTAATAAGAAATGCCAAGAAAGGAAGGAAAATATATTTGCTTAACAAGAGTGATAGGGCACAAATCGCAGAATATCTGAGTGACCACCATTAAACGTTCATTTCTGAGGAAGAGGATGTGGAACAAAATTGGAAAAAATTCAGAAACATCGTCCAGTACGCCTTAGATAAGTTCGTACCGACTAAGGTCCAAAGCGAGGGGAAAGATCCACCGTGGTATAACAATCATGTACGAAAGGTACTACGGAAACAAAGAAAGCTTCATCATAGGTTTAAGAGTAGTCGAATCATAGCTGATAAGGAAAAGCTGAACGAAGCGAAAAAGAGCGTAAAGAGAGCAATGAGAGAAGCATTCAACGAATTCGAACATAAAACATTGGCAAACAATCTAAACAAGAACCCTAAAAAGTTTTGGTCATATGTAAAATCGGTAAGCGGATCTAAATCCCCTATTCAGTCACTCGTTGACCACGATGGCACCGAAACAGAGGACGACCGAAGAAAGGCAGAAATACTGAATTCAGTGTTCCGAAGCTGTTTCACTGCGGAAAATCGTAACACGGTCCCTGACTTCAGCCGTCGCACGGACGCCAAAATGGAAAATATTGAAATAAACGATATCGGAATTGAAAAACAACTGCTATCACTTAGTAGCGGAAAAGCATCCGGACCAGACGAGATACCCTTAAGATTCTACAGTGATTATGCTAAAGAACTTGCCCCCTTTCTATCAGCAATTTATCGTAGATCGCTGGAAGAACGTAAAGTACCTAGCGACTGGAAGAAAGCGCAGGTCGTTCCCATTTTCAAGAAGGGTCATAAATCAGATGCGAATAATTATAGGCCTATTTCGCTTACGTCAATCTGTTGTAGAATAATGGAACATGTTTTGTGTTCTCGTATTATGACGTTCTTAGATAATACAAATCTCCTTCATCATAACCAACATGGATTCCGCAAACAGAGATCATGTGAAACTCAGCTCGCCCTATTTGCCCAAGAAATTCACAGTGCCGTAGACACTGGCGAGCAGATTGATGCCGTATTCCTGGACTTCAGGAAGGCATTTGATACGGTTCCGCACTTACGTTTAGTGAAAAAAATACGAGCTTACGGAATATCGGACCAGGTTTGTGATTGGATTCAGGATTTCCTAGAAGAAAGAACACAACATGTCATTCTTAACGGTTCAAAATCTGCAGATGTAGAGGTAATTTCGGGAATACCGCAGGGAAGCGTGATAGGACCTTTATTGTTTACAATATACATAAATGACTTAGTTGACAACATCGGTAGCTCCGTGAGGCTATTTGCAGATGACACGGTTGTCTACAAGAAAGTAGCAACATCAGAAGACTCGTACGTACTCCAGGAGGACCTGCAGAGGATTAATGCATGGTGCGACAGCTGGCAGCTTTCCCTAAACGTAGATAAATGTAATATAATGCGCATACATAGGGGCAGAAATCCATTCCAGTACGATTATGCCATAGGTGGTAAATCATTGGAAAATACTTAGGAGTTACTATCCGGAGCGATCTGAAGTGGAATGATCACATAAAACAAATAGTGGGAAAAGCAGGCGCCAGGTTGGGATTCATAGGAAGAATTCTAAGAAAATGTCACTCATCGGCGAAAGAAGTAGCTTACAAAACGCTTGTTCGTCCGATTCTTGAGTATTGCTCATCAGTATGGGACCCTTACCAGGTTGGATTAATAGAAGAGATAGACATGATCCAGCGAAAAGCAGCGCGATTCGTCATGGGGACATTTAGTCAGCGCGAGAGCGTTACGGAGATGCTGAACAAGCTCCAGTGGCGGACACTTCAAGAAAGGCGTTACGCAATACGGAGAGGTTTATTATCGAAATTACGAGAGAGCACATTCCGGGAAGAGATGGGCAACATATTACTACCGCCCACATATATCTCGCGTAATGATCACAATGAAAAGATCCGAGAAATTAGAGCAAATACGGAGACTTACAAGCAGTCGTTCTTCCCACGCACAATTCGTGAATGGAACAGGGAAGGGAGGATCAGATAGTGGTACAATAAGTACCCTCCGCCACACTCCGTAAGGAAGCTCGCGGAGTATAGATGTAGATGTAGATGTAGATAATGCAGTTACTATCAGCTTTACATCTAAATCACAGAAGGCAGTTGGTTCTGGAAACAAATTGGTCAGTAACTTTTGCTGTTTGTCCTTCAATTGTCATTGGGAACATTCATTGACATTCCAGCTGCCTTTTCATTTTACCTCATGGATTTAGATGTTCATCCTTTTTATTCATGAAGCTCCTGATGTTTTGCGCGAAGATATTGAATGACTGTTCTTCAGTTTTTTAGCATGGTCTAAACTGCAGTGTTTTATTTTCTCAGTAGCTGTTCCAACTGAACCTATGTTTGTTCTTTAGCTCTGTTTTTTAGACTAAAGTGCCCTCCTACCAGAAGTATATAGATTCAGAGCAAGCCATGTATGTTATTGATATTTTTAATTTTAAAGAGCAATCAATCCATGAAAATAATATGACAATATTTCTCAAAAATCTATAAAAGTGGGTAAAGCAAAGGTAGTCATCCAGGAGTGTACAAAATTTTAGTTTATTCCTGTATCTTCATTCTTGCTATTTTTTGATTATCAGTATTTTATACTGCAGTGTCTAGTCATGGGTGCAGACAGCTGAAGGCTGGAATGCATAGAGAATGCTGGAGGATGCCTTATCCAGCTTTGGTATTCAAATTGCTTATTATGATATGTCAATACAGAGTTGGTGTTGTTTCATTGCTCAGTAATAAATCTTTCTTTTATCTGTTTAAAACTGAAGTTTAATTTTGATTCAAACAGATGGCTTAATGGAGGATGAGCTGGTAAACATATTGTACAGAGCACTTACGATAAAGAAGAATCATTTTAAATGGAGATACACATTATCATTGCAGTGTCAGAATTCCACTGTAGAATTCATATCTTAATCATAATATACAGATGCTGTTGTCAAGTCACATTAAAGTATTGTAGATGTAAAATTTGAATAACTGTAGTTCTCTTTTTCTTTTTATTGTCAAGGATTTAAAAGTCATAGATTTTGGGCAAGCAGATTTCATGAAAACTCTGGAGCAAGCAATGCAGTTTGGAAAACCTGTGTTACTACAGAATGTACTAGAGGTTCTGGACCCATCACTGCAGCCTATTCTTAACAAAGCTATTATCATCCAAGGTTTGTGATAAGTATTAAATATTGGTATGAGAAAGAAAAATTTTATATTCATGTGTGGTTTAAGGTAAATAATAATAAATAGATTTATCATTCAGAACATAATTTAGCTAGTGAAATTTAATTTCCTTATCTCTGCAAGTTAATATTAGTGCTCTCACTAACCTCGCACTTCTTTCACATAACTTATCAAATCTTTGTACATGCTGCATCATTTCCTCCACATGGATTTGTATGATAAGACTTTCCCAATGTATAGATTGTTCAATGAAATTTTGAGCAAACTACACATTTAACTTGCTATCATCATGGTCAAAAGATTCAGTACCAAAATATTGTGGCAGTAAGTTATTGACATTCAGCAGTTCGCCTGAAATTTTATGGAACAATAAGATATCTTTTTGAAGATAGAAGAGGGGTAATTTGGGGGGTTTACGAAAAGGGGAGGCGGGGTGGGTCACATGGTATAAAACATGCTCAGCAATTTGGCTGGAGCTGTTGTGGTTTTTCCATCCTCGCTGGTAAAACATTTGCATAAGTATCTGCCATAGATACTGAAAATAGTGCCCCATAGATATTTGTTTGGCCAGCCCATCAGTGCCTTTGTGAATTTATTGATTTTCTGACATTCTCTTTAGATACTTTACATTTAAATAATCATAAATTTGTTTGGCCAGCCCATCAGTGCCTTTGTGAATTTATTGATTTTCTGAAATTTTCTTTAGATACTTTATATTTAAATAATCATAAATTTCCCCCTACACAGTAGGGAAAATTTTTAGAAATGTATGAGATATTCAGAACTAGAAGTTAACTCTAAAAACACTCTTCTGTCCATTAAAATTAAAATGCCAGAAAGAAAGGACAGCAAATAAAATTGTTGTTACTGCATGCCTACAGAGGAGAATAATAAGAATCATCATCATTTATTGCATTAATGGGCTTTTAAGGCCTACAGCAGCAAAAACAAGAGAAATAACCAAACTTAAAAAATAAAAAATAACACACACACACACACACACACACAATAAAAAATTATAAAAGAACACATTACAAAAAGCCCAATAACAAGGATGTGAGGTAGTCACAATGAAGAAGACATGTACTGCAGATAGTCATTGATTGCTGCCCATCTCTAGCTTTATCTTCCACTGTTGTCACCTCAACTTGTTTGAGGATTGTTAATATTCAATCCTTCCATCCAATTCTTGGACATCCCCTTGGGTGATTCCCAGCAGATTGGGAATGGAGGCCCCAGTGTGGGAGGGATCTGTCAGCTCAAAGGATGTGGCCAAACCACTGTAGCCTCTTCTGTCCTAATATTTGGCCAGTGTGTGACTTTCCAGAGAAGTGGTACAGATCTTCTTTTGTTCTTTGTTCACATTTAACATAATAACTTGAAGTACCTTTCTCTTTAAGGCACAAATTGCTTCTTCAGTTGTTGCTGATGTCACCCAGGTTTCATAATACTTGTTTAGATACATAATTCTTGTTTAAGTCTCTAAGTGATTTGGGGATTTTTGGGGTGCAAAATTTAGTATACACATGTCTCACCTCTGGCAGAAAGATTGGTCTAGCCAGGTTGTATTGTAGTTGAACTGAGCTTGAATGATAAATTCATGTGATTTGATTTGATCAGGGAGACAGAAACAGCAGTGATCCCAGCCCCACTATTGCCCACACCAGAACAGGGTTTATCATGTGGTTCTATTCCATGTGATTTCTAGTAAGGTGAGGCAGTACGCTTAAAGAGTAGTAGGAGGCCCTTTAGTAGTTCTTTATTAGACATTATTTCTTCAGGACACAGTATCCAAATATTCTCCGTCTTTTTCTTCGCATTGGAAGATTAGGTGTGGTGCAGTTTCATCACCCTCTCCGTAAAACGTAACAAGCTTTAGTGACTACATTTCAGTTACTTAACTTGCTGAGTGTTGAAAATATTATTGAGGTGTATAACTCAGTTTTAATGCAACTCCTCCACTTAAAATGTCATCTGGGTTCAATTTTATGTAATGTCATGCAACTTTGTGATGAGTTCACCAAAAAATAATGTTGTTGAAACACACAAAATACTTTTAAAACATGTTTATTGCATCACACAGAAATAGAACTGACACAGGTTTAGTGGCCAAACCTGAGGATGGCCAGGGTGATACTGCTACTGCCACTGGTGCTTATTAGATAGGAGAAAGCAATAACATGAACACTCAAATGCATTGTTTGAATTTAACGTAATGGAATTTACATTTGGAATTTGTATCATTTCACAAAGCCTGCAATGAAAATCTACCTCACAGATCATCTCAGTGCCTCTGGTACAGTTAGTATATTGAAATATCACAGTGTTCATATTAAGGTTTCCTGAAATATACATCAGTAACAATCTCCTAATTTTTTCTGTTAATTACTTTACAGTTGCAGTATAACTTAGGTTTCCAACATGAATCCTGTGTCTTTACAGTGGGCTCTATTGTAATTACTGTTACTCTTCTATGTATAAATTCCATAAAGGCAAAGTTAGCTTCTGTTTACATTATGTTTAACATATTTTAGATTTATTGTAAAAAATCTCCGTAAACTTACCAGACTTGGTTTAAATTTGTCTTAGTGAGCTAATTTTCATTAATACTGAGTATCAATATTACAGTTTAAACTTCTACATGTATATAACTTCTCAAAAAAAAAAAAAAAATAAATAAATAAAAAAAAAAAAAATAAAAAAAAAAAATCATGTGGTAGTATCATAATCATTCTTTTCATAAAATACTATCCCATTCTGCTGCATTACATACCCCCAATGTATCGCACATAAGAATTATGGGTGAGAATTTACCATGGTGTACATGCACCAAAGTTGGAAGTTTAATTTACCAATGAAAATAATAAATTTTTGAAAATAGAATGTAACTGGGTAGATAAAAAATCTAATCACCAAGTGGTGGGAGGTGAAGAGACACATGTAAAGGTTAAGGAAATCTGCACGTTTTCATATCCACTGGCTCCTTCTTCTATCAGAAGTGTTGAAGAGGAAAGAAGCGGGCTGAAGAGAAAGGGCTGGTGAGGTTTAAAAAATGGGGAGAGTTCAGAAAAGTCACCCAGAACCCTGGGTCAGGGGAGATGTACCAGAAGGGATAAAAGGAAAGACTGATATTTGGGGACTGCACTGGATGAGAGTTGAAAACCTGAAAGCTTATACACTCCTGGAAATGGAAAAAAGAACACATTGACACCGGTGTGTCAGACCCACCATACTTGCTCCGGACACTGCGAGAGGGCTGTACAAGCAATGATCACACGCACGGCACAGCGGACACACCAGGAACCGCGGTGTTGGCCGTCGAATGGCGCTAGCTGCGCAGCATTTGTGTACCGCCGCCGTCAGTGTCAGCCAGTTTGCCGTGGCATACGGAGCTCCATCGCAGTCTTTAACACTGGTAGCATGCCGCGACAGCGTGGACGTGAACCGTATGTGCAGTTGACGGACTTTGAGCGAGGGCGTATAGTGGGCATGCGGGAGGCCGGGTGGACGTACCGCTGAATTGCTCAACACGTGGGGCGTGAGGTCTCCACAGTACATCGATGTTGTTGCCAGTGGTCGGCGGAAGGTGCACGTGCCCGTCGACTTGGGACCGGACCGCAGCGACGCACGGATGCACGCCAAGACCGTAGGGTCCTACGCAGTGCCGTAGGGGACCGCACCGCCACTTCCCAGCAAATTAGGGACACTGTTGCTCCTGGGGTATCAGCGAGGACCATTCGCAACCGTCTCCATGAAGCTGGGCTACGGTCCCGCACACCGTTAGGCCGTCTTCCGCTCACGCCCCAACATCGTGCAGCCCGCCTCCAGTGGTGTCGCGACAGGCGTGAATGGAGGGACGAATGGAGACGTGTCGTCTTCAGCGATGAGAGTCGCTTCTGCCTTGGTGCCAATGATGGTCGTATGCGTGTTTGGCGCCGTGCAGGTGAGCGCCACAATCAGGACTGCATACGACCGAGGCACACAGGGCCAACACCCGGTATCATGGTGTGGGGAGCGATCTCCTACACTGGCCGTACACCACTGGTGATCGTCGAGGGGACACTGAATTGTGCACGGTACATCCAAACCGTCATCGAACCCATCGTTCTACCATTCCTAGACCGGCAAGGGAACTTGCTGTTCCAACAGGACAATGCACGTCCGCATGTATCCCGTGCCACCCAACGTGCTCTAGAAGGTGTAAGTCAACTACCCTGGCCAGCAAGATCTCCGGATCTGTCCCCCATTGAGCATGTTTGGGACTGGATGAAGCGTCGTCTCACGCGGTCTGCACGTCCAGCACGAACGCTGGTCCAACTGAGGCGCCAGGTGGAAATGGCATGGCAAGCCGTTCCACAGGACTACATCCAGCATCTCTACGATCGTCTCCATGGGAGAATAGCAGCCTGCATTGCTGCGAAAGGTGGATATACACTGTACTAGTGCCGACATTGTGCATGCTCTGTTGCCTGTGTCTATGTGCCTGTGGTTCTGTCAATGTGATCATGTGATGTATCTGACCCCAGGAATGTGTCAATAAAGTTTCCCCTTCCTGGGACAATGAATTCACAGTGTTCTTATTTCAATTTCCAGGAGTGTAGATTACTGACAAGCCAGATATTACTGACAAAACGTTGTGCATTAGTTAACTAGAGTGAAAAGCTAAGTGTGTTGTATATGGTAGAGGCAGTGGTGGTGGTGGTGGTGGTGGTGGTAGTGCTGGTGCTGGGGGAATAGACAAGTCATGAAATAAAAGATGTGGAAAACTAAAAGGGAGTGAAGAATGGAATAGTTACTGCGAAGAAATGGTGAGACCGAAGAAATTAAAGTAAATTAAGGGCAGGTGGCTGGTGAGACCAAGGACATATTGTAATACCAGTACCCACCTGTGATGTTCGTGGAAGCTAGTGTCGAGGGGGAAGATTCCAGATCTCATGTGTGGTGGAAGAGGTGCTGAGGTCAAGACATATTGTAGAACATGCTCTGCAACAGGTATTGTGTGTTTCAGTGTACACCCTCTGTCTATGTCCATTCACTCTGACTGATAACTTGGTGGTAGTCATACCAATGTAAAAGGCAGAATAGTATTTACATAGCAATATGTGTCATTTCACTGGTGACTTTCCCTTTGACAGTATATGTTTCGAAAGCACAGGGCTGGTATAGTTGGTGGTAAGAGAGTTCTTAGGACAAGTCTTACAGCAGGGATGGTTGCAGGGATTGAAGCCATAGGGTAGGGAAATGGGTGCATAGGCAGTGTGGGCCTGAGAAAGACCTTGTGGAAACTGTGAGGGTGATGAAAAGCTATTCTAGGTGTGGTGGGCAAAATGTCAGACAAAATGGACCACATTTCAGGGCATGATTTTGGAGAGTCATAGCCTTGTCAAAGTAGCTGATTAATACATTCAAGACCAGGATAATACTGAGTGATAAGAGATGTACCTCTAAGTTCATTTTTGAGGGGTCAGCAGTACCAGGATGTGATGGCCCAGGAAATCTGTTTCTGAACTAGGATGGTAGGCCAATTACATCCATTGAAGGCTGAGGTGAGAATGGTGGTGTATTGCTCTAAGGAGTCTGTGTCTAACCAAATAAATTTTCCTCAAATTCCAAGGGTTGTCAGTGCTTGTAGAAGGTGGTGTCCCCCTAGAGAGGTGGATGGCACATTCACGTACAACATTCCATGCTGGTTCATTTCTATGCCAGAGTGGATAGTGAATGCCAGACTCTTGGAAACCAATGACTAGATGTTTTCAGTGGGTGAGAGATCTGGAAAATGGGCTAGCCAGGGCATCAGTCAAACACACTCTTGTATTGATATAGTTCAGGAGGATGCACAGACAACATGTGACCCAGTCTTATCTTAGTGAAAGGCTAAGTCAAAGAGACCTTAAATATAAGGCACAGTCACCAGCCTCAACACACAGAAATGTCATCTGTGCTGTCTAAATTATCAGTTGTGCAAATCAGAGGTGATTGTGTTGTGTACCTACTGGCACCACATACCATCACACCATGTGTGGATTCCTTATGATGAGGAATGAAGTCTGGCAACATCTGTTATCCTCAAAACCTCCATACATGGATACATCCTCTGTGATGATGTGTTCAGACCAAGGACTCATCTGAAAGGGCTAGATGGTGATACACCTGTGTCTATTGTTGTCATTCACTGTACCACTATTAACATGTCTATCTCTATTGCCATATCATAGGTAGACATGACAATTGCTGCTGTGCTGACAGTCTATAGTGCTTCAGAAGTTGTGGCACTGTCTGTGTGTATATTTCTCTTGTTGCAAATGAGCCCATATCCTGTCTCAAAGTACATGACATGGCTGTATGATCCAGTGTGGTTTAACAAACAGTATGTGTGTTGTCTCAGTTGGTATTCATGTGGAACAATAAATTGCAGCTTCAATAAATCACAATCTTACTGCTGTCTAATTCTAATGCGTAGTTGATGCTTTTCCTTCTTACATGAAGTGTAATACGATATTCTTTCAAACAACCAATATCCAAACCCAGTTTCTGTATGAGATACGTGCTGCATGAATTTTCCTTGTAATATATACTTCTACTTTGTACAGTTGCCTAAAATGTTGATGATTTGCATATTCAAGCGTGTCATATGCTTCATGCAAATTTGACTTTTGTTTGCAATACTTTTATGGTAGTGAAACTGTAATGGTCAATAGTACCTTGACAACAACATGCACAAGTCTGTCTGGAAAAGTAACACTTTGATTCATTACACAAGTACAGTGAAACCTCTATATAACGTTTTTAAAGAGACCACAAATTCTGAACACTGTATGGAGGAAAACACTATAAAGAGGAAGGCTTCCAAATAATAATTATAGGGCATTACTGAAGATAAGGATACCACTAATCAGCTTTGACAAGTGGTACCACAGATGTCATTTTAAATTTTCACAATACCGTAATATGATATTCATTGCAAATGATCAATGTATCAAATGATAAGTATTTTGTAATTAAAACATGGGGCCTGGTAGGTGGATGGGTGAAAGTAAATGGATCAGTTTGTACAGTAAAAAATTATAATAGATTCTTAAGGTATGACATCATTGTCCAAAGCTGACAGGTGGTATCCCATTCTTCAGTTGACCCAATTATAGAATATGAGCCAAATTTTGTTTATGATATACTGCACATATTACGTAAAAACACAGTAAGTGGTACAAATTAAAAAAGAATTAGTTACAAAAAAATTACTTTGATAATTAAATTATGAAATGAAACCTAAATTTGCACAAAACTCTAGGAACCTATACAATCTGAAAATCACATACCTATGATTTTTTAAAATATTCAAGCAAGCATGTTTGTTTTCTATTTCTCCTTGACTCTATGGCATTCATTTCTTGCTCGTTCTGTCCTCAAGTCTATGGGCCATCATGTATCTCCTGAATGTTTCAAAGGCTTCAGCTGCCTTAGTATATGAGGGCACAGGGTCATCTTCCTTGTCACTGTCACTGTCACTTTCACTACCACTATTATTCTCCAAGCTTCTCTCTGCAGTCAACTCCTTAATACTTTGTACTCCTGTGGTTGCCACGTTGTCATCCACAGCCACAAAGTCCTCAAAAGTGACAGAATCACTGCCTATTAATTCCTGAAACTCTTGCAAATCACTTGCAACATCTTCCACTGGAGCTGCCATCTCATTCTCACAGAATCTGCTTTTGTGAAACAGTTTTTAATAGTTTCAGCACTGACTTCCCTCCACGAGTACATAATTAAATTCATTGCCTGTAAAATATTCAGCTTCAGTTGTGAGCTTTGCTGGCTTCCCGGTTTTCTTTGGTCCATCAAATTCAAGGCCTTTTTTACAAGGGCTGTCCTATATTTAACCTTAAGGGTGTGTATCATTCCCAAGTCCAAAGGTTGCAGGTGGCTGGTGCAGTTGGGTGGCAGGAAAATTACTTTCACATTTCTCAGAATGAATATGTCTGGTGGATGTGCCACACATCTATCCACAAACAGCTGCACTTTCCTTGCAGCACTCACCATTTTGGCGTCAAATTCTGAGAAAACGTAAAAATATATCACTCGTCATCAATGCCTTGGCATTGTTTGTATATTTGCACGGAAACATGGAAATTTTTTTGAAGCACCTCGGATTTTTTTGGTTCCCGATAACCAAAGGTTTCAGTTTTTCACTGCCATCAGCGTTTGTACACAACAAAACAGTAAGATGTTCCTTGCTCTTCTTATTACCATGGCAATTTTCCCCATGAAAAGTAAAAATCTTATCCAGCATTAAATTGAAAAACATGCCGGTTTCATCACCATTATAAATGTCACACAGTTTGTAGCCATGTATCAGATTAGGGAGAGTCTGCATCCACTGAGTTACAGTTGGTTCATCCACACTTTTACTTTCTCCACATTCTGCTTTGTATACAACGCCATGATGCTGTCAAAATTTATCACTCCATCCATTGGACGCCTTAAAATTTTCCACTCCTAACTGCATGAAGCACCTTCTCCTTAAGAATAGTTCAGTTTATAGGAATGTTTGCAGGATGTGCTTGCTGAAACCAAGTTAATAAAGCTTCCTCCATTTCATTGAAGTCGATGGTTTCACATGCATACGTTTCAAATTTTCACAATTCTCAAACCCTTCCATCATCGACGATCTGTTTTTCATAGTAGTTTGAGTGTTGAGGGGGCCAGTTCAAATTGGTTCACTAGCTCCACGTGACTCACACCAGGAGATGCCTCCACATTTTTAATAACAGAAAACTTTTCTTCCAGAGAAATGTTCTTCCACTTTCCACTCATGTCCACTGATGAACTGAAGAAAGTTATATCGAAGACACACTCTCACTAGACACATAAACTGTTTGCTGCTCACACAAAGTGCTATGAATATAAAGCATCGACTGAAATGGCACCAAAAAGATCGCAAGCAGAATGTGCATCAAATGTCATGTGACCGGGTTCTGCCACTGACCTATGAAACACGCTGAGCGCGGGCTTTCTGAGCTGGTGCAAATTGTGAATCCACAGAACAGAAAACTATGTGTCTACATCCAGTCACTTAAATGTTATAAAGAGGTAAATAATTGACCAGGGTTCCAAAAATACGAGTGTTACATGGAGGAAATTGTAATATAGAGGAAACTCAGTAAAGAGGAAAATTTAACATTGTTTATATGGGCTATTTGTCGGGACCGAAAAAAACGGATGTAATATAGAGGAAAACATTATACGGAGGAATGTTATAAAGAGGTTTCACTGTAACTCAATATATTATCATGTTCAGCTCGAACAACATCTCTGAGTTACAACTATCATATTGAAGCATTAAATTCTGGCAAAAGTAATATAGTAATAACTATTTATTTAATATGTATGGCTCTAATATGAGAATAAATAAATAAATTCAAATTCTGTAATTCTGTCACTAAATATCATTTTATTGCTATGCCTATTGCTATGTGAAGTCTTCCGTCAATGCTACTTGCCCATATTAGTCTGATTTCATGCACAATGATTTTTTCACTTATTGGTGTGTAACAGTGGAATAATAACTTTTCTATCTCTTTTCTGTTAAATGTCTTTTAAATGAATGATGTAAGTGCAGTGCAGCCGAGTTTTATAGTGGTGTCTCAATAGACTAGAAACAGTTGGAAGACTGACTTCCTGGAGGGGCCACTTCCTGTTTACTCTCAAAATAACACTGCACTTTCTCAGGCAACTGTGAGTTGTGAAATCTACTGATACAGAATTTTGACAACTGAGCAGCAGATGGGGCTATGTAAATATGAAATAAATACAAAGCTTTTACTACAGGCATGTAGAACAGTGCAAAAATTGTATAGCTTTCTGATAAAGTCTTGTACACGAGACGTGAGCCTTACTCTGAAAAGTAATACAAAGCTGAATGTGAATAACTCTTAATATGTTGAATGAAAACGCCTTCACCCATGTTAGTTCACAGTTGTTATTTAATTTGAGCAGTCAGTTTCAACATTACATTACACCACCTTCAGGCCCCTGTGTAAAGACAAAAATGATAATAGTGTGAAATACATGACAAAAACATCAGTGTAAGTATTATATATAGTGGTAATATGTAGTAACATGTAACAATACCAAACTGTAAGGTAGTTACATCAAAGTTGAAGATATATTAAAAAATAAAATGAGAAAACAGGTGCACACGATATTGATATAAACTAGGGAACAGAATATACATTCCATAAAAAATTGTAAAAAAGAACCTACTAAATAGAGGTCAATATTGCATGTTATGCCTAGATAATCACAGTGTAAATCTAATGTTAGTGCCCATGAAATATCTGGAGCAAAACAGTCACAATCATATACTGATGGGTGCAAACTGAAGATAAAATATTTATTTATATGTCGTTACAGACCAATAGAACATTAAACCACTTACGGAGGTCAGCTCCATGTTAACTATCTATACTGCTGTGTTCCATACATTGAAAATAACTAATAAAACAAGAATATAAACTTACGTCAATACAGTCTGACAATCACAGATTCATAAGGTGCCAACTATTTATTTAAAATATTTTTAATGAACGAAACTGTGAATCTAATGTAATATACTGCAACAAATTCCCACTAAGCAGGAAGTATTGAAATATATGGAGAAGGTCATAACCAACATTGACAATAAAGTGAGAAGTCTGCTAGTAGGCAGCCGTGTGGCTAGGAGATATACCAAACTATAAACTATGATGTAAGTCCAAAGAAGAGTACTACAATACATACACAGTATATTAGAAAGTCAATCAGAACAACCAAAGTCGCATACCTCTACATGACTGATAGCTCTTAAGCAGAGTAAGACAAAGGGAAGTATGAGGGCTATGCCAAAAGTTTTTAGCAGCCCGTAAACCATAAAGCGGAGGACAATGGGGTTGTTTTCATTCAAAAGAGCGATGTTTTTTCACCTTGGGACATGTGCGGGCAGCCCCTGGCTAGCGGTGATCCCCCCCACAGCGTGGTAAGAAAGCACAGGCAGTGCTGAGTCAGAGACGCTGCAGGATGGAGCTGTTGCGCCGCGACTTTCACACCATGATTTTTTATCATTATAAAAAGGGTTTAAGTGCCGAAGAATGCCATTCTTCTTTGCTGCGTGTTTTTGGTGAAGCTTCCCCTTGTAGGGCCACAGTTGGAAATTGGTTTCACGAGTTTTTGAGGGGTCGGCAGTCAGTTGAAGATGAACCTCGTCCCGGTCGGCCAGCAACAGCTGTGACACCTGAAAACATTGATGCCGTGAGGAAAATGATCAAAGAAGATCCACATCTTACATTTTGCGACATTGAAGGGACAATTTATTGGATCAACAGCAGCACAGACCATCGTTCATAGTCACTTAGGCCTTACTAAGAGATGTGCCCATTGGGTGCCACATTCCCTGACAGAAAGCCAAAGGACGAGAGAGTGGACTGGTGTTGTTTCATGCTCGAAAAATTCAATGGAGGTAAGTCCCAAGACACCTATAATATCGTCGCAGGTGATGAAACGAGGGTCTGCCATTATGACCCTATAACGAAGAGACAGTTTTCTGTGTGGTGCTTTCCAGGGTAGGAACCACCCACAAAAGTTCGATGAAATCGGAGCTCTGGAAGAAAGATGGTGGCAACTTTTTCACAAAGATCAGGCATCTCACCTCTGTGACCTTGGACACGTGTCGTACAGTCAATGCTGAATGGTATGTGAACGATTGTCTTCCGAAAGACATCGCCACATGGAAGTCACAGCATCCAGTCACAGCACAGCTGCCAGATCGATGGACTTTCTGGAGAAAGAAAAAGTGCGAGTGTTACCCCATCCCCCCTATTCACCTGACCTGGCCCCCTGTGACTTCTTTCTGTTCCTTAAGACTAAGGAAAAAATTTGAGGGCAGCGGTTTTCATCAGATGAAGAGGCCATTGCAGTGTACGAGAGTGCACTAAGTGACATCCCAAAAGAAGCTTGGATGAACACATTTTCTAAGTGGTTTCAGAGAATGGAAAAATGTATACATGCTAATGGAGAGTATTTTGAAAAGTTGTAAACGTTTTTTTGCAAATAAAATTTTTTTTCACACATTCTGCTAAAAACTTTCAGCATAGCCCTCATATAACCTACTATCAGGAAAACAACCAGAGAATGTGTGTCAGGGTGCACTATACAATGTGTAATATGTCAGTTGGTACCTTCATGGGTAGGTGCTTAAATGAGAATATGGATGTCAAGGAATATACCAAACACTATGCCAGGCATTATCAAGACATTAGATGTATGGGCATGCATTCTGAACAACATACCCATATCAGCTAAAAAGAGTATAGATGTGTGAAAATGAACACCCATCATGTAGCATGATAACAATGTAATGAACGAAGAACTCACAACATTAACCCCATAATGCTAATGAATGTAGTGTAGCAACCTTCATGGTTGCACATCGATGAATGAAAGCAAGCTAATGAGTAGGTCAAAGCAATTTTAACTTGCATCTTACGGGAATGGTGAAAAGTTAGAAGCATACTAAAACGTAAAAACATCTATGCATTCTCATGAAAAATGGCATTATAAACCAAGTAAGAAAAATGTGTAAAAAAATATTCCTGTACATCCTGAAGACCAGTAAAACAGTATCAAGTGTAGTTACACATCTAGTGTAGGAAATTGCTAGCAAGAAGTACAACAGTCACAACCTACAATTATATAATCTTCATAAAGTGGTATCCCATACTGTTGGCATTACGTTGTTAATGTTGTGAGTTCTTTCTTTTCTTTCTTCATTACATTGTTATGATGGTACATGTTCATTTCCTCACATCTATACTCTTGTTAGTTGAGATGGATATGTTGTTCAGATTGCATACCTGTACCTCTAATGTCTTAATAATGCCTGACGTGGTGTTTGGTATATTCCTTGAAATCCATATTCTGATTTAACCACCTAGCCACAAAGGTACCAACTGACATTTTACACATTGTATTGTATATCCTGGCATATGTTGTCTGGTTGTTTTTCTGATCATAGGTTATACTTTTCTTTGTCTTACCCTGCTTAAGAGCCTGTGATGTTCGCCTGCTTTATTCCTTCACTGAGAGTCTTCGGTGTCAATGTACTGCATTGTTATAGTGGCTGAAAAATGGGAAGTGGAAGTTCAACACTGACTACTGTCAATGATGAAGCCAACAGTTGCACAATTGTGTTTCACAGTTCTTTACTTTCACTGTTCAAAACTACCCCAATATTACACAATTATTTGGCAAGTTCACTATTGGTAAATGTTGATAAGCCTTGTTAATAGGTTGCAGGAGAACATGAGCAAATTGCTACAGTAGTTTGCTGCTGAACATCTATGAGCTGTGAAAACCTAACCACACAGTTCACAGTTCTTGCAGAATAATACGGTACGTGTGACACTATTTCTCAAATAAATTGAACAGACATGGTCATTAACTGTTTTAACACACAGCCTATTTGTGTTACACTTATTCCACTGTTAAGTTGATGCATTGTTGTTAATCTAACCAATACATAATTCCTGTGTGAAAATCGGCTGTGGACTGGCTTTTATATATCCTCACAATAATAGCCACTGAAACTATACAGTGTTCGATGTTTAAGTTAAAGAAATTACAATTAAGACATAACTCATTCAGTTAACTGAATACATAAGAAAAACCTCCTTTGTAACAGTTCCTTGTATCACAAATGTCAGGCCAAATTATTTGTTTAAATAATGAAGTTAACAGATATTGTTATACAAATAATACATTTGACAAACCTGTTAATTATTTTGGAATTAATTAAGGACTGGTTTGCTAGTATATTTCTGAATAGAGCCAAATAAATACTTTAAGAATCCTAGTAGTCCTTCCTCCAAATGTTTATAGTTAGTACATAATTTCTATTTGTTTATAAGTCAACATTAGAAGCTAAGTCACAGAACAATTACTGATTTCACCCTGTAATAAAAGTATTAGTTAGAAATGGTCAAAATAAATTAGGAAATGAATTACATACACAAAAATAAGCACATAATTAGACCTGGTGCAATATTCCTTAATACTGAGGGCCAACCTTTTTCTTTTATGGTAAAGCAGATTATACTCATGCACTTAATGGTAATTAGGTAAAAATGAAGATCAAAATTAATTTAAGGAGGCAGATGGCAAAACAAGAGAGGAAGTAAAGAGATCCCAGCTTGCTTCGTCACAAGCTACATGTCATATATAGGTATGTGTCTTTGGTTGTTCTGAATAAAGTGAATGTCTTTCTAATATACTGTGTATGTATTGTAATACTCTTCTTTAGACTTACATCATAGTTTATAGTTTGGTATATCACCTAGCCACACAGCTGCCTACTGGAAGCTTCTCACTTTCTTGTTAATGTTGGTTATGACATTTTGACCTTTTCCATATATTTCAATACTTCCTGCTTAGTGGAAATTTGTTGCAGTGTATTACATTAGATTCACACTTTGGTTCATTAAAAATATTTTTAGTAAATAGTTGGCACCTTATGAATCTGTGATTGTCAGAGTGTATTGACGTAAGTTTATATTCTTGTTTTATTAGTTCTTTTTAATGTATGGAACATGGCAGTACAGATAGTTAACATGGGGTTGACCTCCGTAAGTGGTTTCATGTTCTATTGGTCTGTGATGACATATAAATAAATATTTTATCTTCAGTTTGCACCCATCAGTATATGATTGTGATTGTTTTTGTAGTAACACTGTTCACATTTACGTAGCACTTCACTTAGCATAGACAGGAACCGTGTCCGAGGCATGCCCAACGTTAACTGACTGGGCACGGCCCGTGCTGCCTGAGTTGTTGTTGTTGTTACGCCGGCAGAGGTCACGTCCGAATTCTCGTGTGCCCTCTGGTGGACGGGACTCTACTTGCGGCAACTACCATCCGTGACGCGCCGTGCCAATGTGTACCTCCCGCGATCTTTCTGGTGGCTACTGCACTGCTTCTCCTTCGGGAGGTGAAGCCACTGTGATCCACTGCATCAGAAGGTGGAGCGTCGGGCAGAAGCGATGACCTCCACATCCATTGGAAGGCCAGAGTCGAGGGGATCTGCCAACCCTCGAGCCGGAACCTTCGAATACAGCTGGAAGTGACCCACACGAAGAGGCCCCCGTCGTCCCACCACCGGAGCCCGGGACAGTACGGGCGACAAGCTGTCAAAATCTGGATCCTGTTCCACCCCGGGAGGGGCAAGACCCAGTGGCGGGGACGATGGGGAAGGGACGACCACAGGTGAACCAGCCTCCTGAGAAACCGGGCCTGCGAGGGGGGCCGGCTCTCGCTGGGGCATCTCGAACGATGGCGATGCCGGTGCTGGAGCTACTGGAGGCTGCCAAGGTGGAGAACCATCGCAGTTCGGCAGAGTCACAGCGGGGAGAGGCGGTAACGTCCCCTGAGAAACCAACACAGGTGCCGGCAATGGGGAAGCCGGTGTCCGAGAGGTCGGAGGGTGGGTGCCCAAACGTGGACGTAGCTGATTTTGGTGACGACACACCACCCGGTCCCCCGCCTGCAAGATATAGAGCCGGCGGCCATTTCAGCGCAGGACCACCACCGGTATCCAACATGGATTGCGACCAAACCCAAGGGCCCAGACTGACATACCCAGTGGAAAGCCAGGTACTCCGTTTTGCGAAGACT